>NC_069796.1:10935000-12185000 GCF_027406575.1 Nycticebus coucang
ACAGGTGCCCACCACAACACCGGCTATTTTTTTGTTGCAGTTTGGCTGGGACCGGGTTTGAACCCACCACCCTTGGTATATGGGGCTGACGCCCTACTCACTGAGCCACAGGCACCGCCCTGTGTCATGTTTCTTTTGTCTTTTTTGAAAAAGTTCTTCCTACTTTCTTTGAGTTTTATGACTTTAACAGTTTTGAAGAACACAGGCTACTTTAGAATGTCTTTCAGTTTGAGGCTTTTTTTGACATTTTAGGATTAGATTCAGATTATACACTTTGGCAGGAATCACAGTAAATTACATCAGGAGACATATGCTATTGGTTAGCCTTATTCCTGGCAGTGACAGTTGATCATTTGGTTAAGGTGGGATCTTTCAGGAGGCTCCATTCTAAAGTTACTATTTTGTTCTTTGTGATTAATAAGTGTCTTGTGGTAATGTGCACTGAAACTATATAAATAGCCTAGTATCGTTAAACGTTTTTACCACCTGCTTTTAGTACTTACTGATACTTTCCTGAATCAGTTATTGATGCCATGGTTGCCAAGTCTAGGCTTATTATCCCTAATCTGAAAATTTGAAATCTGAAATGCTTCAAAATCTGAAACTGTTAGAGAACCAACATGATACTCAAAAGAATTGCTTATGGAACATTTTGAATTTTGGATTTTTGGATTAGAGATGTTGAGCTGGTTATGTGATTTTTTTTTTTTTTTTTTTTTTTTTTTCCAAAATCTGAAATACTTCTGATTCCAAGCCTTTTGGCTAAGGGATACTCAACCTGTAGTAATACTCTTTTTCCATCTTTCCTTCTACTATAAGGAAATGTTTTTTCTTTTCACACATTTTGGTATTTTTTTCCATGGGAAGGTTTATTTTTAAAAAACTGTTATTAGAATAAAGGGCATCTCTGGGCTGAGAGGTTCTTTTCTCACCATCAAATATGATCCTTGTGAGAGAAACAGAGGACACCTGTTAGGAATCTAGGGTTTGTAACTAGTAAGCATAACTTCAAAAAGAGTAGAAGGCAGAAGAAAGACACTGCAACCATAGTTGATTACAAAAGTAAATGATAACCCTTTAAAATAGTATTATGGAAACAACCCCACTGCAGTGTATGCAGCAGGAAAAATACCTAAGACGCTCCTGTCTATTAAAACTTATGGCCCCAAAAGAGGAAATAAAAAGAAAGAGATGAGAGTGGTAGTAAAAGAGGAATCAGGAAATCTTGTCATATGAAACAAAACTAGGCTGATAACCCTGTTTGCCTTGGAGAAGACTGAATGGAAACCAGGTTTTCTTTAAATATTTTAAGGTTGGGCGTATTATCAATATATGTAGAGTTTTGTTTGTTTGTTTTATTGATCCAAAGGATAGAATTAGAGATCTAGGTTTTGATTTACTTTTAAAATGTTCCTGGAGTTAGTGAAGTTGGTATTCCTGAAGGTGTTCTCATAAAGACTGGCTGACCATCTGCCAGGGTTTTGTGTATTAAATGATAATTTTTTTTTTTTTTTTCAAATAAGCTCAGAAAGTTTCTTTTCATTACTTTGGATTTTATTTGTATGTCTACAGATCCTAGACATTTATTTTCTTAGGAAAAGTCAAGGTGATTACATATTCTTAGTTTGACAGTTATTATTAGATACCTAAAATAATGTTAAAATTTTATACTGCTTATCAACTTTTATTTAAATAGATATATATTTTAAAATTGTAGCCATGAAAAATGTGTGTATTTGAGGTTTATCTTTGTTTAAAATCTAAAAAACCCTCCTTTTATGTTTTCTCCTAGGTAATTCTGTTCCACAGGATATCTGCTGTATGGCTGCTGACAGCAGGCTGGTCTTTGCTGCTTACGGGACTGTTTTCTCTGCATTTGCCCGTAATAAAGAGGTTGGTATCACTGAACTATTTTTTTTTTTAACTTGTTTGTCTTGTGCAGTTGGTAGTTGCTCGTCATGGTAGTGGAGGGAACTTGATTTTGACATTCTTTATCTGGGGCATTGGAAATTTACAGTGTTCTTTTTCTAGTGTGTATCTAGTTTTCTGGAAGAGAAGTTCTAGTGGAAGAGATACTTTTAGCATTCAGCTGAAAAACTGCAGTTAAAACGGATGTTTTATTTCAGTTTTCTTTATCAGAAATGAGTGTTAGAATTACTTGAGCAGCAGCTTCAAAATTTTAATGCACAGTCAGGTCTAATCTTGGGAGTTTTCTCTTTTGTGTATTTGGTGAGGTAGGACTTAGTTACTTATGTTTTGAAAATTCTGTCCTGGGAAATTCATATTTGCATCACTGCTTTATATGGGTTGGCTTTTTCATTGTGTACAACTCAGCCCGTAACTTTTTTTCTAAAAACCAGGTATTTGTTCCCTATGTGGAGTCTGTGTTTTTTTCACTGCTGAGGAGAGATCTTTTTTGCTGTGTATTTACCAGTTCTTTTCTTTCTTTTTTTTTTTTTTGAGACAAGAATCTTATTTTTGTCGCCCTCGGTAGAGTGCCATGGCATTATAGCTCACAGCAACCTCAAACTCTTGGGCTTAAGCGATTCTCCTGCCTCAGCCTCCCAAGTAGCTGGGACTACAGGTGCCTACCACAACACCTGACTATTTTTAGAGACGGGGTCTTGCTCTTGCTCAGGTTGGTGTCAAACCCCAAAGCTCAGGCAGTCCACCTGCCTCGGCCTCCCAGAGTGCTGGGATTATAGGTGTGAGCTACCATACTCGTCCATTTATGTTTGTCTTGAAACAACTAACTTCAGAGATGACCTGTGCTAATGGTCTAGAATGAGTGAGAATGTTGATGCTTAGATAGCCAAATGGCATATCGTTGTACTTGTCAGGGACTCAGCATGAGGTTTCTTTCCATAGTCCTCCATCATCACTGCCTATGGCAGGAAAGTAAGTTGCCTGGAAGTTGTTTGGATTTTTAGAGAGTCAAGGAAAATGTTGTCTGTTTTTTGTATTGTCCTTTGTAGTTTTCCCTGGGAGGTATATGTGGTTCAGATGCAGAGTCTTTGTAAAGGAACTATTTGCATAGGTTTGGTAAGGGTGAAGTAAATAGAGGTGGGAGGCATCACAGGTTATCAAACTGTGAGAAGTTGTTATTTCTGTAGGGCCATAGGACCAAGAAAGATAAATTATATTAGCCTGATAAGAACCAAAACTCTGGAGATAGGAGTGTAGTTTTGGAGGGGATCAGCTACTGTAAGGGCATAGTTCACTGTCAAAGCAGAAAGAGGTACCCTACATCGCCCTTTCCATCTCATCTGAAAGCCAGTTGGCTGTGGAATCTGTAGAGATCAGCCCCACCATCTCTCCAGGGGGCATGTAGTGGAAGTGGATGAAGGACCTAGGTGTGTGTGCATGCCTCCTCTACTTTAGTAGGAAGACTGAGCCTCAGAAGTCTCGTTTGTGTTTTCTTAGTGCATTGTTTACTTACTGTTCAGCTGGCACCTGCACTAGGTGAACATGCCTGGTTCCTTGCTATTTATGTGTTCATCTAACCTTGGGTAGTCAAAAATTGGGCTATATTTCTTAACACAAGCATCTCCAGGATTAGCATGCTTTTTAGGCAACATGAATAATAATAATTATTATTATTATGACTTAGTAATAACTTGTTATGACTTAGTAATAACTTGAACTTCTTTTAAACTTTGTTGTAGATAGTACGTACCTTTAATGGTCACAAGGCAGAAATTCATCTTTTACAGCCCTTTGGAGATCATATTATCTCTGTTGATGTTGACAGCATTCTTATTATTTGGCACGTATATTCAGAAGGTAAGAATTAACTAACTTATTTGCTTTATCTTGGGATAGTATGTATGTAGTTAAAAGTCTATGGAAACAGGTTTTACATGTGAACAGTAAAAAAAAAAAAAAAAGCCAGAGGTTTTATGTGTGAACAGTAAAAAAAGAAAATCGACATGTATAAGTAACATACATAAGTATAATTCTGGGTAAGAAAGGTAAACAATTTTAGCTAGTTAACTACTTATAACCTTTTCAACGCGCTTATCTCAATGAATACATTTTCCATTGCAGTTCTCGAGTTTAATGACCTGTTACATTATTTTCTCTGTGGGGTAAATTACCTCTGAGTAATTATTGGTTTCTATTTTCAACTTTCAGTAAAAGAGGTTATATTAGTGAACTTGAAGATCCTATAATATGAAGGAAAATATACGTCTTTTTCCTAAGGAGATGTGTCCTTAACTGTGATATTCTTTTTCCTTTTATTTTCTTTTTTTGAGATAGAGTCTCACCGGATTTCTCTGGGTAGAGTGCCATGGCATCATAGATCACAGCAAACTCAGCTCTTAGACTCAAGCTGTCCTCTTGCCTTAGTCTTCTGAGTAGCTGGGACTATCGGCACCTGCCTCAATGTCCAGATATTTTTAGAGATGGGGGTCTCACTCTAGCTCCTTGAACACCTGAGCTCAGACCATCCACCAGCCTTGGCTTCCCAGAGTGCTAGATTCACAGGCACGAGCCACTGTACCCATTTTCTTTCTCTCTTTTTTTTTTTTTTTTGACACAGAGTTTCATTCTGTGGCATCAGGCTAGTGTGTCATGGTGTCAGCATAGCTCACAGCTCATTTGTGTTTTTTTCCTCGAACTCCTGGGCTCAAGGGATCCTCCTACCTTAGTCTCCCAAGTAGCTGGGACTACAGGCACCTGTCACAATGCCCAGCTAATTTTTTTTTTTTTGAGACAGAGTCCCACCATGTTGCCCTCAGTGGAGTGCTATGTTGTCAAAGCTCACAGCAACCTCAGACTCTTGGGTTTAAGCGATTCTCTCTTGCCTCAGTCCCAAGTGGGGACTACAGGCACCCGCCACAATGCCCAGCTATTTGTTTTGTTGTTGTAGCCATTGTTTAGCTGGCTGGGCTGGATTCAAACCCACCAGCCTCTGTGTACGTGGCTAGTGCCATAACCACTGTGCTATGAGCGCCGAGCCTCCCAGCTGATATTTTTATTTTTATTAGAGATAGGGTCTCACTCTTGCTCAGGCTGATCTCAACCTCCTGAGCTCAAGGGAATCCTCCTGCTTTCTCCTCCCTGGGTGCTAGGATTATCAGTGTGAGCCCCCACACCTGGCCTTAACTGTGATATTTTTACACAGAACTGTGTTTATGCGACTATGTATATTCAAATATAACATCCCAGAGTATACCCAGCTTTCCTCAGTGAAAGACTGGGTGTACTATGAATTAAATCTTTTTAAGTTCTTTATTCTTTTTATATTATTAGCTTATATTACCTCTTGATTATCTTATTGTTCAATGCAATGTGACTATTTTTAGTAAACATCCTAAAGATTGCCTTCCTGGGAGTTACTCCAAGTTCTGGTTCAAATTAAAAACACTTTTTCTTTTTTGCCTTTGCTCAAGATGAGAGAATAAAATTTCAGAAGTACTCCCTGTGCAGATGGATGTTAAAAGGCCTTTAAAAGGATATAGGGTCTGGTTCTTTCAGTCACCTCGCTCTTTCTTGAGAGGCCCAGCTTTTTTGTGGCCATTGTAGCAGCACATGGAACCAGTGTCTTCAGAGAACTATTTAGAATGGCTTTAAGTAAAACTGCTAATTATGGATATAGGCAGGGATCTTTTAAAATAGCATTCATAATAAAGTGTGTATAATTTTCACCTATATCTGTGCTTCCTAAACAGAGGTACACCCACCCCTGTGAGTATGCAACAATGTGCCAGATAGTATGTGAACCTAAAGATTAAATGAAGTGCACCTTCTTTGATTTATTGGAAAATTTATTGAAAATTTGTTTTCATCATGGATGAACTGTGGAATAAAAAACAAAATTCACAGCTATGATTTAATATTAATTAAAAAAAAATTCAAACACAGGAACTTTAGTCATAACCTAAGGTGTCAAAGAATGATTTTGCATGAGTGGCCACTGGCTGTGCCAGCCCCGCTCTACGGCTGTGCCTTCTCCTCCTCTTCTCACTGAGAGGTCCTTCAGTTTGCCTCTTATTATTCCATTGTTTTGAGGGACCCCTTGCGTTTTCAGATGTTTTGTTCTTCGTTCTCTGGAAGAGCTCATTTTGCTGGGAACAATCACTCCTGCCTTTTGCTTGCTGGCCTTTTGACCTGTTTGTTGTTTGTTTGCTTGTTATTTAGATCATTATTTTTCTTTTTGGTCATCTAGTTTGGCAGCGAGTGAAACTTTTAATAGTATTTATATTGGAACTTATAGAAAATATTTGACAGTCTGAATTACATTTACAAATTGTGTCTCACTTTTTTTCTCAAGGGATGTTTATAGATTAGCATACATATGATATGTAAGTCTTTGATTTATCCTGGCATGTAAATCTTTGATATGGTAAACAAACTTCAAGTGATAAATGGGTATGTGAAACATTTTAAACTATTTTTTAAAAAATAATTTGTAACTTTTACTTTTGTAGAAGAATACCTACAGTTAACTTTTGATAAATCAATATTTAAAATTTCTGCCATTTTGCATCCGAGTACCTACTTGAATAAAATACTTCTGGGCAGTGAACAAGGAAGCCTGCAGTTGTGGAATGTAAAATCCAAGTAAGCACTTTATTTCTCAAATAATGTAGTTCTCACCTTATCTTTATCTAATACCTCCTAATGTACACTTAAGTCTCTCAGTTCTCCCTGGCCTTACATATTTATTTATTTATTTGGAAGATTATCTATAAATAATACAATTGGCTCTCCTTATCTACACGTTCCATATCTGAGGATTCAACCAACCTCACATCAAAAATATTTGAGAAAAATAAATAAATAAAACCAATACAATAATGAAAATTTTAAAGCAGTGTAACTATAGAACAGTTGCATTGTATTATATGTTTATAAGAAATCAATCTGGAGATGATTTAAAGTATATGAAAAGATGTGAGTAGGATATATGCAAATATTACACCAACTTACATAAGAGATTTGAGCATCTATGGATTTGGGGTTTTGTGCAGGGGGGGTGGGTGGAGTGAGGATATATTGGAACCAAACCCCTGCAGATACTGAGGGATGTTTATGTGTTTATTTTGGGGATTGTTGCTGGAGGCATCACATATGTGGTTCTGACACATATTAGGCAGCTTCATAAATGGTCATTAAGAAGTATATGCTGATGGCATAGTAATTGTAAAGAACCCATACACCTATAGAGAAGGCACTAATAAAGTAATATAAGATCCATTAGAAAATAATAATTATGGGATCATTACTGGGCAGCTTCTAGTTTTTAATAAAACAGGTGAAAAACAATCCATTTTATTTTAGTGCTAGTATTTAGAAATGATTTTCAGGATAAAAGTGCTTCCATCGTCAACCATAGATATGATTATCAACTATAATATTGATACAGCTGGAGGGCTATATAAATGATTTTGCATATTTCGACCTGTTATTTGAACATGTATTGAAAGAAAATGATAGCAGCTCGGATTTCTTTGTGTAGCATTTAAAAAACCAAACAAAAATAATTGACTATTCAAATAGTCCTTTCGAAAGGACTTATAAATTCAAAAGGGAAAATGAGTTATTAAATATTTACTGTTTAAATCAGTGTTTCAGTTCAGTTTAACAAATACCACGGACTACTTACTCTGTCCTTGGCTCTGGGATAATGATTAAGACACTGTCAGTTCCTTTATGGTTATTTTCTTTAGTTTTTTTTTTTTTTCTTCCCTTTAGAGACAGAGTCTCACTTTGTTGCCCAGGCTAGATAGAGTGCCATGGCATCATAGGTCATAGCAACTTCAAACTCTTGGGCATCATAGGTCATAGCAACTTCAAACTCAAATAATCCTTCTGCCTTATCCTCTGGAGTAGCTGAGACTACAGGCACTTGTCACAATGCTCAGGCTAATTTTTCTATTTTTAGTAGAGACAGGGTCTCCTTGGTCAGACTGGTCTCAATCACCTGAACTCAAGGGATTCTTCCACCTCAACCTCAGAGAGTGCTGGGATTACAGGCGTGAGCCAGTTCACTGGCCTCTTTAGGTTCTTTATGTGATGCTTACATTCTTTATTCATTGTATAATTATTGATGAAACTAATCTGTGCCCATTTACAAAACTCATGGAATTAATATTTATCGTTCATGACTCGATTCTGAAATTGAGAACAGCATCATTGTCATGTAACAGTTATATAATATGCAAGTAAAATTATAGTTCAGATATATTCTCTGTAGTGATGATGTTTCTTTTTTTTTTCTTTAGAGACACAGTGTCACTTTGTCACCCTTGGTAGAGTGCTGTGGCATCACAGCTCACACCAACCTACAGCTCTTGGGCTTAGGCAATTCTCTTGCCTCAGCCTCCTGAGTACCTGGGACTACAGGCGCCCACCACAATGCTTGGCTATTTTTTTTGTTGCAGTTTGGCCAGGGCCAGGTTCAAACCCGCCACCTCAGTATATGGGGCCGGTGCCCTACCCACTGAGCCACAGGCACCACCCATGATGATGTTTCTAGAAACACATTACAGTGAAAAATGAGATCTGCCTGTATTTTAAGTTTTTTTATTGTAATGTATAATGTGAAATGTATTTTACTCGTTTATTTTTTTTCTAATTGAACATTTCTTGAAGTGGCATAGCATAGTAGTTAGCTTGGGATCTAGAATTAGTATGGACAGTATTGCTGGCCTTGAGACCTGGGCTTAAATATTAGAATAGTATGTGGTAGAGTATGAACTTAATAAATATCACCTATTGTTATTTCACTTTTTAACATGTAGTTGATTGTGTTTTCTAAAAAAAAAAAAAAATTATTAATAGCTCTCAACTATTATTTTCTTCTTCTAGTAAACTTCTGTATACATTTCCAGGATGGAAAGTTGGAGTAACAGCTCTTCAGCAGGTTAGTGTTTTTCTGTTAAGTCTAAGAAGACACAGATTTAGTAGTAAGATTCAGAAGTTGGTAATATTTTTAGACTAAAGACAATACATAGTTTTTTTGTTGTTGTTTTTGTTTTTGTTTTTTATAGCTTACCCTGAGGAATTAGTGTTTTGGAAATGTAATTGAAACCAGACAATAATGCCTTTGGTTATAAATGTTTGTGGGGTCCTTAGTGCTTGAAATTAGGCCCTAAAACTGTGCTTGCTATAGATCCTTGTTTTTGCAAATGTATGTAATCCAGTGCCTTGTGTAGTATGGAAATGAATAGTTCGGCAATTCTCAGAGAGATTGTAGGTCATGCAGAGAAATTTATCAGGATGTTCACATTTGTGGTTTGAAATAATTACGGCCATAATCCTAATGTTTAGTTCAACAGTGGTATGTTCAAATAAAATTACTTTTTATTTTTGACTCTGAAAGATATGTATAAATGAATGAGTGTACTTCAGCAGAGATCGTGTATATCTACTAGCCACATACGTAGCCAGTGTGCCCTTGTCTTTTTAAGTATTCACATCTGTGCTTGCCCAGTTGATAGGCTGTCCTCATCCTCTGTCACTGCCATCAGTCTTGCTCCTCTTTTGCCTACTCAGAAGACTCTGAAGATGTCAGATGATCAGGTTCCTAGAAGGCAAGGGATTATATTTGCTTTAGTATTTCCAGCTTCTACACAGGGCTTCATGCAGAGTGGCACTTTGGGGCAAATTAATAAAATGTTTAGCCTGATTCCATTCTATGATGCTATTGGACATAGATCTGTGCTCAAATAGTGAAGCAGCCTGTGTGTAGGACTATTGTATTGTTTTGTAGATCATTGAAAGACAATTATAATCATAGAACATTCTAGCTGAAAGAGGCTAATTATGAACTTTTTTGTCTTTTAGTCTGTTTTATAAATTTTTCCTTTCTTTCCTTGTATAAACAATCTTCTCTTCCTGTGTAGTTGACTACAAATGGCCGTGCATGTGGCAAGCTTTCAGATGTTTTAGAGGAGTCATCTTCTTTTTCTGTTTCCATCCAGTCACTGATCTGTAGTGATTGCACCCATTAAATTCCTTTTCTGTTTTGGCTGTTGTTTTATCAAGTCAGCTATGTTTTGAGGGTGGGACGAGAACGTTGACTGGCAGGATTGAAGATGGAAAGTAATTTGGAAAAATCATTTCTGAATACTTTATACTGAGTAACAACTGTAGTGTGCCAGAATGGTAATACTTGCTGAGGTTTTTTTGCCACCTTTAGGAAGACACTTCATTATTCTTTTTAATAACCTATAAGTAATGTACATATTGTCAAAAGTATTAAAGCTATTTCACTTGAGAAAATAAAAGATTGAGTAATTTAATTTTCAGGCACCAGCTGTGGATGTTGTTGCCATTGGTCTTATGTCGGGTCAGGTTATTATTCACAACATTAAATTTGATGAAACACTAATGAAGTTTCGTCAAGACTGGGGACCCATTACTTCAATCTCATTTCGCACAGGTAATTTTTAACTTTTTATTGATAAGAGCTAATGATATTTAAATGCATTACTTTAATGGTCGTGGAAATTTTCTTTATCATCTTGTAGTTAATGGAAATGAATGCAAAGCTGGAGCAAAACAAAACAAAAAAATGAATGGATTATTGGCATATAGTCTTTTCTAACTATGGATTAGAAGGATAGAAAAAAGAATTTAGTTTTGGGGAGTCTGTTTTTCTTAATGTGTTTTATTTTAATAACAGATGGTCATCCAGTAATGGCAGCTGGAAGCCCATGTGGCCATATTGGACTCTGGGATTTGGAAGACAAAAAATTAATCAATCAAATGAGAGATGCACACTCAACAGCAATTGCTGGGCTGACCTTTCTCCATAGAGAGCCACTTCTTATCACAAATGGTGCTGACAACGCTCTCAGGGTATTATGACTATTGTTATCATCTTCCTGGCTCATCTAAACCTACCCTCTGGGTTATTACAAACCTGCTTTAATGTATTATCCTTGACTCTACAATGTGAAAGGAATATGGAGTGAGGTACTGCTATAAATGAATAAAAAGCGTAGCAGGTGACATAGTTGCAGTGAGGTGTGAGTTACAGTTTATTTCTTCTCCTATCCCCACTCCAACCCTTGTAGCTCCAGGGTCAGTAGCCTGGCAAGCACTAATTCACTGACACTTGATTTAGTCACAGATCAGATAGCACATTGTGGAAGAACCTGACCTTTTTATTTCTTGGCAGATATGGATATTTGATGGTCCTACAGGTGAAGGCCGTCTTTTGAGATACAGAATGGGACATAGTGCTCCTCTCACAAGTATCAGATATTATGGACAAAATGGACAACAGATTCTAAGTGCAAGTGAGTTTTTGCTTTGTACTGTTAGTTTATATCAGCAGGTATTGAGAGTTGATTGCTCAGTATTAGGTTTGGCCTTTATATATTGTTTTAGACTCAAAAATCTATTAAGTGATGCAGAAGACTGGGTAAGCATTATAGATGATAAGTCTATATACTTGGTGTGTCCTATGTGTGTTTACTAATCCTTAGAGGCAAAATAGTCATATTATGAAAATGTGGCCATTGCCTATTCTAATAATCTGCTGAAACTTTATTAGTACCTTCTTTTCATTTTATCCTTTGTTCACACTAAGTGCCATTCTACATACAGTTAACGTTGTAATGAAATGGTTGTAACCTGGCTCTGCATTTAAAGTGTCCCAAACTTCAAGCTTTTCGTAGAATCTAATTTTATAAGATCTGTGATTCACATAGTCTTTTGTTTTGATAAAGTTATTGGTTAGAAATTTTCTGTGTTTGTCAACAGGTCAAGATGGAACTCTTCAGTCATTCTCCACAATACATGAAAAATTTAACAAGAGCTTGGGACATGGTAGGTCATTTGCAAGATGGAAAATAAGCTGTGTGTCACAAAAGAAATATTTCACGATTCTGTGAGATAAGTAGAGGAGGTTTCATCAATAAATTTTCCCTTTTCTTGGATGAAATTAAAGAACATGTGTGGAAGAAGTGTTAAGATTCCTAGGATCAAAGTTGCTATAGAAGTGGTTAAAGTGCTGCTAGAAGTTTGTTGAAAAAATTAGACATCTTGGGTGGTTAAAAACATACTGCTGTCACCCAAAAGACATCGATGACCTCACTTGAGACATCTATAGAATGTAAAAATTTTTAAGTGAAAGAGAGCTTAGAGAAAGTAGCAAAGTAAGCACTATTCAGTTTTTTTGTTTTAAAGAGCTCATTTTATTCTTTCTCTTTTCATTCTATTTTATTCTCATTTTATTCTATTCTCTTTTAGACTTTGAAAAATTATGTTTATTAAACAAAAATATTTGTCAGTTTTATTAATAATTACTCTCTTTTTAAGTGAATATCCTGAGTATTTATCCATATATATGCTTCCAGATGAAATTTAGGATTATTTTTTGATCAATTCCTAAATTAACTCCTTGGAATTAAATTGGACAGATTTGGTATCTTTAAGACTCTTCTCATGGCTCAGCGCCTGTAGTTCAAGTGGCTAAGGCACCAGCCACATACACCAGAGTGGAGGGTTCGAATCCAGCCTGGGCCTGCCAAACAACAATGACAACTACAACCAAAAAATAGCCAGGCGTTGTGGTGGGCGCCTGTAGTCCCAGCTACTTGGGAGGCTGAGGCAAGAGAATCACTTAAACCCAAGAGTTGGAGGTTGCTGTGAGCTATGATGCTACAGCACTCTACCCAGGGTAACATAGTGAGACTCTCCAAAAAAAAAAAAAAGACTCTTCTCATCTAAGAATATAATATACCCGTTCAAATTATTTCTTACTTTCTTCAGTGAAGTTTTTTTTTTCCCTATTGGTTCTATGTACAATCATTCAGTGGAATTTTGTACTTTTTTGCTAATACTTGAATGTGGTCTATGTTCATTATATTTCTAACTGATTATTGTAGCAGTGTGGGGAACTCACTGGGCACTTTTGTATTGGTTCTTTCACCACAGTGAAACTGTTATCACTTTTAATTTGATTTATTTGATTTTGTGACCACCTTACCACCTACAAATAATGGTATTTCCCTTTTTTTGATTATTCATACATTATAATTAATTTTCTTAAATAATTACATAAGCTAAACTTTAGAAATGATTACATAACAATAATAATACTATGTTTTGTCCGTGACTTAAATGTGAATATCTTGAACATTGCAGTTATATGACAATGAATAGCTTTTCTTTTCTAGACATTTTCCATTAAAAGGATTCATAGCCAAATTCCCCTCTGTTCTAACTAATCCCAGGATTAATAAATAAAAAGAGAGTCAAACGTAAAGGACTGCAGAATACCATGTCTGTGCGACTTCCACCCATCACAAAGTTTGCAGCAGGTAACTTCACACTACATTTTGAAAAGTTCTCCTTTGTCATTTATTTCTTACTGTAAACTTATTTATTTCTTCCATGTTAAATGTTTTTACAAATATTAATATATATTTAGAAAGTAAACCCAAGTGCATGCTGATTTTGTGTGAAGACTAAAAATGACTTGTTTTTATGTGGACTTGATATCTATGTAATCTTAAGCTTTGCTCTTCTCTGTAATAGCTATAATAAATATTAATAAAGTTATTAATATAAATTAATAAACAATAAGACCCTTTGTAAGGCGGCCCCAATTGCCTTGCCCTTCTCTCACCCCTTTAAAGAAAGTACTCTTTATCCTCAGTTTTGTTCAGTTTCTCTTGGCTTGTTGTCTCCCCACCTAGTAATTTCTGCTTGTCTTAGCACTCTTTTCCTGGGAGTCATTTGTTATTACTATGTTCCCCAAATCGCCTGAGTCGTTTTATAAAACATACTTTATTATAATTTCACCTGATCAATGTTAGATATGTTAATTAGCTTGATTTAGCCATTCCACAATGTATACATATGTCAAAACGTGTTTTATGCCATAAATACATATAGTTTTTGTCCATTTAAAAAATAATCTCTTAGGCGGTGCCTGTGACTCAGTGAGTAAGGCACCGGTCTCATATACCAAGGGTGGCAGGTTCGAACCTGGCTAACAAAAAAATAGCTGGGCGTTGTGGCAGGTGCCTGTAGTCCCAGTTACTCGTGAGGCTGAGGCAAGAGAATCACCTAAGCCCAAGAGCTAGAAGTTGCTGTGAGCTGTGATGCCACAGCACTCCACTGAGAGCGACAAAATAAGACTCCGTCTCTAAAAAAAATATATTAATAATAATCTCTTGTTAGATTAGAAGCTCATTGCTATCAGGATTACCTGTTTGTGTTACCTTTGTATTCAGTGTCTGATAATAACAGGGAACATTACATGCTAAGAATAATAGATGAATAACTGGGAGAATGAATAGCAGTTTGATTGATTTACAAGCTTAATTGTTCCAGAGGAAGCTCGTGAGAGTGACTGGGATGGTATCGTGGCTTGCCATCAAGGTAAGCTGTCTTGCTCAACCTGGAATTACCAAAGATCTACACTAGGTGCTTACTTTCTCAAGCCAAAGGAGTTGAAGAAAGATGACATAACTGCCACAGTAAGTGAGCTTCCTTGTGAGGACGTTTCTACTCTAAAACTGTCTGTGGTAATCTCACTATACTCACATTTGTCCATAATGGTTGAAAGAACATAATTTAACATTTTGAAGTTATTCTCTAGTAGTGTTAAGTTTTCCAGCTTGCAGAGATTTATTATTTAATTATTTGAAATTGGATTAAGTAATATCTTGTAGTTTTGATTTGCATTTACCCAGTGACTTATGATGTTGGACATCTTTTCGTAGCTCTTTGTATGTCTTCTTTGGAGAAATGTCTATTCACGTACTGTTCATTTTTTTAATGGGGTAATTCATCTTGTTATTATTGGGTCATAATAGCACTTTATATATTCTAAATACAAGTCCTTTATTGGACACAGGATTTGCAAATATTTTATACCTTTCTGTGGGACTATCATTTCATTTTCTTGTTGATACTATTTTCAACATAAGAGTACTTAATTGTATTTAATTTTGATGGTGCCCAGTTTATGTATTTTCTCATATCACTTGTGCTCTTTGAAAAATCATTACTTAGCCCAAGGCCACAATGTTTTATTGCTGTGATTCTAAGAGTTTTATAGTTTAGCTCTTAAGGTTTAGGTCTACTGTCCTTTCTGAATGAATTTTTGTGTGCAGTATGACCTGTGGAGTCCAGTTTCATTCTTTTGGACATGGATACCCATTCGTCTGAGCACCTTAGTTCTCTTTCTCCATTGAAGATTCTTGTCATTTCACTGTGTAAGGGCTTATTCCTAGACTCTCAGTTCTTTTCTATTGTCCCATGTGTCTTTTTATACTAGCACCACACTGTCTTGTTTATAGAAGCTTAGTATTAACTTCTGAAATCAGAAATATAACTCCTCTATGCCTTTGCTCTTTTCCCAAGATTGTTTTGGCTATTCTGGTCCCTCGAATTTCCATATGAATTTTAGGATCAGCTCTTCGATTTCTGCAATAAAAGCAGCTAGGATTTTGATAGGGACTGTTTTGATTCTCTAATCCATGAATGTAATATGTCTTTGGATTTATTTACATCTTTTATAATTTCTGTCAACAGTGTTTTGTAGTTTTCAGTGTATGTCTCACTTTTGTGATTAAATTTTATTCTTTTCAAAATGGAATTGTTTTCTTAATTTTATTTTGGATTATTCATTGCTAGTATAGTGTATCAAACTGCAACTGATTTTTATATATTGATCTTATATCTTATAACCTTGCTGAACTTACTAGTTCTAATAGTTTTTTGGTGGATGCCTCTGCTTTGAAAGTGCTTATAAAATTTTAAGTCAACATTTGACCCTATATTTGTACAAATTATTTTGCAAGTATGTATGCTCCATTCTCCTTAGTATGAAAATCTAGTCTTAAGCTTGTATAATTTTCTAGACAGTAAAGATACTATCTTAAGCTTCTTAAGCGGTTTTGAGTAATGGCGGTAGTCTCAGTGGTAAGAATAATTACAGCTTGCATTTCGTCTGTGCTTACTTTGTTCCATCTCTCTGGCTGGCACGTATCATTTCATATTATCTTCACATCCTATGGATGATAAAGCTGAGGCTTAAAGTAATGAGTAATGTGCCTAAGGTTAGTATAGCTAAGAAGTATCAGAACTGGGATTTGAATTGAAGACTATTCATTCTAGAATCTACATTCTTAACTTATAGCCTATAGGGATCACTCAGAACATTTAGTACGTGTGTATACAGTGATACATATTTAATAAGTGCTGAGTCATTTGTCTGACAACCTCAGCTACGTGGAATAAAGCCAGTAACCAATAATTAATAAACAAAAATAATTATTAGAAGGCCCGTGCACAGAAGTACAATTCATTACTCAAAGATAAGCCTCATGGTTTATTTTTGCTTTGATTGATCTGTCTTAGATTAGACATTAGAATGAATAAACGAGAAGAGGAGATCAACAGACGCAGGCCTGGTAACAAGAGAAGATCCTGTTAAAAACATTTTTCTTTTTTATGGGCACGTAGTTGTTCATCTCCTGGTTTTATACACTAATCTGAAATTTTAAAAAGTAAATGAATAAATTTAACAATAATGGGTCAGGGAATATCTAGACAGGGGTCCTCAAAATGTGGCCCGTGGGCCACATGAGGCGGTGTGATTGTATTTGTTCCTGTTTTGTTTTTTTACTTCAAAATAAGATACGTGCAGTGTGCATAGGAATTTGTTCAGTGTTTTTTTTTTTAAACTATAGTCCAGCCCTCCAACCGTCTGAGGGACAGTGAACTGGCCCCCTGTTTAAAAAGTTTGAGGACCTCTGAGAAGGTCACCCTCTCCCTGTCTCTTCTCCCTGTGCCTTCTCCCTTGAAGACTTTCTTAATTCAAAAGTAAGAATTTGTAGATAAAATATACTTTGGAAACCATAAAATTCAATTAATAAATTACATACATATTAATTATTTTCTGTCATTTATGTTTTTTTTTTCTTTTCCTAAAGGCAGTAGATATAACTTCTTGCGGAAACTTTGCTGTGATTGGCCTCTCATCAGGAACTGTAGATGTATATAACATGCAGTCTGGTATACATCGAGGACGTTTTGGCAAAGATCAAGGTATTAATCTTTTTTTCCCCTTTTCTTTATTTTTTTGAAATAATATGCAAGGCTAATAATGATAGCTAGTATTTATTAAATCTTTAAGTCTAGGCATTTGCTAAAGTTTTAGATGGGTTATCATCAACTCTATATGATAGATATGACCATTCTGTCTGTTGGTATTATGTTGAAATACTCAGAATCAAGTCATGGATACCTAAGAGTTAAGTCGATATTATGTAAGAATTGTTTTCTCTGCTTTAAGCCAAAAAATCCTAACTATTTTTTGAAAACTTCAGGCATCTTATCTCTGAGTTTTGCTTTTGTACCATAATAATTGAAGATCTCCCAGCCTTCCAAAGTCCGGATTAATTTCAAGGTTCTAGGCGATTAAGTAGTGGGGTGTTAGGCATTTGAAAGAACGAAATACTCTTTGTGTATTGTTCAGAGAACCAGTGCCCATCGTGATTTTTTTTCCTTTTGACTTGTGTTTTGAAGCTCATAAAGGATCAGTTAGAGGTGTTGCAGTAGATGGATTAAACCAGTTGACATTTACAACTGGTAGTGAAGGATTACTCAAATTTTGGAACTTTAAAAGCAAAATTTTAATACACTCTGTGAACCTCAGTTCATCTCCAAATATGATGCTGCTACATAGGGACAGGTAAACTCTTTCTTTTAATGATAGTGGGTTTTCTTTCTGGTGTTTTTGGTGAAAGTTCTTAAGGAAAGTACGTAATTTACCAAGTCAGAAAAATCAGACTGTTGGAAGAACAGCATTTGGCTTAATTTTTCCAAAGGTATATGTAATTAACAAAATTAAAGTGAATGTGAAATACTAGTTCAAAGGTTTTTTGTTTGTTTATTAAAACTGGTGTGTTTATCTTGCTAGTGGCCTTCTGGGACTTGCGTTCGATGACTTCTCCATTAATGTTTTGGACATAGAAACTAGGAAGATTGTCAGAGAGTTTTCTGGACACCAAGGCCAAATTAATGACATGGTAAAACAAACTCTAGGTGTTTTAACAAAACTCGACTCATTTCTACTTCTGTTTAGGTTAAAAATGTTCAACTAATTGAATCTGTTATCTTTTAATATCCTTAAAGTTATTATATAAGGAGATTTTCAAAATAAATAATAACTTAGATGCTTATTTTCAAAGCGGGATAAAATTTTGAATTAAAAGAAGTTTAAGGCGCCTGTGGCTCAATGAGTAGGGCGCCGGCCCCAATGCCGAGGGTGGCGGGTTCAAACCCAGCCCCAGCCAAACTGCAACAAAAAAATAGCCGGGTGTTGTGGCGAGCGCCTGTAGTCCCAGCTGCTTGGGAGGCTGAGGCAAGAGAATCGCGTAAGCCCAAGAGTTAGAGGTTGCTGTGAGCCGTGTGACGTCATGGCACTCTACCCCAGGGCGGTACAGTGAGACTCTGTCTCTACAAAAAAAAAAAAGTATAATGTTTCTCAGGAAGTTGCTGTAGTCAGACTGAACTATAAATCCTAGAGTTATCATTTTCTCTTTAACTCTAAATAAGGTCATAATGTACTTTGGAGAATGATCTGTTGATATATCATTTTTGACTTGATATTAAAATAGACTAAAAGAACTCATTTCCTTTTTTCTGTATATAGAACAAATAGTAGGAGATCATTTGCCTGAAATATCTGGTATCTGGTTTTTACTAGTTTAGTGTTACTCATAGAGTGACTGTATCTTAACCTTCAAAGAGTTTAATAAAAATATGTTTGATTTTACTTATGTTCTTATAGTGGGATCTATGTTATGGTAAGAAGTAAACTATTTTGAAAAGCATGTTTTATAAAAGAAAACTTTTAAAATTAATCTGTCAAAGACCACATTAAGTGCATATTATCATTGTGCATCAGTTGCCAGTACCTTGATTTACTTGAAAACAGACAAAAAGAAAATAAAACCTAAATACTCTATGACAAATTCAACAGCTGCATTAACTTACCAATTCTCATACCAAAAAGCAAAATTTCCAGTGCTTATCCTTTTCCTAAAAAATAAGAGAAAAATATTTGTGAGTGGATTGTTAGATAGGAAGTTAGCAAAATTACACTTCTACAGAATTCGTTTTGAAAGCATCTGTAGAAATGATGGTGGGAGTAGGATAATTTTGGTGAAATGGCATTTTTGAAAACATTTGTCTGTCAATTTGCTCTTCCTATTTCTTTCCTTTTCAAATGTTAACTTCCACCTTGTGTACCTAGAATTTCTCTGGGTTGGTAATAAGTTACTCTTGCTTAATTAAATCTATCTCTGTCTTCTGTTTTTCTCCCTCTCTCTATCTACACACACACACACACACACACACACACACACAAAATAGGACCTTACCTCTCTTTCTTTCCCATCTTTTGCTATGCACCACTCTTTGTAAATTGAGCCTCAAATTGAAGTTTGAGTTTCAAGTATATCGCTCGAGCCTAATGAACAAGTTAGCTTTCAATATCATTTGCTAATATGGATGGTCACAATCCCTATGACTGTTTTAGACTCCTGGATGAATAATCTGTTACCAATATTAACCTTAAAATCTTTCTTACTATTATACCTTTATATTTTGGAAGTAGAGCATCATTAAAGGAGAAAAGAGGAATTTTTTTAACTTAAGCTACAAGAAAAGTAGGACTTTGTCTACATGCAGTTAAATGTTTGTTTTTTTTTTTTAATTTAAAGGCTTTTAGTCCTGATGGTCGTTGGTTAATTAGTGCTGCAATGGATTGTTCTATCAGGACTTGGGACCTTCCATCTGGGTGGTGAGTTTATTTTTGAATCCCTATTCTCTATCAGAAGATTTCTTAGTTAGTGTTTTAACATGTGATTTTTACTAGTAGTTAATGGATTATGTGGGTTTTCTTCAACGTGCATGTATTGGAGATTTTTCTTCAATGTGCATGTATTTATTTCTCCATGGAATGTTTTTGATCTGTAAAGAGCAGAGAATAGTACATATGATGAAAGACATAGAAAAACACTGTATCTGTCTTAGGTTTTTTTTTGTTTTTTTTTTTAAAGTTCATATTGAATTTGGCTCAAAGGTCAAAAACCCTAACTCTCCCTTTTGCATATTATATCTTCTTTGTCTCTGACATAATTCTTGAACAAAGGTATTTTAGATAGTCTGTTTTCTGTTGCTCTATAATAAATTTATAAAGAAAATAAATGTATTTCTTACAGTTATGGAGGTTAAGAGTTCCCAGCTCAAGAGGCTACATATGCTGAGAGTCTTCTTGCTGGTAAAGACTCTCTGAGGAGTCTGTGCAGGGCGTCACTTGGTGAGAGAGCTCAACCTGCTACTTCAGGTTCACTTCCTTGTCCTACAAAGCGACTTGGTGGCCCATGAATCTCCTAGCCCATTATTTTATGAATGGATTAATCCCTTCTTGTGGGCAGACCCCTTGTAATCCCATCACTTCCTAAAAGCCCCATCTCTCATTACTGCCACATTGGGGATTAAGTTTCCACACGAGTTTTGGAAGGGACCTTCAGACTGTGACAGAAACCTTAATGTAATTAAAGTATGTGTTTTAGGATCTGGGTAAAACCCAGCGGTGTTAGAAATCTGGTTCATGGATTGATAATTTGCTCCTAATCCAGCACTTAAACAGGGAAGGATCCAATTCTGTTAAATGATATGAGAAATGGTCGCCTGTATGTGTGTGTGCTTTGTTAGAAAATAGGTGATTGTAGATACCAATTAAAATCATATTATTTGACATAGAATTGCCTGGGTTGAATATGCAAAAAGGAGAATGATGGGAATAACAAAGTATCTAATTTAACAGGACCACACCATAAGGAAAGAGGTGAGAAAAATGAGAAGGAAGATGATAAGTTTTATTCCTGAAGTATTCCTAAATTAAGCTCTAATTCTGCTTTCTCTTCCTACTCACGAATTGGATAAGTTCATGCATGAAAACAGTTTGACCTTTAGAGAGGAAAAACCCCGATGTCCTCATTTCCTTTCTAGTTTGATCCAGGCCTGAGGCACAGCTACCTCTTCAGCATATACATGAAATTTGAACAGGCAGAGCTGAAGAATGTCACTAGCAGGGTTAGCTCTAATAACTAGGGACTTTTGTTTGTCTAGGTGTGTCTCTTTTTCACTTTACATAGAGTAAAGCAAAATCTAATCAGTTGGCTGTGACTTTTCTTGGCTTTAAAAAGTTCATCTGAAGTTGGTATTTCCTTAAAAAAACATTTTGTTAAAGGCAGTATTAAAAATATTGGTTGTCTCTTTATTTCTTGGTCTTTTGCTGCTTTCTAAAAATGAACATTATATAATTTGAATTGCTTAAAGAAAGTTGTACAAGTAATAGTTTTAGTTCATATTAGGTGGGAGAGAGTTAATGTTCAGTAATACTAAATTGGCAGAATATTTTTTTTAAGTGGCAAGTTTGTCTTTGGAGTGGGAAAAATGAGGATCTGAAAGTAGCATTGAAAGCCACCAACTTTTAACTCAGCATTAGCTTTTTGCTGAATTTCTTATTTCAGTAACAAGTTGAACAGATTTAAATCTGATAGATTTTTAGCTCTATTACCTTATGTTTAGGTAAACACAGGCTCTTGTAAGTGAATAGAGAAACATGAAGCGGGTCCCACAGAAGAGCTGAAAGCAAGGAAGTGAGACATGGATAACTGTTCTGGTTAAAATTTGAAGTGGAGCAAATGAGAAAGTTGGAAAGCAATTTCAAGCAACTGCTGCCCCTTAATCGCAACTAAGCTAACATTTCCTACCTGCAGCTAGGCACTTCATCAGTATTTTTCATATTCTTATAGGTGTAAGTACCATTAACTGTTATTAGTCCTATTGCACAAATGGGGAAATGGAGGTTCTTAGAGAATTTAATTGACTTGTCCAACATGACTTATTTTGTATATGGTAGAGCATAAAATAAGCATAAGAAAAAGAAACAGGTTTCCCTACAGCTGTAATGTCATCCCTGCTCAGGTTGTGTCATGTCTTAAGAGTGGACTGAGTTTTTTGATATAGAAGATAAGTAATAAGGAAGTGATGCCTATCTAAAACAAATCACTTAAGGACTGAACTGTTTCCCTATAAAGCTTTTTAAAAATGCAGAAAAAATGTTTTGTTTGTAGAACTCTCAGAGAAGCAGAGCTGACACTTTCTTATTCCTGACATGTCATTCCTCTACCATTACCACCACCTGTTAACTTCTGATTGTGTTTGATCTAATGGAAGTTCAGGTTCAACTCTTTGGGGGTGAGAAATATGTAAACTAGTTCTAATAAAATTTTGCATTTTCTTCCGTCTCCCCCTACCCCCACTTTCTGAGGCACATTATATGAGAGGAATTGGAATAGAACACTGTTTTGGATTTCTCACTGAGGCAAAACCATTCCTTTGTTTTACTTCATTTTGATTTCTGTGCACCTCACTCAGTGTTGCCCATAGGTGCAAGGCGCTGATCTTCTAACTCTCATCCCTTAGAATGGGAATTCTATTAGTGTTGTTTCAGAAAAAAATTGTAAGTACAGCTTTACAATTGTATTAGGATTAGCAGGTATATGGTATTTTTTAATCTGGGTGTTGGCCTACACACTATGCTTTGCGAATTTATGTGGCAGTTTAAAATATGCTGTGTATGTGGAAATGACCTTCGTCAGTGGTGGTTTCATGTAATGGAAGGCCAGTCTGCCCACACATCCCAGCTGCAGATACGGCATTGCATTATGAAATGGACAAAATAATTACAGTGTTAAGTAATGTAAGTTTTGCAGAAGCTGTAAATTCTCTTCTTAACAGATGGATTCTACATGTTAGGAAGTTTAACTCCTCACATGCGTAAGCTTTTAATGAACAGTACTGATAAAGACAAAGGAGAAGCCACAAGAATCTGAAGTTGCTGTGTGTAATCGTCTTCTGTATACACTGGGATAATACCTTCTCCTGGGGGTTGTTTGGATTAAATGTATTAACATAAATAATTTAATAGTCTGTGGCAAATAATAAGTATTTATCATTTGTTTCTTTTTCCTCAATTCCCTTGATTCCTCAGAAGAGCCAGTCTTACAAGCTTCCAAAATATCAGACTTGAGCAAACATCTTCAGACTGTTCTCTATAACTGAGAGTTTAACAGCAGCCATTTTCCTGAACACACTTTGGTGTGTGTTGGTTTCTAGTGCTTCTAATTGTCATCTCTTCTTCCCATCTTTGCATTTATTATTTAAGTTTCTCATTTTTAATGGCTTTCAACAAATTGAGAAAAAGATTTTACCACGGGCAAGTCACTTAATGTCACCACTGGAGAGTCCTTATTTACACTTGAGATGCTCAGTGTGTTCTGTGTGTCACTGGGTACGTGTGTGTTATCATACTGTGATAGTGGTACAAAGCACAGGCCTTGTGATTTTTTTTTTTAAACACTAAAATTTTCTATATCTCTTACCCCTTGCTTTTTTAGCAAAAATATTTTTGTGTATTACATCCTTTTTGGTAGACTTCCAATATTTGACATCTTAATTCTTTTTCTAGCCTGGTAGACTGCTTTTTGTTGGACTCAGCTCCTCTCAATGTTACCATGTCACCTACTGGAGACTTTCTGGCAACTTCCCATGTGGACCACCTTGGAATTTATCTATGGTAAGTTCTTTCATACAGTTCTTCTGGGATGAGATAGAGGGAGGTGATACTGTCAGAGTATCTTACCTGCTAAAATTGTCATTTAGTTTTGTTTTTTTTTTTAATTTATAAAATTGAAGTGTTACATAGTTAACTTGGTGACTTCACTATAAGTTTATGACTGACTCAGCATCTGTTTGATAATTTGGACAGCTTTGCTCAAGTGCATATTTTAAGCTACATGATTGATTTTTATCTTTTACATGATTGATTTTTATCTATCATATTTGGCTTTTATTTGCAGACAGGGTCAGTGAATTTAAAAAGGTTGGCAAAGGGAACCCCCAACCATAGTCTGACCTTCCTGCCACTACTACTTTATGGCCTTGGTCAATCACTTCTGAACTCAACCCACTTTATGAAATAAGGCACAAGTGTGGGTATAATACTTTTTAAGATCTTTCTAGTTGCATGACTCCTCATAACCATGTAAAGATATTTTTGTATCTTTTGTAAAGATATTTCTTCAAATTCTGCTGAGATGAACCTATAAAGAGACTATGGTTGCTCAAGATAAATGATGTATCACCTGGGTATAGAAAAATTTTTATTTCTTAAGTTCATACATCTAATTTTTTCAACTCTTATTATGTAAGAGAAAAAATAGGTTCCTTTTCTAAATCTAATTCTAAAATATTTTAGTTACATTTTAAGATACAAAAATGAATTTAACATATAATAGACCCAGGCCACCTTAATATGCAAAGTGGATTGTCTCCTAGAATCCCTGAGGCTTCAGCAGTCAAGACAAGAGAACATGAGTAGCCTGTGACCTGAGCAGCAGGAGTACAGAGTCCTTCTCTGTATTTTAATGCAGTTACCTGAGATTCCCAGTTTTTATTTTCCATTCTAGATTCATGTGTGGGAAAAAGAATGTGTCCTCCACATTGGGGCAGGTGTCTACATCTGGATTAGTCATTCATGGCCAGAGTGCAGGCTCAAGTAGCAGAAACGTGACCACTTAGGCAGCCATTCTAGAGAAGGGACATCCATGACCTTCCAGCAGCTCTCAATATGAGCAGCATGTTCACTCTGACTAACTCTCTGAGTCCATCTTTACTTTTTTATAATTTCCTTAAATAAAGGTTGATGTTTGTCAAAACCATGTATGGTGTTATTTTACTTCATAAAAGCATTGTCCACTACTGGTCTGTCTTAAATAAGCATGTTTTTGTACTACATCAGAAATAGAGACTCCATTAGTATCATCCTTAACACATTTTTCTTGTGATGACATCGATGTAAATCAAGGTATTTTCAAATTAACACAGTCTATCTCTGTGTTAATAGTATTTTCTTAACTAATAAAATTCAATATTACAGAGATTGCTAGTAATTAAAGCTTCCTTAAAGAAACCGTTTTCATATCTTTTAAAATACCACCTTGTTTTCATTTCTCAGGTCCAATATTTCCCTGTATTCAGTTATTTCATTACGGCCACTTCCTACAGATTATGTCCCTTCAGTAGTGATGCTTCCTGGTACTTGTCAAACCCAAGGTAATCACAGCATTGCAAAGTAATTTTTGAGGTATAATATTTTAAACCTTATATAGGGGATATTACTGCAGAAGACAAAGGTTAGTACATTCAACCAAAGTGTTTTTTAACTGACGTAAAATATTTTGAGTAACTTCATTAATTAATGCAAAAATATAATTAATATGGTATTGGGAAGATATCAAATAGTATATTAGTGAAGAAGAGGTGTTTTGGGTTTGGTGATTGGAGTTGTAGTTAATGTGAGAGAGCAAGGAAACGAAATAAATGAGTTTACAAGGCTATCTCGAGTGAATGTGTTATAAAATACAAATAGATTTGGAATGAATTAACTTGCTTTTGTATGATAAAAATCTCATTTTGTGTTAATTTTTTTTATATTCCAATTTTTTTTAAAGATGTAGAAATATCAGAAGAAACAACAGAACCAAGTGATGAAATGATAGAGTATGAGTCACCAGAGCAGTTGAATGAGCAGCTGGTAACTCTTTCACTTCTTCCTGAATCACGATGGAAAAACCTTCTTAATCTTGATGTTATTAAGGTAATGCTACAGTAAGTACACTTAACACTGGGCTCTAAGCATACATTCCAGAAGTTTTTTTAAAGCAGAGATAGATTTCCCTTCTTTGAGGGCAGTAGGAGGAGCAGTTGATGTCGAAGGTAACAACGGCAGTGCCACGTAATGGGCTGCTGTTTAATCTGGTGTGATTATCACATGACATATATGTAAACATACAGTCTTTGAGAGTGCACAACAGATGTTTGGATGTGGCAAAAGCGCAGCCTGCAGCTGTAGAGCTGCTAGAAATTGAATCCAGCCTGTCAAATTACTTTTCTAGCATCTAAAACAAGAGTAAAATAGTTACTGCTACCTCTCAGAGTCTGAGGTAGGAGGATTGCTTGAGGTTGGGAGTTTGAGACCAGACTGTGCAAAATAACAAGTGCCCATCCATATATAAGAAAATTACAGGCCTGGTGGCACACCAGCTACTCAGGAGACTGAGGCAGGAAGATTGCTTGAACCCAGGAGTTCCAAGCAGCAGTGAACTGTGATTATACCACTGCATCAGCCTGGGTAACAGCAAGAAGCTTTCTCAGGAAAAAAAATTTACTACCATAATGTGAGTATTTCTACTGCTACATGTTTGAAAACCAGGAAAATTTCGCCTGGCTTTCATCAAGCCACAGATTAGCCTTTGTCATCCCACATTCTTCAACTGCAAGATTCTCAGAATTTGCTGTGTCAAGACCAGGCAAGTAAGTTAGTGAAAGTGGGGACTAGATAATGGACCTAAAGAATGTGGTGGTGAAAAAATACCTAACATCTTTGTTCTTGAAGAATTTATAATTTTACATGAAAAATGGACGACTGTGGCATAGATTAGTGTTTTTCAAAGTGTGTTTCATGACCTGCATTTATGAGTAGCAAAAAGCAATTAAAAGGAGTAGAGTAGAGTGAAGTATTTCAGGTTTGAATCATGATGTGGGCTATGGTAATAATAAGTTGTAGTAATTATTTTTGTAGTTAATAACTTAGCACCAGTAAAGAAATGTCCGATTTGAGTAAGGAAAGAGAAGTTTTTACATTAAACCTCCTCACAGAAGTTAAAAGTGCTTCTTTTTTTGCTAACTGTTTGAAAGCTTGGACATTAGCATAAAGGTACACTAACTCAGAGCATGGTTACAGGATCTCTCCATCATAAAGGTACACTAACTCGGAGCATAGTTACAGAATCTCTCCATCATAAAGGTACACTAACTCAGAGCATGGTTATAGAATCTCTCCATCATAAAGGTACACTAACTTGGAGCATGGTTACAGAATCTCTCCATCATAAAGGTACACTAACTCGGAGCATAGTTACAGAATCTCTCCATCATAAAGGTACACTAACTCAGAGCATGGTTATAGAATCTCTCCATCATAAAGGTACACTAACTTGGAGCATGGTTACAGAATCTCTCCATCATAAAGGTACACTAACTCGGAGCATAGTTACAGAATCTCTCCATCATAAAGGTACACTAACTCAGAGCATGGTTACAGAATCTCTCCATCATAAAGGTACACTAACTCGGAGCATGGTTACAGAATCTCTCCATCATAAAGGTACACTAACTCAGAGCATGGTTACAGAATCTCTCCATCATAAAGGTACACTAACTCGGAGCATGGTTACAGAATCTCTCCATCATAAAGGTACACTAATTCGGAGCGTGGTTACAGAATCTCTCCATCTTTTGTCCAGGCTATCAGTTCTAATGGGAGTATTTTATGAAATACCTTTAAAAGTAAGAAATTGAAACAGTACAAATAGGTCAGTGTATGAGGAGAAATCAGAATAATGCCCAACTAATTGGGGCTGCTGTGCTCCTCACTAAGATACTACATAAAATATTACATGGAAACCTGAGCAGATTAATCTTTATGAGAAAAAAATGCAAAAATTCCTGATGTTTTTATTTTCTACTGATGAAAGACGATAACATTCTACAAGGATGGCTTACATTTGTCCTGTGGGTAATTTTTCTACTTCTACTTTTCCAGAGCTCTAAGGAGCTCCTCCAAAGCCTTACGTTTTTTATAAATCAGTGATTGTCCCCTTCCTAATTCACAAATGGTATGTTATGAGGCTGACTGTGACTCATTACAACCCCCACCATCCCAAAGAAGGGCCCTTACTCACAGTACAATCTGCTAGTGCTTTGTCCTGCTTTCACATAACTTACACATATCTTTATATCATGGCTCTATGAAGCTGTACATGTTCCAAGCTTTCTTTCAAATACAGAATCTCCCCAGGGTTACAGAGCTCCTAAAAAATGGAAGAATACTGTGAGATAAATTATGAAACTCCATTGTTAGGTACTTTACCCCAGAAAGGCTTTCATCAGGTGCTCCTGAGTTAGTGGTATATGTCAGTGTATTCACCAAAAGAAAATTAGTATCAGTGGGAATTCCAATGGAGTTTTTCCTAATGAAATTGTACTAATTCTTGAAATATTATATAAGCCAGCAATCACATTTTCTTGCTTTCTGAAGGCACAGAGTACCAAAGAAAAACAAAAGTTCCAACAAAATAGAAGAATTAGAGTCATGCTTTGTAAAAAAAAAAAAAAAAAATTATCAAATTACTTATAATGGCAAGGTGAGCATCTGGCTCCAAAGTTCTTTTAAAAACTACCTTATTTTTCTTGTGTATCATGTGCTCCCATGTATAATGTACACCCACATTTTTGGCCCAAACTTCCAGGAAAAAAAACTTCTCTTTTCATTTTTTAATTCAAATTTGTATTTGTTATAACTGGGTTATAGCTTTCATATGAAAGCCAACCTAAGAATATGGGGAAGGGAGAAAGGGAAGGCAGGTGGGCGGAGGGAGGGTGGTTGGTGGGATTATACCTGTGGTGCATCTTACGAGGGTACATGTGAAACTTAGTAAATGTAGAATATAATTGTCTTAACACAATAACTAAGAAAATGCCAGGAAGGCCCTGTTAACCAGTGTGATGAAAATGTGTCAAACTGTCTATAAAACCAGTGTATGGTGCCCCATGATCGCATTAATGTACACAGCTATGATTTAATATTAATAAAAAAAATTTGTATTTGTTTATATTTAGCTACTTATTTTTTGTATTATAAAGGAATTTTAGCATTTATTTTTATTATTTATTTTTTTGTAGAGCCAGAGTCTCACTTTATTGCCCTTGGTAGAGTGCTGTGGCATCACATAGCTCACAGCAACCTCCAACTCCTGGGCTTAGGCGATTCTCTTGCCTCAGCCTCCCTAGTAGCTGGGACTACAGGTGCCCGCCACAATGCCTGGCTATTTTTTTGTTGCAATTTGGCCGGTGCCGGGTTTGAACCCGCCACCCTCGGTTTATGGGACCGGCGCCCTACTCACTGAGCCCCAGGCGTGGCCTTAGCATTTTTTTTTTTAACAAATAGAACAGAAATTTTATGTAACAAATAATTACAAAACACAACAATAGATACAAGATATAAGAAGGTTTATGTACTGGTAACAAATCGTACCACCTGTGCATTGCACATCCTTATTTTTCCCTCAAAAATTTGGGCAAAATGGTGCACATTATACACAGCAAACTTCTGTTTTATATTAAGCATTTATGTAAACTTTGCTTTTTATTCCATTTTGTGAAAGAGTCTGCAGTTGATATAAAACAAGTTCAAGGTTATATCTTCTCCTAAATATTAATGTAAATATTAATATTTCAGGAAGATTGGCAATATATCTGAGAGCTTCTCCTACACCCTGTCATTTTCTTTCTGATTTATCAGCAAGGTACTAGAGGTCTGCATTGAGAAGCCCAGGTTAAGGATAGCTGTGGTATTGGTCAGATTAACATTCTAATGTGAAAAGTTTGATTCCTTTAATTTTTGAGTATTTTTTAAATTGATGTGGAATTAAGTATTAGCAATTATTAGCAGAATGATTACTTTAGTCTTTTTAATTTTCTTTCTCCATTTTCTCTTAATCAGAAAAAGAATAAACCAAAGGAACCACCCAAAGTGCCCAAATCAGCACCATTTTTTATTCCAACACTTCCTGGCCTTGTACCCAGATATGCTACACCTGAACAAAACAATGATCCCCAGCAGGTAAAAACCAAACGGGAGCGTTCTAAGTATATGAGTGCATGTTTGTGCACTTTGTATAACTCTTTACCAAGAGGTACAGAGTAAAGTAATGATACTTTTTAATTACAAACTACACCTTTTTGTAATTATGTTTCTTTGAATAATATGAATTTGTTTTTGTTTAAGTCTAAAGTGGTCAGTCTTGGAATTTTGGCCCAAAAATCAGATTTCTGCTTGAAACTTGAAGAAGGACTGGTAAATAACAAGTGTAAGTTGAATTATAAAATATTTTAACAAATGTCTTCAGCTTTTTCTGTTTTAGATGAGGAAAATTGAAGGAAAGATCAGATTTCTTAGTAGCTAAAAGAAGAGAGTAAAAATTGAAAGGTTTGAAATTTTGATTCTAATGTGAAATAATTTTTGTATTAAGTGAATTTGTGCACTAAACTCATAGTGTTGATAATATAAAAATCTGTTGGAAATTGTTTTAACTTTCCATATAGAAAATTCATATTTTTTGTTGTTTGCAAATGGTCACTTTTATTGACATTTGTAATAAGGAAATTTCTTCTTGATGTAAACTAAATGTCAAACTTGTGTCATTTTTCTAGCAAATAATTTGTAAGTGTTTTGTTTTTATTTGCAAATAACAATTCGCCATACGGTAGAGATTTGTCTTAGATAATTTCGTGTACTCTCAGTGTAAAAAAGAAATTTTTGAATTTATTGGCTGAGTGTAGTAATATATTTTAATTTTGAAGGCTATAGTGTGTAATTTATAAAGGTAAGCCATAACAACTATAAGCATTTAAAAAATGCTCTCTTGAAAAATTTGACTTACCCTCTTGTTTTGTGATCCAGATGCTTTTGTTTTCATACTGGTATCACTTGAGTCCATGTTGGTAAAAGTCAAAGAATGGTACTGACAATCCCTTCTCAATGACTTGTTCTATACTTATGAGGGGAAAAAGAATAAAAACTACTATTGTTTAATATACACTTAAGGACCTAAAATTGATTAGATATTTGTCATTAGAGGTATTCTTTTTTAGAAAGCTAAAAGCATAGTCATTGCAATTGTACTTGCAAACTATAAAAATGGTTTAAGGTGTTCAGTGTATTCTTATAGGATGCATATGAAACAAAGAGTATTTCCTCACAGGGAGAAGTAGTAAATTTGAGCTGGGTAAGAGTATGGGGTGGGTTCTTTCTCCTCTTATGTATTTTTGCATTGTTAATATTTCTTAATGATTATGTATTTGTGTAATTTTATAACAAAGAACAAGAAAGAAAAATAAATTCCCTGTCTCATCCTAGTCCCAGTGCTAACCACTATAAGTAGTTTTGATAGATTCCTTTATAGACTCTTATATTAGGATTTTTTTCTGAGTGATTTAGGAACGTCTTACATTATCTGTTGTCAAGCATTAGATTTTTTTTAACAGCAGGAAAAAGATTGAATTACTAAAAAATGCAAAAAAAATAGTTCTTTTACCACTTTTTATTGTATTGCTCTCTTCGTTAATTCTTATTTTTAGTTATTTGGGTTTCTACCATGTAACCTGAAAAAAAACCACAGAATTTTCTCTGACATTTAAATAATATGTCTTATTTGGGTGTGAAAAGAAAACTGTAGTTTCCTAAGTGAGATGATTGTAGTCACTTCCTAACTGGATTTTTGTTTTTTGTTTTTTGGGGTTTTTTACTTAATGCAGATGAAGCTGCTGTCAACCTTCTGAAAGAATTGGGCCCATCAGGAATTGAAACAGAGCTACGAAGCTTATCCCCTGACTGTGGTGGATCTATAGAAGTCATGCAGAGCTTCCTGAAAATGATCAGGATGATGCTGGACAGCAAGCGTGATTTTGAGTTAGCACAGGCATACCTCGCATTGTTTCTAAAGGTAAGTCTAAGATAAGAGAGCACTTTGCAGCTTGCTTCCTCTGTAGCAGTGTTGTCCAATAGTACTTTCCTCCAAAGATGGGAAAGTTCTGTATCCCCACTGTTCAATATAGAACCCACTTGCTATGTGTGGTTCTTGAATACTTGAAATGCAGTTTACGTGATTGAGAAACTGAATTTTTAAATTTATAGAATTTAAACCTGTTTAAATTTAAATAGCCACATGTGGCTAGTAACTACCACATTGAACAACTGGACAGCACCTTGTTGGTGGTTTTTATTTTATTTTATTTTTACTCAATTCCACAACAATTTTGACTCTACCCCTTGTTTTTTGTTTTTGTTTTTGTTTTTTTCTTTTATTAACTTGATCCAGTATGCAGAACTATTAACTTTTTTTAAATTGTTAGATTTGGGAAGTTTTTCTGTGATCATAAAGAAAAAAAAGTTAGGTTTTATGTTTGTCTTTTCTACTGTTAAAATAAAAATATTTACGTCTATCAAGAGTGAAGGAGTTTTAAGGGATCTGGCAACAACAGAATTGCTTCTATGATCGGTATAATAGGAAACTCAAGTTTTGAGGGTCTTCTTTAGTGGTATAATGTGTTGAGGAGGGTAGTCAGTGATTTTCAACCAGTGTGCCCTGAGAGGATCTTAGGTATGCCGCGGAAATTTCCAATTAAATTATTTTTGAAAGATGTTCAGGGACCAGGTGTGGTGGTTCACGCCTGTAATTGTAGTACTCTAAGAGGGTGAAGAGGGGGGATTACTAAAGCTCACTGAGTTCAAGATCAGCCTGAGCAAGAGCATGACCCCATCTCTAAAAATAGCCGGGCATTGTGGTGGGTGCCCATAGTCCCAGGTACTGGGGAGGCTGAGACAAGAGAATCACTTGAGCCCAAGAGTTTGAGGTTGCTGTGAGCTCTGATGATGCTATGGTGCTCTACCCAGGGTGACAAAGTGAGACTGTCTCAAAAAGAAAAAAGTTGAAAGCATAGTAAGTATATTCTTTTTTTTTTTTTTTTGGCTCTTTCTTTTGATCAACTTAATTTAAGTGTGCTGCAGAACTTTAGCTATATGTTTGTTTGAGTGTGGCATGATATTAAAAAAGGTTAAAAAGCACTCAGGTAGAAGATGCTCATTTTCTCTTTCTTTAATGCAGTTTTTGACCGGGGCTGGGTTTGAACCCACCACCTCCAGCATATGGGGCCGGCACCCTACTCCTTTGATCCACAGGTGCCACCCGGAAGTTGCTCGTTTTTATTGATAGCATATATGATTCTTTATCCCATTCATATCTAAAATGAGCTTTCACTTGATCTAATTATTAAAAATTATTTAAAAGTTAAGTATTTAGATGATAGCATCTAAGAAGTGTATCTTTTCTCAAATTTATCAGGTTTAGTTCCTGAATATGAATATACTTAAGTTTTTTAGAAAGCATAGAACACCATGTGTCATTCATTAGCTTTGGGTTAGGTTGAAAAGAGAAACTCACCAAAGCACAGAAATACAGATTTAGTATTTGATTGAGGACCTTGTTTCAAGATCTGTCTCAGGACTGTCCTTAGGAAGGTAGAGTGGTAACTACTTTGCTTCTAATAAGGGAATGATAACACCATAACAGGGCTCATGATAAAATTGTTGGGTAGAGGAAAGGGAAAGGGGAGATCATAATAAACAAGCAGTTAAGAAAAAAAATTACTATCTTCTTTTATAGTAAGGAGAAAAATTGAATCCAGATTAGATAAAATTTTAATTTTCTGAAATATTTAACCATCATATTTTTCCTTTCAGTTACATCTTAAAATGCTTCCTTCAGAGCCAGTACTCCTGGAAGAAATGACGGAGTTATTATCACAGGTAGAAGAAAACTGGATCCATTTACAATCACTCTTTAATCAAAGCATGTGTGTTTTAAATTATATCAAAAGTGCTTTGTTATAAAAATAAATTTCTGAATAAATCAAAGACATATATTAAATAGGTTCAGTTAACTCATTTCTTATTTTCCAAATTTCAATGTGAAAAGAAAATATGTGCTATTGATTATGCTATTGACTAGTCAGTAATTTTCCACTTTAAATGTTAAATACTTTCTTCAAATAAAATTACACATGTCTTTTGTTTTTAAGATCTAAAGAATCTACTCAAATGATTTGTTTTCTGAGTCTGTTCACATTAGCAATTTTTATTACTTTTAATTATTACCTGCTCCTGTTTTGTGAGTTATCTGTTACATATAAGAGATGCTACCTGTTTCTCATGAAATACTTCTGATTTAAATTGAAGATGTCAGATAAAACTGAAATATGATGTAATTATAAAAGTGCTGTCATGATACCATAAAAAGGGAGTGATTCCTTCCATGAAGGCCTTTGATGAAAACATGAATCTTCATTCTGACAGCTGGAAGGTATATTTGACACCCCTGGTACAGCCTCTTGTGTTGCAGGAGAGGAGTCAAGTCAAGGTCTGCTGAGAGCTCAGTGATCAAGCCAGATTTTTTTTTTTTTTTTTTTTTGTAGAGACAGAGTTTCACTTTATCGCCCTCAGTAGAGTGCCGTGGCGTCACACAGCTCACAGCAACCTCCAATTCCTGGGCCCAGGCAATTCTCCTGCCTCAGCCTCCCGATTAGCTGGGACTACAGGTGCCCGCCACAACGCCCGGCTATTTTTTTGTTGCAGTTTGGCCGGGGCCAGGTTTGAACCTGCCACCCTCGGTATATGGGACCGGTGCCCTGCTCACTGAGCCACAGGCGCCGCCCCAAGCCAGATTTTTTAATGTTGGCCTGGCCCTTTCTCATTGTAACCTTCCTGAAGGAAGTTGGTACAGGGTCAGAAATATGGTAGTCACTTGCCCAAGGCAAATTACTATATGAGAAGGTTAAACTGATTCCTATAATAGGTAAGGGAAATTCCATCTTCCCTTGGAAGTTGTCCTTCAAAGGTTTTCCTTTCTCATTGATGACCTTTTTATTTAGGAAGAAACTATTGACTATACTTTTCCTTCACAACCAAGTAGCCCTGGCAGTTTTTTTCATCATCAGTGTTTTCTTTCTTATAGTTCAAGGCTTTAACAATATATGAATTAAAAATAAGCAATTCTTAAAGGCAGAATGCTGTAAAAACTGTTCTTAGTGTATTACATTAAAAACTATCATTCATGAAACATACTCTTTTGGATTTGAACATCAATAACATTATTTTTCAGTGTTAGGTTAAGAGGCCTTTCTGGAGTAATCTCCAGAAGGAGCAGTCCTTGAAAGAAGTTGGCCAGTGGTAACCCTTAAAATGTTAAGGTGTTTTCATTAATGCTGTAAAGTGAAATTAGTATGCTACTAAGGAAATAAACCTATCTGGTTTTGTGCTCAGTTTTGTTTTTCTTTTAGAAATGTGGATTGACTTATTAAATAATGACTTAAGATCTAATTTTAAAAACTGTTTCCCTTTGTCCCAAAATACAAAGATATGGCAGAATCCAATAGACAATCCACTAGCTATTAAACACTGTTAAATAACTAAAACCAAATGAGACCTATGAACTAAAATTGTATTGCTTATGCAAATCATGAACTAAGTTTCTTCTCTTTTTTAAAAGAGCATATGGGTTGAATGTATTGTTTTACTGGTGATATCTTTAGATAGTATTACAGTATCATTTTGGCAGATAATCTTCCAGACCTTTTCCTGTGTACTTGCCATCAAAGCAGGAAGAAAGAAATACAAATTAAGTTTTGTTCGTATATGTTTCCTTTAAAATATATCAGTCTGTGTACATTGCTTTATCTTTAAATTTTAAATTACACATGTAATATATGATTACATTTTACTTGTAAAAACATCAGTGCTTTTTGACAACCGTCTTCAATCCCAATGCCCTCCCTAGAAGGAATGGTTATTAACTCTCCTAGATCTTTTCTATAAGCATTTATACATGTTATTTATAGCCACAGGAGATAAAATGTATGGGTTTGTTTTTACATATATACATAGGTATCATTCTACTACTTGCTTTTTTTTACTCAGGGTTTTTTATTTTTGTACATTCATACTTAGAAATCTCTTTTGCACAGTTGTCATCATAATGACCACTTAAAGTCGTCTTCCTTTTTTTCTTTCACTTGAAAAACAGTGCTGAAAGTAACATACGTCATTCTATGCAAGTCCTTAAAGTGCGTATCTCTGTAGCATATGTTTAAGATTTGGATTTGGGGCCAGAGTATTAGCATTTTTTAATTTAAAGAGATACTTCCAGTTGGCTTCCAAAATGGTTATACATGTATCAGTTTATAATTCCCCTCAGCAACAAATGAGTATCTGCTTCCCCTTATCATTAAGGACACTTAGATTTTTATAATTTTTATTAGCTTAATGGGTGAAAAAGTGATTATATTCCAAAGTTTATCATGGCGAGGATGGTCATATTTTTATATATTTGTTTTTGACCATTTTTCTTTGTGAGTTTTCTTTTTCCTCCACTGCCCATTTTTCTGTTTAATGATTTGTCTTTTTTATCTCATGGATTTTTTTTAGGAGTTTTCTTATTAATAGAGCTTTATCTTTTATATCTATTACCAGTGTTTTCTCCCAGTTAGCTGCTTTAATTTTACTTACAGTGTCTTGTTTTATAGTTGCTTTATATTTGTATAGAGTAAGATTGGTGATTTTTAATGACTTACATTTCAAGATATAAAGCAAATTCTGTTTTCTAAACATATGTTTTCATGTGTTTACATGTGCTCATTTCACATTTATCATCTGTATTTTCTTAGATGTGTGTCTGAGTGAGTGAGCAATGTCTAGATTTTTATCTAGAATGAATTTTTGTGAAGAGTAAAAGGTATAGAGTTGCCTGTACTCAAATGTTTGTTGAAAATCATTGAAGAGTTCATTCTTTATGTCTAATTTGAAATGTTCCTTCATTATGTACTAAATTTTTTCATTGAGCTTTTTGGTATTTCTAATAAACAATACGCTGCTTTGATTATGTAATATCTTGGTATGTTTTCAGATTTAGGATAAAGTCTTCCTAATGTTTCACAGAAATTTCATGGCTACTGGTGACCATATCTTCTTGAAGTTTTGATTTGGGTTGCACTAAATTATAGGATTCATTTAGAGAGAAGTAGATAACCAAAATCCTAGCATCCTCAAGTCTTACAAGGTGAAAAGTCCCCACCTACTCCCAGGTTTTTGAGGGTTTTGCATCTTTGGCATACTGTATTTTTTGATCTGCATCTAGTTGGAAAAGTCTTTAAGTGGATATGGACCTGCACAGTTCAAACAAACCCATGTTGTTCAAGGGTGACCCGTATTTCTCTTTGAGAACAATGTTTGTCTTCATTGAATCAACGCTGTGGGTAAGCTTCTCTTGGTTTCTTAAATTTTTTTAATATACTTGTCGCAGCCCGGGTGACCCTGGTCTCAATCGCTGCAGGAAGGAACCAGGCTTGATGTGGATTAGAAGTACCAGCTTGCAGGAGGCGGGCTAACCTTGATGGCAGGGTAGCCCTGAGCAACCTCCACAGTAGCCTTTTATGGAGCCAGCACAAGACAGGTGAGGGGAGTATTAGACAACGACTATGTGCCTAAGGATCGCCATGGACTCTGGCTCTTTCTCAGCAAGGAGCACCTGCTGACGAATTGCCCGAGGGTCCGCCCCCCAGCTGCAAGTCATCTTGCTCAGAGGTCACCTGGCTCTTGGTGTCCTCTACATATACTCATAAACTTTTTGATAAATTTGCTGCTGGGTATTTTATTTTCGTTGATGTAGTGAAATTTATTTTTCTAGTACATTTTAAAATTGGTTATTGCTGCTTCTGGTAAAAACAATGTGATTTTTATATTATGATCTATGATTACAGTGCAAAATTCTTAAATTTGTCAACATACTCTTCCTAGAAAATTTAAGAGAATTCCATCTTCTGCAATTCATGAGAATTTATTTTCTGTCCATATTCATACTTGATTTTAGTTGTGTTTGCTTTAGCTACAGTGTGGCACAAAATGAGCAGTGTTTAGCCCAAGTTTTTGTCTTGCTACATCAGTGGAAATGCTCTTAATATCTACCATTAAGCATGTGTGCTCTGAGTTTCTGATAGATACCATTTGTTAAATACTATTTTATCAGGTGATTTTTTTTTTTTAGCTTATATTGAAGTATCAAAATCTTTAGTTGGTGTAATTTAATGAATTTTAATTAAAGATTGCTAATACTATATTTCATTCTTGGGATAGGATTGTTCCTAAGTAAGATAAAATTGGTCCATTTGTCTATTTCCTGATATGATCCTTCATTTTTTTGTTAAATTTACCTACTCAAAGGGAAAAAAAACATCTTGCCCATAGTCTGTTATGTATTTTTCCTATGCAATTTCTGCTGTGGTTACTTAACTAATTGAATTTTCTGTCTCTTCTCAAACCCATATTGTTAAAATATATTTTCCTTACTAAACATGCATTTAATCTGGATTTTCAAACATTTTGGTGTAAGTTATATGTAGACTTATGGCTTTTTATTAATTGCTTGGTCTGCAAAGTCCAGTAGGCTTTGCCTACTACTGGATCCACAGGTTCCTTGGTCAGTTTCTCAATTTATTTTTCTTTTTTGTTTTGTTTTGATTTTGAGAGGAAGTCTCAAGTTGTCTACCTGGATAGAGTGTTGTGGGATCATAGCTCACGGCAACCTCCAACTCGGGCTTAAGCAATCCTCTCGCCTCAGTTTTTCTATTTTTTAGTATAATGGGGTCTTGCTTTTGCTCAGGTTGGTCTTGAACTTGTGAGCTCAAGCTATCCACCTGCCTTGGCCTCCCAGAGTGCTAGGACTTAAGGTACCACTCCTGGCCTCTCCATTTTCTTTTCTTATGTTTTTTTTTTTTTTTTTTTTTTTTGCTTTTTTGATTATTGGCTAACTGCTCAAGTCAAAGTTTCTCATGTACTGATCCAGCAGGTGTTTTTTGAGGACCTACCATGTACGAGAATCTCATCAGTTCTACCTGAGGCAGTCTACCTGCCAGTAGTTCACATGTTCCTCTTTAAGAAAATAGAAAGTGATTGTCTTGTTTTTAAGAGACAGAGTCTCATTTTGCCCCCTTGGTAGAGTACTGTGGTGTCACAGCTCACAGCAACCTCTAGCTCTTGGGCTTAGGTGATTCTCTTGCCTCAGCCTCTCAAGTAGCTGGGACTGCAGACACCCGCCACAACGCCTGGCTATTTTTTGTTGCAGTTTGGCCGGGGCCAGGTTTGAACCCACCACCCTTGGTATATGGGGCCAGTGCCCTACTCACTGAGCCATAGGTGCTGCCTGAAAGTGATTGTCGTTTAACAGGTTCTGAAATAGAATCTCAGTGAATGAGCCTGTTTAAATGCTGAGCCAGTCACTATGGCAGAGGGATTGATTAATTTGAAATTTGGATCACACGTTGAACCTTGAAAAGGGAATTTAGGCAAGCCTACAGAGAACCACATGGATTGGGAAGGGATAGCAGTTACCCAAGGCAACAGGGAGATTAGGTGATAGGCAGACAGGCAAAAGCACCAGCTGTCTACTGCAGCTCTATCTAAAGGCCTGGGACTTCTTTCTGGAGAATCAGTTTTAAATATTTTAAATACAAGTTCTTTTTAAAAATAAAAGCACTGAGGATAAAAATGTGTAGAGTGATTGAAATATTAAGGAGCTTGTTAAAAGTTTGGGGACGCCATCGTCTTGGACTGAGCCTTGCTAAGCCCAACAGACAGACCAAAGCAGAATGAAGTCAGTCATGCTAAATGCCACATAATCACTGTGCAGAACTTTAAAGAAAGCAGGAAACAGCACAGTCCAGTCTACCCGGATCACCTCAACAAGGAAATCCCTTTTCCTTTAACTCTTACAAAAAGGAACCTGATAGTCACCAGTTTTTCTGTTTCCTTGCTCTCACCTGACAAAACTTATTGTTCTGCTATTCCCAGTGGGAGCTCAACATTCCATTTTGTAGAATGGAGGCTGCCCTAGTGAATGGCACACAAAAGCCAATTAGATCTACAACCAAATTTGTAATTTTGTCTTATGACAAGCTAAATTGGCATTGATATCAAATCAGAGTTCACAGGGAGAATCAGGGCACTGAGATCGGATTTTACTAAGGTGACTGCCTTGAAGGCCAGTGGCTTTTTTTTTTCTTTTTTAGACAGAGGTAGAGTCTTACTTTGTTGCCCTCTGTAGAGTGCTGTGTCATCGTAGCTGACAGCAACTTCAAACTCTTGGGCTCAAGCGATTCTCTTGCCTCAGCCTCCCAAGCAGCTGGGACTACAGGTGCCTACCACAACAGTGGCCATGAGGCTCTTACACTTGCTCAGGCTGGTCCTGAACCTGAGCTCAGGCAGGCCACCTACCTCGGCCTCTCAGAGTGCTGGTATTACACACATGAGCCACCATGCCCAGCAAGGCCAGTGTTAATATTGTTTTAAATTGTATGTTCTATCATATGTTATTTGGGACTCTTGATTGCAGACTACAGAAATTGTTGGTGTTTAAGCAAGAAGGGGGATTCATTTTAGGAATTCAAGAATACTGGATTGCCTCATAAGGGTTAAGTCACTGTTCTAAGGAACTTTTTGTAATCAAAGATTGACATTGGGAAATGCAAGAAGTACCCTTTGAATCCTGCTTTTCATTGCATACTGCTTCATCCCTTTCCAACCAGTATCTGCCAAAGGGAGTCAGTAACCCCACTTGATGTGCAGCCTCTTATAGAGTCCCAGATTGGGCACTGAGGCTGAGAGCCGCCACCCCTTCCAGGCCCCGAGTCTCCCTCCACCTCACTTCTTGTCTCCTCCCAGAGGAAGGAGATCTTCCCATCATCCTCTAAGGACAAAAAGAGAGAACTCTTTCTTTCCTTTTTCCTGTCTTCACCTTGTAATGTTGTCCTAAAGGAGAGATTACATACCTAGAAGATAGTAAGCACTCATCTCCCTGAAACATGCATTTTTAAGTGGCAGGGTGTTAGAATAGTGTTTCACCTTAACCTGAAAAAAAATGCTACTTTACTTCCAAGAAGACAGTTGGCTCATCCAAGAAGAGGTGATGTGTTTGGAAAGACAAAGGAAAAGGAATATATCAGTCTTCAAGTATCATTCTTTTTTTTTTTTTTTTATTGTTGGGGATTCATTGAGGGTACAATAAGCCAGGTTACACTGATTGCAATTGTTAGGTAAAGTCCCTCTTGCAATCATGTCTTGCCCCCATAAAGTGTGACACACACCAAGGCCCGGCCCACCTCCCTCCTTCCTTCTTTCTGTTTCCCCCCCATAACTGTAATTGTCATTAATTGTCCTCATATCAAAATTGAGTACATAGGATTCATGCTTCTCCATTATGTGATGCTTTACTAAGAATAATGTCTTCCACGTCCATCCAGGTTAATACGAAGGATGTAAAGTCTCCATTTTTTTTAATGGCTGAATAGTATTCCATGGTATACATATACCACAGCTTGTTAATCCATTCCTGGGTTGGTGGGCATTTAGGCTGTTTCCACATTTTGGCGATTGTAAATTGAGCTGCAATAAACAGTCTAGTACAAGTGTCCTTATGATAAAAGGATTTCTTTCCTTCTGGGTAGATGCCCAGTAATGGGATTGCAGGATCAAATGGGAGGTCTAGCTTGAGTGCTTTGAGGTTTCTCCATACTTCCTTCCAGAAAGGTTGTACTAGTTTGCAGTGCCACCAGCAGTGTAAAAGTGTTCCCTTCTCTCCACATCCACACCAGCATCTACAGTTTTGAGATTTTGTGATGTGGGCCATTCTCACTGGGGTTAGATGATATCTCAGGGTTGTTTTGATTTGCATTTCTCTAATATATAGAGATGATGAACATTTTTTCATGTGTTTGTTAGCCATTCGTCTGTCGTCTTTAGAGAAAGTTCTATTCATGTCTCTTACCCATTGATATAAGGGATTGTTGGCTTTTTTCATGTGGATTAATTTGAGTTCTCTATAGATCCTAGTTATCAAGCTTTTGTCTGATTGAAAATATGCAAATATCCTTTCCCATTGTGTAGTTTGTCTCTTTGCTTTGGTTATTGTCTCCTTAGCTGTACAGAAGCTTTTCAGTTTAATGAAGTCCCATTTGTTTATTTTTGTTGTTGTTGCAATTGCCATGGCAGTCTTCATGAAGTCTTTCCCCAGGCCAGTATCTTCCAGTGTTTTTCCTATGCTTTCTTGGAGGATTTTTATTGTTTCATGCCTTAAGTTTAAGTCCTTTATCCATCTTGAATCAATTTTTGTGAGTGGGGAAAGGTGTGGGTCCAGTTTCAGTCTTTTACATGTAGAAATCCAGTTCTCCCAACACCATTTATTGAATAGGGAGTCTTTCCCCCAAGGTATGTTCTTGTTTGGTTTATCAAAGATTAGGTGGTTGTAAAATGTTAGTTTTATTTCTTGGTTTTCAATTCAATTCCAAGTGTCTATGTCTCTGTTTTTGTGCCAGTACCATGCTGTCTTGAGCACTATGGCTTTGTAGTACAGACTAAAATCTGGTATGCTGATGCCCCCAGCTTTATTTTTGTTACAGAGAACTGCCTTAGCTATACGGGGCTTTTTCCGGTTCCATACAAAATGCAGAATCATTTTTTCCAAATCTTGAAAGTACGATGTTGGTATTTTGATAGGAATGGCATTGAATAGGTAGATTGCTTTGGGAAGTATAGACATTTTAACAATGTTGATTCTTCCCATCCATGAGCATGGTATGTTCTTCCATTTGTTAATATCCTCTGCTATTTCCTTTCTGAGGATTTCATAGTTTTCTTTATAGAGGTCCTTCACCTCCTTCGTTAGGTATACTCCTAGGTATTTCATTTTCTTTGAAACTATGGTGAAGGCAGTTGTGTCCTTAATTAGCTTCTCATCTTGACTGTTATTGGTGTACACAAAGGCTACTGACTTGTGGACATTGATTTTATATCCTGAAACATTACTGTATTTTTTGATGACTTCTAGGAGTCTTGTGGTTGAGTCTTTGGGGTTCTCTAAGTATAAGATCATATCGTCAGCAAAGAGGGAGAGTTTGACCTCCTCTGCTCCCATTTGGATTCCCTTTATTTCCTTGTCTTGCCTAATTGTGTTGGCTAGAACTTCCAGCACTACGTTGAATAGTAAAGGTGACAGAGGACAACCTTGTCTGGTTCCAGTTCTAAGAGGAAAAGCTTTCAGTTTTACTCCATTCAGTAAAATATTGGCTGTGGGTTTGTCATAGATAGCTTCAATCAGTTTTAGAAATGTGCCACCTATGCCTATACTCTTCAGTGTTCTAATTAGAAAAGGATGTTGGATTTTATCAAATGCTTTTTCTGCATCTATTGAGAGGATCATGTGATCTTTATTTTTGCCTCTGTTAATATGGTGGATAACGTTTATAGACTTGCGTATGTTAAACCAGCCTTGCATCCCTGGGATGAAGCCTACTTGATCATGATGAATGACTTTTTTGATGATAAGCTGTAATCTATTGGCTAGGATTTTGTTGAGAATTTTTGCGTCTATGTTCATGAGTGAGATTGGTCTGAAATTCTCCTTTTTGTTCGGGTCTTTTCCTGGTTTTGGTATCAGGGTGATGTTTGCTTCATAGAATGTGTTGGGGAAGATTCCTTCTTCCTCAATTTTTTGGAATAATTTCTGCAGTACAGGAATAAGCTCTTCCTTGAAGGTTTGATCGAATTCTGGAGTGAAGCCATCTGGACCAGGGCATTTTTTGGTTGGAAGATTTTTTATTGTTTCTTTGATCTCAGTGCTTGAAATTGGTCTATTCAGGAGCTCTATTTCTTCCTGGCTGAGTCTAGGGAGAGGGTGTGATTCCAAATATTGATCCATGTCCTTCACATTGTCAAATTTCTGGGCATAGAGTTTCTGGTAGTATTCAGAGATGATCTCTTGTATCTCTGTGGGATCAGTTGTTATTTCCCCTTTATCATTTCTGATTGAGGTTACTAGAGATTTTACTTTTCTATTCCTCGTTAGTCTGGCCAATGGTTTATCTATTTTATTTATTTTTTCAAAAAACCAACTCCTTGTTTCATTAATTTTCTGAATGATTCTTTTGTTTTCAATTTCATCGATCTCTGATTTGATTTTGGATATTTCTTTTCTTCTACTGAGTTTAGGCTTAGATTGTTCTTTTTCCAATTCCATAAGATCTCTTGTGAGATTGTTGATGTGCTCTCTTTCTGTTTTTCGAATATAGGCATCTAAAGCGATGAATTTTCCTCTCAAAACTGCTTTTGCAGTATCCCACAGGTTTTGGTAGCTTGTGTCTTCATTGTTGTTATGCTCAAGGAAGTTAATGATTTCCTGTTTTATTTCTTCCTGCACCCATCTGTTATTCAACAGAAGATTGTTTAATTTCCATGCCTTTGGGTGGGGTCGAGCATTTTTGTTAGAGTTGAGTTCCACCTTTAGTGCCTTATGGTCTGAGAAGATACAAGGTAAAATTTCAATTCTTTTGATTCTGTTGATATTTGTTTTGTGTCCCAGGATATGATCAATTTTGGAGAATGTTCCATGGGGTGATGAGAAGAATGTATATTCTTTATCTTTGGGATGGAGTGTTCTATATGCGTGTATCAAGCACAGTTGTTCTAGGGTCTCATTTAAATCTCTTATATCCTTGTTTAATTTCTGTTTAGAGGATCTGTCCAGCTCTGTAAGAGGAGTGTTAAGATCCCCTGTTATTATGGTATTATCAGATATCATATTGCTCAGACTGAGTAAGGTCTGTTTCAAGAATCTGGGAGCATTTAAATTGGGTGCATAGATATTTAGAATTGAAATGTCTTCTTGTTGTATTTTTCCCTTGACCAATATAAAGTGACCATCTTTGTCTTTTTTGACTTTAGTTGCTTTAAATCCACATGTATCTGAAAATAAGATTGTAACTCTTCTTTTCTTCTGAATTCCATTTGCCTGAAAAATTGTCTTCCAACCTTTGACCCGGAGCTTTAATTCGTCTTTTGAAGCCAGGTGTGTTTCTTGCAGACAGCAGATGGATGGCTTGTGTTTTTTAATCCAGTCAACCAATCTATGTCTCTTCAGTGGGGAATTCAAGCCATTAACATTTATTGAGATAATTGATAAGTGTGGTAGTATTCTATTCGTCTTATTTTGTGAGAGTCCATTGCTTAGTTTTATCTTTTGCATCAGTGTGGAGGTTAGGTTCTGTCCTTTAATTTCTGAGTTCTTACTTTGCTGCTGATCCATTGTGGTGGTCAGTGTGCAGAACAGGTTGAAGTATTTCCTGTAGAGCTGGTCTTGTTGTGGCGAATTTCCTCAATGTTTGTATATCCGTAAATGATTTGATTTCTCCGTCAATTTTGAAGCTTAGCTTAGCAGGGTACAGAATTCTGGGCTGGAAATTGTTCTGTTTAAGTAGATTAAAGGTAGATGACCATTGTCTCCTTGCTTGGAAAGTTTCATTAGAGAAGTCTGCGGTCACTCTGATAGATTTGCCCCTGTAGGTCAACTGGCGCTTACTCCTGGCAGCTTGCAGAATCTTTTCCTTTGTCTTGACTTTGGACAGGTTCATCACAATGTGTCTTGGAGAAGCTCGGTTAGAGTTGAGGCGACCTGGGGTCCGATAGCCCTCTGAAAGCAGTGTGTCAGAATCTTTGGTGATATTTGGGAAATTTTCTTTTATAATATTCTCTAGTATGGCTTCCATTCCTCTGGGGCATTCTTCTTCCCCTTCTGGAATTCCTATAACTCGTATGTTGGAACGCTTCATAAAGTCCCATAATTCTGACAGTGAACGTTCTGCTTTCTCTCTCTTCTTTTCTGCCTCTTTTACTATCTGAGTTATCTCAAAAACTTTGTCTTCTACCTCTGAAATTCTTTCTTCTGCATGGTCTAACCTGTTGCTGATACTTTCCATTGCATCTTTAAGTTCCCTGATTGACTGTTTCATTTCCTTCAGCTCTGCTATGTCCTTTTTATATTCTTCATATCGTTCATCTCTTATTTGATTCTGTTTTTGAATTTCCTTTTGGTTATTTTCCACTTTATTAGCAGTTTCCTTCATTGTTTCCATCATTTCTTTCATTGTTTTCAACATGTGTATTCTAAATTCCCTTTCTGTCATTCCTAACATTTCTGTATAGGTGGAATTCTCTGCAGTAGCTACCTCATGGTCCCTTGGCGGGGTTGTTCTGGACTGGTTCTTCATGTTGCCTGGAGTTTTCTGCTGATTCTTCCTCATGAGTGATTCCTTTTATCTGTTTCCTTGCCCTAATTTTCCTTTCACTTCCTCTTGCTCTTTAAGTTCTCGTGCCTGTGGACTAAGGGTTACAGGACCAGAAGGGTGAGAAGGTTGAAGAGCAAAAAAGGGATGAAAGAAAGGAGGACCGAGTGATAAGAAAAAAAAGAAAAATAGAGAAAGGAGAGGGGGTGGGTAAAAGGAATATTGACAAAAAAAGAGAGGCACAGAAAGAGGGAGACAGAGCAATTAAGGTGTACAGTAGGGTACTTTGATACAACCTTAAAAAACAAACCACCTTCTGGGGGTGCCCAGTTGGGTGGTTCCCTTGAGGTCAGCAGCTCTTTGCTAACCTGATCAGACACAGTACCCCCGTCCTGAGGCTACTTGGATTTCAGAGGCTCTGCTATTAAGAGCTAGCTGGAGTTTAAAAGGACTAAATTTAGAATTCTGTTTCTGGAAAGTTTATTAAATATTACAGATTTAAAACATTTGTTCAAATAGAATCACAAGTCACTATAAAATACTAGTCCATTTATTTGACCAAGGGTGATACTCATCAAAAGACTTTAAAGCTGATACAGGAAGTTAATATGGGTGTATTTTTTCTAGTTAGTAAAAAACCTACTGAAGACAACACAAACATCTTGATAAAGCGTTTTGTTTCTTTCAGGCCAGTTACCCAAAAGGTGACGAAAACTGCAATTTTTTGTTGTTTTTTATGGGAAGCCTATTTAGATAACTTGGAAGTTAAACCTGATGTGGGGAAAAAAGATACTTTAGTTAAACAGACACAGAGTTCAGAGAGATTCCAGCATTGCCATGTGGTTAAAGAAGATTCCCAGATAGTGCCCTTCAACGTTTGCCCTGAACAGTTGAACAGTTGGCCGCCTTTGGTTGCCCAAAACTGAGTGATCAGCAAAGAGGCAGGAGCAGAGAGGAGGGGAGGTAAATGGAGCCAACTCTGACCAGGACAAACAGCTGACATTTCTGCGGGATCTGAGCCGCCTTGCAGCCCTAACCCTCGGGGGCAGAGGGAGACCAGTTTTGGCACACAGGGTAAGTGGATAGCCACTTCAGCAGTGATTCCAGCGACAAGCACTTCCCTGGGAAAGCTTCTGCTCAGCAAGTGAACAAGCTCAGAGTGCCTTTTAAGTGGGCTGAAGAAGCATGTGACCTACAGAGGGACAGCTCACATAGTTGCCTGTGATTGTGTGACATTTGGAGAGTTCTGGAAGTTTCCACCTGCTCCCTGAGGGGTTTAAGGGCGGCATCCAGTAGCAGAATGCCAACAGGCCTGCCACAGAGCCATGCTGGCAGGCGGGCAGCACCCCTGGCCCACGCCCAGCTGGAAGGCTGGCGGAGGCTCGGGGCTCAGGCTCAGTATGTTTCAAAGACAGCATGTTTGAGAGGTGGGGTACCATTTTTATTCTTTCTATTATTTCTGACTAAAATCAAGACTTTACAATCCATTTGGTTTGGTTCTTTTTCCTCTTCTGAACTTTCCAAGTCTGGCCTCTGTCCCTTAACTCTGACCCTGTTTCCTCACTTGTACTCACTAGAGTAAATAGTATGCAAGCCCCGTAGGTGACTGGGGAGGTGGGGGGTGACTTATGGAAGCCTGCACTCGTCCCACCGTATGGACCGAGTTTCCAAGAAGAAGACACCAAAGGGACTTCCCACACGTGTGGCAGATGTCACGTCCTCCCCCTTCGCTCGGTTCAGTCCTGGATTCCTTCATTCTATCTCACACTAAAACAGCACCTGCTGTCTCAGACGCTGCTATATGTTCTTGAAACACGTTCGAAAACAAAACCTACAAAGACACCCACCCTGCACAAGCTTCCACTTTAGCTCCTCATTGGTGTGTATTTTGCTTAGTCTTTTGCCCTATTCTCTTAGAAAAAGAAGTTGCTTCTAAGCCTTCATACCCTATGCCAGGAATCTCTCCCTTTGTTTCAGAGGGTGGCAGGCCCTGGGGTGAGTGTGTGTGGGCCGAGCAGGTGTTCTCCAGGCACCTTAAAATGCACACGCGCACCTCATGTCTATCAGTGGGTCCCCCACTGGTAGGGGGGACCAGGAGGGAAAATACCTCCATGCTGCTTCTGTGCCCGGGTTTTAACAAAGGGTTTGATCAAAGCAATGCATATGAAGAGATAAGGTAATCAAGGAAAAAGCAAAGTGTCTTCTTTTCCTTGGCAGACACCACTTCTCCACTCTCCGGTTGATAACAGATGGGCAGGTTGGGAAAACAGATGGGAGTCTAGGGATCACCTTGCCACTTGTCAGGTATGGCTCTTGTGGAAGGGGAAGCCACGCCCCAGGGGACTGAGTGATTCTAACTCTTGGCACACTGGACGAGGTGGAGGAAGGGGCAGAGGTGAGCTGATCATCTCTTGCTGTGGTGACAAGGAGGTGAGGTAAAGGCACTTCAAAAATGCAGACTACACCAGGTGAGGAAATACATGCACGTGGGCCCATGTGCTCCTCTGCCAGAGGAGCAGATGGTGTCCAGTCGGACCTGAGCTGGTCTCCTCCTCTCTGCTCCTGCCTGGCGCGAGCTGAGAGGTAGGAGACCCACGGGAGTTGCCATGAGTCACCAGCACTTGGCTGAGCCAGGAACGTCACCAGGAAGTGGTGGGAAGGGTGACTCTTGGCAGAAAAGATCCTCACTCCATGGTGTGGTACTTGCCTGAGATTTCCCAGAAAGCATGAGAAATATCGGGGTGGAGAGTTTCACTCTCTTTTGACAATAAACTGAAATAATCTTTTTAGTTCCACATGAACTATACATGGAAGAAAGATATAATGTCACATTAGCTTATCTCTTTACCCTTTAACAGCAGAGCCCAAGATAGAAATTAGTGTGCTGCTTCCTGCTGAGCAATGACACTCAGCAAACTTACCACGCCTTATATCACTTGAAACCAGTTTTATCTATAAAAAATACTAATCCTTTAAAAAATTATTAGTTTAGGAAACAAAAGGCCTTGTTTTTTGTTTTCTTACGGGGTTTTATGTACCAAAACTCCTAAACGAAGTCTCTCGGCTGGTTTTCCTGCCTTTCCAGCGGGCCCCTGCCTGGCTGGCCTCTTCCTCCTGGGCAGGTTCATTCCCATTGTCTGTCTCTGCCAGTGCACGGCGCCACCTGAACATCCAGATTGGGTACAGTGTCCATTTCAATGCTCTGCACACAAGTGTTCCATAAATACCTAATTTAATGGTTTTCCAGGAGTGGTCCAATGTTCCCAGAGGTCCCTACAACCTTTCCAGAGGGTCAGCAAAATACCATATTATGAAAAATTTGTTTGCATATTAAGACTAAGTCATTTGTGTCTTTATATTCTTAGTGTTTCAAGTATAGGGAATATCAATAAATATAATCCATGTAATGATGGAGTCCTCAATAGTTTTTAAGAGTGTGAAGGGTTCCTGAGACCAAAAATGTTGAGAATCACTGTCTCAATGGATTGGTTAAAGAAACACTTGGCCTTACCAAGCAATATCAGTGGATACTATGCCAGACCCAGGGCTCCTCTCAGGAAGCGCCTTACATCTGATGTTCCTGCACATACAATATGAATCAATATTATTCTTAGGTTTTAAGATTCCACTTCGCTGCAGATTTAGCTAAGATCAGCTATCTATTGAGTTCGGTTAGGACTACATGGCAAACTTTATAATAAAACAATTAAAACAATTCAATAATGTTTAAATTGTTAATCAAATGAGATGTGTGGATCTGAATGTTTAGAATTAGCTTCTGCTATTTTCAGCAGAAAATAAATTTATTGAAGTACATTAAGGACCTTTACATATCCTTGTGGTTCGTGCAGCCAAGAGCAATGCCCACACCATCTCAAGGCATACTCATGGCTGACACCTGCCTCAAGTACTGGGACCTCTGTCCCCGATGCCTGGAACAGACTCCACAGAACACTTAAAACGCAGAGTGTCACATTGGGGCATCTAGTTGGAACAGCCTAGGGCTCATGCCTATCCCCAAGGCTGAGAAGGGGAGGACCTGGGTTTTATACTGGGGCTGCGGACTCCAAATAGGGAATTTCCCACGCACAGGACAGATGTTCACCAGGTATGGGAGGCATCAGGAGGACAGTCCTCCCCTTTCTGACACCACTGTTTCACACTGATGCTTCTCAGCAAGTCACATTAGCAGCAGTGATAAAATGCCATCCCTCCCTCATACACAGAATATCACGAATATCACACTTGCCCCTTTCCTAAAAGGAGATACAATTCTGTGTTACTTAAGAATATTTTCAAGGCTGGGCGCCTGTAGCTCAGTGGCTGGGGCATCAGCCACATACACAGGAGCTGGCAGGTTCGAATCCAGCCTGGGCCTGCCAAACAACAATGACAACTACAACCAAAAAATAGCCGGGGCTTGTGGTGGGCACCTGTAGTCCCAGCTACTTGGGAGGCCAAAGCAAGAGAATTGCTTAAGCCCAGGAGTTTGAGGTTGCTATAAGCTGTGATGTCACGGCACTCTACCCATGGCGACAGCTTGAGACTCTGTCTCAAACAAACAAACAAAAAAATATTTTCAAGACTAACAACTAACCTTGATTTTCACAAGTAGGAATTTATTTTTCTTATACATCATGAAGTCGGGGGATAGACAGTTGCTCACATTGGCTCAATTATTCAATGAAGCTGAGAAAGACATAGGCTTTTTTTTCTTTCTCCTTTCTCTGCCTCCTATTTCTCACAAGGCCTTGTGTTCTGCATGGCATTTTGTGATCCCGGGATGCTGCCACATCTCTAGACATCAGACCTGAGAACACCTTCCCAAGTAGGAAATCAAAGAAGACTGGGAAAGAGATTTCTGACCATTATCTAGACATAAAGTTAGGATTTTGTTAGAAAAGGGGCAATAGACCCTATCTTTTGGTTCATAATGCCCAATACTGCAACACTGTTCATTAGTCTATAGAGATTGTTTTTGTATGGGTAATGGATTAAATATGATTTAAACTAAAGAAATTTGAGGTGTGTTTTTATCAATGGTAAAACATTTCAATATGAATTGAAACTTCGTGGATATTTAAGAGATAACAAAAGTTTTTTTATATAAATACTTTTTATGCAAATAGTCAAGTTTTTTCTTGCTTGCGAAGCCTAGTTCACCATCTCTGAATAGCTATGAGTGATAAACAATATTTCTAAACTTGACAGCAATATGGCTTTTATTTATTTTTTCAATTTTCTTTTGAGACAGAGTTTCACTTCATCACCCTCAGTGGAGCGCAATGGCATCACAGCTCACAGCAACCTCCAGCTCTTGGGCTTAGGCAATTCTCTTGCCTCAGCCTCCCGAGTAGCTGGGACTACAGGCGCCCGCTACAATGCCTGGCTATTTTTTTGTTGCAGTTTGGCTGAGGCCGGGTTTAAACCCGCCACCCTCGGTATATGAGGCCAGCACCCTATTCCCTAAGCCACCAGTGCCACCTAGCAATATGGCTTTTAGAAAAGAATCTAGAAGGTGACATTTGTGACAAGTCCTGACCATACTCTCCTCTGTAAGTTTACTTTTTAACAGCAGCCCTAATTCCAGGCTTCCTCCAACTTAAGGGCTGGCCCCAGGTGGTCTCACTTGCTCACCCATGCCCAGGTCCCAACTCTACTGATAAAGTCAGTTTATGAGCGTAGTAGCTACTGAAAAAAGTGGTTTTTTTTTTTTAATTTATTCTTTTATTTTAATAGATTTAAGCAGACAACTTAAATTCTGTTATATGATTTTAAAAATTCTGTTATATATATATATATAGTATGGCGATGGAGTCTGGGCTTTGGTGTACCCATCACCTGAGCAATGTACATTGTACCCTATGGGTAATTTTTCATCCCAGCCTGTCGCAGCCTAATGGGTCACTTTGATGGTATGGCAACACGGAGCTCAGAGTGCCCTCTAATCGGCCCCACATTCACTCAGCAAAAAGAATTCAAGCCACTATCAGTCCTAGTCCTGAAAGTCCAAGCAGAACACTGATGAACCAATCTTTTCAGCACCTCATCTGTCCATAGCAACAGCCTGTGAAAATTAGCATACATGGACAAACTATGTGTATGTATGCGTGTGTTTGTGTACATTTGTGTGTATATACACACACATATATACCACATATATACACAAACGTATATAAGTACATATGATAGACTACCTGTTAGAGGCATTTTAGGCTTATAACAAAATTGGGAGGGAAATACAGAGAGTTCCATATACCCACATCCCCACACGCATACCTCCCCGTTATCAGCATCTCCCACCAGGGTGGTAAATCTGTCACAATTGGTGAACCTACATCGACACATCATTATCACACACGTGTTAAGGATTTTGATCTTTATCCTCAACATAAAGATTTTGAAGATGAGAAATTTCTTTTCCTATCTGCATGTTAGAGAGTTCAATAGTTGCAGAATGAAAATAGATTAGAGCAGTGGTTCTCAACCTTCCTAATGCCACGGCCCTTTAATACAGTTCCTGTGTGGGCCTCAACCCATAGGTTGAGAACCGCTAGATTAGAGGGTGGTGGAATGAGAATGGAACCAGAGAGGACCAGGAGGAACTTGGGTGAGATGAGGGTGTCTTAAAACAGGTGATAGAATAGAGATGGAGAAAACCAGATGCGTTCAAGGGATGTTTAGGGACTAGACTATAGAAGTGCACAACCAACAGGCCATTGATCCTAATGGAACAAGAGCACTTAGCAGTTTTAGTTGTAACAACTAAAATGTATATGTGTGTGTGTATAGGTGTATATATACACACAAGCACATATATATATATAATGTCATAGATATATTTTTAAGCCATCAAAATGTTGTGGATAGAAAGCAACCTAAAGGAACTCCATTCCAGAGAGAGACAAGGATTTTTCTAGATGAGTGCAGATCAGCAGCCATTGCCCTTCCTCAGAAGCAGCTTCTGAGCCAGGTGTGACAGGTGAGTATTGGCCTGACTCAGGCAGAGAGAGAGAGACTCTTCCTGGGCAAAGCACTCTCAGTGGAGCTTTCAGTGTTGTGGGTGGCTGGTGAGACCAGTTGGGATCTGGAGGAGTTTCAAGGCAAAGTTCATTCTCCCTGCCTACTGATTCTCCCTCAGGAGACTTGTGCTGAGAGTGTGTGGTGGCCCAGGAATCTAAAGGGTAGATGATAAATCAGGGGAGTTCTTAGAAACTCATTATGTTGAGATCCCAAAGGCCTGCCAAAGGGAGGGACTTTCATACACACAGGATTAATATTGCCCTGAAGACAGGAACGAGAGATGAATTGAAACTATTAGGAAAATGTTGAAGAAAATATGAACAAACTAGATGAAGAGATGTAAAATTTGAATATAAAAATTAAAATTCCTGAGAATGGGGTGGCCCCTGTGGCTCAAGGAGTGCAGTGCTAGCCCCATGTGCTGGAGGTGGTGGGTTCAAACCCAGCCCCAGCCAAAAACTACAACAACAACAAAAAAAAAAAAACCCTATAAAATAAAATATCTAAAGTTTAGAATTCAATGATCACCCTCCCCTGGTCTCCACCTCACCTACTCTCCCCATTCGGCCTCTGATAACTACTATTGTACTCTCTATTTCTATGAAATCAAGTTTAGATTCCATGTATAAGTGAGATTACATGGCATCTGCATTTCTCTACCCAGCTTATTTCACTTCACATAATGTCCCCCAGGTTTATCCATGCTGCAAATAGCAAGATTTCATTGTGCTTTATGGCTGAATGGTATTCCTCCATGTGTGTGTATTTTCTTTATCCATTCATGTGCACATAGGCATGTTAGTTGATTCCACATCTTGGCTATTGTGAATAGTGCTGCAGTAAACATGGGTGTGCAGAGGTCTCTTTGGCATACTGATCTCATTTCCTTTGGCTATATATCCAGTAATGGATTGCTGGATCATATGGTAGTTCTATTTTTGATTTTTTTGAGAAATCTTCATACTGTTTTCCATAATGGCTGTCCTAATTTAAAATTTCACCAACAATATGAGTTCCCTGTTTTTAGCATCCTCACCAGCATTTGTGACTATAGCAAATAACAATATAGTGTATATTATAAGGCAGTTAGAAGAGAATTTCTTTTTGTTACAGACACAGTCTCACTTTATCACCCTCCGTAGAGTGCTATGGCATCACAGCTCACAGCAACCTCCAACTCCTAGGTTTAGGCGATTCTCTTGCCTCAGCCTCCAGAGTACCTGGGACTATAGGTGCCTGCCACAACGCCTGGCTATTTTTTTGTTGCAGTTTGGCTAGGGTTGGGTTTGAACCCACCACCCTCGGTATATGGGGCCGGCGCCCTGCTCACTGAGCCACAGGTGCTGCCCAGAAGAGAATATTTTTTAATTTTGTCATGTAAAGTGATTGATATTGTAACTACCCCATTAGATCATTATATTATGTATACATGCATGGATGCATCACATTGTTGACAGAAGGTATTTCTGCAGTAGGTCCTTGGTCTCAGAGATTCTAAGAATGAACCCATGGATCACACAGATCAGTGATAAGATAGGATTTATTAGGTAGAAAGGAATATAGAAGGAATGAAATGTACCAGAGCTTCTGGCAGAAGGGGGAAGACCCAAGTGGGAAGTCTCACATGAGATTCTTTTGTTTAGGGGTTCTGTAGTGTTTTGTATTTAAGGAACTCTTTTTTTTTTTTTTTTTTGAGACAGAGTCTGTAGCCCTTGGTAGAGTGCTGTGGCATCACAGCTCACAGCAACTTCAAACACGTGGGCTTAAGATTCTCTCACTTCATCCTCCCAAGGAGCTGGAACTACAGGTGTCTGCCACAATGCCTGGTTACTTTTGTTGTTGTTGTTGTTGTTTGGTAGGCCTGGGCCAGGTTCAAACCCAGCAGCCCCAGTGTATGTGGCCAGAGCCCTAGCTGCTTAGCTATAAATAGGGAACTCCTGAGAATTACATTTGGCCAAGACTTGGCAGACTTCAATGTTGATTAGCAAATAAATGAGTATATTAACAAATGAATGTAGTCCTTCCAGCTCTGGGCAAAAGCAGCAGGAAGTCCACTCCAAAAGAGGTCCAGCTTACTTGAAATACTGGAAAAACTGCTTTTTTCCTGTCTTGCTTGTATTCAGAGAGTGCAGTTTGGAGAGAAAAAGTCTGTTTTCTTAGGCCTGAAAAGTGGGAGACCTTGTCCAGTCCTATAGGAGGAACCCTATATCAACATTGTACTTTATAAATATGTAAAAATATATATTTAAAAATTAAATTAAAAAGAATGTTTAACAGCAGACACAATATAGAAAAGTCTAGCAGGGTGGAGTAGTGGGGGGGGGAGAGGGAGATTGGCAGCATCTCACTTAATATGCACCATGTGAGGATGTTCAACATGCCCCCTGGTTGAAGGGCTCAACTACAACTTGAACTTTACCTTTGAAATGAAAACAATGTAACCTAAACGTTTGTGCCTCATGTCTATCTGAAATAAAAAAAAAAAAAAAAAAAAAACATTTTTCTCAACTAGATAGTAACAAAAAAAGAATATATCACAATGTGCAGAATGCAGCTAAGAAGATATTTAGGAAATAGAAATTGCAGGCTTGGTGACAAGTTAAAAGATGATTGTTGAAGTCAATTCCTTGGTTTTTATTTGTAGGACTTGATGAAATATTGTGTCATTCATCCTAGTAAGAAATTGAAAGAGAGACAGAGAGATAGAAAGGTGCACCTGCTCCTGTGTATGGAGGTGGGGGTCGTTGAGTTGGAAGTGTCTGATGTTCCTACTCCCCAGATCGCTTTTTCCTACTTCTGCACTTGATAAAACCTACTTACCATTAAGACTTTTAATTTCTCTCTTACAGGGAGCATTTCTTTCTTTTTTTTTTTTATTAAATCATAGCTGTGTACATTAATGTGATCATGGGGCACCATACACTGGTTTTATAGACCGTTTGACACATTTTCATCACACTGGTTAACATAGCCTTCCTGGCATTTTCTTAGTTATTGTATTAAGACATTTCCATTCTACATTTACTAAGTTTCACATGTACCCTTGTAAGATGCACCGCAGGTGTAATCCCACCAATCACCCTTCCTCCACCCACCGCCCCCCTCCCTCCTCTCCCTGTCCCCCTTCCCCCTATTCTTAGGTTATAACTGGGTTATAGCTTTCATGCGAAAGCCGTAAATTAGTTTCATAGTAGGGCTGAGTACATTGGGTACTTATTCTTCCATTCTTGAGATACTTTACTAAGAAGAATATGTTCCAGCTCCATCCATGTAAACATGAAAGAGGTAAAGTCCCCATCTTTCTTTAAGGCTGCATAATATTCCACAGTGTACATATACCACAGTTTATTAATCCATTTGTGGATCAATGGGCACTTGGGCTTTTTCCATGACTTAGCAATTATGAATTGGGCTGCAATAAACATTCTGGTACAAATATCTTTGTTATGATGTGATTTTTGGTCTTCTGGGTATATACCTAGTAGAGGAATTATAGGATTGAATGGCGGATCTATTTTTAGATCTCTAAGTGTTCTCCAAACATCTTTCCAAAAGGAATGTATTAATTTAGGGAGAATTTCTTAATCACTACTCTCACCTGAGGTTGGGTAGGTGTTCCTACTCTGTGTATTCAAAGCATCCTACACATAAGTCTTGGAGCAATTATATATTCTTTATTAAATCATGTTGTGATGAAACTCTGTTTATGAATCACTTTTACCCATTTGTCTCTGTCCTCTGAGCCTGGGGTAGGTACTCAGTTTCTCGAATAGCACTGAACTGCGTGAGACAAATGGAAGTATTTTCTGACATATTTAGGACAGTCAAAGTTCTTAAATTTCCTGCTTCTGATTAGGTACTAAACATGAGGGGTATAGAGTAGAGTTGTCAGGTTTAAAGAAATTGTTTTGCTAAAACAATATCAAAAAGATCTTTTCATTCAAAGAAATTTACAATTACATGTTGCCAATCAGACAGAGAGAGAAGATTAATATGGGATTTATATTGTCTAACTTGTCTACACTTTAAACTTACAGTTGAGCACAAAGTGTGACATCAGAGACTTTGAATTCAGAGACACCTGGCTTCTAAACCTAGCTCTGCCACCTGCCAGCTAGGTGGCATTACCTTCCCCAAGTCTCAACTTCCTCATCTGTAAAGAGGGGCTAAAAATAATCCTGCCTCATTGTGTTGTCAAGAGTTGACTCCTTCTATTTTCACCTCTGAGAGGGCTAGCTCTGCTGGAAAGGGGAGAAATCTAAGAAAGAGATTAATACATGAAACCAATCCCTATCACACTGGCACCTCTGAGCGAGCCTCTGCCTTTTTCCAGACAGAACAACATCAAGTCAGCAATGCTTTCAGAATCCTCAAATATTCAAGATCAGTGTATACATTTTCTCACAACTATGTATTTCTCTTTCTTTGTTCACTCTGATTTCACCCAAGTTCCTCTCCAATGCTTTCCCTGCAGTAATCAGTACACCAGATGTCCCGATTGGCTCTGTACACCCACCTGTTGGTACAGTCACCATTCATTACACCGTGGAGGATGGACTGGCACCGTAGTCTTCTATGCTGGGACCTCTACTATCCTTCCTTGGTGATATCCCTACTTATTCTTTATGTTCTTCCCATTGTAGGCCAGCCATATTTACTTCTGTGACACACTGGGAACCAGAAATTGTCTTTCTATTACATCTTATAGACATCGGTTGTAAAGAATTGATATTTCTGTATTTTATCAGTCCTTGACATTTTGGATTTTTTTCCTGGTTTATTTGTGTTGTGCAAATCCTCAGATTGACTACTTATTTCTAAAAATACTATTTAATTAAAAGCCAGTAACATTTGGTTTTTAGCTAATTTATTGTTTTTCTTCTTGACAATGAAAATTGCATATGAAAAGCACATATGAACAGCATGTGTCCTGATGCAAACACTTCACACCTGAAAGGTTTTGCCGAGGACGTACTGTTAGTAAGCACTGTTTATTACTGCATGCTTCCTTAGTTATACACAGTACATACGAATGGAGCAACTGCTCACAGGGGATTCAGTCAAGTTTCGTTTGGAAATTATTCTCTTGATGGATCAAAGAAATAAAAAGGTTGGCATCACTAAAATTTAGAAGCTTGGAGAAGCTAATGCAAGGGACAGGCATCTACCTGGGAGACAGAAGCTCTCTGAGAAAAGTATCCTATCGAAATGCTATTGGTGGCCTGTGGCTCTGAAATTCAGAACTCTGAGGACCATGGTGCCACCTGGCTTGGTACTTATTCCTAAGGAACTTGGAGAAGGTGCCCCATAGAGACAGGACCCCGATCTCTGAGGAAATGGCCATTGCCAGTGGCCAACTGCCGCTGAGGCCTCTGAGTGGATACTGTGAGGCTAGTAGTCTAGTAGTCTAGAAAAACTGCAAACTGGAATTAATAGTTGCTTCTGTAATCAACCGCTGCTTTTGGATCAAAGCAGTGTTGCTGGAGGCCTGCTGAAGGGAACAGAAAATATCAGGAAAGAGGGAATTTCTCTTCTTGCTCCAGCCTTACAGTCTGCCTCAAGCAGCCTCTTCTCCATAGAGCCTGACAGGACATTCCAGAGAATCCCATTAATTCCCTGCGTTCAGGGAAATAGTAGCTATATAGTTTCCCCTTGGTAATCAGGAGAAATCACCCAGGCAATAGAACAACTCCTTTGTCTCCTTTTACCTGTTGAATTAGTGGCACAAAGTGTCTAAAAGATAAGTAGAATCTCAACTTCCAAGCCATTGGAATCTTTTATTTGTTCCCTGGTGGAAACATTCCTCTCTTAGGACCAAGACTTCCAAACTAGAAGAGCTCAAAGTTGAAGGGAAAAGGCTGGGTGTGGTGACTCATGCCTATAATCCTAGCACTCTGGCAGTGGCGCCTGTGGCTCCAAGGAGTAGGGCGTCAGCGGTGGCGGGTTCAAACCCAGCCCCAGCCAAAAACTGCAAAAAAAAAAATCCTAGCACTCTGAGAGGCTAGGCGGGTGGATAGCTTGAGCTCACAGGTTCGAGACCAGCCGAGCAAAAAGTGAGACCCCCATCTCTAATAAAAATGGAGAAACTGAGGCAAGAGGATCACTTGAGCTCAAGAGTTGGATTTTACTGTGAGCTATGACCCCACAGCACTCTACCCAGGGTGACAGTTTGAGACTCTGTCTCAAAAAAAAATAAAAATATAAATATAAATAAGTTGAGGGGAAAGGAAGCAAGAATTTTGAAAAAGAGTGATTAAATGTAAAGGTGAGAGGGGTCGTTCTCACCTTCGATCACCTGGTTCTCAGATTCACACCTTCTGGATACGAGAGAAAGAGCCCCATATATTGGTGGTTTCTCCAAAGCTCCAAAGCCTTTGTAAGATAATACCCCTCCTTTCAAAGTATTGTGTCTCAACTGGCACCATCAATGAGTCTGCAGAAGCTATTCCATCATTCTGTCAGGCCACTTGCCTCTGTGGTCTCAAGTTCCTGGTAAGAACAGTGAATTCCATGGGCATGAGCCCATTGACACACTTCTTTCATTTTCCCGTTTTAAAATTTCAGAATAGTATGGGGTATATGTGTTTTGTTTACTTTCATTCTTGATACATTTCCTTTGCCGTGCCACGAGTTTCTTGATCTGAAACAATATTGTGGGAATACCATGGTGATGAATAAGGCTCTCCATAAATTCATACATGACGATGCTGGCGGAAGTATTGAAGGAAAGAAGTACAAATGCACATCCAGAATATGAGTCTATTCTAGTGTCCCTGTCACAGTGGAAGACATCCAGTGTAATCAACCTTCCACTGCCAGGTTATCTGGCCAGTTCTCCCAAGAAGCACCAGCATGTTGGGCATTTGGTATTAGCCTCTGCTGTGCACAGGAAACGCCCTCAACAACAGCAGGAGTAGAATCAGCCTATGCATTTTTAAGCCTAGGCATTACCTCCATTCTCGCCACCATAGCCATTTTGTCTACGGGCACTTTATGCAAGCACCAGGGTGACTGGGGAAAGAGGCCAACTGATATCTACAGAATGTGACACCTTGTCCACTTGGTTACTGAAAGCTTCCTCTTCAGTGAATGACCTTTGGTGATACTCAAATGGGACATCAATGCCTTCATCTCTTATCCATTCTGAGATTCATGATTTTCCAGTCGTATAGCTGGTCAGAATTCACATGTGTTGTCTGCTTAAAAAGCCCAGCATACCAATTAACCAAACGGATTAAGCCTGGGGGAGTTCTTGTCTGGATATAGATTCAGTAGCTCCTGAGCATTACCTTAGCTATTTCATTCCTCCAGCATGATGTGTAAGTAATGTTCATGGGTTTTATTGGTGGACATCAGAGTGGAGACAGCTAGGATAATCATATGCTATCAGAGACCTCAAGCTCTCACATGTATAAAAACCCTGTCCAGTGCATATAGATAATGCATTCTAGGAATCTATTATAATTGTAAAGGTATCTCAAATCTGCTAACATATCTAACTTTCTCCTCTGACAGATGCCTGATGGGATGATATATTTCTCCATCCTTGCTGTAGCACAGAGGACCCACAAAGTAAGCAACCACTCCCCACCCTGACCCTAACATCCTCCCACCCCATCAAAAAGATCATATCCCAACACTGTCATTCAATCAGGAGTCATAAACTTCTAAAGGGGAACAATAATTAAGTAGTAATTAAAGACCGCTGAAATGACTGGATTTCTTATTCTTCCCTAATGCTTATAAAGATTTTGATATTTGCTATCATACTTAGGATACCAAATGCAAGTAGCCTGATAGAATGATGGAAAACTTAATGAAGACTCAGTTATGTTTCTGAAGAAATGTTTTCCTCAGAAGGAAATCAAAGTTGTCCTTCCACATATATGTTGGGCACACAGATGAACAAGCTGAGAAACTATTTCATGTCAGTATTTACTTTTATTAACTTCATTTGGTCACTTTAAATAAATCTTTTTTTTTTGCAATTTTTGGCTGGGGCCAGGTTTGACCCCACCATCTCCGGTATATGGGGCTGGCGCCCTACTCCTTGACCCACAGGTGCTACCCCAAATAAATCTTATTTAATCCTCCCAATACTTCAGAGAAATGAAGTGGTTTGGCCAACATCTCTCTCTAGTTAGCGGTAGACAGTCTTTCTGTCCCCCAAATCCATTCCACTTAAGGAAATTGGTGAAGTATCATAAATAATAAATGTATTTTTGAACATCCTATAAATGTTGAGCTGCTCTGGCTGGAATAAATTAGTACTGGCAAGCTCCTCTTCTTCACACTGGGGAAAGGTCTGTATTTGTCCAGAAACACAATTTATTTGCTGACCAATGGAGAACCTCTTTGCTGATCTAGTACCTTGATGGAGGGTGCTTTGAAAAGTCCACATCTATTTGCCCCCCAGGCCTGTTTGGGAAGTGCACCAGGAAAACAACCTCGTGAGTGGAGGCAGGACCCATTAATTACTGGTTTCGATCCCCTGCACACTACAGTCAGGGGTACAGAATTATTTGAAAATAGATAGGAATTACTGACTCACCTCTTCTTCTACTGCTTCTAGTGGAAATAAATCATAGCCAGGCAGAAAGTGATTGTTGGGCTACAGTGAACCTAGCTTTCAAGAAGGTAATTAAAATTTTGGAATTCTTGACTCATGGAAAGTGCTGGCAAGGCTGCTGGCAATGTCTATGGCAGCCTTTTCTTTTCTAATTTTTCTTCTTGAAATTTTATTTATGTATGTTGAAACCTAGAGATAGTAAGCGTTCATGTCAATTCATTGTGGAAACTATAAATATTCATGAAACTGTCAAACGTAGAATTTTCCATCACCCCAGAACCAGTTCATTCCCCTCTCCTGCATACACTCACCTCAGTAACCGCTTCTTTGATTGCTATAAATGTAGATTAGAGTTGGCTGTTCTTGGATCGTATACAAAGAATACATTGTGGGTGTAGTCTTTCATTCAACATAATGTTTTGAGATTCATCTATTTTGTGTGCATTAGTTTTTCTTTGTTATTGCTAAGTTCTATTCCTTCGTTAAATCCACTTTATTTCCCATGGATAAATATTTTGGTTGTTTACTTCTGATTTGGGGGCTGTTAAATTGTGGAAAGATAATACATGTTTAAACAAAGAGGGTTTTTTTGTTTGTTTTCAAGATGTGCTATTTTATTTTATTTTTATTTTTTAATTTAATTTTTTATTAAAGCATAACTGTATACTTTTATGGGGTAGAATATGATTCTTTGATATACAATGTGGAATGCTTAAATCAAACTGATTAACAAAACCATCGTCCCTTACTTATTTTTTGCGGTAAGACATTTGTAATTTAATCGTAGTTATTTTGAAGTACACCCTTGCAATGTGCACAGTAGGTGAGGTCCCACCAAATTTCTTCCCTCCTCCCCTCCCCTCTCCTTCCTCTCCCCTTCCCCTTGCTAGATTATCTTTGTGTTGTATCATTCTTACAAAGGTGTAAGTGTTTATACATTGGTTTCATAATAGCATTGAGTACATTGGATACTTTCTTTTTCCATTCTTGAGATACTTTACAAAGAAGAATATTTTCCAACTCCACCCATGTAAACATAAAAGATGTGACATCTCCATCTTTTTAATGGCTGAATAGTATTCCATGTTATACACATACCTCAATTTGTTAATCCATTCATGAATTGATGGCCATTCGGGTTGCTTCCATGACTTGGCATTTATGAATTGGGCTGCAATAGACATTCTGGTGCAAATGTCTTTGTGGTAAAGTGATTTTTGTTCTTCTGGGTAAATACCTAGTAATGGAATTAGGAGATCAAATGGTAGGTCAACTTCTAATTCCTTAAGGAGCCTCATACATCTTTCCATAAATGTGGATGTGGAGAGAAGGGAAAGCTTCTTCACGGCTGGTGGGATTACAAACAAAGAGAAGTTTTTTTTTTAACAAAGCTTATTTCCTTTTTGAAGAGAAAATAGGATTGAGTTTGTTCTGGAGCAAAGGAGATTCCAAATGGACTAACAAAAATTCCCAGTGGTAAGGTTTTAGAGACATAGATTCTTTACTATGGAACATGTAACATCTCCTTTGTTGAAGGACTTGATGATGATATTCATTCTGATTGATTTAAGGATCAGTAGCTACCGTTTTCTTAAGAAACCAGTTCATTCACTGCCTTGGTACAGAGGTGTGCTATGCTGTTTGACCAGATGTTTACTTGTAGGAAAAACTTCAGCTCCCCTTAGTGTGCTGAAATCTCCTAGGCTTCACTTGAACCTTCATTCATTCATTCAACATTTGCTTGAGAGCCTACTCTGAGCTATGCTAAAAGGTTAAAGTTGAATAAAACCTATTTCTTTTGACATATGAATGGATTGAGGCCTCTCATAAAAGCCCAATGTAAAAGGTGCTCTCTCTCTCTCTCTCCTTTTTATTCTTTTTAGACAGTCTCACTTTGTTGCCCTGGGCCCTGAGTAGAGTATTGGAGCATCAAAATAGCTCACAGCAACTTCAGTCTCTTGGGGTCAAGCAATCATCTTGCCTGAGCCTCCCAAGTAGCTGGAGCTACAGGCGCCCACCACAATGACCAGCTAGTTTTTCTGTTTTCAGTAGAGATGGGTCTCACTCTTGTTCAGGCTGGTCTTAAACTCCTGAGTTCAAGCAAATCACCCATCTTGGCCTGCCAGAGTGCTAGGATGACAGGCATGAGCCACCACACCTGGCCAGTATAAGAGTATTCTGTTTTATTGGTTAGTATACACTTGACAGGCCAAGCATATAGGTAACAGTGATAACATTTATGATGGCAAAAACTTGGCCCATGCTTCTCTCCAGCTTGGAGGGACGTTCTCTTTCTGCATAGAATGATCAGGTCTGCTCAACTGTGACATCGATGTCCTGACATTTAATCTTCAGTCCTGGCCTCTCTTCTCTCTCTATTCATTAACTCTCCCCATGGGGGAATGATTTAACTGACTGATGAATTTGGGAGAAGAAATTGTGCAAGCTCAGCTGAGGCTGTTTTCCTATTCCTTTTCTGGAGTTTACCTGCCCTTAGAGAATATTATTATCTATGGTCTATCTTGTACAAAGGGGCCAACTCCTGAAGACAACGAGAGGGCTGAGTCTGTCCAATCATGCCAGAAACTGGGTGAGCAAGTGAATTTAATTCAGAAGTGAATTATTGAAATATTGGCAAACCATTAGGCTCCAGCCCTAATGCCATGTTCGTCAGCTGGATTTTTCAGTAAAGAAAGTAGCTGCAGTCACGTGCCACATAACAATGTTTCAGTCAACACAGAACACGTATACAACAGTGGTTCCATAGTTAAAATTATATTCCTGTCACCTGGTGACAGGGTAACCACTATGTGGTTGTAGCACAACGCTTTACTTACGTGTTTGTATTTGAATAAATGAACTTACGTGCTGCCAGTCCTATAAAATTACAGCTCACACAATTATGTACAGTACATAACACTTGTTCATCGGAATAAGCCACTATGTTACTGGTTTATATTTTTATTATGCTATTTTTTTGTTATTAGTTTAGAGTGTACTCACATTTTAAAAGGGGTGACTGTAAACAGCTTCAGCAGGTCCTTCAGGAGGTATTCCAGAAGAAGTCATTGTTATCATAGGAGACAACAGCTCCATGCGTGTTATTGCCCCTAAAACCTTCCAGTGGGACAAGGTGTGGACTGGAAGATGGTGATATTAATGACCCTGACCTTGTGTAAGCCAAGGCTATTATGTGTGTTTGTGCCTTAGTTTTTAACAAAAAAGTTTCAAAAGTAAAAACAATTAAAAATTTTAAAAATAGAAAGAAAATCATAGAATAAGGATAGAAAGGAAAAGATTTGTGTACAGTTGTACATTGTGTTGTAAGCTTGTGTATTGCGAGAGTCAAAAGTTGAAGAAATTAAAACGTTTACACAGTTATAGTAAGCTAAAGGTAATTCATTATTGTGGAAAGAAAAATATTTTTTGTAAATGTGGTGTAGCCTAAGCACGCAGTGTTTGGAAAGACCACAGCAGTGCCCAGTAACGTCCGAGGCTTCCTGTTCACTCACTCGTCACTCACTTACCCACCTGGAGCAACTTCAGCCCTTCAAGTTCCATTCCTGATAAGTGTTCTGCACAGGCATATTATTTTTTTTAACTTTTATGTCACATTTTCACTGTACCTTTTCTATGTTTGGATGTCTTTAGACACAGAAATATTTACATTGTGTTACAACTGCCTGCAGCATTCAGCGCATTAACGCTGTACAGGATTGTAAGCCGGGAACACTAGGCCACTCCACACAGCAGAGGCGTGCAGTAGGCCGTACCCTCTGGGTTTGTGTGAGCGCACTCATGACACTGGCACAATGACAAAATCACCCAATGGCAAATTTCTTAGACTACAGTGATACATGACTGTCCTTTGAATATGTCATATTTAAGGATATTTTCCTTCCAAATATATTGTCTATTTCCTGATTTAATTTGCACTAGGGTAGGGAAAGGAAGTGTGACACAATGTAATTTTCAAAAAATTGAAGATATAACTCTTATACAAATAGAAGAGGGTGCCCAAAAATGTATACATATTTTAAGAAAGGGAAAACCTGTATTAAGTCAGCAATACTCAAGTCACCTTTGACTTCTGCAGTTATAAGAGGTGCTCAACCCGACCTGTGCTCAACTTTTGTTACTGGTGTATATTGAGTATTACTATATTAATAATAAATGTTTTTTTTAAAAAGCAAAAAATAGTTGACGTTCCACAGAACAAAAAATATCAAACTCTGAGAAATCTTTTCTTCTGAAAAAAAATTACTTGCATCTCTTCTGGACAAATTTTTACAATTTACCAATTTTCTATAAGTTAACAAATAACTTTACAGAACCAGGGCCTTAGGAAGAACTCCGTAAGTCAATGTCACCTTCTCTTACATCATTAGATGATCCTTGCAAGGCAATGTGGCTTCTTAGATAATGGTCTAGCTTGAGTTTTGAAAGGCATTGTTTATGACTTATTTCCAAGTTTGGATATTTTTTCTTTGTTTTCTCTTTTTTTAGAGACGAGTCTCACTTTGTCACCCTTGGTAGAGTGCCATGGTGTCACAGCGCACAGGAATCTCCAACTCCTGGGTTTAGGTGATTCTCCTGCCTCAGCCTCCCGAGTAGCTGGACTACAGGCACCTGCCACAATGCCCGGCTATTTTTTTGTTGCAGTTCGGCTGGGGTGGGATTTGAACCCACTACCCTCGGTATATGAGGCCAGAGCCCTACCCACTGAGCCACAGGCACTGCCCATTCTTCAGTATTTTTATAGTTAATGTTTTTGGATAGAAATCTTTACCTTTCAGATAAATAGGTTACAAAATGTGCCTTCAATAACTAACCTATTTAATGAAGTTATTTACTGCCTGGAGATCTATTTATTTTGGGGTAATCTTCTATTTTCTTTGCCCATATTAATTAATGCTAAGTAGAATCTAATGGTTTTCTACTAGGACTCATTAATACTTAGCTCTTTCCACCATTATTAACCCAATATTTTCCATTGCTTCTTGAAACCACACCTGAATTATGAAAGCAATTCAATGCCATAAACACAAGCTCACTTGTCTACCTTTCGGCTATGGCTAGAAGCCATGCAGCAGGTGTATTTAAAAATGTGTTTCGTTGTTTTGACTATAGCACACTGCTTTAGTCAGGAGCACACTGCTGGTTTGAACTAGGACATAAAACCATTTTATGCCTTTTTGTAAAGGAATTTGTTCTGTCAATTGCCTATTCCTAGTACCTATAAGAATTACAATTATTTTTAAGAAAAAGATTATGAGTGAGCAATAGCAGTCTAGTATCTATTTAAAGACGAACTAGCTTGGCTCTTCCCTTGTTTCTTTTTATGGCATCAAGGACTGATAGCAGAAATACAACCAGAAATTGCATTGTGATTCAAAACAGTGAAGAAGGTTTTAACTAATTCTTACCAATTTACTGAACCGTAACATTTCCCTAAAATATATTGTCGAAGGTTTCCTTGTATGTTTCATAGACTATTCAGTTGAAAAAGTAGGATTACAGCCTGTTGAATGTAAGATTGGCAGAGATATATAAGAAAATACCTAAAGAATTTCAGTGTTGCTCTTTTAAAAATGAGAGAGTTACTGCATGATGAAATATGCCTGAGAAGCCCCATTAAGGTCTGAATAGATACTAACACCAGCATATAGTCTGTGACGTAGAGCAGCGGTTCTCAACCTGTGGGTCGCGACCCCTTTATAACAATGAAAATACATCGCGGCATTAGGAAGGTTGAGAACCACTGCCATAATAGAGTGATAGGCTTTGGTTTTAATTGTTTTATTTCCTTATTTCAGGGAGCTACCTTAAGCTAAATTTGAAAGTAGACATTTCCCCTTCTTATGGGAGCATTGTTAAATGAAAGATGCTGGTTGTCACTGAGTTTTCCTCTTTATTTGAGAATATTCAATTTCGTCGTAGAGAGCGAGGTAAAAAACAAATAGATGGAAAAAAGCTTATCTTTGGTAAGCAGAGATAAACAACCCTTGAGAAATGTCAGCCCGATCAAGGAAGGGAAGAATGTGTGTGTGAACGCGGAAAGTGATGTGAGGACCACAGAGACACCAAGAACTTGTAATACGGGAGATGTAGGGGGGGTTCAGTATTTGCAAGGTCTTATCCTATTTGCAAGCCACTCGTTTGACACCCATTCTGGCCCCTCCCGTTCCTTGCCAAATTAAAAACCGCAGTTGCTCTGGAGTCTAACCGGGGACTGGGGGGAACCTGCCCCAGTGGCTGGGGGAACCTGCCCCGGCTTGCCTGACAGTGTACTCACGGGCTATCGCGCATCGAGAGAAGCCCAGAAATTTCCTAAATAACTCTAGAAACGATGAGAAGGAACATTTCAAAAGCTTAAAACTAAAAGAATATGCCTCAGGCAATCAAGTTTTATCTTTGTATTCACCCCTGTGTAGTTTCTCCCAACTTTTGTCAGTCTTTCTCTAAAAATCACATTAGTTAATTCCTCCAGTGAGGTATCAGGGGTAAGGGCATTTATCTTCCCTGCAGAGGCTGGACCGTGCGGGTGCCCTGCACCCGGCTGGTTATTTTACGCGCCCTTCTTTCCTTCTCTTCTTCCTTTCTTCTGCCCCCACTTTCTTTATCATCCCTTCATCCTCCTCTCTCCTACCCGTCTCTTTAGTTCTATTGGCCTTCCTTATGCTCCTTCTACATGGTTTATTTTTTAAATGTTTCAAAGCGGTTTGATGGGATAAGCACAGCAAGATAATATTTGTGGAAATAGGTGAAAAAGAAAAATGGAAATAGTGAGTGGTCAGATAAGGTGTAAGTAGAAATGAAGCCACTCCGCATCGCACATCACAGAGCTGAAGATGGGCCGCAGACTTGATTCTAAGCCTGCTCACAGTTCATGTAAAAAGGGGAAGTTGATCAGTCACTGTATCCCCAGCTCAGGAGCACGCTGCTGGTTTGAACAAAACTGGGATTCTGTCAGTAAGAGGAGACAGTTCAGTGGGTGGAAAACTAGCAGTTGCTACCACATTTTACCCCTTTGGCTTTGCAGTCTTCATAGATACTCTTCCTCTTATAAATAGAATACTTCCCCCAACCCTCCTCAAGGAACCTCACACCGTTGTTTCATCCAGTTATTTCACTCAGTTAAAATAGCAGATATTTATGTCCTATGTGCTTTCTGCTTGTCATCAGATTTTGAGGTGGCTAATCATTGTTTGGTGATCAAATTAAGCAGAATTACCCCCCTCAAATCCAAGCCCCAAAAAATTGAAGAACAATTTTTTTAAATTCTTTATTAAATCACAACTATGTGCATTAATGCGTTTATGGGGTACAATGTGCTGATTTGATATACAATGTGGAATGCTTACATCAAACTGGTTAACATAACAGTCTCCTCGCTTACTTATTTGTTGTGGTAAAAACATTCACAGTCTATCCTAATAGTCTAGAAATGTATCATTGCATTACGCGCATTCTCCCCAGTTCTTCCCAGCAGGTAAGGACCGTGCTGCAATATCACATTCTGCCAGTAGATGGCGGCACCACCTCACATGTGAAGACTCCTCACTTGCCGTCCTTAATAAGGACACATCATTTTCTGCCATCAATCATGTTTGTTTGACTTTCTACCAGCTCATTTTAGAAATGAGAATTACATGTTTCAGTAGTAATATTACATTAGAATTTTATTGTGTTCATCTTTTCATTTTAAATAATGACTGCCATAGAAAACCATGTTCAAGGCAATACAAAGGCCTTACTGTAGGTCAGCAAAACTTTCCAGGTGAACAACCTATCTTGTGAAGGAGCTAGAGGAAAACTGATTAGAAGAGTTTGTTGTGGCTACAGGGTCTTATGGCATGGGCTTTCAATCTTGGCTGTATGTTGGAATAGTCTGGGCAGTTAACAAAACTTCTTATCCCAAGAGATTCTGAATTAATTGGTCCGGGGTGTAGTCTTTTAAAAGCTTCCAGGTGATTTCATTGTTCAGCATAAAAGAGATTGAGAACAGACTCGTCAGAAATCCAAAAAATCCTTAATGAATATTACAAGAAACTTTATTCTCAGAAATATGAAAATCTGAAGGAAATCGACCGATACTTGGAAGCACGCCACCTTCCAAGACTTAGCCAGAATCAAGTGGAAATGTTGAACAGACCCATATCAAGTTCAGAAATAGCATCAACTATACAAAACCTCCCTAAAAAGAAAAGCCCGGGACCAGATGGTTTCACGTCAGAATTCTACCAAACCTTTAAAGAGGAATTAGTACCTATATTACTCAACCTGTTCCAAAAGGTAGAAAAAGAAGGAAGACTACACAACACATTCTATGAAGCAAACATCACTCTGATCCCCAAACCAGGAAAAGACCCAACAAAAAAAGAAAATTATAGACCATTATCACTAATGAATATAGATGCAAAAATATTCAACAAGATCCTAACAAACAGAATCCAGCAACACATCAAACAAATTATACATCATGACCAAGTTGGTTTTATCCCAGGGTCTCAAGGCTGGTTCAATATACGTAAATCTATAAATGTAATCCAGCACATAAACAAATTAAAAAACAAAGACCATATGATTCTCTCAATCGATGCAGAAAAAGCTTTTGATAATATCCAGCATCACTTCATGATCAGAACACTCAAGAAAATTGGTCTAGAAGGGACTTTTCTTAAACTGATAGAGGCTATCTACAGCAAACCCACAGCCAATATCATATTGAATGGAGTTAAATTGGAATCATTTCCACTCAGATCAGGAACCAGACAAGGCTGCCCATTGTCTCCATTGCTTTTCAACATTGTAATGGAAGTTTTAGCCACTGCAATTAGGGAAGAAAAGGCGATCAAGGGTATCCATATAGGGTCAGAAGAGATCAAACTCTCGCTCTTCGCAGATGATATGATTGTGTATCTGGAAAACACTAGGGACTCTACTACAAAACTCCTAAAAGTGATGAAGGAATACAGCAGCATCTCGGGTTACAAAATCAACATCCATAAATCGGTAGCCTTTATATACACCAACAACAGTCGAGTTGAAAAAGCAGTTAAGGACTCTATCCCATTCACAGTAGTGCCAAAGAAGATGAAATATTTGGGAATTTACCTAACAAAAGACGTGAAAGATCTCTATAAAGAGAACTATGAAACGCTAAGAAAAGAATTAGCTGAAAATGTTAACAAATGGAAAAACACACCATGCTCATGGCTGGGAAGAATCAACATTATTAAAATGTCCATACTACCCAAAGCAATATATAATTTCAATGCACTCCCTATTAAAGCTCCACTGTGATATTTTAAAGATCTTGAAAAAACAATACTTTGTTTTATATGGAATCAGAAAAAACCTCGAATAGCCAAGACATTACTCAGAAATAAAAACAAAACAGGAGGAATCATACTACCAGACCTCAGACTTTACTACAAATCGATAGTGATCAAAACAGCATGGTATTGGCACAAAAACAGAGAAGTAGATGTCTGGAATAGAATAGAGAACCAAGAGATGAACCCAGCTACTTACCGTTATTTAATCTTTGACAAGCCAATTAAAAACATTCAGTGGGGAAAAGATTCCCTATTTAACAAATGGTGCTGGGTGAACTGGCTGGCAACCTGCAGAAGACTGAAATTGGACCCACACCTTTCACCATTAACTAATGTAGACTCTCATTGGATTAAAGATTTAAACTTAAGACATGAAACTATAAAAATACTAGAGGAGAGTACAGGGAAAACCCTTGAAGAAATTGGTCTGGGCGAGTATTTTATGAGGAGGACCCCCCGGGCAATTGAAGCAGCTTCAAAAATACACTACTAGGACTTGATCAAACTAAAAATCTTCTGCACAGCCAAGAACACAGTAAGTAAAGCAAGCAGACAGCCCTCAGAATGGGAGAAGATATTTGCAGGTTATGTCTCCGACAAAAGTTTAATAACCAGAATCCACAGAGAACTCAAACGCATCAGCAAGAAAAAAACAAGGGATTCCATCCCAGGCTGGGCAAGGGATTTGAAGAGAAACTTCTCTGAAGAAGACAGGCGCACGGCCTTCAGACATATGAAAAAATGCTCATCATCTTTAATCATCAGAGAAATGCAAATCAAAACTACTTTGAGATATCATCTAACTCCAGTGAGACTAGCCTACATCACAAAATCTCAAGACCAGAGATGTTGGCGTGGATATGGAGAAAAGGGAACACTTCTGCACTGCTGGTGGGAATGCAAATTAATACATTCCTTTTGGAAAGATATATGGAGAACACTTAGAGATCTAAAAATAGATCTGCCATTCAATCCTGTAATTCCTCTGCTGGGCATATACCCAGAAGACCAAAAATCACAACATAACAAAGATATTTGTACCAGAATGTTTATTGCAGCCCAATTCATAATTGCTAAGTCATGGAAAAAGCCCAAGTGCCCATCAATCCACGAATGGATTAATAAATTGTGGTATATGTACACCATGGAATATTATGCAGCCTTAAAGAAAGATGTTTACATGGATGGAGCTGGAACATATTCTTCTTAGTAAAGTATCTCAAGAATGGAAGAAAAAGTACCCAATGTACTCAGCCCTACTATGAAACTAATTTGGGGCTCTCACATGAAAACTATAACCCAGTTACAACCTAACAATAGGGGGAAGTGGGAAAGGGAGGGGAGGGAGGGTAGTGGTGGGTAGAGGGAGGGGGATCGGTGGGATCACACCTGTGGTGCATCTTACAGGGGTATTTGCGAAACTTGGTAAATGTAGAATGTAAATGTTTTGGCACAGTAACTGAGATAATGCCAGGAAGGCTATGTTAACCATTGTGATGAAAATGTGTCAAATGGTCTATGAAGCGAGTGTATGATGCCCCATGATCATATCAATGTATACAGTTAAGATTTAATAAAAAAATAATAAAAGATATTGAGAACACCTGTCCTTGCCCTCCCTTCTATTACTCAGTGCTGCGATCAGTTGTTTAAAAGGGCCAACCTCCTCCTAAGAGAAGCAGGTGGTCACCCACAGGATCTAACCTGTGAAACTAGGAAGGCTCTTCCTTGTCCTTAGGAAAAGGCCCCAGTGTTGGCATACCTGTCATCACGGACATTTCCTCACTGCACAGGGAAAGAGAGAGTAAAGCAAACTACCAAATCATAAAAATTCTCATGAGAATCACACTCTAAGCCTTATTCAACATTACTGTTAATTTGTTTTCATTATTTTTTAATGCGTTCTATTTTTGTGTGTGAAAGGGAGAAAGTGTTGCAGTGTGACCATGTTGGGGAAGGAGAGCGCCAAGGTGTGGACCTGGCTCATAAAGGACAGGTTCAGTGGGGCCCAGAGGGCAGGTGCGGGGCCTCGTTGGAGCTCTATAGCCAGTAGTAGAAGGACAAATTACAGAAGGCAGGGAGAGTCTGAAGACTGTTGTTTACTCAGTTATTTCTCAATACAGCTCTACAAGAGAATACTCCATTTCTACATGACATATGAGGCGACAAGAGCATTTCAGTAACTTGGCCAAGGTCACCCAGCTGGTAAGTGGCAGAGCCAGACTACTTGGGGTTCTGGCCAATGCTCTTTGCCCATTCTCATTCATGTCTGTTTCCCATAGGAGCTGAACGCCTTCTAGCAAATTATAATAGGTGGTTTTACCTCTGTCTCCTTCTTTGTTGTACGAAGGTGTTAGCGTCTGCATCTCTTAGCATTGTACTGAGAAATATAAGATACAGCGTATTTGAAAGCACTTGGGAGCCTGAGCGGACAGCCTGGAGGCTGCACTGGTGGAGCCCAGTGCAGTGGGGCCTTTAGTTTTTGTCACTTCGTCATTGTTGCCTCTCTAGAATTATTGTACGGTCTGAAATTCTGATCTCCAAGGTGCTGGTGTTAGAAAATGGGTCCTTCAGGGGCGGCACCTGTGGCTGAAAGGAGTAGGGTGCTGGCCCCATATACCGGAGGTGGTGGGTTCAAACCTGGCCCTGGCCAAAAAAAAAAAAAACCTGAAAATGGGTCTTTTGGGAGGTGATTAAGTCATTGGAAAGCTCTCATGATTAGAATTAGTGCCCTTACAAAAAGAGGCCCGAGAAGAAAATGTATAACTAAGTGAGATGATGAAGATGTTTATTTGTTCCACTACAGTAACCATTTTACTGTATGCAGATATAACATTATGTTGGATACTTTTAATATGTATAGTAAAATATATTTTATAAAAAAGAAACAGTTCCATTCAAACAATAGTAAAATTTAAAAAATAAAAGAGGCTCCAGAGAGGTGCCTAGCTCCTCTCATGTTGCTGGAAGGTGCTGTCTGGAAGCAGGGAGCCCTCACCAGACATTGACGCCAGCACCTTGATCTTAGATTTCTAGCTTCTACAACTGTGAGAAATACATTCCAATGTTTATATGACACCCAGTTTGTTATTTTGTTATAGCAGACCAAATAGACTAACACGCCCAAAAACCTTCAAAATGTTTAAATCATTTAAATAACACTTTTTTTTTTTTGAGACAGAGTTTCACTCTGTTGTCCTGGGTAGAGTATTGTGGCATCATATAGCTCACAGCAACCTCAGTCTCTTGGGCTCAAGTGATCCTCTTGTCTCAGCCTCCCACGGAGCTAAAACTACAGGTGCCTGCCACAACTCCCAGCTAATTTTTCTACTTTTAGTAGAGAAGGGGTCTTTAGCAGAGATAGGATCAGCTCAGGCTTATCTCAAGCTCATTAGCTCAAGCAATCCACCTGTCTCGGCCTCCCAGCATGCTAGGGTTACAGGTGTGAGCCCATATGCCCAGCTATAAAAACACAACTTTTAAAATAGAGACAAGTATTGTCACAAAGACCAAAAGATTCATTCACTCATTCATTAAAGAAACATTTGATAAAACCCTGCCATGTGTGAGCTATTCCAGTAAGGCTACAAAGTTCAATGAGTATGGATCTCACCTACAAGGAGCTTAGAGTCATAGCTCAGACAGACAAGTGCATTGTAATTGCAGAATAATGGTATTAAATAATAAATTCTCTACTCATAGTAACTCATAATAATGTCTATTGAGTACTTATCATGTGCCAGGCCTTGTGCTCAGTGCTTTATGGTTTTAAATTAATTCTCATAAATTCTTTTAGGAAGGTGTTAGCAATATGTCCACCTAGACATCAGACAGTAAAGTACAGAAAGGTGGAATAACCTTCTTGAGGCCACACAGCTAATAAAGGGTGGTCCCATGGTCTGGATCCTAGACAACTGGGCTCCAGAAGCTGAAGAGATGTATTTAAGAAAGATTGGAAGGATCTGTGTGTTTCCCGGCATGAGCTTCAACTATCTGTACATTCTCACTTGCAGAACCCTCTAGCAAGTGTGTATTGCAATTATGTGATACAAGTATTTGATATCTTTATTTTACTTGCATTGATCTCTCCACATCCACATTTGAGAAATGACAAATGCGGGGAGCAGCAGGGTGGACACCCCCATTGCATCCTCAATCATAAAAGTCAAGGAATGGGATACTTATAACTAAATAGACACGTGGTACTCAATGGAGAATTTTAGGTCAGTGCCTTATTCAGTTTTAGGCAACAAACTGAGTTTCTACCGGGTGGCTGGTGGTGGGACTGGTGACTTGCTGTGTGTTGTGCAGTCTGTGCCTAATGAACTGGGTCATGTGCTGAGTTTCAGGGCCACTGATTTGGGCTATTAGATGAAGACATGCTTTTTAACATCAAAAATAACCTTTCATTGCATCCCATTTACAGGGATAGAGGTTTCATACTTGGTGATGAATCTGAGTGGTGTTCCAATTCTCCAACCCAAAATATCTTTTTTTTTTTTTTTTTTAATTTCAGGTTATGTGAGGTTACAGACAACCAGGTTATAATGTTTGCATTTGTCAGATAGAATCCCTCTTGTAGTTGTGTTCCACACCCAAAAGGTGTGCCATATACCCTTACATTGTGCCCATTAAGTGGGAGCACACCAATCCTCTCCCTTCTCCCCTCTCCCCGATATGAATTGAATTGAATTGTTTTTCTCTTATATGGGAATGAACAACCCCAAATACCTTGATAGCCTTACTCAGTTACTGAAGGCTGAAAATTCATCATTAATGTTCTTGTAGGTCCAGTGAATTACACCTCTTAAAATGTGAACATCCCTCCTACAGGGGAAGGATTGCTGTTCGGAATGTTGTTGGTTATTTACGTGGTTTGGCAGTCCTTCCCAGTCAGGTGGGAGCCAAAAAGAAAAAAAAAGAGGTGAAGGCCCCTGCTTTATAGCTATATGTGGGATCAAGGAGGTAAGGAGGGAATTAAATGGAGGGCAGGGCACTGTCTTAGTCTGATTTGTATTGCTCTAAAGGAATGCTGGAGGCTGGGTAATTTATAAAGAAGAAAGGTTTATTTGTCTCACAGTTTTGAGGGCTGGAAAGTTCAGGATTGTGCAGCTGAGTCTCAGGCTGATTGCACTCTTGGTGGGAGGCAAGGGGGAGCTGATGAGTACCGGAAATCACACGGGGAGAGGAAGCAAGAGAGAGAGGGGTGGATGTCTGGCTCTTGTAAACAACCAGCTGTCTGGGAACTAACAGTGAGAGCTCACCCCCTCCTCACCCACAGGAGTGAGAGCTCGCCCACCTCCCTTTAATCTGCTCATGAGGATCGTGACCCTAAAACCTCCCATTAGGTCCCACCTCCAACATTGAGGGCCAGATTTCAACATGAGGCTTGGAGGGGGCAAACATCCAAACCATTGCAGACGCTAGGGCAAGACAGCATATTGCTCAACTTTGCTGAATGTCAGCAAAGGCTAATGCCATAAGGACTGAGTTCAATGAAGGAAGCCTTTCTCTTCTACCCAGGAAGTAACTAAATAGAAAAAAGTAGAAATCTTGCTACCGTTCCTCCTCGTTCTTTCTATTTACTACCAGAAGCCAGAATAATTTTTTTTTTTTTATTGTTGGGGATTCATTGAGGGTACAATAAGCCAGGTTACACTGATTGCAATTGTTAGGTAAAGTCCCTCTTGCAATCATGTCTTGCCCCCATAAAGTGTGACACACACCAAGGCCCCACCCCCCTCCCTCCGTCCCTCTTTCTGCTCCCCCCCATAACTTTAATTGTCATTAATTGTCCTCATATCAAAATTGAGTACATAGGATTCATGCTTCTCGATTCTTGTGATGCTTTACTAAGAATAATGTCTTCCACGTCCATCCAGGTTAATACGAAGGATGTAAAGTCTCCATTTTTTTTAATGGCTGAATAGTATTCCATGGTGTACATATACTAGAGCCAGACTCATTTTTGATGATGTGCAAGTAGGACTATGTCATGCCCCTATCTGAAATTCTTCAATGAGCTCCACTTGTCCATAGACTGAATTACAGCGAGTCTCCTCCTCAGGGCTTACCAGGCCTGCTCCACAAACCTCAGTTCATACCTGTTCTTTCCTTGTCACTGTAGACTCTATAGAAAGGGCTTCATAAGCATTTTTCAGTGTTCACTTATTTGAAAAAAGGATCTGTTTATCCATAAACTTGTCGGCACCCAGACACAGGCAGCTTGCCGGTGCCGGCGCCCCCTTCCACCTTTCTCACCACTTGCTTCTCTTATTCTGCCAAGCTAGAGGTGAGAAGTACTTCTGTTGGTTTTTATTATTTACTCATTTTTAAAAGCCACTCAAAGGCTAATCTCTGGCCCACTGACATGTTTCTGTAGCTCCGTGATTCCCCAGAAAAGGACACGACCAGGTGGCGGCCAGTTCTGTCTTGGGGCTGGTCCCACCACTCTTTTCACTGTTATCACTCTCTTATTCTCCTTTTGCAGGACCAAGGATGCTGCCAGGCCTCCTGCTCAGACGTCTAAATTAGCCTCAGACGTCCTCCTCCGGGCTGCTAGAATGCCTGACCTGGCCCTTCATTCTGAAAAAGCACAAATTCAGAGCCCGCAAAGCTAAATTTCAAGCCCCAGCCCGGATGCTTACTGGCCATATGATCTTGAACAATTTCCTTTACCTGGCCTGTGATTTCTCATTTAGAAATGGAGAAAATAATTGATTCACAGAGTTGTTGTGAGACTTAAATGACACAAAGTATAAAATAACAAGGTACCTAGCACAGTCTTCCATAAATTTCTGTTTTTTACCCTTCCTACAGAAACCAACCTGTCCTGTATCCCACCCTAGAATGGAGATGTACTGATTGCATGACTGTTCAATGTCCATTCTTCTTCCTGAGAATATCTCAATTCCCTTTGAAAGGGTTGTGTATTCTCTACAATTCTGGTTGAGCCATAAAGCAGTAGCTTTGTTTTCTTGACCCAAACTAGTTCCGTTGGTTCCTTTATCCATAGGCATAGAAAGAGATACACCGAGAATAAAATGCGGTCTCCGTCACAGAACTGCTCTTACACCTTCCCTAATTCCTCCCTTGCACCTAGACTTGGTTCCCCAGAATTTTGTCCATTCCACAAGTTACCTATTATTCTTTTAATATATTCCCTTTTTACTAAAGTGACCAGAGACCTTTCCTGTTATTTCCAAACCAAGAATCTTACCTGAGAAGAGTTTCCTCAGGATCCTCTGGAGTCTTATTAGATTTTGTTTTATAAAAAGAGCATGGCCAGATACTAGCTTTTAAGACTTTGCTAGCATATTTTTTTTCTTGCATGAAATGTTCCTTGACATCTCCCTATGTAATTAAATTCTCTATTATTTGAACTCTCTGACCAATGGCGCTTATCACTTAGTCCAGGAGTCCTCAAACTTTTTAAACAGGGGGCCAGTTCACTGTCCCTCAGACTGCTGGAGGGCTGGACTATAGTTTAAAAAAAGAACTATGAACAAATTCCTATGCACCCTGCACATATCTTATTTTAAGTAAAAAAACAAAATGGGAACAAATACAATTCACACTGCTGCATGTGGCCCGCGGGCTGTAGTTTGAGGACCCCTGACCTAGTCAATATTTGAATCTCATTTTCCCGCCAAGACCCCACAAGAGTTGAATCAACTTTCTGAGTGGGATGATAGCTGGTGGAGCCAATAAACTAAACTAGCTAAAGAGACAAATGCAAAGCCCTTTCTAGGTGAGAACATTTAAATTTGTAACAGGTCTTGTCAATGTAATATAATGCTTTGCATCCCCCAAAGTCACCCAACAAGGGAGGCGGAGCATGTGAGGTGAAAGGTGCTTACTAGAGTCTTTGGGGATTGCCTGTTGGGAGGCCGGAGTACCCTGCCTACCTGATAGCCCATCTCACCTTCACACATGTGAGTCACCAGATCTGTGTCAGAGAGTGACCGTAGAGTTGTTTGCTAAGTTTTTCCAGAGGAAGGGATATGTTTGGGTGAATGTTGAGTGTGTGTTCAGATTGAAAAGAAGGGAGTGGAAAGGAAAGATCAGAATTTTTGAAGTTTCTTATCTGTTACTCCAAAAATATTTGATTAAAAATTGGCTGTTACATTGTCAGTAAAATAGAAAATAGCTTTTTAATTTTTGTACCATATTTATTTAGCACCTACTGTGAATTACTTGCTTTACACCCAGCATCCCTGTGACTCCAGTTTTTTTTATTCCCATTATAGAGGTCAGGAACCAATGGCTCATGGAGCTTAGATGACTTGGAGCACTCTGTCCTTATCAAAGTCTCCCAGTCCTGTGCCCTTTCTACCTAACCTCGTTAAAATGCTGACTAATGGCAAGAAGAAGCAGAGTCTAAAAAGGGATCATCAGAGTGATTAGCACGTGAAAACTGGATTCTGATAACATCCTCGCCACTGTCCAACTAGTTGGGTGACTTTGGAGAAGTCAATCAATTTGTTATAGACTTTAGTTTTATTATTTATATTCGGCTGAAGCCTATGAAGTTGCTGTTTTCGTAGATTAAAAAGGATCAGAGTTCAACAATTTGAGTAAAATGAGGGTGTTAGATCAGTATGACCACATGGCATTTTGTTGTCTATTATCTTCTGTAATTATAATTTGTGCTATGGTCTGAAAATTCTTATGTTGAAATTTAATTGCAATATGGTAGTATAAAGAGTCAGAGCCCTTTTTTGGGAGGTGATTAAGTTACGAGAGCAGAGTCCATGTGGACAGGATTAGTGACCTTACAAAAGGGCTGGAGTGAACTAGCCAGGGCGGCCTTTTCCCCTTCTGCCTTCCACCACGTGAGGACGCCAAATTCATTCCATTTGCCCTTTTACCCCTCCTGCCATGTGAGGACGAGTCAGAAAGACCCACCTCTGCAGCCACCTTCATCTTCAACAAGGAAGCAGAGGGAAAAGTCCAACCCTCTAGAACTAGAAAAAATAAATGTCTGTGCTCACAATTACCTAGTCTCACGTGTTTTGTTATAGCAACACCAACAGACCAAGATAATTTGATAACCACCAGAGTTTCTGTAAAAATGTTTCACTATGGTCAATGGCGATGGCCTTGCAAGGTCAAAGAAGTCGGGTGACCCCCTAGGAGCTGCATCACTTAGTGTTGACATGGGATTATCCCACCTGACCAGAAGCACAGTATGAAAATTTTCTACTGTTTCTGTGTGCTAGGTCAGGGCTTTAAAACTTGCACACTTTGGCAAGAAAGGAGTGAATCCTAGAATAGCACACTAAAGTCTTAATTCATCTGGTCACGTGACAAATTTAGAATGAGGGTAAACAGGGAGAACCCAGGGGAATTGATCTGAATTTCATTTTCCTCTTGCCTTTTATCCCAATTACAGGCCATTTCCAGGAGTGGCTGTCTTGTGGAAAGCCCATGAGACTCTTTGTTGCAGTCAGCACAGGAAGCCTAATGCTGCAGGATCCTGTAATTATCTTTTCCATCACTGTTTTCTCAGGGGACTGGCTTCAGTACTCAGATGAGTCTCCCCAAGGAAATGAGGAAATGTTCTGATTTAAAAGCCATGGTTTCTACTGAAACTCATGTCGTCTTTAGCTTCAGAGTTTCAGACCTGGTAGTATTGGGACAATCCAGTAAAACTGAGGGTGAATGAAGTGGGAAATCCAACCTGACTGTCTCCTATGTACACAGCATTTAAATTATTGGAAATTATTGGAAAGTCTTTAGTAAGGTGGCTGGTTAACACAATGCAATCTACATGTCAGCTGGGACATACCCTAGAGATCTAAGAAAAAGAAAAAATGGCACTGCTTTCTTCATCCATTTCTATTACAGTGTAACAAACTATGCCAAAACTTAGTGACTTAAAACACCAATCATTTTATTTTCTCATGATTCTGTGGGTTAGGAATTCAAGCAAGGCTTGGTGGTGGCATAGGTCAGGTCACTTATTCAGCTGAACTCAGTTCCTGGGTCAGGTGAGACGTCCAAGAAGGCTTTGTTAACATATTTACACACTGTATTTTTGTGTTCTTTTTGTGTTCCTCCCAAGATGGTGGTCTCATAGTAGCATGATGGCTCCCATGCTAGCCTGATATGGTAGCTGGCTTCCAAGGGGAACTGTTCTCAGTGGCAATGTCAGAAAATATTGAAGTCTAGCCTCAGATGTTATATAGCCAGACCTGGAGCAGATCCAGGTCACCCAGACTCAAGGGAAGGACAAACAGACCTCATTTCTTAATGGCACAGAGGGAAAGGCACATTGCAGAACACTGTAGAATGGAAAATATTGTTAGGACCATTTTGGAAAAATAATAATCTATTGCACTTGGCTTATTAAAACCTAATGCCGTTCCTATCATTTCTCTGATCCCTTGTGCCAGCGTATCCCATGGAAGTGACTGAAGGCTTAATTGCAACTGTAGAGAAGTCCGACTTCTCCCTCTGCTTCCTTGCTCCACTCTCAGGGGTTGTGCCTGAGACCACATTCCTCATAAACTTTTACAAATCTCTACCTCAAAGTTTATCTCTCCAGAATTGACCTATGAGAAAAAATATTTGAGTGGATTTTTCTCTATTTAGGGACCTGCTCATCTGTCAGAAACATCTATTTTCCTTTAGGAAAATTATCACTAGGGTAGGAATTCCAAGGAGTCAGCTTTAAACATCCAGATTAAGTTTTTTGAATCTATAGCAGAATAATAATCTTGAAATCCAGTATTTGTTGTGAGACAGGGAATTATACATTTATCCATTTTATCTTTACATGTGAAGAAGAAATCTGGGTGCTATCCTAGATATTAGAGTTCATTTAAAGCCATAATGTAGAAAGAATACAAAGTTCCATCTGACAGAAAAGAAACTCAGAAAAGAGTGTAACTTTCCTGTAGATCCAAATCTTAAAGATATGATTAAGATCCCTAGATAAAATCTGGGGAGTCCCCAGTAGGAGGGGCTTGTTCTTTAGTTTTTTTTCTTTTTCTTTCTTTTTTTTTTTTAAGATTGAAAGATTTTAAGCTATTTGGAGAGAATTGGTTAGCAGTGACTACAGGAGAGATTTAGGGACAAAATAGGGAGAAGTAGCAATCTCCATATGTTCTCATGTGTGCTGGATTCCCGGCAACCTCCCGCCTCCAGGCAGCTCAGTATCGGGCCACCCACAAGGCTGTTATTGCAAGGGATAGAGGGGAAAGAGTTTTTGTTTGTTTGTTTTTTTAATACATCTGAACAGTGGAGTAGAGTCATTCTAGCACCAGATGCAGGTGTTTACAGTCTCTGCCTCAAGGTGTTTACAGTCTACTTAGTCTTTCATATTTGCAGCTAGTTCCATTATTTTAAGTAGTGTTAACCCAGAGATAACCCCCTGGTGGATCATAGAGGCATCTGTGCACTGCTGAGGCCTCTTATGAGGCAGAGGGTCACTGAACCGAGTCCTGAAAGATAAGTAACAAGTGAAAGCACAGGTAGTTAACGCAGGGGGGTAGTTAAAACAAAGACAGCGAACTCACTTCAGGAGAAAGAAACTGAGAACCAGAAATGAGGCGGTAGCTTTGGATTTTAGAGAAAGAAATATATTAATGAGGTATAAATAACATGATTTGGTGATCTGTTAGATTTGGAGAATAAGAGAGAGGAGGAGTCTAGGTCAATCCCAAGGTTTATAACATTGGTACTTGGGAGAGATTGATTTCATTAGGACAGTTTTGTTTTTTGTTTTTTGGTTTTTTTTTTGTGTGTGTGTGTTAACATAAGGCTAATTGGCTGTATAAAAGACAGCCAACTATAGTTCAGTGGTTGACAGAAATGGGCTTTTAAATTAAGGGTGCTCGTGTTATCGGTCAGCATGCCATATTGGTGGGTAGCTCTGCTTCTTATTCAGGCTCTGGGGTTGTTCTTCTATTCCTTAAAACCCTGTTATCACCTGTGTGTTTGAGGCTGGCTTCCACAGGCCCCTGATGTTGCAAAGGGAAAAGGAGGAAAGGTATCTGGACAGTTTAAGTCTCAGAGCAGGGAGTAAAATGGTATGTTCTTTATCACATTTGTTCACATTTCTTTCAGGAGAAATTAAAGTGATCACAACTAACTTCAAAAATAGGGAATTTTGTATATCTTGGAAGCTCCACATGTAACTGAAATTCTATTACCGTGAAAAAAAGAACATAATGGATTTTGGTGAACAGTAAGCAGTCTTTGCTACAGTTAAGTACGTGAAGGTGGCTAAAGATGCCTACTTAGAAACCACTGGACTGTGAATGTGGGTGAGATCACAAGACAGCGTTTGCAGATCAGAAAAGAATGTGAAGAAGGAAGCACCAGCATTTAGAAGAGCAGCCACGAAGGAGATCAAGGAGGGCTGGGCACCGATATGGGACCATATCCATATCTTCTCGGGTGAACATGTGTCACTCTCCCAGCCTGCCCAGCATCTACACCTCTTCCTGTGTTTGAGGAATTCCCCATCTCACAAATTTTGGTAGAAGGAGCACCTACCTCCTTATGCAGCAGTTGAGGACTCAGGTACTTTGTTCCGAGCCTTCTTTCCATCAAGAGTGTGAGCGTGTGACTCAGCTCTGCCAATCAGATGCATCTGCAAATTGCCAGCTTGTATCATGGAACATGGGAAACAGTTAGGAGCCCTCCCACAGAAGTGGTGGTTGCAGAGAGATGGGGTGTCTGAGGTGTCACGGCAGTGTCCAGTACCTGTGATATTATTGGCAGTACAAATTGATTAGTGCCTATATCAGCAATGATGGCAGTTGTGTCTCAAGCAGGCCACTTCTGTTTGTTTGTTTGTTTTTTGAGACAGAGTCTTACTTTATCACCCTGGGTAGAGTGCTGTGGCATCATTGTTCACAGCAACCTCAAACTCTTGGGCTCAAGCAATTCTCTTGCTTCAGACCCCAGAGTAGCTGGGACTACAGGTACCCACCACAACGCCCAGCTATTTTTAAAGACAAGGCAATACACCCACCTCAGCCTACCGAAGTGCTAGGATTACAGGCGTGAGCCACCGCTGCTGGCCTCTGCGGGATTATTTTAAGTATTGCTCCTGTCTACATAGCCTGTGTGAGTTCCTAGCTTCTTCATCTTTTTCTGAGATTCTTAGATAAACGAAATATCATTACAATAAATTCTTTCTTAAATAACCAGAATCTCTTTCTCTTACAATTAAGAGTGATAGTAGTACATCTTTCTTCCAATGCAAATTTTTTGGTTTTCCTTTCCATTTTGAATGTGTTTCAAAATATGACCTAAGAAGTAAGGCACTTTTTTTAAAAATAGGAAATGCAGGGGATCTAAATTTCTCTTGAAAAATATGCATGTGAATAATGTAGGTCATGAGGTATAAGTTGTGGTAAGAATCTATGGTTGGTTACAAAAACCCTCGCTGTACGCAGGCAGGAAAACCCAGAGTCATTATGGGTTTAGAAAATGTTAGAGGTTTTGTTTTCAGTAATCTAAGGCTGGTGGTTTTGTAAAATTGCATGGCCGTAGTTTTGGATCCCAAGAGAAAGTGTGTGTGCACTTTGGTGGCGGTTTCACAGCAGCAAGTGTGGAAGAAATGTTCACTGGTTCTTTCATGAGAATGCAACTTTCAAACATGATTAAAATTTATTTTTCAGGTCAGTTGATAGCTCCATAAATTAGCCCATTCTCATGGAAATAGTTACATATTTTGTAAGTTCAGACTTTGTGTTTACTTATCTGTCTCTGGGCTTACTAAGATAAACTCTCTTTCTGTGTAAGGAACATATTGAAAGAGAGATAAAAGATAGCCATTAATTTCACCAAAATCACAAGTTTGTGCATTCTGGGTATTTATTTATTCTTCATGCTCCCCATTCCCAACCTTTTTCTAATCCCCTTTTTTGTCTGCTTTTACCAAGGACTTCCTAAGTGAACATCGATGCATTGAGTGTTGGTTAGCCACATCCTTCTCTGATAATTTGTTGATATTTTGAGCTGTCTACACTATATTGTTTCCACCATGCAATCCATTTTCAAAAACAACCCAGATTTTTGATGTATCCAGGGTTTCACAAAATTTGCTCTAAAAAAAACTTTGAAAGATAGTCCCAAGCCAAAACGTATGTTTGAAAGAATGGGGATGTACCTTCTTCACATTAAAAATAAAACAAGAAATGTCAGAGTGAAATATCAGAGACATCATCTATCAAACTTAGCACTTAAGGAAATTGGTCATTGTATACTAATAACCTAAATACAGGCATCTATTAAACAGTAACCAGTCAACTTAGCAGTTTGTAAGGAAGGTCTATAGAAATCTGTCCTTGTCTTGGTCTCGTCTGAAATCCATTAACTCTTCTCTCATTTTTCCTGATGACTCAAACTGAACATTTACCAATTTTTTTATCTTCTCAAAAATCTTATTAAATCTCAGAAAATGTGTGAATTTTATCTATTATTTTTTCTATTTCATTGGTTTCCACCCTGATCTACATTATTATAAGTTAAGCTACGTGAAAGAAGCTACTTGGCTTCTTTAAAGATTTGTCAGACTGGGCCCAGGGCAGGATTAGTCTAGGGCTGATGTAGTCTCATGACTAAAGCAGTAATCTGATGATACCACCCGGTCACCCATGTAGTAGGAATAGTTCCATTCTGGCTGATCGGAATCAGCACTAATTCCAGTCCTGTTTTTTAAGCTCTAGAAATCGTTTTGCCTGCTCTTTCCCAGGCTTGGGTGGCTTCCTTTCATGGACGCATAGATCAATACTCAGCAGGAGCTTCCAGGCTCTCTCTGTAGATCTCAGAGGCTTGCTCTGTGGAGTTCCTTCCTTTTTATCCCCCCAGCCCCAAATTCTAGCCATGCTGATTTTTTAATTCCAACCCTAACTCCTCAAGTCAGCAAGAATGCTGAGGGCTCTTGGGATTCCCCCTCCTGACTGACACATGGGAATGGTCTCCAGCAGGAGGTGGCTTGATTTTTGTTCTTTGGATTTAAGTTCTCATTCTTCTAAATATCATGCAAACTATGTCCTGCTTGATTACAATTCTAGTAAAAAGGCTCCTGCTGTCCTTCCTTAAAGTTATAATTCATGCAACATTTTATATGCATCATCACTCTAAATAAATACATCACTATTGCCAAAATTAGTGAAATGTATAGTTTTTATTCCTTAATTTCCTGAAAGGTTACCAGACCATATAATAGGCCTTAGCTCTCCGATTGGTATAATTTAATGGTATTTAATTATTATTATTATTATTTTTTTGTATATGGCTCAATAAATCAGAGGTAAGTTCTGGTATTTTAGGTATTTGGCACAGCACTGTTTGACACTGAGTATAAATTCTTCCTGGAAATCACCATGTGACTTCTCTGGAACCTACTTCTATTGCCACCATCTTAGTTGGGAGTAGATTTGGGAAAGCAGTTTTGTTCTAAAAGATTTAAGGTTCTTTATTTGTGTCAAAGAGTTCCCAAAGGGATATGTAGAGATCATTACATCCCCCGTATTTACGTGCTTCTAATAAAAATATCTCATTACAAAAATTTATAAAATTACAATTTCAGGAGTTTAGGGAGGATGACATTTGGCAGGAGTGAGGTAATTTATACATGTAAGCCCGACCAATCTCATGGCAATCATGGGTAAGCATGGGTGGGTTCTGCAAATAAAATAGGTGCCTTCAAATGTGTCATTTTTTGTTTGCTAAAACTTCAAGTTTTCCCCCAAATCAAAGGGTTATTAGAATTTACAAAGTTCACAATTTTAGCACAGGCTAAGAGAGAGCTGTAAGTGTCACACAATTGCCATTGTTGAGACAGAGCATCAATAATCCACAGAGATCAGTTGCTATGAGAAGATGGAGATGTCCATATTATGTCACTGACGTGAAAAAGAAAAATATCAATCGTGAGAGGCGTATACAGCAAGAGCCATCCAACTCGTCCAACTGTTAGTATCATAGGAGCTTTTCCTTCACCGTTCTGAGATGCATGTCATCAGAGCCAACTTTGGAAATGTAAGCATTCTGCTTACCTTTTTGATACCCCAAAGAGTATGTTGTTATATTTTTATTAGAGTCTGGAGTCCTGGTAGAATGTAGTGAAGCACTAGGCAGAAGCTCATAGTTTGCTATGTTTTTTGAACATTGAATTATTTTTTAGTGTGTAATACATTTACATAACTCAAAATCAAACAATGCAAAAAGGTATATATTGAAAACGATTGTTCCTTTTCAGCCCTCATTCCCTTTCACCCTCCCCTTCACCATCTTACTGGTTTCTTGTGTTATCTTTCCAGTTTTTTTAATGCAAACACAAGAAATTATAAATATGTATTTTTCTTCTTTTTAATACACATGTTAGCATATGTAGAGTGCTCTGAATTTTGCTTTGTTTTTAACCTCATAGTCTTGAGGTCTTTTCATCTGAATATTGATATAGAATTGAGGAGGATTTTTTCATTTGTACTTTTTAGAGACAGGGATCACTACCATATTTTCCAGGCTGGTCTCCAAATCTTGGGCTCTAGTAATCATTCCACCTCAGCCTCTAGAATAGCTGGGACTAAGGTTGTGATATGTGCCACTTACCTGGCTTGGCATAGTATTTTTTATGTAAATGTATTATAATTTGGTTAACCAGTTCACTACTGATGGGTTGTTTCTTATCTTTTGTCATCATAAACAATGCAATAAGAAAGAATCAAAAAAGAAAGAATCTTATACATGTTTTATTTGATATATGTAGTAGTTTAGTTGCAGAATAAATTCCCACAAGGGTGACTATTTAATGGGTCAAAGGGTAAGTGCATTTGTAGTTTTGACAAAGATTTCTTTGTAAATAGATTATATGATTTCTTATTCCTTAGAACGACTTTGCTCATGGCTTTGTCACCAGGGAATGTGTTGTCAAATTTGTTTTTTGACAATACTATAAATGAGAAATCATATTTTCATGTAGTTTCGATTTACATTTCTCCACTTATGAGTCAGTTTAAATAATTCTTTGTGTATAACCAAGATTTTTGTTCATTTTTTCTGTGAATTCTCCATTACTGCCTTTTACCTGCTTTCCTATGAATTTGTTGACTTTTTTCTTATTTACTTTTAAGAAATATTTGTAAGTAGAAACATTGGCTCTAGTAATATGAGTTGCATATGACCAGGTGTCATTTGTTTGGGGTTTTACTTGTGGTATTATTTGCCAGGGAGGAAGTTGTTTCTTTTTAATTTAGTTGTTCTTTCAGGGCTCCTTAATGTTGAGTCCTAGAAAGTTCTTTGCACTCAAGATTATAAAGGAATTGTTCCATATACTTTTATTTTTATGTTTTACATTGATATATTTGATTCACTTGGAATTTACTCTGGTATTTAGTTGAGGTATGGATCTAATTTTATCTTTTCCATATGGCTTCCAGTTGCCCAAGCACTATGTTTCAAAAAGTCCAATACTTTTAGCTTTTTGATATACAATCTTTATGACATATTAAACCTAAGTGTGAATTAAGCTCTATTTCTGGTTTTTCTATTCTGTTCCATCCACAGAGTAGAAAAAAGTAGAAAGTGGGGAGCAGGAAGAGATCTCCACTAACGTATCTGAAACTATGCTAAATTTGTTACTTGTTAAGGATGACAGAAATATGTTTTTAGGACACAGTCTGCCTGAATAAAACTAAAAGCTAACCTCATAGAGCTTGGGAAAACATGAAAATAGACTGACTTTCAGAATGGAGATATATATAAGGGTTGGCTGATGTTTCTCTTGGAGTTTAGGGAGCAGCTGATTTTCAGAGGACGTGCGCTGAGCCAGAGGTGTGACTGATTGACGGAAGCTGGAGTTTGGGGAGCAGCTGCCTTTCTGAGGAGGTGCGCTGAGCCAGAGGTGTAACTGATGGACGGAAGCTGGTTCATATCAGTGCTATGGTTACTTATTTGCAGCTTGGACTAGAAACAGTCAAATTTGGAATGTAGGAATCTTTTCTTTTCTGTCCCATTTTCTGCTTGTCTATTCACGTCATGTCCGAACTCCACACCAAGCCTGTCGTTGTATATAACCAGGAGTCTCATAGGTCTATTCATGAACACTCAATAAATGAGAAGATTTTCTAAGCACAGGAGCCAGGGACAGTATGTCTAGTTTCTGTGCAAAACTTCATGAGTTTATTTTTCACAGTTCTATTTTGACTTCCTATTTCCTCCATAGATTGCGAGCACTACAGGCAGAGTGAGGTATTGCTACATCTCTGGGGCTGTGCAATCTTCATGTAAAATATATTGCATAAACCATGTGCCCTGACTCTGTTTATAGGCAAGAGTCTTATAAACCCAGAGGTGAAGTCATTTAGGTGTCTTTTGCTGCCTATTATTTTACCAATCTTTGTACCTATACATCTTGAAAAAGTACTATATAAAAATCATTTAAATATTTTAATAGAATCACTACTTCTCACTTGAAAAGTCGAGCTAAATGTGGGGGGGGGGAAGTGTATCTAATGGAGAGGATGAGTTATCCCGTGTCGTGTCAGCTTTTCCAACACGGTAGTCTTGGCACATAGAGTGAGGAGCTCTAACACCATTGAATGACGTGGAACTCTGGAGTAGTCTTAAATTTATGATATCTCGGGTTGGCTATTTGCTACTCATTCAAATGGCTTGCTTGTTTATAAATTTTATTCTCAGAATTTCTACTTCTGTTCTATTTTTCAACACAGGTTTACGTTTTTAAAATTTCTTCTTTAATTTTATTTTATACTTTACTGTACTTTTAGTGGGATTTCAATTCTGAACAACTATGCAGGTGTTCACACACCTTTTTCAACTGGAAACCTTCTCGCACTAGTGTAGTTATTACTTAATTCATCTGTCTCTTTGGCTAATTTAAATATCCTCTGATAGACTGCTAGGACTGACTTATTTTTGTGAAGCTTTGGCCCATGATAAACCACCGCAGGTTCAGTAGATAATTACTACTTTAGTGAATTCATATAATGTAAAATATAGGCACACAGGAGAAAAGGAACTTTTCTAAGGCCTCCTTAGGCAGGAAATCTACCATCAGAATGTGTTGTGCTCTAATTAAATTGTTTGGATCTGACAGGGGGTGCAAGTTTTTCTATTTAGTTCTCATTATCTATTTTAATCCATTTATTCTCAATATAAGCAACTTGCTTAGATTTGAAATAAGATTAAATCTTACTCAGAAAGAAACAGAACATGGCAACAGAACAAATTGCTATCATTTTAAGTCAAGGAAAATAAATCTCATCTCATAACATGTGGTACACTAGAATAAAGTCCCAGTACTATTATTGCCTGTTTTTTCAGAAAAAAATTGTAAATATTCCATTTCAAGAATTGTTTTCTACTCACAAAAAAATTGTTCATGAAATAATTAGTTTTTTCTTTCCTTAACATTATGGGGTTGAGGGCAGCGCCTGTGACTCAGTGAGTAGGGCGCCAGCCCCATATGCCGAGGGTGGCGGGTTCAAACCCAGCCCCGGCCAAACTGCAACAAAAAAATAGCTGGGCGTCGTGGCGGGCGCCTGTAGTCCCAGCTGTTCGGGAGGCTGAGGCAAGAGAATCGCGTAAGCCCAAAAGTTAGAGGTTGCTGTGAGCTGTGTGACGCCACCCGAGGGTGGTATAGTGAGACTCTGTCTCTACAAAAAAAAAAAAAAAATTATGGCGTTGATGCCCTTTCCACGTGGACGTCCTACATCCGTTCATTGCAGTGTCCTGTGCACTGGACTCAATGTAGAAAGAAAGAGAAACAAATTGATCATCAATGGAGCATCCCCAGGTGGATTTATACTGACAAATATTACCATAGCAGAGAGTCTCATTTGACTTTAGGAATAAAAGAGCTGACCATATTTTTGTTTTACTCCTCAATCAAAAATAATCCTATCAGCAATGCTAGAAAAGTGAACATTCCAGCTGTCACAAAGATAAAAATTTTAATATTGACTTCTGAGCAAAGTCTACAATGAACACTTCTTTGGCCCTCTGTTCTTCCTTCTTTCTTTGTTCTCTTCCCACACTCCTTGGTGGGGTAATACTCAGTAAAAAAAAAAAAAAATTGAGTACATAGGATTCATGCTTCTCCATTCTTGTGATGCTTTACTAAGAATAATGTCTTCCACTTTGATATGAGGACAATTCAGGTTATGGGGGGGAAGCAGAAAGAGGGACGGAGGGAGGGGGGTGGGGCCTTGGTGTGTGTCACACTTTCTGGGGGCAAGACATGATTGCAAGAGGGACTTTACCTAACAATTGCAATCGGTGTAACCTGGCTTATTGTACCCTCAATGAATCCCCAACAACAACAAAAAAAAATTAAGTACAAAGGTATACAGTAAAAGCAAGTTAATAGCCCATCAATGCCTTTTGTTCCTCTCCTCGTAGGCATCTGCTGGGGCGCAGACAACCCATCGTGATTTGCTCTAGATACAGTCTATCTCTATGGTTATATAAATGTACACATGCACACATATATATGTAGATATCAAATTTTTAATTTTTATCAAATGTTTACATACCATACGTCCCATTTGAACCCTCATTTTTACTTCCTAATAACCACAAGAGATACCATACTTGGGATCATTCATGCTGTTTAACAGCTGTGACTGCCATTGTGTGGCCATAGCAGTGTTTAACATACATCCTACTGCTGAAAATTTTACCTTTATGTTGCCACTATGTGATCATACACACCCTGGTACATCATTCTTTGTATATAGATTGCAAATATCTGTAAAATAAATCCCCAAATGTGTGTTTTCTGGGAAATAAAGGATGAATACACAATATTTTAGTCAACATTTACAATTTGGGAGTTTACAGGTCCACTGACAATGGGCGGATGTTCTGGCTTCCCATATTGATGTGTTATCAAATTGTAAATCTTTTCCATCCTGATTGAAAGGTGAAATTTAATTTAGTTTTATTTTTCATTTCTTGATTATAAAGGAGATTAAATAAGAATATTTTCGTGTGTTTCAGTACCATTTGGATTTGACTTTCCATTTGTCTTTATACTCCTTAGCATTTTTCTAAGAGGTTGATTTCTACAAGCTTATTATATTCATGACATTAGTTTTGTCATCTTTTGTGTTGCAAATGGTTTTCCTTCTGTTTATCACTTGACCTAGTTTATGTGATACTTTTTTTAATCGTAGGGGGTCCACATACACCTCATTTTAATTGCTTCTGGTTTTGGTTTGCTGACTGAGAGGATAAGACAGAGTTCAAAATGTTTCTCATGCTTTTTTTTTTTCGGTACCTTCATATGCCTTGTTTTACATTTTCAAACACTCTTCCCCTGATGTATTTTGGTCTGAGAGTGACATGAATCAAACTGTTGCAATGTCTATACTTTTCTTCAACAATTCTTTAGCATTTACAGTACGGTATATGTGTGTTACCGTATGACGCAGGTCAGCTAGCATGATATCATAAAGCCAGTACTCCTGAAGAGTAACCAGGGCTCTTCTGTTATCCCAATCCCTGTCAAGCCAGGCTTTTCTAATTAGTATGTTGGATATCAAAAATTGGTTTTTATTTAACTTTCTATCAAAAATGGTTACCTGTTCCCTAGCTTGAAGAAGATCAGAAAGGGAATTCAATTAGTGAAATTAAAGGTAGTTAAGATATGGAGACACTCTCTACCCATGCATGAACAGGGTGTATAGGAATCCATTCAGACCATACTTTTCACCCTTACAAATGGAACAAGTCTTGAATCTTTAAATAGTTCTAGATCTAGCCATTGACTTAAAAGATTGGTTGATGCTGGTTATTTGATGCTCATTGTATAAGTCACAGAATCCTTTCTCAGGAATGTTGACAGGTCTGTATCACGTGAATTTCCTATGCAAGTTGGTGGTTAGGGCACCTCAAAGTTTAATCAGCTGGGACTTCATCAAGTTTACAGAGCAGGTTATGGGTTGCTTTGTGCTGTTTGCTGTTGATTATTTATTTAACAAGTGTGTGTGTTGTGAATTTGGATGCTTGCTTTCTTTCTAACCAAGGAAATGCCTGACTTTCTCCATCTTCTCAAGGAGTTTCAATGACTACTTTATATACCCAAACTGAGCTGTACATACCCCAATAAGTTTAAGGCAGCTTGTAACAACTTAATTTTTACTGATGGTCATTCCTGTGTTATAATCTCACCTGCTAATTGATCTATATTTCCCCACTGATTATAAATACTTATTTACCATATACTAAATTCTCATAGACATTTGAGTCTATTTAGGGATTCTTCATTCTGTTTACTCAACCTATGTTAGCATCACACTCTTAATTATTGTCATTTATTTTTCAGAACTTTCTGAGTTATTTCTTACATTTTTTTTTTTTTTTGTATAAACTGAGAGTCTTGTCTCCCCCAACCACCACCATAAAAAAATGGTCTTCTGTCCATCTATCTATCTGGCACTTATATAGGAATTCCCAGGCACTAAATATTCGTAATTGTTAACTCATTTTCATAACAACCCCATGCGGTAGATTCTGTTGTTACCTCTGTTTTATGAATAAAGATACTGAGTCACAGAGAGGCCAAGTATTTTAATTTGAACATGCTAAATTGACAAGCTAATATAAGAAGATAGCTTTATAATTTCTTGTCTTCTTAACCAAGAGCAGATGTCTTCCACTTAATATTTTCACTTATATTTTATAATTTTCTTCCTATATATTTTATACATTTTTATAGTTCATTCTTTAGTTGTAACTGGAATTTTTTTCATTCGTTATATTTTATAATGGAAAACACAAAAAGCTAGTAGTTTTTAGTGTTAGTTTTTTATTCACTCAGAGGATTAGGTTCTCTTATTATGATTTCCAGAAGTACAACTTTATTATCTACCAATAACATATTTGCTCTCTTTTTTTCCACTACTTATACCTTGTCCTTGTGGCGTCTATACATGTATCAGCTAGCACCTGCAAAACTTTATGAAATTTTCTTTGAGTAGAGATCCTTGCTGCCTGATTTTAGCTTGTTTTTTTTTATTTAAATTTCAGATTAATGTGAGGGTACAAATGATTAGGTTACACTTCTCAACGAGCACAATAGCCACTGTCCCAGACAAACACAATATCTCTATACACACGCATATATGCAGATGGTTCATTTACAAGTATGCAATTATAATTTATACAATTTCCTATGGATTTTCTCACTCAATAATCCACCCTGTAACTTCCTCTAAGTCAGCTGGCAGAGATATAATCATTTTCTTTTCAATTGCCATGTTACTCCACGCTGTGAGTGAAGCATACCACATTTAACTATTTCCCTACTAGTGAAAATTCAGGCTGCTTCCAATTTTCTTGGAACTTATATTACAATAAACATTTTTTATATAATCCTTACCTACTAGTTATTTGATGTCTATAAAATCAAAGGTGTTGCTGAGTCTAAGAGAAAACATCGTAAGTATACAGGGCACTGACTTTTCACAAACTCTACAGACCCATGCTGTGGAATTTAATTCAAAAAGTAGAAGTGAGCAGCACCCCAGAAGGTCCCCTTTCGGATCTCTTGCAGTCACAGTCCCCACAGGGAAAATTACTTGCTTCTTTTCTAACTGGATAGATTCTTTACTACTCCTTTTCAACTTTGTATAAATGGAATCACGTTGTATATATTCTTTCAGTTTTGACTTTGATACTCAACATTGTGGGTGAATAAATATTCATATTATTCAGTGTAGTTGTAAATCATTTACTCTCACCCAAATACTATTTGATTGTGTGAAGGTACTACATTTAATTAATTAATTTATCCTTTTAACTATTTCTAGCATTTGTGTAGTTTGGGGTTCTAATAAATAGAGTTTTATAAATATTCTTCTACATGTGTTTGGTGAAGATAGGCATGCATTTCTGATTTGTAGAAGAGTGAAATTGTAGATCATGCAGAATGTATACTTATATGCAAATATGTTTATTTTAAGAGATACTGTTGAACAGTTTTACGAAGCATTGGTGCCATTTTTCACACCCACCAGCAATGTTTGAGTGATCTGATATTTCACATTCTCACATTTGCTATTTTCTGTATTTTTCATTTTAGCCAGTTTGGTAGATTTATGGTGGTTTGCATATGGCTGAAATTAAAATTTGCATTGCTCTGATTATTAATGAAGTTGAACCCATTTTTATGTTTTTTGATTATTTGACTGTTCTCTTTCAAAAAGGGTCTTTTATCCATGTTTCTATTTAGTTGATTGCATTTTGCTTTTTGATTTGCGAGAGTTGTTTCTGCATGCATTACTGGATATAAGTCATCTCCAATTTGTGACCTACATTTTGTCTCTTAATAGTAACTTGATGCACAAAAGTCATATATTTTTAATATAGTCCAATGTATCTGTTTTGTTCCTTTGGAAACTTTTAGAACCAAAGTTGGAAATAAAACATATATTTTCATTTACAAAGACTATTTTCTAATTGTCCTATGATTACGTTATTTCCTGCTATAATTTCATAATGCTTTTTATAACTAGAATGAATATTCAGACAAACATATTGGAGATTAATTGATAAGTAGAGATCAATTGTAAGGCTATAATTTCATCAAGAAATTCTAACGCAGTACTATAAACAAAGGCATAAAATAGCTTAAGATATAATTGGCAACATGAACAAAATTATGGCATAAGTAGCCCATTATGTGTTACGTGAGGTCTGATGATGATGTTGACGAACTCATCCTAGAAAAAGCGTTACGTACCTCATTGCTGGATATCACTATGGTCACCTTTGGAGTCTGCCCCTGGGAAGCCCTGCACTGACACCAGCACCCAGTCCACCCTTGTAGGAAAGTTTGGAACTCTTTTTCTTGAATGGCCATCAGGCTGTTGTCATACAAGGTCAAATAAGTTTGTGAACAAATCCTAGAAAAAGTGCTTTGAAGGGTAGACTAGGCACTGGCATCAGTGCACAGCTTCCCGAGGGGAGGACTTTGAAGGGGACTGCAGTGACCTTAACAGTGAGGTTTATAGCCCTTTTTCTAGTGTGAGTTTTGACCTTAATTGTCCAAACCTGTAAGGCAAGGAAAACACATCATTTTTTATACATTGATTAATGTGATAATCAATGAAAAAGTTTAACTGCAATTGTAACCTTCTGGGGTGATTGCATTTGGTGTAATGTATGAGTAATACAACCTGGATTTTACCTAACAAAAGCAAATAATGTAATCTAATCCTTTGTATCCTCATATTACTCTGAAATAAAAAATAAATAATTAAAATACTAAATAATTAAAACTTTGTAGTACAAATATCCATTAAGATGTAAAAGCATCTTTCTGACACTTTCTGTTTATCAGCTTGAGTCTCTTAACTTCAGACCCACCTTTCTCTTACTCTGCACTCTGCGTTCTTCTCTGCCACCCAGCGTCCTGCCAAAATGGGGCTCAAGAGGCAGAATGCAAAATTAGAGGCTGAAAAAGACTCGCTCCTTCCAGTTTTGTTTCCTGCTTCTGCAGCATCACCACAGCAGCCGCTCTTCATCCTGCTGGCAGCAGCGTATCCCCTACACTTCCAGAGCCAGCCTCATTTGCCTCCCTGGAGAGATCCCAGCACCAGCTTGTAGCTGTCCCTCCAGCAGCCTTCCTGAGTCTCAGCTATGCAGAGTCCCTCTTCCAAGTTCCAGACATACCAGCACCAGCTGGTCCATTTTAATAACCCCAAACCTTCCTTGTGCTCCTCCAGGCCTAAGAGTAGAGCTGCTTCCTGTCATTCCTCTATCTGTTACCTCACTGTTTCTCTTTGCCTTCTCCACAGTCCAAAAACTCTTTAAATTAAATTCACCCTGTTAATAACAGCCTTGTACATGCCTATATGGGAACATTTAGAAACCTACCCTGTGCATACCCAGGGAAAAATGCAGGTTCAGAAAACACTCGAGAAGACCATAACCCTTTACTTCCGACTGATCCCCAGCACAGAGACACCCTAACCTAACAGAAAATAAAATCCTAGAAGACGGGGGAGAATATGATTTCCATATTTATCACAATATAAGATTCAAATGCCCAGTTTCTACCAAAAATCACAAGAATTCTGCAAAGAAACGGAAAGGATGGCTCATCAAAGGAACTAAATAAGTCAACAACAAAAAATGTATTTGAGGAAGCTCAAACACTGGATTTCATAGACTAAGACTTGAACATAACTGCTTCGAAGATGCTCAGAGGACTAAAGAAAGACATGGGGAAAGGGGGAAGCAGTGTATGAACAAACTCAGAATATCAATAAAGAGAGAAATTATAAGAAAGAACCAAAAAAGAAATTCCGGAGCTAAAAAGCACAATAACAGAAAGGGCGTGGAATTCAGAGGCAGGGAGAGGAAGCATCCTCAGACCAAGGATAGGATAAAAAGAAGTACCAAGTTTATTTTACTCTTCCTAGAGAGAGGGCACAGCGCCAGAACAAGAGAGGCACTGGGACCAAAGGACTCTGACTCTTTACTGGGCAGTCCAGGGAAGAGGGGTGGGGGGCGGTAATTTATGACTGTAACCCAATTAGCAGAAGACAGTGGAGCAATCGCTGAATTCACCTTTTTTTTTTTGCTTCCCACATAGCAGATTGTTAACAGGAATTTAGTTCCTTTTTTTTTTTTTTTCTTGACTGTAGATTGATAACGGGAGGCATATGGTGCATTCTCTCCTTGAGGGGGCGGGGAAGCTCACACCCTTGCTGCCCACTCAGGAACTCCTCAGGGCTGTTTAAACAAACTAAAAAAAAGAAAAAGAAAGTTTTGGTCTGAAGGTAGTGAATCTTAGACAGTTTGCCCTTTCTTCCCCTCTCTTCTGAAGACACAGCTCCCTCTGCAGTGTGAATTGACCAGCTCTGGGGAATGTTAATGAGGATATTCACTTCCTTTAGTTTGCTCTGCTTCTTTTAGTTGCTAGGTAAACATCTCTGTAGGAGAGACATTCAAGTAACTAGTCTTAGAGACAGAGTTCCTGGTGCTCTAAGAGGCTGCCTGTTAGACATTCATTTTCCCTGTTAGCCTGTTAACAAGATCCTTCTTTCAATAACTAAAAGGAATAATACAAAGAGGGTTAAAATAGATTTGAGCGAACAGAAAAAAGGATCAGCAAACGTAAAGAAGGGACAATTGAAATTATTAAATTGGATAAACAGAAAAAAAGAATGAAGAAAAGTGAACAGTGTAAGGAGCCCGTGGAATGCTATCATAGAGACCAACATGTGTATAATGTGAATCCCAGAAGGAAAGAGAGAAAGAAAGAGGCAGAATTCTGTATCTGGCAAAACTGTCCTTCAAAAATGAGGGAGGCTTTAAGACATTCCCCTTGGAATGGAAGCTGAGAGGGTTTATTACCACTGGACCTGATGCTGTGGTTTGAATGTGTCTGCAGATGTGTTAGAATCTTAATACTCAATGCAACAGTGTTGAGCAGTGAGACCTTTAGGAAGTGATTAGCTTATGAGGAAGGCTTTGTCTTTATGAATGAATTAATGTTATCACAGGCATGGGTTTATTATCACTAGGGTAGGTTTGTTATAAAAGTGAGTTCACAGCTAGGCATGGTAGCTCACACCTGGAATTCCAGCACTTTAGATGGGAGAATTGCTTGATTTCAGGAGTTTGAGACCAACCTGGGCCACATAGTGAGACCCCATCTCTTACAAAAAAAAAAAAATTTAGCCAGATGTGATGGCACACACCTGCAGTCCCAGCTTCTTCAGAGGCTGAGGTGGGAGGATTGCTTGAACACAGGAGTTTGTGATCATACCACTGCACTCCAGCCTGGGTAACAGAGCAAGACCTTGTCTCTTAAAAAAGAATAAACAGTGAGCTCAGGCTTTCCTTGCTCTCTTTTGCCATGCAATGTCTTCCACTATATTATGAGGCAGCAAGAAGGCCCTCACAAGATATAGCCTTTCAATCTTCCACCTGTCATCCTCCAGAACCATTAGCCAAATACATTTCTGTTTGCTATGAAAATTTACTCTGTGGTTTCTGTTTTCACAATTGTACTTTGACTACAAGATTCATTATTTTTAAACAGCAAAGAAAGAGGGTATACATTTTATAAGTCTATCCATGTAACAGTAGTAAAATATCCAAAATAGAAATGAAATTACAATCCTAAATTTGGAAACTGGGAGAGAAATTTACATTTGAAATAATATAGACATAACAAAAACGTGCAATGTTCTTTCCTCCTAATTAGAACATGCAATGACTAAAACTTTGCTTTAGTATGAGTTTCATGAAGACATAAAAACCTAATCACTGAAAATGTCTGTTCACTTTTCATCCTTTGTGGCAAACTATCCATGTTCTCCATTTACAGGTTTTGGGAAATCTCTTATTTACAGTCCCAGTTATGCTTTGCCTGACAGTACCTGTGTTTCTCTACTTCAGAGTGGCTTATAAGGCCCTTACTGTCACTGGAGAGCTGTCCCTGGAGGAACCTCTTGTGCTTCATCTAGGGTCTATACTCTTCCAAGCTAGACCTACCATAAATTCATGGGATATTACCTGAGGGTCTAGCTTCAATTGATTTTTCCCCCCCTGATAAGTAATTTTAACTTTATGAAGCTGAAAATTTCAAGGCCAAAAAGAATTATAAGTACACAAAATCTTTGACATTCTGCAAATAGAATTTGCTCTAATAGATGCCTCTGCATTCAAGTACAATTTGTTACACCATACTGCTAAAGAAAGAACTAGACTAGCTGTTTCCACCTACCCATTAATCCAAATAACATCTTCTTTTGTGACATATCATTCTCTCTCTAAAGCCATGTGATCCTGCCACAGCGTTATTAATAGGACCATTCCTCTTTTTGTCACTGGAAACATCCTTCGGAAATTTGAACTATAGTTAAGTTTCAGAAGAAATGTTATCAGAAGACGTCAGTGTTTACATATGAAATACCAATATTTTTCCTTCTCAACTTAATGAAGGTAATGAGGTCTATTTATATTGGAAATTTCATATAGTATACATATATATTATATATGTGAAGTTCAAGTCCAATTGATTTTAAGACTAGGCAGCTAATAGTAAAATTGCAAATAAAAATTATTTAATGTCTAAAATTTCCAGGAATATAGGATTCTGGTGGATTATAGATTATTTATTCATTTGGTTAAGCAAGGGACATAGTGTGGGGAGAATCCTGCCCTCAAGAAACTTATGCATTTCTATGGCAAATTACGTTTATATTTATATAAATTATAAAATAGAAATGTTATGACAAAGAAAAGTATATTTGATTTACAATAGTGCTATGGAAATTCAGAGTCTAAAGAAACATATTGATAAAGGGGAAAAGGGATGGCTTTCTATTAGTACATTGATTGTCTTGATCTTGGAACAGTGATCCTCTGGGGAGCACACATTCCAGGCTAAGTGAACAGCACTTGAGTAAAGGTGTGGGATGAAATCAGGAAATATGGACCTTTTAGAAGGGACAAGTGAGAAAATATATTGGCAGGGATGGTTGAAAAAGAGAGCAGAGAAGAAGAAATGAAATATAAATTCACGAAGTGAATATGTAAATACAAAGTGTTTTCCCCAAGGTTGTGGATTACTGCTTAGCAGACATTCTGGTCTAACTTTGGTATACAACCCTAAGGTAATTGTGCACATCACCATAGCCTTTTGCCACAATCATAACCATAAACTCAATTATACCCACACCTATATCCACTGAATCTTGAGGAAATCACATAGCTCTGTGGATGCCCCAGTAACTGTTAACTAAATTTAAAGATATTGAAACCTGAAAATAACATCTTTTAAAATCAATATAATACCCTAACTCTAATAAAAATGGAAAATGGTTCGTAAAATTACATATATATTTATTATATATATACATGGTATGTATATAAATATTAAACGTGTCTACAACAAAAACATAATGAGGAAGCTAAATATTTGCACTTTTTATAGTTAATAAATCTCGATTTAAGAGAAGTTATGACACTTTCAGTATAAGAACACAGGAAAATTGTAGAGCACAGGTACAGGGGACATAAAAAATAAAAGCTAACATTAGGATAGATAATAATAGCCAGGACTTATTTATGTATAATGACATCAGACTATTATCTCTGTCTCCAGCACTAAGAGACAGGGAGAGAGGATAGATTGCCACAAACAGAGACACTGGGGCCCACAGAGAGGTTGTGTGGTCAACTCTGAGAACAGGAAAGAGTACAAGCAACAGGTAACCCCAAAAGAAAGAATTCTAATATATAATTTTATAAACTTGATTTATCCTGTTCTACAATTTAATATAAATTAAAATACAATTTAATACGGAAATTAAAAATAAAACTTGTATTAATAGCTTCACTATGATTTCCAAATGTCATATGTCTCTGCTGATTTAAATTGGTTCTCAGTCTGGTTCTCAGTCTGTTAGGATTCTCAGTCTCCTCTGTTACCCACTTACATGGGAACTAAGCATAAGAATTCAGAGATGTATTGTACTGTCAACTCCAAAATCCACAAGCAGCATTGCTCTCCATAAAGTGATTTCCTGAAATGATGGTCGGTATTTTGGATGCATTCTTGAAAAATATTATAGCCATAAAAAGTTCTGGTGACTGTACTTTAAAGATTTTTTTATATGTTCAGATGTCAAGTATTTTAAGCTTAGTTATAAATTGCTCTTTCAATTGCACAAACATTTGGCAGAATGTTGAGTAGTTGTGCTCATGGGTGGCAACTCTTCAATGGGCACAATTGTTCATTGCATTGCAAGACCCCCAACACTTCTCACTCCGTCCTCTAAATGCAAACAGTGAGCACTATCGTATTCTCTGCTTCTGTGAGTTTGGCAATTACAGATACCTCAACTACTGCACGATTCCACTTGCAGGTGTATGAAGTATCTATGATCGTCAACATGTACAAGCAAAGCATAGTGGTTTGCCAGGGTCTGAGGGATGGGGGAAATTGAAAGTTGTTTAATGGCTATAAAGACTCAGTTATGCTAGATGAGTAAGTTCTAGAGATCTGCACAACACAGCTCCCAGAGTGAATGCAATATTGTGCACTTCAAAATTTCTACTCTCCTGTTAAGTGTACTTACCACAAAAGAGACCCCCGAAACAAAAACAGAGGGACGCAAGGGTACTTCGAGAGGTATTAGATATGTTTATTACCTTGATTATGTTCATTGTATCTGGAGATACCCAAATTCATCACATTTTACACATTAGATATGAACAGTCCTTAGTATATCAATTATACCTTAATAAAGCTGTTAAAAATAAATAAATAAATGTAGTTAGCACTTCCAAACACTATGATACTCAAAATGGCCAGGCAGGTCCACAGAATTCTCCCTAGGTTATAGTAAAAGCAACTGGAGATTGTTGTTAATCTTATTTATTACTTTTCCAGGGTAAGACTCAAAGATAGAGGACTTTTACCAACGGTCTGAAAGATGGCTAAATGATTTTTAATGCTCAGCATTCACTGAGGTTCAACAAGTGAGGTAATCAGGAAAGAATAAACACAAAATCTGAAATTCAGAGATGCAATTATATTCTCACATAACGGAACACATTATATTTGAAAAACAGTTTGCATCTAATTGCTATACTCACGGGTTTTTGTAAGTAATTTTGTGTATCTATTTCATAAGCATCGTTCTTTGTTGGCATTTTACAAAGGCGATCTTTCAAAAAAAAAAGCTAGATTATGTAATTCATAGTTCTGTTTTGTGTAAAACTCAAGATCTCTTAATATGAATGAATTCTCCAGTAAATACTATATATTTGAACCACAATTGAGAACTACAACAATAAACATTAGAATCAGCTCAGGAAAAAACCTGAAAATGGATAAATTTGCAAGAGGAAAGGAGCATGGTAGGAAAGTTGTCAAATTTTTTGAGAAATTAAAGGAGCAGTGAATGACCCCAGTAATGAAGTAAGTCTTGGGAGCCCCTGGGAACACGTTAACCAAGCAGACTGTTACAGCCGCAAAGGTCTTACCAACACTCTTGTCCTGGAAAAGCGATTGTTTTAAATGACTTGTGAACATCTGTTTTATACACTCATATAATGAGGAAAAAGTGGTTAATTAGCTGAATGTTTTCCCCAGACATTTACTTCATTAAAAACATTTAATGAATGGTATCGATGATCTAAAAAAGAATTCACATTTTCTTTTTTAAGATTTTTTTTCTTATTTAGTAAGATCATTTGTGTTATTGCAGTTTATTTTGGTATTTGGTATTGGTTAACGTGTTACCTTAAATGAGGAAAAACTTTACAAATAGACTTGACCTTACGGTGTGTCCCAGAATGGAACTACCTGCCCTAATCATGAACTCCTACAAGGCAGAAACCATTGTTGTTTAACCTACTTTTTGACTGTGAAATCTACTAGAAAAGAAATTGGGGTGGAGACAGCCTGTATTCATTTTTATCACAGTAATTATTTCCCTGTGATATAATTGCCTGTCTACTTGCTTGTTCCTTACCTTCACTCCCAACAACTCTACTAGAAGATGAGCATCTTTTCTACTGGACTAATTATTAAAGCAACATATTAAAATTTCCCTCTAAATTTTTTAGTTATTTTTGTAGTTACAACAGTTAATAGTGTTTTAGTCATTGTGTTGTTTGATCTTATTACATCTTCTTTGGATATTGTGTCTTTTATTATTTAAAAAAATGGCTTTTTTATCTTGAGTAGTGACTGTATTTTCTTTATTTATTCATTCATTCATTCATTTATTTAATTTCAGGTCATTGTGAGAGTACAAATAATCAGGTCACAATATTTGAATCTGTTAGGTAGAGTCCCTCTTTTAGTTGTGTCCTGTACCCTAACGGTGTGCCATACATTCCCACTTCGCGGCCATTAAGTGGGAGCACACCAATCACCCCTCCTCCGCTCTCTCCCCTTCTTCATTCCCCTTCCCCCCAACTTGAACTAAGTTGAGTTTTCTCTTATGTGGGCATGTATTAGATTATCTACTGGCTTCATATTAGTATTGAGTGCATTCTTGCAAGGGTTTATAACTATAAACTAAGAATGTTTATAACATTCTTCTTTACTAAGAAGAATGTGTTTCATCTCCATCTAGGTTAATACATAAGATGTAAAGTCTCCATTTTTTTTTTTTATGTCAGAATAGTATTCCATGGTATATATATACCACAGTTTCCTAATCCATTCCTGAATTGATGGGCATTTAGGTTCTTTCCACATCTCGGTGATTGTAAATTAAACTGAGATAAACAACTAGTGCAAATGTCTTTATGACAAAATGATGTTTTTCTTCTGGATAGATGCTTAACAGTGGGATTGTGGGGTCAAATGGGAGGTCTAATTGGAGTTCTTTGAGGATTCTCCATACATCTTTCCAAAGAGGCTGTATTAGTTTGTAGTCATGCCAACTGTGTAAGTGTTCCCCTCTCTCCACATCCACGCCAGCATCTGCAACTTTGGGACTTTGTGATGTGGGCTAATCTTACTGGGATTAGGTAATGTCTCAGGGTGGTTTTGATTTGCACTTCTCTGATGATTAGGGATGATGAACATTTTTTCATGTTTGTTAGCCATTTTTCTGTCTTCCTCAGGAATGGCAACATGTCTCTTGCTCAGTGATAGATGGGATTGTTTAATCATTTTTGTTGATTAATTTGAGTTCTCTATAGATCCTAGTTATAAACCCTTTGTCAGATTCATGCCATGGAAATATATTTTCCCATTGAAGGTTGTCTGTTTGTTTTAATTGTTATGTCCTTAGCTGTGTAGAAGCTTTTCAGTTTAATTAAGTCCCATTGTTTATTTTTGTTGTTGCAATTGCCAATGAAATCTTCTTCATAAAATCATTCCAAGGATGACAACCTCAAGAGTTTTTCTTACACCTTATTCTAGGATTTTTATCATTTCATGTCCTAGATTTAAATCTTTCATTTTTCTTGAGTCAATTTTTTAAGTGGTGAAAGGTACAGGTCCAGTTTCAGTCCTTTACATGTGGTTATCTAATTCTCCCAGCACCACTTATTAAATAGGGATTCTTTTCCCCAGTGTATGCTTTTGTTTGGCTAACCAAAAAACAAATGGCTATAAGAGACAAGCTTCATCTCTTGGTTTTCTATTCTGTTCCAAATGTCTATGTCTCTATTTTTGTGCCAATACCATGCTGTTTTGATCACTGTGGACTTATAGGCTAAAGTCTGGTAGAGTGATGCCTCTGGCTTTGTTTTTATTACTAAAAATTACCTTAGCTATACTGTTTTTTTTCTGGTTCCATACAAAATGAAGAACATTTTTTCTAATTCTTCAATGCATGATATTGGTATTTTAGTGGGAATTGCATTGAATCTGTAGATTGCTTTGGATAGTGTAGACATTTTAACAATGTTGATTCTTCCCAGGCAACAACATGGTATATTCTTCCATTTGTTAATGGAAATATGTTCCATGGGCTGATGAGAAGAATGCATATTCCTTGGCTTTGGGATGGTATATTTTGTATATGTCTATTAATCCCATTTGTTTGAAGGGCACATTTAAATCCCTTGTATCTTTGTTTAGTTTCTGTTTAGAGTATCTTTCCAGTTATGCAAGTGGGGAGCTAAAGTCCCCAGTTCTTTTTTTTTTTTTTTTTTTTTTTGGCCAGGGCTGGGTTTGAACCTGCCACCTCCGGCATATGGGACCGGCGCCCTACTCCTTGAGCCACAGGCGCCGCCCAAGTCCCCAGCTCTTATGTAATATAACATATTGCTTAGACCAATTGCTTTAGCATTGCTAAAGGGGTGTTAAAATCTCCAACTACTATGGAACTGGAGGAAATCAAGTTGCTCACGTCTGTAAGAGTTTCTCTTATAAATTGAGGTGCATTCTGGTTGGGTGTATAAATATTAATAATTGAAATCGCATCATATTGAGTATTGCCTTTAACAAATATGAAGTGTCCATTCCTATCCTTCCTTATTTTGGTTGATTTAAACCCTATTGCATCTGCAAATAGGATTGCAATGTTTGCTTTTTTTGCTTTCCATTTGCCTGGAGTATAGACGACCATCCCTTCACCTTGAGCCTATATTTGTCTTTTAATGTAAGATGCAATTCTTGTATGCAGCAGATATCTGGCTTGAGTTTTTGTATCCAGTCCACCAACCTGTGCCTCTTTAGAGGACAATTTAAACCATTCACATTAATTGAGAATATTGATAAGCCTTTCGAGGGTCCGGTGGACATTTTTAATCCTTTTGCAACTGTGGAAGTTGGAATTTGATCAAAATGTTCTGGTTGTGTTTACTTTTGTGGTGGAGGATTATGCTGGTCTTTATGGAGGATAGGTCTGAGAATATCCTGGAGAACTGGTTTAGTTATGGCAAATTTCTTCAACATGTGAATGTCGTTGAAGTATTTAATTTCACCATCATAAATGAAACTCATTTTAGCTGGATACAGGATCCTGGGTTGAAAGTTATTTTGTTTTAGGAGATTAAAAGTCGATGACCCATCCTTTTCTATCTTGAAAGGTTTCAGCAGAGAGATCTGCAGTTATTCTAATATTATTCCCCTTGTAGGTGATGGGTTTTTTTCATCTGGGTGCTTTCATAATTTTCTCCTTCATGTTAACTTTAGTGAAATTGATTATGATGTGTCTGGGGGATGTCTTATTTGGGTTGAGTCGTGCTGGATTTCTGAAACTGTCAGCTATCTGAAATTCAGAATCTCTTGGCATGTCTGGAAAGTTCTCTTTCATAATCTCATGGAGAAGAGACTCTATGCCTTGTGAAGCCACTTTGTCCCTTTCAGGGATCCCTATAAGACGAATATTGGTTTTCTTCAAATTATCTGAGAGCTCTCTGAGAGAGTGGTCTGTTTCTGCCCTCCATTTCACTTCCTCATTGAGAGTTTGGGAGCATTCGAAAGCTTTGTCTTCAATCTCAGAAATCCTTTCTTCTGCTCGCTCCATTCTGTTATTGAGGGATTCGACTGTGTTTCTCAGTCTTTGAGGGCTGCAACTTCTTGTCTCAATGTTTCAAAATCTTTGGTCATTTGGTCTTTGAATTCATTGAATTTTTGAGATATCTTTTGGGTTACTGCTTGGAATTCTAGTTTGATCTTATTTGCTATCCAGATTCTGAATTTGATTTCTGACATCTCAGCTATTTGTTTGTGCATGGGATCTTGTGCTGTGTCTTCCCCATTGATCCTTGGGGGAGTTGATCTACTCTGATTATTCATATTGCCAGAGTTTATCCATTGATTTTGTGTCATGATTGTTTTTTCACCGTTGCCTCTAGCTGCCCTCAGTGTTGGGAAGGTGCCTCTCCAAGATTAGACCCCAGTGGAATCACTCTATTGTTGCTGGATCTTTGAAGGAAGTGACCCTCAGTAGCTCCTCTGGGGCTGCCCCAGCCAGGGAGTTCTGGTTGTGGGAGCAGCTCCAGAGTGTGACATGCCCGATCCAGCAACAGTGTGGTGGGGGTGGATCTCATGGTTCTAGGAGTGCCTGGGGGAGAACACGGGGGTGTTCTCATGGTTCTAGGAGTGCCTGATGCCCAATGACTTTGGCTCAGATTGCCCAAGGCTCCAGCAGTCTCTGGCCAGGAGAAAGGCTCTGCACAAAGGCAGGAGGGCTCTGGAGGGCATGGGAGGGCTACCAGAGTTCCTGGCCAGATGATCAGGCCAGTGTGGAGGCTGGGAGGGTATAGGAGGGAGGATGCAGGGTTGTGTGGCTCCTGGAGTTCCTTGTTAGGGCGTTTGGAGGCCCAGTGGGCTCCTCTTACCAGGGTCTGGGTGGGGGCAGATCGCTGATCATGGCAGAGGTCCGGGCGCTGATAGCTGATTGTACGCAGGTCTTACAGAGGTCCGGTGCCAATAGCTGATCATGCAGAGCTCTTACGGAGGTCCAGGCACTGATTGCTTGAGTGTTACGATTTGAATACAATTTTTCCTGTCTCTTCCTGTGAGATTCTTCCGCCAAGTAGAAAGCCCTTCTTCGGTCGACAGCCTATGCACTTGAAGAGCAATCGAATAGCCACTTCCAGTTTAGGATCTCATCATTTAGTACTGTGTGTGCATCACAGCAATTTTTCTCCGGTCCTCAAAGTTGATAACTGATTTCGCGGGACATTTTTGTATACCATGAAGTAATAAATGGAAAGAATAGGACTGTGGCAGAGGAATCTTGCTTCGTATTTTGAAATATTTCTACACCTTTGATTTTCCATGACAAAAATTTAATTTTCGGTAGTGCTCATTCTGTTCTTCATTTCCTCTACTGCACTACATGTAAACAAATTAAAAACCATGCCTTTTAAATGTGTGGTCTGTCTCCATTAGTAGTTTTTATTACTAAGAGCTTTTTACTAGGAACTACAAGCTCTGCTTCTTCCTCACTATGGGTTGATCCATTTGGACCCTGCCTTTTATTGCCCTTAGGGCTTAGGTTGACCTAGATAAGTGCTACAAACTCAACATAACCAAAAAATGGTGGGAGATAAGGCATTGTGTTCCACGAGTCAGTGATAGACAAGTAAGTTTCTTTCCTAATGAAGGCTTTCTTCTCTCCATTCACAACTGATAGACTCTGGCAGGCAGATGGAATAGAAAGTCAACATTTTTGAGCATATAATGTTCCAGGTCCTGTTCTAAGTAATTTATACAAATCAATATTTTTGTTATAATAACCCTTTGATTTAGAATCTATTATCTTTATTTTATAAAAGAGGAGTTAAGAAACTTTCCCAAGCTTTCACTACTAGAAAGTAATGGAGCCAGGACTTAAATTCTGACAGTCTTTGTCCATAATGATTCTCAAACAATATGCCATTCATCCCACCTGAGCATTCCACATTCCAAAGCTATTCCAGGGCCAAAAGGATCAGCAGCTTATCAGGAAGGACCAAGGCTCTTTAAGGACTAAAATATCACCTGGAATCTCAAGGCTCACACCCTTACCTGAGATCTGTCCACTGACAGTCTTCAGGCTTTATAGACCATAAAAAGAAAATATCCTGTACTGTATCACTACTTCAGCACTCAGGTAGGGCATTACCTCCTATAGACCCTGCTTCCCTGCCTGGCCGTTTTTCAACTCAGGGGAAGTACATCAAAAGCTGGAGCAGGGTTTGAATACGCTGGAGGCAGGAACATACATTCATTATTGTACAATCCTATGGATTTAATCTTGAGCGGGTGCCGACTATTTTCTTTTTTCCCAATGGCTAAGACTTACATTATAATGTAAAAAGCCATGGAGACAAAGGGCAACCTTGCCTGCTTCCTGATCTGAGTGGAAATGATTTCAATTTAACTCCATTCAATATGATATTGGCTGTGGGTTTGCTGTAGATGGCCTCTATCAGTTTAAGAAATGTCCCTTCTATACTAATTTTCTTAAGTGTTCTGATCATGAAAGGATGCTGGATATTATCAAAAACTTTTTCTGCATCAATTGAGAGAATCATATGGTTTTTGTTTTTTAATTTGTTTATGTGATAAATTATATTTAGAACCAGCCTTGAGATCCTGGGTTAAAACCGACTTGGTCATGATGTATAATTTGTTTGATGTGTTGCTGAATTCTGTTTGTTAGCATCTTGTTGAATATTTTTGCATCAATATTCATTAGTGATATTGGTCTATAACTTTCTTTTCTTGTTGGGTCTTTTCCTGGTTTGGGGATCGAGGTGATGTTTACTTCATAGAATGTGTTGAGTAGTATTCCTTCTTTTTCTATATTTGGAACAGGTTGAGTAATATAGGTACTAGTTCCTCTTTAAAAGTTTGGTAGAATTCTGAGGTGAAGCCATCTGATCCTGGGGTTTTCCTTTTAGGGAGATTTTGTATGGTTGATGCTATTTCAGAACTTGATATAGGCCTGTTCAACATTTCCACTTCATTTTGGCTAACTCTAAGGAGGTGTTGTGCTTCCAAGTATTGATCTATTTCTTTCAGATTTCAATATTTCTGAGAATAAAGTTTCTTGTAATATTCATTAAGGATTTTTTGAATTTCTGAGGAGTCTGTTGTTATTTCATCTTTGCCATTTCTGATTGATGAAATTAGAGATTTTACTCTTTTTTTTTTCTGGTTATGTTAGCCAAAGGTTTATCTATTTTATTGACCTTTTCAAAAAATCAACTTTTTGATTTATTGATCTGTTGTATAATTCTTTTCTTTTCAATTTCATTTAATTCTGCTCTAATTTTGGTTATTTCTTTTCTTCTGCTGGGTTTGGGGTTGGAACGTACTTCCTTTTTCAGTCGCTTGAGATGTGCCATTAAGTTGTTAACTTCCTCTCTTTCTGTTCTCTTGAGGAAGGCTTGCATGCTATAAATTTCCCTCTTAGGACTGCCTATGTGGTATTTCAGAGGTTCTGATAACTCATGGCTTCATTGTTGTTTTGTTCCAAAAATTTAATAATTTCCTTCATAATCTCATCTATGACCCAGCTATTATTCAGCATAAGGTTATTTAGCTTCCATGTTTTTGTATGAGTATGCAGATTCCTATTTTATTGAGTTCAATTTTTATTCCATGATGGTCCAAGAAGATGCAAGGAGTAGTTTCTATTCTTTTAAGTTTGCTGAGGTAGACTTGTGACCTAAGATGTGATCAATTTTGGTGTATGTTCCATGGGCTGATGAGACGAATGTGTATTCAGTTTTGTTAGGATGAAATGTTCTATATTGGTCTGTTAAATCCAATTGTTTAATGGTTAAGTTTAAGTCTAAAATTTCTTTGCTTAGCTTCTTTTTGGGAGATCTATCTATCCAACACTGCCAAAGGAGTGTTGCTTTGAAATCAAGTTGCTCATGTGTGATAGAGTCTCTAACAAGCAAAGGAGTGTTGCCAAAGGAAATCAAGTTGCTTGTGTCTGTTAGAGTCTCTGTTATAAATTGAGGCACATTCTGGTTGGGTGCATAAGTGTAATAATTGAAATCTCATCATGTTTAGTGTTACTCTTAACAAATATGAAGTGACCACCCTTATCTTTCCTTACTTTTGTTGGTTTAAAGTCTACTGTATCTTTGAATAAAATTGTAACACCTGCTTTTTTCTGATTTCCATTGGCCTGAAATATAGTTGATCATCCCTTCACCCAGAGACTATATTTATCTTTTAAGGTGAGATGAGATTCTCGGATGCAGCAGATATGTGGCCTGAGTTTTTATATCCAGTCAGCCAACCTGTGCCTCTTTAGAGGGCAATTTAAGCCATTCACATTAATTGTAAATATTGATGAGCCTGGTAGAATTTTGGATATCGAGTTTTTCAAATGTCCAGTGGACATTTTTAATCCTTTCACTACTGTGGAAGTTGGAATTTGATCAAAAGTTTCTGAGTGAGTTTACATTTGTGGTGGAGGATTGCACTGGTCATTATGGAGGATAGGTCTAAGAATATCCTGGAGAGGTGGTTTAGTTATGGCAAATTTCTTCACCATGTGAATGTCATTAAAGTATTTAATTTCTCCATCATAAATGAAACTCAGTTTAGCTGGATACAGGATCCTAGGTTGTAAGTTATTTTGTTTTAGGAGATTAAAAGTCGACCACCACCCACTTCTAGCTTGAAAGGTTTCAGCACAGAGATCTGCAATCATTCTAACCTTCTTCCCCTTGTAAGTTATGGTTTTCTTAGGTGTGGCTGCTTGCAGAATTTTCTTCTTTATTTTAACTTTGGCAAAGTTAATTATAATTTGTCTAGAAGAAGTCTTATTTGGGTTGAGTCATGCTGGGGTTCTGGAACTGCAGAATTTCAGAATCTCTTGGCATGTCTGCAAAGTTATCCTTCATTATCTCATGAAGAAGAGCCTCCGTGCCTTTTGAAGCCACCTCATCGCCTTCAGGAATTCCTATGAGGCAAATATTAGTTTTCTTTGAATTATCCCAGAGCTCTCTGAGAGAATGATCCATTTTGCTCTCCACTTCTCTTCCTCTTTGAGCATTTGGGAGCATTCAAAAGCTTTGTCTTGAGTGTCAGAAATCCTTTCTTTTGTCTGCTCTATTCTGTTACTGAGGGATTCTACCATATGTCTCAGATCTTTGAGGGGTGCAAATTCTTGTCTCAATGTGTCAAAATCTTTGTTGATTTTGTGTTTGAATGCATTGTGTTCTTTAGACAACTTTTGAAATGCTCCTTGAATTTCTAATTCCAACTTTACCTCCATTTTATTAATCTTATTTGCAATCCAAATTCTGAATTCGATTTCTGACATCTCAGCCATCTGTTTATGAATGGGACCTTCAGTTGTGTCCGCCATATCATTCCTTGGGGGGATTGATCTACTCTGGTTATTCACATTACCGGAATTTTTCCACTGATTGCACCCCATGATTATTTGACACTGTTCGGCTACATGAGCAGATAAGGTGAATTTGGGTTGGGGGCTCCAAGAGTAGTGATTAACCAGCCTTTTGCCCCAAAGCTGGGACTGATGTCTATTCCTTTTCCCCTAGAGCTTTGCCAAGGACCTGTACAGTACTACAGCTTGAGAAACTGGGGACCTGCTTGGTGTGGTGGAGCTAAGTGACTCTGTCTTATTTTCAGCTGGTCTCTGTCATACCCTAGTGAATCAGTTACTTTGGGTTGAAGTCTCAGCTGTGTAGAAATATCAGCAGTTAAGTCACCCCGCCCCCCCATGGGCAACAACTGGAAAAGGAAAATCAAACCTTCCCACAGCCACACACCCAGGGTACCACATTGGATAGTTCTCGGGGGATTGGCTTGGTTCATGAGGTCCAAATCAATTGTTCCAGTCAGCACCTGTCTCAGGTGAGAGAGTTCAAAAGGTCTCTAGCAACTAGATAGCCGGGGTCTGCTGGCAGCTCAAGTATGGTGCTGACTATTTTCATTGACCTTCCCATTCTGAATAGCCAACACATTGTAAGGAACATAGTAGAAGTTCAATAAATATTAACTTAATGTTGTAATAGGCCTTTGCCATCTGAAAGCTACCACCCTCAGGTAATGTATAAAACTTAGCACTCCATCCCCAAACTCTAAAACTCTAGGCCAATTCTCTTCTGAGTTTTTGGAAAGCCCTCTCTAAAGCCCTCCCTATACCTACTGTACTGATACCCTCTCTAAAGTGGGTATACTCTTAGAAAAAGGAAAAGCAATATTTTCATCATTCTTCTTTAATGAGTTTGACAGTAAAAAAAAAAAAAAAACAAAACCAAAAAAGAAACCCAAGAATTTAATTTCTTACAGAGAAAGTAAATGAGTAACTACCATGTGCCTGGAAGATCTGGGAAGTATAAGAGTGTGTGTGAGTGTGTGTGTGTGTGTGTGTCTGTGTGTGTGTGTGTGTGTGTGTGTAAGATTAGAAGAGAAAGAGAAAACTGATGGCAATTAGCATAGTGTGGTAACTGTGCTCCACAGAGAAGGAAATGTTGCTTAGCAACTAGAAGTTTTAGGAAAAAAAAAAAATCTCAATTCTAGGAGGTTAAAAGTGTGGAAGGCAGGCAAATATATATCTAAAGTGAAGGCCTTTGACGTGATTGTTGCAGTGAATAATTTTCTTGAAGAAATATACTGTCTATTTCCTCTGAATCCATTGAAAAACTGGCCCTGTCTCAAAGTATGACTAATAGATAATCGAAATCAATGGAGTGGCCAAACGGGGGGCCAGTTTGTCCATAACAGATAGACATGGCTAGTAGACCAAAAAGAAAAGTTCTTTGCTGCTTCACTGCTATAATTTTTGTCTTTTGATATACCCCACTAATGCATGGATATATTCTCTATGCAGAAGTATTTTTAAAAAACCCTGTAGTATGCCTCTCCTGCTTTCCTTTCTCAGATGGCATCACTGTCAAGAGTCTGGTATTCATCCTTCCATCTTCTCATGTGTTCACATAAGGCTTACATATATATTCTTAATTTCAAGCACAAAGGGGATCCTATTCTACTAGGTAAACATATAAAAGTAATATTTTTAGAAATTTTTCACATAATATATGTAAGTAAAATTCACTCTTTTTAATGTGCCATATATTATATTCCACCTGTAACTTCCCTATTGATAAAAATTTCAGTGTTTGTAGTTTTAAACGAATAAAATGATAAAGTTATGAATGGCTTTGAACATACATTGTTGGGCAATTGTGAATCTATTTCTTGAACACATTTTATTAGAGGTAGAATTTTTAGGCTTAGCCCAATGAAATTAAGATTAAAACTACAGTAGTACCTAATACACTCATCAACATATGGAGGTGGTCAACATAAGGAAATATACCTACTGTACTGATACACACATGTGGTGCATATCTGGTCTATGAAGATTAGGTCATCTTAAGGAGGTGATCAATGTAGGGAGGTGGTCAACTATGGAGATTCTGCTATAGACAAATATCCTTTTAATTGCCTTTTCAAAATACTTAACGAAAAAAGACTTCTATCTGCTGTGTCTGAGGGTCCTTATTTCCCCATATCTACCCCAAATTTGACAATTTCTCTTACCTAATAAGTGAAAAATGATGTGCGCACACACTCACACATACCCACGCACATGCACACATCCACAATTGCCAGTGAGAATAAATATCCTTTACATGTTTACTGGCCATTTTGTTTCTCTTTTTGAGAATTACCATCTGGCATCCTTTACTCATTTTAGTGTTGAGTTGTTTTCCTTTTCCTAAATTATTTATAACAATCTTTAGTACATTCGGGTTATTAATACCTTGTCTGCTAAATGTGTTGCAGTAATTTATCTCTGCCATTTGTAAACGTATCTTTTTTACGTGTTTCTGCCCAATTATACAGAAGTTTTTAAGTTTCCTAGGCAAATTCTGTCATTTATGCCTTATTGTTTCTGGGTTAAGGTCTGACTTAAGGATACAATTAATACTCTGTGGCTTTAAAATGTAATCTATGTTTTTCTCTAATTTTTATATATTTTCCTTAATGTTTAGTGCTTTGGACCATCTAGAATTTGTTTTAATAAACCATTTGAGGCATACATGTTGCTTTACTTTTTTATATTGATAACTGCTTTTTCTACAACTTACTGTCTATACAATCCTTTCCTACTTATTAAAAGGGCAAATTAATCATAAATTAAAGTCTTACATATACATGAGTCTGCCTGTGTACTCTATTCAATTTTATTGACATATCCCTAGTCCTAAACTTTCTACATTTAATTGGTATAGGCCTCATAACATGTGTTATATCCAGGTAGAAGTCCTCTCTCATTAATATTAGTAGTCTTTCTCAGATTTTTTTTGTCTTTTGTGAGATCTTCTCTTTCATGAAAGGGGAGATTTTATGTGTGTGTGTGTGTGTGTGTGTGTGTGTGTGTGTGTGTGTGTGTGTGTTTGTGTGTAGATAGTTATAGGTGTATAGTCTTGTAAGTTTTATTTTCTAGGTATTTTGTATTTCTTCTATTTTCTTACTGGATATTGTTCATAAAAAGGAAAGTGTTAGCTTTGTCTATTTGTTTCCCATACTGACATCTCTTTGTTCTTTCTCTGCCTTCATCACACTGATCACTGTTACAGCCATAATACATATCCGTTTCTTATTCTTGGCTTTAGTGAGACTGCTCCTCATACTTTGCCATTATCTAAGGTATTTTCTATAGATTTCATGTAAACATTCTTTATGAGAACAAAGATTCTTTCTTTTGGTCTCTGCTTGCTAATTTTCTTTTTTTGACAATTAAAAGGCATGAATATAACCAAATGGATGTTCTCCTTTAGTTCACTAATAAAGATATACACATTTAATTTCTAATGTTCTGGAAAACCTTCAGTTAATTATCAGACTGTTCCTTGTATGTGAACATTTCAAGATTTTTCCTCTCCTTTTCCTATCAAAGAACAGAGAGGAACTTGACCATGTGACCAGTGTAAATAAGATAATGGAGTAATCACTGCCAAAACTGCTGCCTGAGAAGATGTTAGATAATGATCTGTTCACTGCTCATAAAAGAAGGAGCAAAGGGGTTGATTGATCCTAGTTCAGATTATAAAAATATAGCCTCTTATACCCTGTGTCTTATTTTAAGGTGTGCTCCCAAAAATGCGCTAGGTCTTATTTTCAGGGGACGTCTTATCTTTCCTGTAAGTAGGTCTTACTTTCGGAGGATGTCTTATTTTTGGGGAAACAGGGTAAGAAAAAGGCTGAAACCAATGTAACAATTTCTGAATTTTGTGTTATATAGTATTGTGTATAGAATTAGTGGTCAGCGTAATAACACTCTATGTATGTCCTGAAATTTCTGCCTTTTTGTTTATTTCTGCCCGGACAAGGAAGTCTTCTCTGATTTTGCAAATGTCTAAGACAGAGGTAACTTCAATTTGATTATGCTACATAGTATCCTTTAGTTTTCTGCTGGGTGTAGTATATGTTAATATTTACCTTAGGATTTTAATATTCATGACCATGGAGAGATTTAATTACAGGTATCTTTTTCTTTTTTGTACTTTTGTTCTTTATTGATAGCAAAGTTTTGCTTTTCTCATAGAATGACTTATAAAGCCTTTCATTTTTTTTCTGTTCTGGAATATTTATATATAATATTGAAAATACCTGCTGCTTGATGTGTGATGGAATTCTTCTAAGAAACTACCTGGACTACTCTTTTTATTTAAAGAGTATATTTTAATTGCCTGCTCATTTCTTTATTAATGACACATTTATTCCAATTTTTACACTCATTGAATTATTTGTCAGAATTTATACTTTTCTACTAGGTGATATACTTCACCTAGTTTTTGAAATTTGTGGCATAAATGTAACCAAATATTTTCTTGTAATTCTTGCTCTATTCAATATAATTTAAAATTCCTTCCTACTTATAATGTTGTTTATTCATGTCTTTTCTAATTTTCTTTTCATTATACTTGCCAAATGCTGGATTTAATAGCATTTTTCACAAACAAACTTTTGACTTTATTGATTGCTGAGAGGGACTCATGGCGTCTTGCAAAACAGAGGTCTGTCCAGCATCTTCAATGAAAGGAGGCTCCACAGCTTTAATAAGGAGAGGTAGGCACTTTGCAGATGGTTTAGAGAAATTTGGTATTTCAAGTTTCTCTAATGCATCAACCGAGATGCTTCCATCCAAGACTCTGGGTGCCACTCCTTCCAGTAGAGGCCTTGACTTTAGTATAGCAGACCTTTTCAGATTGAGTATTCAGTTGTTTGGCAACTGGTTATCTTTATGATGAAGTCATAAGATAATTGTCAATTGATCCAAAATTCTGTTTTCCATCCAGCTGGAGAAGGGGAGAGTCTTTTCAATAGTTGCCTGGCTTTCTCACTTTGCCTTAAATTGGTAATTAATTATCCTAAGCCTTTTGTTTTATTTTTCCAGTTCCTTGGTTGTACTTAGCAAAATCCATCTTATTCCACTGTCTTTATAATTGTTACTTCTCCAAACCTTTCAAACATTTGTGATATTACACCCATCAGTGCTTTTCTTTTGACTATTAACCCCCACTACCACCACCACCACCCGAGTTTACCACTAGTGAAATTTTTAACAATTATTCTGTGCAGTCACTGGTCTCTTGAAGTGGCCCATGGGACAATTCATCCCGCTTTCCATGTGCATGTCTCACATCCTACCTCCTCTCCCTTTGCATCTGGCCTATCTTTGTGATTGCTTAGATTAATAGAATGTGGTGTAAATGATGCCATACATGGTGTTGGCCTGGCCCTTAAATGATCTAGCAGTTTCTACTTCCTCTTTTGGAAACTTAATCTTGAGATGTTCCCTCTTGGAACCCAGCTGCCATGCTGTGGAAAGCCCATTTAAAGGCACACTGGTCACCAGTCCTAGTAAAAACTGAATCCTGGATAAGCTTCAGTTGATCTGAACCAGGTGAGTGAGCCCAATGAAGCTCCCGATGACTGCAACCTCAGCCAACATCACTGAAACTGGAAAACTGCCCTGCTGAGCCTAATCAATCCACAGAATCATTACAGATAATAAAATAGTTATTTTAAGCCACTAAGCTTTGTAGTTACTTGTTATGTAACAGTATGCCAGGAGCTACCGCACCCCACTCACCACCGATGATGGGACTTTCTTTGTTAGCCGCTGGTAGGTGATGCAGTTCCAAAATCCCATTCTTAAAGTTCTGCTTTCTTGGGCCATCTGGCACCAACTGTCTGAAATCAGTTTCCCCTGAGAAATATTTGTTGAGATGGAGAAGACAGAGATCTGCACAATGCTAAGTTTTTTTTTTTTTTTTTTTTTTTTAAGGAGCAATCAGGAACAATACCCGTGAGGGAGTAAGGGAAGGGTTAGGCAGAAAGAGAGGTATAACTGAAATGCATTCATTCTGGAGGTCTCAGCCACTCTCCCAGGGAGCTCTGGAGATGGGATGGATCTCAGGAACTGCCCGGAATTGAGGCAAAGAGTAAGTTCTTAAATGCAGGCTGACTCCAAGGACAGGGCTAATGTTGAACAAAATGTCCCAGACAGTGTATCATTGCATCCCACATGTTACCGTTTTAAATATTTTATGATTTTTCTGTTTCTTGTTCACCCCCTACCTTTTGTCAATCAAACTTTCTTTGTCCCTTTCCCTCCCTGCACCTTGTTGTTTGAAGGCTAGAAACTCTTCCTCTTCTTCTCGTTTTTATTTTTACATTTTCGAAATGTATATTTAGCTGTATAACATTCCCTCAAAGTCCATGTTTAATCACAGTATCTCTTCTCTACATGAAAGGGACGGAATTTGTAGCCTACTTTTATGTGTTTTCTGTTCCTGACTCCTCTCCTCTGCTGCCTCTCTTATTTCTAGACTGCTGTGCTATATACATCCAATTTATTATAAACACAGGAATAATTTTAAGCTTTTGTTTTTTCTTTACTTAGCACTCTCTCTTGTGTTCCAGGTCACTGACTTTCCTCCCTTTCATATATACAAGTGTGTGTATATATATATGGTTTTATTATATAAATATATATATTATTTATTTTTTATATATATGGTTTTATTATATAAAGGTTTTATTATGGTTTATACTAAAGTGATTACTTCTGAGAGAGTGAATGGGTGATAGATTTTATAAATCCTTGAGTACTTAAAAATGTCTTTTATTTTGCTTCATTTGAAACATCAGTTAATTTGGGGGCATGTTTCAAAATTAGTTTCGGGGTTTTTTTTTTTTTTGTATTTTAAAAAGTGTTTAGTTGTCTTCTAGCATTACTGATAAGTATGATAAAATTCTGACTGTTCATTTGTAGGTAATGTGGCTATTCTTAAACTTCACCAAAATGTATCTCCACGTAGATCTTCTTGCGTTAACTTTACTCTTCTTGAATGTCATAAGTGGAATCATACAATGTGTATGATTCAGTATTTTTTATTCAGCTTAATGTTTTTGAGAGTCATCCATGTTTCTGTTTGTGTTAGTAGTTTATTTTGGGTTATTACTGAATAGTATAATTTTTTTTCCTTTTTCTAGTTATTCATTATTAATATATAGAAATAATAATTTTTATATTGCATTTTGCCTCTGTATTTAGAAACTATCAATTCATTCATTTAGCTTATGAATTCTTTTGGATTTTCACCATAAGCAATCATGTTATCTGAATAATGACACATTATTTCTTTTCAATACTGTTCCTTCTAGGTTTTTATTTTTATCTTTTTTTTTTTTTTTTATCTCGCCTATGGCACTGGATCAGACCTCCTCCTGTATACTATGAGTAAAGATGGAAGTAGTGCTAGTGAGCATGTTTGTATCATTTCTGATTTCAGGTGGAAATTTTTCAGCATCTCCCCATCAAGTATGAATTTTTTTGCCTACTCTATTTCTAGGTTTTTAAGACTTTTGTGTTTTTAATCATAACAGACTTGACTTTCATCAATTTTTTTCTGCCTCAATTGAGATTACTGTATGATTTTTCTTCCCCTTTCTGCTAATGTAGGTGGAATGTATGATTAGTTTCGAAAGGTTTCGAAGGTTGTTAAATCAACCTCGAATACTTGGGATAAACCCAGCTGGGTCATGATACAGCTTAATTTTTATATTTTGCTAAATTTTAAAAAATTTAGTTATGAGCACTATTGGTCTGAAAATTTCTTTTCTTGTACTACACTTATTATAAACCAGCTTTGTCCTGGCTTTAAAGACAAGTTAACTATTATTATTATTATTAAATCATAGCTGTGTACATTAATGCAATTATGGGGAAGACAAGTTAATTTTAATTTTCTTCTACAGACATGTTAATTTTTAATTTCCTGGAAAAGTTGGTATATGATTGGTGATATATATATATATTGATTCTTTTTTTTTTATTAAATCATAGCTGTGTACATTGATATGATCATGGGACATCACACACTAGCTTCATAAACCGTTTGACACATTTTCATCACACTGGTTGACATAGCCTTTCTGGCGTTTTTCAGTTATTGTCCTAAGACACTTACATTCCGGAGGGATCACACCTGTGATGCATCTTACAAGGATATATGTGAAACTTGGTGTTCTTTCTATCTTAAAATGTAGAATTTACAGAGGAAGCCATCTGGGTCTGGTATGTGAATGTGCATGTGTATGCATGTGTGTGTGCTTGCATGTGTGTGTGTGTGTGTTTGTATACTTGAAGGTTTTCAACTCAAGATTCAAATATAGCCACCTATGTTTTCTGGGTTTTTTTAAAAATCAGTTTTGGTACGGGGTGTTTTTCCAAGAATTAGTCATTGTATTCACATTTTTACAATATCCTCTTAGGACTTTTGAAATTTATTAAATTTGTGATCATTTCCTCTGCTTCAATCCTGATATTAGTTAATTCTCTTCTCTTTCTACTGTTCTGGGAGTTTATCAATTTGTTGGTCCTTTTAAAGAACACATTTTGGGCTTTCTTAGTATCTCTATGGTGTATCTGTTTTCTATTTCATTAATTTCCCCTCTTATGTTTTTAGTTTATTCCCCCATTTTCTCTATATATTTTTCTTCTTTTTTTCCTGATTTCTTGAGATGGATGCTAAGAACATTACATTCAAAGCTGGTAAACGTCAGTGAAGATAATGCAGGGAAGGCTAGATCATAGCTAAAAAAAAATGCTCCGCAATTATTTGGAAATCTGGGAAATTAGATAGCAATTTACAAAAGTCAGGCCCCAGGACCCACTGAGGAGTAGAAATTGAAAATAGAAAAAACAAGGCAGAATAGTAAGCTTTGCAAATACTATATAATTTTAAAAATCAAATCTATATGTTTGCTTAATAAAGTAAGCCAATTTTAAAAAAAGCGTGCGTACTATAATTCCATTTATATTAAACCCTAGCAAATACAAACTTATTTACAGTATCAGTAGACAGAGCAATTGCTGCCTAGGTTGGGAAGTGGTGAGGAGGAGCAGGACGGAGAGATTACAAAGGGGCACTAGGGTTGGAGATGATAGACATATTCACACTCTCGATTATGGTGATGGTTTCATGGGTGTGTGTGTATACATACAATATTGTATATTAAAACTTTTCAAATTGTATACTTTCAAAGTTTTCAGTTTATGTCAATTATGCTTTTTATGAGCGTGTTGAAGATATTTTTCATTTGTTACTATGGGTTCCTTTTTGTTTCTTGAAATTCCAACTGATTTCTTAGTTCTCATCACTGCTGAAATTTTCCATTGGTCTCCTATATTTTCTCCTTTTTCATTAGAGTTTTTAAATAGCATGTCACAGTTATTTTTAAATTGCTATCAGATAATTCTAACATCTCTGTTGTATCTGAGTTGGTTCAGTTTAAAGACTTATTTTTCAATGTTTTTATTTCTTGCCATTACTTTTGTGTTGAATACCATGCAGCTTGTGTTGGACAGTGGAAACAGGTACATGGATTTTGTGCCTATAAGCAGTCCTGTCTTCTCTAAGATTTCATGCCTGTAAGTAGTCCTGTCTTCTCTAAGGCATGTAGTATAGGATTTGAGTGGTTTTAGTGAGGATTTGGTGGGTTTGCTGTTTATTCTTGCTGTGCTCACCCTCAGTGTGCCACAATCTTCAAATTTCTATGCCAGTGTCTTTAGATTAGGGTGGGGGCTTGTTTCCTGCTCCACACTCAGCGTTACCAGCGCGTCTTCCATTTGCACTATGCCCTATGCCATCGAGAGGGTCTGTCTCTCCACTCTCACAACTGTCTTGTCGATACCTCTCTGTTGCTTGTTACTCCATACTTGTCAGCTTGGTGGAAGGGAGAAGAAGGGACAGTCTCTGTTGTTCTGATTAACTTCAGTCTGAGGTAAGGACCTTATGCCTGGGTCTTGGGAATGTGACATTCTCAGAAGTCTTGCCTTTCCGTCATCTGCAAGTCTATATTCAGTATATATTCGTACCTCTCCCTCCAGGATAGGTTTTCTTTCCATTTTTGCTTCCCCTAGATGCAGCGAGTTTGTGCCAGGGCCTGAAAGTGCCTGAAGGTGACAATGTTTGTTGTCTCCTCACACCTGTAGATGAAGGCCTCTGTATGATAGGGGAGATACGAGAGAAAGTCTTGGCTGAATTTGTACCCCCTCCCTGTGGCTTTTTCCTCTTCCAAGTCTGTACCATGAGGCGTGATTTCTTAAGACTTTCATCCATCTTTTCTGCATACCCAGTGGAGTTCATGGAGAAAAGCCTGCAAGAGGGGCGAACTCCCCCCATATTCCATATGTGACTCACAGGGCCTCCTAATTCTCTTGTAAATGCATACATTTGTTAAGACTTCTAAACAAATTCTTACTGGTGTTTGGTTATATTTGTTCCAAGGAAACAAGTGCTATCTTTCCTAGGGGCACCTGTGTCTCCTTAGATTTTAGACTAGTTTGTCTTCCTGTTATTTCTCTTCTCTAAAGCTTTCAAGAAAATCTTGACCTTGAATTTTTGTTGTTGTTATTGTAAGAGTGGGAACAATGTTCTTTCCAGTTCTCTATATCCTGAGCAGAAGCCAGAAGTCCTTTAATCAGGTTTATTTTTTTCCTCTTATTGATTTCTGGGAGTTCTGTATGTATTTCAGATGCATAATCTTTGTCAAATATCCGTATTTAAAATATTTAATCCTGGGGCACCATCGGTGACTCAAAGGAGTAGGGTGCTGGCCCCATATACAGGAGGTGATGGGTTCAAACCCAGCCCTGGCCCAAAATTGCAAAAAAAATCCCTGTTTGTGACTTGTGTTTTTACTTTCTTAACTGACGTTCTACATACAGTCTTATAATCCATTTTCAAATTAATTTTTGTGGTACAAGGAAATGGTTAACATTCATTTTATCCTATATGTATTTTCAGTTATTCAAGTACCATTTATTGAAAAAACTTTGTCTATTGATTACTTTGATTCCTTTTTCAGAAATTCATTGACCATATGTATAGAGTTCTATTTCTGGACTCTATTCTGTTCCATTGACCTACTTTTATCTGTCTTTACACCAATACCAAATAGTCTTTATTTCTGTAGCTCTCTAGTAAATTTTGAAACCAGATAGAGACCTCCAACCTTTTCCCTTTTCAGGATTATTTTGGTATTCCAGGTGTTTTGTATTTATATACACATTGTAGAATAAACTTTCCATTTTCTACAAAGCCTATGAAATTAGCCTACATTTTATTTAGGAGGAAAATGAACATGTTGAACCAATGACTAAATTACCTATGAAAGTGTTTCTCAGAAAGCATCCCCATTGTTAAGTGATATATGATTGTATTTTTTAATTTCTAATCAACTAGAAATCACATTCTAAATATTTGATTGGATTTTTAAGTTTAGTTCATCAGCATAAGAGCAAAGTTCTTAAAAGCAAATCAATAGATTTGCTGAAAACATTGGACCATGTCTATGACTGGTGTTACTAGAAATGGAGACTTACACTATGAGGAGTCTATCGTATATGGAGGAAAGTCAGGGACAAAATGGACTAAAGTAATATTTACCCGAGACCTTGGGTCTTCTGGACCCTTGAGTGTGGCCTTTTGACTGAATCCAAATTATGCAGAACAAATCCTTTTAATAAAGGGATTGGTGCGGTGGAGTTTGGGTTCAGTTGAGGGACTGCACTTGGGGATCTGGAGGGTCACATACGGTCGTGAGGACTCCAGACTCTCCACACCTTATTTAGTCAGCAATGAGTTGGGATGTAATAACTGCCATATAATATGTATTTATCAGAATAGTGACTAATTGTTGTTCACCTGGCTGAAATCTGAAAAGAAAAAGTTCAAGGATAAAAGTATAAGCAATGTCTATTTAACCAATAGAAAAAATAGTCATGACACTTGGACCGACGTTGGAATGCTCATGATGGAATACTTTTCTTGGGAAGAGAAAAGAGCTTTACATGTAGCAATCTTCTCTGTCACGTGTGACAGGTCTTGCCATAAGGCAGAGGGTTCCTCAAGTTGGCTTCCAGCTGCCCTCAGCGCTGTCATTCTCAGAGCCCCTTCTCTTGCTGGCCTGCAGATGCCGAGCCCCAACTCCACACCGCGCAGTACCTGCCCTTTCCGGAGCGCCGGCAGCGCCAGTGCCACCAGCAGCGACAGCCTCTACTCCAGCTGAAGACTTCCCTCAGAGGTGAGTCAGTCAGGGGCACCACGGCGCTTCCTTTCCCTCCGGCTTCCACAGGCGGCCACCACAGGACCCCCTCCCAGCCACCGACAGAAGCTTCACAGAGAAATGAACAAGGGATGGAGGGTGGACGGTGCCGGGCGTTGGGAACTCGCCACCGAGACGCTCCGGGAGGCAGGAGTTGCGCCCACACCACCTCGGTTCCCTTCTCACCAGCCCCGGGCCGCCCGGACCCCTGTGCTCCCGCGCGCCGGCCGCTCCGTCTCCTCACCGGCGCGCGGACGCCGCTCTGGGCCGCGGGTCTTCCCCGCGCTCCGGCATCCGGAGCCGCCCTCGCCGGCTCTGCCTCAGCCGCCGCCGCCCCGGAGCACGGAGGAGGGGGCGGGGGCGCGGGGCCGGGGCCGGAGGCGGGAGGGCGGGCGGAGGGGGAGGCGGCCGTCCCCGCCGCGGCGCCTCCGCCGCGCCCCTGTCGGCCGCGGGCCCCTCCGGCTTCCCGCGCGCCCTCCCGCGGCCGCTCGCCCTCCCTCGCTAGCGCGGGGCGCCGGGGGCGGCGGCGGGAGTGCGCGCGAGTGAAGGACGCGCCTCCCTCCGCTCCTGCGTCCGCAGGCGCTGGCGGGCGGCCGCGCTTCTCGCTCCGGCGGCGGCGGCGCGCGAGGCGGCAGCGGCGGCGGCTTCCGGAGTCCCGCTGCGAAGATGCTCAAAGTCACGGCGCCCTCCTGCTCTACCTCGTCCTGCTCTTCGGTCGCCTCCAGCGCGGCCCCCGGGGCCGGGAGCCTCGTCCCGGATTACTGGATCGACGGCTCCAACAGGGATGCTCTGAGCGATTTCTTCGAGGTGGAGTCGGAGCTGGGACGGTAAGGCGCGGGGCGCCCAGCGCGGGGCTCGGGCGGGGAACCCCGGGAGTGCACTGGGGGTTGTCCCTCTCCCAGTGACAGCTCCCCCAGGCTGCGGATCCCCCCACCCCCACCAACGGCCCTTTGATTTCTCCCTGCCTGGAGAGAGCTAACCTTCCTTCAGACGCGACTGCGGTCCCCCCAGGGCGCCTGGGCCAGTGCAGTTACTGGGCTCAGCCCGACTCTCTCCCACCCTCCGCCTTCTCCTCGCAGGCTGCCACTTCCCTTGGGTGACAGCTCTCACTGCACGTGGGCCCTGCTTTCTCAATTGGTGTCTCTGCTCATGATTACAGATTGCCAAAAGGTTCTGTATGTCTAGTTTTTTTGGGGTGGGGGGGTGGCACGAAGAGTGCCCCTCCGAATCATGACAGAATTATTAAATTAGATTCTTCCTCCTTCCTCTCATCAAGCTCTCCAAAGCAAGTGGCACTAGAAATTAAACTTAAATACTATCTTCCCTGCAGAGTCTGCTCAGGAGTGAAGGGGGAATGAATCATTTAAGAGAGTTGAAGGCAGAATAATGAACTAGTGAGGCTTTAAAGGGAAAACAGCATATGGGGTCCAGGCAGTGGTAATTAGTGTGAAGAGTTCTGTTGCTCTTCTTTCATGTGCTAGAGTGATTTATTTAAATTAGATATGCAAATAACCATCTCCCTAGGGTTGCAGAAATGCCTCTCATCCCTCCTCTGAAGATACAAACAGGTAGCAGTTGGGCCTTGTGAATGATTCGGTATGTTGTCACATTTTTATCCACTGAAAATTAGTTTTTTCTTTCCCTCCCTTCCTTTTTTCCTTCTCTTCTTTCTGTGATCCCCAGTTAAAGAGACTTGTTTTCAACACTCATTTTAGATCTAGGCTGTTTCTTACAGGGAATCTGAAGATATAATTTCAAATGTTGACAAGTTGCAGCTTTTACATATACTACTTCTTTGCAATTTCATTTTCCATTCTTTTTTTGTTGGAAATAGTTTGACAGCCATTCCTTGTTGTAATACCACTGGAGACCACAGAGAAGGATTCTGGATGTTAACACTTAGACAAAAGGTGTAAGGGTCACTACTAACCACCCCCACCCCCACACATTTGCTATTAAAAGGTTTGTTTAGTACAGAAGAAGTATAAAAAAAGCAAAACTTCTGATGAAAATTGAATAATTTATCGCCATTTAAAAATGTTTCAAAAATTTGAGCATTGAATAATGTGTTCATAACCATCCATTTTTGATCAAATTTTTCAATATTCATTTGAAGGTCCCTTGTATGTAGGTTGCAATGAAATGACAATGATGTCCATTTTTGTAAGATTCAAGACCTATTATAATTGTATGATGTGCTGCAGTGGGGCGGTGTGAACTTCTGATTAAAGAGATAATCTATGCAAAATTGTTTACTTGGTGTTTTAGAAACTGACAGATAGTCAAGGAAAAGCTTCATGCTGCTCACAGGCCTGTCCCAGCCGCAAATCTGCTTTCTGGGTGACATTTACCCCAGATGCCTCTACCAGGCTGACTTATCATCAATGCATATTGTCTTTATGAATAAGCTCCCCATCAGGAAACTCAGAAAATTTTCTTTAATTTGAGGGATGGGAAAGTGAATAGAAAAAAGATAAACTATCAATTGTACATGCATATGGGATGGCAGACTTCCTGGGACAAAAACCTAAGAAATTTGAAGTTTTCCTCTAGCTTTGGTGTTATATGTTGCAATGCATTTTGGAGGACATTTATAAATAAATTATATAGTTGCTTTTTGACTTGTGGATGGGGTGATATCTCAATAAACCCACTGAGAGTTAAAAATACCGTAAACTGAAAATGCATGTAAGATATCTAACCTAACAAACATCATAGCTTAGCTGAGCCCACCTTAAACATGCTCAGAACACTTACATTAGCCTACAGATGGACAAAATTATCTAACAAAAAGCCTATTTTATGTTAATGGTTTTGTTTTGTTTTATTGAAGGCAGAGTCTCACTCTGTTGCCCAGTTAGAGTGCCATGGCATCAGAGCTCACAGCAACCTCAAACTCCTGGACTCACGTGATCCTCTTGCCTCAGCCTCCCAAGTAGCTGCTACTACAGGCACCCACCACAATGTCTGGTTAATTTTTCTATTTTTTTGTAGAGATAGAGTCTTGCTCTTGGTCAGGCTAGTCTTGAACTCTTGAGCTCAAGCAATCCACCTACCTTGGTCTCACAGAGTGCTAGGATTACAGCTGTAAGCCTATACTAAAATTTTGAATACTATACACAGACGTGCATTTTATAGACGTGAAGAGATGTGAAAATGCAAAACACAATATTCGAGACACTCTGGCAACACAGTTCACTATAGAGTGCTGGATGTTTACCCCTGCGATCACAAGACTGACCAGGAGCTGTGGTTCACTGCTGCTTCCCAGCAGTGCAAGGAGTATCCTACCACATATTTTTACCCCAGAAAAGATAAAAATTCGAATATGAAGTGTGGTTTCTCCTGAATGTACATCACTCTTACACCATTGTCAAGTCAAAAAATCATTAAGTTGAACCATCCTGAATAAGGGACCACTAAGACTTTTGCCTCTTACTGTCTAGTCTTTTAAAAATTTTTAGACACCCCACAGAATTAAAATACTTTTAGAAGAAAAACTATAATGTTCTTACTTCTGCTCTGTTTTTTAGCAGTAATGTGTATTGTTAGGTAAGTTCTCTGTAGATGGCATCAGTGAGGTGCATGCTTACTCTAGGTGAAATTTTAACAATTATTTCATTATCAGCAATTTTTTCCAACAAAATAAACTAGCAACTAATATTTCAGGTTTCATTAAGTCTTCATGAAGCCAGAGAATACAGCAGAATTGTCATTGTAAGTATTGACAGGGTGACAAAGTCTGTTTCCTTCCTACACTTGTGATCAAGTAGAGTAAAGTTAATTGGTTTCAAGTTTTTACTCTAAGCCAGCTGTTCTCAACCTGTGGGTTGTGACCCCTTTGGGTGTCGAACAACCCTTTCACAGGGGTCGCCTAAATATATCCTGTGTATCAGATATTTGCATTACGATTCATAACAGTAGCAAAATTATAGTTATGAAGTAGCAATGAAAATAATTTATGGTTGGGGGTCACCATGACATGAAGAACTGTATTAAGGGGTCATGGCCTTAAGAAGGTTGAGAACTACTGCTCTACGCCATGGGTGAAATCTGCCTGCCAGGGTGGCTCTGAGGCCAAAACATTTGATTTATTAGTAACACAGTTCTCATTAATATGTGACGAGACTATCTGGTAAGTCTCTGCTGCCGTGGTTAGCTTCAGGGTGGAGACAATCCCCTCCAGATTCAGTAATTTGTTGGTTCCTCCATTACTAGTGACTCCTGACTGCAAGAAGATTGGACAGTGACCACTGGGGCAGCACGTCCTCAGCAGGCGTTTGGCCTCTCTAGGGGAGCTAAATCCCCATGGCTGTACCCTCTGAAGCCCATGGAGGGTGCCACAGGGACACTGATCTGCACGGGGCCAGTCAGACCAGGGTTGATGCCATAACTTTGTTTAGGGGGCAGGAAGGTTAGGTGGAGGGGTTGTTTAAGAGTATCAGGCAAATAAATTTCTCTAAAATCACATTTGAAAACACTATTATTTATAGAGTTTGTCAAAACGTTTACAAAAATCACGATACACCAACAAATTCAGTTCTATTTAAAAATATGAATTGGCCATGATCCTGCTCAGGGCTGAACATCCTAGACAGCAGTTGGTCTTTTGCCCAGATATTGAGACACTGGCATTTTAAAGGCTTTTCTAAGGGAGAGGGGAGCTTATCTCCAACTCAGACTCTCTCTGGAAGTTTGACACAGGGAATGACAGGATGGTCCTGGCCTGCTCTGTGGTGCACAGGTGACCCTGTGCATGCAAACCTGTACTGTGGTTTTAGCGGTGCCCCACCTCATGTGTTCGCCTGTTACACCAGATATAAAGGAAATTTATAACAAAACCAGAAGTATTCCTAGACATACAAGGCCAGAGAAACCAGATGAAAGATAATCAGGACAAAAAAGAGTGTGTTGAACTACTTTGGAATCACTTAAAAAAATGTCTATTCTGTTACTATAGTTGCTTTAGGCTGGTCACTTTGGGTATCACTCTCTAATCTGAATCATAGTTTCAAAAATGTACTTATGTGGGAACTCAATTGAACTATGATTATATAGGATTCCTTGCTATATATATTATTGGTTAGGAACCAGATAGATTTAGTTAGTGAGATGTGTGTGTGTCTATGTGTGTGTAAAGCAGGAACAGTTTCTTAAAACAATGTTTATTCTTATTACAACACACTCAAATAGTTTATACTAATATTTTAGCTGAACTCATTTGATTTCATATCCCACTGATGGGTTGTGACTCAGTTTGAAAAATGTTATTTTAGCAAGCTGTGGATGACAGATTAAGCCACAGGCAGAATCCTTTTAAAAAATAGTCCTGCAGACCAATTGGCAACATTGAGTGATGTCCATTTCAGGCTGTTCTGTAGAGAAAAACCTTCCTGTCTTTCCCTCTAAATAACTTTTGGGTTTCCTCTTATAAACAATTTGGAAAAACTTTGGTGTCTTCCCAAGGGTTGCTTGCACACGGTAATCTGAACTGACTGAGGGGACCGGGGTTGGTGCTGGGAGCACCTGCACTGTGTAGGGGAGGAACTCAGAGGCCTGAGAAGTGGTCTGTTCTGCACAGAAATGCATAACTCTGGCACTAGCTAATTGGCAGCAAATGCTTCCTGTAAGGAAACATGAACAGTGTGCATTTTCTCAGACAAGGGCTTCAGGCAGTGCTCTTGGCTTGTCTTATGCTCTGGTTGATATAACAAAATGTCATAGACTGAGTGGCTTGAACAACAAACTTTTATTTCTCACCATTTTAGAAGCTGGGAAAGCCAGCAAGTAATTTCCTCAGTGGGTTCTCTTCCTGTCTTACAGATGGCTGCCTTCCTGCTGTCCTCACAAGGCAGAGAAGGAGAGGAAAAGAGAGAGAAACGAAGCTCTTAGGTGTCTCTTCTAATAAGGACACTAATCCCATTATGGGGGCCCCACCCTCATGACCTCATCCTAGACATAGTTACCTCCCAAAGGCCCCATCTTCAAATATTGTCACTCTGGGGGTTAGGGCTTCAAAATATGAATTTTAAGGTCATACGGTTCAGTCCATAGCAAGGCTGATGAGGAAATATCTTCCCCTTTCCCTCTCTTTGGTCAATCCTCTTCCTAAGCCATGTTCCTGGCCAGTACTTCTTATGACCTTGGTTTTTCCCTTACTGTCGCCTTTTGGGCCCTACTGGCTATGCAGGAGTGCCTCTGGCTACTGATCTCCTGTTGCATACTCCACACTTAGCAGCTTGCACTCTTCGGGAATAGTATTTTATTATCTAACTAGGAATTAAAAATACACCTGTTCAGCCTCTGTCTTGTCCTCTGTGGATCTGATTCTTTTCTCAGGCAGTTCACTCAGGCACAGAGTGGGATTAGAAGTGGGAGAGTACAAACTGGGGCTGTGTGGCTCTTCACGGGAACACTGACTACAACCTTCCAGAAGGCAGAGTCTTGTTCACTGTTATGTGCTCATGCCTAGTGCACCTAGCAGGTACTCAGCAGATGATCGGAGAGAGAATGAATAAGTGGTGGCTATGGGGCTGGGCACAGCTGGTGCACCCCTTCTTCTTTGAGATCTTGGTCCCTGTTGCTATTGATGTTATAATGATCTTGATTCTAATGACCTCAGGCTAAGAGAAATATTATAATCTGTTTATCTTCCCCCTAAAACCTGTGTGACCATAACCCCAATCTCACTCAGTATTGATTTCTTTTCTTCACAGTGAGAGTATTGGTAACTGCCACCTCTGCCACTTGTAGGAGTTGAAAATAATGCGGCTTTTCTGTTGGCAGAGTGTTTTGTGGCTCTAAAATGAAAGGGATTCGGTTTCACCTTCACTATCACTTTACCACAGGCATAGCAGAACTGGGAGTTAAAGCCAGTGGAACTTAAAGACCTGAAATGTCTCCACACCACTCCAATCGCTAATGTTAATGCATAGTAAATGCTAAATTTGGAAATATACTCACTATAAGGGACCTGAAAATCAAGCAAAGAGGAAGATAACATCATTGCTTTAAGAACACAAAATTTTTCCATGTTTAAATACTGTTACAAGGTTAAAAATAAATCCAGATTTCGAAACAAGTGCCATTTGCTTCTAACCGTTTGGAGAACTTGACTTAAAAAAGGAGAAGGCAGAGGGGAGAGAGAGAAGAAAAATGAAAACACTAACCACAAAACAGCTTCAAAGAATTTTCTTATAAATGCTTTACCCTCAGGTATATAAGTGTGGGTTATGTGTTTGCAGCTGTGCATTCAAGAACAAAGTACTCAGTGTTAGCCAAGCAAACTATTTCAACTACTGGTAGTTTTTTTTTTTTTTTCCTGGCCTAAAAAGTAGTTTGTTGCTGTTTGTTTTTTAACTCCCTTTTGGGAAAGCTATATATCTAATAAAAAGAATATTGATTTTTAAAAATTTCAAGATCAAGCTTATCCTGCAAAATACGGTATTTAATTGAGTCAAAGAACCATAAAATTCAGGCCAAAGAATAACTTTTCATGTAATTCGTGGCAGCCAGTGTCAAGGTTTTATTCAAATTATATCAATATTTACCTTAATTCTTCTTTCTTCTATTTGTAGTGCAGGGTCATCTGAAGATTTCATAACCCCAGTGGTTTAATTAGGAAGTTAGATCTAATTATTGCTGGCACAGAATTAGCACACAAAGGATGTAGACCCTTCAGTACAGTTCATTTATCTATTTGCAAACAGAGGCCAGTGGTCATTTGGGTGATGTAAAATAGTCAAAGGTTTAGGTCAGAGGTTTTCCTGAGTCATTGTCAGTGGCAAAGATCAAATAAGGAAAGGAGTGGTGTCTGGAGAGAGGGAGACTTACAAGGAGGGGTAGAGGGTCATGTGTGTAGACCTTTCTCTTCTCGGAGAGCAGAGTTTCTCAACCTAGGCTCTGGAGACCTTTGAACTGGATATTCCTTGTTATGGAGGCTGTCCTGTGCACAGTAGGATAGTTAACCAGGTCCCTGACCTCTAACCACAGATACCAGTGGCAATATCCCCACCAACGTTGTGACAACCAAAACTCTCTCCCAACATTGCCAAAGGCAGTCCTCCTCCCCTGCTGAGAACCACTCTCTTGAACTAGTCTTTTACGTGATTTGCTTTCAGTTATGTAGACAGTGAACAGTGCAAAGGTTGATAGATTGAGTTCATTAGGCTTTACTGAGTATCTGCTGTGGTCAAATGTTTCTCCATTTCTGTGTAAGACCAATAAGGTTTCTGTCACACATGCCACCATCTGTGCTAAAGTGTGCTTAGTATTTTCATTTGAATTCCTTTATTTTTGCTAACCTAAATTTACTTACAAAGAACACTTACTTCCACTAAATTGAAATCCAGAAATAAAAGCAAACTGTATATGCCATAAATAGAAGCCAACTGTAAAACTAAATTGCAAAAAACATAAATAACATTTTTATTAAATCGTACCTAGAAATGTCCACCTGCACAGGCTATGCCTGAGGACAGTTCTTGTTTGGTAAAAAGAGAAATTAATTATCAAAGGTTAGAAGGGTTAAAACCATAGAGCACAGATGGAGGTTTTCTTCTTGATGTAATCAGGATGATTGAAAGATAATTGAAAAAAGAAGGATGTTCCCATTTTTTGATTTCTTGTTAGTTAATTTCATGCCTTTGAGCCACATAAATTCCTCTAGGTTATAGGCCTGACCTTTTGAATAAGTATAACTTAGACAATGTTTGTTAGCAGAGTGTGTGGCAGGGTGAGGGGCTAGGGTATGGATGAATGTGATGCTTAAATGCTCTTTAACCTTCGAGTATATGGGGTACTGATGATAAGGCATTGACAATAAATCTAATACAAGAGAAACTAATAAATAAACAAATAAACAAAACCAAAATGAGGCAGAGATGTAAGAACCACAGCAGTCTTTAAGACAGAATGATACATCTCTCTGAGAGGATTGGGGTTTCAGGCAGAGGGTGCATTCTAAGGAGGGACAGACCATGGCAGAAAAAAATGCAGGATGTACCTTTTATTTATTTTTTTTTCCTTGCAGTTTTTGGCTGGGGCTGGGTTTGAACCACCTCCCGTACATGGGGCCAGCGCCCTACTCCTTTGAGTCACAGGTGCCTCCCCTGTACCTTTTATTTTGCAAAATTTACAAAGTGTGGACATTGCCTTGGCAATGGTGATACCAGACCAAAGACGTGTTGTGGAAAAAAAAAAAAAAAAAATGACTGAGTCTGTGTCACTTGAAAACCTAAATTGTAGATGATGTAATTATTTAGAGAGCGAAAGGTGGTTATAGATGCAGCTGGGTCTTGGGCTGTGGCTGTGGAACTCAGAACTAGCCACGACAAACCATGGGGCTGGGTAAGAGAAAACTTGCCATGTTGGTTTAAAAACAAAAGAGAAAAAACAAAACCTGCCATATCCTGTGACGAGATAAGAAAGCGGAAGTGTAGGATTGATTGAGATCAGTTGCTTACACCAGGTGAAGAGCCAGTAAAAGGAGAGACAATAAATATTTCAGGCTTCAGAGATGGGGGTGCAACCAGTCTGTGGACACTCTCGACTCTGCCATAGTTGAATGAAACTGGGCACACAGGACACAGAGACAGATGTGTGTTGCTGTGTGTGTGTGTGTGTGTGTGTGGCAGTGGAATGTTCTTCTTCATTTTTTTTTTTTTTGCAGTGGAATGTTCTTCATGTTTGATTTTTTTATCACCCTTCCATCAAAAAGTGTTACTCTTCTTTTGATTTTTTAAAACCAATTTTAAAATTTAAAAATTTTAGATTTAGTTTTAAATTAAAAAATTTAGATTTCAAACTGTACAAAGTCAAGTGGCTGCTAGATTTGTCCGTGGCTTTGCTAACCTAGACCAGTCAAGCTGAAAGTCTGTTCCTCCTCAGTTGTATGAGAGAATTTCAAATTAAGAAAACATCAAAACTTCATTTATTCAAGGAACTACCTTGAATCCCTCTTTCACTTTGAAAATGTCAAGCTGACATTAATTTTCCAGGTGGGCACAGGCTTTAAATGCCTACTCATCCTTTTTCTAGATCTCCTGAAACTGCTACAGTGAACAGTTGTAACCTGTGTAGCATGTTGACTAGATCTGTTCCATTCATCTTTTTTTTGTTCTTCTTTGTTTTACCTGATATTGATTGCATGATTGATGTTTACCTATTTCTTTCACCTAATATTGATTTTTACCCATTTCTCTTATCTGAAGTTGATTGCATGATTGTTGATTTTTCTCATACGATGTTTATAAAAATGTAGAAGTTAAATTTCCATATCATGATCAGTGTTCATATCCAAAGACTATTTATTGGTGGTTAATTTGTTTTATTCATAATAATTAAATAGGTTCCAAGTTGATCTTTATTATATTTGGGGTGAAACCAATAATATGTTAAGTAAACTATTAATAGAAGATTTACCTTTGACTAGCAAAGTTTGATTTTTCTGTTCTCTGTGTTACCTTTATGTTGAGTAATTTTTCTATATGCTGTGCATAGATCTCATATGGAGGGATTAAGATCCTTTAAATTGAGACCCTGTTCAAATAAGCAACGTGTTGAAAAATATAATTATTCCTTTTTTATTTTGAATAAACTTTAAAGCTAAACAAAATCTGCTACTCATATTTTAACTAAAACAGAGGTTTCTTAAGTGGGATGTCCCCATGAGGAGGGCATGTAATATAATGAGGTGGTAGAAAAAAGTGTTAGATAATCTAGTTTTGTTTCTTTTTTTTTTTAATTTTGCTTTTTATTTTTATTTCTGGATTTTTTAAAAAAGCTTATTACATATCTGCCCAGCAGCACATGTGTATAGCATCAGTTGGTACATTTCGCATACACAATGTAACAGCATGTATTCAAAAGCATTTCATTGGATGATTACTGGATCAAAGAATGGCAATTATAAGTGGATACTGAATAAAGTATCCACTTATATTTAAATAACATTCTACTTTATGAAAATAAGTTTAAAGCAGTTATATAGATCAAAATGCAAATAAAAAGAAATCATGTTGCAAAGTGTGTCTTTGTTCACAGAGGGGAAGTGGGTACATACATACCCTGGTTATGCATCTCAAGGCTCCTTGATGAAAGGTTTTGATAAGAAATCTCTGCCGTTGTAACCAAAAAATTCACATAGAAGAAAAGAGAAAAAGAATAAAGGAATACAGCTTGCATACATCAAGCAGAGGGTTAAATGAATTTTGGGTAGAGTAAGAAAGATCAGTGGTCATGGAGTTTAGAGGAGAAAAGAGGAGGCAAATGGAGCTTTTAAAATTTATTTATAAGAATTTCAACTTTAATGTAACTAATGTGCCTCCTGATAAATTTTTCCAGTTGCTTTCTTAGGTAGCTACAGACACAGCTACAGACTTTGATCTAAAGTGTTTTATGGGCAGTGCTTAAAGAGTTGCGGACCTTAGTGCCCTGATGTTGAGTTTGACCCTGTTAATAAATGCATCGCCCCATTTACTTGTTAAGCCTTGAGATGCCTCTGACTGGGTTGAAAAATTCACTAGGTAAAAAAGTATTTCTTAAAAAACAAATAAAAAAAAAGAGAAAAGAGGGTTACATTTAAGTCATGCCTCAGAGTGACTGGGTTGAAAAATTCACTAGGTACAAAAGTATTTCTTAAAAAACAAACAAAAAAAGAGGGTTACGATGGAGACCACTCTCTGAATACAATGGTCTGTAAAAATGGTAATGGATGTGACATGTTCTCACCTGTTTACTGCTAGTTTGCAGTAGCATTCTGTATTTAAAATGCCCTTTCTTTGATTTATACCATTACTGTAGACCGAACTTGACTAGCTTTACAAAGCAGAACGTAGAAGAGGAAGGGACAGCAAATCTGTAAGTGTGACTGTGTCCACACATCTATTCTCACCTTCAATGCGGTATTTGAATAACTTCTCCCTATTGTGTGTCCTTATGGACTGTCCAGTAGAGAACTTTGCCTGTGTTTTGCCTTTTATTGCACAGAATCTTACACTTGTTAGCTTGGTCCACCTTCCTTATTGTACTATCTTGAAGGGACAATTAGTGACTAAGTCAGTAAGTGACTACCTTCCATGTGGGACATTAACACATAACACCGTTCTTTAGTTGTGACAAATGTTATATGTTGAGTCTTTACCAGGATTTAAATATATTGCTATTTGCCTTTAAGTGAATCTTGTATTTTTTCAAAGCTCTCTATCAGGACAACTTTTGAGAAAATAAGAATATGCTATTATATGTGACCAAATTCAAAATATATAATTCAATAAATCAGCCCGACCTAGAGTGTTCAGTTAGGCCTCTAAAGATTTCTTCTGTGAGTGGAAACATTTTTAGTGGCTCCTTTGGGACTCTGGATCCTTCCTGTCCTTTCCCCCCAGTGTGAACATGTAAACTAATGAAAATGTTAGATGAGGCAAACTTGCGAGCTCTCCTGGGTGCAGCCTGTAACTAAGAACATAATAAACAGAGCTCGTCACATGTATGTATCCCGCAGTAGTGAAGTGGAGCAAATTAATCAGGGTAATCTCCAGCAAACCGGTACGGTTCTTAGTATGTTGAGCTATGTGGTGTCCTAGGCAATGGGATGTCAGAACCGAGGTGGGCTGAGGAGAAGCCCCAGCTTGAGCTCAGGACGGGCAGGTGGTGGAGTAGCGGGACCCTCAGGGAGCTGCCCTCCAAGGGCAGAGGCGGGCAAGGCAGCTAGTCAGGCGGCCCTGATGGAGGGCACCATGCAGGCTGTTCTGGAGAGTTGATGGGGGGTGGGGGGAAGGTTGAGGAAGGACTGCTGAGTAGGGCAAGGGCTGAGACAGGAACAGGCAGGATAACATTGCTACTGGATGGCTGGGCATCTTTGGACACACAGCTGAACCTCACTCAGCCTTGTTGGTAAAGTGAAGATTGTGGTACTGTGTTCCCATTTGTCAAATCCATACCTGGCATGTAAATGTACTATTATTCCCCAGATAGGTCACGAGGTGGGAGGTAGGGGATGATGATTCTGAATTGTGTATGGGTAGGATAAATACCTGACTTAATCCAGCTCACACAGCCTAGTTCCCTACCACTTCTCTCCTGATTAACGTCCTGGGATGTTTACCAGGAGCTTGATGTGGTTTCGCTGTCTTTGTGGGTATTGCTCATTCTTTTGAGAATACTGGCAGGTGTTTACCACCAGCACCATTTTACAAGTGAGGAACCTGAGGCTCAGAATGCTGAAGCAGCTTGTCCAAGCTCACACAGTGGGAGCTGAGATTCAAGCCCAGATCTGTCAGCCTCCTGCATCCGGGCACTTGCCACCATCCCCACATTAGCCCCGCGGGCTCCTCCCCTATCTCTATGTGGTGTCCACGAAGCTCCCTTGGCCTGACATGCTCCTCTCCTGCAGTTTCTCCAGGATGAGGTTCCTCCCGGGGTGGTGGTGGGGGGAGTTTCTCCCCGTTCCCTGCTACTTGGGCGAACCCATCTCTGATATCCCCACTGCCAAGCCCACCCTTCAACCTAAAGCCTGCCCCTGGAAGTGCTTCGTCAGAGGCATTAGTTGCAGGAAAATAAGCAGGACTTAAATCTCTCTTTTTAAGGTGTTTTCCCTATAGCAACCCCCTGCTAAGGCAGCACGCTGTGAAATTTCCTGTCAATGCCCACCTTCCTTAACCTGAAATGCAAACAGCAGAGGGCTGGCCTGGGCCCCCTGTGCACTGCTGGGTCCCCAGCACTTTGAAGCAATGCCTAGTACACTTAGAAAATACTTGTTGCACCAGTGAGGCTTCCACAATTGAAAGTCCTTTCAGAATCAGGAAACTTTTATCAGCCCACTCAGTCTTAAAGGGCTCCCGTCTCTGAAGGGTCAGGAATACTGTCACCCCCTGTGATTAGATCACCTACTTCAGAGGTCCCTTCTAGCCTCGAGCACCTGTGCCTTAGTGTTCCCTTCCAATTAAATTCTCTGGGTGATTATGGTTCTTATGTTCAGGAGACAGAATAGCTTTTGGAGTAAGTAGGGCTTTAAGCTCCAAAGGCTTTTTCAAATGTGTCGGAAGATCCTTGAATACATTTTATTCTTACTTTGTGCTTTCAAAATGCTTTAGCGTTTTTTAGAAACATGCACTCATAGTTATATTTGCTCATTTTTACTTCCGTTAGTGGACCACACAAGTGCTGCAGTAACTGTAAATATCTAGGACAGAATTTAGCAAGAAAGTGTGTTTTCAGGTTTTCCCAACCCATCTAGTTTTGTTTTGAAAAGGAATCATGCTTTTTAAAATACTTGACGTAGGCCCCACTTGTGGCTGTGTAAGCAATTATCAGTGTCCTGCCTTGAGGTTGAGTAACTTGTTCACCTGGAGCCCAGGCAGGGAAGGAAGAGCTGAGGAGAGGGTCCTGAGTGAGAAGGACCAGCAGAAGTCTGTTCCATGTCTGCTGTTACTGGGGGATGTTATTTTAAAAGCCATCCGCTGAGCTCTTTAATACTTTGATCAAAGAAAATAAATCACTGCTTGACTTAGCTTCCAAGTAGGGTTATTAATGTTATGCTCAAGATTTTTATCCACTGTCAAAATAGTTATTCTGAAAAATGTGTATTTTTCCATCTTTATTTTGATGACCAAAGGCCAGGGCAGTGTGGGGAAGGGAAGTGAGGGTGGGAAGGAGAGGGGCAGGGGCAGAGCCCAGGCAGAGGGTAGGAGAATAGCGGCTCCTCCGCACCTCGGCTTCCTGCTCTCTGAGTCCAGTCACCTAAACTCACAAGCGCATCTCTGTCCCTTCCTGATCTCTCTCTTCCTTTGTCCTTTCCCTGTATTGCCCCTTCTTATGGACAGAGTGTTTATGTCTCCCTAAAATTCTCATGTTAAAGCCCTACCTGCCAATATGGTGATATTGGGAGATGGGCCTTTGGGTAATGATTAGGTTTAGATGAAGAGCCTTCAGGATGGGATCGGTGCGCTCATAAGGAGAGACAGCAGAGCTCTCTCCCCTGCCTCTCCCTCCTTCCCTCTCCCCCCCCAACCCCCAGCTGCCATCTGAGGACAAGACAAGAAGGCAGCCATCTGCGAGCCAGGAAGTGGATTCTCACCAGAACTCAACCACGTTGGCACCAAATCTCAGACTTGTGGCCTCCAAAACTATGAGAAATAAATGTTTGTGGTTTCAGCCACCCTGTCTGTGGTACTTGGTTATGGCCCTCTGCCCCGTTGGCCCCATCTGACTCCAGAGTTTAAGGAAAGGGGTGCATTCTCCTTTCCCAGAGGCCCACGTTGTGCTCCCCCCCCCCCACAAGGAGTGTAGCCCTCTCCTTTGCTCTGTCTAGGAGGCTGGAGCTGACACTGAGCTGCTCTTTTCATTTTTTGTGTTTTTAAAACAAGAGCAGGGCTCCCTAGCCTGTGGTCACCTTTCTGGACCCTAGCCTGGGACAGTTTTTTCATGGTCACATCTCCTCCCCTCCTGGGCCCCAGTGCCTCTGCCACCTCGCGGTGTGTCCGCCTGCACCTGTTGGCTTCCCAAGTGCCGGCGCCTGCCAGCTCCCGGGACATTATTTCCTCGGCAGCTGGCACGGGAGTTTTTTGTTGCCAACTGGAAGCTCAGCTATTAAAAAATAAAACTTGGCACATCTTGAGTGTCATATGTTTCCATCAGGCCTTGGATCTGCGCTCTGGCTCAACTCACGTGATCACCTTGGGCACCTCTCTCAGGACCAAGAACCCAGTGTTCCTCTGGGCCCCTGACACGTTTTCACCTGCTTATTCCAAATGCAGTTTCCAGTTTTGAAAACCTGAGCTGCTTTACATTAGCTGAGGGCTAATTTGTCATTGTTTTGCCTAATTTTATTCATTTTTTAAAAAACCTGTTTAGTGTTTCTGTAGCACTAGACTGTCTTCTCTGGCTGTGTCAAGTGTTATATCTTAAATTGTAAATTCCCAAGGATAAGGTTTGTATTTCTTGGGTTAGTGATAGCTAACACACACACTGAAGGAGAGATGCTCACTGCATAGCTCTGAATAAGCACCAGGAGCCAAGAAAGGAGCATTTTAATTTTAATTGTTAAAATTGCATTTTAATTGCTTGAAATATTAAATTAAAAGACAGGCTTTTGAGTTAGGAAGACCTGCAATAGCGTTCCAGTTCATCCACTTGCAAGCTGTATCATTTTAGATAAGTTTTCAATGAGTTGCACTTGCTTCATCTATAGGAGGGGGTAATAATAATTAAATGAGGTCAGTGCATTTATTATACGTAGTAAGTGTGCAGTGAGGACCAGGTGTTATTGATAGTAACACTGGAATTCTATCTGCAAAGAGGGAGAGATTGTAGGTGATTGGATATTGCTCTCTCTCAAAGATGTCTTCCATCCTAAGATTCTGGAACTCTATTGGCGGTAAATTTCCTGCTGTTACTTTTGAGCAAATTTTCTGAGGTTCTAAGCTTCTCCTTTACCAAGGGGTAGTAACATTATGAGATATTTGTAACATTTGACTACTGTTCTTTGTATTACACATATTGAAAAGAATGTGTAGTATAACCTTAAGATTTTCCACATCTGCTGGCAAAAGGACAAATTGCAGTGGTTTAAAATAACTGCCGTAGGTGGCTCTTTCTGCAAAATTGGTACAGTTTTCTTTGCTTCTGAGAAGGGTGTTAAAATTAGAAAATACCCACATATTAATCTTTTGGTTGCTTTGAGTTCTTATTTGCACTAACTTTAACTCTCTGTCATAGATTCATTAATTTTTTAGTCAGAATAATGCAGTCTTCACCAGGGAGTTAAATAACCAGACCCAGAATTATTGCACCTTTCCTATAATTCAGAAATGAAGACTAGAGTTCTGGAAATCATTTAAGTATCTTAAAACCCTCCTTATATAGTAAGGAATATTTTAAAACAGTCTGTTAGTCTGTGTACACTAATAAAGAAACACATATCATGTGGAAGAGACTTTTTATATTAAATGATGTCATTTTCTATTATATTTCTTTAATAGCTGCCTTTAATTTTCTTTGTCTCTTTTCTGGTAAAGGGATTTCTTTATAGTACCTAAAAGAACAAATTAATAAATGTTAAGAAATCTGTTGATAAGATACCCATGAGAAGGGAAAAAAGGAGAAAAATAGAGATTAGATGGTCTAGGAGATGCTTTACCTGAGGGCCACTCACATGAGAGGTATTCAATTCTGAAATGGCTCTCAGGAAAAAAGAGGGATTGCAAGTGATGGAACATCCAGACTCTCAAGATGTCTTCTGATTCCAAGATTCTGTTTGCAGGGCAATGCTGAGAGTAAAAAGCAGGGCTGAGGCCCATATCAACTACACCCGTGCGTCTAATAGATACAACAGAGCCCCCACTAGCAACTATGCTGTGGGAAAAGTACATCCCAATTCTGGTATCTATTAGCTGTTTATTGTTGATGAATCCTTTAAATTGTCACGAGCCTCACTTTTCTTATCTGTGGAATGAGAATACTAGTGCCCTTTTACAGGGTTATTGCAAAGACTAGAAAAAGATAATTTATGCAACTATCTGTTAGGGAAAAATGCCGTGTACACACTGCTTATTGTTGAGTGATAATTATGATTTTTATTTACTATTAACTAATTCCAGACTATTTGGCTCTTACCAGCTTTTCACTAACATCCTCTTTCTCTTCCAGTTTCAATCTAGGCAACCATAGTGCATTTAGCTGGCACGTCATCCTTGGTCTGTGACAATTTCCAGGTCTGTCCTTGCCTTTCATGACCTTAAAAATCTTGAGCTCAATATTGGCCAAGTCTCCTGTAGAATACTTCCCAATCATGGTTATTCTGTTATTTTTAATGATTAACTGGGGTTCTGCCTTTTTTGCAAAGAATGCCACAGAAGTGTTCTCCTTGTGACCTTGTATTAGAGAGGACATGAGCCTTATGAAATTTCTGATTTAACTTCCATCACTTGCCAGATTTCTCCACTGTACAACTACTATTCATCCCTTTTCTTACTCTATGTTGTCTTTTGAACTGGACGACTAAGTCCAACCCACCCTTGGGAGGGAGAGGGATTCAACGCTACTGGCTGGACAGGTAGAATATCTACATATATTATTTATAATTTTCTGTGAAGGAAGATTGCTAAGGTGTTATTTCATTACTAATACATTCTTATAGGTATAGAAAATAATTGAATGTCCTAACTCAATTTCCACAAATCTTATAAAATATACTACTGCCAATAAATTATGCAATTGGAAATGTATTAACTGGTGAGAAGCTTTGAATCTCTTAGGAGAAGCTGTCCCTGGAACTTTGCATTTAGGCAATAGAACGTATTAGCGATGAGAGCTTAAAAGGAGGACATGAAGTCAGAAAGTCTGTTTCCTCTTGGCAGAGGCTGGCCAACTCCTGGCAGTAACTGGCCCTGTGTGTGTCTCATTGGTGCCTCATTCTTAGCAGGTATGGCCCTTATTGAAGATGGCCTGCTGGAACTCTCCGTTGGAGGATCACACTGGCAACTCTGATGCAGGCTGTTCAAAATGAACTCCATCTTCCACTTAGCACCAAACTGCAGTCGCAGCAGAGCCTGCCCTCCTGCGTAGCCCATCTCAGTAAACACTGCCCCCATCCACTTTGGCTCCCTATCACTGGAGGCATTCAGTTCTTATCCTTCACCCCCACTAATAAGACATATTCTCCCACTAGGTAAGTGTGACCCTGGAAAAGTCATTTATCCTTTCTGAGCTTGGGAAAAGACATACCAATCTCACAATGTTGTCATGAGAATTTGGTGAGAGAGTGCTTTACATAGTCCTTGGCATAGTGCCTGATACATCACACACATTCAGTAAAGGCATGATTTCTGTTTCTTAAATGTAGATACTTTAAATCAGTCCTCTCCTCTGCATGGCCACTGGTCATTTTTGTTCAAGTCATTTGGAATTCTTTCATGGATTATTGTAATGATATCTTAAATCTTATCTCTAATCCCACCCTCTTCCCATCTGTTCAGATGACCTTCCTGAGGCCAAATTTGATTATGTTACTCCCCTGCTTAAAATCCTTTCACATCTTCCATCTCATCCAGGATGTGGGACTCCTTTGCAGGGACAGTAGCTCTTACCAACTTAACTCCCACCAAGCTTGTGTTCTCCCCTGGGCTCCATCCCGTCAGCTGTTTTTCCTCACTTAGAACCTGTCCTGGTGTCCCATGTCTGTGCAGGACCTCCACGGTCCTCCTCCCGAGCCTGTATCCCCTCACTCCATATCCCATCTGTCTACATCACAAACAGGATTACATAGGCGTCATCTCAGGGGTGCCCGGCTCAAAGGCACCCAGCCTTACACTCTCTTTTACTGCTGGGAGCATTGCTGCCCACGCCTGTCTGCCTCTGCATCTAGATTGGGAGCTCCTACAGGATTTTCTAGTTCTGATGTAGTCCACAGTCCCTGGAAGATGTTAAAAATAAATTATTCAATGACATTTGTTAAACACGGTAAGGCAGACTTTATACAGGACCTTTTAGACAGGTATAGGGACCACAGCGCAATGGGGCCTTGCAGTGAAGAAGGGTGAGGTCAGGTCAAGTGGGAACTCAAGCCAAGAAGCAGGGGCAGCAGATGGAAAATTACTAAGCAGAAGCAGTGGGGTTAAGGGGGATTCTGGCTGAAGACAGCCAGGGGGATCAGGTATCAGTGGGGAATGGTGGAGGGTAAGGAACCTGATCGTATTTCAAGTGTGATCAGATATTGGGAAGGAGGAGGTCTTGCTAAACTGACTTAGCAAGGTTCTTACAAAAATATTATATAAGGAAGTGCACAGATGGGTGTAGCAGAAGGCTCAGGAGCCTGACTACAGTTTGTTCAAGCAAAGAATCTTTGTCACAAGGGGTAGATTTTTTTTTAACTGTTGACTGCCTGCTAGGTTATAGGTTATATCATGACTGAGTTAACTAACTGGGAATCTTGCTATTAGGTGATGGCTCCTATTCCCCTCTCTGCCTGTATTTATTTTTTGGGAGGTTGGGAGTTTTGTGTGTGAGTTGTACCTTTTGAAGCTGTTTCAGAGAATGAGGCGGGAGTCAGGCAAATATCTGAGAGAGGTGCATAGACAGTATTTCTCTCCCATGTTACAAACGGGTGTTCTTGGGGATCTGCAGGCCTCAGCGTCTGCACATCGTGGTTGTATCCTGGGCTTGTATCTACGTGACTGAAGCATGTGTACATCTTCATCATTCTTAAGACTCTGACTTAGACTTTTCAGCAACTTAGAACAGGATAGCACCTTAGAAGACAACCAGCCCAGCGTTTCCTTACACAGGTGAATGACCCGAGGTGCAGAGAGGTCACGTATCTTCCGCTGCACTCCCAGACTGCTTACTGGTGGAAACAGACTCTGCACCTTGGACTTCTGTGTCTTGGCTCTGTGACACGCTTCTTTTCTTCACAAGTGCCATTTGCAGAAACTCGGACTTAAACCATTCCTGGGCCTTCATCCTATAGCTTTCCTGAAGTAATTCCAGAAAGATATTACAGACACAGATTTTAAAATTTTCACTGTTTTCTACCTTAGATACCTCTCAATAATTAAAATGCAACAAAAAATGTTAAACACTGAGTAATATTTTATACTTCTTTTCCATTTTGGACAGTGTTCATCTTGTAAAACCCTTTGCCCCCAGGTGTACTGGAATCACAGTTGAGAATTCCAGAAATCCTAGCACTCTTGGGAGGCCAAGGCAGGTGGATCACCTGAGCTCAGGGGTTTGAGACAAGCCTGAGCAAGGGCAAGACCTTGTCTCTAAAAATAGCTGGGCATTGTGGTGGGCACCTATAGTCCCTGCTAGTCAGGAGGCTGAGGCAAGAGGATCACTTGAGCCCAAGAGTTTGACGTTGCTGTGAACTATGATGCCAGGACACTCTGCTGAGGGCGACAAATTAAAACTCTGTGTCAAAATTAAAAAAAAAAAAAATTCCAGATGTGGGGGCTGAGGCGCCCATTCTTATACATCTCACTAAAGAAACTAGTCAAAAGTGCAAGTGCCCCATCTTCTCTCGAAAACCAGACTATATTAAAATATGACATAAAATAAAGCCCTTTTGTTTGTTCTTCCCGACTCTAGGAAAATTGAATATTTGAGCACATTGATTAATATAGTAATAGAATATTCAGAAGAACTTAGGAACTAGAAAAATCACATGGAGATACACTTTCATGCATCTTCCACATGTCATGAAACCAAGCTTATTTTCTTATAGTTGGGGGCGCTATTGATAAGTTATTTATAAGAGAAATATATTGTCCCTAATTTCAATAATGCTATCAGCATTCAATTTGCATTAAATATAAATTCTTGTTCTTTCTTCTATATGTCAGTATTTCACTGACTATAGTGATAGGCTACTCACATGGGGTTTTAAAGTGGTTTAAATGATCAGAAAAATGATTTGAATTTATTGTTTATAACAATGGTAGAAGTGTTTTATGGATAACAGAAAAATTGCAATAATGTCATGTTTCTTTTCTTCTCATGCCTGTATTTAAGCTTTTGTTGAAGAATTTGACCCCTTCAATCTGGTTCTTATTTTCATAATGTTAAATAGTGACAATTGTATTCTACGCGATTTCCTTCTCCCAAACGGATTTCTCTGATCTTTTTTTTTTTTTTTAATATCTCAACTGCCTGCCTGATAGCAAATACTCACTTCACTTTTTAAAAAGTAGTAAGATGACTGTGAGTGCTCATAGTCAAAGTTTACTGATATAAGTGAAACTTACCCAGAACTCTGTTGGGTGAGTATGTCATAACCTCATGAACAAAGCTATCAGCCTAATGGCTGTGGTTCTCCCAAACGATTGTAATTTATATAGCCTGTGTTCGGCCAAAGCGTGTTTCTATTTTTATTCTTCTATATCTATTTATAAAAGGCATCAGAGTTAATAGTTTTTCCTGCCACTATAACAGAGCAGGGATTTCTAACTTTGGTCCATAGGCTTCTGTGCCTAGGTTTCTGGAACTACATAAAGGTCTTGAAATTGAAAGCTAAATTTTATATGGGGAAGCCTTTTGCTGAGGAGAATGAGCATAACTTTTATCCTATTCTCAAACATGTTTAAGGAGTGCTGGTGTTTGAGGCTCATCCATACAAACCTCTTCTTACATGTGCTCAGAATGGCTGGGGAGCATCAGACATATCTTCACCTACTCATTCAAACTTCTTTTTCCCTCTTCAGCTGCCTGGTCAGCCCACCTATTGCCAAGAAGGGCTTTCTGTATTCTTATAGTCTTAGTCTTTACCTTCTCTATGTCCTTTTATTAGTTTGGATTCTTTTATGTGCATGTGTAATTTAACAGGTACCAAAACACCAACCGAAACCCAACTCAGATAGGCTTAATCAGTGCAGTTCAACATTTACTGGCTCAGGTAACTGAAGTGCAGAGATGAACTGTTCAGGTTCACTTGGACAGATCTCTTTCTCCACCTTTCTTTCAGCTTTGCTTTCCTAGGTGTGCTGGCTTCTCTTCATACTAGCTTCCCTCCTGGTAACAAGATGTAACAGTTTCAGTCCTAGTACTGGCAACCAATTGTCATCATTCAGGACAGTAGAATTGTCACTTCCTTCTGTTATTTAATAAACCAGAACCAATCATCATGGTCAAAGGGATGTCTGTGCATTAATTGAATCAGGCGTGGATTCCCACCACACCTGAACAAAATGGAGACAGAGTGGATGAGCTTACGTGTTTGGTTTATGCCAGTCATGTGCCTGTGTGAGAGAGGGGTGTTAGTAGAACCGTATTTATTATATCTCTTAAACAAAGTGGGGTTCCAGCATAGAGCTCTTGGCACTTTATTATAGTTATACTATAGAAAATAGTATTTTAATAGTAGAGGATGGGAATTTATTACATTTCCTAAAGAAGGCTATATGAAATGTTACTTCTTTGAACTGTTTTATCAGAATTCTACCAGAGAAAAACAGAAACAATTCTGCATATTTAATACCTATCTATGTGCATATGTATATACGATATATATAAAAATAATGGGCTGTATCCTAGGATATTTTATATATGTGCACACATCCCCACACAGACACATTAATTCATCCATGTATTGATTTTTATTTATAAATATTTGTTATTTATATTAAGTATAAATGATTTGTTTATATTTTGCATTTATAAATATACAAGCATATGATCTTTATTATTTTAAAATTTATGAATATAATTTTAAATGTATATTTTTTATTATACATATTTTATATTTACAAATAATATACCAATAATACTTATTTATATATTACAAATAATATACCAATAATACTTTATGTATATATTAAAATGTAAATATGTAAAAATATAAATATTAAATGTATAATTTATGATTTAAGAAATTGGCTTATGTGAGTAGAGAGGCTGACAAGTCTGTACTCTGCAGGGCCAGCACACTGGAAAGTCTGGAGTAGTAACTAACGCTGTCATCTTGAGGTAGAAATTCTTCTTCCTCATTCATTCATTCATGAGGTAAACCTCAGTTTTGCTCTTCATGCCTTTCAGCTGACAGGATGCGGCCTACCCAGATGAAGGAGGATAATCTCCTTTGCTTTAAAGTTGCCTAATTGTAGCTATTAACTGTGTTATTATACAAAATACCTTCATAGCAATATCAAGTTTAATTAGTGCCTAATTAAATAATGTGCTACTACAGTTTAGCCTAGTTGACACTTTAAACTAACTGTTACAGATGTTAATGCTTGTAAGGCCAAAGAAGGGTTGTGAGATTAAATAAATTTCAGAAACGTTAAATTAGCATTTTTCAGTCTTCAACGTATTTGAACGTATTATGGTTTTTAAACTATTTCTCAAACTTACTTGACTTTTTTTGTTCCCCAGAAGAGTATCTTACTGAAGTAGTGTTTTACAGAATACATTTTGGAAAACACTTTGGAAAACACTGGATTAAACTATGACAAAGCAGAGAGGGGCTTTACTGTAATTACCTGTTGCCCAGGATGGAGAGCAGTGGCCTCATCATACCTCACTGCAACCTCAAACTCCTGGGCTTAGGTAATCCTCCTGTCTTGGCCTCCCCAGTAGCTGGGACTATAGGCATACAGCACCACACTGGGCTAATTTTTTTGTTATTTTTTGTAGGTATAGGAGCTCTCTGTGTTTCTTAGGCTGGTCTTGAGCTGCAGGCCTCAATGATCCTACTGTTTAGGCCTTCCAAAGAACTTCGATTACAAGTATGAGTCTGTTTGTGTTCTGAATTTATTTACGTCTGTTTCTTTGCCTCTGTTAAATTATAAGCCCCTTTGGGATCACACTTTTGTGTCTTCACAAAGCGGAAATTTAATAAACATTGACGGAGAAAGATTTTTAGGTAAATAACTGGGTAGTAAGTCTTGGGTTAATGCCCTTCATAAGCCATCGCTCAGAGCCTTCACTTTCCCTTGCCAGAAATTAGATTGTAATAGCTATAAACTGTTTGCTGCTCTTTGGAGATTTTCTCAAGGCGGGGAACCAGCCAGTAAGATGGAGGAGGTGCTGTGTCCTGGGCATAAGAAGCACAATAAGCCTCATTTTATTACTTTCGCTTTTTAATGTGACAGGCTATAACTTTATTCCACTTAAGAAATTATTTAAATCCAGAGCAAACAAGTAATGAAAAGAAAAGGACAGGTGAAGTTCCTGAAAGTGAGTCTAGTTTTGTTTGCTTTTTTTTTGTGTTTCACTATCTTCTCACGATACCCAGCACATTGCTTCACTATCATTGGTGCTTGGCGTATGTTGTGTGTGATTTAGAAGAGGTAACTGTTTCCTCTGGACTGTGCTGAACTCCCTTCTTACTATGATGACATATTATTAGATCAAACAGGCCGAGGATTGCTCTCCTATAACCTATCCCAAATGCCATATGGTCTGGACATGGCTCAGAGTCCTGGCAAAGACTATAACCAGTAATCAAATCAGGTCGTGGGTAGATTCATGTGCCTGGAAGGGAGTGGAGTGTGGAAGACAGATGTGGTTGTCATCTGCAGGTCCCTGGGCCTGTCTGGATCTCTGCCTAATCCTCTGAGCTGATTCCCTTTTGGGGGCCACCCTGATCTCATTGCATGGATGATGTAAACATTTTTGGGGGGGAAATCCACAAAATTTAAAGTTCGATTTAATTAGAAAGGTACTGGTTGAATCTGAAGAGATTATGTTTTAAGATAACCATTTTGATTTTATTTATCAGCTAGTTTATTTGTATTGTAGGCATGAAAAAGTGGGCACATGCATTTTCTATTTATTTCCTCACTGTATAATGAAAAGAGGACTTAAAGCTGCCCTTGGTCAAGGATCTGGGATAGAACCCAACCTTGTTGTAAACCTTGAAAGTTTCCTTCCCCCCCAACTACACAGATGATCCTGAAATTAGCTGCTGTACTTGAAACAATGGCCTGAAAACTGAAAAGAGTTAGAACTTCAAAAGTTTTTTCCTGGAAGATTATAAAATTAATAATCTAATTATTTTAGGTATTATTATATTTTATGTATAATATAACATAAATGTAATTATATTTATTTTAAAATATAATAGATAGAAATATACTAAATATATAAATAATGTAAGTAATTTTGAAATAATAACTTCATTTTAGAAATTTTAGAAATGATACATAAACAAAGTTAGGCAATAAAAATTGCTTTTAATCTCATTACCCAGAAGTGTTCACTATTCATATTATTCTTGGTTCCTTTCGTATTTGTATGTGTGTGTGTGTGTATTTGTTTTTATTTAATTATTTCCCAAAATGCTTTACTATAGGGCCTTAAAGTTAATGTTTTATGAATCGAAGAATATTTATTCTTCATTGCTTTTTAAATATGCTTTTATATACATCATATAAAACATAAAAATATATTTGACGTACTCTGTCATTGAGTGTACTGAACTGCATATAACAGCAGCTGCTGGTGTGTAGCAGGTGTGTACCATGAGCCGGGCATGTTATTTTCATTGTTCAATTGTCACAATAACCTTCTAGATAGGTGTTATTGACCTGATGAAGCAGAGGCCTCAGGAGAACAATAACCTGTCTGTGTCATACAGGCAAGAAGTGCCCTAGCCAGGGACTGTCTGATTATGTGAGTGACGCCAAAGTTTATACTCTTAAAATTGTCATACTGGCTCTTCTGAAGTGAGTGTCATGTTGAATTTACTATGGCCTGACCAAAACATCTAAGATGCGATGAAATTAAATTATGAGAAACTTGGCCATGTGTACAGATGTGACATTCAGGACTTGACAGAGGTGATTCAGAGTGCTTCTGTGTTTCAGGGAAGGTATGGATACACCATCAGGCAGCTGTTAAAGAGCCCCGGGAGAACGCTGTGCTGCCTGGTCCTACCTGATCAAAGGCATTATGCACTTCTTTAAAGAAGGAAGATGTTCTTTGCAGGCTTTCCTTAAAAATCTGTTTGTTTCTGATAATGGGATCAAAACATTATCAGAGGACTCAATTTGGGGACTTCAAAGTTAGGTGATAATAAATATTTTATTGTCTCTATCAATGCTTGTGGGCTCATTATGTATAGATTTTAAGTTTTTAGAACAATGCTCATTTCTGAAGGTGCAACTCCATTTCCCAGTATACCACTCCTTCCTCTAGGTCGTCATCTGTGTAAGATTTGTTTTTCTTTCTCATACCTGCTTCACTCTTCATCCTTTCTGTTCTTACCTAGATCCCATTTTACTTTCTCTGTCTTCTTCCTTTCCCCTTCAGTTTTCCATTCCCTGTAACAACTTATGTTCTCTCCCAACATCCATTTTATCTTCTCCCTTTCTTACCAGGGAGAAGATAAACTAACTCCTAATTCTGAGCCCCACACCTTACATTTACTCAGACTTTTCATATTCTGTTTGTAACACCTCTCAACACACCCATGAATGTGATTTTTTTTTCAGCCCAGAAATTGCCTTGGCCTTGTAACTTCTTGGATATTCTTGGCTATGGCCTCCTATGTTTGCTTAGATAAAACTTTGGCGTTAAGCATGGAGAGCATTTCTGGATCTGTAAGGAAGGTAGTGTTGGGTAGCTGTATTTTGTGTAATCTGCTCCTGTTAGCCTGTGCACTTTCATAAAGCAACTGTTCTGTGACTGATGGAAAGGCTCCTGGGTTATGGATAATCTAATTACATTCTACTCTTCCACAGTCTACTGTGCTCCAAAGGCTTTTGACCAAAGAGTGATATCAATGTCATTCTTCACTGACCAAGTCACTTCATTCCAGAGGAAGAAGTGTCTTTTTAAAAAAAATTTTTTTTCTGTCATTTAGTCTAAAAGAGTGCTTGTCTACATGGGTGTCCAGATTGATCTTAGAAAAATACGAGTGCACTGGTGGTAACAGCCTGGACTAACTAACTAAGACTGTGACAGAAGGGGCTACCTGACATGCTGGGTGTGTGTACCATGCTCACTGCATCACAAGACTGGGTGGAAGGCAGGGCCGGGCCAGTTCCAACCTTGCCCTTAATAAGTTTTTATTTTTATTTTTAAATAAAATACAAATACACCTGCAGGGATTCAATCTGTGCTTGTCTTTCAACCTCTCCTTTTACTTTTTATTTTTTCTTTCTGCTTAGTCTTTTCTTTAAAATACTTCTAAATATTGTATGTAAATATGTAAGAATGTGATAGAGTGCCATGATCGAAAGGAAATTTCAATATGCATTCACTAACGAAGTTTCCTGGCGCAGAAGTTATGTTGAAGAAACCCATGCTTTTCTGGTTCACAGGGTTATGCAGATGTGACTTTGTGGTATTGAGTTTAGGGCTCAATGGCTTCTTCCTTACCAGCCACTCTGTGCCCATGTCTCATTACCACTGATGAATTCAGAAGGATCTGATGGAAGAGGGCAGGGGGTAATTAAGAGTTCACGCATCTCTGTGCATTTTCTCTTTCTTTGCACTTGTGTTACTTGAGTCGTGTCAGTATAACAGAAGGCATCTGGGCGAGGGCAGAGTTGTGGGATGCCAAGGCATAGTCATAGTCCCAGGATGCCAAGTCACTGTCATATTAGTGGCAACTCTGGGAATTACCCCCAAGTCTGTAGTCACACACTTTCCAAGAATGGATCTATTTGGAGAGGTGTTTTAAACCGAGCTGGAGTCATTTGTCTTGGCTTCTTCCACTGATTTCTGTGGGAACCCTGACTGTTGGCTGCTGTAGTATGATCTGTGCGCAGAGACGCAGGGCTCTTGCTGTGAATAGTATGACATGCCACAAACCATGAAGGAGCAAGTGCCTTGTTTTCTGTTTTTCTTTAATGTGGGAGAGTGTGGAAGAACACACACAAGATGCCTCCTTATTTGGGCCTTCATGATATGACCAGAATTTTCTTATATATTTTCTCTGGATCCCTTTATTTAATCAACTTTAAATTGAAATATACTTTTGGGGAACTTGTGGTTACTAGTAGAGTGAATATAATAAAATCCCATGAGTCTTTCTTATAGGTTCCCCCCAAACCTAAATATAATATTTAATTTTAAAAGTCTCTGATGACATTCTTAGCAGTTGACAAGTAACTAATATGGTAAAAACAGTGCTGCAATGTTAAGTTAATAGGGATGTAATGTTAACCAAAGGCATTTGTAAGAAAAACTTTGACTGAATTGTTTGTGACTCACTCATTACATACTTTTTGTTGAGAAATTTTTATCTCTGGTTCTACTGATTTTCAAAATAAGGGCTCGATAAGGAATTATCTCTTTTTTTTTTTTTTTTGGCCGGAGCTGGGTTTGAACCCGCCACCTCCAGCTTATGGGACCGGCGCCCTACTCCTTGAGCCACAGGCGCCGCCCGGAATTATCTCTAATGTCATGCTAGTTATTGATAATGGCTAGATAAGCATTGTACAGACTAGAAAAATAATTCCAGTAGTCTATACATTCTTACCCGTCTGACAGTTAACAGCAAAAGTGATGCTCCTTCTATGGATTGTCTGTGTAGGAAGAGCTCCAGGGCTCAGGCTGTCATATCTGTTTTTATCTTAGCTTTCAGTTGCTCGTCTGCAGAGACTTGTTTCTTGTAGGTCACTTGGCTTCTGCTGATGAATTAACTAATTTAGAGCAACACAGAGCATGCACACACATGCATATTCAGGTTCTCATTAGTGAAGTCTTAGTCTTCAGGGTGGAGGTGGATTTAATTTAACTAATTTCTACGTGGATGGTACTTTGGTGCACCTCTCCTGTTTCACCATTCTTTGCTTTCATCTTCTTCCAAAAGTAAAAATCGCGAAAGCCCAGGAGCTGGTGGTTGCTGTGAATCCTGTGACATCATGGCACTCTACCGAGGGCGGTTAAGTGAGACTCTGTCTCTACAAAAAAAAAAATTAAAAAAAAAAAGTAAATTTGGGTTCTGACAGCTGCATATGGAGAAGCCTCGGAGCCGGGTGCTGCGGCTCCTCTTCTGAGCAGACCTCCAAGCCAACAGCAGGTGCGAGATGCCCTACTTGACCTCAGAGCCTGGGAGGAGAGACATTTCCAGTTCCGGACAGGGTCAGGCTGTTCTGTCGCAACAGATGGTCAGCATTTGGTTTTCTCAGTCATGTCACCTGGGGAACTCCAATACCATTTGATGTCATCTTTCTTTTCATCTAAAAAGACGCAGAAAGGGGAACACAATGTCATATAAAAATAGCCAACAGCTTCAAGACATGATTGCAAGAGGGACTTTACCTAACAATTGCAATCAGTGTAACCTGGCTTATTGTACCCTCAATGAATCCCCAACAATAAAAAAAAAAAAATACATCTAAAGAAAAAAAATAAGAATGAAAGATAATATTTAAAAAAAACAGAAATGAACCAATAAATATGACACATTTGCTAAAATGCTTAACTATAATTCTATGATCTTGATATTATTCTATTTTATGGAAGATTGAAAAGATTTAGCTACTGAGGTTATTAAGTAGATTATATAGAGTTTTTTTCATTTCTCAATAGTAAGTATGATAGAAATTTCTATTTAAATTTTTGAATTTGATATTCATATATGCATGAACACTGATATTTCTTCATCTCTGACAAAACTTTTGTCATTATCATCTCTATTTTGTTACACACTGACAAGTCAACTCAATATTTAAATAATTCCCAAGTAAAGTCCAGTTATTTAAATTACAAATTGTATATTATGTTATCTATAAGCATTTCTTTTTCACCTGGAAAGCATTTCAGAAATCCTACTGTGCTCAGATACAGAACTCTGGGAAAACCGCCATAGTTTTAGATGTGAGCACTTACGGCAGATAAAAGCCCAGAGTAAATGATTTTCATCTAGATCCTTGCAGCAAATGGAGGTGGCAGTTGGAGTCAAATTTTGTTCTAAAACCTGGTCAAGGACCAGGAGCGGTGACTCACGCCTGTGATCCTAGCATTCTGGGAAGCTGAGGCAGAAGGATTCCTTGAGCTCATGAGTTCAAGACCAGCCTGAGAAAAAAGGAGACTTTGCCTCTGCTAAAAATAGCAAAAAATTTGTCAGGCATAGTGGCATGCACTTGTAGTCCCAGCTACGTGGGAGGCTGAGGCAGGAGGATCTCTTGAACCCAGAAGTTTGAGGTTTCTGTGAGGTAGGCCAAGGCCATGCACTCTAGCCTGGACAACAGAGCCATATTCTGTATCAGTACATAATACTAATACTAATACTAATACTAATAATAATAATAAGACTGGCTTTATTTGGAATTTGAGGACAAGTGCCTTAGTTATACCTACTAGGCTAGAACTAGCTGTGCTGCTGTTTCATTAGTGTCTGAGTTTGATACAAAGAGAGAAGCTGATAGGAAATAGGGTTAGGGTGGAGGGCAACAAAGCCCAAAGGTGGGGTCATTGTGGGCAAACCCTTCAGGAAGCTGGCAGAGATTGCTGCCACGTGGCCATGGCAGCGTAGGCTGTGAGATACTTCCAAGTCTCTGCACGGAATCTTTTCTTGGGTGTAAGCAGGGTTGACACCTTTGATAAAACACAGGGAACAGGCCTGTTAACCTCGTTTAAGGCCTTCTCACTCTGTAATGACATGAGCTGACATTAATATCACAATACAAACTTGGAAGTGTATCAGAGATGATATTCATGGAAGATGTGAAGAAATTAACAGATTGAGATAGAAAGTGAAGAATCAAGAGGTCGGTTTCTCTCAGGATTCACAGAAACCCATTCCCATAAATCCATCTGCTCAGCCCACTTTTCAGTGCAAGAAGATTTCACATGTGGTTGCCAGCACCTGCAGGCAAGGAGTTGGCTCTGTTGATCCCATCACTCTTTCTTGCACAGAGCTTTACATCGCCAGCCACCTACATATTTTTGGATGATGGCGATAAAAGTGAAACTAACCAAGTACATAGATCATTGGGTAACAAAGATACTGCTCTTTAGTTCCTAGGTTTTCACTGGGGATTTTTGTGGTTTTTGAGGAGCTACTTCCAACAAATACTTGTGTGACCTCAGTGAGGCCTGGGGTAGGTGCTGGATAGCAGTACTGCAGTGAGCTCATTTGTTGCAGAAGAATCCAGAAATTCCCAGTGCTCCTAAAGCTGAACTTTGGAGTGATTTATGTGGCATTTAAACTGGAAATAATTATTGAAATTCTCTGGTTTGATTGAAATACATTTCTTTTTTTTTATTTTTATTGAGACAGAGTTTCACTTTTTCGCCCTCGGTAGGGTGCCATGGTGTCACAGCTCACAGCAACCTCAAATTCTTGGGCTTAAGTGATTCTCTTATCTCAGCCTCCCAAGTAAGTGGGACTACCGGCACCTGCCACAATACCCGGCTATTTTTTTTGTTGCATTTGTTATTGTTTAGCTGGCCCGGGCCAGATTTGAACCTGCCAGGCTGGGCGTATGTGGTGGGGGCCTACCACTGAGCTACGGGCACCACCCTGATTGAAATACATTTCTGATGGCCATTATTTGAAGGTCTCATGTCATAGTTTAATCTTATTAGGACTGCTATATAATATCATGGTTGAATGTTGTCTATAATCCTGTCACTGTCCATGGAGCCTGGGTTCCTAAAAATTACAAATAGCTATGGTCTGCCCATCCTCTGTCATCATCACTCCCATTGGGATCTTCTCAGTTTGGTGAGCTTTGAATGGAAAAATCTTCCAAGGTATCAAGCAATTATATTTCTCCTTAAATACAGAGAATGTTTACAGCTATCTTTATTATAATTTGAGTGGAGTTTCTTGGATTCATGCCCAGGAAGTTTATTTTTGTGTGGAGTAGGCTGATTTTCTAATTTTCTCGACATTTCTTAGTAGAGTTTACCAAGCTGTTTGTCTTCGCTGACAACTTCAGCTATGTCAGAGTTTGTGTGAATGCAGTGGATCCTTAACAAAGCCGTTACCCAGGGTTCCCTAAGACCTTTATGCTGACTTTTAGAGTAATGATTTTTGCACCAACTTCCCTGAGTCTGTCTTGGAAGTGGAAACAATAGCTCAATTGTGTGTTTTCACTCTCAAAGCCCCATACTGTTCGTGTAAAGTGTCTGTTATTTGTTTTTGTGGTCTCAGAGCTTTGCATTTATGAATTCATTGTATTATCATTTTGTGATTATTTAGGTTCTCTGATGGTATTCTAATTAAATGCCCATTTCCTAATTATACAGCTCCATTTTACACTGCTTAGAATGCCAACCTCTCTCAGTGTATTTTTGAATATGTTGGTAATGGATTGGAATCGGCAGTGTTACAGGAAATAAACTATTTAAAGGCAAATGACAAAAAGATTAAAAGCACTGCCCCAAAGTAGGTTTCTTCACATGGAGAACACACACACACACACACACACACAGGTATGCAAACATATATAACTGTATGCATTTCCATACTTACTAATTGATCATAGAATCCAACTAGGTGTTTTACAAAAATGATCCTATCTTGCATCCATTCCATGGCTATAACTCAGCAATTAAAATGTAACAGACTCTTTTTTTTTTTTTCTTTTTTTTTAGACAGAGCCTCAAGCTGTTGCCCTGGGTAGAGTGCCGTGGCATCACAACTCACGGCCATATAGCCATTCTCTTGCTTCAGCCTCCCAAGTAGCTGGGACTACAGGCACCCGCTACAATGCCTGGCTATTTTTTTTTGGTCGTAGTTGTCACTGTTGTTTGGCAGGCCCAGGTTGGATTCAAACCCTCCAGCTCTGGTCTATGTGGCTGGCACCTTAGCCGCTTGCGCTATAGCGCTGAGCCAACAAACTCTTGATGCTTGAAATAACTTGGATGGACCACCCACTAGTGAAAAATGTGAAAAAAAAAAGCCACTCTGAAAAGGTCTGATATCATTTATATAATAGTCTCAAAACGAAAAACGTATAGACATAGAGAACAGATTAGTGGTTGTTATGTGTTAAGGATGGTAGTGACAGGATGGGGTGGGGTTGGGTGTGACCATAAAGGGGAACATGAGTGACATCCTTATAGGGATGTAATAGTTCTGTATTTTTTTTGTGGTGGTGGTTAGCTAAATCAATACATGTGATAGAAGGGCAGAGAACTATATGCACATATTCTTCCAATGTCAATTTCCTAATTAAACATTACTATAATTATCTAAGATACAACCATTGGGGGAAACTAGGTGAAGAGTATGCATTACCTCTTTATACTATTTTTTGCAACTTTTTGTAAATCTGTAATTATGTCAAAATAATTTTTTCAAATGTGCTAATAGTTATGAAGAGCCCTAAAGAAAATAAGCTTTTCCTTTCTGAGGTTGGTAATAAATAAATGCAGGAATTGATTCTCAGAGCTGGAAAAGACTTATGATATTCACACATAAATGCCAGATTAGTATGGCAGTCTTAGCCTTTTAAAAAAACTGTTTATAGCTTCTATTCATGGCAGCAGTCTTTTTATTTTTGAAAATTTATTAGCTAACATGGATACACTTATAAAGTGATGTTGAATGCTCACAACAGTACGTTTGATCTTCCACATTTTGAAAGTCTACAGCAGGAGTTGTGCTGGCAACATTCCAATAGTCCTCAAGCCAAATCCATTAAAAAAAAAAAATACACATGGCTCCACTGGACATTCTGATAATGCTAGTCTTGAATGGGGATTTTTAAAACCAGTTTTATTGAGATTTCATTGAAATAAAAAATTACGTTTTTAAGATATACACCTTAATATTTTGAGATATGTCTACAGTATGAAGTGATCACCACAAACTTTACCACATCCATAACCTCTACATAGTTACCATTGTGTGCGGAGTCTGAGCTGTTTTGTTGTGAAGTGTTGTTATCATAACGAAACTTGTTTACTTTATGCTTAACACTTAAAAAAATCCACAATGGGTACAGGACTTTAAGCTGGCTAAGACAAACAAGCATCTCAAACTATGTCCATGAGAACCTAGGAAAACCCCTTTAGGAAATAAACTACAACATATGATATGAAGTTTATGCAAAACTTTTAGCCCCAAATCCAAGGAAAAGAGAGAAGAGATTTGCAGTACTTTACTGATCATCATCACTGCCAAGTGACAACTCATTTGTGCATTTTGCTATTTGTATTTTTTCTTTTTCTTTTTTTTTTTTTTTCAGTTTTTGGCCAGGGCTGGGTTTGAACCCACCACCTCCGGTATATGGGGCTGGCGTCCTACTCCTTGAGCCACAGGCACCGCCCTATTTGTATTTTTTCTAATTCTTCTCTTCCCTTTCCCCCAGTAAAATAAAAGGACACACAATCATAGAACTAGAACCCAAGGGAAGGGGCAGAAAGATTTTGTTTCCTTCATCTTCTTTGGACATTCAGAGCATATGCTTTGGGCCTCCCCTCTCAATATGTTTAATTCTAGTCTCTGTATCTCTCACTCCCTTTCTTGCCATAGAGTTTGCTGTTTAACTACCAACAATTAAGAGTCCCTAAATAAGTAGGAACCGAATATGTTTTAAAAACGGATTACAAAGAGGAGAGGGAGGGGTGGAGAGGGAGGGGTGGGGAGGGAAGAGGGTGGGTGGAGGGAAGGTAATTGGTAGATCCAGACCTATGGTGCATTTTACTAGGGTACATGTTAAATCTACTAAGGGTAGAATATAAAATATCTTAACACAGTAACTAAGAAAATGTAGTGAAGGCTATGTTAACCAGTTTGATGAAAGTATTTCAAATTGTATATAAAATTTGTACCCCATAATTGCATTAATGTACACAGCTATGATTTAATAAAAAAATAAATAAATGGATTACAGTCCAGGGAAAAGTAGTAGCAATAGTTTTAAAAAGTGAGTAGTTTATCTTAGTGTAATTCAATGTGAAGTGTAAAAAAGAGACAAAAAAAATTTCAACTCAATTTCCTGAAAGATTTTCTTACTGGACTCATGATATTCGTGGGGAAAATATTGAGGAAGGGGATTTAGGCAAGTTTCAGACAGTCCAGTAGAAATGAGAGGGGTTGGGATGTGGGTAAATGTGCAGTATCCTGAATTCTCATCCCTGGGATGCAACCGGGACTCTCCATGTATTGCTCCAAGTGATTTGAAGATGGTGTCCTTTTGAGAAGTTCTTTTCTCAATATATGATCTCCTAATTGTTCTAGTTTGAATTAAGAAAATGTGACTTAAAAATATTCCACTGTACAGAATGAATTAAAAGTATGACACAAGTTTTCTTGTCGTGTGACTCATTTAATAGTGAACTTCTGTTGGGTTTGAAAATGGATTTTTATAGATCATTAACAACCTGACAGGTTCTGGGAGTAGAAAAATATAAATTCTATGTGTTAGGGAAAAAAATGCCAGTTGAAGATCATTTAAAAGTGACAGAATATTCCTGAATGCTTCAGATGAAGTAAGCAGGAAATAACTGTTTATTAAACGTTTTGCAAGAACATGGCAATTATATGCAACTTCTTTTGTAAATGCTATTCATTATTTTACATGCCATCTAATTAATAGCAGAAAAGAATTTTGAAAGACAGAATAAACATCTCTCACCTTCCATTTATGACTAGCTCTCCCGAAAGACAAGCCCATCCACTTGCTTCCTGCCCATCTTTATCTCTCTTTATCTTCTCTGCACATGTCAGTCCTGATTCTTTTTTTTTTTTTTTTTTTTTTGTAGAGACAGAGTCTCACTGTACCGCCCTCGGGTAGAGTGCCGTGGCGTTACACGGCTCACAGCAACCTCTAACTCTTGGGCTTACGTGATTCTCTTGCCTCAGCCTCCCGAGCAGCTGAGACTACAGGCGCCCGCCACAACGCCCGGCTATTTTTTTTTTTTTTGTTGTTGCAGTTTGGCCGGGGCTGGGTTTGAACCCGCCACCCTCGGCATATGGGGCCGGCGCCCTACTCACTGAGCCACAGGCGCCGCCCTCAGTCCTGATTCTGTCTCACCAAGTCTCTAAAGCTGCTAACAGTAAGATCTCCTTTCATTGGCCGAATTTAACAAAAATGTTTTTCTGTCCATATACGTGTATTAGCTGATTTCATTCTAGAATTTAAGTCTTAATAATAATACAAAATGTTTGAACATGTTTCCTCTGGCTCCAACTGTGTGATGTCTGCTGGTGAACCCTCCTTACTTTGCTGACTCACTCTGCATTTTTCACTGGCTTTTCTCTCTTCATCTGCCCTCTAAGAGTGGGCTTTCCCCAAGGATTTACCGTCAGCCCCTGTCCGTTGTCTTCCTATATTCTTGATTATGACTCAGTGTTCTTGTCTCAATTGTATCCACAGCCCCAAACTCTCTTCTGAACTGTAGGCCTTATTTGCATTTTCCAGTCTGAATATTTTGTCCTCCTTAAAAACCCTGCTTCTCTCCCTTTCTACTTTCTCTTACACCATAAATTTCAGTCTCTTTCTTGGCTTTATTCACTTCCTGTTTCCCAATTTATTCCCTCATTTCTCAGCCCTAAAGATTCCTCAAATCTAGAACCTTCTCTGTAACCCTATTGCCACAATCTTGCTTGAAACCTTCGACCTTTCGTAGTTAGATTATTCAATTGTAACCTAATATGTGCCTTGGTCTCTAAATACTTCCCCTTAACACCCACCCTTCTCACTGATTATCTTTAATTCTCAGAATTATCTTCCTAATTAAAATCTGAGCGTCTCATTCATGGTTCTTAATACATAAAGAACCATGATCTCACCCTACCTTTCTGAATACATAAAAGGCTTCCATTCCCAAAATAGATCGTCGCTCTTTCTAGAATGACCTCTCTCATATCTTGTCTATCTGGTAAGCCACTTTATCCTTTGAGTTTGGATGTTATGCCCAGTGAAGTTGTCCCTGCTGATTCCCAAACCCAATTATTGCTTTTTTGCAGAGTGAGTTTATTTTTCTGTTGCCACTGATAATATTTATTTGCATCATGGACCCCACTAGGATGCTGAGCTCTAACACCATGTCTGATCCACAATAGGTGCGAGTTATTGTGTGGTAAGTGTAGTTCGCATTACCCAGCTCCACCATTCAGGGAGTGCAGCTATCATACTTCTAGCAACTGGCCTCATCTTCTTCTTCTCCTTTTCCCTTCTGGATTTTGGGCTTTCAAGGGTAGCCTCGGGTAGTCACAAACACTCATAGCAATAATTGTCTTCATTTTCCTCACCTTTGTATTCTTGTCCTTTCCTCCTCTGACTAACAATTTCCTTTCAGGCCATCACAGTGATATTGCTTTTGCATGCCTAACATTGGAAGCAAGTGACTCCTTCCATTTAATACCACATTTATCATGCACAAGGTGGAGAAAATGCCCACAACCCCCACTTCTCTTGTATTCTCTTCCAATTTGTGCATTAATCTATGGCAAGCAGAATTTCCCCCTTATCCTTTCTGTGAGTCATTGTTCATTATACCCCCTCTTGCTGTGTGAACCAACTTAGGCTCTTTGGGACTGGATTGGATGCCAGTTGGAGAGACTGGGACTGTGCTCTTCTTTTTTTTTTTTTTTTTTTTATTGTTGGGGATTCATTGAGGGTACAATAAGCCAGGTTACACTGATTGCAATTGTTAGGTAAAGTCCCTCTTGCAATCATGTCTTGCCCCCATAAAGTGTGACCCACACCAAGGCCGCACCCCCCTCCCTCCGTCCCTCTTTCTGCTTCCCCCCCCATAACCTTAATTGTCATTAAGTGTCCTCATATCAAAATTGAGTACATAGGATTCATGCTTCTCCATTCCTGTGATGCCTTACTAAGAATAATGTATTCCACTTCCATCCAGGTTAATACGAAGGATGTAAAGTCTCCATTTTTTAATTTATTTTATTTTTTTTTATTGTTGGGGATTCATTGAGGGTACAATAAGCCAGGTTACTCTGACTGCAATTGTTAGGTAAAGTCCCTCTTGCAATCATGTCTTGCCCCCATAAAGTGTGACACACACCAAGGCCCCACCCCCCTCCCTCCGTCCCTCTTTCTGCTTCCCCCCCCATAATCTTAATTGTCATTAACTGTCCTCATATCAAAATTGAGTACATAGGATTCATGCTTCTCGATTCTTGTGATGCTTTACTAAGAATAATGTCTTCCACGTCCATCCAGGTTAATACGAAGGATGTAAAGTCTCCATTTTTTTTAATGGCTGAATAGTATTCCATGGTATACATATACCACAGCTTGTCAATCCATTCCTGGGTTGGTGGGCATTTAGGCTGTTTCCACATTTTGGCGATTGTAAATTGAGCTGCAATAAACAGTCTAGTACAAGTGTCCTTATGATAAAAGGATTTCTTTCCTTCTGGGTAGATGCCCAGTAATGGGATTGCAGGATCAAATGGGAGGTCTAGCTTGAGTGCTTTGAGGTTTCTCCATACTTCCATCCAGAAAGGTTGTACTAGTTTGCAGTCCCACCAGCAGTGTAAAAGTGTTCCCTTCTCTCCACATCCACGCCAGCATCTGCAGTTTTGAGATTTTGTGATGTGGGCCATTCTCACTGGGGTTAGATGATATCTCAGGGTTGTTTTGATTTGCATTTCTCTAATATATAGAGATGATGAACATTTTTTCATGTGTTTGTTAGCCATTCGTCTGTCATCTTTAGAGAAGGTTCTATTCATGTCTCTTGCCCATTGATATATGGGATTGTTGGCTTTTTTCATGTGGATTAATTTGAGTTCTCTATAGATCCTAGTTATCAAGCTTTTGTCTGATTGAAAACATGCAAATATCCTTTCCCATTGTGTAGGTTGTCTCTTTGCTTTGGTTATTGTCTCCTTAGCTGTACAGAAGCTTTTCAGTTTAATGAAGTCCCATTGGTTTATTTTTGTTGTTGTTGCAATTGCCATGGCAGTCTTCTTCATGAAGTCTTTCCCTAGGCCAATATCTTCCAGTGTTTTTCCTATGCTTTCTTGGAGGATTTTTATTGTTTCATGCCTTAAATTTAAGTCCTTTATCCATCTTGAATCAATTTTTGTGAGTGGGGAAAGGTGTGGGTCCAGTTTCAGTCTTTTACATGTAGACATCCAGTTCTCCCAACACCATTTATTGAATAGGGAGTCTTTCCCCCAAGGTATGTTCTTGTTTGGTTTATCAAAGATTAGGTAGTTGTAAGATGTTAGTTTCATTTCTTGGTTTTCATTGTGATTCCAAGTGTCTATGTCTCTGTTTTTGTGCCAGTACCATGCTGTCTTGACCACTATGGCTTTGTAGTACAGACTAAAATCTGGTATGCTGATGCCCCCGGCTTCATTTTTATTACTAAGAAGTGCCTTAGCTATACGGGGGTTTTTCTGGTTCCATACAAAACGCAGAATCATTTTTTCCAAATCTTGAAAGTACGATGTTGGTATTTTGATAGGAATGGCATTGAATAGGTAGATTGCTTTGGGAAGTATAGACATTTTAACAATGTTGATTCTTCCCGTCCATGAGCATGGTATGTTCTTCCATTTGTTAATATCCTCTGCTATTTCCTTTCTGAGGAGTTCATAGTTTTCTTTATAGAGGTCCTTCACCTCCTTCGTTAGGTATATTCCTAGGTATTTCATTTTCTTTGAAACTATGGTGAAGGGAGTTGTGTCCTTAATTAGCTTCTCATCTTGACTGTTATTGGTGTATACAAAGGCCACTGACTTGTGGACATTGATTTTATATCCTGAAACATTACTGTATTTTTTGATGACTTCTAGGAGTCTTGTGGTTGAGTCTTTGGGGTTCTCTAAGTATAAGATCATGTTGTCAGCAAAGAGGGAGAGTTTGACCTCCTCTGCTCCCGTTTGGATTCCCTTTATTTCCTTGTCTTGCCTAATTGTATTGGCTAGAACTTCCAGCACTACGTTGAATAGTAAAGGTGACAGAGGACAACCTTGTCTGGTTCCAGTTCTAAGAGGAAAAGCTTTCAGTTTTACTCCGTTCAGTAAAATATTGGCTGTGGGTTTGTCATAGATAGCTTCAATCAGTTTTAGAAATGTGCCACCTATGCCTATACTCTTCAGTGTTCTAATTAGAAAAGGATGCTGGATTTTATCAAATGCTTTTTTCTGCATCCATTGAGAGGATCATGTGATCTTTATTTTTGCCTCTGTTAATATGGTGGATAACGTTTATGGACTTGTGTATGTTAAACCAGCCTTGCATCCCTGGAATGAAGCCTACTTGATCATGATGAATGACTTCTTTGATGATAAGCTGTAATCTGTTGGCTAGGATTTTGTTGAGAATTTTTGTGTCTGTGTTCATGAGTGAGATTGGTCGGAAATTCTCCTTTTTGTTTGGGTCTTTTCCTGGTTTTGGTATCAGGTTGATGTTTGCTTCATAGAATGTGTTGGGGAAGATTCCTTCTTCCTCAATTTTTTGGAATAATTTCTGCAGTCCAGGAATAAGCTCTTCCTTGAAGGTTTGATAGAATTCTGGTGTGAAGCCATCTGGACCAGGGCATTTTTTGGTTGGAAGATTTTTTATTGTTTCTTTGATCTCAGTGCTTGAAATTGGTCTGTTCAGGAGCTCTATTTCTTCCTGGCTAAGTCTAGGGAGAGGGTGCGATTCCAAATATTGATCCATTTCCTTCACAGTGTCAAATTTCTGGGCATAGAGTTTCTGGTAGTATTCAGAGATGATCTCGTGTATCTCTGTGGGATCAGTTGTTATTTCCCCTTTATCATTTCTGATTGAGGTTACTAGAGATTTTACTTTTCCATTCCTTGTTAGTCTGTGTAGGTTGAGCTGTAAATTGAGCTGCAATAAACAGTCTAGTACAAGTGTCCTTATGATGGTTTATCTATTTTATTTATTTTTATCCAATGGTTTATCTATTTTATTTATTTTTTCAAAAAACCAACTCCTTGTTTCATTAATTTTCTGAATGATTCTTTTCTTTTCAATTTCATTGATCTCTGATTTGATTTTGGATATTTCTTTTCTTCTATTGAGTTTAGGCTTAGATTGTTCTTCTTTTTCCAATTGCATAAGATCGCTTGTGAGATTGTTGATGCGCTCTCTTTCTGTTTTTCGAATGTAGGCATCTAAAGCGATGAATTTTCCTCTCAAAACTGCTTTTGCAGTATCCCACAGGTTTTGGTAGCTTGTGTCTTCATTGTTGTTATGCTCAAGGAAGTTAATGATTTCCTGTTTTATTTCTTCCTGCACCCATCTGTTATTCAACAGAAGATTGTTTAATTTCCATGCCTTTGTGTGGGGTCGAGCGTTTTTGTTAGAGTTGAGTTCCACTTTTAGTGCCTTATGGTCTGAGAAGATACAAGGTAAAATTTCAATTCTTTTGATTCTGTTGATATTTGTTTTGTGTCCCAGGATATGATCAATTTTGGAGAATGTTCCATGGGGTGATGAGAAGAATGTATATTCTTTATCTTTGGGGTGGAGTGTTCTATATGAGTCTATCAAGCATAGTTGTTCTAGGGTCTCATTTAAATCTCTTATATCTTTGTTTAATTTCTGTTTAGAGGCTCTGTCCAGCTCTGTAAGAGGAGTGTTAAAGTCCCCTGTTATGATGGTATTATCAGATATCATATTGCTCAGACTGAGTAAGGTCTGTTTCAAGAATCTGGAAGCATTTAAATTGGGTGCATAAATACTTAGAATTGAAATGTCTTCTTGTTGTATTTTTCCCTTGACCAATATAAAGTGACCATCTTTGTCTTTTTTGACTTTAGTTGCTTTAAATCCATATGTATCTGAAAATAAGATTGCAAGTCCTCTTTTCTTCTGAATTCCATTTGCCTGCAAAATTGTCTTCCAACCCTTGACTCGGAGTTTTAATTTGTCTTTTGAAGCCAGGTGTGTTTCTTGCAGACAGCAAATGGATGGCTTGTGTTTTTTAATCCAGTCAGCCAATCTATGTCTCTTTAGTGGGGAATTCAAGCCATTAACATTTATTGAGATAATTGATAAGTGTGGTAGTATTCTATTCATCTTATTTTGTGAGAATCCATTGCTTAGTTTTATCTTTTTCATCAGTGTGGAGGTTAGGTTCTGTCCTTTAATTTCTGAGTTCTTACTTTGCTGCTGATCCATTGTGGTGGTCAGTGTGCATAACAGGTTGAAGTATTTCCTGTAGAGCTGGTCTTGTTGTGGCGAATTTCCTCAATGTTCGTATATCCGTAAATGATTTGATTTCTCCGTCAATTTTGAAGCTTAGCTTAGCAGGGTACAGAATTCTGGGCTGGAAATTGTTCTGTTTAAGTAGATTAAAGGTAGATGACCATTGTCTTCTTGCTTGGAAAGTTTCATTAGAGAAGTCTGCGGTCACTCTGATGGATTTGCCCCTGTAGGTCAACTGGCGCTTACTCCTGGCAGCTTGCAGAATCTTTTCTTTTGTCTTGACTTTGGACAGGTTCATCACAATGTGTCTTGGAGAAGCTCAGTTAGAGTTGAGGCGACCTGGGGTCCAATATCCCTCTGAAAGCAGTGTGTCAGAATCTTTGGTGATATTTGGGAAATTTTCTTTTATAATATTCTCTAGTATGGCTTCCATTCCTGTGGGGCATTCTTCTTCCCCTTCTGGAATTCCTATAACTCGTATGTTGGAACGCTTCATAAAGTCCCATAATTCTGACAGTGAACGTTCTGCTTTCTCTCTCTTCTTTTCTGCCTCTTTTACTATCTGAGTTATCTCAAGAACTTTGTCTTCTACCTCTGAAATTCTTTCTTCTGCGTGGTCTAACCTGTTGCTGATACTTTCCATTGCATCTTTAAGTTCCCTAATTGACTGTTTCAGTTCCTTCAGCTCTGCTATATCCTTTTTATATTCTTCATATTGTTCATCTCTTATTTGATTCTGTTTTTGGATTTCCTTTTGGTTATTTTCCTCTTTATTAGAAGTTTCTTTCATTGTTTTCATCATGTGTATTCTAAATTCCCTTTCTGTCATTCCTAACATTTCTGTATAGGTGGAATCATCTGCAGTAGCTACCTCATGGTCCCTTGGCGGGGTTGTTCTGGACTGGTTCTTCATTTTGCCTGGAGTTTTCTGCTGGTTCTTCCTCATGAGTGATTTCTTTTATCTGTTTCCTTGCCCTAATTTTCCTTTCACTTCCTCTTGCTCTTTAAGTTCTCGTGCCTGTGGACATTTCTCTGTTTCCAAAGTGTCCTACAGATCTCCCAGGACTGCAGGTCACAAGGTGAGAGAAGGTTCAGCAATGACATCTGGGTCCTCCTGGAGATGTTAAAGCGAAGGGGAGACCACAGCTTGGTGCCTGGGTGCCCCTGGAGATGCCACAGTGAAAAGACTACAACTTAGTAGCCAGAGCAACAGAAAAATCCTGCACCAGATCCTGGATCCACCTCTGACTGTGCTCTTCTTAAGAAGATTTTTTCCCTTCCTGTGGTTAACCATTGCCTAGAGGCAAAACTTATTCAATGAACCTCCTTTTCTTAAGGAATACAGCCTGGGGCATTAAGGAGGAGTCCTTATCCCTGAGAATTTAACAGTTTAGAGGGCTTACTTAGGTCTGCAGAGTCATCTTTGTATTCATTCATTTGCTCCTTACCCAGCTTCCTGATGTGTAAAAGAAAAATTGTAGCACACCAATTAAACATTCAAGAAAGATTTTGTTCAAGAAAATTGCAATAGAGGAGAGAAATTGAATTTAACTCCATTGAAAAGAAAAAAGGCAGCAGAGTTTTTAAGCCCTAGGTGAGCTGGTAGAAGAGTTCATCAGTGTGATAGGGCAGTCTGGATTTGCTAATCCGTGCTGGTGGAAGTTAGGGTTCTACCCTCCCAACAGAGCCTGGGAGATGGGCCACTAACTTTCTTGAGTACATTTCAAAAAGGCTGGTTCCCAGGTCTTTAAGAAAGAGCTTCCTAGTTTTAGAAGATTTACATCTCAAAGAGCAGAGAAAGAATCTACAATGGTAAGTTTTCTAAAGTGAGCATGTTTAAAAAAAGAAAAAAAAGATTGGGGAGAGGTCAGAGGCTTTTGGAGGAAGCCTGTCTAATGTTTGGTCAAGTTGAGGAGGGTTTTATTGACATCTTGTTCAGATGTGTAAGTGTGTAAGCATAAACTAAAAAGTAAATAATGACACACTTCACTTACTTTCATGTGGTTTGTTATATTCCACCCGTAATAATGAAATGGGTCATGAAATAAGGCAGTAGCCATTATTAATAAAATTTATACATAGATTATAATAATATGCTATAATTGTGAACAACTTCTCTTATATTATGTCCTTTGAGGAAAAATGAAGGAACATTTCAAAATAAATGCTTTGCAATTATTGCTGCTTTTTTCCTTCTGACTCACTATTAAAGCAGAAAGTACTTATCATGCAGGCAAATACTTTGGTTTGATTGATTTATATTGTTGCTTGGTGTTTACTGTAGAAATATTTCTTAGGGTGAGTCTTTTAGCAACATAGAAATAATAATTTAACCCCTTAGCTGAGCTGTTTTCAGTACAAGTGAATCATACTTAGACAGAGGGCACATAATTCAAAAGAAAAGGAGGTAGTCAGCAAGAACAGCCAAAGACATCACAGTCCAAGCTGCCCTCTTTCCGAACAGAGCCCTTCTGGGGCAGATCTCAACTACATCAGATAATTTTTCTTTTTCCACTTTGTGGAAAAGGTGTTTTCTTTAGTTTCATATACCGGTTATGTGAGATAGATTTTATAAATACAGGTAGCAAACTCAAGGCAGTACTGAAATTTTTATTGTATCACCTATATCATAATTGTCTTTGTTACCTGGCCTTTTACACGAAGTTGCATGGAATGGGGAAAATGAAGGAAAGACAAGAGTTGGGTCAGGGCATTGAATGAGTGGCCAGTGAATGCTCTTTAGGAACACCATTATATACTTCTTCACTTTTATTTTCACTTTTATTTCTACATTTGTTTCCTATGGCTGTTGCTCCCACTGTATTCTACTTTCTCAAAATCCATGATCATTGCCCTATGTATTGCCAACTCCACCTTAATCTAAGCCAGCACCCTGCATCTCCAGTGGTTTACTGAAATAACCTCTTTCTTGCTCATCCTACTACAATCTCTTTTTTATACAGAGTAAGCTTTAAAAAGTGTAAACTAGTTCACATTTTCCTGATTAATAGCCATAAAACCCTCCCGTAGCTTCCCAGTGTGCTCAGAACTAGGCCCTGCCTACCCTTCGGCCACCTCACGTCTCTTCCCTGCTTCATGATCTCCCAGGCACTGTCCTTTCTGTCTCTTGAAATTGGAAAGCTTATTCCTGCCTGGGGCTCTTTGCCCTTATTGTTCCATCTTTCTGAATAGCTTTGCTACCAGATTTTTGTGTGACTGACTTTCTTGGCATTTATATCTTAGCACAAATGTCCCCTTATCAATGAGGATCCCCTGACTATCCAATATGTATTATTCCACTTCCTCCAGACACCCTCTATCACCATTTTTCCAGCTTTTTGGGCAGTGATACCTATAGTTATAATTACCTGAGATTATCTTGTTCATTTGTTTTGCTTGCCCATTGTCATAAGAACATTAAGTTCCATGAGGGCAGGGATCTTGCTTAGCGTATAGTCTGCAATAGACCAAGCACTGAAAACACACTCTGGAACACTGATACACTTAATAAACACTTTAAGGAAGTAACTAATGAATTTACTAAATGAATGTCATTTATTGATGTCCTACCATTTGCCAGTTCCCGTGCCACATTGCCCTGGTGACCAAAGATGAATGTGGCTTGGTTTCATACTTTTTATAGCTTACCGGATGGCTGTTATCTTTATCTGGTGATCTGGTTACCTAACCATCTTATGGAATTTAAATTTAACTTTTGTTTGGAGTACCAAAATGAGTTTATGTTTTAAAATATTCATGGATATCAAATACTTGGATTCTCTAAGTTTACTGTCTACACACTTCCTGGGAACCTCTAACAATTTAGCTTCTCTCATTTTACACTTATTATTTTTTCACTTTAATGATGAAAGATTCGACAGGTACCACATTCACATTCAAGACTTTTTACTGCTGATTATGAAGTATACACATGAAGGTAATAAGATATTTACCCAGTCTTCAGGGAATGTAAAATTTAATAGGGAGAGATAAACACCGTATTCTGGTAAACGTGACATAAGGTTATGTCTTGTACCTTCCATAAAAGAGGCAGGGTGGATAATAGAAGGACCCAGAGAAGGGAGCTGTCACATAGAGGTGAGATGAGAAGGAAATGTTTCCATAAGAGAGTAGCTTTATCTTAGGCTTTAATAATCACTAAAGTATTGACAAACAGAGGAAATGTCAGATACAGAGGAGAGGGCAAGGGAAGAAAGTGAGTTTTCCAGTTGAGCTGCAGCATCGTCAATATAAAGTTTAGGAAAATACCTCTATTAAGGAGGGCTTTGAAATTTCTTTGATCTATGGTGGGCGCCACTGGAGTTTTGTTAGCAGGACTGACATCAGCACAGAAGTGCTTTAGAGAGAATGATTTAGGCATATTTTGGCAGAATGAATTCAAGTGAGGACAAACCGGAAGCAAGGACACCAATCAATTAGCAATCTTTTCTGATACGACAGTGCAGATGTGACAGAATAAAGGTTGGAAAGTAGGTTGTGTTTTCCTAAAGAAATTATTCAACACATACACACATACATACAGAGGGACATAACTGTACACCCATGAGGAATTGTTCCCTTGCCACATTAATCCTGAACTGCAGTTACTTCATTATTCAAACCCAGGCCTTTTCACCTTCACACTTCATAAACTCTGTCTTTACATCAGCTACTTTTAGTGGAATAGATTTTTGGGTGTTTGTGTATTTTACTATTCTCAGGTATTTGAAAGCATTTTTGAGGTCACTGAATTCTCAAAATGTCCATATATCTGGCACAGTTGAAACATGCAGACTCGGGTTTGGATACCGATGGTCTCTTTATTCTTGTGGATTGTTATCTTGCTGTTTATCTGACTTTCTCAACAGATTGGCATAATTGGCCTAGTTTTTTTTTTATAAACTTTCCCTCCTACCTGTTTTCACAAATACGCGGTATGCATGTACACACACACACACACACACACTTTCCAGGTTGATTGAGTCATACCTGTGTCAGAAATAGTTTGCCTTACAGATCATATGTCTAGGCCTGTGGCATTGGTTTATGTATTTCATTGAAATATTTGGGCTCAGCCATATGCAATAGCTCCAGGGTGCCAAAGTGCTAAATATGTTGAGTGTGTTTTATTGTTGACCTTATTTTAATTGTTAGCATATTTGATGTGAATGATCACTCCCTCATGGAAACACTATTTTCCATTGGTTTCCATGATATAATATAACAGCCTCTCTGTTTTCTTTTCCAGTCCCTCTGTTTGCTTTTTTATTTACTTGGCCACTGAAGGTCAGCATTTCCCAAGTCTAGGTTGTCTTCTTTTCTAATTCAGCATGCTCCCCAAGCCACCTTCATCCCACAGCTGTAATCAGTGGCCCCTCTTCAGGTTGGCTCCTGAATCTTTTTACTATGACTCTGGTAGTTTTTGATGGCTTCCTTGTTAACTAAAGATAATTTGGGGGCTTTTCTGTACATTTTCTGCCCTAGACACAGAATCAGCCCTAGATATAGAATAAGCCACCTCTCTAACAAGTCTTGGTTCTTTTAGTGGGAAGTGGTATTTCAAGAACATAATTGGGGCTCTACAGTGCTTATTGTGACAAGATTTGTCACTGTTTCCAACCTTTTCTTTTATGTATGTATAAATTAACACTCATATTTGTAACTTAGATTCAAGACTATGTGATTTTATTTTATTTCTTGTATATTACATCAGTGTTTTCTATGTTCTACATCTAAAATTTTGGTTCTGAAGGACATAGAGGAAGACAGAATTAGTACATCCCACACGACAAACCCAGTAGCCTCAGAATAATAACACCAATACTGTCATCACTTGTATAACTGACATACTGCTTTTGATGTGGGAACTATTGGTGAGAATGCTGATGAACATGTCCTATGCATATTCTAACTGGTTTGAAATAACTTCTGTGTTATTTATTTGTCTGTGTGGCAAATGGTACTGATTAGTTAAAATGACTTTTTTTCCTGCACTGGAGGTCCTAAGAATTTTCCAAGAGACATCTATGGTCAATTCCACTTAATAGGTAGATTGGTATAATTAGGCCCAGTGTAATTCACTGTAAAGAGATGCTTGGTGGGATCCTGAGGTAAACTCTCTCTACTATTATTATTACTCCTGTTGTAGTAAAAGGAGTTTTGAGACCAACCCAGGGAAACATTAGATCCATTGGGGATCAACAATTCTTTTATATGTTTACATTCAATGAATGCAGTACTGATTTGCTGTTTCCTGTAAAATATGTTAATGGATAATCCCTTGAAAGCAACTTAGAGTAGATCTTAATTATTATTCCAATAAGAATAGAAGTGTGTTTATGAGGAAAGTGGGATAGAAGAGGATTTTAATGAATTCATTTTAAATAACACATGGGTATTCATGTTTTTGGAGGAAAAGTGTAGTTGAAACAGATTTCTGTGGGAATAATGGAAATACTAGAGTTTTTGCTGTGGCAAGTACCTTGACTTCCCAGCCCAAGAATGATTCTTATTCAGTTTTAGTGTATAAACTATTACTTTATACAAAGAGATCTAACATTTGTAGAAAGTGAATGTGACAAATTAAATAGAAGGTCTTTTGATCTTTTGTGCACCAGACTTTGAGATGACTAAACACAAATCTAACTTGAAAATCTTAAGATGGAAGGGGAGAGAAAGGATAGTGGAGGTCATATCGCACACATTGGTGGTGATTTAATAGCTGAAAAGGCTGATGTGAGGTGTGTGATAGGCCGAAGATAATTTCTTTTTTTCTGTATTTTAACGAGACAGCGGGAATCCAACATTCCTTCGTAGCTACTTTTATACCTTAAGAAGCATTAAAAATTAAAAAATGACAAGTAGAGTAGGGGATAAATAGGATTAAGGGAACATGGGGGTTTGTTGAAAAAGAAAGATTATAGAGGCTAAATACATACAACTTGAATTGCGTCAGAGTAAGAACGGATACAACCCACAGGTAATAAAAAGCAGCAAAAAACAAATCTGAAAACAGAGAAGATTTATTTGATGATGTAATGGGTATGACTAGAAGGAATAAAATGAAATCAAGACCTGGGAAATTGATTTAAAAGTATTTCAATGTTTTCTAATGATTCTAGTTGTGTACACTAAAATCATAAATTTTAGTACTTTGTGTGCAGATTTGCTAAGAAAACAGAGGTACTTAATGTTCCATGTGTAAACTGATCTTCTACAGTAAGTAGCAGGGCTTGTGAAGGGTTTGATCAGGGAGAATTGAGAAGGTAAACATTGAATTTTACAATTTATGGCATCACATTATTTTCTGATTTCGGTTCACCTACTTTCGATAGATTGGTCTTTTGCAAATGAATATCTGATTTTGACATTTCCTCCTTTCCCCTTTTTCCAGTCCAAGTGCCTTCTAGTTGTATGGAAGAAGGGGACTTTCATGAACTCTTGGTGGAACAAAATGGGGACTATATAGCCAGTCCACATCTTCTGGGCCCTCCTGGGCCTTCCTGTGCAGTGGCTGGTCTGGTCTGGTCTGGTCTGGTCTGCTCTGGTCTTATCTGGTCTTGTCTGGTCTGGTCTGGTCTGGTTTGGTCTTGTCTGGTCTGGTCTGGTCTGCTTTGGTCTGGTCTGGTCTGGTCTGGTCTGCTTTGGTCTGGTCTGGTCTGGTCTGGTCTTGTCTGGTCTGGTCTGGTCTGCTTTGGTCTGGTCTGGTCTGGTCTGGTCTGCTTTGGTCTGGTCTGGCCTGGTCTGGTCTTGTCTGGTCTTGTCTGGTCTTTTCTGGTCTGGTCTGCTTTGGTCTTGTCTGGTCTGGTCTGGTCTTGTCTAGTTTGGTCTGGTTTGGTCTGGTCTGGTCTGGTCTGGTCTGCTTTGGTCTGGTCTTATCTGGTCTGGTCTGGTCTGGTCTGCTTTGGTCTGGTCTGGTCTGCTCTGGTCTTGTCTGGTCTGGTCTGGTCTGGTCTGGTCTGGTCTGGTCTGGTCTGCTTTGATCTGGTTTTGTTTGGTCTTGTCTGGTCTGGTCTTGTCTGGTCTGGTCTGGTTTGGTCTGGTCTGGTCTGGTCTGCTCTGGTCTTGTCTGGTCTGGTCTGGTCTGGTCTGGTCTTGTCTGGTCTGGTCGGGTTTTGTCTGATCTGGTCTGGTCTGGTCTGCTTTGGTCTGGTCTTGTCTGGTCTTGTCTGGTCTGGTCTGCTTTGGTCTTGTCTGGTCTTGTCTCATCTTGTCTGGTCTGCTTTGGTCTGGTCTTGTCTGGTCGGGTCTGGTCTGGTTTGGTCTGCTTTGGTCTGATCTTGTCTGGTCTGGTCTGGTCTGGTCTGCTTTGGTTGGTCTGGTCTGGTCTTGTCTGGTTTGGTCTGGTCTGGTCTGGTGTGCTTTGGTCTGGTCTGGTCTGGTGTGCTTTGGTCTGGTGTGGTCTGGTCTGGTTTGGTCTGCTTTGGTCTGGTCTGGTCTGGTCTTGTCTGGTTTGGTCTGCTTTGGTCTGGTCTGGTCTGATCTGGTCTGGTCTGCTTTGGCGTTGTCTGGTCTTGTCTGGTCTGGTCTGGTTTGGTCTGGTCTGGTCTTCTTTGGTCTTGTCTGGTCTGGTCTGGTTTGGTCTGGTCTGGTCTGGTCTGGTCTGGTCTGATCTGGTTTGGTCTGCTTTGGTGTGGTCTGATCTGGTCTGGTCTGCTTTGGTCTTGTCTGGTCTTGTCTTGTCTGGTCTCATTTGGTCTGCTTTGATCTGGTTTTGTTTGGTCTTGTCTGGTCTGGTTTGGTCTGCTTTGGTCTGGTCTGGTCTAGTCTGGTCTGGTCTGCTTTGGTCTTGTCTGGTCTGGTCTGATCTGGTCTGGTTTGGTCTTGTCTGCTCTGGTCTGGTCTGCTTTGGTCTGCTTTGGTCTGGTCTTGTCTGGTCTGGTCTGCTTTGGTCTGGTCTGCTTTTGTCTTGTCTGGTGTTGTCTGTCTGCTTTTGTCTGTTCTGGTCTGTTGTGGTCTTGTCTGGTCTTGTCTGGTCTGGTCTGGTCTGGTCTGGTCTGGTCTGGTCTGGTCTGGTCTGCTTTGGTGTTGTCTGGTCTGGTCTGGTCTGCTCTGGTCTGCTTTGGTCTGGTCTGCTTTGGTCTTGTCTAATCTTGTCTTGTCTGGTCTGGTTTGGTCTGCTTTGGTCTGGTCTGGTCTGCTTTTGTCTTGTCTTGTCTTGTCTGGTCTGGTCTGCTTTGGTCTGCTTTGGTCTGGTCTGGTCTGCTTTTGTCTTGTCTTGTCTTGTCTGGTCTGGTCTGCTTTGGTCTGCTTTGGTCTGGTCTGGTCTGCTTTGGTCTTGTCTGGTCTGGTCTGGTCTGGTCTGGTTTGGTCTGCTTTGGCACTTGTGACTGTTCAAGTTTCTCTTGCTGTGCAGCCACTTAATGGCTGATGCCCTGGTTCCAGCTAGTTGTCTACACATTGCGCTTATTTTTTCTTACCTCCATCCCTGTTAGCACCTTCTCCAATGGGGCTTATGGAACCCTCTGGGTTCCCTGCATGCCCTAACAGAGAGCATGGGGAGCTAGGAGCTTTAACTATAGTTCAGCCATTGAGCCACTTCTTTTACTTGTGCTCTGCTGTGTGGCATCCAGGGCTAGCCACAGGCATGGGAACATTCAGACAACACACAGGGAAACATGCTGTTACCCAGACTCTCCAGTGTTTCAGAGCTCCTCGTAACACCTGGATGTTGCCACAAGGCCCTGCTCCTCCTCCTCAGAATGGGAAAGTAAAAGATATATGCACCTGGCCTTTCAATCTTGCCTGTATCTCTCCCTTACTCCTCCAACCATCAGGACCAAATATGGCAGCCTTTCATTTCCTCCTCCGATTCCACAAGGTTTCCCTGTGTTGTGTCCTCCATCCCAAGTTCCCGTCTTCTTTTTCCTAATGTTATACTATCAGAGTAGCTTCTGGAAGGCTTGTTTTCCTAGGAATGGAAGTGAAAGCACATATAGGCATTATTTTCAAAATGTTAAAACCCTGTCATAATAATAGAAATTATTTGACATAGGTTCTGTTGTGAAAGGTTGTAGGAAACCTCTTCTTGTTAAGGCTCCCACTGCCCCCTTCCCGTGTGCTGCTCCTCCCCTCTCTCTTACTTCACCATCACTCTCCTTACACATGGATAACAAAGCACTTCGGTCACGTTTTCTTTCTTCTAAGTGGCTGCCCTCACCTCGGCCTCTGGAATTGTCAACCTCCTTGCCCCAGTGACCATCACATAATTGCAGAAAGGCTCTGCTCCTGAAACAGTTAACAATTGCATCCCAGCCTTGGACCAGAACCTGTCCTTTCAGCTTTCTGACGTAATTACTGTCAAAACGCCCTTCTTTAGCTTTTGCTTCCTCTGTCTTTTCTTGCTCATCAGCTTACTCCCTTCCTCTTTTGTTCCCACTCTTCTTGAATTCCATGAACCGCATGTTACGTTGGGGGTACTCTTGAAAGTATCCCCAATTTGCTGTTATTCTCCATTTCACCAGCCTGACAGGAACCTCAATTTTGGATCAGTTTAGTTCAATTTCTTTTTGCTGCAACCAAGATTATTTCAGTGGCAGCCACAGAGGCTAGCATATAGTAATGTGCCCAATATTTGCAGAATTAATAAAAGTCAGTGGAATACATATTCAGTAATGTTTAAAATCATAGAATTTGGATAAGATATGTACAACACCACATTTTAAACTGGGGGACCTTGGCCATGTTAATAAACTTGGTCTGGGTCTTGTTTCTTCACCGTTAAGAGACAACAGTAGTGTAAGGATTCTAAAGCACATGAGTATAAATCAGTTGGTGAGGAGCTGACACATAACGGCCTCCAAGGCATGTTAGCCCCTGCGTAGTTGTAGAAGCAGAGTGGACCAGGCATCTGTATCTTCACCGTGGTTTATTTGAGTTTCAAACCATGTTGTCTCATTAGTTCTAAATAGAACTAGTTCTAACTGCAATTGGGTTAGCTAGTGTCAGGCTGTAGGATCAAGTTGCTCGAAGTCGGATGGACAGGAAATTGCAGCAAATAGTAGCTGGGTGCATCTTTCAGAGATGAATAAAGTGACCCGAGTAATTCAAGGGCAGTGTTTCTGGTTTAGTGCCACTTTTTGTGTGTGTATATGAATTCCTACTCATTAAATAAGTAAATTCATTGAAAAGTATATCCTTATTTTAATACTGGCCTGATTACATCTTATATTTTGCATGGCTTATACTTTATCATTGCTTCAGTTTTTCCCTTCTCATTCTTTACTATTCTCTAGTTTAGTCTCCTAGTTTTCTTTCCGGGACGTTGGTCCTCTGAGTATGCCATAAAGCTTTGTAAGTGCTCTGTATTCAAGCTTCAGCAAAGACAGAGAAGAAAATGACACTGTCATCCACATATCATGGGTGTTTCCCTACTGCTCATATTTTTTCTTGTTTAAATTTAGGTGGTACAAGTGGAGTTTTGTCACATGGATATATTTTATAATAGGGAAGCCTGGGCTTTCAGTGTACCCATTACCTGAATGGTGTACATTATGCCAAATAGGTAATTTTCTATCCCTCGCCTTCTCTCATTCTCCCTACCTTTTGAGGCTGCAATGTCCATTATACCACTTTGTATGACCTTATGTAGCCCTACCTGAACTCCCACTTGTAAGTAAGAATATGTGGTGTTTTCCATTCCTGAGTTATTTTACTTAGGGTAATGGTCTTCAGTTCCATCCACGTCGCTGCAAAAGATGTTATTTCATTATCTTTTATGGTTGAGTAGTATCTGTATACCACCCTCTACCACGTTTTCTTTACCCACTTGTCTACTGATGGGCACTTTGTGTTGATTCTATAACTTGATGAGATCATCAATTGTACTGTGATAAACAGATGAATAAAAGTATCATTTGATATAATAATTTTTTCCTTTTGGTTAGATAGACATCCAATAGCGAGACTGCGGGATCAGATGGTAGATCTATTTGTAGTTATTTGAGAACTGTCCATTCTGATTTTGATAGGTATTATACTGATTTACATTCCCACCAATAGTGTATAAGTATTCCCCTTTCACCACATCTGTGCTGCAATCTATTGTTTTTTGACTTTTTAAGAATGGCCATTCTGATTGGAGTAAGATGGCATCTCATGATGGTTTTAATTTACATTTCTGTGATGATTAGTGTTGAGTAGTCTTTTCATATATTTGTTGGCCATTTGTATAGTTTTTGAAAAATGCCTGTTCATGTTGTTTGTCCAGTTTCTTTCTTTCTTTTTTTTTTTTTGAGTCAAGGTCTCAACTGTAGGCTGTGCTAGAGTACAGTGGCATCTTCATAGCTTACTGCAACCTCAAACTACTGACCTCAAATGATCCTTCTATCTCTGCCTCTCTTATAGCTGCGGCTAAAAGCATGTGCTACCATGCCTGGCTAATATTTCAATTTTTTTGTAGAGATAGGGTATCAGTTTAATTTGGGCTGGACTCGAACACCTGGCCTCAAGTGATTCTCCTGCCTTGGCCTCCCAAATTGCTAGGATTATATAGGCCTATTTTTGTATTTCTTGCTTTTGCTTTTGGTGTCTTAATCATTAAATTATTTACCTAAGTCAATGTCCAGAAGAGTTTTTTCTAGGTTTTCTTCTAGAATTTTTATACCTCTAGGTCTTATATTCAAATCTTTAATCCATCTTGAGTTAATTTTTTTATATGGTGTGAGAACATCCAGTTCATTTTTCTGAATATATGGCTATGCAATTTTCTTAGCACCATTTATTAAACAGAGTGTCCTTTTTCCAGTGTAAATTTTTGTCTGCTTTTTTAAAGATCAGTTGACTATAAATATATGGTTTTATTCCTGGGTTCTCTGTTCTGTTCCATTGATCTATGTGTGTACCTTTCTGCCAGTATCATGCTGTTTTACTATAGCTTTGTAGTATAATTTGAAGTCAGGTAACGTGATGCTTTTAGTTTTGTTCTTTCTGCAAAACTAAAAGCATTGCTTTGGCTCTTTTGGCTCTTTTTTTGTTCCATATAAATTTTAGAACTTTTTTCAAATGCTGTATGAAATGACCTTGGTATTATAATCAAAATTGCATCATCATCCATTGATTGCTTTGAGTAGTATGGTCATTTTAACAATCTTGGTTCTTTCAATCCATGATCATGGGATGTTTTCCTATTTGTTTGTATTACCTACTGTTCCTTTCATCAATACTTTGTAATTTGCCTCTAAAGATGTTTTACCTCTTTAGTTAGATATATTCTTAGGTACTTTTCTTTGTAGCTATTATAAATGGGATTGAGTTCTTGATTTGGTTCTGAGCTTGGTTGTTATGGGTATGTAGAAATGCTACTGATTCTTATATGTTGATTTTATTACTGAATTAATTTATCAAATCTAGGAGTCTTTTTGAGAAATCTGGGGTTTCTAGGTATAAGATCATATCATTAGCAAACAGGGATAGTTTGACTTCTCCAATTTAGATGCCCTTTATTGCTTTCTCTTGACTGGTATGGCTGGGACTTTCAGTACTATGTTGGGTAGACGTGGTGAAAATGGACATTCTTGTCTTATTCTAGTTCTTAGGGAGACAACTTTCAACTTTCCCCCATTCATTGTGATGTTGGCTATAGGTTTTTAATATATATGGCTTTTATTATTTTGAGGTGTGTTCCTTTCATGCTAAATTTGTTTTTATCATGAAAGAATGCTGGACTTTATTAAATGCTTTTGCTGCATCCGTGAGATGATCATATTGTATTTATTTTTAATTATGTTTATATAGTGAATCATATTTATCAACTTGCATATGTTGAACCATCCTGACATCCCTGGGACTGAGACCCACTTGATCATAGTAAAGTATGTTTGACGTGCTGTTGGATTCGGTTCGATAGGATTTTTTCAAGGATTTTTGCATCTATGTTCATTAGGGATATTAGTCTGTCATTTTCTTTTTCTGTTACATCTTATTAGTCTGTCATTTTCTTTTTCTGTTACACCTTTTCCTGGCTTTGCTATCAGAGTTATTGATACTGGCTTCATAGAATGTTGGGGAGAATTCCCTCCTTCTTGATCTTTTGGAACAATTTTAGTAGGATTGGTACCGGTTCTTCTTTGTATATCTGATAGAATTTGGCTGTTAATCTGTCTGGTCCTGGCCTTTTCTTGTTGTTGTTGGGAGATCCCCCCCACCCCCCACGGATTCAATCCCACTACTCAGTATTAGTCCGTCCCAGGTTTCTATTTCTTTCTAATTCAAGCTTAGGTGGTTGTATGTTTCCAGGAATTTATCCATTTCCTTTAGATTTTCTAGTTTGCAGACAAAGAGGTGTCTCAAACGATCTTTTGTATTTCTGTGGTATCAATTGCATTGATGGCTTTTTCATTTCTGATTGACATTGCCTCTGCTCATGTAATGGAATGTCATCTCTCTGCCTACTTTCTGATTTTTAGATATTCGACTAGTCATCTCTGAGTATATCTCAACCTACAACCGTTAGCCAATAGGGGATATATCTTTTTTTTCCTCTTTGGTATCAGTCTCAATCATAGTGTCTGCTCCATAGACTGCCCTTCCTGTGTGTATGTGGTTATTGAACAAACTTAAAAGATGAGTAATTTGTCATGAAGTTCAGATACTCAGAGAGGTATTATGAAAAATTTTGCTCTAATTTGTGTTTTCTGGATTTCTCTGCTTTAAGTTTTTCCAAAGAGTTCATTAACTAAATTTTTCATTGAGTTTTTTGAAAACAATTTAAGGACCAGTGTTGCTTTTTTCTTTCAATTCTCCCTCCTTTCCACCTGTGTTGTGCAAAAGGGATATTTGCATACATACACACACAGATGTATATATAATATTAAGTGAAGATTTCCCAAGGATGTACACTATTAGGTGGCAAGAACCTGGATTTGAAGAATTTATTTTGGATCTGTAATACTGAAAGACTACAGCTTAAATTTGATTTTAACGTATTCATATCACGTATTATGGCAGTGATTGCAAATTGGAAATTAGGTAATGTTACATATTTAGTTTGTAATTAAGATAATTAATTACTTGGCAGTATTGTAAATAAAAGTACTCAAATTATTTCCACAAAGTTGCAAAGCGCCTGAGTGCCAGTTTGGAGGAGCTAAAATTATTCCTCTAATGGAAATGGTAGCTTTGTTAGAAAGGGGGAGTCACCAGTAATTTACATAGAGTCTGTAGAAGTCTATGTATGATCCTATCTCTACACACAGTGTTCATGAGCTACCTGACAATAAGGCAGTTAATTTGCTAGGGCTGTGTATACCCAGTCATTAGATTATGTACATTACCTTTCCCCACTCTGATATGCTGATAACACTCAGATATATCTTAGGGGACTGTGATTTCAACTTAATTATCAGCATCCATCTAAAGGATTGCCTTTGCAGGATGGTACACAAGTGCTATACAATTTATGTGCTTCCCTGAGTCAGGAGTCCTTGGAAAGGGCTATTTCGTTGTGATCCACTTATTCTATAAGTCTAAAAACTTTGGTCATGTTGGACACATTATTGCATAAATAAATTATACAACTTTTATCTCTGTACCAGTTGTCACTTATGATTTTAATTATGGTCTCTCATTCATCCCTTTCATATTCATTACCAACTCTTGCTCATGGCCCAACCATAAACACCTTTGATGCACAACTTATGTGTTTATATGTAAATGTACACAATTATGTGTCTGTATCTTTATATAAACGCGTAGATACATGTGAATAAGCACATATGCACACACTAACAGATGCAGATGCAATCGTCCAGAAAAAGACAATCTTCATAATTATCATCCTCATGTACCATGTACATAGATATTTACTTGTATGATTTCAAAGCATTTACCTGGAGGAGAATGTAGTCATAATACCCAATCTTCAGGTATAGGAAAGTTTGCTAGTTGGCTAAAGATGATCTTTATTTTGTTGATCTAATTTTAAATTAATAATGCATATACATTCTCATAATAAAGAAATTTCAAAGTATGCAGATAGATTTACCAAAATCCCTCTTGGCTGCTTTTCTCCATTGCAGAGCTTTCTCCAGAGAAATTAGTGTTTTCTCTTTGAAATGTGCCCTTCAATTTAAAAAAAAAAAAGTTTATATACATATGTATGGACATAGACCATTTTAGCTTTGTCCTCGTGTGTTTAATATAAAAGGTGTTAACCGGTATGTGTTATTCTGCAACTTTTCTGTTAGTCTCTGTGTCCTGCAGACTCTTTATACTAAGGCATGTGCACTTACATACTTAATTTTAATAGTTGTATCTGGTAGACTTAGAATAAAACCCAGACTCTTACCTGATGGGATTGTAGGGTATGGCCACCTCATCTCATCTCCTTGCTTACTCCTTTCCACACACAGTGGCTGTGCCTTGATGTTTCTAGAACACACTGATCACAGTCCCACCTCTAGTTTCATGACTGAAAAGCTCTACTCCTTGGCATTTTCTTGCCTCGTTCCCTTACTTCATTCCACCCAAATAGATCCTCATCAGAAGCCCTGCGAGGTTCCTCTCCATCTCCTCTGCCTTTCCTCTCAGGATCTCTCTCTTTCTTTCTTTCTTTTTATCTCTCTTTCTCCCTCCCCGCCCCTTAACTTGCTGTATTTTTCTTTGTAACATTTATCACTGTCTAACATGTAATAGACATCTTTCTTCATTATTTCTGGAATTTTTCAATGTTATATAGCCAGCACCTGGAACAGTAGATGGCACATCATTGGTGTTCAACAAATATTTATGAATGAAGGAATGACTAGTATGAAAATTTATTCCATTTATTTAACCATTTACTTTCTGGTAGACATTTAATTTGTTCACAAAATTACAGTGTGACAGTGTAACAATGAATAATATCTTTTTATATGTCTGTATGTGTGTATTTAGGGTGTATTCTGATTTAAAAAAAATTCTTGCATCCATAAGCATGCACATTTAAAATTTTAATAGATAGGAAAAAGTAGCCCTCCTTAAAGAACTCAAATTAGACTTCCCATTTGATCCTGCAATTCCATTATTGGGCATCTACCCAGAGAATAAAAATCATTTTGTCATAAGGACATGTGCACTAGATTGTTTATTGCAGCTCAATTTACAATCGTTCTCCAAAAAGGTTTTACCAATTTATACCCTTCAACGTGGGAGTCTCTGTTCCCTCACATTCTTGCCAAAATTATGTGTGAAGTCATTTTTTAATGTTTGTCTACCTGTTGGGAAAAATGGATGTTTCTTATAAAGAAAAAGGAGGGAGTATGACTGAGTAGCAATTATCAATTTCTGCCACGAAGTGTGTAAACTTCCTTTTAAATGTTGTATTACTCTTCCTTTTTTCTTGATTCTTAAGTCAATTTGATGAAAAAGTCCAGTACATTGTAGAATGATAGAAAAGATAGAGGCATCCTTTTTTATTTAACTTCAGTTTTCACCAGTAAGTATGATGGTTGCTCTTAATATTTTTTAAATGTTATTTTAAATTGAAAAATAATAATTGTGTATATTTATAGGATACAATATGTTGTTATGATATATTGTAGAATGATTAAACCAGGCTGTTAACCTTCCCATCACTTCCCATACTTACATGGCTTAGTAGGAAGAATGTTTAAAACCTACCCTTTTAGCAATTTTGAAATATATGTCAGGGATTTTCCACTTGGATTTCCCTTTTCCACTGCTGGTGGTTCTGTTCTCTCTCCTTGGCTTATCAATCTTTCCTTATCAGTAGACTCTGTCCTGTTGCTGAAAAAAAAAAAAAGAAGAGAAATATATGTTATTATTAACTAGAGTCATGATGCCGTGTAATTCTTGCAGTTTCTGTTTATTAAGCCCAGGATATGTTTTAGTTTCTGTTTATGAAGCCCAGGATATGTATTCCTGGCATGGTTTGAGTTACATTCTCCCCAGAACTTGACTAGAATCTTAAGGCACTTCAATTTTGTTTTTCTTTCTTTGACAGCTCTCATGTTGACGCACCTGCCATTTAAATCCCAAATTGTTACTGGAATTTTTAAAAATTACAATTCACACTTATTTGTGGTTAATCACGTATTTCATTGATTTTTTTTTCGTCACTAGGCCCGTGTTCACTTTTCCTCCTCTATTCAGTCTTCACTGTACGTCAGGACTTCCTACAGTGCTTCTTTCAGATTGCGTCTGAGAGTGATATGCCTGGACTCTCATATACCTGAAAATGTCTTTATTTTGCTTTTAAATCTGAATCAGACCTTGATAGTATAGAGTTTTCAGTTCAAGGTGATAAAAAGAAGCCAATTAATTGGTACAAAAATACAGTTAAATAGAAGGAATAAATTCTAGTGTTTGATGGCACAGTAGAGAAATTATAATTAGTAAATTGTTATAGATTTCAAAATAGCTAGAAAAGAAAAATTGTATCCTTCCTAACATAAATGATAAATGTTTGAAGGGATGAATATTCCCTTTACTCTGACTTGATTTTTACACATTGTATACCCGAAATATCACATGTACCCCCCAAATGTACAGTATTTTATATCTATTTAAAAAAAGAATTTTAAGTTCAAGGTATTATATCTCCTAACTTTAAATACATAATCCCACTGTCCTCATATCAAATATCACTGAGAATTCTATCTGATTCTAATATTAATCATTCGTGTCTGCCTATTTTCATCTGCACTCTGTTTTCTTTGATTGTGAGGGCTGTTGCTTTTCCTTAGATTTCAGAAATAGTCTGTTACAACTTATTGAAGCGTTTCTTCCAGTCTGCTTTGTCTATTTTCTGTTTCAGGAATTATTGTTACATAAATGTTTAAAGGTTTGTTTCCATCCTATAGGTCTCTATATTTTTCTTTTAAACTGTCTTTCCCCCCTATTTTGATACATTCTGGGATACAACCACTCTTAGCCCCTGGGTCTCTTCTACTCCTCTGATTGACCATGTACAGGCCAACCCCTGCCCCACAAAAGCTTGCCACTTTCTTGGATCTGTCCTCTACCTTTTTTTAAAAATAACATTTTGTCATTTAAATATTTCTTGCTGCGCATGGTGGCATGGGCGTCTGTAGTCCCAGACACTTGAGGGGCTGAGGTAAAAAGATCGCTTGAGCCCAGAAGTTCAAGTCCATTCTAGGCAATATAGTGAGATGAGGTCTCACTACGTTGCCCATTATTTATATATATGTGTGTGTATGTGTGTGTAGACATATATCATATATACATACATATACACACATATACAACATCAAAATCTAAAAAAATTTTCATAATTTCTTATTCATTTAGTCACCCCTTGTTTTTCTTTCTCACCAGCTTTGTGAATTTCTTTATTTCTCATATATGTTTCTGTTATGTGTATGAGTGTGGTGGGGGATGAGGGACTTTGATGAGTTCTTATTTTGTTCTTTTTTATCCCATCCCTTGCTTAATGGATTACTAATAGCAAATTTCTTTATCATAAACATTGTTAAGCATTAGAGATGTTAAGACCAAAGAATCTTTACCAATTTTTTTTTAAAGTATGATTTTTGGCCATCTTTCTGTTATCATTTACCTGAGATCCTTCCTGATCACAAAAGTTTAACTCCTTTTAACCTTCAAAGGCTATAAGCAATTTGATCTTAAAATTAAACTTATATGGTGCTATTCCTTTCCTAAAGACAGTATTTTGTTAGATTGGAAGAATTAGCCATTTTAAATGAAAACCTCCCCACTTGGATGAATTTTCATTTCTTAGAAATTGTGTTCACATAGCCCTCACTGCTCTTGGGCAAGTTATCTCCTATCTAATTTTCATTAAGATTTTAACACACTGATGATAAGTTTTGAGAAACTAGATTTTACAGACAAAGACATGAAGTTCCGTGAGTAATGGAGGTATATAAATCTTAGCAATGTCAGCTGTGGTTTTGGAGGCTGCAGGCTTTCCCTACCTAAGCTGGAGTTTAGTAGAAGCTGTAATAAGCCCTTGGTTTGATCGTGTAGCAGTTGGCTGAAAAATATCCCTTGAATTAAACAGAGGCATGTGGGTACGCTTTGTCATAAAGCATTAGAAGCATAATACATCGTAGGGACTCCTTGCAACTGATTTTCTGAGATTAAAAGTAATGTTTCATTCAGCCAGTTGCTTGTTGCAATTTCAATAAACTTGAAGCCATTTTATTTTTATTTTCCCTTTCACCTCCCTCTTAAAGTTTCCCATAATAAGAGTTACAGTGTCTTTAATTTTGGTAAGGGATCATAAATTTCAGCAACTCTGGAAGGATAAGAATAGTTATTGTTACTTTGTGATCAGTACAGTTTTTAGATGTTAGATAATCTAAATAATAAATTTTAAAATGCCGATCATGAAACAAAGTCACATTTTTCTTCTATATGTTTTTGTCACACATTTTTTTATGTACCACCACAATGGCTTCTATACTGCATGTACCATTCCATACATTTTATAATGTCACTACTTTTTATTTCTTGTCCTCAATGTACCTTGAATAATATCATGACTTTCACTGATAGAGTACCAAATGCTTGTCAACTGCCTCTTACTGGCGAGAACTTAGAATGTTGTTATAAGGATACATTAGCATATACACATACAAACTATGACCCTAGAAGAAACTTTAATACTGTGAAAGATAATGTTTGATCATTTTCACAGGCATGGATAATACTTATTGAATAATTTTAGAATGCAGTATAACTTAGAGAAAGAGAAAGAGTTAATATGTGGTAAAACTCTACTATTGTAGAACTTAAAGAATCAACTTATTCTGTTATTTTATGTTTTATAGGTGTAATAATGTTTTTAGGGCCTTCCCATGTATGTTGTATTTCTTCTTAGCTGGTAGTGTCCATAAGGGAGGGGGGTTTCCTTTCCTTTTATAGGAATAATTCTAGTCCTTTGAACAGTGCTCAGGGAAAAGAATACTTTGTAACTTTAGAATCATTGCATGGCCTTGAACACTTGGGAGTGCCTGTCTTCATGTTGGAAGTGGACCTTGACTCAAATGCATGTAATTGATGCATTTTACAGATTTATGGAATAATTAGTTTCAATAGGAAATTGGGAGAACTGGGCTTGTTTGTTCACAGTTCTATTTAAATAGTTCAAAATAATTTGAAGAAGGCCATTTACAATCACAAGATTTTTAAATGAAAAAATTAGAAGATGTACTTTCGTAACATTGAAATATAGATACACAATTTATATGTTTCATTATAATATATATTACAAACAGATACTGTGAGGTCTATGTAAATAAATGACTATTAAGAGAACTGTATAGACATATAAACATTCATGGGGTAAATTCAATGTACTAGGTGGTGAGTGCAATGTACTAGTTCCAGAGTACCAGATGAGAAGAAATCTCTAATTTCAAGGAGATCAAAGTCCACTATAGTAGTTTTTATTTAGTAATTTAGTTTGTTATAGTGAATCTGAAGGCCGTTTATAATTGGTTATTTTCTTAGCATGGTTTACGGGCATCTTATAATGAGTCTTTGCCTCTTGCAAAAAAAAAACCTGACTCCATTCTTTCTAAGTCGTTTCCTTTCCAAAGAAATGAGATAGGGACAAAAATGGGATGGTTTCAGTGATTGTAGGAACTTTTAAAATATGTAAGACATAATGGTTCTCTTTTTATAGGAAAAGTGACCTTAGAGAATTCCAGAAAGGACTGTAACATGCTTTGAGACTGGTGGACACTAACTCAGCGGCAGTAGGGTACAACCCCTGGGACCGCCAGGGGCTGAGCTGGTGAATGGCGCCCTCTGCAGCACAGCCTTGGTATGAATGGCACGCTTGGGTGTTTTGCAGCACAAGAGACCAGCTCAGAGAGGTCCACTTGTGCCATGTACTTGAAATGAGTGCAGTTTGCACCCTAAATTCCCTTTGTTTGAAGCAGATTTAGTTTTAGGCTTGACCCTATTCTTTATATGATCTGAGAAATCGGAGTTGAATAATAGATACTCCTGGGAGGAAGGAGTGAGGCCGGCAAGTGTTCAGAGGGCCCCACATTCCTGGACCGGTGACTGTAGTTCAACTTGAGAAACCCTGACCGAGCCACTTGGTAGAATGAGCTCTGTCACCATAGCAACCCTGCGGCCCCCTTCTGCAGATCTTAACTGTCTCTGCCAATTAGCCCCAGCCCTGAACCATCAAATCCATTTACCACAAAGCCAGATGCTACACACTCAAGGATGCGCACACCAGGCGCAGATGTGCCAGAGGGAAGGGGGAATAACATTTTCACAGAAAGTGATCTTTATCCTTCATAGTATAGATATAATTAACAATTATAGAACACAATTCTTCTTCTTTGTGTCAAAGTACAGTTAATTCAGCAAATCCTGACTCCCCTTGCTAATTGCTGATCTCTAAGAGTTTTTCAAGAACTGTATTTTTTTATATCCAAACTATATTGTACTTTTGTTTGCAGTGCACTTACCTGAGAGTGTGTGTACATGTGAGCGTGTGTGTGGCGTATGTGTGTGTTAGTGGTGTGCATGTTCCCTGATACATTTTGAGTGCTCTGAGAGCAGGACTTGTGTGATACGTACCCTTCTGTCCTTCGTGCCTGCCTCCGGCTTTGGTGCTTAGATGGGTAATGCACAAACGCTGTTTGCTTTGCTGAGCGTAGTTAGGAATGGCTAAGTTTAATGAAGGGTAGAACCACTCCTAACTAGCTTTCATTGGGTAGATTGAGGGGGCTGATCATTTGGAAGAAGAGAGTGTTCTAGAACAAGTATTCACAGTGATACTGAGGACAGGAGGTATTGAAACACTTGTCAATTTGATGTGTGTAGTTTTAAGCAAAAATATTAGAAGGTAGTTTTCAAAAAGAGCATAAGAATATCTCCCAAAATGTGTTTTAATATCTCTGATTGTGATTTACTAGTGGAATAAGGACATTCCCCAGACATCACAGTAAGAGGGACTATTTTGAAACAGAACAGTCCTTTAAGTCATTCTTCTGATAGAAGGATATCAGGTAATGGTGTTAATATCTTAGTTTTAAATATCAGCTTTAGCAAATTACAGGCTTGATATTCTGAAGGCACCAGATAAGTATTATTGTACCTTAGCAGGCAGGAAAAAAACTGTAATAGCTCAAATTCTTTTACTTTCTTTGAGACTCAAAGTATGCCTGCCAATTACATAACCTAGTAATTAATCAGGTTTTGAGTGACCTACTAAAGGTCTTATCTTTAATATTTATGTTTTTTCCCCTTATCAGGCTGCTTTATTATGATTAAGATATATGCGATGATTAAGAACTTGGTGCAAAAATGAGCATTCCGAAATTCTGAATATAGTTTTTTATATAGGAATTCCAACCGTTCATTAAAAATCTAGCTGACTGACCCAGATATCTAAAAACTGAAAGGTTTGCTGAGACACACGCAGCAGTAAATCTCTGAGATGTGGGTTATTTAAACAGATGGTAACTGTGACACAGTGAGCTCTAACATGCAAACTGGCAGAGCCCGGGACAGAAAGGAAGCAGGATCGAGAGGAAACATAATCTCATTGTAGACCTCTGAGAATTTTAATTAAAACACAGAACAAAATTCAGAGTTCTTGGATATACTTCTTTAGAATATTAATTGAATACTAGTGTTGGTTGAATTGTTGCCATGGTACCAATAGTAGCGAGCACTGGGGGAGTTTGGGGAATGAACCTTCTTTAGATTTAGCTATATATATATGTATATATGATTTAGCCCTGCCAGTTAAATATACTCCGGTAAGATCTGGAAAGAGAAAGTAAGGTCTGGGTAGTGTTTCTGTTGTATTACTGATGTTGGAAAGGCAAGTTGTGGAGAAGTTTTATTTCTTTGTTTTCTACAATATTCTGTAACCAGGACACAAGTTTGGTAGGTGTCAAGAGACTATTAAAACAGAGGCATTGGTGGCTTCCAGATCCATGGATCTGCAAATCCCAACATCCCTAATGGTAACAACCTGAAGAGTTCTGTGTTCTTGTTCTGGGATCCATTCCTAGGGGCTTAGCTGAAAATCAGCCGCTCCCGTCCTGCCAACGATTTTATAAATTCTTACTTTCCTGTATTAACGTTTTGGCTTAAAATAGCTGGAATAATTTTCCTTTCCTGAAACCCAACCCTGACACAGGACCTAGAATAAAATATACCTATTTCCTGCTGTTTCCCCACTTCCCCAGTCTGGTGTATCTCACACAATCCAATCTCCACGCTAAATGGTAAAGCCCACGTCTCACTTATCTTTCTCTGGAAGGAAGAGGAGAATAGCATTTCAGGGGGAAGGGGTTAAGCCTAGTCATTACATAATTCAGAGAGACTTTTGGAAAATGAGAAGATTATCAAAAGAGTTAAGGATAAAGCATTTGATCTGAGAAGTCAACTTCATGGGTTTAAAGCCATTTTATAATTCACATATACCAAGTTAGAAGAGCAAAGGAACGCTGCTTTTTTAAATAACAAACAGCTGTTATTTAAATTGACAAGAAATTTCTTGGAATTAGGTCAATGAAGTCCCGATTTGTTGCACTTTTTTTCAGCATTGCATTCTTTCTTCAGAGAGAGTCAAAGGACGAAGCAATCTCAGGGCTGTTTTTGGCTGATTCTGCCAGATCACTGTGATAGAAAGATGCATAATCAAGTTTAAGTCTGATTGTTTTATCTCAAATTTAAAATACTGGTGTATATGCAATTCCCCAGTGTTATTTTATTTTTAAATTTGGGGGCATATGTGTAAATTAAAAAAATAAAAAAGACTGATAACCCCATTAACTACTGGTTTATTTGAATATATTTGCTTTTGGCCATTTTTTCCTAGATACACAGTGCTTGATAAAATGTCAGTAATGTAAGAATATATTTCCCATTTTAAAAGTAGAAACCTATGAATTATTTAGTGAAATTACATTTTTCTCTGACCCTTGATTCTGATTCCCTTCCCTCCTTTCGGCTCAAATTAACTTCTATGATTAACTTTGTGTATTTCCTTTAGGTTTTTTTTTTTTTTTTTTGATTTCTATGTAGAGATAGCCACAAAAATATAGTTTAATATTTCATGTAGGCTCTTCCTAGATGAAGGGGATTATAATATGTATATATTTTTTGCAACCTATTTTTTTCCTCCAGCAGTGTGCTCTTAAATCCTGCTTGTACAGATGCTCCGTGATGTACCATAGGGTTACATCCTGATAAATCCATCCTAAGTTGAAAATGCCCTAAGCCAAAGGGGCATTTAATACACCTAACCCCCACAATACATCATAACTTAGCCTCAGAGCACTAGATTAGCCTACATTTGCGCAAAACCTTCTGGAGACATTGCATAGAGTTATCAGTTCCCAGCATTGCAAGAGGAAATGGCTAGTCTGGGAAAAGATCACACTGCAAAATTCAAAAAACAGTTTCTATTGAATGCATATTGTTTTTAGCAGCATTGCAAAGTCAAAATATCCTAAGTTGAGAAACCATTGTAAGTTAGGGACCATCTGTATTTGCATACTGATCTACCATATTTGACTTATCAGGGTTATTGTTGTTTTTGTTGTTATCAGTAGTATAGAAAACAAAACCATTGCCAATTAGTGCATATAGAACATAGAACATAACACAAATTAATCGGTTAAGACATTTCTAAATCCTCTTCACATTCAGAGTTAAAATTCTTAAATCACTGTCTGATTTACTGATGCTTCTGCCTTTTCTAGACAGCACTGTCCTCTGTGCCATCAGGTATTGATGAAAGGGCACTTCTTCAAAGTGTGCGCTGCCATTACCTCCAGTGCTCTCTTTCCAGCTGCTGATACCCGTTGTATCAGTGGTGATGCTCAGACTTTCTTGATCTGTCCAGAGGTGTGAATGCAAGACTTTCAGATAGCAATCTGAACTCATGTTCATTCTTTAAACAGTTCTTAAATGGTATATTGAATGCAGTGTTACAGGCTTGTGGCTATTCAGATGTGCCAGCAGGAGTAAGTTTTTCACATTTCTTATTCAGTGGTAGCATGAGCGTACCTATGATACATCTATTCCACAGCAATTGCATGATGCTATCAACTGTAAGAAGTAACTCTATTACATACAGGGTGTGAAAAAATTATCTTGTAATTGGTGAAATAATGTAGTTCTTTCATTTTTACTGATAAATAGTATTCTGTTTAAAATTATAAAATATTTTAATGTACTATTTCTATCCTTATGAGCATATAGACTGTTTCCTTTTTTTGCTATTCTGTTTCACTTGAAAAGTCATTTTATTTATGTGAATTGTGTCATAAAATTTAAAATGAATAATTTATGAGGCTTTCATAAAATAGACATAACATTTTATTTTATTTTTTATTCTATTTATTTTTTGAGACAGAATCTCACTTTGTGGCCTCTGATAGAGGGCTGTGGCCTCATAGCTCACAGCAACCTCAAACTCTTGTGCTCAAGTGATCCTTTTGCTTCAGCCTCCTGAGTAGCTGGGACTACAGGCACCTAGCACAAAGCCTGGCTCTTTTTAGAGATGGGGTCTTGCTGTTGCTCAGGCTGGCTTCAAATCCTGTGCTCAAACAAGCTACTTGTCTCAGCCTCCCAGAGTGCTGGGATTACAGACGTGAGCCACCATGCCCAGCCAGGCATAACATTTTAAATATGGTTTAACTTTAATATGTAATTAAAACAAATCACTAAATTAAAACAAGGTAACTGTTAAGTGAAAATTGCATTCTCTCTTCTTTAAACCTGTTATTATCACAATAAGTTACTTAAATGATCCACTTTTTCATCTCTCTTATAACTGTATTAGCCAGAGAGTTTCAATATTTACAGGGATAGAAAGTGATTGTGGGTAAGAGATGCTTCATATTTGCCTTCGGCATTTTTAACTTATGTCTCAATGTGGATTTATCAATACATTAATCAATCTACTCAGTCAAAAGGCCTTTATTGGTAGTCTGATACTACAAGCCACTGTACTGGATAATGAGAAACAGAAAGATGAATTAATGAGAAACTAAATGGGTATCCAGTTTCCCCATCATGGCTTTTCTCAGAATCTGCTTCTGTTTCTTAGTTGTCACTTCAGATTTGGATTCTGCTACTCTTGAGGGCCAATTTGTGCAAATTCTGTACCAGGTGTGGACAGAAGCCCTCTCTAGGTTCCGGCAAGGCACCAGCCTCAGAGAGTCTCGCTTGCTCTACCTCCCACCCCCATCCTGTGAGGATGCTTAGCGCTGCAAGAGTGTCTCCGGAGCACTGCAGGGGAGGGAGAAGGGTCCCCAGGAGGGATGGACCTCCAAGGGCATTGTTGCTTCTTTTTCCTGATGCTCTTTTTTGCTGATATGGAAGTTAAATGTGCTAATGCCTTTCCAGTATTTCTGATCCCCACGGGAAAAAAACAAGAGTGTAGTCAGATTTTCGTTGCCCACTTGACTTGCATTTTTCTTTAGTTTCTGATTTCTTAATACTTTTTCAGTCACGAAAAAGTGATCTCCCCCTAAGTAATTACAACAAAGTCACTTTCTCACAAAATTGCATAGGGAACATAGCTATATATGTTAGTAGAAGCTATTATTATGTCATATGCTACACAGCCTGGAAATATTGGATGATTTTTCATTTTTTAACATTTTATTATGGTACATATGGAATGTCTGCCACTAAAAGAAGAACTGTATATCACATGCTGTTCTTTTGGCTGGAGCATAAAAATAAAGCCCTGCTCCAAGGAACTGAAACAAATGAAAATTGTCTTAAAATGATCGTGGAATACAGTAAGAAAAAAACTACACTGTGCAGAGTAGGGAGAAGTAAATGTACTAATGAACAGCTTCTTACGATTTGGTAAATGAGCTGCACACACACTCCTCGGAGATGTCCATGTATCTCTGTGTCTAAGACACCCTGCTACTAGATTTATCCTTTTCACAGATCCTGATGAGCCTGTGTGTATCAGCCCAGGTTGCTATGTGATTTTAATAAAAATCAGAATGCCCAAGTACTTTACTAACTTAATTGTTCCCTAACATAATGTGTCTTGCACTGGTAGCAAGGCTCTACTATTAGCTTTTCTAAAACTTTCTCTATACACAGGCTTAGAAGTGTGGCCCCAGTTGAGGTCCCTCTGCATATCCATGTGGCCGGCTGTGCTGTTAGCATAGCTACGCGGATGCGGTCTCGTAATTCATTCCCAATCCATGCTTTTTCATGCACATAATTCTTCATACCTTCTCTCTTTGGCTCATGTCTACAATTGTTAACACTGCTGTGCTTTTTGAATGAAGTGGCATATTCTTCTGTTTTTAAGATCATCCTCTTCATGGGGTGCGGCTTATCTTCCTTGTCAATGCTAATGGTCAAATGATTCGTGTTTTTCACCAGCACGGACACCTCTGCTTTATGGTCACATAGGTCCCTGTGATGGCAGGGCCGTCTTTGGGGGAATTGCCACTGTCATTTACATGTGGACATTGGTTTTTCTGGCAAAGTAAACCCATGGAATGAGTCTCCCCAGTGTGTTGAGGAGGACCTTTCATCACTTACAGACTCGCTGTTTGTGCCTGTTGCAGCTACGATGCTGCCATAGCCCAAGCTTGGAATAAATGGAACATTAACCAGGATCTGTCACATGCTGCTATGTGACCAAAATACAAAGTACATGTCATCAAGCTGGGGATACACTTCTATAAGAAAAATATGGAGATATGTAAAATCCAGTAAGACCATAGTCCACTAAGGATAGCATTTAAGCGTTAGAGGATTTTCGGTTTTGAGTTCAGAGCAGCTTGCATATGTTCTTTAATTATTAAGCCACCTTTCAGGTAATTCTTTGTGTCTTCTCTCCTTAAAGATGAAGAAAAAGAGCTCTGGAGAGAGTAAACCTTTGCCTAGTATTGTACAGGGTACCATTTGGGATCTCATAAGGATTTTGTTAAACCACTGACACTATACATTTATTTTTGCTGGCATTCCTGATAATCAAGTATCCAAATATAGAACACTAAACTTGAATCCTATTAGGAGCTTGTGAATTGATGCATGTGAGAAAAGAAAAAACAGAACTGTTACTAATGCCACTGAAACTAACGTTTTGATTCTTTAATGGGTGGACCTCTTTGAAGTTAGACTTTCCAGTATTTTTAGATAAGTTTCTCCCTTCCTGATGTTTAGATTTCATTATTGTGTTTTGAACTTTAATACTGTCATTGGTGATGGAAAGAATTATTAGATATTAAGAAAAGCTTGCTTTTCAAACACGTATACTATTTGCTAATGCGGCAACTATGTTGTTTTGACTTTTTTTGTCAAACTGTCAAAATGTCTTTGCATTCTATTTTATATTTTAATATTTTTAAAAGTGGTGGAAGGAATGATCATATGCTTATATAATGGTTGTTCAGGCATTTATAACATTTGCTGATGAGACTGATAGAAATGATGTGATGTTTAAACAGTGGCCAAATTAAAAATGGCACTTTAACCTTGTTATTTCAAAAACTCCATAAATACAGAAAAATTTATAAAATATAGATATGGTCCCTAATGCGATATTGCAAAGCAAAACCAATGTACAGGAAGAGAAATGGGAAATTGCCAGCACTCCAGAAGCCTCCGGCAGGCCCTTTCCTAATCACATCCCTCTCCTTTTTATGGTAATTGGCTTCCTTGCTTTGCTTTATACTTTTTACCACTAAATATGTGTTTCTAAATAATATAGTTTAGATTTGCCTGTTTTGAATTTTACATACATGACATTATGCAGTGTTTAATATTTTGGTCTGTTTATTTTGCTCAAATTAATTTTTACCATTTATTCATATTTTTAAGCATGGTTGTAGCTATTTATTTTCATTGCCACATAGTATTCTATTCTAAAAATATATCGCAATTTATTTTTCTGTTCTGCTCCTGGCTATTTGGGTTGTGTCCAGGTTTGGGCTGTTAGAGATAATCCTGTTCTAAACATCTAGTTTTATAACTTGGACATACGTATGAGGGTGGGTAGTCAGAAGTGGAATTGGTGCTCTTAGCAAAGGCATGTTTTAACTTTATTAGATAATAGCTTTTTCTCAAAGAGCTTGTACCTATTTACAGTCCCACCGATAGTTGATGAGAGAGTCTTCATTGCTTTACATCTTTGTCAAATCACACTATTTTGAGACTTTGCCTAACTTGTTTTATGTTTTTCTGATTATTAAGAGTTGAGCACTGTTTCATATATATTTCCTGCTTAGATTTCCTCTTTTATGAAGACTCTATTCAGGCCTTTTATTTATATTTCTTTTATGTTTTCTATCTCTGTTGTGTTGATTAGTGAAAATACTTTACATATTCTAGTCACAGTTCCTCTAAACCTTCTTTCCCCTGATAGCAATACATGGGCGGGGGGAGGGTGTTTATATGCTACTGTTACATTAGACGGTAAAATCCCAAGGGGCAGGAGTGAATCCCAGGGGAGTAAGCAGAGAGGAGGGAAAGGTGACAAAAGGGTGCATTATGAGCAGCCTGTCGCTAGCTTCAGTGGATTTCCCAATCTCAGAGGATTGTCACACAAGGGCAATGACCTGACTCTCAAGACCTTCCACTCTTGGGAGGAAGAGGGAATATTTATCTGGCAGCTTCCACCTTTGGTTGGTATGAGGCCTGTGCACACAGTGTTCACTGCCCCACACTTTGGCTTGCACATGTGCGTGTACTGGCTAGGGTCTAGTGGTCCAGTGTCAACAGCAAAGCTCATGGTGGGAGAGGAGAGGTTAAAACGCAGGCACAGAGCCAAGTGTTCAGCTTTCATATGGGACCTTTATTCTTTGTGAATACAAGATGTCCTGCTCACTTCTTGTGATTATTGGAGTAACCCCTTCAGTCCACTGGCCTGACACAATTTCTTTTTTTTTTTGGCATGTAGCGAAAAGCTTTATTCGGGGTTTTGAGTTACATACACAATCTATCATCTGCTAGTTCCATCATTATCTTATTTTACCTATCTGAAATTAACTTGAAAGGAAATATTTTGTTATCATATCAGTACAATCACTTATGTAGTCAATCTCTTCTTCTAAACACTGACTAATTTCTGAGCAGATATCTAAATAAAGATCACAAAGCAGAAAGTAGCCACAGGGGAGCAGAGTTAATGGAAGAACATCTTCAAGTGTTCACTCAGTTTACTCAGTATGAAGTAATGACTGTGTCTTTTCCTCTAAAAGACTTAAAGCAACAGGGCTAGTGCAACAAGTAATGGTCCTCATTGTTTCAGGTCATCTCAAGGCTGTTGGTGATGCTCACTGCAAGTCTCCTTCACCATCAATTCTAGATTTTTCTTACTCTTGAACAGTGATTGGACACCAGTCGTGGTAGCTTGACTGCAGATAGTTTCCTGTCTTTATCCCTGTGAGCTCTAAACCATTAGATGTCTTATTTTCGTTGACCTATAACAGCTGCTAACATTAGCCCTTGGCCATTATTACAGATGCACTGAGAGAAGCCAGACGAGCCACCTACATTCATAGTCTTCTCCATCTCCACTGCATAGCAGAAACTCTGGCTCTGCTTGGAGCTGGAGTCGTTAGGAGAGCTGGCTCACACCTGTTATCCCAGCACTTTGAGAAGTTGAGGTGGGAGGATTGCTTGAGGTCAGGCATTCAAGACCAGGCTGGGCAATGTAGTGAGACTTCGTCTCCATAAAAAAGAAAAGGAAAAAATTAGCTGGGTTTGGTTATGTGTGCCTGTAGTCCCAGCTACTCAGGAAGCTGAAGCAGGAGGATTGCTTGGGCCCAGGAGTTGGAGGTTGCGGTGAGCCATGATCTACTGCACTCCAGTGCGGGTGACAGGTTAAGACTCTATCTCTAAAAAAAAAAATAATAATAATAATAATATAATTCCACAGGGGATCATTGTGAACATTGGTGGGAAGTGCCAATCCTGCCTCTACCCCTAGATTCTCAGGTCTGTGCATTCTAGACCTGCACAGCATCACATATATGCCATTGATTCAATATGTAAACCTTGTTTTGGAGAATAGACACAATCCTCTCTAACCCCAGAGGATTTTTCCTGAGCTGTTACCTAAGATGTTTCTATAACTAACTGGCCATATTGTTGTGCTGTTGGGTTACCTGCTTCTAACCTTAGAAACGAAATACCTATGATCATGTAAACATTTTTTTTTTTTACCTTCTTGTTACAAATTGGTGCTAGGCAGAAATCAGATCCTAAAATTTTTGTGAGCAATCACTTAATAGGGAATTAAATCCCAAACACTATCAGCAAAGGACAAGAGAAATGGGCTAGAAAAGGAAGGGACAGGGTTCACTTTCCCACACCGTAATTGCATTTGTATGAATTCTAGCAAAGGTCCAATGATGTTATCAGCAGGGAAACCCCATGGTGAGAAGTAGGAGACAGGCTGGGCAGATTTGAGGCAAGGGGCCAACTGTCTTCTGCAAAATCATGCTTCTTTTGAAGATTTATATACAAGTGAATACATAAAATGTATGGAACTACACGTGAAGATTTGGATTCTGTTATGAAACTTGGGCTTACTTAGTCCAAATGCTATTTAGTCCCATATACCATGGGAAATTGTAAGGAAAGAACCTCGGAATCAATGTTCTTGTGGTTTGTGTTTACGTAAGATTGAAAATTATAAGAGAGGTAAACTTAAAACTTCTAAAAAATCATTAATTTTATGTTAGATTATCTAATATAAATATTCATTGGATGTAATTCTTGATTATAGGAGATATGTTTATTATGTGTTCAAAAAGGGCAGTTTGAAAATCTCAGTGTTAACAGTGGTTATCCCCAGTGCTTATGTTATTTTCTCTTTTAAACTTTCACGTATTTTCTGAGTATTCAATAAGAAACATGTATTACATTTGTGATGAGAAAAAAAATGCAGTCAATAATTTAGAAATAAAAAATGTCAAAATGGATGATTTTTCCCTGTAAAATCCTGGTTTCTTTTTTGATGTCTGTAGACTGCATGACTTTTCTTTAAAGTTAACCAAAACCCGTGGAAACTACTCACTGTTATGTCTGCGCAGGACCTATATCCTTGGTACCTTGTATTATCTAAAGTCTCTAGTAAGACTTCAATTAATCTATATTTAGATTTTCTTTTCCTTATGATTACCTTTGAAGCTATACTTTTCAATTGTGTGAGATCTTAAGTGTTTCTTGAAAACATGCTACTTCATAAGGATAACTTTTAAGCATTACACAAAATGTATGTTCCAATAACTTGCAGGTACTTTAGGAAAGAAAATATGCAACCACAATGAGTGTTTACTTATATTTCTAACATCGTGCAGCAAAATCTGTGGTCCGTACGAAAATAAAGAACATGCATATTTGCACCACATTTTGTTTCTGTCAAACCATGAATGGGTTACCTGGGTTATGTAAACACTGAGTTTCTACATTCAGTCAGTGACAACAGCACCAGAGACAATGTCTCTTTGTAATTGTCTCCATGGCGTCATCTTCAAGGGTTATATATAGTGTGTTGAACAGGTTGGCTTTCAGTAACCTTCTTTATTGTTACCATGTCTGAATTTATCTAGGTTCCTTTCAAATTTGTATTTTGAACTACATATTAGCCATAGACTATTAGAGAAATAAAATACTGCTATATAAGGCACATCTGTATGTATGTGTGCATATATGTTTATATATGTATATGCATATATAAATGCACATATGTGTAGACGAAGCCCTCTTTTTAATTTTAATGATAAAACAATACTATAATCCCAGAAAAAAATATGTATTTTTCTCTCCTTAGTAGCATAGTGTGAAAATTCAAAGTCTTTCCTTAGCCTTTTGATGATTATGAATTATTGCAGATTTTTTTTTTTTTTTTTGAGACATGGTATCCATCTCCTTGGCTAAAGTGCAGTGGCATGATCACAGCTCACTACAACCTCCAACTCCTAGGCTCAAGTGGTCCTCTGGCCCCAGGCTTCTGAACAGCTGTGGCTATAGGTGCGCACCACCATGCCTGGCTAATTTCTATCTTTTGAAGAGATGGGATCTCACTCTTTTTCTTTGCTTTTTTTTTTTTTTTTTTTGCTGTTGCCCTGGGTAGAGTGTGGTGGCATCACAGCTCACAGCAACCTCCAACTCCTGGGCCCAAGCGAGTGTCCTGCCTCCACCTCCCAAGTAGCTGGAACTATAGGCACCCACCACAACGCCCAGCTATTTTTTGGTTGCAGCCATTATTGTCGTTTGGCAGGCCCGGGCTGGATTCGAACCCGCCAGCTCAGGTGTGTGTGGCTGGTGCCTTAGCTGCTTGAGCCAGGATCTCACTCTTGATTAGGCTGGTCTTGACTTCCTTATCTCAAACAATCCTCCCATCTCAGCCTCCCAAAGTACTAGGATTACAGGTATGAGCCACCAAGCTTGGGCAATTTTTGCAGGATTTAATGCTTGAACACAGTGAAGCGTCCACCTTCAAAATTGGGTATTAATGACCTACAGGCTCCCTATTTAGAAATAATTTTATGTTGAAAGAGCTGACAGAGCAAGGGCTTAGTTGTTGTTAAAGTCAATATAACTTCTAAAAGTTTTGTAGTAGAATCCCTAGTGTTTTCCAGATATACGATCATATCATCCGGGAAGAGCGAAAGTTTGATCTCTTCTGACCCTGTGTGGATACCCTTGATCGCCTTTTCTTCCCTAATTGCAATGGCTAAAACTTCCATTACAATGTTAAAGAGCAATGGAGACAATGGGCAACCTTGCCTGGTTCCTGATCTAAGTGGAAATGATTTCAATTTAACTCCATTCAATACGATATTGGCTGTGGGTTTGCTGTAGATGGCCTCTATTAGTTTAAGAAATGTCCCTTCTGGGTGGCGCCTGTGGCTCAAAGGGGTAGGGTGCTGGCCCCATATGCCGGAGGTGGCGGGTTCAAACCCAGCCCCGGCCAAAAACTACAAAAAAAAAAAAAAGAAATGTCCCTTCTATACCAATTTTCTTAAGTGCTCTGATCATGAAGGGATGCTGGATATTATCAAAAGCTTTTTCTGCATCAATTGAAAGAATCATATGGTCTTTATTTTTAAGTTTGTTTATGTGTTGAATTACATTTATAGATTTACGTATATTGAACCAGCCTTGAGACCCTGGGATAAATCCCATTTGGTCATGGTGTATAATTTTTTTAATGTGTTGTTGGATTCTGTTTGTTAGGATCTTATTAAGTATTTTAGCATCTATATTCATTAGTGATATTGGTCTATAATTTTCTTTTCTTGTTGGGTCTTTCCCTGGTTTGGGGATCAAGGTGATGTTTGCTTCGTAGAAGTGATCAAGGAATATAGCAATGTCTCAGGCTATAAAAACAACACCCATAAATCTGTAGCCTTTATATATACCAACAACAACCAAGCCGAACAAACAGTCAAGGACTCTATTCCTTTCACAGTAGTGCCAAAGAAGATGAAATATTTGGGAGTATACCTAACAAAGGACGTGAAAGATCTCTACAAAGAGAACTGTGAAACTCTAAGAAAAGAAATAGCTGAAGATGTTAACAGATGGAAAAACATACCATGCTCATGGCTGGGAAGAATCAACATTGTTAAAATGTCCGTACTGCCCAAAGCAATATATAATTTTAATGCAATTCCTATTAAAGCTCCATTGTCATACTTTAAAGATCTTGAAAAAATAATACTTCGTTTTATATGGAATCAGAAAAAACCTCGAATAGCCAAAACATTACTCAGCAATAAAAACAAAGCAGGAAGAATCATGCTACCAGACCTGAGACTGTACTATAAATCGATAGTGATCAAAACAGCATGGTACTGGCACAAAAGCAGAGAAGTAAATGTCTGAAACAGAGTAGAGAACCAAGAGATGGATCCAGCTACTTACTGTTATTTGATCTTTGACAAGCCAATTAAAAACATTCAATGGGGAAAAGATTCCCTATTAACGAATGATGCTGGGTAAACTGGCTGGCAACCTGTAGAAGATTGAAACTGGACCAACACCTTTCACCATTAACTAAGATAGACTCTCACTGGATAAAAGATTGAAAGTTAAGACATGAAACTATAAAAATGCTTGAAGAAAGTGCAGGGAAAACTCTTGAAGGAATCAGCCTGGGTGAATATTTTATGAGGAGGACTCCCCAGGCAATTGAAGCAGTATCAAAAATACACTACTGGGACCTGATCAAACTAAAAAGCTTCTGCACAGCCAAGAACATAGTGAGTAAAGCAAGCAGACAGCCCTCAGAATGTGAGAAAATATTTGCAGGTTATACCTCTGATAAAGGTCTAATAACCAGAATCCACAGAGAACTCAAACGTATTAACAAGAAAAGAACATGTGACCCCATCTCAGGGTGGGCAAGGGACTTGAAGAGAAATTTCTCTAAAGAAGACCGACACAAGATCTACAAACACATGAAAAAAAGCTCATCATCCTTAATCATCAGAGAAATGCAAATCAAAACTACTCTGAGATATCACCTAACCCCAGTAAGAGTAGCCCACATAACAAAATCCCAAAACCAGAAATGTTGGCGTGGATGTGGAGGAAAGGGCACACTTCTACACTGCTGGTGGGAACGCACATTAATACGTTCCTTCTGAAAGGATGTTTGGAGAACACTTAGAGACCTAAAAATAGACCTGCCATTCGATCCTATAATTCCTTTACTAGGTTTATACTCAGAAGACCAAAAGTCACAATATAACAAAGGCACCTGTACCAGAATGTTTATTGCAGCCCAATTCATAATTGCTAAGTCATGGAAGAAGCCCAAGTGCCCATCGACCCACGAATGGACTAGCAAATTGTGGTACATGTATACCATGGAATACTATGCAGCCTTAAAGAAAGATGGAGACTTTACCTCTTTCATGTTTACATGGATGGAGCTAGAACATATTCTTCTTAGCAAAGTATCTCAGGAATGGAAGAAAAAGTATCCAATGTACTCAGCGCTACTATGAAGCTAAATTATAGCTTTCACATGAAGGCTATAACCCAACTATAGCACAAGACTATGGGGAAAGGGCCAAGGAAGGGGAAGGGAGGGGGGAGGTTTTGGTGGAGGGAGGGTAATGGGTGGGGCCACATCTATGGTGCATCTTAGAATGTACAGGCGATTGCACTAATGTACACAGCTATGATTTAACAATAAAAAAAAGAAAAGAAAAGAAAATTAAATTAAAAAATAATAAAGTCAATATAACTGATACTCAGAGTAATAGAATCACTGACTTTTCTTCACTTGAAGAGCAGTAAAGGAACCTCATTGACAAAGTAATACGGCCACACAAGAGAAAACTCAATTTAATGCAAGTCGGAGGGAGGAAGAGGAGAAAGGGGACAAAGGGGAGAAGGGAGGTGGATAAATAATAATAATAATAATAATAATAATAATAAAGAAACATCATTGATTACCATATTTTTTTCTTTCTGGCCACAAATGTATGGAGAACTGACAGGTGTTGTACATTATTTTGAATTGTGGGATACCCAGGGGACTAAGACTCTATTCTTGCTGGCTGTCAATTCAGTTAATTGTTGACTGGGTTTCCCTGGGAAGATCTTAGTTTCAGGGTTTATAGACCTTTTAATTTAAGCTTCTATATAAATCCCATTTTTGAAGGAACACGCTATACTTATGGAAGCTTAGATTATATTCAATGCCCTGGTGGTGGTTTTATGAATTATTTTAATTTGACTTCCTTTTGTGAAAATGGTGGAAAGTTTGTTTATCCACTCATATGTTCACTCTTCTATTCACACAAATACATATAGGGAGCTTACTGCTGTCTTGATATCATGAATAAAATAAAAGTGATAGCCCCTTACATTAGTAAGAAAGTTAAGAACCTCACAGATGATTGATTCATGGGCCTGTAAAACTGCAAATCCCCATGGTGTTAACATGTTATTTATATGGATAATTTTGGAGAAAAAAGTTACCTCTCATCCACATTTAGTTTCAAATAGTACCTTCTAATTACTTTACACGTATATACATGTATAATTTTAAACTAACTGTATTAGGATATTATTTTTTGTATTTTGCTTTTTTTAGTTTGTTTTACTAAACAGTAGTGTGAGACATTGAATTAGAAAAAAACAGATTAAAAGGGTATTCTCCAAATGTTTTATTTTCTTCATTTTTACCCTAGAGGTTCCAAGAGTCATGATATGATTAAAACATATCTTATTGGGTCAAAAGCAAGATGGGGATATCTTATAAATATTAGCACTAAGCAAGCTACAGAAATACAAAAGCCCATGTGCATTTTAGGTACACATATTCTGTTGTAAACATTGCTGAGCCCTAGTTTTTTTGAGAAAATCTAATGGGTACTCAGAAGAGTGTACGTCTGAGTATTACTGAATAAGCCCTATTGCTAAATCCCTTGAGGCTTCAGTTTATGTCCTCAAACTAGGAGATTTTTACTCCTTTTTGAAAAAAAAAAAAAAGCAGGTGCATTTTTCTTAAATTATCAAATGTCAAACTATTATTATCTTAACTACTACATTGCTACAGATGTTACCAAGCTATGTGCAGTGCATGAAACAGTTATATTTTCCACTTTAGATCCAGAGTGATAAAGAGCTGATTGCCTTAAAACTCAGATATTTATACAGGGAGGTAATTCTTATAAAACATCAAGAGGCAGATTTTATTTTAGAAATATGTGACTTTAAAAGTTGTACAGATTTAAATTTCAAATTAAAAACATATTGCCAGCTGCTGTAGTTTGGTTGGGTTTATTTGCAGCTGTTCTGGTTTTCAAATTTAACTCTTCATGATAATTCATGATAAAATTGGCTTTTCCCTTTATCCTCTTGAGTTAAAGCTTAAAATAGAAAAAGAAGCCAGAATATCTACAGATAAGTAGAACTATGTGAAAAGGAAATGGTTACAGATGGGGTTCCAACAATAAATATCTTTAAAAGGAGGACCATTGTCCACAGCTTTCTGTATTTCTCAGACTTCTCATTTAGATGGTAGTACCTGCTCAATTCCCAATCTAAAAATAATTGTCAACAGTTTATTATTATAAAATCTAAAGCAAAGCATACAGGAATTTTTGGTTCAATTTAGGGGTCAAGAACTCCTGACCTAAAATGATTGCCAAAAATTATCAGTTTATCCCTTAGCCTCCAAGTTGGTGTCAGTGGAAACCGTAGTTAGTTTGCAAGATGAGGTCAATCCAGATCTGTGTCTGTGAAAGCTCTCTGTAGGAAGGCAGATCCAGTTTGAAAAGCTCTCATGGAATTATGGTGCACAGAACACATAAGAAGGGAGGCTATCTTTATTTGCTTTTTAATTCCAAAATGCATTTTTGAGTTTACTTGCTGGGGGAAACCTGATTTTTTTTTTTTTTTTTTTTGGCCAGGGCTGGGTTTGAACTCACCACCTCTGGCATATGGGGCCGGCGCCCTACCCCTTTGAGCCACAGGCACCACCCTGAAACCTGAAATATTTAAAAATAGTTGGTTACTGGGCTCCTTCTTCCTCTGCCCACCGTTGTCCGGTGCTTAGTGGAATAGAAGGGGCAGGAAATGAGAGCAGAGCAAATACAACCAAAACCAACAGGTTTTTTGTTACTGGTGATATGGCTTTAAAAACTGAGGTTTATCATTAAAGTTAGGGTTTGGGGATTATCTATGAATTTTGCTTCTGTTCCCAGTCTGCAGTAACTGTGTGGTGGACTTCCTGGGTTGTAACTTCCTTCAGAGAGGATTTTTTTTTTTTTTTTTACTGTTTAGATTCTATAATAATGCTAGATGATGATATGCCCTCATAGTTTTTTTTTTAATTTCTAATTATTAGGGGTTATGGGTGCATAATATTTGCATATATTTATAGGACACATGTGACATTTTGATACAGGCATACAGTATGAATTAATCAAATCAGGATAATTGGGGTATCCATCATCTCAGGCATTTATTCTTTCTTTGTGTCAGGAACATTCCAATTCCCCTCTGTTAGCTATTTTATAGTATTCCCTACCTTACTGTTGACTGTAGTCACTTTGTGAGCTTTTGAATATTGTTTATTCCATCTAATTATCTAACTATATTTTTGCACCCATTAACCAACCCCACTTAACCCCCCTGGCCGTAGCCATTGTTTTACTCTCTGTCACCGTGAGATCATTTGTTTTAATATTTAGCTCACAGTATGAGTGAGAACATTAAGATTTATCTTTCTATTAAGTGAAATAAGTCATAGCTGTCTTTATTTGGAAAGATAAAACTTACGTATTCTTTCAAGAAATTCACCTGCTAAAAAGGAAAATAAGTAACATCCCACATGCCTTCCTCTAGAAAATTAGCAGCTTTTTTGTTACCCTCTCAACATCCCACCTCCACCCCTGTAGGTACGGCAAATATCAGTGTGTGTTCATTGACTGTGTTGGAGACAGAAGCATCTGGTCGCTCAACATAAACTTCCTCTAAGAGAAGTGAAGCTTCTTGCCAGGAAATGTGTGGGAATATTTAAGTCTAAGGAAGGCAATTCTGTTAATATCACTCCTACATTCGATCCCGCAGGAAAACAGTCAGGAAAGTTTCCATAGTTGGCTGTTATATAATATATAGAAGTCCTAATCAAGCATTTCTGGTTCAGCAAATCTTTTTCAAAGTGGCAGATAACAAACTCTAATCTTTGCTGTCAGCTGCTTTTTAAAAAATATATTGAAATTTGCATTTTATCTGTGATGGTTTTATCAAATAAGTATCTTCTACCAAAAAAATTTGGAAAATATACATGTAAATAAGGCAACTCTAAAAAATTAGTATAGACAGACTGATAGACTAATAACCCATGGCTGTAAAGAAGTTAAGCTAGAGAAGAAGGTATCAGTAACTGACTGAGGTGGGGTTTAAACAAAAACAGGACAAAACCCTCTGGATATTGGCTGTTACCCTCTTATAAACTCTTGGGAAATTCTGTTGGGTGATGAGCCTAGGGCTTGCAGAGCCAGATATTTCTGATTAGTAGCAGCAGTTCTGAGCTGTGCATAATACTGAATAGATTATGGACCATTCATTTTTAATAATATATTTGAGATACAAATATGGCATGAATCAAGAAAATGGTTTATGCAGTAACATTGATGTTGATTTAAACCTTTATGGGAGAGTGAAAAGGAAAACTCTAATGAGAGTTTCTGCTCATGATTATTCTAGGCTTGGCCCAAACCCTGCACTTGGTCGCTTTGACTGGTGGGGCATCCGGCTTGATCTTCACCTTCCCAGGGTTCCTCAAACTGGCCTGCGGGCCACATGAGGCGGTGTGATTGTATTTGTTCTTGTTTTGTTTTTTTACTTCAAAATAAGCTGTGTGCAGTGTGCATAGGAATTTGTTCATAGTTTTGTTTTTTTTTTTAACCATAGTCCAGCCCTCCAACTATCCGAGGGACAGTGAACTGATCCCCTGTTTAAAAAGTTTGAGGACGCCCGTAATCTATACCATACACTACAACAGCTTCAGATGCTTTTTGTGACTAAAATACCAACTAGAATTTTTATTTTTTGACAATTTTTTCAGTTACAATCCAATCCTATTGGAAAAATTATTTCTAGCAATGCTTAAAAATTAAAAAATGAAAAAAAAAAAACACTTTAAAATTCAACTAAAAACAATGAAACATTCTCCTTTATCCTTTTCCAGAGGTACCAAACCACCTTTATGGACACTGTGCAATTAATTGTGAATGCTTCATTGTGTAGATGACTTAATAACCATTCACTCACTCACAGCTTCTAAAATGTTTCCTAGGGCAGTGTGATACTGCAAAGTTCAGCTAAATGTGGAAAAATAGCTCAATGTATTTTATGAAACCCATTTGAAATAGATTTTAATTCGCCTCCAATTGATATGTGAGTGGTTTTTAGTGCCCTGCCACGCTGTGTGAGAGCTTGAGGCAAAAAGGAAATTAAACTATACTGAGTCTTTTTTTATTTGAAATTCTGATATTTTGTTCAGCATAAGATTTTTTTGCATTGACTGTGATTAATTTGAATATGGTATTAAATATTATAAATCTAATTATTTAGTTTTTTTGTGACCCCTTTAAATTTTTGCTCAAAGGCAAAGGCTTATTCCTGTCTCCTGGACCTTGGCCCTAGTACTTCTGATAAACAGACCTAAAAGGGAAGTCTCATTTTTCTACTTGTGCCAAAATAAACATCTGAATTTTGCAATTGTCACACATCCTAATGGCCCTAAGTCCTCTAGGTTTGGAGCAGTTGTTCCCAGTGCCATGAATATATTGCTGATTGAATTGGAGGCCTTTTATCTGTAGTTGTGCTAGCTCATTTAAAAAACACTATATTTCATTAATATACACATAGGCATTGCATGTTTAACATTTTTCTGAAATTGGGATATATTTTATAATAAATGACATCTTATAATCATACTTGGGAGTTGTTTTTTTTTTTTTGCTTTCTTTCTGATGTGTTTTACAATTAATGGTACCTCTGAATTGATGGAGTTCAGTTCACCATAGCATCTAATATGGTAATAGTTCTTAATTTTATTCTAAGCATCTCTACACTGAGAGCATTTTATGATTGTGTAATGGTATATATTTCAGTAGGCTTTTATTTTTTTAATTCTTTATGTGCCATTTAAAAATTATATATATGAGTAGTTCATAAATATAGGTTGTAAACAAGAATTATAAAAATGAAGCCTATATAAATTAAGAATAATAACAGAAAATGGTTTGCAATAAACTAGTAAACTTTTAATTATTATGTGATTAGTGCACAATACACTTAATATATATTACTTTGAAGATCTCTTTTGTAGAATTCTAATACTACTAGGGAACTGCACTCAGTGAGAGGATTAAATACCTCTTCAATTCTGTCTTGTTATCATGCACAGGTCCTGATTAGAGTTTTGCCCATGGAAGTAGAGTGGGGAAAGGAGTTTCAAGGCTGTCCTGGATAGAAACAGGGTTCACCTGAGGCACCTGAGTTAGTATAAGCAGGTTAAAAATTCCAAATCATTGTCACAGTGAAGCCAATGCTTTAGGTAGGAAAATGGTCCCAAGAGAGAAATCCAAGGATGAGACAAAAATTAAAAATGGGATAATGAAGACCAAGACGAATAGCTAGAAGAGTCTGACTGCGGCCGGGTGGAATCTGTGGAGAATGGGTTGCAGGATGCAGTTCAGAGTGAAGGAGGTGGAAAGCAAGCTGGCGCTGGGCATCCCTTCAGCACCGTGCCCATCCCATTGTGCTTTGGAAGGGTGGTGGCTGACAGGAGCCTTCTACTTTTTCAGCTTTCATTTAATCCCCATCCTTTTACAACCTTCCCCCCCCCCCCGGGAAAACCACTCTCACTACTAAAATCAGCAGTGATTTTCTAAAAGACCACTCAATGAGCAAATTTTAGAGCATGACATTAGGCGTTATTGACTCTTCCCTTCTTATATGTGACCAGATTTAAGATCAAATGTGTTTGAAGGGGAGAGAAAAGTAGTATTGCGGATTGTGTGAGAATCAGAACTAAGCCAGCCAGTAGTCAGTTGAGCAAAACACAGTTCCATGTTTTGCTACTGTCACTCATTTTGGGCAGTGCTGGCGTTCCTCTCTACTGGCAATACTTAAACAGAAGATAAAAACTACTTCAAGTTTTTTAACTAGTTCCAAACTGAACTTAGACTGGAAACCCCCTTGCAGTTTCAACAATACACCCGTTTTATTTATTTTTTATTTCAGATAAATACGAGGGTGTAAATGATTAGGTTACAATTTAGCATTTGTTAGGTAAAGTCCTGCTGTAGTTGTGCCCCTCACCCAGGAGGTGTGCCATAAACCCCTTACACTGTGCCCATTAGGTGGGAGCACCCAATTCCTCCCTCTTCCTTTCCTCTGCCCCTTCCTCCTCCCCACCTCCCCAACTTGAATTGAATTGAGTTTTTCTCTTATGGGGATGTGTATTAGTTCATTTACCGGCTTCACATTAGTATTGAGTACATTGGATACTTGCTTTTGCATTTTTGTGATAATTTACTAAGAAGAATGTGTTTCGACTCCATCCAGGTTAATATATAAGATGTAAAGTCTCCATCTTTTTTATGGCTGAATAGTATTCCATAGTATATATTATATATATACCACAGTTTATTAATCCATTCATGGGTTGATACACACTTAGGTTGTTTCCTAATCATCATCTTGATGATTGTAAATTGAGCTGCAATAAATTGAGCTGCAATTAGCACAAATGTCCTAATGATAAAATGATATTTTTCTTCTGGATAGATGCCAAGTAATGGGATTGTGGGATCAAATGGAAGGTCTATTGTGAGTTCCTTGAGGACTTTCCATACTTTTTTCCAATGAGGCTGTATAAGTTTGCAGTCCCACTAACAGTGTAAAAGGGTTCCCTTCTGTCCACATCCACACCAGCATCTGCAGCTTTGGGACTTTGTGATGTGGCCTCTTCTCACTGGGGTTAGGTGGTACCTCAGGGTGGTTTTGATTTGCATTTCTCTGAGGATTAGGGACAATGAGCATTTTTTCATATCTTTTTGGTCCTTTTTCTGTCTCCTCAGAGAAGGTCTGTTCATGTCTCTTGCCCAGTGATAGATGGGATTGTTTAATCATTTTTGTTGAGTAATTTGGGTTCTCTATAGATTCTAGTTATCAACCCTTTGTCAGATTCATACCATGCAAATATCTTTTCCCATTCTGAAGGTTGTCTTTTTGCTTTACTTATTGCGTCCTTAGCTATGTAAAAGCTTTTCAGCTTAATTAAGTCTCATTTGTTTATTTTTGTTGTTGTTGGCAATTGCCAATGAAGTCTTCTTTATAAAATCTTTCCCCAGGCCAGAATCCTCAAGAGTGTTTTCTATACTTTCTTCTAGGATTTGTATTGTTTCCTGCTTCATTTTTATCCATCTGGAGTCAATTTTTGTAAGTGGTGAATGATTAGGAATACAAACTCTTTTAGTAAAAAAGAAGTGACATATATGAAAAGTCTAGATAATCCTTATGTTGAAAGTCTTTATGGTACATTTTCTTCCCAAAGAAAATTTAAATAAATGTCTTATTTTCTCCTTTTTTCGTTAAGATGTTTAATTCAAGGACTGCTTCTTGGCTATTGGTACTATAATGGCAGATACCACTGATAAATAGGTGAAGGAAAAGATATAATTGATTTTTTTAATGAACAAATGAGTTTCTTTTTCCTTTGAGTATTTCATAGAAACTGCCAAACTTCAACCCATCACTTTAAGAGGATGACCCATTTAAACCTTTGCAACCTATTTTAAATTGGCTAGGGAGAAACATTATGAAAAATATTGAAGTGCAAATGTTAGAATCAAAAGCAAATGAAGTTATTTTCAATCATTTTTAATATGTCCTACAAATTCTCCTAAGAATAAGAATATTAATCATATATTTAGATTAGATTTAGTTGAATGCATATGCATAAAAATTAAAAGTTAATTTTCAGAGAAAAAAAACCTTGAGAAACAAAGTAGATTAAAAACATCTCTGTCTTTGTGTTAAAAAATTCAGTAACTATAATTTTAGATATAGGATTTTTATTTATCATGAGAAAAATTTGCAATTTGCAAATTTGCAATATGAACTGACTCATAATTGAAACACATTGGAAACAAATATAATTGAAATACATTGGAAACAAATTTAATGGCTTTGTGGCTTACTGTTTTTGTTTTGTTGTGTTTTTGTTTTATTTTGTTTTGCTTTTTTTATTCAGCCCTCTTCAGGTGCCATTTGTAGGAGATATGGCCCACCTCCTTAGCCTACTAGGACTGGGATTTTTTACTTAAGATGTGATTTGCTTCTATATTTCTCAGGTGACATCTCTTCCTAGCCAGAATTGAAAAGATTATTTACTAAGAAATGTCAACAAAAGGCTTATCTGAGAATGAGTTAACACACTCTATGAAATGATTTACTTCCAGCAAATTAAGTAGTCATGGTGTATAAAAATATGTACGTCTAATTAAATATAGGAATAATTTAAAGTGACATTTTAAAATAATGATTTAAAATAATAGGAATTAACAAATAAAGAATGATCCTGCTGCCACATGGATGGGGCTGAGACACTTAGACTGGAATGACTAAGGACTGAGTCCTGATCTTACTTGAAACTATGTCTAGGATTGGAAGCCCTAGATAAGATAAGGGACCCCTCAGTTCATTGAAAGTTGTTATTCCCTTTCTACAGGGGAATAGGAGAAGACTGAGATAGGAAGATGACATTTTCTTAACAAATATAGCTCTTACAGGCATACTTGGGTATGGAGAGCATAAAATAATGAAATAAATTGAATTTACTGAATTCAGAGAGAATTTTTCCATTCAGGACAAAGAACTTCCTTTGCCCTCCTTCACTCCCGTCTTGAGAATTCTGTTTTAACTGAATGTTGCAGCTTACTTATATATAGACTTAGTTCCATTTCTAGATTTAAATTCATTTTTAGGATCAGCTAAAGTATAAGACATTGTAGCTTTTGCATATCATTTGTTCTTTCTCCAGTTCACTGGCAATGAGATCAAATTTAGTTGGCTTTGTAGGGGAGAAAGAATACTTCTCTGTGGCCCCCAGAAGGTTTGCTGAAAGATAACTCACAACAAGACAGATTAAGAGAAAGAGATTACAGATGTATTTACTGTGTGCATGGGGAGGATCACAAAGTGACTACCCAATATGCCAGAAGGATCCAGAAGTTTATATACCCTCACTTTCCAGGAGAGAAGGAGATGGTGATATAGATAATTCTGCTTAGGGGCAATAAATGTTTACTGGAGAGGATGAATAGATACTTGGGAGAGTGAATGGATGGAGGGGGATCGATTGTAAATGATTCTCATTGGAAATTAAATTAATTGGAGAGACAGGTATTATTTTTAAATGGGTTGGTACAGGTCTGGTTTCCTTCTTGATCTTCTTCTCTGCAATACATTGGGAAAACAGGGAAGGAGAAGAAAGGCAATTGTTCTTTTAGATGGGTCCCTCTGGTTTTATGAAGATAGAAGGAAAGCCCCTTCCAAGGCATGTTGATTTCTAAGGGCCTTTAATTCAAAATATAGTAGAACCTCTGTAAGTTGACCACCCAAGGGACTGTCATGAACTGGTCAACATACAGAGGTGGTCAACATAAGGAATAGACGTGGTGCACATCTGGTTTATGAAAATTAGGTCAACTTAAGGAGGTGGTCAACTCTGAAGGCTCTACTATATTCCTTGGACCAAGAAGTTGTTTTTTTTTTTTTTGAGACAGAGTTTCAAACTGTCGCCCTGGGTAGAGTGCCGTCACAGCTCACAGCAACCTCAAACTTTTGGGCTTAAGCAATTCTCTTGCCGTCAGCCTCCCAAGTAGCTGAGACTCCAGGCACCCACCACAATGCCTGGCTTTTTTTTTTTTAGCTGGCCCAGGCTGGGTTCAAACCTGCCAGCCTTGGTGTATGTGGCCAGTGCCCCACTGAGGCGCCTCCAACAAGTTGTATTTTAGAGTGAAATTCCCTGAGCTGCTTTTGTTTTCATATGAAAAAGAGAGAAATCTCTTTGTTTAGTTAAGGAGCATTTATTCTGAAGAGCTTTTGATATGATGATTTAGGTGGCATTTGAATTAGCTGAGGATGCTTACTTAAAGGAAAATATTCTTAAATTATAAAGCTCTGGAATCTTTAACTTTTTCATCTACTGCTGACTTTGGACTGAAAAGATATCTTAAAGAATTTTATATTTATGAGCCACTTTCTGTCAGTGTCCAAAGCTAACACTTAGCAATGAATTAAACATTTTTGGAAACTATTTATAATTCTCAGAGTCTCAATATTACCTTATCAATGTATTAAAACCAGTTGTTATTTCAAAATGTATCGTACTTACTAATAAAATATGTGTGTCTTAATTTTTAAAAGCCTAGTGTTTAGGGGCAGTGCCTGTGGCTCAAAGGAGTAGGGCTCTGGCCTCATATACGGGAGGTGGTGGGTTCAAACCCAGCCCCAGCCCAAAAAATTTAAAAAAACCTGAAAAAAAAATCCTAGTGTTTAAAAATTCCAGTATGTGGAATGTAGAGGACAGGAGGTGATGATAAAGATTACTAAAGAATATTTTGCTTTATTAAAGAATTGATCTATGTTGTCTTTAAAATATTAATTTCATTTAGTGTACCTATTATTTATTTACAGATATTTGTCTATAGACTACAAAATTTGCAGATAAAACTTAACTTTTGTAACAATCCTCTTTGAAGAGCAATCCAATATGACATCTAAGCATCTCTGGAATTGAAATTTAGTGCAATGGGAAAACAGGATGTTGTTTAGAGATATCCAACTGGTTGATTCAGACTTTAGAAAACATCAATTATGTAAAATTTATGATGTAAAATGCTCCTAGAACCATTTAGACAATAAGAAACAATAGTTTATTATGTGAGCTTTAGACCTAAGTGTTGAATTCATTAAAAATGTCCTCTGTAACGTTAAAATGAAACTCCCTTATTTGTTTGAGGGAAAAGGAAAGTTAAATATCCAGTAACTTTAACATGTATTTAATTGGAGATGAAAAAGGTAATAATTAAGATATGATTTACCTTCCATTTGCTATTGAGATTTACTTGTTGTGGTTATATTTGTTTAACTTCATTGACTGTTTCCTTTAAATCACAAACACATGAAAATTCTTTCTAGGTGCCAGGAACTGTGATCCATACCAGAGACAGGAATGAAGAAGAGAAGGTCTCCGGACTTGAGAATCTGAGAGTTTTGAATCAGACAAGCAAAGCACACAAAAAGGGCAATACGACGTCACAAGGCTCTGGCAGCTGTTGGTTCAGGGCGTTCTGAGGGCATTTAGGTTAACAATTCCACGGCTTTACAATTAGGGAATGTTCTGTTGTCAGTAAGCCTCCACACCAAATCTAATGCCACCTGAATGGTCTTAGTGATTCTGTCTGTGCTAAGGGTTGTAGACAAGCAAAGCCTTTGACCTGGGCCTTGGGAGTACAAGGTGAACATCCGAGGAGGCAGCTGAGCAAACTCGTGCATTTGTTGTGCGGCTCTTCCAGATCTGGGGTCAACACCTCTCCCTCTTTGGGAGGCCTGGCCACTCCTGAGCAGAATGTGTACCCATTTTTTGCTACATTTAACCATCCTTGTAAAGTCCCACTGAAGCTGGGACTAAGCTTCTTAAGCTAAAGGCGAATCTGGGAGTGAGTTTTAGTGTTTGGCCCCTCCTGAGTTGACCCTGGTTTGGAGCCATTTACAAACCATTTTCCGCGTGCTTAGTCTTGGTCCTTGCTTTTCCTCTGAGTGGGCTGTGACATTGGCTGTTTCTTCTGTTCCAGCGTGCTCACCCTGCATTGAGTTTTTCAGGTCTGGACTGCAGTAAAGGTGTTCCTCTATAAACACCAGTAAACTTCTATCATCTCATTAAAGTGTCTATTCCATAAAACTTTGCTCATTTTTTAGAGTGAATTGAAATAAATGTGAGCTAGCTATGGGACTTAGGACTTAGAATTTATTTCATCTCTAGGACGGTGGTGGTTTCAGTGCTTTTTGGCTGTGGGAGCAGACCTTGAGTAATGGCCATATGCTGGGCTGGCACCATGACTTGAAGGAAAATGTGCAATCTCACACATGTTTAGGAATAAATAGATAATTTCTTACTATAAGGGAATAAGTAGAGCACAGGGTTCAATCTTGTGTGTCCTGTTTTCTGTAACCTGAGATTTCCTGACCCCCTTTCTTGATTACCCCACATGTACATTTTACCTGGCCTAATGGAGCACGTCCAACATAGACATTTTTGGTGCAAAGTTGGGTTATCTGTGCTTCTCAATTGTGGCCATCCTGTATCCCAGGCTATGTGAGGTTTCTCTGGTTTTATTACTTTTTTCTCTCTTCACAACCCATTCCACCCTCCCACCTCCCCACCCCAGCCCCTTCTAATGTGTTCCCTAATTTCATGGAAATAAGTGTATCATTCATTATAAAATAAATATGTAAATATGCTTTTATTATTCATAAATGTTATGTTACATAGTGAGTGAGATGCCAGGGGGCTGCCAGAGGTTCAGTCCAGCTTGAAGTTATTACAGGCAGTAATAGCAAAGTGGGCATAAGCCAGGAGACAGATGACCGTGTAAGCCGTGCTAAGGAATTTGGATTTTGTTCATTGGGAGTACAGAGTTATTAAAAGGTTTTTAAAAAGGAATGACAAGCTCAGCCTTAAGATTCCAGCTTCCTTTGACAGCAGTGTGGGGGATGGCTTGGAGTGGTCTGTATATAAAAGCTAAGCCTGGCATTTAATACCTAGGAACTCCTCAACGATGATAGCTGGTATTACCTTTCATGCTTCAGCAGTCTTTGTCTTATTGAACACAATGTAGCTTTAAGATTAAGGATACAATCTGACCTATTCCTTTAAGGAAAATTCTAGTAAATTATGGAAGGGCATTGGCCTTTTTTCATACTAGTTAAACTATAATAAGCAAGTAAACATGTTGCTTTTCGAGCACATAACGCATTTGTTTGTGTTCATTTGCGATGCTTCGTCTAGTTTTCTGGGCTGTGAGTATGGTGAGTCCTTTAGCTGTGTTCCTCTGACAGCAGTGGGAGCATCATTCTTGCAGGCACATGACAGATCTGATATGTTCTAAGAACGCCATTATAATACACTTGAATTTAAATAGTGGAGCTTGTGTGCAGAGAGAATGTTATTAAAGAATCTGATTATCATCAGCATTATCTGGATGAAGGGGAAAACTTCAAATCCATCTTCTTATACTCTCCTCCCACCCTCTTTATGTTTCAAGAGGATGTGGCATGGGTTATAATTATTTCCAAGGCAAACGGAAGAAAATATTCTAGTTCTTCCTTAGATTCCCTAAAATTGACTGCTGGAGGGGGCTACCTGCCGCCCTGTGGCAGTCACCAAGTGCCTTATGCAACTTCCCTTGGACCTCTGGGATTTCTGTTTGAAGAACCATTGATCTTTGTATGAAATACACTAAATAGGTGATATGTTTATGGGCCCCATTCTCTTTCTGGAAGGAAAAGGGGTTGAGGATCGGGTTTAAAAGCTACATAAGGGATCCAAGGCCAGTTTGGCTGAATACATAAGCAAAGGCGCCAGACGGGACCTAAATTCAAGTGCTGTGATGTCCGTGACCTTGATCGTGCTACTTGAACTCATGAAACCTCAATCTTCCTGTCTCTTCTGGCAGGTTATTGTCATGCAATGATATGTGCAAAGTGGTCAAAACAGTGCCTAGAATATAGAACTCAGTGCTTGTTAGCTATTTAAACTGTCTTAAAAAATCCTCCTCAAGTGAATCTCTTCTGTAAGAATTTCTGCAAAATACCCTGAATACAGACACACCTAGTTGCTGCTTGCATATTTTATGCAAGTCAAAAAGGAAGACAGTGAAATTTGGCCCTGACTTTAATATATTTTCTTTTAAAAGATGTGTGAGGTCGTGTGAATCAATTGTTTTTTAAAAGTGATTTCTTGCAGTAATTGTATAGGTATATAAAATTATAAGAGTAGAGTCCATTTTAGTAATTATTACAATTCTTAAGTGTGTGCCTTTTTTCTGCATTAGGATAGTTTTATTTTTCTATACAAACCACTCCTGAAAAGTATAACAGAAAATAGTGGGAAAAAAGGAATCCATTATTAAGTGAACAGTTGTGACATTTGGGGGAATGCATTTTTTTAATATATAGGATATGGTTGGTGTTAAGAGTAGAATTTGTTTTAAAGGTAGGACTTGATTAATCTTATGCTGTGTCATTTTAAGGAAGAATCAGTCATAACTTCTGATGCCCTAGAAACTACTCATGAAGACTCACCTTTTCCATCTTTATGCAAATCCATATATGATTTGACCAACATCACATCAAAATACATAGAATGGAAAGTCATGTTTGAAATCAGTTTTAACATTTTTGCAATCAATCATAGATCTACAAATCCATCTATTAGTGAAGCGCACATCGCAGCCCAATTTTTCAACAGTAATATACAACATTGTTCTTCATTTGCTTCATAATCCAACTTTTACATTCCAAAAGTCTGCTTTGTAATTGACCGATAAATTAATAGTATCTTTAATTCATAAAAGGAAGCAACATTTCATATTATTTTCCATAATATTTTCTTGGTATTTTGAGAACTTTGAAAAGCTTGTAGTTATAAATCTACAGAAGCTAGTGAACTAGTTAATTAGTTCTTACCAAAATAATGATATACCTTGATTAATTTTGTGTTTCATTTGTATTTTTGAATACTGCTGAAAACTATTAAAACAAGTATCTTGTTAATATGTTGAAAATATTATTTTCACCTTCATAATTAACAAAAGACAAATGAAGAAAGTTGTCATTTTACCATTATGGAAGGTTTTATTGTTGTTAAAAATGATCCAGAAACAACTACAAATGCTTTCTCAATGTTGACATTTTGAAGAGGATTTAATATGAATTTAAATAATAAGAGGTAATTTTGGAGATAGATGAAATTGCTATCAAATAAGTATTTTATCAAATAAAAAGTAATGTAATAGCAAAATGATATGCTAAATAGATAGCATATTAGGGCTCCACCTGGTTATTTCTGTTTAAGATACTTGGTATACTGATACATAATTTATCTTATTTATTACTGGATCAACTGGAAATTTTTCCCCACTTTATTTGAAATGTCTATAGATTTGGGTGAATTTTTGGCCAACGTTCCTCAAGATGAAAATTGTTAATTGAAAGGTTGTATTTCCTCCTCAAAATTGATCAGCAAAGGGAAAGGCCATTGTTTGCACAGATAATTAGAAACTCTTCCTAGCCTTAGCTTTTTAATTGATTAGGGAGAAAAGAGCTCTTTTAATTTTATGTACTATTTGACTGTGTCGTTTAATGAATATTGATTGATTCCTTCGTATTAATTTGAAATACTAACATTGTGGGTGGTGAACAGGACAGGGACAGGATCATTTATTAATGATTCTGTTGTCTGGTTAAGTTAGTCTTCCCTTAGAATTCTGAAATCAGATAAAGTAAGGAGGAAAGAAGGAAATTAAAATTCATTTAGCTACTTTCACATAAAATATCTAACCTAATCATAACGACAGTCTTAGTTGTTGAAGATGATAATCTCCAACTTTTACATATGAAGAAACTCTAAACCATATTCTTAACCTCTTTTCCTATAAGACTTAAGCTAATTCTTTACCCGTAAGAGGTCTATAAGAGGAGCTAAACAAATATTAGCTTGGAAAAAAAATGATTTTCTATGTCGAAATATTTAGAGAAATCTACCATGTTTTGTTGCAAAGGCTCATTCTCAGTTTTTCCCAGTCTGCAGCTAGTGGCAACTTCTGCTCAATAATTTTCACTGCCGCCTGAATGACTGTGCTGCAGTGCCATGGCCAGAACCCTTCTTGTCTACATTACGCATGCCTCTTTTTTCTTCAGGAGGCGGGTTAGCAACCAAAGATTAAAGAGGGCACAAAAGAGTTTATCATTTTGTTAGGCCCATTAAGCAGTAATTCAATGCCATTTCTAATTAACGTGAAAAGCAGAATAGACAACTACATTTTAGTCATTGAAGATTGCATTTTAGGATAACTTGAATTATTTCATGACCCAAAGCAAACATTACCAATAACAAAGAGGAAATTGATATTCTCCCAAGCCGGTTCTAATATTTTCTAATCACATCAAAGGCCTGACATGAGAGCTGATACGCCAGTCCTTTTCCATCCCTTGGCCATTCCCGTTTCACAGTAATAGGGCAGGAGGTGTAGCCAGTCCCCAAGGAAAGATGAAGGATCAGCTCAGTGCTTTTTCTGTGACCAGCATTGTGGTTTCAGTCCTGGGTACTTTGTGAGCACCACTGTCCCACTTAACTGCTCTCCACCATTGAGTCCCACACCACAGACGTTTCCCCAGCAGCCTCAATCTGACATTTGGTAACACACTTTGAGTTGTAACCTCCTTTTCCTGCTTCTTTTCTTTGAAGATTAGGACACCTGAGGTGACTTTTTCTTTTAACCGTGAGCTTCTGATAGATGTGGAGTGATTGATCTTCCGCCAGCTCTGAGGGCTAGACCCTTTGCTTTAAATGAATGTTGAAGTAAGAATGTGAAGATGCTGAGAAGTGTTCTCTGTGGACATAGAAGAATCCATTATGGGCTTAAATTACTTGTTTTAAAAAATGATTTGCTTATAATACGTCATGATTATATTACTACAATCAACAAGAGATCGGAGCTCAGGAGTTCTCAATGCTTTAGAAGCATTAATAAATCACAGGAGCAAGGAATCTACAATTTCAATTAACATTACATTTTCAGGAATAGGAATAGCAATATTCTGATCTGTTTCAGAGTGATTTAAATGTGCCCTGGAAGAGTGGTTGAGGACAAACCATAAGAAAGAGGGAGAACATTTTACTTGCACCCAAATAACTACGCTTTTTTGTAATTGAAGCCTGATGTGTTTTGAGGATCAAGAAAATATAGGAATTCATTTTGATATTTCTATTTTATTTTTCTTTTGCAGTTTTTGGCCAGGGCCAGGTTTGAACCCACCACCTCCGGTATATGGGGCTGGCGCCCTACTCCTTGAGCCACAGGCACCACCCCATTTTGATATTTCTAGCTGGTTCAAGCTTAAAATTACTGAAGAAACATTTAAAAACAAACAAACAAATGAACGAACAAACCCACCTTCTTCCTACAACATAGGAATTCCTGCCAAAAACCCACAAGCTTAAAATTGAAAGACCTTAGGCTTCTCTTTTGATAAATTCCAATATCAAAAAGAGATAATGTATTTGATAGGAAAAAGTGTTAGGAGAATTTCTACCCTGAAACTAAGGCAGGGGAGTTGTAAAATGGAGCAGGCCACTGCAGAGATCGGATGTGCCAAAAAGTAAATGTGAAATTTCAGAGTCACGTCATACAGTGATGGGAAACAGCTCAGATTACCGGGACACTGCTTATGCTCAGGCAGGCATAGATAGTATACCTTGCTTCAAGGAGTACGGTATTGTTAACTTCCTGAAGGGTACAAATAGCATAAAATCATGATAAAACTTCTTTTAAGAAAGAATTTTATTTTTTATAGAGGAATAAGCCGTATTTATTCATGTTAAGGTTGGCCTGTAGGAAATGTTTTGTAATCAATACAGTATTTTTTAAATAAGTGGAAGAAAATCATGTGCATTGGCCAGTAATTTTAACTCAAACTTCTTAAGTGTTTTAGAGCCTACCAAAGAGTCTGAACTTACATGACCCTTGCAGTGACTCCATGAGGTGGGTAAGGCAGATAAGATTATGCCACTTTTGTAGATGGGCAATCTGATGATCAAAGAGGCCAAGTGACTTGTCTCTGATAAGGGTTGGCTTCGTGGGCATGTGACCTGTACAGCCCCACAGACTTCTGTGATTGAAAGGGCTTTGTACTTAATTTAATTCTCCACCATGGTCATGTTAAAATTTTAATAATTTTTGAACAAGGAGCCCTGTATTAACTAAATGTAAATATTACATTTTCTTTGCAAATAAGTCCAGAATCCAGAATCTTAAAACCAGGGGAATAATATGTTTAAAAAGTATAAAAATATTGAAAGATTATTTTATAGAGAGTGTATAAAGACTGATTGCTAAGAAAGGCAGATTCGGGCGGCGCCTGTGGCTCAATGAGTAGGGCACCGGCCCCATATACCGAGGGTGGTGGGTTCAAACCCAGCCCCGGCCAAACTGGAACAAAAAAATAGCTGGGCGTTGTGGCGGGCGCCTGTAGTCCCAGCTGCTCGGGAGGCTGAGGCAAGAGAATCACATAAGCCCAAGAGCTGGAGGTTGCTGTGAGCCGTGTGATGCCACGGCATTCTATCAAGGGCAGTAAAGTGAGACTCTGTCTCTACAAAAAAAAAAAAGAAAGGCAGATTCATACTAAATGCAGAGAAAAAAACGGAAGCACTTAATTCAATTTATACAAGTTGTTTCATCTCTTTAAACCTTAGCTTTTCATTTTATAGCAAGAAGGTAGTTATAAATAGTAATGGATGGTTTATGGAAGTATATTGCATAATTTAGTAAATGCATTAGGAGAAAGTACATTATCTATGACACACATGACTAAGTAAAAAGCCCCAAAGAGGTGATCAGACTTTCCATATTTGGATATAAAGCTGGCAAAACATATGGCTAGCTGAATCACAGTGCTTTGTGATCCCTATGGCCATGCAGTACCCCATGCCAGTCTCAGAAATTATCAGGTAATAAAGTAATTTGCTGAAATATGTAAATTAAGGCTCATTTAATACTGTTTGTTTACAAAGCATTAGACTCTTTTAGGGCTGATTGCCTTAACAGAACCATGTAGAACAATTACTTTATTTTCATCTGAACTTTACTACCTAAGAGGAGGGAGAAAGAAGAGGTTATTGGAGATGGAGGTGTCAACAGACTGGAAACGCCAAGCTCTGCCATCAGCTCAAGGCAATTCGGCTAGACAACAATGGTGCAGAAAAGCAGTGTCACTTAAAATTGTATGATTGGCTCTAAAATTGTGATGAAATGTTACTAATGGAACAAATTTCTGGCCTTAATGAAAGAAACAGATGATTACGTTAACAAAGAGGGAGCTGGCTATGACTTGGTGGAAACAAATATAAACATCTGAAAGAATGAGTATGAGGGTAATGTAGGAACACCTTAAATCATAAATAGATTTGAAACAGCATGACTTTATCAGTTTTATGATGAGAAATGATTGTTCATAAAGGTGGAAAATAGTAAGTAGGTGTAAGTGCTGTATTTTTATTTTTCTTCTTTTATAACAATATTCGTCCTTCCCCTCTCCCTTCCCCCTTTTCTTTTCCTTCTGTATGGGATTCATTAAAGGCATTTTTTTCTGATAGAGGTGGTAAGAATTAATTATCCATTTAATTTATTTATTTCTTCAGGTCAAAATTGCAAATCTGTGCTTTTCCTATTCTTTCTTTGAGGATTTTTATTGTTTCATGCCTTAAATTTAAGTCCTTTATCCATCTTGAATCAATTTTTGTGAGTGGGGAAAGGTACGGGTCCAGTTTCAGTCTTTTACATGTAGATATCCAATTCTCCCAGCACCATTTATTGAATAGGGAATCTTTCCCCCAGTGGACGCTCTTGTTTGGTGATTGGACCCGTACCTTTCCCCATTCACAAAAATTGATTCAAAATGGATAAAAGACTTAAATTTAAGGCATGAACAACAAGGGCGGCGCCTGTGGCTCAAGCAGTAGGGCGCTGGTCCCATATGCCGGAGGTGGCGGGTTCAAACCCTGCCCTGGCCAAAAAAAAAGAAGTCAACAAGGCATGAACAACAAAATTCTCAAAGAAAGAGTAGGAAAAACGCTGGACTACTGAAATGTTTTTGACCTGAAGAAATAAATAAATTAAATGGATAACTAATTCTTACCACTTCTATCAGAAAAAATGCCTTTAATGAATCCTATAGCAAAAAGATATAAAAAAATACAGTAATGTCTCAGGATATAAAATTGATGTCCACAAGTCAGTTGCCTTTGTATATGCCAACAACAGCTAAGATGAGAGGTTAATTAAGGACTCAACTCCCTTCACCATAGCCCCAAAGAAAACAAAATACTTAGGAATATACCTAACAAAAGAGGTGAAGGACCTCTATAAAGAAAATTATGAAACCTTAAGAAAGAATATATCAGAGGACATTAACAAATGGAAGAACATACCTTGCTCATGGCTGGAAAGAATCAATATTGCTAAAATGTCTATACTTCCCAGAGCAATTTACCCATTCAACCCCATCTCTATTAAAATACCAACATCCTACTTTCAAGTCTTGGAAAAAATGATTCTGCATTTTGTATGGTACCATAAAAAACCCTGTATAGCTAAGGTAGTTCTTAGTAATAAAAACAAAACCAGGGGTATCACCATACCAGATTTTAGGCTGTACTATAAGGCCATAATGGTCAAGACAGCATGGTACTGGCACAGAAATAGAGACATCGACATTTGGAATTGAACAGAAAACCAGGAAATGAAACCAGCAACTTACAGTCACCTAATCTTTGATAAACTAACAAGAACATCCACTAGGGGAAAGACTCCCTATTCAATAAATGGTGCTGGGAGAATTGGATGTCCACATGTAAAAGACTGAAACTGGACCCGTACCTTTCCCCACTCACAAAAATTGATTCAAGATGGATAAAGGACTTAAATTTAAGGCATGAAACAAAAATCCTCAAAGAAAGAATAGGAAAAACACTGGAAGATATCGGCCTGGGGAAAGACTTTATGAGGAAGATGGCCATGGCAATAGCAACAACAGCAATAATAAACAAATGAGATTTAATTAAACTGAAAAGCTTCTGTACAGCCAAGGAGACAACAATCAAAGCAAATAGACAACCTACCCAACAGGAAAGGATATTTGCGTATTTTGAATCAGACAAACGCTTAATAACCAGGATCTATACAGAACTTCAATTAATCCACAAGAAAAAACCCAACAATCCCATACATCGATGGGGAAGAAAGATGAATAGAATCTTCTCTAAAGATGACAGACAAATGGCCAGCAAACATATGAAAAAATGCTACTTATCCCTAATTATCAGAGAAATGCAAATTAAAACCACCCTTAGATATCACCTAACCCCAGTGAGAATGGCCTATACCACAAAATCTCAAAACTGCAGATACTGGCATGGATGTGGAGAGAAAGGAACACTTTTACACTGCTGGTGGGACTGCAAACTAATACAACCTTTTTGGAAGGCAGTATGGAGAGACCTCAAAGAACTCAACTTAGACCTCCTGTTTGATCCTGCAATCCCATTACTGGGCGTCTATCCAGAAGTAAAAAAATCTTTTCTTATAAAGACCCTTTTACTAGGCTGTTTATCGCAGCCCAATTTACAATTGCCAAAATGTAGAAACAGCCTAAATGTCCTTCAACCCAGGAATGGATTGGTAAGCTGTGGTATATGTATACCATGGAATATTATTCAGCCATTAAAAAATGGAGATTTTGCAGCATTTGTACTAACCTAGATGGAAGTAGAATACATTATTCTTAGTGAAGCATCACAGGAATGGAGAAATATGAATCCTATGTATTCAATTTTGATATGAAGACAATTAATGACAATTAATGACATGGTGGGGGTGGGGGAAGGGGAAAGCAGACCAGAGAACTGGTCATAGCATAGTGATGCCTTTGAATATCGAGAGTGTCTTTAATTCAGTGAATTGACATAGTAATCATGGACTCCCAACCACTAAACTGAATTATTAGGAAGGGACATAGAATAAGTTCTAGTAATTAATAATCCCACCTACACTTCTGGCGTGTGGTCACCAGTTATTCCCACCTCCGGAGGGTTCCTGAGGTCAGAGGGCACAAACGTGTATGCCAGGAGAGGTGGTGTCAGGTGTGAAGCTGCTGAGGGGCCCACAGCCCTCTCCATTCAGGTCTCCCTGGTGCTGCTGGACTGCTGGACCCAAGTGAGGAGTGCAGTGTTGCCAGACTCAAGAGAAAATAGAGATCTGAATTTTTGGTGAAATCTTTTATTTTTTAAATATTGGCTAGACAATTGACATTAAAAACAAACAAACATAAAAAACCCAACCAGGTCCTATCCAGGCAAAATGAAACACATCTGTGTGCTAAAAAAGCCACCAGCCTAGTCTCTGCCAAGCCTCTTGTTGAAGGAGTGATCCTACTGTCATCTACTACGTATAGTTTAATAATGTTAAACGTCAGGTGTCATCACATGCCAGTGACAAGCCTAAGTCATAGCTGGGAGATATGAAATCCCTTTCTTGTCTGTATCAGCCATCTGGTATAGCTCTCAGAACCATGAATCCTTTAGAAGCAGCAGTGGGGGTTATCTCAAGCTTGTAATCTGAAACGAGTTGGTTATTTTGTCCTAAAATGTGTCTGTTTGATCATCTATTCAACAGGAAAAAATTTTGAGCACAGTGTTTTGACATAATATAATTATATCTCATGCCTCAAAATTCTTTTCTTCTCCAGAAACAATAACAGCTGCTGTTGATGTTTAAAAAGCTGCATGGAATGCTAAAAGGGAATTTCTTAATTCTGCCCTTACAGATTTCTCATTTGCTAATCTCCTTCAATCACAAGTTTTGTCAACATTTTTAATTTACTCTTCATAAATGCATAAAGAGTAAACATATTAACCCCCTCTTTTTATAATTTTTTTCGAGATAGGGTCTTGCTTTGTCATAGGCTAGAGCGAGTGGCACAGTCCTAGCTTACTGTGGCCTTGGACTCCTGGGCTCAAGCAAGGTGCACAACACCAGACCCACCTCAATTTTTCTATTTTTTATAGAGACAAGGGTCTCACCATGTGGCTCAGTCTGGTCTCAAACTCCTAGCCTCAAGCATTCCTCCCACTTTGCCTCCCAAAGTGCTAGAATTGCAAGTACAAGCCTGTGCCTAACCCACTTTTCTATTTTGAAACAATAATGTCTAACTCAAATTCAGTAATATGACACAAAGGAAGACGTAAGGAAAAGTTTTGCCGCTGGCAGTGATGTAATGACAGGTACTACACTCGCTTTTTTTTCATAAGCTACCTTGACATAATGCATGCGACAGTTGTTTTTAGGCACTGACCAATGGGCAGTACAGGGATGTGACCATTGAGAGAAGGGAAACAGGCGAGCACCACATGCACCTTATTCTCTAATTGGGGACAATGTATAGTGAGACTTGATGGGGCTGAGCAGAGCAACTGAGGAGGGCTGAGAGCTAACAGAGACATCGGGGGTAGGCAGGCATGAGCCATTATAAGACATTAGATCTCTGGCCAAGCCAGGGCAGAGAGACATCACGACCACCTCAGAGTGAGGCCTCAGAAAGATCACACCTCAGGAGGAACGATCACATCCCAGAGCAAGGGCCATGACACAGGATCAAGATCAGAATTCAAATAAAACCAAGTTGGATAGGTTTTATCCTATCCTATTGTAAATTTATCCTATCCTATTTTAAATTGTGTTTTATCACACAATTTAAAAAATGCTTATTCAAAGAAGCAGAAAACCGTGACCTATAATCAAGGTAGAAAAAAGTAGTTAATAAAAGAGACACGGATGAGATCCACATGTTTGAATAGTCAGATAAGGACTGTAAAACAACAACTGTAAATACATTTAAGAACATGAAGCAAAATGTGGCCCTATTGAGTACACATAGACTGTTTCAGCACAGAAATGGAAGATTTTAAAAAAGAGCCTAATAGAAATTTACAAATTGGAAAGTGTATTTTATGAAATTAGAAATGTGTAGGATTAAGGTTGTATTGAAGGCTGTAGAGGAAAGTGCAAGTGAACTTGAAGACAAATCAATAGAAATGATCTGATCTGAAGAGTAAAAAGAAAACTAATTGGTAAAAATGAACAGAGCTTCAATAACATGTCAGAAAATATGAAGAGGCTCTCATACATGGAATGTATGTCTCAGCTGGAGAGAATTGGGCAGAAGTGTTTAAAGAAATAGTAGGAAAGAATTTCCAAATTTGGTAAAGAACATCATATAGTCAAGAAGTTTATTGTGCAACAAACACAATAAATGCAAAAACAACATCAAACCTTAGATTATCAAAGTCCAGAATCCAAGATAAAGAAAAAAAAATCTTAAAAGGAGCCAAAGAAAGATGATATGATATACAGAAGGTCTTCTACTTATGATATTTTAGTTCATGATGGATTTATCAGGATAAAATCCTATCATAAATCAAGGAACATACAATGGGATTTCTCATAAATGTTTATTGTTTCTGCACTGTAGTAAAATTGAAAAATCACAATCATAAATTGCGAACCATCTGCCGGGTCCCCATCCTTCATCTACATCCAAGTGATTTTTCTAAAGCACTTTGCTAGTTATTCATTACCTAATTCTCCTGCTCAGGAAGTTTTGAATATACCTCTTACATACAGCTTAAAGCTTAAATTTTCTTGTCTAATGTGCATAATCCTTCAAAAGCTTTGGCTAGTCTTATTCTTCCAGCCCAGCATACAGCTACATATTCTTCCATATTTTCCATATAGAGAAATACATCTGTTTGGAGGAAAAACACTCCATGAACTCTCCCACTTTCCCATGGAGGCTCAAGTAGGTCATATGCCGTAATACCTGTCACTCTGTTCTTTTGTCTTAGTCCGTGACCACCATGAATACTAGTTATATTTGCCTTCTTACCAAAAGGATCCTCAATTTTCTCCCTCCTTTATAGTCCCCAATAATAGGGACACTGTAAGTCCCAGTTTGCCAAGAACTATCATGATGTATGTGTGTGGTTTTGCCATAATTGATGTCCCTCCATCCCACATTCAAAAGCATTCAGGACTGGACAAAAGATTGTGAAGTCACACTGTCGAAAGTTCCATGGTTTTGATATTTCTTAGTATTTGGCTTGCTTTGAAAATTATAGACTTATTTAAGTGTTCTTTTCTTATTTCCATATTATATTATAAGTCTATTAAGGGCCAGAACTATACCTATAATTCCCTACAATATCTAGCACAGAGCTTAATTTTTACTCAATTAAATCTAACTGCACTTTGAGAATGAACAATGATTCTAGCTGCTTTTGAAGATGTGATCAAATATTGCTCACACTCACAGAATTTAGCCATTCTTTCCTTACAGTCCTTAAAAACCTCATACTTGATGATAGCATGAACTAAACTTTGGGGATTATAGCACTGGTGCTTTTACTTCCTAAATCAAAAGATTTTTTATAGACAGAAAAATTGTGGGCTTATCAGAAAATTAGAATTAAACTGCAGAAAAACTGTTAGGAGAATATTTACTAAATTTCAGTTTGAAGTAGCTAATAACTTACATGTCCATCAAGATCATACTGAAAACATAAAATGTGATATAGACATTGAATGGCAACATTTAAGAGGACTTGTTAAGATCCATGTTGGTCAACACGGACAGCTATCTGAAAATTATGTTGAGTAATAAATGCAAATTGAGGAATGAAACATGATATAATATTAGCATTTTGTCGATTATGATAAATAGTATACAAAACAATGGTGTATCTTATTACTAGTGATAAGCTTAAGTGAAGGTATAAAAGTTGGAATAGATGAATACACATTAAATGTGTTCTCGTAGATGGTGTGGAATGGAAGGGAATGTGTCTGGGAATGGAGGATAAAGGTAAAATAAAAAAACAAAAAAGAAGAGCTGGAGCAGTGCTCATAAAACATTGTGACACCACCCAGTTCGATTCTGTGCGTGCTGTGTGCACATGCACACGTACCTCACAGAGAAAAGAACGATAATCAAACTATTCTAAGAGGTTTGATTAGTTGGGTGTCAAATGTTTGGAAACACACAGAGAAGGACTGATATTAAGACCTTTTATTCCAGGGTTGTTTTGATTTGCATTTCTCTAATATATAGAGATGATGAACATTTTTTCATGTGTTGTACAACCCTGAGATATCATCTAACCCCAGTGAGAATGGCCCACATCACAAAATCTCAAAACTGCAGATGCTGGCGTGGATGTGGAGAGAAGGGAACACTTTTACACTGCTGGTGGGACTGCAAACTAGTACAACCTTTCTGGATGGAAGTATGGAGAAACCTCAAAGCACTCAAGCTAGACCTCCCATTTGACCCTGCAATCCCATTACTGGGCATCTACTCAGAAGGAAAAAAATCCTTTTATCATAAGGACACTTGTACTAGACTGTTTATTGCAGCTCAATTTACAATCGCCAAAATGTGGAAACAGCCTAAATGCCCACCAACCCAGGAATGGATTAACAAGCTGTGGTATATGTATACCATGGAATACTATTCAGCCATTAAAAAAAATGGAGACTTTACATCCTTGGTATTAACCTGGATGGAAGTGGAAGACATTATTCTTAGTAAAGCATCACAAGAATGGAGAAGCATGAATCCTATGTACTCAATTTTGATATGAGGACAATTAATGACAATTAAGGTTATGGGGGGAGGAGGAGAAAGAGGGACGGAGGGAGGGGGGTGGGGCCTTGGTGTGTGTCACACTTTATGGGGGCAAGACATGATTGTAAGAGCGACATTGCCTAACAATTGCAATCAATGTAACCTGGCTTATTGTACCCTCAATGAATCCCCAACAATAAAAAAAAAATAATAATAAAATAAAAAAAAGACCTTTTATTCCATAGTTTTTATTGTTTTATCACTTCGTGATTCAGAACAAATACTTTTTCTTTACTAGTGTAGCTGAAATGCAGCATTTGGATTCCAAAGGTTCTTAAGCTTTGATTTTATCTTAGGATAAGAGTTTTATTAAATTCCTGAAATGAAAAGAGTCGTATGTAAGCCAGTGTTTGCAGAGATCCAGGCCCTTGGACCAAAGTTACAGCTAGCTGCTGTCAGGCAACAACTTAGGGAAGTTGTTTTTTTGTTGTTGTTGTTGTTTTTGGCTGGGGCTGGGTTTGAACCCACCACCTCCGGCATATGGGACCAGCGCCCTACTCCTTGAGCCACAGGCACTGCCACAACTTAGGGAAGTTGTTTAGCAGGGAAGTAAAGTTTTGAGATCCTGGAGCCACACGAGGTGAAGAAGATAACAGCTAACGTGCTGAGACTTGAGGGTCAGAGCTGAAATGTAAGTAGTTCTGCATAAAAGGTCTTGAAGAAGGAAGTACTTACTGGTGAGGAATTATAACTGTAAGACAGTGGACGTGGACTTAGCTAACATTAGGGTGAAACAACAAATGAGGAGCCTCTCTGGGAGACCGCTGCAGGGTTAATGTGAGGCACCAAGTAAGGGCAGGAGAGGATGTCACTGAGCTGCTTGTCCCTGCTCCCTGCAGGACTCAGCGAGTGAATGAACCCGGGAAGGGAGAGGCCAGTTATGGACAGACTCGGACCCCAAACTTATTAAACTTTTTTTAAAAATTAATTATTTTTTATTAAATCATAACTTTGTACATGATGCATTTATGGGGTTCAGGGTACTGCTTTGATATACAATGTGAAATGTTTACATTGGGTACTTCTTAAGATCTGGGGTTTAATAGTATTCCTTAACATGACTTTTCTGAGATTTATTTTAACACTATAATATTTAACTGACTTGGGAAACTAGCAGGTGTGATGGCAACTTCTAAATTCCAAAGGGAAGCCATTCTTCAGGCTATAGTCCAAAATGCCAAATCAGTAATTAAATCATTTGAACAGTTTTTCTCCTTCTCCTCCCCTTCTTTGCTGATTGAAGGTTCAGATCTTTTTTGTTTTTGGATTTTTTTTTTTTTTTGTCTTTGGTGACCAAAGAACATCTTGAAGCACTCTAGTGCTGAGGATCATTGAGGAGTTGCAGGCTGACAGAAATAAAGAATGAAATAATGAAAAACTATTCGTAGAATGGGGCAAGATGTATGCTGACACGAAACACTTACAGACTTTGACTTTTCTCAGACATCTGTTCCTGAATATGACTCTACTTTCACCCCTAGGAAAAATCAATTTTGAGGTTATAACCAGGCTTCTTTAATAATTCATGAAATCTAAAAATCAATGAAAAGAATAGGCTTCTTAAATACAGCAAGTCAATCACAGGAGAAATGTGATGATATCTAGAGTTGCGTACTTATTTTCAACCTATGATTGACAGTTCTTTTAAAGCACAACTTTGCTTTTAGACCTTTTCATAATGAGGGTTAGGGGGATTTTCTTCTGCATGTACATACATTGAAAGAAAAACTTTAAAAATCAAAGGCAAAATACAAGAACAGAATTAAATGCTTTTAAATGTTTAAAGATAATTAACATTTTGACATAACTGTAATGATTAACAAAGCACCTTGAACATTAGAAGATTCTTTGGTTTCATTTCAAGATCCCTCTCTTTTTTTTTTTTTTAAAGGTGAATTTCTATGTTTTAAGAGACTCTGTATCTGAAGTGCCCTTTCCTTTCCAAAGAGCAAATTGTAGGTTTAGTGGCAAGGGAAGCCAGACTGCAAGTGATTACAAATGTTCCACTGGGTCCTCCCCGAGAAGGCCAACCTCTGATTTATAACCTGCCTTAACAGGAGACTGTCGTTGATGCTAAATTGTCAGAACATTGTGTAATCTCATTTCAATTCCCTGAAGTATTAATCTGAATCCGGACTTCAGACCTCTTTCTTCCATTTTGAATCAGATTTTATCTCTATTTGGCCCAGTGAATGCATCTGGTGTCAGTCTTTCAGCTGGTGAGTAACAGTTATGTCAACATGTCTGGATTTTCTTTTGGGAAAAAATAAAGTTAGACTAATTTCTCTCTCTTTCAAGCAAAAAAGGAAAGAAGATGGGAAGAGCCAAAGAGTGATATTATAGTTAAAAGAGAAAGGAAAAAAGTTTGTGCTGACAAAGATTTACAAAAAGAAAAAAAAGATGGCTTGGTACCTGTAGCTCAGCGGCTAGGGTGCCAGCCACATATACTAAGGACCTGCCAAACAACAATGACAACTACAATAAAAAAATATCCGGGTGTTGTGGTGGGTGCCTTTAGTCCCAGCTACTTGGGAGGCTGAGACAAGAGAATTGCTTACGCCCAAGAGTTTGAGGTTGCTGTGAGCTGTGATACCACAGCACTCTACCAAGGGTGACATAGTGAGACTCTTTCTCAGAACAAGCAAACAAAAAACACCCATAGTTATTCCCTATGTACTGGGCACAAGGAACGTGTACAAATCAACCACTGCATGAAGAGCTCTGTGTGTCCTGAATGTGTTTGCAAAGGACTTTATACTTGAAATATCTTCAGGCCAATAAATGTAACTGGAGCTTTCCTCCCACATTCAGTAACTTTGACACACAGTGCCACGTACCAATCTCAGGTGCTTTTTAGCAGCATTACAGGAGCAGTAAGATGTGTGCATGCATGTATAATATATAACACGTATATATGCATTCATGTGTGTTATAGTTTACACACTGTATTGTAGTTACCATGTATAAGTAGACAATTTTACAGACACTTTACAGGTTTGACTACTTTCTCTCCTTTCTGTGTAATAAAAATATAGTGATTTATGTTTTTCATTTTTTGCCTTTAACATTTTTTTAATATGTACCTCAGGATATTAAATAAGGATAGAGCTCAAAGGTAAGCGTCCCCAAACTTTTAGTACGGAAAATGAATATGGAACTGTAGAAGTTAGGCTCAGTTGTCAAAAGAGAATGAATGTTCTTTATCCAAAAAAAAAAAAAAAAATCATAGCAGACAAAATTCAAACTGAAATAATTTCTATATTTCTTGGGTTTTTGTTGAAGAATATATTATGAATGAATAGACATGAGCAGGGAAGCTTTATTTCTTTTTCAATTAAATAGCTCCATAAATATAATATCCTCTAATCTATAATCTCCTTGCTTTCTTTGGATCTAAGGCAAATTTATGGTGATTCTCTCTTTACATATCCTATTTTGAAATGAAGAACAACATTTTACAAAATGTTCTTATTGTATTAAAAATTAATTGTTAATGTGATTTATGTCAAAATACCTTTTGTTTTTATGTAAAAATATTGAAAATATGATTACTTTCTAAAATTATGTTTATACACTTAATCATTTAATTTCTGCAAAGAATATGTATATTTGAGAAATTACTGAATTGTTATTTTCTTTTTTTTTTTGTAGAGACAGAGTCTCACTTTATGGCCCTCGGTAGAGTGCCGTGGCCTCACACAACTCACAGCAACCTCCAACTCCTGGGCTTAAGCGATTCTCTTGCGTCAGCCTCCCGAGTAGCTGGGACTACAGGCTCCCGCCACAACGCCTAGCTATTTTTTTGGTTGCAGTTCAGCCGGGGCCGGGTTTGAACCCGCCACCCTGGGTATATGGGGCCGGCGCCTTACCGACTGAGCCACAGGCGCCGCCCTGAATTGTTATTTTCACATAAATTTTATTTAGGCTGTTTTGTTCTTTTAATTTATTCTTTCCAGCCTTTAAAAAGTTATTTCTTGGGGCGGCACCTGTGGCTCAAAGGAGTAGGGTTCCGGCCCCATATACTGGAGGTGGCAGATTCAAACTTGGCCCCAGCCAAAAACTGCAAAAAATAAAATAAAATGAAAAATAAAAAGTTATTTCTTGGCTGGGTGCCCGTAGCTCAGTGGTTAGGGTGCCAGCCACATAGGTTCAAATTTGGCCGGGGCCTGCTAAACAAACAAACAAAAGTATATTTGAAGTATATGTTCAAATACTTTTTTCTTTTTTTATATTAATTCATATACACATAGATCATGGATACATTTATGCATATGTGGGGTACAATGTGTTGACTTTTTTATACAATCTGATGTGGTTACATCAAACCAATCAACATAGCTTTCGCCTCATTTACTCAATTATTGTGTTAAGACATTTGTGTTCTACACTTCACAGATTTGCCTGTGGTTCAAGGAATAGGGCGCTGGCCCCATGTACCGGAGCTGGTGGGTTCAAACATGGCCCCGGCCAAAAACAAACAAAAAAACAAATACTTTTTAATTAAAGATAAAAATTAAGTATTTGTATGATATACAACATGATGTTTTGAAATATGTATATGTTGCTGAACATGCCATTAGAGCCCACATTGCAGTGAACGTGGGAGTGCCGCTGTCTCCTTGACATGATGGTTATGTGCAAAGGACCTGAATAGACAGTTCTCAAAAGAAGACATACAGATGGCCAACAGGTATATGAAAACGTGCTCAACATCACTGATCATCAGAAAATTGTAAATTAAAACAGTGATGAGATGCCACTTCATGCCTTTGGCTGTCTATCTAGTAGTTGGAATGCTGGGTCATGCAATAGTTTTATTTTTTACTTTTTGGGAAACTTCCATAATGGTTTCTATAATGTGTGTACTAACTTACATTCCTCCCAACATTGTACATATTACAAGCGTTCCTTTTCCACATCCCCACCAAGACTTACTATTCATCTTTTTAATAAAATGATGGTTTTCCCAACACCATTTATTATATTAAAGTGACTGTCTTTTCCCCATTTGTGTTCATGGCATCTTTGTAAAAAATCAGTTGACATGAATGTATGGGTTGATTTCAATTCTCTTTATTCTGTTCCATTGTTCTTTGCATCTATTTTTATAATTGAAAATGAAATTATATATTTTTATGGTATACAATATGATGTTTTGAAATATGTATACATTGTGGAATGCCTAGATTGGTGTGAGAGAAGGGTTTAATTTCATTCTTCTGCATATAGATACCCAGTTTTCCCAACATCATTTTTTTTTTTTTTTGAGACGGTCTCATTTTGTCACCCTAGAAAGAGTGCCATGGCATCATAGCTCACAGCAGCCTTAGACTCTTGGGCTCAAGCAATCCTCTTGCTCAGCCTTTCGAGTAGCTGGGACCATATGGCGCCTGCCACAATGCCTGGCTATTTTTAGAGACAGGGTCTTGTTCTTGTTCAGGCTGGTCTGAAACTCCTGAACTCAGGCAATCCACTCACCTCAGCCCCCCAGAGTGCTGGGATTACAGACGTGAGCCACTGCGCACGGCCTCCAACATGATTTATTATACTGAAGTGACTGTTTCTTTCCCATTATGTATTCTTGGCATCTTTGCTGTTTTGAGTAATATAGCTTTCTAGTAGATTTTGAAATCCGATAGTGTGGCTCAAGCAGCTAGGGCGCCAGCCACATACACTAGAGCTGGCGGGGTTGAATCCAGCTTGCGCCTGCCAAGCAACAATGACAACTACAACCAAAAAATAGCCCAACGTTGTGGCGGGCACTTGTAGTCCCAGCTACTTGGAAGGCTGAGGCAAGAGAATCGCTTAAGCCCAAGAGTTTGAGGTTGCTGTGAGCTGTGACACCATGGCACTCTACCCAGGGTGACAACTTGAGACTCTGTCTCAAAAGAAAAAAAGAAATCAGATAGTGTGATCCCTCCAGCTTTATTCTTTTTGCTCAAGATTTCTTTGGCTATTTGGGAGCTTTTGTCCTTCCACAGGTGTTTTAGGATTGCTTTATGTATTTCTGAGCAAAAATATCTTTGGAATTTTGATAGAAATTGCACTGAATTTGCGGATTGCTTTGGGTAGTGTGAACATTTTAGAAATGTGAATTATTTCAATCCATGAACACAGGGTACCCTTCCAGTTATTTGTATCTTCTGCAATTACTTTCATCAGTGTTTTACAGTTTTCAACAAATTTAAATTTGTTTAAATTTATCTCTAAGTATTTTATTTTTTATGATATTATGAATGGGATTTGTTTTCTTGATTTGGGGGGATGGTTTATTGTCAGTGTGTAGAAACTTAATTGATTTTTGGTTGTTGCTTTTGTATCTTGCAACCTTACTGAATTCGTTTATTAGTTCTAATAGTTTTTTTGTGAAATCTTAAAGGTTCTCTGTTAAGGTTAACATATCATTCCTGAAAATGGGGACCTTTAACTTTTTCCCTTTTTTATTCAGATGCATTTTATGTCTTTCTGTTGCCTAATTGTTCTGATTATGGTTTCTAATCTATTTTAAACAGAAATGTGGAGAGTGGGAATCCAATTCTGGTCCTGATCTCATACTACCGAACATGGTATATTCGGACAGAGCAGTCTTTTCCCAATTTCTTCCTTCTTCCCTGCATGCTGTGGTTGTCAGTCATTTTACTTGTACACATGCTACAAATGCAGCTCATTGTTAATATTTTTGCTTTAGTTATCTTTTAGAGCAATTAAAAAAATAAGGAAAATTGAATTTGATACTTACCTTTATTCCATTCTTTGTGTTTAGGTCATATCTTATCTGGGTTTTTAAAAGTGTGGAAAAAGTATTTCTTAACTATTAGCATTTACAACACACCAATCTCTGGCTTCTCTTGGTTCAGTTAAAAAATTGTTGTGTTTAGATGGCTGAGAATGTGATTTTTATAATTCTACTGAAAGGACCAAGCTAACTCCATTTTATTAAAACTAACTCCACTTTGCCCCACAGCCTTCAATTTGCAGCTGCATACCAAAGGTGATAGGCAACCTGCTTCCTCCCGCACCCCCCCACCCCCTCACCTCCTCCACCCCCCCACCCTCCCCACCACCCCTCCCCCCACCTCCAGTATGTCTGCCCCAAGCAATAATGGCACCCACTCTCGACCCCAGTAGTAGTAAATCCTTCCCCAGGCTAATCAGCCCAGATCAAACATTGTCAACAAACATTGTCCAGTTTCCTAAGCCTCTATCAGCTCTCCCCAGTAGTTTGCCCAATTCCCCCTCCCTTTTTCCTTTCTGCATCCTTAAAACTGCTCTTCCCTCTGTGGTCGAGGCTTCTCTGCTCTCCTGCTGCATCAGGAATGGAGAAGCCCAAGCCCGAGCTTGTGAATAAACTATCTCTTGCTTTTGCATTGGACTTGGTCTTTGGGTGATTTATGAGGGGTACCCCGCGACCTGGGCACAACACTACATGCTTATTTTGAATTTTAGAAGTATACAACTATACATTATACACACACTTTATATATGTATATCTATCTATCTATCTATCACAAGGGTCCTTTGGCCTAATCTTCAAAATCTGACAGGTTTACTTCAAACTGATTTTATTTTAAAATGTCTCTGAAGCTGAAATGTCAGCTTGTTTAGTTTATTAGCCTCTTTTGGTCTCTGTTTCTTTCTCTTACTCTCTTGTTTCATGTGTGGAGTGGAAGCATTTGGACCACATTTTCTTGCCTTTTTTTTTTTTTTTTTTTTTGGTGACAGGGTTAGAGTCCAGTGGCATCATCATAGCTCACCACAAACTCAAACTCCTGGGCTCAAGGGATTTTGCTGCCTCAGCTTCCCAGGTAACTGGGACTAGTGGCATGTGTCATCACACCCAGCTAATTTTTCTATTTTTTTGTAGAGACAGGGTTTCTCTCTTGTTCAGGCTGGTCTTAAACTCCCAAACTTCCCAACGCAAGCAATCCTCCTGCCTTGGCCTCCCAAAGTGCTAGGATTATAGGTGTGAGCCACCTTGCTTGGCCTTTTGCTTTTTAATGCTTTCCTTTTAGTAACCTTGTTCATATATCAAGATAGTTATTGAGCCTATTCTTATCATTTTTCTTTACAGGTTAAAAAGAAAAAGGGGCACAGGACTCCCATACTGAGTAATGGAAGCACAGACTATTCTGACCTTTTAACAGAGTGCTGAACTTACTCGCCCTGGAGATATATGGTTTCTTTTACTCTAGATATGTATCTTTTGTAAAGCTCTGGAGCTCGGAAATGGGATGGATTTCCTTCAAAAGCTGTGTCCTCCCCAGGCCCAGATGTATTCCAGAGCTTACTGAATGTAACAGCCCTAGGTTGTTACGTGTATAGAGATGGGGAGGGAAGAAAAGAGCAGTGCAGACAACTTAGAACTTTCTGAGAAAACTATATTCAGTTTTAAGAAAAAAATGTACTGTTGATATCTAGGGCTGGTTGTATAGTAGAACTCACAAACACTTGAGAGAGTTATTGCAAGGCATCCTTATTTTCAAGTGTAACATGTTCTTTTTGTCTTTTCCCCCTCAAGGGGCGCTACGTCCATTGTGTACAGATGCAAACAGAAGAGGACTCAGAAGCCTTTTGCTCTCAAAGTGTTAAAGAAAACAGTAAGTGTATTTCATTATCTAATAGCGTCTGTAAGGGGCCTATGACCTGGAGACTCAAAGGGCACAGGGGCCAGAAAGCTACTGTGGGCAGCTGCCTCGTTTGACTCTTGGGTGTGAGCGTGTAACCCAGATAGTGTTGTCTGAAGGAAACTGTGATTCTTTGAAGGCAACTGGACTGAGCACATCTAGTCTCAGAATTGCGGAAGAGAATTGTGGCAAGGAGTATCAGAGAGGGCAGGTAAACCGTACTTTGTATGTCAGCAATGTTCTTGGAGACATATATATATATCTTCATATATATGTATGTCAGATATATGTATGTTCTAGGATATATATTATATATAAAATTTTAATATTTAAAATTGTTACATTTTAATAATGTAAAAATATTTACATTTTTATATGCTAGAAAATCTTGGTATTTAAAAGAGGTTGACAGCTCGGTGCCTGTAGCTCAATGGTTAGGGTCTTGGCCACATGTACTGGGGCTGGTGGGTTCGAACCCAGCCAGGGCCTGCTAAACAACAATGACAACAATAAGAAAAAAATAGCTGGGCATTGTGGTGGGCGCCTGTAGTCCCAGCTACTTGGGAGGCTGAGGCAAGAAGATCGCTTGAGTCCAAGAGTTTCAGGTTGCTGTGAGCTGTGATACCATGGCACTCTTCCAAGGGTGACTTTCTTGTGCCCCATAACCCGTAGGTTAGTTAAGGAGGCAAAAGTGGCTTAGGCTCAGCCCTAATGAGTAAGAAATGCAGCAGGTGGGAGTTGAAAATACAGGTCCCAGCGCCGGTGTGATGTGGGTAAGGTGGTATGATGCAGTTTGTTCCCTAGAGAGGATTTCGTCAGTTAAGTGCCCTACTTACACTCTCTGTCCTTAGGTAGTTTCTGCTCATAAAACCACAAAAAGACAAGATATTCTTTTATAGCACGTTCTTCCTTTTTCAAATTTTGTGTGAACAAATGTAAAAAATATATCTATTTTTAAACACTCAGTTATAAAATATGCTTAGAAAAATCATGAATTTCGAAGTCAAATGATACATTTTTGAGGCCAAGGAATTTTTTTTTCTCTTAAAGGCATCTTAATATCACTAGCTGTTTGTGTATTATCTGACACAGGGAAATTTTAGAGTCTCATAAAATAAAGAAAAGCGTCATGACACTGGGTTTTCAGTTGAGTAGAAACAGAATGACATTTTGAAGCAATCCATTAGAGTGTAAAGCCATAGCAAGATAACAGAGATAACTTAATGGAAATAGTAATTTAAATGGCAGTAGCTACTACTGACCTCTGTATTCTGAATTTCCTATTTGGTTTAGACCATGATTTGAGTTATGTGAGAATGTAGAAGAATCTTTGGTAAGGTTTGGGATTTCCCTTTAAATCAGTTTTTTATAGTCATAAGATTTATCTGTAGTAAGGATTATGAAAAATTTTACAAAATAGAATTTCCTATTAAATATCTACTTTTGTGAAAACAAATTGGCATGCTTTTGCAGTAGTCACACACAATGTTTTAGGACTTGATTGTATCTTTTCCTGTTGGTAAAAAAATAAAAAAAAATATATATATATATATGTAGTGGGTTATTTTTGTTCATAGTTGAGGAAACTTTGAGAGAGACTAGATGCATGAAAAGTCTGGAAAATAAACATTTAGAAATTACTTGTGAAGACTCAAAAATCCCCAAGGACAAAGGGCTGGGCTAGAGAATATTGGCTGATGTCAAAAGTCTTTGAATGAATTGGATTGAGAGGTAGGTGAAGACATCTGGTGGGCTCGTGACTCATACCACTGGGAAGCCCAGCCTCACTGTCTTCTCTCCGCCCTTCTGTTGTGAAAACATCTTCCTCAGAAGACAGGCAGGGAGGGAATGTAGATGGAACCGCGTGTCAGATGGAGCTGCAGAGTGGTGCTGTTAGGCAGATGTTGTCAAATACAGTTACTGCTGTGCCAAATGGAATGAGAGAAAATGCCCTGGAGAAACCTTGCCTTTGAATGTGAATTAGATGGAGCCCTCAGTATTGCCCCCTAGGACCACGGGCAGAGAAGTGGAAATGAGAGAAGGGGCAGGGAAAACGACAAAAAGCAATCACCTGCCCTGCTGAATTCTGTGTAGGTGCTAAAGGCCGAAACCTCCTTACCCACATGAAATGAATGAAGCCTAAGCATCTATTTATAGAGGGAAAGTGATGCAGAAAAAATGTTTTCTTAGATTATTCAGCCGAGGGTCTGCTCCTGAGGGCAAAAAGAGGTTTGAGAAAGCTTGGTTATTTGTGTAATCAGACCGAATCGCATAAAATTGCCTCTTTTAACCATTCTGACTTATAAAAATGGCAATTTTATGTTATTCAACTAACAAGTTTGGCGTCACTGTACCTCACTACATAGTTCCCATGGTCTTCATCTTGTGACAAAGAGCTAAGTCAAAGAGGCCGGAACCTTTGTCTATCTATTTACATCTTTCTTCCTGTTTATCTGTCCATTATCTGTCTATCTGTCTGCCCATCTATCTACCTACCTACCTGTCTATCTAGGTTTGCTAGGGCTGGCCTGACAAACTACCACAAAGTGGGTGAATTAAAACAAAATGAATTTATTCCCTCGCAGTTCTAGATGCTAGATATCCAAAATCAAAGTCCTGACGAGGTAAATTTCTTCTAAGGACTCTGAGAGAGTATCTGCACCAAATAAAAAAAGAATAAGAAATATATTCATTTTTATCCAGGATTTGAAAAAAAAAAAGGGATCCGTCACATACTGTGGACAGGGTACAAAATTGACACAGACTTTCTCCTCTGTTCCCCAGTCCTCATTTGCATCACCTACTTCAGAGAACAGTTTCTCAGTGATAAGGGTAGGTTTGGTTGGAACTAATGCTCGGATATGTAGTTTATAGAAAGCTGGGCACCTAAATGGAGAATCTGGAATGGGAATAACTACAATATGTTGAACATTTCCTGTGTCCCAGGAACTTTGCATATATTACTGAAGTAAAAATGTGTTGCATGCGTAAATGAATAATCTCACTATTCTTCATGTCAGGTCTATAAGGTCAGTCTTGCTAACTGAGGCTCAGAGAAGCTAACTGCCCACAGCCAACCAGGTAGTAAGTATGGAGACAGGTTTTGAAAATAGATTTGTCTGATTTCCACATTCTTTTTATTTCAGCAAGAGAAAGCTACATAAATGAATGTGTGACTGGTTGAGGTCTGTAGTAATGGGTGTTACTACACTCTAAGGAAGGTAGTTGAGTGGGTCAAGGAATAAGGGAGGAACATAACCTCAGGAAAAATACTTGGGATATTTTGAGGATCATTTAAATGAGACTTCTTGGTCGCATTTAAAAATATCTCTGTTTGCAGATAACATGATTTTAAATAGAAAACCTTAAATATTCCATCAAAAATCTGTAAGAACTAATTAACTAAAGTTGCAGGATAAAAAGTCAACATACAAAAATCAGTTACAATTTATACACTAATAACAAACTGTCTAAAAAAGAAATTAAGGCAACAATCTCATTTACAACAATCTCATTTACAATTTATTCCTAAAATGTTTAGGAATAAATTTAATCAAGAAGGGGACAGTTTTCTATACTGGAAAGCAAGAAATCAAAGTGGAAACAAATATATGGAAGGATCTCCTGTGTTCATTTTGCAAAATGTCCGTACTACCCAACGCATTCTGCAGGTTCAACGCAGCCTCTGTAAAAAGCCCGATGGCAATTTTAATAGAAATAGAAAAAAAATCCTATTGGAATAAAATCTCTGTAGAATAACAAAAAACTCAAAAAAGCCAAAAGGAAAGAGAAGAAAATTGGAGGCCTAGCCCTACATGATGTCAAAATCCACAAAGTGGATACTGACATAAAATAGACACATTAATCTCCACACTCATGGTTAATTGATTTTTGACAAAAACACCAAGAACACACAATGAGGAAAGGACAATCTCTTTAGTGTTGGGAAAACTGGATATCCATGTACCTCACACCATATCCAATGATAAAGATGAATTAGAGACTGAAACCCAAGATTGTCAACCATAAAATTTCTAGAACAAAACAGGAAAAACTTCATAACGTGGGTCTTGGCAATGATGGTTTGGTTATGGCACCAAAACACAGGCAATGAAAGTAAAAACAAACAAATAGAACTATACCAAAGGAAAACATTTTTTCATAGCAAAAGGAATGATTAATAAAATAAAAGGACAACCTTCAGAAGGGGAAGAAAGTATTTGCAAACCGTGTTATCTGGTTGGGGCTAATCTCCAAATTATGTAAGGTGCAGGGAGTCCCCATCTTCCATCCTCCGAATCTGCCTGGTTGAGGGTTTAGTGACCAAGTATGGAGGCTCTTCCTAGAACACTTGGTGCTTTCTACTCACTAACAGGAAAGGGTAGGGAGGGTTCCTCTGCTTGCCTCAAAGGAGCTCATATAATTCAGTGGCAAAAAAAAGAAAGACTTGATTTTAAAATGGGCAAAGTGTGTGGCTCCATCTCTGCGGTTCCCAGAGTGTGGGGTGACCCATGACCCCATGAAGCACCCTTATGATGACCACAGGGGAATGGAACAAACAGAATAGCTGCACCACAGGTTCTCCATGCAACGTATCCCTCTGTGCCAGGTCAACATTCCGAGGAGGACACAAAACAACATCTGGGCACCACCCTTTCTTTTCACTGGGTAGAATAATTCTCAGCAAAGGAGAAGAGGTTCTCTTAGGACCTTAGAAAACTGACCATGAGCTATGTACTTTCTAATTGCTATGATGTAAGGGGAATAAATGGTTCAATCTGGTATGCATTGAAAAAGGTATGCATTTATTAAACACTGCGATTAGCCCCTTTTTTATCACTTACTAGCATGTTCTGGAAGTGCAGGCAAGGTCACCTTGGTCAGTGATGAAGAGGAGAATAATAAATCACCAGCTCAAATAGACTGGGGGCCCAATTGAGGTTTCAGAACACATTAAGGAAAGTAGCTTGCAGGTAACAAGCTGTGTCGAGCGAAGTAAAACTTCTTTAAGCATCCTGTCAGTTGGAACCTATTGATTTTCATAGGGACTCTTGAAGCAGGCTTCCTGGAATAGGAGCAGAGATCTTTCTGTTCAGTTTGTGACAAGTATATGTCTACAAGAAAGAAAAGGTGGCAGGGTAGAATGTTAAAATCTTGGTCTGATTTGTATGCCTTGCCGTTCAACTATCCGCTTCAAAGTCTGAACATTCTTTCAGAGAGTTCATTGTTACAGTTTGATTTCTTTTCTTTTTTGACATAAGCGTGGCTGGAATTTGTCACAATTCTGTATACTTATCCATCTTCTTATAATATTGATCTTTTACAGGTATTTTGTTGCCTTTTAAAAGTAAACACTATATTCAGTGGCAGACGAGGCAGGCCTGTTACTCAAAAGGTGAACGCTGAGTGCTGTCACTCTGATTGTTACATTTAGCCCCGAGTACTTTTTATAAGCATCAGGTTGTTGGAACCTAAGTGATTTTCACCCTTTAAATGAGACCCATGGAGCAGAGAAAGGGGAGGTATTACAGCCAAAGACAGGGGAAATCTCAGAGAAATGAGTTGTGTTATCTTACCCTAATAGAAGCAGGCCATAGAAACTTCTCAAGAGCTGAGTGGAAAATGCCTCGTATGTGAAGGAGAAGGGCTGAAGCAGTGGGCAAGCTGAGAGGAGCTCGGGTCAGAAGTGGCGGCCTGCTGCCGGGAGGGCTGAGAGCCAGCAGTAACACCGGCAGTCAGCTAAAAGCAGACTCAGCATCCGTATCTTAGGGAGACAAGGAGAATTTATAATCCTGGTGTTAACAGGGAAAAGATATGCAAATAAATTCACATTTTTATATTTCTTTATAATACAAAAATTGAATGGTGGTCAAAGGTGCGTTCATCCAGGCAATTTAAGAAGAAGAGAAGAGGGCGGCACCTGTGGCTCAGTGAGTAGGGCGCCGACCCCATATGCCAGAGGTGGCGGGTTCAAACACATCCCCAGCCAAAAACTGAAAATATATATATATATATTAAAAAAAGAAGAGAGGACAAAAGGAAGGCTAAAAAGTATCAAGTCATGGACCTCCAAAACAATTAATTTTCTAAAGGAGAAAGGAAAAAACTATGTACAAAGGATGCTAAATAGAATAGATCCACATAGTATTCAGTAGGGAATTAGTGTTCAGCTTTTTTTTGTTTTTTAAATTAAGCACTGTCAAATAGCCTTAACACGGAATGCGTCCGTATCTACCCAGTCACTCTTTCGTGAAACTGGTAAACTGTGAGCCCTTTAACCCAGAAGAGACTGAGGACGTGATGATGGGAGTGCTTTGAGGATATGTGTATCATTGTGTGGAGAAAGGTGCCCAGAAGGCGTGAACTGATACACATTCATTTCTGATTTCTGGAAGTACCTGGTCTCGTCAAGAAAAGTGAAGCTCTACGGTTCACGCATATTAAAATGCTTCCTCAGAAAATCCAGGTTTCTACATCTAGAAAGAAGATAGTGCTGTGTGGCAACCTCAACAATGGATTTTTTTTTTCTCAAACATCAAATCATCCAGAATCTCTTTCTTTCTCTTTCTTCAGAGCATGATTATATTATTTTTTGTTTGACAGTATTATTTGTTTCTGTATTTTTCTGGTAATGAAACACTCTAGAAGAACTATTTAAAAGCCTTTTTTTCCTATAGTTCATTTTTTTAAAAACGATTTTTGACATCCTTGACCATTATTAACTTATCCTATAGAAATAACGGTCCCACTTGTACTATAGAAAGAACAAGCATGGAGCTAAAGATTCTAACAGCATCCTAGTTTTCTTTTGTTTGTTTGCTTATTTTTCTGTATTGAAATCTACCCTCAGTAAAGGATTCAACCCAGGATATAATTGATGAAGCTTAAAATGCTTCACCCACGGTAGCATGTTTTATTTTTAGTATTTATCAGGTTAAATGGTTATATGTTTTTTGAATATAATTCACTACTTGTTTTTAAAACTAATAGCTACCACTTAGGTTTAAGAATCTAAAAATAGATCAAAGGGGTATCTCAAGGCCTCCAAAGGTCTACAGTGTTCTACCCTTTACTTCAGATGGTTTGAGAATTGTCCATCTGAATCATTGTTGTTTGAAAGAAATACAAAGTGAAAACTAAATTGTACTGTTTTCATGCCTTCTTGATAATTTTAAAAACATTTTGGAAAGTATTATCTTGACCATATAAAGTCACTAAAAGACGCTAAGGAGGAAGGCTGAGTGCATTCCATTTCTATAGAAAGTGACTATGTACAGGACATGACTGATGCCCAGATTTATAGTCAAGTCAGGTGTGACCCTGGTGGTCAACAGTACTTAGTAAGCACGTGAAATGGTCTTAACCCTCCCACAAACTTATTAAACAGGGCAGTCAGCTCCTAGCCCCATCTTCACACAAGGCAAGGGAAGATATTTATTTCAGTGCAAACAGGCATCAGTTCCCTCTTTCATTACCCTCAGCCAGAGAGATTATATTAAAACATATATAGTTTAGAATTTTCATGAAGTTGTCTTCCACTCTCTGAAAATTAAAAAAAAAAAAATGACAGAAATAAAATTGTGTTTCATGTTTAGTAGACACTATTCCCTTAATAGGGGCAGAGTATTTTCATAAATCCCAATATTTCCTAATTTAGTATGCTGTAATTATGGTGCCTTCTCTGGAAAGACTTAGAAAATTCAAAACAGAAAACTAGAAAATGCTTACTTTGCTTTTAAAAGTCATTCTAGGAGAGACATTACGTTTTACTGAACATGTCACGTGACCAGGAAATTGCACACAGATTCTCATTCAATACTTGTAATGCTAATACTGCAGAGTAGCAATTATCCCCATAGTCCACATGAAGAAATTTTAGTAATTTCCATACAGATTAAGGGACTTGATAAAGTACTGTAAATGGACAATCCAGGATTCAAATTGAATTTTTTAAAAAACATACAGCCAAGGATGTTCATGAACAGAGCAGTTTATATTAGTAACAATTTGTAAGGAATCCTGTGTCTCATATTGTGGCTAGGCCTTGATGACCGTGGGCCATTAGGAAGCTGTTTCACATTCTGCCTATGTGTATTAGGTATTCATAAAATGTTATGATATTTTTAGTGAAAAATAAAACAAAATTATATTTTCATATTTGAAAATTGGAAAGGAAATATACATAGTTTAGAAAGCTGAAGGGAAATGAGCCAGAAGGATAATGTGTTACTGTGGTGGAGATATTCTTCCCTTTTACTTTTTATTTTTCACATTTAAAAAAAATGAAATATAAAAATAGTTTAAATATAAATATAAATAATATAAAAATGAAATATAAAAAATAATTTTTATACTTTTATAAAAGTATGTAATCTGGGTTTATTTTCTTTTTTTTTTTTTTGTAGAGACAGAGTCTCACTGTACGGCCCTCGGGTAGAGTGCCGTGGCGTCACGCGGCTCACAGCAACCTCCAACTCCTGGGTTTAAGCGATTCTCTTGCCTCAGCCTCCTGAGTAGCTGGGACTACAGGTGCCCGCCACAGCGCCCAGCTATTTTTTGGTTGCAATTTGGCCGGGGCTGGGTTTGAACCCGCCACCCTCGGCATATGGGGCCGGCGCCCTACTCACTGAGCCACAGGCGCTGCCCTGGATTTATTTTCTTTTAGCACTGACAACATGAAGCTGAACATGAATTCTTTTATTGCAGGATGTCAATTTCTCTTTTTTGCATGGCTCTGACCTTGCTGGTATTGGCATCTTCTCAGGGAATATGGGGAACAGGGACCCACACAGACTCTGTGAACCAGCAGGACACAGAGCCAGGACACAGGATCCACAGCAGCGTCCCTAAATTGTTTTCTGCTCTTTTTGGGGGGTGGATAGTATTCCACTTCTCACAGTTTCCATTTCCTAATCTGTATCATTTTATTCTCATTTAATCATTTCGGTGCTTGTGTTTGATACAAACCATAGATCAGCCAAATTAAAGCAAGGTATGTTATTTGAAGGAAAAGGACAGGACATCTTTCTGGCAGCTTTAAGAGCTGTGTTTCCTATGCTGAGGGATGATGTAGGCAGAGTATCACCACCTGCTGCAGTGGGTTTAGAAAGTTAATAACCTGGCCTGACCTCCTGTAAGTTATACTTTGTGGAGCATCCTTCATTTATCTTAAGAGAACTCAGCCTTAAAGAAGTAGCCACCCTTTGTGGCTCCTAGTTTGGAAATCACAATCTGCTATCCAGGCAGGCCCTAGACAGGGGTGTCTAACATTTTTTCTTTTCTGCTGCTCATTGGAAGAATAAGTTGTCTTGGGTCACACATTAAATATACAAATTAACAAAAGCTGTTTATCAAAGGAAAATACTTTTTGGCATATCTGACACCACAGATAAGGAAAATAGTCCTCAAATAATCTGTATGTGGTCCATGGGCCACAGGTTGGACACCCCCATGAGGGCCTGGATATTTACCTTCTGGTATGAGCCAGAGTTCTCCTTGGTGTGTGGAACGTGAAAAAATGTCACATATACTTAAATGGCAGGGGCGGGGGGACAGCTTTTCTCTGCTTTTCTCTCTCTAAGACACTCTCTCTCTCTCCAGCTAAAGTAGACAGCCCTCAGGCACCTAACAGAACTGAGCAAGGTAACTTAGCGGTCTGCGTCTGAATGTGTCCATGTGTGAGAATGTGTGTGTGTGTGTGTAGCTAGTTGCTTTCAGTGAAGTGGCCAGGAAAGCCGTCTCAGTGTCTCCGTGGCTCTGAGTGAACTGAGTGAAAAAGCAGTTCCCGGGGAAGAGGGAGTAACAAGGGCAAAGTCCTCGCAGCTTGGTCTCTAGGGGGTACCTAGGGAGGAAAATGACATCAGTCCAATAGGGGGAGGCCACGCTAGCCTGAGTTTTGTGGTCCATGAAAAGAGTTTACATTTATTCCTAACAAAATAGGACTCCAGCAAAGGCAGTTGAGCTGGCAGTGACATGACTTGATTTACCTTTGAAGATACCATTCTGCTATGTGCAGAGGGAATGATTGTAAGGGGTAAAAGTCAAAGCAGCAAGACGAGTTAGGAAGTATTACAATACCGCTATAGTCTTTGAAGTAGAAGAAAAGACCAGAAGGATGACATGAAAATAATTGATTTTATTTCCTCTATCCCAGGTGAGGAAGTGAAGAAAGAATAGAGAGGTGAGGCTGGAGAGGTTTTCTGTGCAGGGGAGCAGCAGGGGGTGGTGAGGGACTGAGAGAGGAGGTCTTTTTGAAAATAAGAGATATTGAATCATGATCACACCCATGTATTCTTAATCTTAGAGAGAGAGACAGAGATAAAATATGCAGGAGAGAAAGGTGCTGGGTAAAGACGTGAGGGCTGCTCTGTGTTACATACCAGGTTCCTTCCATCTTCTCCCTCTCTGCTAAACCAAACCTGTGTCTAGTGAGAACCTGTTATCAGCCAAATCCTTTCTATAAACTTTGTTCAGCCTGTTTTCTCTCCCAGGACTATTTTAAGCCTGTTTCATTCATTGCAAAATAAAAGGCTGCTCTCTGTGAAAAGAATTTCTGGCATCTGTAAGCAGGAAGTCTTGTATGTAGAATCCAAGAATGAAGGAGCAGAGGTAATCCCTGTTGGAGACGCTGCCTTGTTCTGAAGCTGCGTGTTACAGAGGCCTTGGGTTCTGATGTGCACGTGTCTGCCTTTCTGGGTTAGCTTCTCAGAGCCACTCTGTCTCGCCTGAACTCGATTCCCATCCTTGGCTTCCTCCTCCGTTGAGAGCTCTGCTTTTCTCCTTTGGCCTTTTTCATGTCTAGAGTCTGCAGGGAGAAGAAGGTGGCTAGTAACAAAACTATTAAAAATAATGAGTTTCATATTTTTCAAAACCAAGCTTATTTGATAGAAGTGCATTTTTAGAGTCTATCTTCCCACTTGTCGATGTTAAAGGCAAACTAGAGCATTGGTTTCCTTACAGTTTTTTTCTCCTTCCTCCTCACCTCATGTGCAGTGTCACCACCTGGACCTCTAAAGCATCACCTGCTCTGTATAGCTGCCCCTTGCATCCTGCTCTCCATGGGCGCAAACTCACCCTGAACAATCTGGGAGAAGAACATGCCAGGCAAAGAACTATCAGGTGCAAAACGGAAGGCTCCCCAGGATGGAAACTACGCTGGTTTCCTCAAAGATGATCAATGAGTTGGAATAAAAGGAGGCGGCAAATGGCAGCTGAGTTCAGCACAGTGGACAGGGCCGAGCGTGGTCAGCGTCCTCCCGAAGCTGCTCCCCACCTCCTCTGTGTAAATGGCAATTTTGTTGTTCCCACTTCTCAGACTGAAAAACTTGCAGTCATCCTTTACAGTTTTCCTTCTCTTACCTCCCATATCCCGTTAATCTTCAAATATCCATGGCTCTTCCTTAAAAAATAGGCTTCCACTTCCCACCCTCATCATTACCACATGGGCCCAAACATCCGTCATTCCTCACCTGGATAACTGCCATAGTCCTTTATCGGATCTCCTTGCTTTTATTAATCCCATCATCCTCACCCCCACACCAGTCAAAGTGTCCTTTTAAAGCTTGACTAAGATTGTGTCGTTCCTCTCTCTGAACCTTTAAATTGCGTGTGATCTTTCTTATACTAAAATGCAAAGTTCTTACTGGAGGCAACTCGGCTCTTCATGATTAAGGAAAGCTCTTCATGACCTGATTTCCAGCCATGAAGAGCCTCTGTTGTCACCCAGTGCTTTCCATCTCCATCATTTTTCTCTGGTTAAACTGGCCTCCTGACTGTCACTCAGTTTCTTCAAGGCCCTCTACTAGCTGAGGGCTTTTGCACTACTGTTTCTTGTCTGGAACACTTCTCCCAAACAGCCAAGTGGCTGGGTCCAGCGTTAAGCCTATCAGACAGTCCTCCCCTGTAAGTCCATCTCTACCTTCCTTACCCTTCTTTTGTTTTGTTTTGTTTTCTGCTTAGTGCTTTCTAACTCTGGACCTTCTGTTTATTTACTTGTTAATTTGCTGTGTCTACTAGAACATAAAATTCTTAGGATAGGAGCTCTATTTATTGTCTTTACTGCTGTATCCTCATTTCTATAATACCATCCATACAGATCCAGTGCTTAAAAATATTTTCAAAATAAATGGATAAAATTAATTGAATATAGCTAACTATAAATGGATAGATTGGTAGATGAGAAGATAGTGGTCTGGTCTCCTTGGATTTTTTTATGCCTTGAGAACGAATTAGAAGCATAACCATGAGAGGAGAATAAAGAGAGAAGGGAGTGTTAGAGGTTGGAGGAGAGAAGGCACGAAATGTTTTGTTGCAGAGTGAGAATGCTCAGGGCCACAGAAGAGCTGGGGTTGTAAATTAAAAATGAATCACTGTGGTCATGAATTTTCTTCCAGTCACTTTACTTCAGGCATAGACAGAGTAAGAGAAGAGTGGAGTTTAACCAAATTAAGGTTTTTTTCTGGGCAAGTATAACCAAATTCAGGGTTTTTCTGGGCAAGAGAAGGGCAAGGAGTTGGGGGTGTGCAGAGCAGCACTTATATTAATTGGCCATGGAATCTAAGCTAAGGAAGGTAAGAGGTAGGAATCAGAGAGCCAGATGTTTGTAGTCAAGGTTTTGGGGGTGATTCAATTGATGGTAATGATAAGGCCTGAGATGTGGTCGTGGGAATTGGTTGCTTAGGAAAAATGTAGGAAGAGATATGAGGAATTGTGTGAGTGGGAAAGAAACTAAGAAGCAAGGATGTTGAATGAATCATCACAAGAAAGTTGGTAAGAATGGTGATAGGAGTGATGGTTGACACGGAGGAGACATATTAGCCAAATTCTTCAGTATGGAGTAGGTTAGGGACAGGAAGACAGAAAGGTGATTACAACAAGGAGAGGGTTGCAGGTTGCACTTTTTGACAACAGACATTTCAGAGAAGCTGGGATTTGGGAGGGAGAGGGAAGGGGACACGACTCACATGTAGCGATAAGGAGCAAGGAGGACATCTCTTACTCTCAGATCCTGTGGTACATTTCCTATTGGAACAAAAACAAGTTGCCTCTTGAGAAGACCAGGAAAAATGTGAGACAGTTATAAGATGCCTAGGTTTCTGTTGGAACAAGAAGATAAAGATACTCAGACTTAGTTAAAATTTTGTAGTTATTGGAGGCACCAGCCTCATACAGAAAAACCTTGGTATTTATACATGTCCCACTTTTGATTGGGGGGTGTTAAAATAGCACTTCTTAGTTTTCAAATCCTTATAGACTAAAACTGTCATTCTTGAATTTAACAAAACTGCAGTTGTCAAGTCTTTTCACCACGCGTGTCAGTGCCAACACGTACTTGTTGAATGTCAGAAAACAGGATGCTAAATTAAGCAGAAGCTATGCAGAAGGGAATCATTGTTAAAGCTTAAAGACATTCGGTTGTTTGTTTATTTATGCATTAATGGTCTGTATTCTGCCAGTTTTTATAAAGGATTTGAGGAGCACAATTCTGTAGTTTGCATCATGTTCTCTGAATACCATTCAATCCAAAAATGAGCCAAAGAAACCAGAGAAATAATAAAAAGGCAAAACAAAACGAGTAGTCTTAATATCCCTACAAGGAAAATGAGATGAAGCTCAGCACTTTATGTGAAAATGCTGCTGTTCTTGCCTGAATCACTAGAACAAGAAGAGCAGCAGTAGTTGTATGGGTCACTCCAAATTTCCAAGAGCATTTGAAGTTCCGGTCTGGATCTAGGCCTCATATAACATAGCGGTCCAGTCCAGCAGAAATCTAGTGTTTTATATATATATATATATCTCCTTTTCTTCAATTTATTCACCACCTTTCTCTCCTCTGTAATTCCCACAATGAAGAAACTGGCTGTTCTTTTTTAATCTTTTAAAATTCTCATTGCTTTCTTCATATATTGTTCAATCCTTCCTCCCCTGTTTTCTTTCTCAGCCACTTTGGCATCAGTACAGAAGTATATTTGTTGCATGTCTTAGTGAAGGGTCCTTACTTAATCAAGCCTGCTTCCATGGTGGGTCCTGAGGCCCAGTGTGGTGGCTCACGCCTGTATTGCTAGCACTCTGGGAGGCCGAGGTAGGTGGATTGCCAGAGCTCAGGAGTTTGAGACCAGCCCGAACTACAGCTAGACCCTGTCTCTACTAAAAATAGAAAAACTAACTGGGCCTTTTGGCAGATGCCTATATTCCCAGCTACTCGGGAGGCTGAGGCAAGAGGATCATTTGAGCCCAAGAGTTTGAGGTTGCTGTGAGCTGTGATGCCACAGTACTCTACCAAGAGTGACAAAGAGAGACTCTGTCTCAAAAAAATAAAATAAATGGGGCGGCACCTGTGGCTCAAAGGAGTAGGGCGCCGGCCCCATATACCAGAAGTGGTGGGTTCAAACCCAGCCCCGGCCAAAAACTGCAAAATAAATAAATAAATAAAATAAAATAAATGTTGGGTCCTTTCTCTCTGCCATTCCTTTGTAATTATGCCTCTTATCCATTTCTTTCTCCCCCTTCATGGAAGCAGACAGCAGAATTGGGATTTCGTTCACTATTAAGAAATCTTAAGTTCTATGGACTTTCAAACAGTACAAATTTGCATAATTGCTTTTATTAAATTTTTAAATAGTGTATAATCTTCACAAAGTATGTTTTATATTGAAAGCATGTCAAAAGCCATTAGAATTCTTAGGGTAGTGTAAGTATAGGAGCTAAAAGAAGGCTTTACAGCAGAAGCCCATGCGCCCAAGTCATTTCCTGATGATCCATTTCATGTTGGCAACTACAGCGATGACACAGAGAATGTACATGGAAGACAAGGATCTTTCTGATGATCAATGACACCATAAACTGGGGAAGCAGGACTGCGATTACCCTGCTGTCAGTTTAGTTTACCTAGAGTCTGAGTGCTTCCTGCTGTTATAACAGAATGCCACAGACAGAATAATAAACAGAAGTGTGTTCGGCTCATGGTTCTGGAAGCTGGTAAGTGCAGGCATGTGACACCAGCATCTGGGGAGGGTCCTCTCATGGTGGGCAGATGGGAGGCCGAAGCTGCACTTGAGACAGAGAGAAAAGTAAGACTGAGCCTGACCTTTTGTCAGGTGCCCCCTCCTGTGATAACCGACTTGTTCCCAGGATAGTGGCATTAATCTGTCACAGAGGCAGTGCCCTCGTGATCCAATCCCCTTTCAAAGGCCCTCCCTCTTGATACTGGTACAATGGCAATTAAATTTCCAACATGAATTTTGGGGAAATGCATTCAAACTGTAGCACCTACGAACAGTGATAACTCTAGAATGCTCAGTGATGGGACAGCACGGATGGGCCTCCTCGGATTCTGTCTGTCTGATGGGCCCCCTCAGAGCAGGGATGCTATTGACCAGCTACTAAGCAACCCACAAGTCACACCAGCTCTACAAAACCAAGAAAATCATTCTTCATTTTGTACTAACAATAATGCGATTTTTTGAAATGCCTGATAATGTCAAAAGTCATTTAGAATAAGCCCACATATAGAATTCAAGCCAGGGGTGCTAAATGCCCTTTGGCCACTTCATATAGCTGGGCTGATCACCCAATTTTCACACCTGAACATTTTGGGTCTTCCAACCTCTTTTGGATTTGAATGAAATTGGATATCTTCTGAAAGAGGAATATCCCATCACAAGTGACTTCCAAACAGACCCCAAGTGCCTCCCATAAGTATAGCAAATTAACTCATGGGGCCCAATTTCACCAATGGGAAACAGGAAAAGGGGTTCCCAAACAGGTAAATTCCCTTCTTCCTGCTTCCCATGGACTTCTTGGAGGCATGGTGGCCTGGTACAGTCTTCCTGGAGAAGTAGCATGTGCCCCGTGGTGCAGCTGCCCACAGGAGCTGCTGTGTTTCTGTCCTGCTCTTTGAGCCTTGGAAGCAGGTGTGCTGAGTGCATCGTGTCACCCACTTCTCCACACTTCCCTTTCCCCACACTCTGGCTGCTCTGGGTGGTCAAATAGGACAGCAGAGCATCAATCCTTGCCTCACATCTATTTTCTAGAGAACCTGGGCTATAATTTATTCTCTAAGTTAGGATTTTAATAAAATATATTTTTATACTTTTAAATTTATAGGACTGAAAAACAACCATTCTGTAAGTATTTTGTAGATACCAAAGGTATGCCTTCGGGGTTTCAATATTGATGTCGTCTTGGTTGGTTAAAGCCATCTGTCAATGCTTCTCAAGATGCTAATTATGGTAGCACTTGGAAGCTAATTTCAAGTGGGAGTGATGACTGTTCAGATAGCTGCCCGTTGACTTTCGTGGCTTGCTTGACAGTTATTTTCTAGGAAAATATTACTCATTCTGACTGGCCTTGTGAGAGCTCAGACTCTCAATTGGGCTCCCAGGAGTTTGAAGGGGAATTCAGAAGTAAGAGAAAAACACTGACTTCTGGAATGAGAGGAATATTGGGAAAGTTGCAATGAGATAGCTGTTAAGACCCACACCTGTGTGACCTCTGGGACATTTTTGGAGAGCACTGCCCTTGGCAGTAGGGCTACTTAGGACCCTTTCAGACTTTGTTTCAAAAACACAACAAAAGGCCTCAGCTTCTCCCTCTGGGAAGTATTTCCTGACCTGAGTATGGTCTTGCCTGCCCTTTTCCCCTCGTCCACTCCCCCTTTCACCTTCATCCTCCACTGGTTGCCTTGGTCATCCTCATTTTACTTCCAGCCCAGGTGTTGTCACTCGCTTCCCCTCCTTGGATTGATGGAGCTTCCACTCCGCTGTTCCTGAAGTTCCCTCTTCTAAGACTCTTGCGTGCTTAACCCTTTGCAGCCTCCACTCAACCATGACCTTCATGTTATTCAGCCTGGGCTCCAGCATTCATGGGGGCAAGAATGACACTGTATTCACATCCTTTTTTTAGTTTAAATTTTTGTTACTAACATTTTTTTTCCCTTTTCTCCCTTTCATTTCATTCTGTTTTTAAATGTACTGTGTTAAATTTTCTGGAGTAGTCATTCCCAAAGGTTTTGGTTTTAGGAGCCCTTTATGCTGGCAAATAACTGCATATTTACTGTATTGGAGATTAAAATCGACACCTTTCAATATTTATTAATTATTTTTTAAAATTAGAATTATGAACGCATTATATTTTATTGTAACATAAATAACGTTTTAATAAAAATGCCTGTAGTTTCCAAATAATACATTTAATGAGAAGAGTGGCATTGGGGTGCAGATCTCTTTACTCTGGGGTTTGACAGGACACAGCTGGATTCTCACCTACCCCTGCATTCAGTTTGCTGTGATTTGTTGTTTTGTTTGAGGTAAAGTCCTCCTTCCCTCAGTATCTGTGGGGGATTTGTTTCAGAACCTCAGTGGCTACCAAAATTTAAGGATACGTGAGTCCCTTCTACTACAACATGGTGTAGTATTTGCAGGTAACCCACATACATCCTCTTTTTTTTTTTTTGTAGAGACAGAGTCTCACTTCATGGCGCTCGGTAGAGTGCCGTGGCATCACACAGCTCACAGCAACCTCCAACTCCTGGGCTTAAGCGATTCTCTTGCCTCAGCCTCCCGAGTAGCTGGGACTACAGGCACCCGCCACAACGCCCAGCTATTTTTTGTTGCAGTTTGGCTGGGGCCGGGTTTGAACCCACCACCCTCGGTATATGGGGCCGGCGCCCTACCGACTGAGCCACAGCGCCACCCACATACATCCTCTTTTATACTTTAAATATAATACCAAAAACAAACTATCAAAGGGACCAGGAATGACCCTGAGACCATATCTTGTTTTGAGACAATAATATAGAGTATGCTGTAAAAGTAACTACCCTTTAAAAAATTGTTTTTGAAGAAAAAAGTTAATTCTGAATTCAAAGCAACTGATTACACTAGAGCGTTGCTAGCCCAGACTTTTTGCAATCTGGTGTGTTCTGAGTATTTTTAGAGTTTAGATAATTTAACTTTCAAGAACTAAAAAAAAAAAGGAAAGAAAGAAAGAAAAGGCATCCTAACATGTAATATGTACTATATAACATGGTAAAAAATAAATTTCTTCAAAATGTTTCCTTGTATTAGAAAATATTTGGTTGATATAAATATATCATGTGAAAAAATAAAAAGATCCCACCACATGTTATCGTTTTACATTGATCAGAATTATGTGAAAATTAGGGAAAGACCTATATTACATAAACCGTAAAAGTGCAGTGAGAAAAAAAAAAAATCCTAGTTCCAACAGTCTTATTTTAGGGACACCCATGTCCACAATATTTTTCTAAACGCTACACAATAATGACAGATGCATTAAATACATTTATGTTATATTAGCAAGGAAATCCTTGCTGATGTGAGGAGAAGGTGGTGATAAAAATATTCAGTATCAGAATTTTCTGCAACAGCATCTGCAGAAACTGAAATAGAAAGTGATGAGCTCTTCACACAGATCTGTTCATGTCACCTGACTGTTCGAGCAATGCTTCTCTTCCTCACAGATCTCATATTTGATCCCAATGGAGTGTCTTGCTCCATAGCAAATGTGCATGAAATTTATAATTTCTTACTAAATTAAATAACTTTTAGAGTCTTGTTCTATTACTCCACTACTGCTGGACTGTGCTGTCTAACATCCCATGATTGGGTAGCCTAAGAGCATTGACCAGCTATCAGCAACCCACAAGTCACACCATCTCTACGTACCCTGTACAAAACCAAGAAAATCTTTGTTCATTTTGTATTAATAATATGTGATTTTTTTAAATGTCAGTAATGTCAAAAATCATTTAGAATACGCCCACTGTTTGAATATTAACATTATTGAGGCTCAGGAAAATAAAGATGTTATACTGAACAATGGAACTTTTAAAATGAAACTTGTTTGCAGTGTTTATTTTTCTTTTACTGTTCTTCACTATATTCTGATAATGCTACGTAAATGAATCTGATCTTCCAGAGTAGACTGTAATCTTTCTCAGAGAAAGACCATGTATTTTTTTTTCATTCATCCAATTGTACTATGTACTATCCATTGATTACACATAAACTACATATTCCTTCTGAGAGTTTTGAATCTCCAGTTCCATGGAACACATTTTCCTGTTTCTAAATCAAATTTTTATGTTTTTTCTGCCTCAAGAGTGTTGACAATATGATGAAAGTTATGATTCACTTCTGTCCCACAAAGCACATAGACTCTGAGAACTTTTGTCCCAGTTTGTAGTCCAACCTTTCATATTGGCTAGCTACAGCCACCATTTTGTTAGATGTCTTTCCTTCCTTTCAACTTACATTACTAGTAACATCAAAACAATTGCCAAACCTGCTGTCTAGAAGTATAGAACAACACAGCGGAATGGAGGTACAAAGCTAGAGAGTCTGCTGGGCTTATATCCAGATGTACATGGGCAGGCTAAGCAATTACTCTTCTTCAGTTTTCAGTTTGAATTCAAAAGAGTTTCTAGGAAAAAGTTTAACTATTTGATAGGGTCTATTTGAGTTACTGGTAAGTGGTCTAAATCCTGAATATTAAATATACTGGTGGCAAGATTATTATAAGTGAATATTTGTTAATTACTTATTGATAAGGACATGGAAGAAGCAGAGAAATTAATGCTTCGTGATCTTATCCAAAGGTAAAAAGGAGAGAAAAAATGTTAAAAGCAAACAGCAAGGGAGTCTTTAGTGCCTCCCTACATCCATTCTTCAGGGAGACCAAACCTTTCCCTTTTCCTCAATGATAGTCAAAGTACAGGGCTGGTGACCCATGGTTGGCCTTGTCATAGTTAGATGAATAAGAGGAGGCACAGAAAACAAGCAAGGCCAGTGAGAAAACTACTTCAGATTAGATAGACGGAGAGAGAGAGAGAGAGAGTCTCTTCCCTTCGAAATATGAGTCTGAGTCATATAGGCTTGAAGCTTCTAGGGCCATGTTTCCTGCCATTTGAAAAGAAGAGAGGGAGGGAGGCAAACATGTACGAGGTGGGGCGGGAAGGCAGAGAAAGAAGAAAGATGGAAAGGAGAGAGGGGAGAAAGAGGAGGGGGAGAGAGAGATGCACTGTTTGAGTATGAACCTCTTATTTGGGCTTTGTCTGTAGGTAGATCCATTCTGACTTCCTAGGTACATGTCCAATAAGTTACTTTTCTGTCTTAGGTGAGTTTGAGTTGGGTGTTTGTGACTTGCAACTGAAAGAATTTTGGTATTCAAATATAGTCTGAATCATGCAAAATAGCTACCGAAGGGGACTGGTAAAGCAGCTTCCAAAGCTCTGAGTCATAGAACACAAGCTACATCAAGATGTATATCTTCCTTGGTTCCTTTCACTGGGAAAGGCCTGGAGCTTATCAATTTTGATGCACAGTTACTTGAATTAAGTTATTTGTTATTAACTTGTCTTTCTCTGCTTACAGCAAATCTCGCCCACACCCCTTGATATAACTACTTCATATTATTAGTCAGGTACTGAAATGCACAGATCATACCATCATCCTTGTCTTAGTCTAATTTATAGCTGATACTATATTTTTAAGTGGGAAGTTTATGAATATTTTAAGAAATGTGCTGGGTTGCACTCACTGGTATCCCTTCAACATAGGTAGAATACATTGTTTTGTAGTATTGTAATTTGATTTTAATAGTTTGATTTTCTTTGGCAAAAATATATTCCAACATCCTGAGCCTCCTAATTGCTTACATGAATGACCGAAATTTTTATTACAGTTTAAGAGGCCTTACCATGACCATATGGCTATTTAATACTTCCTTATATACAGTGGTGCGATAGACTCTTGAGAAGTCTTATTTGGATAGGAACTCTTTACCAGCTCCTTGAAAATATGTTCTCTTCTCATAAAAACTTAAAGCATTTCTAAATGGCAACTGCTATCCTTCGTTAAGATATTAAAAATTATATTTGCCAGAGATAATAAATGTTAAATATATTTATATGTTGCAATCAAGGAAAAGAACATATAAAGCCTGTAAAATTTCCTTTTCTTTTTTAAAGAATGTGTCCTTGAAAGTTAATGTTTTCATTAGAGAATAAAAATCAAATGTCATTCTTCATCATCTTAAAAGTTGTGGCTATTGCCATTGAAATGGGATTGGATTTCTCCCAAGGCCAATTCCTTCTTCCTCAGGAGACGTAACTGCAAGGGTAGAATTCATTCACCCCTTCGAGCAGTCTCTTGCCCACAGAGTTTGGCTGTGAATTGCATATAAACTTCTTCATCTTCATTTCTAAAACCACATGAACTCTGCCAGTCCAAGGGTTCTTGGACAGCTTAGATGACAGGGGAGTGCAGGTATTATCTGTGTATTATTCTGATGGGTTTTATTGGTAGAGGAGGACACTAAAAACTTTCTCTCTTGTGTATGACTTTTAGTGACCAGAAAGGTCAGCTCATTCATTGTGATTAAAAGAGTCAATCATTGGCCTAGAGAGAGGGAGCAGCCCAAATTCTGGTATATCCTAAAGTAAATGGCCATTGTCTTGAACAGAGAGACCAAGTAGTAAACTGACTAAAGCTCTTTAATGGCAAGCAGTAGAAACTAACTTTATATAACTTAAGCAGAGAAAAGCAATTTCTGCTTTGTGGACTCACCTGTGTTGCTTCATTTTTAGTAACGTGGTCACGTGGTATCAAACACGGTCACTGGTAGCAGCAGACTCTATCTTCTTTTGTTCTTACAATCTCAGAGAAAAAGAGAATTCCTCTTTCTTTCTTGATCATTAAAGCAATATTTCTGAAGAGGAGCCTGACTGAGATGACTTGAGTCTGGTGGATATCCGTGGCCCTACCACTGTGGCCAGGGAACAGGATACTCTGATCAGTGCGGCTGGGGGTCATGTATGCATGTCCTGTGTGTGAGGAAAGCAGGTGAAGTGATCCCAGGTCCACTGAGCTGGAGATAGAGACTCCCATATAAGGAAGAGTAGGAAGAGGGATGGGTTGAGAACTTGTGCCTTCATGGTTGACAGTGATGATGATGATTTTTGTTGAGAAGGAAGGGAAGACACCATGCAAGGGCTCTGACAAGTTGTGATTCATATTGGTTACTGGCTCTGCCTCATGTCTGAAGCAAAGAGGAAGGGCGTGCAGCTGAAAAGGAAAGGAAGGAAGGAGACACAAGAACAGCTTAGGACTTAGCCTCCACTTATGTAACTCACCCACGTAGTTATTGGTGTGTCTGATTCTCTGCTACATTGAAGTATTTCTAAGGGGGGAGTTCCTTTCAGTTTATCTCTTTTATTTTGCTTTTTAGGTGGACAAAAAAATTGTAAGAACTGAAATAAGAGTTCTTCTTCGCCTCTCACATCCAAACATTGTAAGTGTTTTTTAACCTACTATTTCCAGTAATTTCCAGAGATGATGAGATCTTTGTCCTTCACTGTCCATACTGATGATAAGGGGATTCTGCCACCAGTAGTAGCCACTGTCATCTCATCTTGTCACATTTTTAATTCTTTGACTGAATAAATCTCATAAATAACAATCCTGAGAAAGTTCCAGAGTGGAAAGATCAGCAGTGTTTACCATCTTCATTTTTTGCATAAAAGGATAAAAATGGAAGAGTTTTGTTTCACTCTAATAAAAATGTTGGCTTTTTCCTTCTTTTGTGTGCCTATCTTACTAATTCCATTGCCGAAAAAGCCTGTGAAGAAATTTCATTGCTTTCTAGAGTTACATCTGTCAGTGTCCTTTGAGAGAAGACCAGCTTTGAGAACAATGTGATGTTGCAAATAAACGATGTACTTCAGTGGGGAAAATAAAATGTCCTCAGAAGCTCTGCTTTAGGCTAAATCTAGACAAAGCCTCTGAGGAGACAGTCTCATGAAGAGCTTTGTTGAACCAATGGAGTGAAAAGCAACAAGATCATTTTAAGGCCACCGATTGTTTTTATGAATTAAGCCGTCTACTTAAAGTATTTTGCTCATTTCTCTTAGCAAGTTGTGATGTCTAGGAGGATTCTTAGGTTCAAAACAAAGGGCATAAAACTTAATATATGAGTTAGGGATGCATTCAGCTATAAATAGTAGAAAAACTTGAGTATGGTGCTCTAAACAAGCATTTTTCTTCTGTTACAAGCAATAAGAAGGCAGGCAGTTTCAAGTACCAACTCAGCTTCTCAGGGATGCTATCCAGGCCCACAGCCCATCCTCCATTTTGCTGTCTCCAGAATATTGACTTTCACCCTCACAGTTTTCACTCCTGGGCCTAACATGGCTTCTCCACATTGTCACGAGATAGATTTGAGGTCTATCTTCAAGGCAGGAAGAAAACTCTCCCCAGCAGAGTCTGGCCAGGGCTGACCACTAGAGCACACATAACTACATGGAGGCTGGGAAATCAGTGGCTTAGATATTTATGATCTATAATGTGGGATTAGGAAACTTGCTTTCCCAAACAAAATCAGGGTGGTGTGTGTAATAAAGTACAGGGGAAAGGGCTCTGTGCAAGCAATGGACAAAATTTGCCAAACTCAGTCACCAATTTTACATTATCCATTTCTTTTCCTTCCAAAGAGAAGTAAATGTGGAATCTTCCTCAAATGTGGATCAGTCCTGGTAGCTAGATTCTCAGATGTATGTAGAAAAATATACCAGACTTGTTGGATTCTTTGAGTATGACCTATATGGTCAATCAAATCACTGCCACTGCCACATTACTGAGGACCCTTTACCCACCAACAACTTTTTAGCTCTTGAGGGATAACCTTTACATGTAGACAAACTTTAATCTGGCACCTCCATGCCCTGCCTCAGACCCCTAATTCCAAGTTTTTTATTTTCAGGAGAAAGAGATAGTTTGCATTTCTTACAATCACAATGCCTTGAAATGGTTTAGGAATGTTTGTTGTTTTGTTTTTGATTCTGGAGCAATTCAGAAGTTGGGATAATTTCTGAAAGTTAGGAAGTATTTCTGGCAGGTCAAAAAAATAAAACCCCAAATATCAAAATTCTATAGGACTTTGAAAAAATGAGGTGACTGATAAAATCAACAACCCAGAAAGAGTGCCAAAAAGCTGCCTTATACAGAGATTATACTGAGGAACCTTTATTATCAATGATCTAATATGTTACTATTGCAGAGTGTTGTTTAGCCATAGTGTTAGCTATTTCCAAGAAAGATGGAAATAAGAAATTTGTGATATCTTGTTTTTTATGTTTTTCCCCAGATAAAACTTAAAGAGATATTTGAAACCCCTACAGAAATCAGTTTGGTCCTAGAACTCGTCACAGGAGGAGAACTGTTTGATAGGTGAGTTGGTCATAAAAATCTAACCACAGAAAAAGGTTTGTTTTGCCCAGCAAAAAAATAATGTAAGGGAAATTTCTTCTGAAATTTTTTATAATAACAGTTTATATTAGTTGATAAATTCTACTAAAATAAATTTAATGAAGAATGTTGGAAGTGGTGGTAGTCAATAAGATATAGCTGAATAAAAACTTGGAATGTTTGGTGAGTAAAAAGAAAAACCCTGCAGTATCTATTTACCTTTGCAAACATTTAACTCCTCAATAAGAAAAACAGAATTTCTAAAATCATAACTTAGTAGTAAGATTATGGGAATATTTTAAGAAAATATTTGATGAAAATTATAGAAAGTTAAACATGTACTATAACAGTGTTCTATTATAGCTCATAAAAATCAGTACTCTTTAAATGATTATTTTTAAACCAACTTTCTTTAGAAATATGTATAAAGATTTCCACATTGTAAAGTAAAACATGTTCTGTTTTAGCCAATTATTGCTAATTTTGGTTTTCTGTTCATATGTTCATCACTAGAGGCAGAGGAATGGAAAATCTGGCAGGGCAGAATATAGGCCAACTATTTGTAGAAGACACACAGGCTTTAGGTTCACAGTTATTTCACCTTCTCTGCCTTCTCAGGAGATTCTATGTTTGCCCCAATGGGCTCTTGGGAGCTTTTTGTTGCATCCATCAGGTAATCAGAAAAGAATGGAATTGCAAGAAGATCAAGAAACTAAGTAGCTGTATATTAGACATGATAAGATGCTGTGCACTGAAGGAAAGGTCTTGGTTAAAGAATGGGGTAAAAGAGCAGTGGGCTGTGGTTTAGAAGAAAGACTGAGAGAACCACTGACATGATGTGAACACCTGCATCACAGTCAATGCTCCATATACACATTCTACTTACTGAACAATGGAAGGAACGAATGAGTCAGCAACTGCTACAATGAATGGACCCTGAGGAGGGGGATGGACTAATTTTGGTTTTGTTAGGAGAGAAAAAGTCCTCCCTTTTCTATTGTCTGAAAGTTTGTGTCCCTTCCCCACCTAAATTCATATTTGAAATCCCCTCAAGGTTATGGTATTAGGACATGAGACCTTTGAGGGGTAATTAGGTCATAAGGGTGAAACCCTCATGAATGGGATTAGTGCACTTATTATAGAGGCTGCAGAGAGCTGAGAAGGTGCCCTCTGTGAGGAAGTGGGTACTCACCAGATACTGCATCTGCTAGTGCCCTGGTCTTGGACTTTCCAGGTGCTAGAAACACAAGAAGTCAATGCATGTTGTTTGTAGGCTACCCAGTGTACGGCATTTAAGCATAGCAGCCTGAATGAGCTAAGATGTCTTCCTTCTCATCCCTCCTCCACCCATTTGGATTAGCTGCCTTTTCAAGAGCTTTAAAAAGTATTCATATTATTTTTCAAAGATATCATTTGTTTTTAATGTTACCCAATGAAGATTTGGATCTTTTGGTGAGAAGGCACAAAACGGCCCAGCTTGATTAGAACTACATATGTATCATTACATCTCCTTAGAACAGGTTAAATAAAATATTAGACTTTTAAAATCATAACATTTTGACTATTTTCATATTTAAGAATAAGGACTTAACCCAGGAAGCCTAAAGATAAGTTCTTTTAGGCTCACAGTTCTGAATCCTGACTCTACCCTACAAGGATGAATAACTCACCTAGAATAATTTGCTTAATTTCTCTGAATCTCAGAAGAAATTTGAAACTATTTTTTTGCTGCTAAGAAAGCTTAGACTGGTTCACTGTAAAGATAGTCTTGTTCTAAAACCATCATGTTCCCATGTGCTTAGACAAGACTCATCTGAACTAGCTTATTTGGGTATTGCCAAAATTTGGCTATAATGTCTTCTTTTTTTAACCCCTCTTTACCTGACTCTTTTTTTGTGGACCTACTCCTTGTTGAGGTACGTTAATAGAATCAGTTCACAGTCAAGATCCTGCTGGCTTTGGAGCCCCAAGGTCTCTGTCAGGAGACCTTGTACATTTCTCTGCTAATATGGTTTATCAGAGAAAAATCTTTTTTTTTTTTTTTTGCAGTTTTTGGCTGGGGCCGGGTTTGAACCCACCATCTCCAGGATATGGGGCCAGCGCCCTATTCCTTTGAGCCACAGGCATCACCCGAGAAATCTTATTTTTTAATTGTAAATAACTACAGGTCAGGAATGCCACACTGAAGTGACCATCTACTAATTGTACTTACCTACCTCTATTTATTTGAATTAATTTAGAATCAAAGATCTTTTCTTCCATTCTTCCCAACCTTTCTTCCATAAAAGAATTTGAGATGGAATTTAATTCAGCTCTAGATAAAAATGAAAAAGTAAATGCTATTGATAATTTCATTAGCAGAGATAAATGGATGAAATATTCAGATTTAACAGAATACATCTAAGGAATGGCAGACAGCCAATAAAGCACTCAGCCTCTCTACAAACTCTTGGTGGTTTTAGAAGATAGACGATTTTTCTCTGAATGTTGTTGTCCACAACAACATTGACATAGCTGAGATGAACTTGATCTCTCCATTAAGTTGCCTAATTGTACAGTTATCTTTAAATTGTAATCAAACTTAAAGTATATCCTGAATTAGTATCCAATGTATTGTTTTCTCTGTTGAGAATTTAAAAAGCATGATGTAGTCTGTTTTTTTTTATGTTTAGGTAAAAACCAAATTTATTTAATTGTGAAGATAAGAATTTATTACTGGTCTCATTGCAACTCTAATAGTACGTAATGAATGAACTAATGGAAGAGTCGTTGAAGAGATAATCATATCAGTCCATTATAGTCAAAATGGTTGTATTTGATTAGTAAGAAAACTCTTCTATGAAGCTTATAAAAAATTTAACATGGCCAAAATCCAATTAAAATCTGCTGTTTAATGTAGAATTTAAATAGTGAGATACATAGGATAACCAATTAGAAATTTTGAAATAAAATTAGGGACTTTTTTTGTGCCCAAGAGAAATTCAAAACAAAAATTAATCTGCACAATTATGACATCATGGGAAGAAGAAAACTCCAGATGTTCTCTGTTTAATCCTTCACAGTCTGATCATATCTCTTAAAATCTCACCATCATTAAATTGAGTTATTAAAGTGGACAAAGTATGAGGTGGTTTGATTTAATAGTAAATTTTCAATTTTTATGTTTCAGAAAATATATATATATATATATTTTTTTTTTTTTTTGTAGAGACAGAGTCTCACTGTACCGCCCTCCGGTAGAGAGCCGTGGCGTCACACGGCTCACAGCAACCTCTAACTCTTGGGCCTACGCGATTCTCTTGCCTCAGCCTCCCAAGCAGCTGGGACTACAGGCGCCCGCCACAATGCCCGGCTATTTTTTTGTTGCAGTCTGGCCGGGGCTGGGTTTGAACCCGCCACCCTCGGCATATGGGGCCGGCGCCCTACTCACTGAGCCACAGGCGCCGCCCCAGAAAATATATTTTAAGACAACTAATTTAGTAGTATCTTTAAAGTCTTCTAATTAAAGCAAACAATTTTTTCCCTGATTTTTATCTGATAACTTCAGTATCTGAGTGTCTTGTGAATTTTTAAAATTGTTTTTCTGTTTTCTTCTTGTGTTTTTGCTTGTCTGATTTTGCTTGTTCCGATGCCAAATATCATATATAAAAGATTTTAGAATCTGAAGCTTTGAAAAGAGCAGATTTTCTTTTGTTCTGACAGTCATGGTAAGAAAGAGATCACTTCAATAGAATCACGTGTTGGGCTAATTCAAAGCTGGCTTCCTGGTGGCTGGCGCATTTCTTGTCAAATCTTACAGACCTCTGGTTATCCTATGTACCTTACTATTTAAATTCTGCATTAAACAGATTTATAGGTTCCAACTTTAAGCCAAGGGATTTTACCAGGGCTCCTCTTCCTGGACAGACTCTGAATGTCACTTTCTGTCCCCTCAACTCTGTATAATTGCCATAAACTTTGTTCAGCTTCTCAGCCTGTTGGCTGCTGTTTTAGAATCAGTAAACACCGTTAGAGAAAAGGCGAGGCATCAGGTGGCAAGTTTGCTTTGCAGGGTTTTTCTACTATCATGAATCTTGGTTCCTAAAGCCTTCTTTTCCTTGATAACTCTCTGATGGCGTCAAATGGATATTTAGATTGTTTTCATTGTTTTTGCCTGCAGGCTTATCTAACCCATTATTGCTGATAGCAAAAATTCACAGATGGTTTTAAAAGTCTTTCACAGACACTAGTGTATTTCCCTCTTAAAAAGTCAACCCTTTGGAACAAGCAGAATGAAAAGCAGTGTGCACACTACACAGATGTGAAGACTGGGAATTAGTAAAGGTAAATGATCCTCCCAATTTAGGCAGCTGGACTGTCTGGTCCATCAACCCTTTTATCCTTGTATGGTTTCACTTTCTTCCTTATTAAACCCAGTCCATCTCTTTCACATCATTTCCAAGAAAATAAACTATTGTTTACTTATGGAGCCTCCATGATGCACCAATTGATCTTCTGTAAAGCTATGCATCTACTTACCCCCACTCATTACCCTTAAAAGTTTTGAGGATTTACTATCCACAGTTTTTTTTAAGAGCATAAACTAAAGGAGATACAGAGAAGTCATAAAGTCAGTCTGGAAACTCAGGCTGTCTGCAATTTTTTTTTCATTTCTCCAAACTGAAAATATTCATTTTATAAACTCAGTTGTCAATGTGCAAGGGAAGCAGTGGGAATCATCAGGGACTCTGCAGTTAACCTACTAGTTGCCTGACCTCAGTCCTGGTATATCAGTCCCAACATGCAATAGTCATCTCTACGTCAGCATCTCTCAGCCTCCTACACTTTGAAGAAACAGACTGAATCTTCAGGGCATTGCCATTTGAAAAATGTTTTAGGAATAGAACTTGGGCTGTTTCTTGGCCTGGTTTCCTCAGGGTTATATTATGGTTGGTTTAATGGTTAGCCAAACTCAGAAAATATCTGGATTTGTGAAGATCACTGTGTCAAAATTTAGGCACTAATATAATTGTCTAAAGAGAAATTCTATAAAATTTGATTGTCCAGAAAAGATAGTCATTATGATGAGGGCCATTTTTGAGTGTCTGTTGGGGTACTGGCAGAGTACACAGGGCATTTTATTAACATGATATCATTTAACCATGACAGCAACACATATACAAGGTAGGCCTTGAAATATGTATTCTACAGACAGGATAATTGAGGATCAGTACTCAGATTTAAAAATGAAACTTCAGATTAGTAATCTAACATGTTGACCTACATGAGTATTGTCTTAACTTGAATATTAATATGTAGTTATCAACCATGGATATTTTAAACACATCTTCTCTTTATGTGGTTTTATCTGGCTATATATGAAGAAAACATATACTTTGACTTAGACGAGTTTTATAGCTGCTTTGTCTAAAAGTTTTTCTATTAGGGATGGATAGAGGTGAGGTAGGGAAGGGCATGTGTAAGCTAAGTGGAGGCATGTGTGTTATTTTAAGCCGGAGCTCTGGTAACACACTGATCTGCTGATGGGAAGGAGTCCATGAGAAAGAGAAGTAGGATGGATTTGTATGAGAGGGAGTCATATTTGGAGAAACAATCCGAGAAAAGGCACAGAAGGAATGAGACCTACAGTCAGATAAAGGGATTTATTTAGAATAGTAAGTTTCCTCAGAAGCAGAAAGAGACCAAAGATCAAAGGACCTAGATTAGTAAAAACAATTTTGAAAAAGAAAGATTTTTGGAATAGATTGAAAGGCTTCTTTTGGCGGCTGAGATATAATTCTACCCTACACTATTAAGTTAGCCTCTTGGTCTTTTATAGATGCTAGCAAAAAATATGAGACTCCTGAATGCAAAACAAAGGACTTCATTATTCATGGTGCAGCAGACATCCTGGGTGTCAAGTCTGTGTCAGTTTCCCTGCCCTTGCAGTCCCCTGGGGGCAGTACAAGGGCGCAGATGGACGCCTGCACACAGAGTGGAGCTTGTTTAAGAGAATGTCATCAACTGGCGAATGAACAAACATAACGTATGGTGGGATCCCATCCAGCCATGAAAAGGAATGTTCCTTTGATAAGTACTACAACATGGGTTAACCTCAAGCACATGTCAAGTGAAGAAAGCCGGACAAGCCATGGAAGATGGTACACTCAGTGACTACATTTATACAGAAATCCCAGCAGGGGAAAATCTAGAGATGGAAGCAAAGCAGTGGTTTTCTAGGGCTGGGAGTAGGAATGTATTGGGGTGTAAGACGTTTATACTTGATAAGCTCTATTTTTCCAGTGTTTCTGGAGAAGGGAAATTTATAATAGCTGGGAGAGAATGGAATAGGACACTTGAGGTAAGAAGTGGTAAAGTTTGTCAGCAAGACCGTGGGAACAGACGAGGGCAAGAGCAAGGAGTTTTGGGGAGCGCTCAGAGTCTGTGGGTACTGAGTGTGCGCATATGTGGGGACGCTGGAGGGTGGCACTTTATATTATTAGCTAGACCTCCTGCCCCATATCATCCATGCAGTTTTTGACAGAATCTCTTTCCCTTGGCTTTCATCCAGCTCTTTGGTTTTCTCTTGACTGATCTCTTCTCTCCTCCTCTTAAGTTTCCCTTACACTTCTGCCTACATTCTCTCTCTGTTGGTGAATTCAACTCTCACTTGTGGCTCGAGCCACGGTGGCAGCTTCAGTCCAGCAGAGATGAAAACCATATTTTCACCGAGTCCCATCAGCACCTCTAAATCAATATGACCTCCAATGAACACAGCATCTTATTCTCAATCTTGCTTCCTCTCCCTGCCTCTGTGAAGACTCACCAAGTTAATCAACATTAACTTCTTCTTCCTTTCACTTTTCCCTGTCTCCTTCTCATAATTCTCCCCCTGAGCCAATTTCAAATCTGTTCCCTTTCCCCTTCACCATTGCTTCTGCTCTTTGGAGCCTTGGCATTCTTCCCCATTGCAACAGATTCCTAGCAGGTCTGAGCTTCCCTTGCTTCAGTCCATCTGTATGTAAAGCACAGATCTGATGGGGTCAGCCCAGCAGGCTACTGACTATTTTCCACTTGGGTCAATACTTTAAACACTTACAATCTGATTTCACCCTGCAGTCCTGGATTTACCACCTACCTTAATCTCTTCTCACCTCTGTACTAACTGAAGTACATTGTCTCTACCCTCAGGGAGCTCATAGTTCAGAAAAGGGAAAATAAAAATATGATAGGGACTCTCAATTTTTTTTGATATTATCAAAATATCAAATAAAGCTCTCAATTATTTTTGATATTATCATTACCTCCCAGATAAAGTATCTACATATTTTAAAGTGTCTATAATTTTTTTTGATATTACCATTACCTCCTAAATAAAGTGACAACTACAACATCACAAGATAAAAAAAATAAACGAGGGCTAGGAACGAAAAAGAAAATAAAAATAAGAATCAGTACACAAAAAACCTACATTTTGCATTTGCTAGAGATTGTCCCCAAATTGGGCTCTAGGTACTCATGTGAGGATGATAAGAACTATAATTGGGGTATAAACACAGTGCGTGGGACGTGAAACAAGGAATCTTCTAACTCAGAAATGGCTTCAGGTAAAAGTAGATAGAATCTTTTGAACTGCATCTCATGTCAGAAATTGGAAATGAGCAGGTGGAGGCTGAATGGAAGGGCCTCCCAGAAAAAAAGTGATGTCCAAAAACACAGAGGTACATCCTCGGGGTAAAACAGGATTATCTGAGTCTCCATTATAAAAAGCTGAGCTCAACTGAAAACAAGCAGTTGCTAGATATTTGCCAAGAGAATGATTAAATAAACAGCGTGCTCCTGGGCAATTTATATATCTTTGGGTCAGGCTTGTTATTTATAGTCTAAGGGAATTGGACTGGGAATCCCTTAGGCTTATTCCCAGGTTTGCAATTCAATGTGGCCTCCTCTTTACCTTGTGCTGCCGGCTCCCTGGGCACCACCCACATTGATCTATAACCTCCCTGGTCACCACCCACATTGATCTATAACCTCCCTGGCCAGCACCCACATTGATCTGTAACACACACACACCCCCGCCAGCACCCACATTGATCTATAGCCCCCCTCACCAGCACCCACATTGATCTATAGCCCCCCCAGCCAGCACCCACATTGATCTATAGCCCCCCTCACCAGCACCCACATTGATCTATAACACACACCCCCCTCAGCCAGCACCCACATTGATCTATAGCCCCCCTGGTCAGCACCCACATCGATCTATAACCTCCCTGGCCAGCACCCACCTCGATCTATAACCCCCCTGGCCAGCACCCACCTCAATCTACAACCCCCCTGGCCAGCACCCACATCGATCTATAACCCCCCTGGCCAGCACCCACATCGATCTGTAGCTCCCCGCTAACCAGCACCCACATCGATCTATAACTCCCCCCTGGCCAGAACCCACATCGATCTGTAGCTCCCCGCTAGCCAGCACCCACATCGATCTATAACTCCCCCTGGCCAGAACCCACATTGATCTGTAACTCCCCCCTGGCCAAAACCCACATTGATCTATAACTGCCCCCTGGCCAGCACCCACATCTATCTATAACCCCCCTGGCCACCACACACATCGATCTATAATTCCCCCTTTGGCCAGCACCCACATTGATCTTTAACTGCCCCCTGGCTAGCACCCACATTAATCTGTAACTCATCCTGGCCAGCACGTACATTGATCTAGAATCCCCCTGCCCAGAACCCACATTGATCGATAACTCTTCCCTGGCTAGCACCCACATTAATCTATAATCTCCCTGGTCAGCACCCACATTGATCTATAACCCCTCTGGTCAGCACCCACATCAATCTATAACTTTCCCCTGGCCAGCACCCACATTGATCTATAGCACCCCTGGTCAGCACCCACATTGATCTATAACCTCCCTGGTCAGCACCCACATTGATCTATAACCTCTCTGGATAGCACCCACATTAATCTGTAACTCCCCCCTGTCCAGCACCCACATTGATCCAGAACCCCCCTGGTCAGCATCCACATTGACCTATAATTCCTCCTGGCCAGCACCCCCATTGATATATAACCCCCTGGCCAGCACCCACATTGATCTATAACTCCCCCCTGGTCAGCACCCACATTGATCTATATATAACCTCCCTGGTCAATACCCGCATTGATCTATAACCCCCTGGCCAGCACCAGCATTGATCTATAACCCCCAACTCTCTCTCTCAGATGTAACAAGTACTAGTAGTACCTTTGAAACTATTTTTTAAAGTCCATGAATTTAGCACTCTTTGGGAGAGATTTTACTAAAGCAGCAAAATGGCAAAGATAATCATCAATAAAGATAGAAAAAGCATGAATGAAGCTTTTCACAGGGTACAGTGGAATTCATTTCCATACAACTTTGTATGTAAGGGCATAATGGGGTGCTGACAGCCCTTAACACTGGGTTCCTGAACCTTCGTATTATTTGGGGCTTTTATTCTGTGTTATTCAGTCCTTCAGTTCACAGTCCTGTCAGACAAATGTCTTTCTCTCATAGACTTACAGTCATCTAATAATGCAGCCATTTGAGAGAAAGCTGCGATCAGTGACAGAGCAATTGGCTCCTAATCTACGTGCCAGGAAGTCTGAGAGCCTCAGGATATGATCAGATTAGAGCCCTTCGGCTGCTGTGCCTGCGTTAACTGCCTGGATGGAGATGGGCTCAATTCAATTTGCAGCAATTAGTGTGACAGAAGCAAATGCCCAGAGTCGTCTACTAATGCAGGTGCATGGAGAGACATAGGCATTGCCTGTATTTTTTCATCCTATAATTTTTAGATAAGAAGGAAAACAGGCCAACTGGGGAGAAGAGGAGTGCATAGACCAACACAGCCAGCAGTAGAAGTAAAAGGTGCAGTTTTATTTAGCGGGAAGGCTTGCTGAGGCCAGGGGAGGGCAGCCCAGATGCTTAGGGAAAGACACCTGCTTCCTTCCCAGACCCATATCTGCTGGGTCCTTTAGCATCTGAGGGGCCTGTGCAGTATGAACTGGAACCCCAGGGCACCCCTCTGGGTCAGTGTTGTCATTAAAATCCTAGAAGACATTTTGTTTTTACACTGAGCCTTCTAGCCTAGTCCGCAAATTTTGTGGCAGAGAGACAAACTACATGGCCCTGGGCCTTTGAAAATGATCTTAAAATACAATTAGTTTGCTAAATCTAAAAAAGAAATATAGCAATAATATGTTTAAATTTAAACAAAACCCCAAGATATCTGCCAAAATTATCCCTCTCTTTTTATAGCTTTGAAACCCCTGCAATAATGGAATATCTCATTGCTTCTAAAAATCAAAGTCACTGTTTTGTGTAAAGCTATAAAGTCTTGACTATCTATGCATGGTTCAGATTTATTGGCAAATTTGTTGAAGTGTCATCTGAATTGTCTGAAGGAATTGTTCTGTGTCGCTTCATGAAACAAAGCTCTCTTTTGCTGAATTTAAATGACATGGATTTTGTCTAAAATAAGTTTCTTTTTTTTTTTCTTTTTTTTTTTTTTATTGTTGGGGATTCATTGAGGGTACAATAAACCAGTTACACTGATTGCAATTGTTAGGTAAAGTCCCTCTTGCAATCATGTCTTGCCCCCATAAAATGTGACACACACTAAGGCCCCACCCTCCTCCCTCCATCCCTCTTTCTGCTTCCCCCCCCATAACCTTAATTGTCATTAATTGTCCTCATATCAAGATTGAGTACATAGGATTCATGCTTCTCCATTTTTGTGATGCTTTACTAAGAATAATGTCTTCCACTTCCATCCAGGTTAATACGAAGGATGTAAAGTCTCCATTTTTTTTAATGGCTGAATAGTATTCCATGGTATACATATACCACAGCTTGTCAATCCATTCCTGGGTTGGTGGGCATTTAGGCTGTTTCCACATTTTGGCAATGGTAAATTGAGCTGCAATAAACAGTCTAGTACAAGTGTCCTTATGATAAAAGGATTTTTTTCCTTCTGGGTAGATGCCCAGTAATGGGATTGCAGGATCGAATGGGAGGTCTAGGTTGAGTGCTTTGAGGTTTCTCCATACTTCCTTCCAGAAAGGTTGTACTAGTTTGCAGTCCCACCAGCAGTGTAAAAGTGTTCCCTTCTCTCCACATCCACGCCAGCATCTGCAGTTTTGAGATTTTGTGATGTGGGCCATTCTCACTGGGGTTAGATGATATCTCAGGGTTGTTTTGATTTGCATTTCTCTAATATATAGAGATGATGAACATTTTTTCATGTGTTTGTTAGCCATTCGTCTGTCGTCTTTAGAGAAAGTTTTATTCATGTCTCTTGCCCATTGATATAAGGGATTGTTGGCTTTTTTCATGTGGATTAGTACAGTGGTATTTAAAACTAGGTAACTCTGAGTTTATTCCTGAGGCTGGCAGGAATGTTTCCATATATTGCATTCTCCTCTGGCAAGCAGGATATGACTGTTCTCCCTTTGGGGTCAGTGTACTTGGGCTGGGTATCATGTCTGAGTCCAGGGCCTTTGTTCCCCATGATGATGAACACAGACAAAGGTATTGTCCAAATATCCTCAGTGAGAAATTTTTCAGACATCCAGTCACTTGTCAATTAGTATTGATTCCACAGATAATTCATTGACTGCCTACTATGATCGAGGCTTGCAACAAGGCTCTGTGGGAGACCCAAGCAACTACATTGTTATCGAGAAGGCTAAGAATTTTACCCCAGTGCCCTGCAGAAGGCATTGCCCAGACACATCTGCTGTAGTCATGTGATGGAAGTGGAGAGGAAAAAAATTGCAAGATTTCATTTTCTTTTGCTTGGTCAGTTGTAAACCTGCATTTGTGACTTGAGAATTTCATTGCTATTGATGTCTCTTGTCAGCCGTGGACTGCCTGGGTGGTAGCTCAGCTTATAAAATATTGAAAATCAAATGTCTGAGTTCCAGAAACCTAACCAACAATCTGACAATCTGATTTAACCATGCATGCGGGAGCAGAACTCCTTTTGGCAGGAGTGGCCTGGAAGAATAGTGGTTGAAAGGTCTGGTGTGCAGAGCCCCACTTCAGACAAGGTGAGGATGTACAGCAGTTGGTGCCTCTGCCCCACACATCTACCCTGGAGGTGTTTTTCACTATAGGATTAATAAAAGCCTCAGCTGTACAAGCCTTAGTATAATATATATTACACATGTGATAATGGTTTTTTGTTTATAAGTTCTTTTTCACCGTCCTCTATGGTCATCTAGGGCAGATCTCAAATCTTATTCTTTTTATATCCAGTACTTGGCTCAAATTACACAGAATCATCTTCCTGCCTGATCCTGTGTTCTTCTCCCACACCCATCCCCACCCCCAGCTTCCACCATCCCTGCATCTGGAAAACTTCCATATACCTTTCATGTCTGAGCTGAGAGGTAGCTGTTTCTGGAATCTCTTTCCTACCTTACATAGCCTCCAGAACAGATCACCTGTCTTTTTAACACACTGTATTGAACATTATCTGTCTACTTACACCAAGAGAAATGTCCTGAGTGCAGAGGATGTCTGTTTATTACTGAGTGGGCAGGACATAGCAGCTACTTTATAATATCCATTGAATAAATAAATATATCTGTTGGAATGTATCCTCTGATTAGTTAGATGAATGGTTTTACTAATTTAACATATTTCAGGGAAATTTAGCAAAATTTCCATTAACTGTTCTTCAGAACCCTAATACTTGTCCCTCCATCCTATCAAAACAGGTCCTAAGAATAGTCACTTCTTGGAATCCTAGACATTAACATAAGGACGTGTTCTTAGTTCATCCCTGTTGCTGTGAAAAAATTCCTTAGACTGAATGGCTTATAAATCACCAAAGTTCATTTCCCATGGTTCTGTAGTCTGGAAAGTCCAAGATCAAGGTCCCAGTAGACTGAGTGTCGGCAAGGGAGTGCTCTTTGGTTCGTAGACAGTGTTTTCTCTCTGGGTCCCGCCATGATGGAAGGACAGAGAAACCCTGTGGAGTGTCTTCTGTAAGGGCCCTAATCACATTCACAAAGGCTCTGTCTTCATCATTGAATCACCACCCAAAGACCCTCACCCTTTAACACCATCACATTGGTGATTAGGTTTCAAATTTTGAGGAGACACAAACAATTAGCCCCCAATAGTCACTTAACCCTAAATTATATACAAATGAAAACACACAAGCACCATGTCTGGGCTAAAGCTTGAGACTTTATAATAAACCAAAATGCAGAGAGGAGATTCCAGTGGGTGTAAAGTGCTGCCTCTCCCAGGGGGTGCTAATGCCCGTAAGAACTGCGCACTGTAGCAGACAGCTGGGGAGACAGCGCTTGGCTGTGCTAGTGGCCTCTGCTCCACCCCAGGAGTGCCAAGTGCAGGACCTGAGTTGTGCCCTCTGGAGGGTACTACAAAGAAGTGGTACTAAAGTCCTAAACCCGGTGAGTGACTGTGGGAAAAATGCAATTTTTTCTGGGACAAAATGGAATCAAGTTTATCCTCATGGGAGAATGAAGGTTGGACAGAGTTAACTATCAGCCCTTCTTTACAGTCTTTGTAATAACTCCCTTTAACGAGACTGGAGAAACCTAGGCTGCTGAGGCTGCAGGAGCAGCACGTACTTCTATCAGTATAGAAGACACTAATTACATTTGTGCTGGCGATGGATGCACCACAGCAGCCAAAGTTAGAGCAAAATGCAGAGAATGACGCAGTGGTAGCCAGAGGCCTCCTCTTGGTCTCTCCCAGTAGCCTTCTTTCCTCCTTCCCATGTACTTCATTTTAAAATATTAAGAAACGATACTAAAAATTATTTCAACTACATTTTTAGTAAGTAGACTAATTCATAATTAGAAACATGTGAAGTCTTGTAAGGAAATATATGAAAATGATTTTCAAGAACTAATTGATAATCATCTCCTGAATATTATAATCTACCTTCTCATTTTGTTTGATCCTGGTGCCAAAGAAGTAACCAAAAAAATAAAAATGTAAGGAAGGATATTCCATCTTTGGTCTTTTGAAAGGAAGATAAATCTAGGTTTCTTGCCAGTGTTCTAAATAACTGAATAGGTAAATTAAGATAATTAAATTTTTTGCATTAATATCGTTTCTTTGAATCTTTATAATCATTGAGGTTTGCTTTAAAACTTTTCTTTTTACTTTTGCGATATCTGTTTTGTTCTTCTCTTCCTTCCCTGCTATTACCTCCTTTAGAAATATTTTATAGATTCTAAATTCAACTTTCAATACCAGCTACTTTGAGAACTTACAGCTTCCTGTCGTAACACTTAAAGAAAACATAAACCAAAGGGAGATACTCCCTGAAAAATATGCAATTTGAGGCATTGTCTAAGCAAAGTTTCTATGCGAAATGACAAAACTCTGTCTCTTTTATGTTTTGAATTGACCATTTTCAAACTTCACACCAAATGAAAACATCTTACACAAGGTGGTAATCTACAGTGCTGTTAGAAAGGTGTCTTCTCCTGAAATTCTGGGCAGTTAGACAACAGCAGCAAAGTACTTTTTCAGCCTCCTCAAATTTTCCCATAAGAAGAAACAGAGCAAGTAGGTCAGAAAAACCTGAAACTCAGGTGATATCTGCAACAAAACCAGGTGACAGGGAATCTCCTGAAACCTAAAATTCAACTGGCTGAGGACCAACTAGTGACAACTCAGACAGCCACGTGGCATTGTCACTGCGCAAGAGGGAGGAAAGGAAATGAGAGGGCAAATGAGAGACCCAATAACAGGCAAACACTCAAGTCTCTCACGTCTCCTAGTTATTGGAAAGAAAGACAGGTGAATACAAAAGAGCAGCTGAAATTGGGAGAGGTTTTTGCCATCTAAATTTCCGAATGGGACGAGGGGTGCACCTGTGGTAAGGTCTGAATGGCTGATGCATAATTATGGCCTGTGAACTCTTGCATCTAATATCTAAAGCCTTTAGGGGAAAAGGTTTTATATTTAGGGAAAACTACTGGGAAGAAAAATTAAGTTAATTAGTGTAGAGATGGGAAAGACAAGGGAATGAATTTTTTGCAGTTGAGGAGACATATCTCAGAAAGTATAAGTTTATATTTTTGGAAACTTCAGGAAAATAACCAGAAAGTTGAGAGCCATGAAACTAGAAAGGACATCTTGACCTATCAGTCTGTCAAAAGGTTAACTACACCAATTTGGCATAAAAATGATCAGTAATAGAAAAGTATGTAAGTTAATTCCAATACAGAATGATTCTAAGAGAACAGTAAGGAACAGAATAAAATTCCTTCAGCTAGTGAAAATATATCAGGAAGAATTGCTCACACACACACGCACAAAGATGAAAATATAAGTTAATACAGTATTATGCTAAAATTAAGAAAATTATAGAAGAAAGAACAATATAAACCAAAAGTAGGAAAACTCATAATGTATAATTGGACTCCCTAAAGAAAACCAAAGCAATGGAAGAAAAATACAAAGCATTCTCCTTCAAGAAAACTTGCCTGAAATTAAGAAGGAAAAAGAAAAAGCACTCTAAATTGAAAGATCATTTTATGAGTCTGGATAAGTCAATCCGGAATCTTTAAATTAAAATAAAAATCCCTTGCTTATATTCATGCTATGAGAGCGAGTTATCATCAGATTTTCTGTCACATTTTATATCATGAGAAAATTGAGTCAGCAACCTACTAAAGATAATCAAGCTTCCTTTCCTCACCCCAACACCTCATTTGAAATAACATTCTTTTACTTTATTTACTGCTAATAATTATAATGCAACCAAGTTTGCCTTTTTAAAGGTGTTCTTATTCCCCCCCAATTTTGATAAATGTGTTTTCTGTCTACACTGTCAGCTCATACGCAAGGGATTGCTAATGCCGATATCACCAAGAGTAGAGAACCCACAAGCAAACCAAAAAAGAAGAGACGACGATTATCATATGATAGCATTATATTAAAAACATTAAAACAAAAATACATTCCTAAATGCAAAAGAATTAAAATTAAAAAGAAAGCACATAAAGTGGACCACATAGTAAAAGATTTATTATAGAAAACAGTTATATACATATTAACATAACACAATCTGATTATGAAATGAGTGGATATGAATATATGTACTTGTATCTGCTTTTTTCAGTGAAGGATAAAACACAAAATTTTTTAAAAATATTCAGACTATCTTATGCTAGAAGGAAATAGTACTCCTTGGAGAAATAGGCATTCCCCAGATCAGGAACAGCAAGTGTGCAAAACCAGCCTGGAGAATTGTGTTACACCAGATGAAAAAGGAGCCACCAAAGACTTCAGAAGTCAACTTGAAAAGCCCACACTGACCCCCAAAGGGAACAATTTCTATATCAATATGAAAAAAGAGAGTGGATTTAAAACACATCAAATATAGTTAAACCTCTAATTTCAAAGTGATACCAAGAAAGCAAACAAAAACACTAATTGGCCACAGTTCAGAGATGTTGGTGAATCAACAGGAATTTTGAAAACTAGTAGATTACAAAAATTAAGAATTTATCTGGATGTACATAGTGGCTCTTTCTTGTAACACTAGCACTCTGGGAAGCTGAGGTGTGAGGACCACTTGAGCTCAGGAGTTTGAGAACAGTCTGAACAAGAGCAAGACCTGTCTCTACTAAAAACAGACAAATTAGCCAGGCTTTGTGGTGCACTCCTGTAATCTCAGGAGGCTGAGGCAGGAGGATCTCTCAAGCCCAAGAGTTTGAGGTTTTTGTGAGCTATGATGATACGAAGGCACTCTACTCAGGGCAACAGAGTGAGACTCCTTCTCAAAAAGGGAAAAAAATGAAGAATGTATCCTATCTTTTGTATAAGAATTGTAACACTAGAAAATTTTCAGCTAATAAAAGGCAGTGATAGAATTAGATTTTACCCACTTGAAACCTCTAATGAGCTCGTGGATCTAGACATTGCTTATCATCATTATCATCAAACAACACAAAGTGGAGAATGATTGAACATGAAAATACACAATGCCACCTATAAAGTGTACCTGCTAAAAAATCAGTCTGAATCTGATCAAGACCCTTCTAGTTTTGACTATCCATTAATAAGAAACAGAGAGGGCAGAGAAATGGCTTCAGAGATACCAAAAGAATGCAATCTGGTTGCTAAGCTATGGGAAACTAAAGAAAAGGTGACCAGCTTGGAAAATAAGAATTGCAAAAACAGGAAAGGTGTGTGCGTGTGTGTTTGTGTGTGTGTGTGTGTGTGTGTGTATGGAGAGGAGATGAGGGGAGTGGTAGGGGCTGAGGGGAGGAGAGGAGAAGAGAGAAGGGGAAGGGAGAGGAGAGGAGCCCCGCAGGTTAAAAGAGAATAAGAGACAGATGTATTGATCAATTAAGTTTCCTGAACCTTATGTGGATACTGAGTCAAACAAACAACACTTAACGTGTTGAAAACAAATGGAAATTCAACACACTGCATTTTGATAATATTAAGGAATTATTGTACTAATAATATACAGATAATGATAGTGACATTGCGGTTATGATTAAAAGAGCCCTTATCTTTTAGAGATACCTCCCTAAATGTCTAGAAATGAGATGATATGATGTCTGGTATTTACTCCAGAATAACAAAGAAAGAGAGGAAGCCGTCAAGCAGATAGATTAAACAAGACTGGCCACTAATCAGTAATCGTTGAAGCTCTGTAGCAATTACATGAGAATGTTTTGTTGGGTAATGTCTACTTAGTATGTATTTGAAATGATTCACAATACAAAGTTTAAAAAGAACAATTTTTTTTCCTCAAATGGGACGGGCATTTAAAGCCAAGGCAAAATAAATGTATTTTATTTTCCTAAGTAAACTCAAGTCTCAGAGTGCCGGCTTACAGAAATCTTTGTCCTGGTGTTATGGAAGCCTGCTGCACCAATGTAGAGGCACCTTTAACACTGATGTAAGTGACTTACGTTAACACCCACTCTACTGAATACAGGTGTCCTTTATTTTTATTTATTTTTTTTTTTTAGGATTGTGGAGAAGGGATATTATAGCGAGCGAGATGCTGCTGATGCTGTTAAACAAATCCTGGAGGCAGTGGCTGTAAGTACGAGGCAAAAACAGTGTTGTGAAGTCTTTGTCAAATGGTCTGTTAGTCTTTATGACATAGTCTATTATTCAGAGTTAGTTATCTAACTAAAAGACTTGTGCATCTGTGATAAACTGCAAAACTTCAACAAAAATGCATGAAATATCTACTAGAAAACACATTGATATTTTCTATTGATGACCCAAGTTCTGAAAGATGCAGTCTTCCTAAGAAACGTGTAAGTTTGCTAAATTAATTTCCACTTTATTATTGTGAGACCAAATCGACTTTCTTCCCTTTAATTGTTTCTCATCTGTTTCTTCCTCATTTCTTGAGTTTGTTTCTTTATCATTTTAGTCGTTTCGTTAATTTGGTATAGAAGTAAAGGAAGGTGAAATGTGATATGTCCAGAGCTTGGAGTCAGAGATTACTGACTTTGCTTCCAAGACAAGAAATGAATGAATTAGAAGAAACAAAATGCAGAAATTTTATTTTTTAAGGAAAAATTAATGTTAATATTTTAAACTGGAACACAAGTTCTGTTAATGGTGGAAATAAATGCACACACATTTACAAAAAAAAACATATAATTTTAAGAAGCTTATTTGGATTGCATTCTTTGGGAAATATTTGCCTAGGTAAAAGAGACTTTACTGGTTAATACCTTCCCATATATTTGATGATGTCTAATACATGCTGGGACACTTTGGTGATTCATTTATTGAATATAAAGCCTGAACAAACTATTCTCTGAACAGTCAGGACAGGGCCCGAGGGGAGATATTTATCAGGATTAAAGAGACAAATCTATAGAAAATGTCCATAATTAGGACATAGTCTATTATTCAGAGTTAGTTATCTAACTGAAAGCATTTTCAATATCTTGAGAAATCAGCCACAGTGACCCAAGGACAGTCCTGTGAATTTTACCCACAGAAAAAGCAGAAAGGAACGAAGAAAGGAAGGGAAGGTAGAGAAGAATGGAGGGAGGGAGGGAGGACTGACCTGATATCTAAGTGGCTTATATACCAGTGATGAAAAGGAAACACAACTTTCACAGTCTTGGCATGGGGCTGCTAGAAACAGCTGGTCTGTGGTCTAACCAAATACACTATTAAGGTATCAATACCAAGTTCAATAGGTTTTATAATCTGTCCCTTACAAATTATTCCTTGCTATAAAAGTGTTTTGGTCTTTCTTTTACAATAGGGGATAAAAAAAAATTGAAACAGGGATGAATAAAACCTAGAGAATGTGCCACAGAATTTCGCTCTACAACACCGCTTCTGATTATGTGAATACTGAATATCAAATTCATCTTCTCACTGCATCCTAAATTGCCACCGCATTCCAAATTTTTCTTCACACACAGTATATTTACTATTTCTGGTTTCCGAGGCTTGCAAACTTGGGGAAAAGTTTCAATTTTTCCATTTCCTTCTCTCCTCACATCTACCTTTCCAAATTCATTTGAATCTTTCTTCATATTTCCATGAACTTAATTCTGTTCCACCTCATGCTGTTTCTGGCATATTTTAAAAACGAGCAAAAAAAGAAAAAATTACTCTAGTTGCTTCCAGTTCTCATTCTTAAATATAAAAGTAGAATCATCTCTTGTAATCACTATTTTTATTTTGTCACTTCTGAGTTCAATAATGGCAATCTCATGCCTTCCTTAAATACCCGTTTTAAGACTGAATTTCTTATTATTATATGCTGTAGATTCTCAAGTCAAACTTGCTGGCAATGATCTGCTATCACTTCACCCAAATCAGGCAGCTGGGACAGCAGTTAAGAGCACTTTGGGAGTCAAACAGGGTGGGTTCACTTTCTAGATGTGTGAACTTGGACATATTACTAAACACTTCTAAGCCTTGTTTTCTTCTTGTAAAATGTACATGGCAACCACCCTAACAAGGTCGTGGAAAAGATCAAATGAGCTAATGTATAGAAGTCATAGCAATGCTCAAAAAAAGAGGGAGAAAAGGATAAGCAGCTTCATATATACATTTAAAGATTTATTACATGTTGTGAATGTATCCAAAAATACCTATATCCCAGGTAAGTAATAAAATCAGAAGCAATTGTTTAATGTTGTACTCCTTGACCTGGGCTCTAATTGCACAGACAAGTTCAGTCTGTAAAAATTCAGTACACATATGTGTACTTTTCTGTATGTGTATTATACTATTAAAAAGTTTTACAAAGACACGTGCTGGAGACTTTGTATGCATGAGCGTGTATAATTAGAAGGTCAGCATACTGTGTGTTTGCAATTCACCCACCTGAATTCATGCCCTTTTCATGTTTCTAGTTATGTGACACTCTGTTGTCTGTCAGATTGTTTTTTTCCTTTCTGGGACAGTGGCCCATTATGCACCGATGCCAAGTGAGATGGTGAGTGGGGGATGTGACAGTGAGGGGAGAGGGACATATGTCCCTCAGGCTACCACACTCCCCTCCCATGCTGTTCTACTGGCAAGACATTATTTCTAAATGGGGTGATCTTCAAAACAGTCGTTGTGAGAGCTTCTTGTTTGCCCTTGCTGCACGTGCCAGGGTGCACACCCTCAGAAGGATGTGCTGGAAGGCTGCGGTGTGAGAAGGTAAGGCAGCAGCAGGAGGCAGCCTGGCCGCCGGTCAGCCCTCCTGCCTCCCCTCGCTGCTGCTTTTCTCCTCACCTGATTCCTGTTGCTCTCTTCCAACCACCTTTTCTACTTCTCAGACTCACAAAGTGACAGATGGTCAACTTAACATTCTTGCATTAGCATGTTACAGTGAAAACTCAAATCTTACTCAAAATGGACACAAATATCACTGGATCTCAACTTCAGATTTCAGGCCAGGAGCTATATTTGGTCCCACTGGAGTTGGGTGTCATTTTCTAGTCTGATCAGTGATGGGCAGGTGCGAGTGGTGCTGGCCAGGACTGGGGATACGGGGTTTCTTTCTGAGGGGAAAGGACAATTGTTTCTCATGGGCTAGAGTGACACGCCAAAAGATGTGCCTTTTACTACTCTCTAGTCTGCTACCTTTTCTCCATGTTCCACTCCAGTCCTGAATTTTCACTGCACCCAGATGCAATTTTTTGCCATAAAAGCTTGGTTTCACATTGAAGATGATTTCATTTTGGTGGAAGTACTACCTGTTTAGCATAGTGGAACCCTAATAACTTTTGCATGACCAACTTGAGTCATCCCTCATTACCACATTTCCACCTTTGCAAATCAAGCTGTCGGTTGGACAGCAGGGCTACATTCCCTGATTCTCTCGTTCAGTGAAACCAAAAAAGAACCCTTATGAGGCTCTTTCATCTTATTAAGTGTCACTACCATTCAGCAAGTGTTTGCTAATAATCTGTAGTTCACCCTTGATTTGTTTACTTTGCATCCTCCAAATTATAATGTGAATTTGACCACTTTTCATCTTCACTAAGCCATAGCCCCAGCGTTGGTCTTCATGGTACCCGACTCAGACTGCTGCAGACACTTCTAGAGGGGCAATCTACTTCCACTACCTAATGTCCATTCCTTTGATTTTATCCAGTTATTATTTAAATTAAAAATCAATCATATCATTTCTATGCTTACACTGCCCATGGCAGGGCGAGGAACCTTTTCTTGCTGGGAGGCCACATTAGTTTATCTGTAATCAAATAAGGCCGTATTCAAGAAACTTCAGTTTTCGAAGTTTTGAAATTGCTTGAAACTTCAAGCAATTAGCTATACTTAAAAATGTATATTAATTTGTAAAAATCTAACTACTGTGCACCTAATAATTTCAAAAATTAAAACTGTTAATTTTAAAGTTAACCAATCTTGTAATGACTTAGTTGTGTCTGCTTTTTGTTGGAAAGCATTTGAATATTTTGTTGCAGCACGGAGGTCAGCAGTTGATCCTCTGGCTGTGGGTATCAGTCATTTGTGAACTTAAGGGCACCTTGATTTGGGTTAGGTAGGAGAATGTAGATTTGCAACAATAGTTAAAAAGCAAGAAAGCATTTTCGGGTGTGTTGCAGAATGCATGAGTATTCCACTGCATTTTTCCATATTTCAGTTGGTTGGATCTTCCTTAGCATCAAACAACAACTTTAAAATGTCATTCTACTAAGATCTCAATCAGTTTCATCTGTAGTTCATTAAGTGCCTTTGGTGATGATCAACTAGGTGAGGCTGAAACGCTAACTTGAGTGTGATGTCATGGTTCTCAAAGGCAGTGTATCTTTCATTGTAGTCTTCAATTAATAGGTCTATAACAACTGTGTGTTCTTCAAACAATTCACATATATCATCCTTCTCATCAGGGACCTTTGCTAACTGGGAGAGTCTGCCTAGGAGATTTCTTTTTTTTTTGTAGAGACAGAGTTTCACTTCATGGCCCTCGGTAGAGTGCCATGGCATCACACAGCTCACAGCAACCTCCAACTCCTGGGCTTAAGCGATTCTCTTGCCTCGCCTCCCGAGCAGCTGGGACTACAGGTGCCCGCCACAACGCCCAGCTGTTTTTTGGTTGCAGTTCTGCCGGGGCCAGGTTTGAACCCGCCACCCTCGGTATATGGAGCCAGCGCCTTACCGACTGAGCCACAGGCACCGCCCAGGAGATTTCTTTTTGAAGATGATGTGTTTTGAAAAAAGATAGCTTTTTTCAAAATGCTTGGATTTTTTGCCACATATCGTATATAGACTTAGTTTTAACTTGCAAATAAATATCCAAGTTGTTTTGCTTTGACATAATATCACACAGAAATGCATTCCTACAGAAATCTTCTTTCAATGATTCACTTTGCAGATTCTGTTCTTCATAAAATTTAGCTATCTGTTCTCACAGAGATAAAATTTTGGCTAACACCTGTCCCTGTGATAGCCATAGCCAGTGCAGTGTAGTATGATATGGCAAGTCCACGGTGAACACCTCCTCCTTCAACTTTAGCATGTTACGAACATGTTAACATTTGCACAAATATAGCCTATAACCTGTAACTTGTGGCCAAGTGTCACTTACAATAGTAGCACAGAAATTTTGCTGATGCAAGATACAAGGGAAAGAAATCAGAGCATCTAGATCTGTAAATACTTCTTTTATCTGTGCAATAAACCCTTCACGTTTTCCTGTCATGGAAGGTGCACTGTCTATACCTACACTCACTAAGTTTACCCAATGCAGGCCAACTTCGTAACATTTATCTTGAAAGTTTTTGAAGATATTCATCCCCCACGTTCTGTTCACCGGAGTCCCCAGAGCGAGTAACACTTCATAGCCAAGAAAATCTTCTGTTAGTATCTGAATGATGTATAAAGCCTTTGCCTGGTCAGTAGTATCAGTTGATTCATCCAAAGTGATTGAATAATAATAAATTTTCCTTTTGAAATATTGCATGAAGTTGTTCTGTTAAGTTTGCAGGCTGATTCATGATGCTGATCAGTTATGGTTATCCTTGAAAGAAGCAGTTGTTTGTGCTTTGAAACATTATTGGGGTCTAAGCATTGATGCATTGTCTCACAATATCTGCACCAGTGAATGGCTACCTTTTTTTTGCAAGTACATCAGCTACTTTATCTGTTGGTTCAGTGTCGTTATTTCCAGATCTTATTGATGCTTGGAAGAATTGTCTTTGCTCTTGCTTTTCATCTTTTAATTCCTGCAGTACAACCTTTTATGTGTCTCCCCCTCATTTAAAATATTTGTGGTTCTCATGAGTGTTAAACATTGCATTTCTTTAATGTCGATATTGCAGTATTACAAAGCGAACAAATGATCTTCTCTTTAACAGAAACAATATAACATTATAATTTCCACTCCTCTGAAAAAAAATCTGTTGTCTTCATTCAGCGTTCTCTTCGTCTTCTTTGACGTGATGGGCTGTTAAGCAGACAATTAAAAAATACTGTTGAGCTGTGCAACTATTCACAAACTCCACTTCAAGCAGAAACAAGGTGCACCATTCTCAAAAGCTATTAACAGACTGGAGTACCGGACTCCCTTAAACTCTTGTCCCAGCCTTGTGTGGTGGGTAGTGGCCCCAGTCAGATGAGGGAAGTTAGAACGAAACCATGAGCATAGCAGCATAGCAGCCATCAGTTTAGCCCTCATGACTTACTAATGTTCTAATTGTTCTGCTCAATCTAGGATTACTTCATTAAACTTCTTTTATTTTTTGGTATTTTAAATAAGTTCATTTTAAAAACAAAAATATATAAAATATGGATAAAAACACATGGATAAAAAACAAAAGGATATGTGCTATAAAATTTGGATTCAGTCAAAAGGCTGCACTTAAGAACCTATAGGGCCACACGTTCCCCATGCCTGAACAATGGAATCCCATTGAAAACAGGATCAAATCAAAATTTCACAATGCACCCTGTGGTGTCCTACATACGCGAGTTCCTTCCTGCCATTCCAATCTCGCTGTGTACTTCTTTCATTCTCCTCCACTGTGCATGAGACACCGTGACCTTGTTTACTGACCCCGAGAGACATCTATGCTCTTGCTCATCTTGGGTACCGGCTGTTTCTCTTCCTGGAACACTAGTGCGACGCAACTTCCTGTGGCTGCTTCTTTACTTCTTTCGGGTCTCAGCTCACTTGTATCCTTCCAGAAAGCCATTCCCTGACCACCCTGCCTACAGTAGTGCCCCCGCTCCCTCTCCAAGCCATCTTTAATTCCATTACCACTTGTCATCATCTTTTTTTACATGTATAGTTATTTGCAATTGTACATTATTTTGTCTGTGTGTGTAGTGTTTACTGTCTTTTCATAAAGTAGGGACTTTGTGCTGTTCATTTTTATATTCCCAGTGCCTAAAAGAGTACCTGGTAATAGTAGGTGATCAGTAAACATTTACTGAATGAGTAAATGAAAATTCATCAAAACATTCAGTGACAGCCCACATTCTATATTTTGACTTTCTGGATGATGGCACTGGTCATGAACAGCTTCACTATCATTTTTCTACTCATTTCATATGCAACAAAGCTATCTAACTTGCTACCATGCATGAAATTCTTTCTCAGCTCCCTTACTCTCATTTTATTGTTTTCCTATCATTCAATACTCACCTACTGCAGCATATCTTTCCAGTTGCCTCCATCCATTTAAATCAGCTCTTGATGGTCTTGGCTTATCACAGTGGGCATGCTTCAGTTTAAGGATACCTGAAGTAGCAGACTGGGGAAACTATTCTCATTCAGTGAGCAAGAAATGGATGTTCTCAGTATCCGAATTTCCACCCACTGGAGTTATACTAATTAAGTGGGGGAAAAGCTCAAGCAGGGATGCTCCAGGTAGGGGTCTTCAAAGATAAATTAATTAATCTACTAAAAATCCTGCTTTAAAAAATGTTATGTTTTCTGTTCACAGAGCTCTAATTTGAGAGGTAAGCTACCACATTCAAGTCAAACACTCCTTTAAAGAAGCTTTATAAAAATCAGATTACTCTGATTAGTTGCAGAAAATTAAAATGGTCCCTAAGTGTTTCACAGGTAGAAAGAAAAGCAATTTAAAACTTGTGAGAAATGGCTGCCATTTATGAAATGGTTTATTGTTAACTGCCTTGCTATAGATAGCTATAAAAAATAGGACAGTTGGAAACCCAAAGTAATCAGCGATACATGTCACATTTGCTCTGGATCGCAGTTATACAACTAAATCGAGGCTGGTTGTTGAGAGCACAGAAGCAGAACACTGAAAGATTGCAAAGTTCTCGGGAAATATGTTACAGGTATAATTATACCCCTTATGTAACACGGCTCACAATCCTCCCTCCTTCCCCATTCCATCCTAATTCTCGCTTCACGTATCATACAGTATCTCCGTAACTGTAACCTTGCTCCCTTCTGCTCTTTGGGCTTTAAATAGCATTTGCGAAGCCTTTGAAACTGTATTTCAAAACCCCTTGGGATTTGAATTCATTCCAAGTAAGCCTTTGAAAGCAAATTCGTAAGCCTTCTTGTGGATTCTCTCTTCTTGAAATGAATTCCTGTTGTCCCAGATTAAACACTATAGGTCAATCTAGGGTCATCTCATTCTAGCACAGTGACAAACCATAAAGGCCCCTTTTCCATTGACTCAGACAGATAACTGGGGAATATTCTGAATCCACTGATGTCTCGTACGGCTGCCACCACCTCCAGCACTTTCCTTGTCACCACTGATATCCTGCTATTCCTCTATTTCAAAAATGCCATCGTCCCCCTCATTTTCCCACTACTGCTACAGCCTGCCTTCTCTTTTTCTAGCCATAGTTCTTTTTGATATGTCTTAATTTTAAATGACTTCAGAGCCTAGAGAAATGTATATATATATATGGAGGGTAGTAGTGAATAAAAATAAATACAAAGAGATTGTCGAGGAACTATTAAGTCTGCTATCACAGCACATAGCTTCCTGGTTCGGATCCTGTTAAAGACTGTGATGACAGTCCTGAAGAGTTGCCCATGGAGGCAGCTAACCCTTCAGAATCATGAAAGTCAGTATGGGATCTAAGCATCAAAGAAAAAGGAGGTGGACATGATTATAATAATTCAGGAAAAGATCTGATAGTAAAAGCTCCTTTTGGTTAAAAAAATGCTAAATCAACAGACTTAGCTTTTCAGAGAACCCATTGATAACAAATCGATGACTAGCTGTCGCAGAGCTGAGACACTAAATAAGGCGTTGTGGAGGTTAGCAACTTCAGGAAACAGAATGAAGAGAGTAAAATTATTCCAACGTGGAGCACGGAAGCAGGTGCTCTCAGAGCTGTGATGAGGCCTCACTGTTGGGCTGATGTGGGTGTCTCCGGGCTCTGAAGAACCACCCATGAGGCTGGAACTCTGATCTCTGAGGATGATGTTGCAGCAGCTGGTGCTGGTGCTGCTGATAAGGGGCACTGAGCTGAGGTCCCTGAGCACCAGGAAAACCAATGGCTAGAGTCACCTGCGGCCTGCCATGGCCAGGTGAAAGAGTGGCTCTTGGGTGATATAGTCCAGAATAATAGGCAGAAGACCAGACTCAGCAAATAGGAAGGAGCTCTTACCTTCATTCCCCTCCAGCCTTCGACTGTCTCTGTCCCTCATGCCCTCCTATGGCAAAGTCAAATAAGGAACCAGTAGGAGAAGGAAAACTGTGGCTTGAAATTTAAATCTCAGCATCAGAAAATGGGCTATAGAAAGGTGGATGTAAACTTGAGAGACAGTAGCTTAATATATTGTGCAGGAAGTTATTTAAAAACAAGAAGTAGGAGGCGGAGCAAGATGGCAGCCGAGTAACAGCTTCCTTGCATCTGGGCACCGTGAGTCTGGGGAGATAGGACTCCAGGCATCTCTGGCTGGTGGGATCTGCCTATCATCATCCCTGTGAGGATACAGGGAGTCAGCAAGAGACTTCTGGACCCCAAGAGGAGGACTAAAACAGTGGAAAACCGGCAAGTGGTTGCGTGTGTTCAATCGGTCTAAACCCACCCGCAACTGTAAGTTCAGTAGCAGCGAGACTGCAAACCGGAAAGGCCTTACCTGTGAACTGTTTTGGTGTCTTTGGACTTGGCACTCAGTTGAACTGCCTTGGGGACAGCCTGAGCGGGAGTGTGGAGAATTTTGGCCATTGTCTAGGGCCCCAGTCTGAGCCGCTGAGCCAGACGGAGCTAATAGTGTTTGCCTGTGGGCCACAGGGAGCCATTGTGAGTGATCTGCCCCGGCAACCTCCGCACTCAGGGTCACAGAGCTAGAATCAGGTGGGAGCTGGTAACCTACTCTGCCCCAGTCTGAGCCGCCTTGCAGCCCTAACCCTCAGGGGCAGAGTGAGACCGGTCTTGGCACACTGGGTAAGTGGCTAGCCCCTTCAGCAGTGATTCCAGCAACAAGAACTTTCCTGGGAAAGCTTCTGCTCAGCAAGTTTACAAGTTCAAAGTGCCTTTTAAGTGGGTTGAAGAGAGATTTAGGGTGTCTACCTGCTGGGGTTTGAGAAATCAGCAGCCTCCAGTCGTATCAGAACTGTGATTTACATCTCATACCCCAGAAGACCATGTGTTGCCCAGACGATATTCAACAACACGAATGGATTAATAAATTCTGGTATATGTACACCATGGAATATTATGCAGCCTTAAAAAAAGATGGAGACTTTACCTCTTTCATGTTTACATGGATGGAGCTGCAACATATTCTTCTTAGTAAAGTGTCTCAAGAATGGAAGAAAAAGTACCCAATGTACTCACCCTTATTATGAAACTAATGTAGGACCTTCACATGAAAGCTATAACCCAGTTACAACCTAAGAATAGGGAGAAGGGGGAAAGGGAGTGGAGGGAGGGGGGAGGTAGGTGGAGGGACGGGGATTAATGGGATTACACCTGCGGTGCATCTTACAAGGGTATATGTGAATCCTAGTAAATGTGGAATGTAAAGGTCTCAGCAAAATAACTAAGAAAATGCTATGAAAGCTATGTCAACTAGTGTGATGAAAATGTGTCAAACGATCTATGAACCAAGTGTATGATGCCCCATGATCATATTAATGTACACAGCTATGATTTAATAAAAATTAAAAAAAAAAAGGAAAAAAACAACATATACATACTGCTTTGTTTTTGGTTGTGTTTTGTTTTTTTGTTTTGTTTTGTTTTGTTTTTTGGTTTGGTGGGTCCTTTGTTTATTTTGATGTTGTTGATGTTGTTTTGTTTTTTAATTTCCACCTTTTCCATACAGATCTTTTTTCTTTCTCAATTTTTCTAGTTTAATTATAATTTCTCATTGCTGCCTTTTTAAATAACTAGAACTTCATTTTTGCTAGTGTTTCTACCGCTATTATTTATTTTTTCTACCCAATATTATCCCGTAAATTTTTCTGTTTGCTTGTTTTGGTTTGATTTATACCACTTTTGTCTTTACCCTCTACTTGGTGGAGGTGGGGTACTGTGTCTCATCAGGTTAGCAAAGAGCTGCTGACCTCAAGGGAACCACCCAAGTGGGCACCCCCAGAAGTCCACAGACATGAGAACTTAAAGAGCAAGAGGAAGTGAAAGGAAAATTAGGGCAAAGAAACAGATAAAAGAAATCACTCATGAGGAAGAATCAGCAGAAAACTCCAGGCAACATGAAGAACCAGTCCAGAACAACCCTGCCAATGGACCATGAGGTAGCTACTGCAGAGGATTCCACCTATAAAGAAATGTTAGGATAGACAGAAAGGGAATGTAGAATACACATGATGAAAAAAATGAAAGAAATGATGGAAACAATGAAGGAAACTGCTAACAAAGTGGAAAATAACCAAAAGGAAATCCAAAAACAGAATCAAATAAGAGATGAACGATATGAAGAATATAAAAAGGATATAGCAGAGCTGAAGGAAATGAAACAGTCAATTAGGGAACTTAAAGATGCAATGGAAAGTATCAGCAACAGGTTAGACCATGCAGAAGAAAGAATTTCAGAGGTAGAAGACAAAGTTCTTTAGATAACTCAGATAGTAAAAGAGGCAGAAAAGAAGAGAGAGAAAGCAGAACGTTCACTGTCAGAATTATGGGACTTTATGAAGCGTTCAAACATACCAGTTATAGGAATCCCAGAAGGGGAAGAAGAATGCCCCAGAGGAATGGAAGCCATACTAGAGAATATTATAAAAGAAAATTTCCCAAATATTACCAAAGATTCTGACACACTGCTCTCTGAGGGATATCGGACCCCACGTCACCTCAACTCTAACCGAGCTTCTCCAACACACATTGTGATGAACCTGTCCAAAGTCAAGACCAAAGAAAAGATTCTGCAAGCTGCCAAGAGTAAGCACCAGTTGACCTATAGGGGCAAATCCTTCAGAGTAACCACACACTTCTCTAATGAAACTTTCCAAACAAGAAGACAATGGTGTTCTACCTTTAATCTACTGAAACAGAACAATTTCCAGCCCAGAATTCTGTACCCTGCTAAGCTAAGCTTAAAAATTGATGGAGAAATCAAAACATTTACGGATATACAAACATTGAGGAAATTCGCCACAACAAGACCAGCTCTACAGGAAATACTTCAACCTGTTCTGCACAGTGACCACCACAATGGATCAGCAGCAAAGTAAGAACTCAGAAATTAAAGGACAGAACCTAACCTCCACACTGATGCAAAAGATAAAACTAAACAATGGACTCTCACCAAATAAGATGAATAGAATACTACCACACTTATCAATTATCTCAATAAATGTTACTGGCTTGAATTCCCCACTGAAGAGACATAGATTGGCTGACTGGATTAAAAAACACAAGCCATCCATTTGCTGTCTGCAAGAAACACACCTGGCTTCAAAAGACAAATTAAAGCTCCGAGTCAAGGGTTGGAAGACAATCTTTCAGGCAAATGGAATTCAGAAGAAAAGAGGAGTTGCAATCTTATTTTCAGATTCATGTGGATTTAAAGTAACTAAAGTCAAAAAAGACAAAGATGGTCACTTTATATTGGTCAAGGGAAAAATACAACATGAAGATGTTTCAATTCTAAATATTTATGCACCCAATTTAAATGCTCCCAGATTCTTGAAACAGACCTTACTCAGTCTGAGCAATATGATATCTGATAATACCATAATAACAGGGGACTTTAACACTCCTCTTACAGAGCTGGACAGATCCTCTAAACAGAAATTAAACAAAGATATAAGAGATTTAAATGAGACCCTAGAACAACTGTGCTTGATACACGCATATACAACCCTCCATCCCAAAGATAAAGAATATACATTCTTCTCATCACCCCATGGAACATTCTCCAAAATTGATCATATCCTGGGACACAAAACAAATATCAACAGAATCAAAAGAATTGAAATTTTACCTTGTATCTTCTCAGACCATAAAGCACTAAAGGTGGAACTCAACTCTAACAAAAACACTCGACCCCACCCAAAGGCATGGAAACTAAACAATCTTCTGTTGAATAACAGATGGGTGCAGAAAGAAATACAACAGGAAATCATCAACTTCTTTGAGCATAACAACAATGAAGACACAAGCTACCAAAACCTGTGGGATACTGCAAAAGCAGTTTTGAGAGGAAAATTCATCGCTTTAGATGCCTACATTCAAAAAACAGAAACAGAGTATATCAACAAGCTCACAAGCCATCTTATGGAATTGGAAAAAGAAGAACAATCTAAGCCTAAACTCAGTAGAAGAAAAGAAATATCCAAAATCAAATCAGAGATCAATGAAATTGAAAACAAAAGAATCATTCAGAAAATTAATGAAACAAGGAGTTGGTTTTTTGAAAAAATAAATAAAATAGATAAACCATTGGCCAGACTAATGAGAAATAGAAAAGTAAAATCTCTAGTAACCTCAATCAGAAATGATAAAGGGGAAATAACAACTGATCCCACAGAGATACAAGAGATCATCTCTGAATACTACCAGAAACTCTATGCCCAGAAATTTGACAATGTGAAGGAAATGGATCAATATTTGGAATCACATCCTCTGCCTAGACTCAGCCAGGAAGAAATAGAGCTCCTGAACAGACCAATTTCAAGCACTGAGATCAAAGAAACAATAAAAAATCTTCCAACCAAAAAATGCCCTGGTCCAGATGGCTTCACACCAGAATTCTGTCAAACCTTCAAGGAAGAGCTTATTCCTGTATTGCAGAAATTATTCCAAAAAATTGAAGAAGAAGGAAACTTTCCCAACACATTCTATGAAGCAAACATCACCCTGATACCAAAACCAGGAAAAGACCCAAACAAAAAGGAGAATTTCAGACCAATCTCACTCATGAATATACATGCAAAAATTCTCAACAAAATCCTAGCCAATAGATTATAGCTTATCATCAAAAAAGTCATTCATCATGATCAAGTAGGCTTCATCCCAGGGATGCAAGGCTGGTTTAACACACGCAAGTCCATAAACGTTATCCACCATATTAACAGAGGCAAAAATGAAGATCACATGATCCTCTCAATAGATGCAGAAAAAGCATTTGATAAAATCCAGCATCCTTTTCTAATTAGGACACTGAAGAGTATAGGCATAGGTGGCACATTTCTAAAACTGATTGAAGCTATCTATGACAAACCCACAGCCAATATTTTACGGAATGGAGTAAAACTGAAAGCTTTTCCTCTTAAAACTGGAACCAGACAAGGTTGTCGTCTGTCACCTTTACTATTCAACGTAGTGCTGGAAGTTCTAGCCAATACAATTAGGTAAGACAAGGAAATCAAGGGAATCCAAATGGGAGCAGAGGAGGTCAAACTCTCCCTCTTTGCTGACGACATGATCTTATACTTAGAGAACCCCAAAGACTCAACCACAAGACTCCTAGAAGTCATCAAACAATACAGTAATGTTTCAGGATATAAAATCAATGTCCATAAGTCAGTAGCCTTTGTATATACCAATAGCAGTCAAGATGAGAAGCTAATTAAGGACACAACTCCCTTCACCATAGTTTCAAAGAAAATGAAATACCTAGGAATATACCTAACGAAGCAGGTGAAGGACCTCTATAAAGAAAATTATGAAATCCTCAGAAAGGAAATAGCAGAGGATATTAACAAATGGAAGAACATACCATGCTCATGGATGGGAAGAATCAACATTGTTAAAATGTCTATACTTCCCAAAGCAATCTATCTATTCAATACCATTCCTATCAAAATACCAACATCATACTTTCAAGATTTGAAGAAAATGATTCTGCATTTTGTATGGAACCGGATAAAACCCCGTATAGCTAAGGCAGTTCTTAGTAATAAAAATAAAGCTGGGGGCATCAGCATACCAGATTTTAGTCTGTACTACAAAGCCATAGTGGTCAAGACATCATGGTACTGGCACAAAAACAGAGACATAGACACTTGGACTCGAATTGAAAACCAAGAAATGAAACTAACATCTTACAACCACCTAATCTTCGATAAACCAAACAAGAACATACCTTGGGGGAAAGACTCCCTGTTCAATAAATGGTGTTGGGAGAACTGGATGTCTACATGTAAAAGACTGAAACTGGACCCACACCTTTCCCCACTCACAAAAATTGATTCAAGATGGATAAAGGACTTAAATTTAAGGCATGAAACAATAAAAATCCTCAAAGAAAGCATAGGAAAAACACTGGAAGGTACTGGCCTGGGGAAAGACTTCATTGAAAGATTGCCATGGCAATTGCAACAACAACAAAAATAAACAAATGGGACTTCATTAAACTGAAAAGCTTCTATACAGCTAAGGAGACAATAACCAAAGCAAAGAGACAACCTACACAATGGGAAAGGATATTTGCATATTTTCAATGAGACAAAAGCTTGATAACTAGGATCGATAGAGAACTCAAATTAATCCACATGGAAAAAGCCAATAATCCCATATATCAATGGGCAAGAGACATGAATAGAACCTTCTCTAAAGATGACAGACGAATGGCTAACAAACACATGAAAAAATGTTCATCATCTCTATATATTAGAGAAATGCAAATCAAAACAACCCTGAGATATCATCTAACCCCAGTGAGAATGGCCCACATCACAAAATCTCAAAACTGCACATGCTGGCGTGGATGTGGAGAGAAGGGAACACTTTTACACTGCTGGTGGGACTGCAAACTAGTACAACCTTTCTGGATGGAAGTATGGAGAAACCTCAAAGCACTCAAGCTAGACCTCCCATTTGATCCTGCAATCCCATTACTGGGCATCTACCCAGAAGGAAAAAAATCCTTTTATCATAAGGATACTTGTACTAGACTGTTTATTGCAGCTCAATTTACAATCGCCAAAATGTGGAAACAGCCTAAATGCCCACCAACCCAGGAATGGATTAACAAGCTGTGGTATATGTATACCATGGAATACTATTCAGCCATTAAAAAAAATGGAGACTTTACATCCTTCGTATTAACCTGGATGGAAGTGGAAGGCATTATTCTTAGTAAAGCATCACAAGAATGGAGAAGCATGAATCCTATGTACTCAATTTTGATATGAGGACAATTAATGACAATTAAGGTTATGGGGGGGAGGGACAGCAGAAAGAGGGACGGAGGGAGGGGGGTTGGGTCTTGGTGTGTGTTACACTTTATGGGGGCAAGACATGATTGCAAGACATTTTTTACCTAACAATTGCAATCAGTGTAACCTGGCTTATTGTACCCTCAATGAATCCCCAACAATAAAAAAAAAAAAAAAAAACAAGAAGTAAATTCTCAAAGTTCCCGTTTCTATTCATAGGGTCTTCTAACATGTTCATAGTCCACTCAAGTGCATGAAATGCCTCTATTACTGAACCCATAAAGGGGTTAGGTAACAGCCTAGGTCCCACGTCTTGCCACACAAAGAGCTAATTATTGAAACACTGAAGATTGCATCAAAGAAAGGACTTTTAGTATCAAAGAAGTCAGTCAGGAGAACAGGAGAAATAGGAACAAATTTATCTGTCTCCCTGACTAATGGCAAGGGCTTTATAGCGAGTTGTGGGATAGGGGTCAGCCTGTGTAGGATTTGAATGCATAGGGTCTTTAGGTGGTCCGATTCACCAATTAGTTGTTGGTGATGGAGGGTGGGTCTTGCGGAGAGGCTAGTTAAGTCAGACTTTTAGGCTTAACTGGTAAAGTCTGAAGGAACAAAAAGACACCTTAGGAAGGCTGTTATTTTAGAGGTCAGTGAAATCAAAACAAGGCCACTCTAAAACAAATCTTCGTTAGTACCAAGGACTATGCTTGATACTGTTTATAAATTTAGTGGGCATTATTTAACTTTACATTATTTGACACATTAAAGCCATCTTGCATTCCAATCTCATTCTTCATTGGTAGAGCCTGTTTCTCTTTTAGAAAGGTGGAAGGTGCCAGAACTTCTTTTCCCAACCTCCCTTGCAGCTAGGGCAAGGTCATATGACCTCATCCTGCACAATGAGTTTTGGGGGCAGTCTGCTGGTAAATTCTGGGAAAAGTATCCCCTTAATAAAAGGATACCCAAGGGAGAAAAGTCCATTTCTGTTTCATTGGCATAGTTGAGTATCTATGCATAATGTTGGGAACTGTTTTTCTGTCTTGTAATTATGAAGGGAAACATAACTAGTCTTGAAGGCAGATAAGAAAGATGACACCTTCGGAATTCTCCTGCATGATATCTCATAGAGGATAATAACAGTTTCTCAATATTTCTAACACTTTTAATTGTACGTCTTATTATTTGAAGCAATAAGATACTAAATTATTTCTTGAACAAACTTTCAAGTATATTTGCTAATAATGATAGTGTGGTCAGAACAAGTTGTATAATTTTCTATACATTTAAACATAACATGCAGAGCATACGCCTAGATAAAAAGTTTCTAGTCCCACAAATTTCTAAAAACTGAGTTTCACTGAATATCAGACAAACACCCACACACTGCTAAATCAGGGACAGTGAGGTTTAAAGGTATTAGAAATAAACTTGCCTGTGGCATGTGTTCTTTGTTGCAAATATCATTCTTGCCTTGGTCCATTTATTGTCAGTGAATAGGTTCTGAAAGCTCAATTGAGCGATAAGAGGCTAAAACAACAAATGTAGATGTTTTTGTTGTTGCCTATTTAAAATCTGTCAGATGGTATCTCCCTCTTTTCTCTAGGGAGATTTTTGTCTCTTCTGACTCAAACTTGAACATTAATCTCTGGAGGATGGATTTTAATTAATGCAAGGTTCAAAGCATTAAAACTCTATAATGATAATTTTACCAGTAAAAAGCAAAAGTGTTTATATACTCTTACTTAGAATCGAGAAGTCATAGTTACAAAAGAAGAAATAACTATTTTATTCATGTTCTGGTATTTTGATTTTTAAACATAGATTAGATTAGACTAGTGGCTCAATGGAACAGAGATATTTTATCAGAAAGAATTTTGGAGAAGAAAAAATAATCTGCATTCTGAAATTATAGCTCAGTATTGGGAAATTAGAGATCTAAAAATAATTCCTGGGCAGAGGAGAGAAGTACCTTTCCCATTTCTTTTTATCATTGTCACCAATGATGATAATGATATCAAAAGTTTATATAATTCTACTTGTGTGGCCCTCTCTCTTTTGAGTCTCAGGAGAGCCGCAGTAAATTCTGGAGCATTTATCTAGGAATTTTCCATTTACTGTACACAAAATACTATGTTAACGATTACTCAGTAAGTGATGCTTGTTGTTTCAGGGTTTTGTAAATGTTGGATGATGTCAACAATTCAGCATGACTAGTACTAATTGTCTGGCACATACCAGACTCTCTTCTAGACTCTAGGATACAGAGGTCAAGGCACTCACAGTAACTCACACATACATACATGAGTACAATGTGATGTGAGTTCACCAAGTAACTCAAAGGCCTCAGAGAGGGAGAAAGCTATTCTATCATCTAGAGAGAAACTAAGCGAGAAAAATCCTCCCGGAGGATGTTATATCTGAATTGTAATTTAAAAGAGAAGTTATCATTTAATAGGCAGCCAGTATGAAAGAAATGGAATTCCAGAAATACTCCTTTCCTCCCACAAGTTTTTTTAGGAACATAATAAAGGTGAAAAGATATGAACTCCAGTTTTTGGTTATTTTTAGGAAGTAGAGTACATATGTTGAAAACCAGGGCTTGAGGGAGAGGCAGGTGACTCACTAAAGAGGTTCAAGCAATTCTGCAGAGGAAGAGGCTTTCAGGGATTTTTGCTGTGAGCCTGTAACCCTGGTGGCTGCATGAAGTCTGAAAGCAGCTAAGAGAATATTAAAATGTCTAGGCAAGAGATGAAAAGCATCCTCCTCAAAGAAGAGCATGGTTTGTGAGTCCGTGGATGAAATGTTCAAACCAACTAAGACCAGAATTTTCCTCAGATCTTCACCGTCCATATTTGTGAGTATTACATACATGAAGACATGCAGATAATAAAAATTAATCTCGAGCAGGAACATGAGATAACAGTACTTAGAGCATCAATAAGAACTCAGTAAACTTTCTTGCCTTTATTAACACTTAACGCCACATTCCTCTCACCTCACTGCCCACTTCATCTCCAAGGATTTTATTCTTTTTTCTTTTCTATCTGGTTTCATAGTTCTTCTAATAACCTCTTTCTATTCCATTTTCTTTCTTTTTATGCTCTTCTTTTTTCTCTGCTTTAGTTGAGAAGTGATGAATCAAACAGCAAGAGCAAAAATAACAAACATTTTAGAGACCAACGAGAGCCTCCAGACCAGGATGACCCCTGTGTTCACTATGTGCACGACATGCATTGTAGGTCCCAAGGAGAGCTACTGAAAGTAAACGCCAGATACACTCTCTACTGGGAAAGATTTAAAAATGAAGAGAGAAAAATAGCAGCTAGCTTATTTATCTTTCTTGGTAGGAAGTGTCTTAGAATTGAGATGAATGTTTTCACCTTTGCAGGAACTGAGTAAAATACCATAAACGTGAGGTTACTGAATAAATATGACCTGATTACTGCTGGACATCCTTGGATTATGGTCTTTAGAGTTTCATTCACTGCCATTCTGTTAGGTTTTAGTTGATTAAGGAATAGAGTTCACAGAATCATTGACTTTGAAGCAGGAGAATTGAATAACCTTAAGTAAGAGTGGGAAATACTGTCTAGTTAACAATGGTAGAATGGGGCAGCGCCTGTGGCTCAAGGAATAGGGCGCCGGTCCCATATGCCAGAGGTGGTGGGTTCAAACCCATCCCCGGCCAAAAAAAAAAAATGGTAGAATGAAAGAAAAACATGGAAAATGAATCTAAAATGGAAAAATAAAGAAGTACAGTGTCCTTTTGAAGTCAGGAAAGACATGCAGTTTGTTTCTATTTCTATAGATGATTGACAAAGATTAATGTGAATAAAGAGAAATTAAAACGGTGAGGAATCAAGCTATGTGAAAATAGGTATTTAACGTTAGACATTTCAAATTAAACTTCAGAATGATCGCGCCAAGAAGGTGTGAATAAACCATGAGAAGAAGGGCATCTGAGCACCTTTTGAAAATAAACCTTATCCTAAAATGAAAATTTGGCCTAGCTTCCATTCCTCTGGCACTATTTTACACATACATGGGTTCTTCTGATCTTCTGGCATTGAATGCTTGAAAAAGCTGAAATCGGGCGGCGCCTGTGGCTCAAGGAGTAGGGCGCCGGTCCCATATGCTGGAGGTGGTGGGTTCAAACCCAGCCCCGGCCAAAAAAAAGCTGAAATCCTGCGTCAAAAATTCTGCCACCACCAATGAGCCCCTCAGAGGACGATCTTTTCTTTATATATACAGTAGAACCTTCATAGTTGACCACATCCCTACATTGACCCCCTCACAAATTGACCTAATTATCGTAGACCAAACATGCACCACAATTACTCAGTGAAAGTTCCTGATGGTGACCACCTTCTTTTGTAGACCAGTTTGTTACAGTCCCTTGGGTGGTCAACTTACAGAGGTTCTACTGGATAGACATAGTTTGTGTGCATCAGCCTCCACTTACTGCTCCCGCCACAGGGAAGGACTCTTAGATAGAAAGACGCCTTTGACAATGATCCCTTTTTAGGAATGACTGTGTAGGAAATATCTGTGGTTTGAAGGTGAATAGTGATCCTTTGTATGTGTGTTTCTTCCCAAGGACAATAGAGAGTGACTAAAGTTGAACTCTCGTTACCTACTGGATTTCTGCGTTTCTTTCATTGATTGTTTACTGGAGGATGAGCCTGGAACCATGAAGTTTATATCTTTGCTTTCTGGTAATGGTAATTTGCCAAAACACTGCAGTATTTCCTTTCTTGATGGAATGAAGTCCATGGAGTAATGTGAATCTACTATTTATGGTGACTTTTACCCACAAAAACTCATTTTTATTTTGAGAATGGCTAATTCAGGAGTGGTATTGAAAAAAAAAAAAAAAAGAACATTTCTCTGTAATAGCCAGAGAGAATATGTTTTATTTCTAGGTCAAAAGAAAATCTTTCTGCCAATATAATAAAACTCTATTATGCCACTCCTTGACCATGGAGTTTTAGTTTTATCATTACTAAATAGTAATAGGTTCATACTTCTCAGGTTTAAACAGTATCATACAAAATGGAAATGTTGACATTTTGAGGTTAAGAAAGAAATTACCTTCTGGTGATTCATTTTCTTTTCTTATATTTTTTTAAGTGTCTGGTGAAAATACACAAAGTTTCAAAGTTTTGATATTTCTAGAAACAAGGTGTATTTATCAACAAGCTTCCAAACTCTGAAAGGGATCACTAGTGACAAGTGAAGACAGGACGTAGGAAAGACAGAGGAACCTGGCAGGAGGAGGGGAGGGTCTTCTCCCTATCGACATCGTTCATCACAGAGATGTGGGCTACAGGGAGAGCGAGCATCCAGTGACTTCTCTGACAGCCAAGTTTGTTTCAACTTTCTTTTCTTTTCTTTTCTTTTTATTAGTATTAGATCATAGCTGTGTACATTAATGCGATCATGGGGCACCATGCACTGGTTTTATAAATAGTTCGACACATTTTCATCACACTGGTTAACATAGCATTCCTGGCATTTTCTTAGTTATTGTGTTAAGACAATTATATTCTGCATTCACTAAGTTTCACATGTACCCTTGTAAGATGCACCACTGGTGTAATCTCACCAATCACCCTCCCTCTGCCCAATCTCCCCCCTCCCTCCCCTCCTTCTCCCCCTTCCCCATAGTCTTAGGTTATAACTGGGTTACAGCTTTCCTATGGAAGCCATAATTTAGTTTCATAGTAGAGCCGAGTACATTGATACCTTTTCTTCCATTCTTGAGATACTTTACTAAGAAGAATATGTTCCAGCTCCATCCATGTAAACATGAAAGAGGTAAAGTCTCCATCTTTCTTTAAAGCTGTGTAATATTCCATGGTGTACATATACCACAATTTATTGATCCATTCGTGGATAGATGGGCACCTGGGCTTTTTCCATGACTTAGCAATTGTGAATTGGGCTGCAATAAATATTCTGGTACAAATATCTTTGTTATAATGTGATTTTTGGTCTTCTGGGTATATACCTAGTAGAGGAATTATAGGATTGAATAGCAGATCTATTTTTGGATCTCTAAGTGTTTTCCACATATCTTTCCAACCTGTAGAAGACTGAAACTGGACCCACACCTTTCACCATTAACTAAGATAGATTCTCACTAGATTAAAGATTTAAACTTAAGACATGAAACTATAAAAATACTAGAAGAGAGTGCAGAGAAAACCCTTGAAGAAATTGGTCTGGGTGAGTATTTTATGAGGAGGACCCCCCGGGCAATTGAAGCAACTTCAAAAATACACTACTGGGACCTGATCAAACTAAAAGGCTTCTGCACAGCCAAGAACACAGTAAGTAAAGCAAGCGACAGCCCTCAGAATGGGAGAAGATATTTGCAGGTTATGTCTCCGACAAAGGTTTAATAACCAGAATCCACAGAGAACTCAAACGTATAAGCAAGAAAATAACAAGTGATCCCATCACAGGCTGGGCAAGGGACTTGAAAAGAAACTTCTCTGAAAAAGACAGGCGCATGGCCTACAGACATATGAAAAAATGCTCATCATCTTTAGTCATCAGAGAAATGCAAATCAAAACTACTTTGAGATACCATCTAACTCCAGTAAGATTAGCCCACATCACAAAATCCTAAGACCAGAGATGTTGGCGTGGATGTGGAGAAAAGGGAACACTTCTACGCTGCTGGTGGGAATGTTTCAACTTTCTTTCCCTCCATAATTACGCTAAGACTTCAAGCCTGATAAATAGAAAAGAGGAGGTAAGGGACCTTGGAATGTGACAGCAGTTATGGGCTGGGCTAAGGGCAGCAGGATCTGTGGAGGACAGTACTAGGTCTAGAGGCTGTTGACTTGTATATAATATTCTGAGTAAGCGAAGAAAATGGATTGTTCCAAAATATTCAGGAATAAATTTCTCGTAGTCAGGTGGAAGAGCAGATGACCTTTCTGTGCAGCTAAACTGCAACTGGTAAGAAATTGCTAGAGTATAAACACGACTAGGGAAGCGTCAGCAGACCTGCAGCTGAGCACTGAGAGGTGGGTGATGGCGATCACCTGGGAATCCACTCATCTTACCTGTTGGCTCTCTCTAGCGCTCTCTCTCTCTCTTTCTCTGTCCCTCTCTTCACCACAGTTTGTTTCTTTACTTCTTAGGTGGCTGGATTTAATCATTGAGTAGTTGCTTCCCTTTTGTTTTCTCTTTAAGTTCTTTCATGACTTCCGCTAGTTCCTTTCTGCTGAGGGACATGTGGTGATAGTCAGGGGATACTCCTCCTCCCCTCCACAGTCTGTGCACAGTCTTCTGTAGGGTTGCACTGAAAATCACCTTGCAAATCAGTCGGACGCCGACTGGATATTTCCCTTCTGTGGACGACCTCCTTTCTTCGGCCTCAAGGTCTAAGAGTGCCTTCTTCATCTTGGAAGTGCAGTACCTGGAGAAGTGCTTTCCAGTTTTTTAGAGCTCTTTTCTTGTGAGGAAAGCAGTCATAGTATTTCCCCCATTGCGGTTGTGAACACACTGACCCTCAGAAAGATGGGCCTTTGCACGGTCGCTCTCCAGTGGAACCCAAGTTGTTAAAACCCCCGGGCTGAGCTTGACAGTTGAGCATCTGGAGAAGTTTCCTTCTTGACCTTTGGAATTCTGGGTCTCTTACGTCTCAGTCTGTACAGAAGTTCATTAATTCAAGCAGTCATGGAGGCTTTGATAATTTTCTACATTCTTCCTTTAAATCAAGGCAGAGAAACATGTGGGCTATTTCAGTTACTATAACTTTATGACCTATTTATTAGAGAACTTCTGAAAGGAGTTAGCCCAAATCTAAGATCTGGCCTCCTCCTTCCCTCACCTGTAATGAATTCTGAAGCTAAATGTGTATGTTTGTTTTTGTTTTTATTTTTTTTCTCTTCCTGAGAGATATAAATTCAGAATTTCAGCAAATTCACTTTCCCTCCTGAAATCTATGGCATTTTATATACCACTCAGTTGGGAGCCCTTCACACATGGTGCTCTGATTAGCTGGACATAGGCCTGTCCCCTGTGAGAGGGGTGTCACCTGCAGGCGAGGAAGGATGAGCTGTTCATCTCATCTGTCTCTGTCATCCTTTACCCCTCCCGTCCCCTGCCCCCCATATGCTCCATATACCCCTGTGGATTCATAGCATAGTACAGGCGGACGATGTAGCATATATCCATTAATTGGAACCTAATTACTTACAAAACTTGCTAAGCATCCTAGCATTTTGAATGTTGGAAACATTTTAGAACTGACCTTGTATGCACGGCTTCTAAAGGACAGTAATAAGCCTCCAAATATGTTTAATTATTCAGGAAACTGTTAAATCACATGAATTTCAAAGGTGATAATGCCAATCTAAGTCTACAGGAGAACACTTTCCATGAAATAGAATGGCTTTTAGAAATCTAAAACAAGATATATGGTATAGTCCCCTACAGTTTGGAAAGAATATCTAATTTCATAAAAACTCAACATGATAGATTCGAGGGAAAATCCAAGTTGAAAAGCATAATTTTTCACAAATATACTTTGCATTCGAGTCTTGGTTTCTATTTTTTGAAATTTAATATTGAAACACATACATTTCTATGAATAATATGTTGAATGTACTATAGGTTCTCACCATCTGTGTGATTTAGCCTTTGAAATGTTCCCTTGAATGTTGGAACCATTCCAGAACCACAGGATCTAACTTGAAAATTATCTTCCTAACTTTTGCCTGTGAAATTGCTGTTACAGAAACTTAGCCACACTCAAGACGTACTGGCTGTGGATCCTTCAGAATCCCAGAAATACCATCTTACTGCAAGTTGAATATCGCTGAAGGATAGCCTTGTTAATGCTGATTCACAGCGTTCACACTTTTTGTTTCTTCATAAAATGGGCCATTTAGTAAAGGGGCCAAATGCTTCTGCTCTAGTCTATTAACAAACTGAAAGCAGATAGACTCACTGGGAGAGTCTATACTTGGCACGCATGTAATCAAGGCTTAACAACAACAATCCTGGCAATAGATGATCTCAGCCATCAGTGGCATGACTTATTAATCCCCTACTATGAAGCAAGCTTTAGCTAAAAGCTTTAAGGGTATATTTCATTTTATCTTCATACTTTTAAGGCTCATTGTACATATTTATTTCATCCTGAAGAAACCCAGACTCAGAGAGGTTAAGCCACTTTTCCAAGATCACACAGCTGGTTCATAGAAGAACCAGGATTGAAACCTAAAATAAAAGCTAGATTCAGAATTTATACTCTTCATCCTTTTGCAATCTGCCTCCTACTATCATGCCCTGCGACACTGGGCCAAAAGCCAAGACACAGCAGACAGGGGCCCACGGATGGCAGAAGTGCAGAGGATAAGCAAAACACGACAAGCTCGAGAATCATACGACCGGAAGAAAGTCACACATTTTTAAGGGCACAGGTGCTTTGCAGCAGGTGTGCCTGTTTACATTTCCCTCATTTTTCTTTACTGTTAGATTTAATCCTTAAAAACTACTTATTTGATAAATAAGAATCAGTTTATATGCTGTAATTAAAGAATTAAATGTCTCCCCCAAATTAAGACTATGTGCAAATGAATATTCTATTCTTTTGAGGGCAGGACTAGAAGGGAATAATAATAGCTCCACAGGCGTAACTCAGGTACAGTTAGCTCTATAACTTGGTCGGTATCTGGAATAATGGAAGAATCAAAAGTTGAACATCACTCTTGTGAGTCAATAGTAAGAAATCAGATAGAAGATTTACTCAAGTCTTTGTAGGTAAATAGAGCTTTCATTCAATTACTTACAAATAGTTGCTATTTATGCTGGCTTTGTGGGGGTCATAAAATACAGTGCAGCCCCTGTGGACTGATGATTCAGGGTGGTCTGACCTGGCCCAGGTGGCTCCAGAGCCTGCTCATGACTAGGCTGACTCCCAGACATAGGAACTCATGTCAAAAGGCAAGAACCTACCGGGTCCTCCTTCAACATTTTTTAAAGAAGATCCCTTTTTGCCTCAAAGGTAAGGAATCCCAGATAGACTAACATTGCAAAAGTTTAGCAGAATTCAGACTTCCTTCCTTCATTCGTTCATCCAACTTTTCTTAAGTACAAGGAATGATGAGAAAGAGAAGCTAAAAGGAATTAGCATGGTTTGTTGCGACAGGTGTAATCAATGCAGTATAGCGCCTGTGGCTCAGTGAGCAGGGGGCTGGCCCCATATGCCGAGGGTGGCGGGTTCAAACCCAGCCCCGGCCAAACTGCAACAAAAAAATAGCCGGGCGTTGTGGCGGGCGCCTGTAGGCCCAGCTACTCGGGAGGCTGAGGCAGGAGAATTGCCTAAGCCCAGGAGTTGGAGGTTGCTGTGAGCTGTGTGATGCCACGGCACTCTACCGAGGGCAATAAAGTGAAACTCTGTCTCTACAAAAAAAAAAATCATTTTAGCATTGAAGAGTAATGATGTATTAGCTTTGCCTATAATTAAAAGCATATACCTCATAAACACCATAAACCACATTTTTATTCACATGGAATTTTCATGTGATGAGCAGTGTATTAAGATGCATTGAATTTTGTTTTAATATTATATTCCTACCTTAGCATCATCGCAGGACTTTATCACGTGATTTCTAACAGAATAGGTTTTTGTTTTTTACAATGCCATTTAACCTGAATTGGTAACACCAGAATGGAGGCAACACCAGAATTACCTCTTTTATGTTTACATGGATGGATCTGGAAAATATTCTTCTTAGTTAAGTATCTCGGGAATGGAAAAAAAAAATATCCAATGTACTCAGTACTACTGTGAAACCAATTTATAATCACTCACACTTGCATATGAAAAATGAAACACAACTATAGCCTAGAATGAAGGAGAGAAGGGGAGGAAGAGGGGAAGGGAGGGGGGTAGGTTAATAGAGGTGGAGTTAGTAAGGGGACCTCAGCTATGGAGCATATTGCAAGTACAAGTTGGATCTATCAGGTGTAGAACACAAATGTCTTAATGCTGTAATTGGATAAATGAGGTGAAAGCTATGTTGACTAGTAGGATGTAAGCACTCAAATTTGTACAAATAATCAACACATCAAATCCCATAATTGCATAAATGTATTTATGATCTATGTACAAATGACTTAATTTAAAAAAAATAAAGAATAGTGTGGTGCTTACTGGAGTAATAGAACTTTTTATATTTTTAATCTCTGAATCCCTGAAATCATTAAAACATCTTATTTTCATGAATAAAGAAATTGAAAATCCATAATAAATTATTTTTTTAAGTATGCCAAGTTTTCCATTAAAAGGTCTAGCTAGCCTTTTTCTTTTCTGGTTTTACCTACCTGTGATCTTATCAAATGATGTAATACTGAAAAAGACTGACTTGGGATCTCATAAGCAATGTTAAGCAATGTTAACAACAAACAATTCTGAAACATGTTTGTGGGAAAAATTCAAATTCAAATTCAGACAAGATGGTATATGTTAAAGTGAACTTTTATATACCCTAAGTTGAGGACGTAGATTTCACAGATGGGAAATAACAATACAATTATTATTCACATATGCATTACACAGAAAGTTAACTGCAAAAATATTTTTAAATTAGTTCACATGGTAAAGAATACAAGATTCCCCATATTTGATAACAAGCTATTTTTGTGTAGAACAAATTGAAGCCAAATATCCCCCCTATGGCATCCTGGTTCCCAGATTGAGATTTCACAATTTTAGGACCACAAAAGGGCATTATTAGTTAAAGGCTATAAAACAATTTTTTTTTTTTTTTGGCCGGGGCTGGGTTTGAACCCGCCACCTCCGGCATATGGGACCGGCGCCCTACTCCTTGAGCCACAGGCGCCGCCCTATAAAACAATTTTTTAATCTTTTAATATATTTTATGTAAGCCACATATGTACCTTTGAGGATGATGCAACAGTTTGTGAAAATCCTAACCCTGTTTGACAGAGCTCACATTTGTCACACTCATGGTAATTCTGATGTCTCTTGCTCTTGATAAAGTTCTGGCTGGCAGGGAGGGAGAATGCAATGTTCTATGAGCTATCAGGTTATATGTTTCTGGTTAGAAGGTGGAGACTGGTCAGTTAACTATTGCTTACTAAATGTTTTTTTTTTATTGTTAAATCATAGCTGTGTACATTAGTGCAATCAAGGGGTACAATGTGAAATATTCTCATCAAACTGTTCAACATAGCTTTCATGGCATTTTCTTAGTTATTGTATGAACATGCCTTTCTAAATCCAACATCTACTGCATAAATATGTCAAAAAGTGATTCTTGGGAGTGAAAGTTGTAGGAACTACAGTTCTATTAAAATGAACCCAAGTCAAGCCAGGTAAAGTTATTCCTTCTGTACTCCAGAAAGCAGGGTACCAAGTAGCCCAGAGGCAATTGGGGAATCTGTGTTTTTCCTTTTAAAGGAGAAGCAGAATCAATGGCTGGCTGCCAAATTCACCTTCTGGTGCTTTCTTTTACATTTCCTTTTTCTCACATCAGTCTTTCTCCTGTGTGGGAAATCTCTGGGAAGCCACAGATGCCCCCTCCCCTCAAATTTTCAGCAGAGGATGAAGAAGCTGCCCCGGTGTAGGGGAGGAACCAGAGATGGAGGGAGAGTGCTCACAGCCCACACAGGCCTTGAGTTCCCAATAGACCAAATGGGCAGAGTTAATCAAGCTCCAAAAGCAAGCCTCAGAAAGATCAAACTATTTTCAAGCAATATAACTGCATCTAGAAAAAGGCTAAGGAATATAACAAATGTATTTGTATTTGTCCAGCACCCAACAAGATAAAATTTACAGTGTTTTTCAGGAGAAAAAAAAAATCTATCTATAAAAATGGCTCAACTATGAAAAACAGTAGACAGGGACATTAAGACAGTTGTAACAACCATATCAAACATATTCCAGAAGATAGAGGAAAGATTGAACATGTTAAATAGATTTGTAAAAGATATTTTTAAAAATACTAAGATCAAATATCTAAAGATGAACACTACGTAAAATTACAGTATTTAAAGTGAAAAATATACTGGATGGGAATTAACAGCAGATTAGCTACCTCAGAAACAAGACAATAGTGAATTTGAAGACATAGCATTAAGAAACTATCCAAGGGGCCGGGTGTGGTGGCTCACGCACTCTGGGAAGCTGAGGTGGGTGGATTGCTTAAACTCAGAAGTTCAAGGCCAGCCTGAGCAAGAGCAAGACCCCATCTCTACTGAAAATAGAAAAACCACCCGGGCACAGTGGTGTAGGCCTATAGACCCAGCTACTTGGGAGGCTGAGGCAGGAATTTGAGGTTGCTGTGAGCTATGATCCTGTGGCACTTTACCCAGGGTGACAGAGGGAGACTCTGTCTCAGAAAACAAGAAAGAAAGAAACTATCCATGGTAAAACATAGAAGAAAGACTAAAAACAAAGTGAGCAGAGAATCACTAAGCTCTGTAATAACCTCAGTACATAAAATTGGAGTCACTGAAAAATGATGGAGTTAGAATTATTTAAGGAAACAAAATAATTCTCAAAATTTGATTAAACTTATAAACCACACATCCAAGAATCTTAACAAATTTGAAGGAACATGAAGAAAATGATAGCAAGGGACATCATATACAACTCCGGAACAGTAAGTGAGGCCGTGTGGCTGGTGTGTGGCATGAATTGCCCCAGGATAGTGCCCAGCCACGAACTAGAGACAAATATTGAAGGGACTTTCATGTTTATACTTAGGAAAATAGGCTTTAACTTGTAGGCAATGAAGAGCCCACAAAGTGACTTGTTTTTGTTTTTAAATCAAAGATGAGTTATTAAATTAATATGGCTTAGAATGAGGACCTGGTTATGTGGGCAACTATAACAGTGATTACAAAGGATGATTCTACGCAGCAACAATGTAAATGCAAAGAACAGAGAGGTGCGAGGTGTGTTTCGGGGGTAGAATTATGACCGATAGACCAAGACTAGTGAGGAAAAAGGAAGTGTCTAGGGTAACCTCAAAATAGGTAAGACAGCCTCAGAGGCCCCAGAGCTTGGCTGCTTGGCTGCTTTGACTGAAATGGACTCTTCTGGTGCTGGGATGCTCCATAGATCAAGGCTCAGCACAGCTTCCCACAGCCAGACAATTCTAACCAGGCCTGACAATGCGGTCGTCGGAGCCAGTAGAGGCGTCTTCCTTTGATCGTATATTCTGTTGATGATTCTGGTGGTGTCATGAGTAGTGGTTAAGGATAAAGACAATGGTAGTACCAGGATCCCAAAGCAGATCTGACAAGAAAATAGAGTGTACGCTTTGAAGTTCTTAAGTTTGTGTATGTTGATTCCAAATTTCTTGAGGAGCAGAGGAGAGCAAATTCATGTAGTTTAATTTTTCTTCCTAATAAGAAAACTGTAGTCAGAATACTGTTTTCTTCTTTTAATGACTGGTTCTCCTTTGTCCTGTAAGATGTTTAAAAAGATTCAAACTTCCTCCTACCAACTCCTGAGACATTATCAATTAACCACTCTCAGCCCATTGAACACAGCATAGCTGTAATTAAACTAAATTACTATGCAGTAGCTTTCATTACACAATGAAACAGTCTTTGTTAGGACCATAGAGAGAGTTTAATTACATGTCTAGACACCCCCTGAATTCAGAGCAGTGGTGTTATCTTTGGCTCTTTAAAAGAGAGTTTGAGCTTTGGGTGAATTGCATTCTCCTAAAGATTAAATGGAAAAATAATTTGGTCTTTTCTTTCCTTTTTTAATTCCACATTCTACTTCCATGCATACTTAATTTAGAAATCATTTATATATCGGTAAGTGTAAATATTTTCCAAGGAAAAAGCACAAATTTTCACTCCTCATCATGTTTAACATACCTGTCACGTGCATCTAAAATCTGTTTTTTCCTCTAACACATCTGAAATAATCTGCTTTCATTTTCAATGCATAAAGCACGTACTATAGTTTAAAGCACAATCATCTTTCATAATGCTATTTCCAGCTTCCTTATCCTTATGATGGGGCTCACCTCTTTGCCGAGAGGTGGAGTGATTTCCTCATTTATCTGCAATCCAGTCCAATCAAGTTCTCTGGACAGTGCAAAGTGCTCACCCTGTCTGTGAGGCTAACCTCAGGCCCCCGGCCCTGGGGGACCAGAATAGGCAGACACAGGCGCTGCCCTTGTTTTCTGTGCACCAACCTGATCTCTTCTCTCTCATTACCAAAGTGTGCTTGCTGCTTCTTTCTCTGTAACTATGTATCATTTACGAACCTTGTTCCAAGTTACACAATATTTTCTGAATACCATCTCCACTTAATTAGCCTGACCTTTCCATGGCCTTCACTCCTAAAATCTCTCCTTTTCTGAAGCCAGATCACATATGTGACACTGAAATAATCACAAGTTTGTCCCCCTTAAACATTCTGAACATTCCCTCAGTTGCCTCATGACATAAATTTGCTCTAATTTTATATACAAATAAATTTTATATACTGACTTATTTGTTACTCACTCATTACTTCATTTTTCTTTATATATGTTTATTCCATTAGCATGAGATTTGTCTATTTAAACCTGGACACATAGCTTTTTTCGATTACTTTTTTGCATAATGCCTAATTTAAAATAATAGCCAGTCACTTAACAATAATCACTACTGAAAGCAAAGATAAGTGTCTCAGTAAAATCTTAATCAAGTGAATGTTTCAGGTTTTGGATTGAATCTAAGGAAACAGCAGAGATAAAATGCTATTTTCCACCAGTGCCATATAGCTTGCCCTTGTTCCTCTGTGCACCAACCTGATCTCTTCTCTCCCAGTAGAGAGATTTTTTAGAATTTTGTACCTAACAGTGTTTTTTAGAATTTTAGAATTATGTACCTAACAGTGTTTTCCCTCCACCCTGACTTGGTAATGAGGAGACTCATACCACAGTGAGGCATAAGAACGGAAGTCTGAGTATTCTGCGACCTCTTCCTCTATCTGCTCTTCTGACTTGACACCCCAGGTCTCTGCTGCTCCGTGGCATTCATAACTAGCTTCTCTGCCAGCATCTTCTTCCCTTCCCCCATGACATTGCTATCCCAGCAAGCATATGCCAGCAGATGTTTGCTTTTCCAGACACTTCTAGGCCACACCCAAATCTGAAAGCCACAAAGCACATAAAGGAACCTTAACCTTAACTGCAGGGCGGGCAGCAGGCTCAGTATCCAGCAGAGGCCTTGTTTTTGTTTTAGTTTTTTTTTTTTTTAACAAACAAGATTTTTTTTTTAATTGTTGGGGATTCATTGAGGGTACAATAAACCAGATTACACTGATCGCATTTGTTAGGCAAAGTCCCCAGAGGCCTTGTTTTAAGAACCAGAGCCTTTGGGCTGTCCACTGCTCAGGGGTATGTTAGTGTCACTGGGCCCATCACTGCCCCTTTAGCCACTTTTAAGTCACTGCATCAGTTCCATTTTATTACATGGGCCAGTAAAATTTATGACTATTTCAGACACAAAAGGGACTGAAGAGAAAGCTCACAAATGAATTTTCAGCAGCTTTTTCCCAGACTTCCCTGAGGCATATGCTGTATTGGATGTTCAGATCAACCTGAAAGGATGTGAAAAAATTAATTCAGCCATAGCTACCAATGTAACGCCACCACAGAACAAAAGCTAATTATGTAATTTTTCAAAATGTCACTTGAAAGATGAGACTCTTCCTCCTAATCTCACAGTTAAAGTGTTCTCATTGGCTTTTGGCCTTTCTCAAAGTGACAATGTAAATCTCATTCATCTAACTAATATTCAGTGAGCATCACTGAGGTGACTGTATTCACTAAGAATCGTATATGTTTAATGAACACCCAGATGCTAAGAGCCTTTCTTCAGCTAAAGATAAGAGATGCTGCTGTGGACACATATGGCCACAGTATAAGCGTAACAGTTTCTATTCCACAACTTTAACTTCTCTTACAAATGAATAATAGCAAATGAATCAAAGGTCCAGATCACCATCATTCTATGACTGTAAATAAATGACTGCAAAGTAGGATGACATATGCATCTATAGGAAAATGCAGTGTCTTATTAATCACCCAAAAGCAGTTGTTAAGGGCATAGTCAGCACCGGGCACTGGGAAGAAGGAAATGACGTATCTGGGGGACCAGACACACATTTTCCTTGTCTTCATGGAGCTGTCTGTCTGGTAAAGGAGACATCCTGAATGGAAAGCCTGCAGAGGAACACACATGCTGTTCAGAAAACCAGGAAGTATGGATGAGAGAACGTGAGTGTGGGTGCACGCGGTGTGTCAGTGTGGAAGGACAGGTACGGCCTCCCTGAGGAAGGGACATGATAGTTGAGTCCTGAGCGTGAGGACAGCTGGCCAGGTAAGGAAGGGTGAGAGGGTCCAGGCAGGGGAGCAGCTAGAGGTGTGAGGGAGATTAGCACTTTCGAAAAACTGAAAGAAAGTCTGAAAAAAAAATAAAATAAAATCTGTATGGGAGAAAAGATGGAGAGAGAACTATGAAGAGCTTCCCAAGGAGAAGAAATGGCCCAACTCCCCTTGCTGTGTGTGGAAAATGCTTTGAATGGAGCACATTGGAAATCCAAGCAGGTGCTCACGGGACTGCCATAGTGACCCAGCTGAGGTCCTGGCAATGACTTGGAGAGAGACAGGGCCGTTCTGGAGACATCTTAACTAAAAGTTGACAGAACTTAATTGGGATTTGGATGGAGATGGTGAGGGAAAGGACAGAATGAATTTCTAATGTGAACACTTGGGTTGATGGACATCCTGACATTGAGGTGGGAAAAACTAGAAGAGGACTCAGAAATTAAGTTTTGGACAAACTGGACTTCCGGTCCCTGTGAGAATTCACCTGGGAATGAGACAGCTTAGCTGGGTAAAGAAATAATTCTGAACTAAACAAACTTTTAGGATACTATCATGGAATGATCTTTAATTCTTAAACTTCCATTAACTTTATTACATAGTTCATCTAGTTAATATGAAACCAGACGTAGTTACTCCCTAAAAATATCCTCCATCGTATTCAGATCATATCATTTAATTCTTAAACTTCTATTAATTTCATTACATAGTTCATCTAGTTAATATGAAACCAGACGTAGTTACTCCCTAAAAATATCCTCCATCGTATTCAGATCACATCACATGGTATTCGGAGTATGCAAATGTGTATGACATGTGTGCTACTTGGAGAAAGTTTATTTTTTAATAAATTTAAATTTTAGTAATACATAATTGGTATAGTTAAATTTTATTTTAAAAATCGTCACAATCTCATCACATAATGTTTAAAAACTCATATGTATTCTTTTCATGCTATAAAATGTGGCAAAAGGGAAGAGAGTAGAAAAATGTGCTCAAAAAGAGTTTATAGCAAAAGGGAAGTAAACATTCAATTTAAGAAACAGAGTCAGAAAATAAATTCATCTATCATACATTTAATGAATCCTTATTGGGCATCTATGGAATGTCAAGGCTGGTTTTAAGTTTTAAGGCAAAAATCGCAGACTGCAGAGTGTTTTGGTTGGCCTATGCAAGGTTAACATTTTTTAACTTAGTTGCCAACACTTAAAATCTGGAATATTTTATGTCAACATTCTGTCTTGTCTTGAAAAATCAGAAGTGCTAAAAATGTGGGGTCTGATCCCCACCTGATAGTAGTTGGCTGAGTCAGAGCAACTGTCATCCCGTAAGTGTCCCTACCACTTCCCCAGATTCCCAACGTTCCCTTTAACTTTACTTCCCACCAACTTCCTTCATTCTTTTAGGGTGTCTTCTGGGGTAAACTTCCTTCAGGAATTTGTGACCTTGCTCAAGGGAGACAAAGTCAAATATGGATTTGCTGCTGCCCTGCGTGGCTAACGTGACAGGAGGAGGCTGCTGAAGGTTTTAGCTGAGGGCTGCCGATCTGTACTTTTAGCAATTACTCTCATGCCAATGTGGAGCATGGGCTGGGGGGCACGGAAGCTACGCTGGTTGTCAGAATAATTAGGAGGGAGAGCGCGTGCTTGTGGTCAGTGCAAGGCAAGAGCAGTAAGTGAGAGAAGGGGCAGGAAGACGTGAGCCGCCCCAGAGGGAGACTCTACACAGGTCATGGATTGGAGTCTCAAATAGAAAAGATGAAGGAGGAAGGTGAATTCAGGTTTCCCGCTTGGTCACGGGGATGGTATCATTTGTAGGAATTGGGAATACAGGTTCAGAGGAGCAGACTGAGGGTCACTGAATTTAGCTTTGGAAATGTTGAGTCTGAGACAATGTGAGACATCAGGTGGGGTGTAAAGTGGAAAGCTTCCTGGAACCCAGAGAAGTTTAGGAAGGCAGTGGAGATCTGGGACACAGCGGGATGAGTGGTGCCTCAGTCTGTGGTGTCGGGTGAGCTCATCCCCGAGACTCAGGAGAAGCAGAGGCAAGTGCAAGATGAGGAGCCCAGGCCAGAGGCTGAGGGAGAACAGCAGAGCGGAGCCAGCCACGCCAGCAGGTGTCAGGAACCCTGGAGACAAGAGTCCAAAGTGGTTAGTGCCGGACAGGTCAGGCAAAATGAGTCAGAAGGTGGGCACTGGGTCTGGTGGGGACAGAAATAAGACTACAGGGTGACGAAGAAACAGTGAGAGGAGAGAAAATGCCCTCAGTAAGTGCAGACTACATTTCCAGAAAATTAGCTGTCGGAGTAGGAAATAATTGAGTGTGGCTAGAGAAGGATGGAGCCATGTGGGGTTCAGACAAGAGGGAAGTGGTGGTGGTTTTCTTTTTCTTGTTTCTTTTTCATGACCCCAGCACCTAGAGCATATTTATACGATGAAAGAAAAGAAAGAGGAAGTAGTGAGGAAGAGGTGAAGAGAAGATGGGGTGGTGGGGCTCTGCCTCTGGGGAGGGAGGAGGGGAGAGATCCCAGCAGCACTGAGGGGCAGGAATGCAGAAAACCAGGGAGAACAGAGAACACAGCAGGCCTGGGAACGCCGTGCCCACCACACAAATACTGTCTGTCTTAGTAATTCCTTGTTCCACAATCGACAAATCTGTAGTATGTTTCAATTCCAATTACCACAGCTGTGTACCTTTTCTAACTCCTAAACAATCTTGCTGTAAATTATAAACACAAATAGCAAATCTAGTACATATTACGCTTTAGACCTATTTCAAGGATAAAAAAAGAAAAAGCAATATATGAGACATTCTATTTATGAGTTATAGTGTATGACTGGATGGAGGATTTGTGACCAATTAAATGAAAAATGCATACAAAATTTCTAGTAAAGGAATCAATAAGCAGATAGAAGCAGGGAGAGATAAACAGATGAGTGATTAATTTTGAAGTAGAGGCTGAACTAGAAGAAGGGAGGTCAGATAAGACTTTAGCATTTACGAGTTTTGGCACACAGGGTAAGTGGATAGCCACTTCAGCAGTGATTCCAGCAACAAGCACTTCCCTGAGAAAGCTTCTGCTCATCCACAGGCACGAGAACTTAAAGAGCAAGAGGAAGTGAAAGGAAAATTAGGGCAAGGAAACAGATAAAAGAAATCACCCATGAGGAAGAATCAGCAGAAAACTCCAGGCAACATGAAGAACCAGTCCAGAACAACCCCGCCAAGGGACCATGAGGTAGCTACTGCAGAGGATTCCACCTATACAGAAATGTTAGGAATGACAGAAAGGGAATTTAGAATACACATGTTGAAAACAATGAAATAAATGATGGAAACAATGAAGGAAACTGCTAACAAAGTGGAAAATAACCAAAAGGAAATCCAAAAACAGAATCAAATAAGAGATGAACGATACGAAGAATATAAAAAGGAAATAGCAGAGCTGAAGGAAATGAAACAGTCAATCAGGGAACTTAAAGATGCAATGGAAAGTATCAGCAACAGGTTAGACCATGCAGAAGAAAGAATTTCAGAGGTAGAAGACAAAGTTTTTGAGATAACTCAGATAGTAAAAGAGGCAGAAAAGAAGAGAGAGAAAGCAGAATGTTCACGGTCAGAATTATGGGACTTTATGAAGCGTTCCAACATACGAGTTATAGGAATCCCGGAAGGGGAAGAAGAATGCCCCAGAGGAATGGAAGCCATACTAGAGAATATTATAAAAGAAAATTTCCCAAATATCACCAAAGATTCTGACACACTGCTTTCAGAGGGCTATCGGACCCCAGGTCGCCTCAACTCTAACCGAGCTTCTCCAAGACACATTGTGATGAACCTGTCCAAAGTCAAGACAAAAGAAAAGATTCTGCAAGCTGCCAGGAGTAAGCGCCAGTTGACCTACAGGGGCAAATCCATCAGATTGACCGCAGACTTCTCTAATGAAACTTTCCAAGCAAGAAGACAATGGTCATCTACCTTTAATCTACTTAAACAGAACAATTTCCAGCCCAGAATTCTGTACCCTGTTAAGCTAAGCTTCAAAATTGACGGAGAAATCAAATCATTTACGGATATACAAACATTGAGGAAATTCGCCACAACAAGACCAGCTCTACAGGAAATACTTCAACATGTTCTGCACACTGACCACCACAATGGATCAGCAGCAAAGTAAGAACTCAGAAATCAAAGGACAGAACCTAACCTCCACACTGATGCACAAGATAAAACTAAGCAATGGACTCTCACCAAATAAGATGAATAGAATACTACCACACTTATCAATTATCTCAATAAATGTTAATGGCTTGAATTCCCCACTGAAGAGACATAGATTGGCTGACTGGATTAAAAAACACAAGCCATCCATTTGCTGTCAGCAAGAAACACACCTGGCTTCAAAAGACAAATTAAAGCTCCGAGTCAAGGGTTGGAAGACAATTTTTCAGGCAAATGGAATTCAGAAGAAAAGAGGAGTTGCAATCTTATTTTCAGATACATGTGGATTTAAAGCAACTAAAGTCAAAAAAGACAAAGATGGTCACTTTATATTGGTCAAGGGAAAAATACAACAAGAAGACATTTCAATTCTAAATATCTATGCACCCAATTTAAATGCTCCGATTCTTGAAACAGACCTTACTCAGTCTGAGCAATATGATATCTGATAATACCATCATAACAGGGGACCTTAACACTCCTCTTACAGAGCTGGACAGACCCACTAAACAGAAATTAAACAAGGATATAAGAGACTTAAATGAGACCCTAGAACAACTGTGCTTGATAGATGCATATAGAACACTCCATCCCAAAGATAAAGAATATACATTCTTCTCATCACCCCATGGAACATTCTCCAAAATTGATCATATCCTGGGACACAAAACAAATATCAACAGAATCAAAAGAATTGAAATTTTACCTTGTATCTTCTCAGACCATAAGGCACTAAAGGTGGAACTCAACTCTAACAAAAATGCTCGACCCCACCCAAAGGCATGGAAATTAAACAATCTTCTGTTGAATAACAGATGGGTAAAGGAAGAAATAAAACAGGAAATCATTAACTTCCTTGAGCATAACAATAATGAAGACACAAGCTACCAAAACCTGTGGGATACTGCAAAAGCAGTTTTGAGAGGAAAATTCATCACTTTAGATGCCTACATTCGAAAAACAGAAAGAGAACACATCAACAATCTCACAAGAGATCTTATGGAATTGGAAAAAGAAGAACAATCTAAGCCTAAACTCAGTAGAAGAAAAGAGATATCCAAAATCAAATCAGAGATCAATGAAATTGAAAACAAAAGAATCATTCAGAAAATTAACAAAACAAGGAGTTGGTCTTTTGAAAAAATAAATAAAATAGATAAACCATTGGCCAGACTAACAAGGAATAGAAAAGTACAATCTCTAGTAACCTCAATCAGAAATGATAAAGGGGATAACAACTGATCCCACAGAGATATAAGAGATCATCTCTGAATACTACCAGAAACTCTATGCCCAGAAATTTGACAATGTGTAAGAAATGGATCAATATTTGGAATCACACCCTCTCCCTAGACTCAGCCAGGAAGAAATAGAGCTCCTGAACAGACCAATTTCAAGCACTGAAATCAAAGAAACAATAAAAAATCTTCCAACCAAAAAATGCCCTGGTCCAGATGGCTTCACTCCAGAATTCTATCAAACCTTCAAGGAAGAGCTTATTCCTGTACTGCAGAAATTATTCCAAAAAATTGAGGAAGAAGGAATCTTCCCCAACACATTCTATGAAGCAAACATCACCCTGATACCAAAACCAAGAAAAAACCCAAACAAAAAGGATAATTTCAGACCAATCTCACTCATGAACATAGATGCAAAAATTCTCCACAAAATCCTAGCCAATAGATTACAGCTTATCATCAAAAAAGTCATTCATCATGATCAAGTAGGCTTCATCCCAGGGATGCAAGGCTGGTTTAACATACGCAAGTCTTTAAACATTATCCACCATATTAACAGAGGCAAAAATAAAGATCACATGATCCTCTCAATAGATGCAGAAAAAGCATTTGATAAAATTCAGCATCCTTTTCTAATTAGAACACTGAAGAGTATAGGCATAGGTGGCACATTTCTAAAACTGATTGAAGCTATCTATGACAAACCCACAGCCAATATTTTACTGAATGGAGTAAAACTGAAAGCTTTTCCTCTTAGAACTGGAACCAGACAAGGTTGTCCTCTGTCACCTTTACTATTCAATGTAGTGCTGGAAGTTCTAGCCAATACAATTAGGCAAGACAAGGAAATAAAGGGAATCCAAATGGGAGCAGATGAGGTCAAACTCTCCCTCTTTGCTGACGACATGATCTTATACTTAGAAAACCCCAAAGACTCAACCACAAGACTCCTAGAAGTCATCAAAAAATATGGTAATGTTTCAGGATATAAAATCAATGTCCACAAGTCAGTGGCCTTTTATACACCAATAACAGTCAAGATGAGAAGCTAATTAAGGACACAACTCCCTTCACCATAGTTTCAAAGAAAATGAAATACCTAGGAATATACCTAACGAAGGAGGTGAAGGACCTCTATAAAGAAAACTATGAAATCCTCAGAAAGGAAATAGCAGAGGATATTAACAAATGGAAGAACATACCATGCTCATGGATGGGAAGAATCAACATTGTTAAAATGTCTATACTTCCCAAAGCAATCTACCTATTCAATGCCATTCCTATCAAAATACCAACATCGTACTTTCAAGATTTGGAAAAAATGATTCTGCATTTTGTATGGAACCGGAAAAAACCCCGTATAGCTAAGGCAGTTCTCTGTAACAAAAATAAAGCTGGGGGCATCAGCATACCAGATTTTAGTCTGTACTACAAAGCCATAGTGCTCAAGGCAGCATGGTACTGGCACAAAAACAAAGACATAGACACTTGGAATCGAATTGAAAACCAAGAAATGAAACTAACATTTTACAACCACCTAATCTTTGATAAACCAAACAAGAACATACCTTGGGGGAAAGACTCCCTGTTCAATAAATGGTGTTAGGAGAACTGGATGTCTACATGTAGAAGACTGAAACTGGACCCACACCTTTCCCCACTCACAAAAATTGATTCAAGATGGATAAAGGACTTAAACTTAACGCATGAAACAATAAAAATCCTCCAAGAAAGCACAGGAAAAACACTGGAAGATATTGGCCTGGGGAAAGACTTCATGAAGAAGACTGCCATGGCAATTGCAACAACAACAAAAATAAACAAATGGGACTTCATTAAACTGAAAAGCTTCTGTACAACTAAGGATACAATAACCAAAGCAAAGAGACAACCTACACAATGGGAAAGGATATTTGCATATTTTCAATCAGACAAAAGCTTGATAACTAGGATCTATAGAGAACTCAAATTAATCCACAAGAAAAAAGCCAACAATCCCTTATATCAATGGGTAAGAGACATGAATAGAACTTTCTCTAAAGACGACAGACGAATGGCTAACAAACACATGAAAAAATGTTCATCATCTCTATATATTAGAGAAATGCAAATCAAAACAACCCTGAGATATCATCTAACCCCAGTGAGAATGGCCCACATCACAAAATCTCAAAACTGCACATGCTGGCGTGGATGTGGAGAGAAGGGAACACTTTTACACTGCTGGTGGGACTGCAAACTAGTACAACCTTTTTGGAAGGAAGTATGGAGAAACCTCAAAGCACTCAAGCTAGACCTCCCATTTGATCCTGCAATCCCATTACTGGGCATCTACCCAGAAGGAAAAAAATCCTTTTATCATAAGGACACTTGTACTAGTCTGTTTATTGCAGCTCAATTTACAATCGCCAAAATGTGGAAACAGCCTAAATGCCCACCAACCCAGGAATGGATTGACAAGCTGTGGTATATGTATACCATGGAATACTATTCAGCCATTAAAAAAAATGGAGACTTTACATCCTTCGTATTAACCTGGATGGACTGGAAGACATTATTCTTAGTAAAGCATCACAAGAATGGAGAAGCATGAATCCTATGTACTCAATTTTGATATGAGGACAATTAATGACAATTATGGTTATGGGGGGGGGAAACAGAAAGAGGGAAGGAGGGATGTGGGTGGGGCCTTGGTGTGTGTCACACTTTATGGGGGCAAGACATGATTGCAAGAGGGACTTTACCTAACAATTGCAATCAGTGTAACCTGGCTTATTATACCCTCAATGAATCCCCAACAATAAAAAAAAAAAAAAAAAGACTTTAGCATTTACAACGAAGCTGTTTTATATGTGTGATTAGGCATAATTTTGCAAAATAATTTAAAATACAAAAGCATGAGTGGAGTTGCTGGAGGTGATGTTAAGATTCATCTCAAGTACAATTATCAATATCTATATTGACAGCTGTATTTACTAATTCACAGAAGAGCCTATGAGAGGACTCATCATCATCATTAAAGAATATTTATCTTATAAAGGATAGTTCTCTATAATAACTACTCGCATCTGTTCAAACAGTAATTAGGAAGTCTTTGCTATGGTTGTAAGTTTCTAAGACCACACATACAATTATGCTTTTCAGATTATAAACCAGACAAATTTCAATACAAAATACCTTTACTAGATTATAATAATCTAGACAATTTCAGTTGACATTATGTATAGAAAGAACTATAACTAATATTCTCTGAGAAGTAAATGTTTTATTCTGAGAATTGATGCTATATAATTTAAACCACATAACATTTAGGCAACAGTAAGGTATTCTTTAATGTATAATTCAAAAACATTTTTCTTTATGACGTTCATTTTTATGTCATTGTGTGTGTGTGTGTTCTTGAATCACATAACTTAGGGTTCTTAAAAATTAAGTATAGATGTTGGAACCATAAATAGAATTACACTAATGTTGCTTCATTATTTTCCTTATTTAGTACCTACATGAAAATGGAATTGTCCATCGTGATCTCAAGCCAGAGAATCTTCTCTATGCAACTCCAGCCCCAGATGCAGCACTCAAAATTGGTGAGAACATTTCCTGATGTTTCATGACCTCTTTTTCCAGAGCAGAAGAAATTTATTCTATGGAATTGTAAAATGTTGCTCTATCTAGTTTTGCCTACATCCAATATCTTTGAGTATTTCACTTCTGTAAAGAAATATGCACTGTCTGGTAAGTTTGTGCTCTTTTCTAGATGTTAATCTGGAAATTAGTGCCTAGAAGTTGGTCCATTGCTGGGCACATAAGGAATCATGATTCTTAGAAATGGCAAGGACCTCAGGAGATGACTTTGAATTTTATAGATAAATTTATAGCAAAGAGAATGATAGAAAACCTAACACTTGTTTGGGGGGGTACTAACTTTCATCCCATAAATGATTTGGAGCTTAATTTTAGATAATCAAAAACTTTTATATAGAATACTTAGTAGCTTTTAGTGAATCTAGGCTTGGAGTCACTTGTTTATATGAACAGAGATAAATTAAGATCTGTAGTTTCTGAAGTGCACTCCCCAGAACACTGGCTCCTCGGTGGGGCGAATAAGGGTGGATAACTCTCTCTTTCTTTATGAAAGGGAGAATGATTTGCAAAGGCAGTTAAGCGAAGTTAAATGAGATGTTTGTTTCTGTAGGACTTCCAAAAAGCTTCCCAGGTAGACTGACATACAGTGTGCTAGGAGGCATTTCCTAAACTTTATTTGATTCTGGGAACTAATTTCCCCCCCCTTGCATTTTGAAGAACTACAAAGATGAATTTTGGGAAATTTTTATCTACTTGAAGAAACTTTTAAATTGACATCTTAGAAAAAAATAGATATTAAGTAGTGCTTTCCATGAGTCTTCGGAGGCAAATTTTCATTTATAAAAAACAAATCATAAAATGCTATTTTTCATGAATTCTTCTCAGTGGAGTGTGTATCAAATCCTCTGAAGGGCACTGTTCTTCTGGTGTGGCCCTTTGTCGCGCTAATCTGACAAGCTCACCACATTTACAAGCGTTAACACCTTTGAAAATTAAGTTTTCATAGGAGGAAGAGCGCAGACAGCATAATGCGCTTTATGAATGCCAGAATCGAAAGAAACAGTCCTGCTGGCTGGCTGCCAGCTCACTCACAGTCACTCCTGTTTCTGTGAGGCAGGGGACAGCAGGCAGTTTCCATTTGCTTTGTCTCACTCAAAGATTTGATCCTTAAGCAATGTCTTCAAATGGATGGATAGGTACTAATTTAGGCAGGAGAGCTTTTCTTTCAGAAGGGCTTCCTGCTGCTTTCCTGATAAGGATCAGGCACCTGCCTGGAATGTGGGTTCATCTCTGAAGTCTAAAATGGAATCCATTCTGCACCTGTTTCTCTTGAAGAATGGCCTTGCACAGTTTCCTGATGTTTCCTAGATAAGAGAGATGTAGCCCAGCAAACACATCAGGACGGTAGCGATATTCAATTCTATTTTACCTAGGTAATATTCTGAGAAATAAATGAAAGGATTCATCTTCATACGAAAGTAAATTCTTATTAAATACACTAGGGACTAACATTATTTCTTTTCAAGTGGAATAAGCCTTTTGATATTTCTGTTTATTCTCATATTTCTGAAAGTATATTTTTATCTATTTCAATGAAATAAAATTCTGAATTACATCACTAATTCTGTATTGTTCCTTGAAGTTACAGTTACATAAATCTCAAAAATTAATAACATTAGGCAAAATACAAATATTACACTATTACTTTCAAATTAACATATTTGCTAAAGCCTGAGACTTATAGAGAAAAGCAAAGATTGAATATAGATTTACTAATTAATGTACTTAGGAGTCATATTTTTCTCCAATTTATAGAAATACTTGAAGCGGGGTGTCATGGCTTGTGCCTGTGATCCTGGCACTTGGGGAAGCTGAAGTGGGAGAATTCCTTGACGGTAGGAGTTTGAGATCAGCCTGAACAACATAGTGAGATGCTGTCTCTACAAAAAAAGTTATAAAAAATGAGCGAGGTATCGTGGTATATGTTTGTAGTCCTACCTACCAGGGAGGCTGAGTCAGGAGGATCAATCAAACCCAGAAGTTTGAGGATGCAGTTCAGTGATTCATGATGATGTTACTATACTCTAGCTCAGATGACAGATCAAGACCCTGTCTCAAAAAAAGAAAGAGAAAGGGAGAGTGAGAGAGAGAGAAAGAAAAAGAAAGAGAGAGAGTGGAAGGAAAGGAATACTTGAATTATTATTTTTTAGCTTGCTCAGGTAACTCATCCCACCCACATCTGCCCTACCATCAAATACAAATAAACAGATAAGTTAGTTTTAGTTTGAAATAACAAGAATTCCGTCATCTTATAAATGCTGAGAAAAGACTTGCTTCATTAAATTTTTTTCTTGTGTTGTTAGCTGATTTTGGACTCTCCAAAATTGTGGAACACCAAGTGCTCATGAAGACAGTGTGTGGAACCCCAGGGTACTGCGGTAGGATCTTTAATACTGACCTTTTACTGTTATTGTTATTGGAAGTCTGTTCTTATTGAATAATATGATTTAATAAATTCATAATGTTTCTGTTTACAAATGCTTAAAATTTGGTGTGCATCCTATGAGGAAAGCATACGCAAATGATGCTGAGACCCCCTCTTGTTCCATCTGAGGGCTTGGCAAGGCTGGCTTCAGGGCACATTGTTAGAATACCTTTTGGGTAATAGCTACTCTTGGACGGACTACGGAGTAGAAAGAGAATTACCAAGGAAGAGGGCAAGGAAAATGGCAGAGTTTGTATCTGGAATTAAAGCCCTGAGCCCTTTGTCACTGCTTCTATTTGCTTTTCCTTGGAAGGAGAATGTATGTCATTAATTCACACACCTTGCATAGAGGGCGAAAGTGAGAATGGGGTCGTTCCTAGTTCTCATACGTGGCCCTGGCATGGCCTCACTAAGACAAGGGCCTCAGATGAGATTTTCTTCCCCGAATTTGTCCAGTCCCTGCAGATGGATAATGCTGAGATCCCCACACTATCTTGACCCGTCTCCCAGAATGGGCAGAAAGTGGTCCTATCTCTGCAAGTCACAGCCGAGATTTTCTTCCCAGAATTCATCCAATCCCTGCAGATGGACGATGCTCAGATCCCCACACTCTCTTGACCCATCTCCCAGAATGGGCAGAAGGTGGTCCTACCTCTGCAGGTCACAGCTGAGGGACAGAACAAATGCTTTTCATCCACACCAGCACAACACTCAGTCTTTCATTCCTTGATGGCTCAGTTAATCTGGCAACAACCTAAAAGCCAATAACGTTTGCAAAGATTATTAAGAATTCCTAAAATTATTGTGATCAATCAACATGTTACAAATCAATTAAAATCCTAAATCTGATCACAAAGAAAAAAGAGAAGATTTCAAATTTTCAGCCACAAGATCAGTCATCCTTTTCTGTTAGAATAAAAATCTTTTTACACAAACTGCCTTTCTCTTTAGTGACCATTTATTAATCGCCTCTTGTATATTTAGGCCAGTGCATGGCACCAGGGTGATGCCTTTCCTACCATTAAACCCACTCAGGCTCAGAATCTATAAAACAGACATGGAAACCAAAAAATTATAGCACCTTAAGAAGTACTGGGTTGTATGTACGGAAAAGTCATTATGGAAACATAGGAGAAAGTTGGTGTTTGCAGTTCCCTCTCTGGTCCTCCTACAGCATTTACATTTGGGCTCACCCTATCTCAGATATCAATGCAGAACAACGGAATAACTGACTCATTTAACTCTTGAATTCATAAAAATCAGATTGGAGAAGTGCAATAAAAAATTGTTTTAATGCAAATGTGTCATTAAATTTATAGAATTTTAGTCAAGGAAGGAACTTGAAAGTTAATTTATAAACATTCTCATGTTACTAAGTTTCAGAGAGTTTAACTGACTTCTCCAAGATTCCACATCTACTTGTTAGTGGCTTGGGAATGAGAATCCAGGAAATCCAAAGATCTAAAAATATATAGAATTTTCTCTTAAAAAATTAATACAGATAAATTCATCATAGAAATAGTTATTAATGCCTTTATTTTAAAATATCTTCTGTTTTAACTTTTTAAACCTCGAAAGTATTACTTGGTCACTGTAAAAAGTAAAGATCCAAATCTGTATAATATAATCAATATTAGCAGCTTACCTGTTACCCTTCCACACCTTTCTCTGTTTCCATGTTCATATATGCATTTTATAATACTGCTGTTAATGAGTTAGTTTTTCGGTAAATTTAAAACATCATTTCCTTGCAACTTAATTTTTCATAAATTCAACAACTGTACAGAAATGAGTGTACATATCTTTCTATCAAATCTTTACATCGTGCCAAGTATTCTTGTTCTGGATCATACATCCCTTGAGGCCAAGAGTAGTTTATCCATTAGGAGTAAGTTCAGAAAACGCAAAATACCTGTGGCTTAGACAAGGTGGAAGTTGATGTCCCTCACAGTGGGAGTCCAGAGATAGGCAGGCCTGGTAGATCTCAGTGTCAGGGGCCAGGCTTTGTCCTCCTTGCTGCTCTGCTGCTACTAGTATGTGCCTCATTGTCCAAAATGGCTGCTTGACATCAGGCATTGCATCTGCATTCTACACAGCAGAAGGGAAGCCACTTTTAAAAGGCGTGCCTTCTCATAGTTAGACAGACTTGCTGAAGCCCCACATGTCACTTCCACTTACTTCTTCTTGGACTTACTTAGTCACAGCTTCTGCCAGGGAAGCTGGCAAGGTCTCCTTTGGTTGGTCGCACTGCTGTCCCAAATAAATTCAGGGTTGTTATTAAGTGTCTTAGTCTATTTGGGCTGCTGCAACAAAATACCTTAGACTGGGTAACTTAATAAACAACTGAAAGGTATGGCTCACCGTCTGGAGCCTGGGAAGTCCCAAATCCAGGTGTGGGCAGACTCAGTATCTGGTGAGAGCCTGCTTTCTGGTTCATAGATGGCCCTTTCTGGCTGTGTCCTCACATAGCAGAAGGTGTGAGGGTTTCTCCAGGCCTCTTTCATAAGGGCACTAATCCCAGTTGTGAGAGCTCCACTGTCATGACCTCAGACTTCGCACCTCTTTGAACAATCACCTTGAATTTTAAGATTTCAACATATGAATTTGGGGAGAGGGTGGGGACACAAGCATTCAGACCATAGCATTAAAAATGGAGGTTTGGATTAAACACTTCACCATTTATGCCACAAACTTTATGAAGTAAGATTTCCACATCTAGGAAAAAAATGTGTGAAAACTGTTGCACTATAGCACATTCCTGTTGCACTATAGCACAGTCGCTGTAGACCCCCTCTGGTTTTGTTTCATTGTTGTGCTTTTTATTTTCTTTAGAACTCATCACTGATGACTCACCCATGGCCCTTCTCTCCTAATGGTGCCACATGTACTTTTTATTTCTCTAATTCACATGCCCTTACTTGTCCTTCTGTATTTCTTTCATGCCTCTAGGTCTCCAAGACTATGGGAGGTGGGTGGGGATAATCTTGAATTTAGTACCATGTGCTAAACAATTGTCATCACTCATTTCCAAGCAATTGACAGAAGGATTGAACAGAGAATTGAGAAAAGAATGATCAAACGAATTAAGAATTTCCCATCAGAAGAAAGCTGATAGGCAATTTAATAATCATAGTCTAATACCAAACACTAAATATTCCTGGGAGGTTGGTAAATGGGAACAATTTGCTAAGAACTGAGCAGCCCTGGAATGGGAGGATCAAGAAAAGGTGTGGTAGTGAGCTCTCCGAGTCCCTGCAGTGACTAAGAGGCGCAGTGTCCTTACATCAAGGGCTGTAATCAGCGATGAGAGAAGTTCTTTCTCACAGCACTGTGAATGAAGGAGTCAATCATTCATAAATCAACACTGAGTTTCTGACAGGCTCCACTTCAGGGACTGACATTGCAAGGTGAGCATGGTGTAGTCTTGCTCTTCAAGGATTTCATAAACTATACAAGAAAGGCAGATTCAGTTTTGATTTGGTAGGTGATGGTGACCCAACGAAGGTTTTTCATTAGGGCAATATTTTAAAGTCAAGTCTGTATTTTATAAGTAACTTGATAGTAACATTATGACACATTATGACAGATGGATTTGGGGTAGGGGGAGAAGAGATGGATAGAAAACAGAAAAATTTGAAAGCTACTGTAAATGCTCTTTCCTACCCTTCTAATGTCAGAAATCTACACACCCACTGCTGTCATTCCTCAAATGACTTCTTAGTGGAAAATGTATTCCATCTACTCCTAAATCCGATCATTTACTTTTAAAAATGTGGTAGCATTGTAAAATACTACTTCAGTCTCTTGTCCTAGGCATAAACAGACCCCTCCCTTTTTTGAAAGATAATGCCATCTTATAATGGAGGCTGCTTTTATGTTTGTTTGGTTTTTTTCCCCTGCACATATCCATATCACCCTAGAGGCTCTATAATGGGGAAAGAGGGAACTGAGAGGTTGAAAGTGATGGAGGTAATCCTCCTCCTCTGTTGTAGGTATCAGTTTACCAAGAAGGAGCAATTTGCCACATTGTACGAAAAGGAGGTAAAAGTAGCAGGGAAGCCTTGGGGATCCGGGCAACTCTGCTTACCTCACATAACTACTTTGGGGATTGAGAGGAAAAATAAATGTGCTTTGTGGATTCTAAAGTGCTAAACAGATACATGGAATTACTATCATAGGGACTGGGGCAGGCTTGGAAGTCAAAAACAAGTAAGTTCAGTGTATTTTTATATAGAAGCAAGGTTCACATTATATATAAATAAATATTATGTATCCATAGCACACTCTTGCCCCAGAGCAAATACACTGAAATATTACCTCATAATGGGAATAGGAGGCAGGATTCCTATGTCTGGTAACAGGAATTATTGAAAAACCTAAATTCATGGATGGGAGTGGGGAGTAACATTAACAATAGGAAGTGGACGGCCTAGACCAGAGGCAAGATCCAGGGTTTCAAATTTAAAAAATGTTAATATAGTAGTGAATATTTGTATTCATCATAAAAATTAGGCCATTTGCAGGTAAAGCTTGAACCTGCTTTGAGGATCACTCTCAATTCTAGCCCTTTCTCCCTGCACTTTGTATACAGATTGTCATAAGTTCAATGTGCATCTTTCTGAAAATAAGTGTGTGGAGAGGAAACTGTCCATTTTAAGAAAGAGTTGGAAATGATTCAAATGCAAGACTGGAGAGAATCATTATCACATGGGGAACTTTACAGGAAGACTATTTTATGTTCTTTTATGGTACAATCTGGTGTGGCCAAAAGGGAAGACAGACGAGAGACTAAGGAAAAAAAACAAGTTTATTACACTCACAGGTCCTAGAGACAATAAGCATGGCAGGTCACACAGGGCCACTTGGGAAAGACACCAAGGTGGTCGGGGCGGGAGACAAGAGTAAGGAAGGTTTAGGCCACTGTTTCTATTGGGGTTTCCTTGGGAAAGGCAAGGCAGCACAGAGTGAACGGTTTAGGGTTGACTAGTTTAAATAATTTCCATAGGTTGCCTGATACCTGGCCCTGGATTATCAAGGTAGAGGAATAGTCTCTGGGGTATATGGGATAGAAGGGAGGAAATGGCTCTGGATTTTTCAGTTTGTATATGAAAGGCATGCTCTAGGCCGGACACTTAGTTATCTTCAAGAATTACTTAACCCCAGAAGGGGCAATATCTCTAGCTAGAAAGGGTTTTTTAAGATATAAAAAAAAAATCATAGTACAAACAATAATTTTAAGTATCAATAATGCAGAGACTTGCATTTAACTTAAAAAGGTATCAGAGACCCATATAATTGACAGAGAGGAGGTCTGAGTTTGTTTCATTGCTTATTAGAAGGGCTGTAACATCCAAGGTCCATTATCCTTCCATGTACTGGGTCTAGTTCCTACTTTCAATGGAAAACTTTTTAAATTACATTTTTTGAGAGAGTGGGTGTTTATATTATACCATCTGTCACTTCTCAGGAAATAAAAAAAGGAAAATTCTGACACCCGTTCTGCCTCTGTCAAAGAACCTTTGCCCCAGGATTTTAATAACAGAGAGTTCTCCTATAAGTGAACCACCAAAAAAAAAAAAAAAAAATCACAGATGCTTCCTGTTTCAGCAAATACTCATTATTTCCTGGGAAATGAGCCCAGTCAAAACCAAATTCTAGTCTAGAAAATTAAAATTTGTGGTCCAGATAAATGAAATCAGTGACTAAAATAATACGTTCTAAAATAATCCAGGAAGAGTTCAACATTGAAGCGATTCTCAACATCTTGTCATTGGAAACAGAAGTAGGTCCATCCGGTTTGACAATCTTACTCTTCGTTCTTGGTGTGCTCTTGGCCAAAGAATGACCAGACCCACCAAAAACAAGACAAATGTGAAATGATGGATAATATAGGTTTACAGAGTAAGATATGTCAGCACAGACAACAGATGGTCCCTTGTCCTAACAGAAAAGCCTTTCTTTATGGCCTGGGGTCTTATTGTATAGTGTCTGGATTGTACCCTCATCATGATTACGATGTCCTCATGGACGCACTGATGGACAGCTGGGAGTTGTATGACTTGAGTCTACTGTGCAGGCAGACTTCCCATGAGCCTCTTGGAAAGCCCATTTAGGGGGTGAATCATAACACAGATTTAAGTTAATGACATGATAATTAGCCTTAAGGTTGTTCTGGGTCACCTCCCACACCTGTGCTGTTTGACCTGAGGCTAGGGAGCCCTCTGTATTCCTTTGCAGTTAGCCAGCTAAGTTCTGATTGAAAGACTGGTAGGACAGTCTCTGCTCCCCAGGTATGGACCATCGCTCAGGGATCAAGACGGGGCAGCACCAACTGCAGAGCTGCCCTTTGTCCCCAAGGAGAGCAAGAGATCCCAACTATCCATCTGACAGGTCTGAAAAGAAAAGGAAAGGAAAGGAAAAGAAAAGATCCACCGAAAAATGGTTCCTAATAAACATGCTACAATGCGACCATAAAATATTTACTGCCAAAATGTCCTAACTGGTCTAGATTTTTAAGGCTTTAAATCTGTGGATGTCTCAAACCCAGCCCTGCCAATACAAAGGAAGTACAAGCTGTTAGAGGAAAAAGTCAATGTGATAACAGGCTAGGTAAAAGAATATCTCTGTCAATCACAATTATCTAATTTATTCACGAGCTTAATGTATGTTCATGCTTCATATTTGTACTTGTCTGTTTATCCAAAATCTATTTTCAGAGTCTAGAAGCCGTTAAGATTTTCTTTTGACATTTGCCAAGGTCTCATTATTTTCTGAGACAGTCCTATTGGCATAACTCAGATAAAATAGTAATACATAAAAATACCCCATGTGCTAAGCCCCTGAGCATAACAATGTGTTGTAATTTTTAGGCTTTGGTAATGGTGAATATATGTTGTGCTTCTGTTTAAACAAAAATGAAGGCCAATTATTAGCAACTGAAGAATGAGCTCCCACTGTATGCAAAAATCTCTGAACTTAGGGTCTGCGGGTACCAATTTCTACAAGTTTCTGGAGGTTTCCACATATAGAGGAATACATATATTCCACCACTGGCAACCCAAAATAAATGACTGCAGCAAAGAGCTCAATCAGTAGAGGTTATTAAGCCAAAGATTGAGAAAGCACCCGGAAAAACACAAGCCACACAGATGCATGTGTGACTGTTATGTTCTAGAGAGAGATTTGGACCTTTGGTATTTAAGGAGGTAGGGAAAAATTTAAGACAAATTTTCAACAGCTTACAGTTGAACAGAAGAGATCTCTGTGTAAGTCTCAACAAAACGGAGAGTTAAGTAAATCAATAAGCTACATTTGCTATAATATGAACACGTTCTAATATGAAAAAATATCCCCAAATTTAAATGGAATAAAAGAAGGAATTTTAATAATGTAAAATAGAAGCTTTCAGTTTAACAAAAAGCATACTGTTTGTGTTCATTTCTGGAAGAATAAATGTCTAAAGTGAAATAGTAAGAGTATCAAATTATACTGGTAGTCAAATCAAGTAAGGGATAATCTATTCAAGAATTAATTAAATAACCAAAGTGGTGACTACCTTTTTACAATTAAATTTTAAGAATTGAGATAGATTAAATGCATGGTGAATGTCAATTGTGGCTTTACAGGTGACCAGCTGAGACCTGCACACCATGTTTCTTGGGCTATTTGCAGGCAATAGGAAAGGGAGGGAGAAGGGGCCAGGGAGAGAAGCACAGGACGCTGTGCAGGTGGGAAGGGCGCCCATATCCATCTCCCCTTCCTGACTGTAGCCCTTCTTCCTCCCTGAGACAGGCTGCACCCCCAAGCCATCACCCAGCTGTCCCATGTGCTTGCAGCCTCTGAGCTAGTCAAGCATGCCAAGCAAAGGAAAAGTGGGGGTAGATACAGGGTGGGAGGAGAGGTCATCAACAGCAACTCTTGCTCTCCACTCTGGAGAGGACAGGGACTCTGCAGGTTGGATGCCAACTTATCAAAAGCTGCCTTGGAAGTTGGAAATTGGGAGAAAAATGAGTTTCTTGGGATCTTTGTATTGATCTGGTACAGCCCTGAACAAAATGTTTTCTGTGGAACATGAGTTGTGTAGAGACTCACACTCTTTTAATTTAACAAGTATTTACTGAGCTTCTACTGTGCACCAGGCACTGTTGTACATGCTAGAGATACTGCAGTAAAAGTCAAACAATACATGTCTGCCTTAAGGACACCGTACTATATTTTAGGGAGAGAAGACAATACAATAAATATGTGAATTACACAGAAAAAGGGGATCGTTTCTGCAGAGCAGTGCTTTTCACCCTTGTTTATCTCACTGCACACTTGAACCTATAGTTAAACTTCCACAGCACATTTAAATTATGTTGATAAAAAAAAAAGTATGTTTACTGTGCTTTGAACTTCTTTTGGAAATAATTTAATTAATGATTTTCAGAAACTTTCAGGCATATCTAAGATCTTCTCATGGCACAACAGTATGCCATGGCACACCGGCTGAAAATACTGCTATAGAGTAATACAAAGTTGGCAAAGGAGCATGGGTTGCAACTTAAACAGGGTGATCAGGGAAGGCTTCCTGTGAGAACAAAGACCAGAGAGACAAGGGAGAGGGCAAGCCATGTGGCTGTCCAGGGAAAGAACTTCCAGGTGCAGGGCACAAAACACAGCAACCCTGAGGCAGGAACGTGCCTGAGTGTCCTTGAGGTCAAGCAGGAGAGTGGCTGGTTGGCATGTGGTGGCAAGCTAGGAGCGGGGAGAGTGAACAAGCAAGAATGCAGCTAATATCTACTAAGATGGGGAAGACTTTTGGAGCCACAGGTTTGGGGCTTGTTAATTTTGAGATGCCTATTAAATATACAAGTGGAAGCAACATGTGGGCAGAAGGGAATGTATGTATGAAGTTCAGGGGCAAAGGCTTGGCTGTTGATATAAACGTGGCCATTATCAGCATTTAGAAGGTATTTAAAGTCATGAGACTCTCAGGCATCCTGAATCTAGAAGAGGAGACCACCAAGACTATCTCTCAGCAACACTGCCAAAGAGAACAGGAGGAACCACATTTATTATTTATGCAGCTTCAAGTAGAGGAAGCCGCAGAGGGAAGAATTAGGAATTGTGAATGGAAGCTGCAAGGCACAGTTTGCTGGCTCATTACACAAAGCAATATTCTAACAAAGCAGTAGAAGGACTGCACCACCAGCCTGGGAAGTGCTCCCAAAGGCTCACTGACTCGTCTCTCAGGACCCAGGGCCAGCGGCGAGGAGAGAGGAGGAAGAGAATCGTCAATATTTGTATCACTCAGTATTACAGTTTTAATATCACCACAAAAGCTGTCTATATCCAATATATGTAAACTTAGTTGAAGATTATGGCAACCACTTTCATAAATCAAAGTTAACTGAATACATTTGGCCTGAGATAGCTGATGAACTTGAGTTTCAAAGATCGTCTGCCAGATCCTCTTCTGAATTCTCACATTCTCTTTGAGTTTAGAGACAGTCCCTTAATGTAACAGTAATCCTGAACTTCTGGGTCTCCACAACCTAAGTCATTTTCGATGCTCACTTCTATATAGGGCACTACTTCAAGAACAGAACCAGCTGTACCGGAGAATTCACAGATCTGTGAAGACTCAACTCTATTATTATATACATGAGGGTGGAATGATGGGAGGAAGAGGGGTCAGAAGGAAGAGGTGATTGATGGCAAGTGGGTAGAAGACTTGCTTAACACGTCTTGTTTGGGCCCTGAACACCCACAAAATGTTCCACTTTAGAATGTTACTACAAAAAGGATATGCATAAAATAAAAATAAAAAGTTCCAAGAGGATTATTATTGATAATCATCGCGAGAAGGTTTATAGTTCCTTTAGGGAAAAGCCCAGTAGGTGCCATGCTTCCTACATGAGATGGTCTAAATTCCATGCCACTATTTTATGTGTGCACCTCCTCGTGCACAGGAGAGTCTTGCATCATGTTGACATTAGGACAACTTGGGTTCATTTATTTTATTCCACCTCATGCCATAAAAATTGAAAGGCAGCTTTTCAACAGTTAATACTGTGTTGCCAGCATCCATCACAACTTTGAAGTGACCAGGAGACTCAGTGTGATTGAGATTTGGGGAAAACAGCAAACACCTCGAGATAGGAGGGCTCAAGGGAATCATAGAAAAGCAAATTTTCACAGAGTAATAAAAATAAGTAGTGTTTATTTCTTTCCCCAAATCAAGTATTCGATTTTCTCCTCAGGGTACTATTAAAAAAAAGTAAAAAAGGGGCGGTGCCTGTGGCTCAAAGGGTAGGGCACTGGCCCCATATGCTGTAGGGGGCGGGTTCAAACCCAGCCCCGAAACCAGCACATTGTACCTCTTGATTGCACTAATGTACACAGCTATGATTTAACAATAAAAAAAAAAAAACTGAAAAAAAAGTAAAAACATAAGGAAAATAAACAGGCTATCTTTCTTTACCCATTTATAAGATTTACACAAAGAGAACACAATTCTTACAGCAAGGAAGACTTTTGAACAGCTTAGATGAAAAATATGTAGTGGGAGTTGGGTTGATGGATATTTGCAGTGTGCAAAACCGGGAGCCCCAAAGAAAGGAAAGGAAAGGAGGCAGAATCTAAGGCGGATCACGTGTGTTTCAAAATATGTTTCTCGCTTTTTCTTCATACACTCTACTCTCAAGTCACAGATAACCAGAGTGACAGAGTTCTCCAATCCTTTCTCAGTCCTTCTCAAACTTTCACAGCGTGGCTGTGACAGAGCTGATTGATTGTACTCCTGGGTTCCTGTAGTAAACTGCCAAGGCTGCTTCTAGCCAGAGGCAACCCCCTCTGGAAGCCTCCAGTGTCTTCCAGTCTGATCTCACCTTTGTCCTAGCACTTAGCCTACTTACCTTTCTTATTCATCGTGGGAGCAAAAATTGCACCACATTTGAAACAGGTTATGTTCCTTTCTTAGTAAATGTAGGTGACAGCCAAAGGACTGAACTTGGTACAGACACTAAGAAAAGCACCCAGCTTGTAGTCTGCCCTGCTGTGGGCACTGCTGCCGCCCACAGGCAGCTGCCCTAAGTGCATCGTTTCCCACTGGGTTCCTAGGCCAGGTTAGCAATAGGAAAGATGCAGAGAATTTCCAAACACTGCTCTTCTGCATCCTGTAGATACATTCCGCCTCCCTTCTCCCTCCATCCCCTTCCTTCCACACTGTGCACTTCCCACAGGCAACGTTTGGAGAAACTCTAGGTTCTGGGCTAAAGATGCCTCAGATTTTTTTTTGACTCCCAGAAAACTCTAGATTCAAGACAAACCCCCACAGTGAAGAATCCCAGTGTGTTCCCCTCAGCTCTGGTAGGCAGAGTAGTTCTGGAAAGTCAGGGTGAAATCAAGCTTTAACATACATGTAGGTTTTGTTCCCAGATGTTTTGAATGGCTAAAAATGAAGCAGAATGCAGAATCTCAAAATAAAAAAGGCAACCCCCCTGACCAGCTACCTAGTCTTGCCTCTATCTGCCTCACAGGTGCTGATCATACCCTGGGCTTGCTGCACACCAAGCCCAACTCCAGCCATGCTGGCTTCCTTTTTCCCCAGAATATGAAGGGGATAAAATGTGTGTTTTTCTTATATGGAAAGTTTTTATAATGCTTAAGTCAGGGCTACTGGCATGCTCATCTCCCAAATAGTGTTAGGTAATAACTGATTGCTTCATTTTCCCTCTTGCACTATTGTTTGTTTGTTTATAAGACAGAGTCTCATTTTGTTGCTCACAGCAACCTCCAGCTCTTGGGCTTAGGCTATTCTCTTGCATCAGCCTCTGGAATAGCTGGGACCACTGGCCTGCTATTGTTTTTTTATGAGCTTTAGCTTTGAGGGACTTTACACAGATAATGTCTATCTTGTTGATCCACATACAATGCAATTCTGAGTATTTCCTCTAGGGCAAATCTGGGCGGGACTAATTCCCTCAGTCTGAAAAAGATTTTATTTCTCCATCAATTATGAAACTTAGTTTCCCAGGCTTCAAAATTCTAGTCTGGCAGTTGTTCTGTTTATGAAGACTGAGGCCCTACTCCCTTCTGTGCAGCAAGGTCTCCACTGAGAAACCTGTGGTTAGCTTGATGGGGTTTCCTTTGTAGGTTAGTTACTGCTTTCATCTTACAGCTTGCAGAATTTTCTCCTTCATTTTGACTTTGACCAAGTCTTGGAGATGCCCTATTTTCTATAGATTTTCCCAGTGTTCAATTACTGTCTTCTCTCTGGATGTCTGAGTATCTGGTTATATCAGGGATGTTTATCTTAATAATTCCCTGCAATAGATTTCTCATGATTTTTGCTTTCTTTTTTCCTTCAAGGATACCTATCATCTGTAGATTAGTTCATTTCACATAGTCTCATATTTCTCCATGTGACTGTTCAGTCTTCTTTATTCTCTTTTCTGCCTTTCTGAATGACTGAGTCAGCTTAAGAGCCTTATCTTCAAACTCCAAGATTCTTTCTTCTCCTTGGCTTAGCCTGTTATTGAAGCTTTTTGCTGTGTTTGGAAATCTGTAACTGACTCCTCATTTATTTAAGTTCTATTTTTCCCTTTCTTATGTTGTCTAGCTCTTTAGTGAGTTTTTAGATTTTCTCATTGATTTTTCTGAAATATTTAGGGGGCCTCTTTTTACTGATTTTCAACTTTCTCCTTAATTTCATTCATCTTATATGCCATCAATACTCTGAATTTCATTTCTGTCATTTTGAGAATTTCCTTTGGTTGGAGTCCACTACTGTAGCACCATTGTGATATCTTGGGGGTGTTCATTGTTTTCATTTTTCATGTTGCTGGGGTTCTTTTGCTGGCTTCCTCTGATCTGAATCCTCTTCTCTTGGCTCAGGGCAAATAGTTTACAGGTTGCTGGTTCTCATTCGCTGGGAATTCTCCTGCTTAGAAAGAAGAAGAGGAAATCCTTGGATGGTGGCTTTTATGTCATACTCTGGCATGTTGACCTATCTGGGGAGAGCAGGTCCCCTGAGAGAGTATAGTGCAGCTGTTTTGTTTTGCCCCATTCCCCTGTAATTGTCACAATTCAAGTCAGTGCTGGGTGATCTCCATGCAGGGTGGTGGATTTTTCCCAGATTGTTGTTGGAAGTTCAATTTAGGGGCTGGGTAAGACCCCCTCCCTGGAGGCCAGAACCATAAGGGATTACTCTTCCCAGGGTCTCCCCATGGGGGTGACAGTGGGAGCTGGGAGAAGCTATCCAGGCAGTGGTTGTGAGTGATTGGGCTATGGACATTTGCTTGAACCAGGTCCAGGTGTAATAACAGTTTGAGGCTTTGGGGTCCATGGCAAAGTATTGGACCTCAGGGCAGTTCTTCCTGCTCAGTGGCCATAGTGAAGACTTAGGGTGGGGTCTTGTGGTCAACACTGAAATTTTGGGTATGGTGTCATGGAGCCTGGAGCTCTGGAGCCACAGGGTCAGAGCCATGGACACAGGCCTGGCCAAGAGCCTTGGAGCTGAAACTGGGGACCATGTAGGCAGAGCTTCACAGTCAGGGAGCTCTTTCCCCAGTGTGGGCACTACAGATTCCATGTCGCCCATGCAGGGGTTGGTTCCAGCAGCACAGAGGCCATGGTGGAAGGCAGGCTACTAGTTGACCATAGTCCTCCCCCTGTCTAGGTCCTACTGAGGTAGTCACCGAAGGCTTCCCAGGTGGTGCCTGAGGCCCATTTTGCTCAGACCCCATAGTGGGGAAGGAAGGATGCTTGGCTGCCAATCACAGGGCATGGCTTGGGGGAGCGTTGCTCTGCCTGCTTCCTCTCCAGCCCAGCTGAGGCACTGCAAAAGTTGCTGCTGCATAGCTGAGTCCTGAGCAGACCTAGTGCAATGCACCTGAGGGCTCAGAAGGCATCAGCTGCAAAACCCTGGGACCGCAGCCACCAGATCTCTGTTGCACCTGCTCCCCATTGCCATGTCTCTTCATAGAAGTGCCCTGATAGAGGTCTGTGGTGGTGGAGGGAGCCCCCTTACAACTCAGGCCACAGTGCCCATGGGGTGAGGGTGGCACCCCAAGCCTCTGTCCTCCTGTCCTTCCTCACGTATGGATGCCTCGCTTCACCTTTGAAGCTTGCTGAGTGAATTGCTTCATCACCTTCCCCTTCAATAGGAATGTCCTGCATCATGTTTATGGGAGTTTACAGGTTTTTTTCTGAGAAGAGCCCTGCATGGGTACATATCCACCTGCAATTCTCAATCCTCCCCGGGACAGCAGGGCACACACAGGCTGCTTCTGTCTGCCATCTTTGCCTTGCATGCTGGCCCCCTCCAGTCCCTCCTGTGCCCCTTGCTTCCTCCTAGCACAGCATCTTCAGATAGGTGCTTCTCCCCCTGCAGCTCTCTTCTCCCTTTCCTCAGCCACTTCCTTCCCCACCTTTTCCTCATTAACTTCTCTAAATCCTTCACATCTCAATTCAAACTTTGCTTGCTCTGGTCACCCTCCCTGACTATGATCAGGCCAACCCCTACTGGAGATAATCCCACTCCAGGCATGTCCATTCACTACTTTGCTTTTCTTCATCTGGTGATTTTGATTAGCATCTGCCCCACCACCAAATGCAAGCTCTGGGGGACAGGGATTTATCATCTTGAACAGCCCATTATCCCCCAGCAGCTCTTACACTGTACATCTCATTCAGGAGGTGCTTAATAAATATTTGATGAGTTATGTATTGAGTGGAGAACTTGTTGATTTCATCCACCTTAGTCTCCTTCAGATGAATTTTTCTCAAAAGAGTTAACAATAGCATGAAAAAGTCTTCTGATTAAGAGTGCCACTCGGTAGTCTTAACTCAATAAGTAGGAGAGAATCATACAACACATCTATACTTCCGAAAAGATAATTCTAAGTCTTCTAAAACATGTTTTTTAAAAATGAGTTTTTCTACTTGTATTGGTTTTTGTACTGAAGTGAAGGACAGCTGGAAGTGCTTATAGCATTAGAGGTAGACTAATTGGTACCTTTTCTTGAGCTAAATTGAAAGCAGTCAACTATGTCTCAGCCTAAGAAGATCACAAATTAGTAGGATCATCTTCCAAGAACATCTGATACCTAGGAGACTTAAAAGGCTGGAGTACAGAACCCAAACTTCATTCTAGAAAAGCTTTTAGCTCTTGGAAAGGGTTCAGCTAGATTACACAAGTGAGTTCTGCTGGTTTTGAACAAACTCAAGGTCATATTAACTAGTAACAGAAAATATTTAAAGGTTATTGAAGAGGGTATCCAATTGTACCTAGATATCTTGACTTTGACCCCAATTTTATATTACCTTTTAAAAATATACATTCTTTTTGGGCCAGACATGGTGGCTCAAGCCTGTAATCCCAGAACTTTGGAAGGCCAAAGTTGGAAGATCTCTTGAGGCTAGGAGTTTGAGACCAGCCTGGGCAACATAGTGAGACCTTCTCTCTACTAATTTTTTTTTTTTTTTTAGTTATCCAGGTGTGGTGGTGCATGCCCATACTCATAGCTACTTGGGAGGCTAGGGTGAGAGGATCTCTTGAGTCCAGGATTTCAAGGCTGTGATTGAGCCACAGCACTCCAGCCTGAGATACAAAGGAACAAAACCCTATTTCAAAATAAATAAATATATATGTATATAACATATGTATAACACATATATGTATACATTATTCTGAGAAACAATTGTTCCTGGAGAAATTTATTAGGGCAAAGACATTCTATATTCCTTTTGCCTCAGTTACCACCCCCCTGGAAGTTTATCCTTTCACATTACAAGCTTACTCATATTGGAGCAGCATGCCTCACAGGAAAATAAATTGCCTTCAGAAAGTAAGGTTGCACCCAGTGCTATGATGGGAGATCAGATATTGCCGTTTCAGATATGAAACTCAGATACCCTACGGTAGATCCAAAAAGCACTTGGTTCCACAGTAGTCACTTTCTTTGGGGCCCTTGGGCTGGGAGCTGTAAGAAAAGGCCACAGAAAACACCTGACCCTTGCCAGGAGGTATCTCAGGTGAACTCAGGTGAGCACAGGATGGGAGAGTTGATTTCCCTAGAGCCAGCTGGCACAGGCGGTCCTAGCAGAAGAAATGGGAGGTGCAGCATGGCGCACAGGTCAGAACTTTGTGCTTGTCCTTGCTTCGTGCTTGACTGATCAGTAACTAATCCTTTACTAATATCACAGCAGGTAGCAAGTTAAAACTCAAGGTAAACTTGGAAATCAAGTAGTTCAATTCATTCACATTTCAGAGGTTAAAAACCAAGACCCAGAAAATGTAAAAGTCTCTCCCCAACATATTTCTGTATTTATGTTTAAATGTCAATGTGGGGTGTGACAGCATTTCAGACCAGATAAGACTCCCGGGTGTGAAGACCTCCGTGGGGACGCATGCTCAGTGTGCAGGTACTTGGCTCCCTGACTGCAACAGCTCCCAGAGACAAAGACAAGAGGTGGCTGCCTCCTACAAGCAGCAACTTAATCTGAGTTCCTCATGCGGGGCGATCAGCAAAGTGCTTGCAAGTGGGAGTTCACTGCTGGGGTTCAGAGGCGCCTTCTGCGTGTGCAGACTGCCTTAGGGAACGAAAGCTACCAACAGAGTGAATGATGTTGACATTCAGCATGGATTTCTTAATTTTGTTCATTAAATCTTTTAAAGAAAATTTTTCTAGCAATAATTCATCTGTAGATAAGAAAAGCTTGGATGCAGATACAATTTCTTAAAGGGTGCATCTTGCTGAATTGCTGTTTAGAAAGACAAAGCACACACCCTCATTTTACCATGTCGGCTCTTCATCGCCTGTATTTTATGTCACACAGTTTCTACAGGAAAGAGAAAATCCTAACTGGAACAGGGTAGAGGATAGTACGGGGAAAGGTCAGCAGACATCCACAGTACTGCTCCCCATAAAGTGAATCCAGAGCCCTTGAGGACAGCCTCCTTCCAGAGCTCCCTCAGACAGCCAGTACCGAGTGTGACGTTTCCAGCCTTTGTGGACGGGCCCCTAGCCCAGACAAGTGTGATGTCCTTGTCCCCAAACCTCCCTTAAAGAACCCTAGGCAATTATCAAAGAGCACTTGTGGTCAAAACAAAAGAAGGCTACTCTGGGGCTAGGCCTGACCCCATCTTCTCTTTTTCTTATGTTAGTTAGGCAAACAAACAACACCCCAACTCCTCAAGGCAAACAACTGAACCCAGATCCAAACCAAGGTAATAAAAATATAAAAGATCTTGCCATTCTCCACTCCAGGGCCACAGCAGTGGCAGTCAGAGATACTGTGAGCTGCTCTCTGTACAGAGAAGGCCTCGTTTCTCAGTCTGTGACCCCAAGCTGACTGGGGCCAGCAATTCTTCAGAGACCTGTGTATGTCCAGGCTCGTCATAGCCCTTCTCCCTACCTTCCAGCGCTAGAAAGTTACTAATCCCCCACCCCACCCCCACCCCGACACACCCTGCGCACAACCAGGTCAGCCACACGTGCTCACAGACTCCCCTGCTCCCGTAGTGCTAGACCTGGAGGCAGCTCAACTGTGTATGTTTTTCCCTTGACTTTTTCCCTATGCTTAGCATTCCTTTCCTTCTTTTCTGTGTACAAAGCTCCCTTTGAAGTAAGGGGTTTTTTGTAGCAGAGATAAAGCTCTATCTCTTTGAGCAGTATTATAATGTTCCCAGGTAGAATATTAAAGTTAATAGCTTTTCTCTTATGCATTGCAAACTCACAGAGACCATAATCTCTCCTACTAAAGTAGACATAAGAATTTTTAGCCCTAAACCGTGCTTTGGGGAGAGAAGATTGAATGAAACTGCTCTGAAGTTTTGTTGATGAATTAATTTCTTTTCCGTTGCTGGTAATGGAAATGTGAATGTTGAATTTAAGCTCTAATTTAACACAGTTTTCACTTTTCCTGCAGCACCTGAAATTCTCAGAGGCTGTGCGTATGGACCTGAGGTGGACATGTGGTCTGTAGGAATAATCACCTACATCTTGTAAGTGAAGAAAACCAATCTCTGTGCAAAGTGTTTGCCTTTCTGTAACATTTTCTAGGTACCTGTAGTACTCATAAAAACCAAGATTACTTTGACTTTTTATGATTTTCTATCATGTACTAAAGTAGTTATAGGATTTTCTGAAAATGAGCATTCATTTTTATTTTATCATTTTCTTAGGGCAAGAACTTCTGTCCAGTGTTTTTCTGTGGCTTATCTGCTATTCTGTATATGAGAGATTTGGGGAATAATTCATTATTTGACAAAAGTAATGAATGCAAAACCCAAGTCCACCTATTAAACTTGTTTTTGTTTTACTTATTTACATCATATCTAAAATAATTAGACTTTTAGTCCTTCTAAAAGGCAAGTGGCTATTTAATTTTTTACACAACCCCAAACTGGTATATTTCTTATCAGGAATACTTTAAAGGCATTTTGCTACCAATTTTGTTTCCAATCTCTGTTGGGTTTTCTAGGACTTTGAGTTTAATACCATACACAAATTTCTCTGGGGGGAAAAAATGAGATAAATATTTTACTCTCTGGCATTCTTGGCTCTGTTCCTGAGTTCCTGTCTAATATGAAATAAGGAAATTCAGGAAATCCAAATAGATGTTAGAATCGCACATAATGAGGAAAATCACCAAACAAATGGAAGAGTGTCTGAAAAGGAAGATTGCTGTAGGACAACTAAAAAACAAGATATCGAGTTCAAGAGTTTAATTCAAAATAAGCAGACTTTGTTGCCACTTAGAGAACACTGCAGGCAGTTGTTAGGATCTGTAATATTCAAATCTATAAAATTTTGGAGGACTAAAAAGAAAGTATATCAGTCTTCTTGGACTGCCATAATGAAGTATATAAACTGGGTGGCTTAAACAACAGGAATTTATTTTCTTGCAGTTCTGGAGGCCCAGAGTTCAAGCTCAGGTTGTCAGCATTGTTGGGTTCTGGTGAGGGCCCCCTTCCTGGCTTGCAGGTGGCCACCTTCTCACTCATCCCCACGTGGTAGGGACAGAGACAGACCAAGTTCTCTGATGTCTCTTCTTAGGAGAAAACGAATCCCAGGATGACTGGGCCCCACCCTCATGACCTCATCTGAACCTGATTACTCCCCAAAGACTCATCTCCAAATACTATCACTTTAAGGGCTGCAACGTATGACTTGGGGAAGATATGATCCAGTCCATAGCAAAAAGAGTTGTTTGGGGGCGGCGCCTGTGGCTCAGTGTGTAGGGCGCCGGCCCCATATGACGAGGGTGGCGGGTTCAAACCCAGCCCCGTCCAAACTGCAACAAAAAATTAGCCGGGCGTTGTGGCGGGTGCCTGTAGTCCCAGCTACTGGGGAGGCTGAGGCAAGAGAATTGCGTAAGCCCGAGAGTTAGAGGTTGCTGTGAGCTGTGATGCCACGGCACTCTACCCGAGGGCGGTACAGTGAGACTCTGTCTCTACAAAAAAAAAAAAAAAAAAAAAGAGTTGTTTGGGAGTTTTTTTAATTTGTTTTTAACTTAATAATGATCTTAGAAAGTGCAATGTCCAAGTCTTAAGGGCCAGGATTGGGATAACTGGCGTAAGACCCCCAAGCATTTTAGCAAATTCTAAGTTCATCTGTGTATATGTATTGGTTGATAGCTGAGACAAAAAAGGTTTTAAAAGCAGCCCACAAAATAGCCATCTGTTGATTTTAATGTCAAAAGATATTTTCAGCATTCAATTCTCTGTGTCTCTAGAATATATTCAAGCTTGAGAACAATTTGGAGAGGTAGAAAACCATTTTTTTTCTTCCAGAAAGTGCAAACTCTTTGGTAATTTATGTTTGCCACACTAAGTGCCTAATTCATTACAATGAATCCCTGGCTGTCTTGTAGAACTCCTTCTACTGTGTTTGAGATCACTTTTATACTAGGCAGAGAATGTCACCTGGATTATGTTAGTGACGTATCATGCTTAGCGACAGTGAGTGAAAAAGTGACTTATACACATAAAAGTTTAGGTTTGCCCTTAAAACGTAAATGCAATCAGTGTAACCTGGCTTATTGTACCCTCAATGAATCCCCAACAATAAAAAAAAAGAAAAAAAAAACGTAAATGTACCCAATTACAATTTTGTGTTGAAATATACTGGGAGGTGTTGAGATACTCATGGTAGAAAAGAATGTGGAGAGATGGAAGTCAAAAATTAAATTCCTTTCACCCAGAGTAGCTGGAATATGGAATGAGTCAAACTCCATAATATGATCACGGACATGGGGAAATGAAGGGAAAGACAAATAATCGTTTGAGAAACACTTTATTATAACCCTGAAGATAAATTTAAAAATCTATCATAGTCCTTACCTTTAATTTATAACCATACAAATTTGTTTATATTTCTTTTGTCTTTATAGACTTAAGGCAATTAATTAATAGGTGTTAGCTGAAAGTAAGAGTAGCAGCCCTCAATATGAAAACACCGATGCTAGTTACAGCTAATGCTCTTAGTTCTCGACTAACTTCTGTCAGTTCCTAAGCCTACGGACTTTTTACTTAGCTCGCAGTTCACTGATAATTTCTGAAGTCCACCAAGCACATCTCCTTGATCCATTTTCTCTACAGGGTCGTGCCCCTGGATTTCCGTGTCTCCTTTTTTGTACCAGCTTAGCTTTGCTGTGTACTTGGTGGCTTCCTCATCACCTGAGACTTTGACCTCTAGACAGCAGTCACTCATTCCAACATAGTGGCTTGGGGCCGGAAGGGGGCAAAGTACAGAAATAACAGATTAAAGAATTAGAACTAAGAATCCATTTGTTGACAAAGCCTGGCAAAGTAAATGTTGCAGTGAAACTACGTTATGATTTTCAGTCAAATGCTTTCTTCTGTGTCCCAAATATTGAGCCCCCTGTTTTACGTACCCTTGCCTTATATATGTAAACTCTGGGGTTTATTTTTTTATTTATTTTATTTTTTTATTTTTTTTTTTTATTAAATCATAGCTGTGTACATTGATATGATCATGGGGTCTGGGGTTTATTTTTGAAAAAAAGCCATGAATGAAAGTTTGGTCCTTACTAACCTCTGCTCACTCTTGCCCCTGTTCTTATGGCTATTGCTGCACTTTAATCCTCCATTGTTTCCTTCTTAAAAGCTGAATTTCCTTCTTATAAGCTTAAAAGCTTGTCACCTTCACGCTTCTTGGTATGACTTTGCTATTTCCAAAGATGGCAATAGGCTAAAAGTGACGGTCATTCTATTGTTTCTCCTGGTAATTCTGGTCTCTCCACCTGTCACTCCCAGATCCTCTGCCCCACAGACACACCTGCAAGAGTGGGCCTCCTGGTCTGACCGTATCAGATGATCTCAGAGACCCAAATCTTCTCCTTCCCTTTTATCATTACGGTTCTGCCCAGAGGCTCTGGGACTTGGACTGCATAATACACTCACTCCTCAGGCCGCTGTAATCTGTCATTGTTGGAATCAAAATATTACCATTTCTGCAGAGATTTTGCACCATGTGTGCACACGCGTGCGTGTGTGTTTACTGCGGTCTCACATTCCTTCCATTTTGGGCATTTCAGGCTGATACAGCATAAACTTTTTACCTTGGTCACCAAAGCACAAAGTCACTGACATGTTTAAATGAAAGAAAAGGCATTGGAGCACTAAAACTTCTGAATTGTCGTTTGTGTCTCCAAATTTTCAGAAGGGGAAACGTAAGGAGCTTCCTGAGTTAAATCCGGAAAGTTGGCTAATTTCCCCATGACAAACCGGCTGCAGGCCATAATTTTCTAGTAATGTGGAGGGGCAGAGAGGGCCAGGCAGGGCCAGACTCTCCTTGTCAGGCATGCATGGCAGGGTGCTCCCATCTCTCCCAGGCGTCTCTTCCCAAGGTGGGTCTAGAGTGCCTTCTCCAAGCAGACTGCGTGGTTGGGAGGAGGAGAAAGCACCGGCTCCGCCCTCTGCACTTTTCCCGACTTGTCTTTTCCCAGCTGGTTCCAGAATATTTGGAAAAGACAAAGACTCTCCCCATGGGACATTCTGTAGGGAAAAGCACATCAGAATCGACTTATTCCTAAAAACTCACCCTATTAGGATGCATTTGATTTTTTCATCCTCTGCCCCAACCTGACTGGCTCTGGGAAAGAATTAGGGAAGATGTCTCTTATCTTATTCATTCCTGCCACACCACACCCATTCTTTTCAGATACAACGCCTGTGACACAAGCCCTGGCTGGGCGCTGGTCCCTAGTGATTTCAGAACCCCCCGCTCATTTCTAAGCAGTGGAGGCTTGGTGGGTCCAGACAAAAAGCTCGCTCTCTTTAGGATGCCCAAGATGGTCCCCTGTTCCCTGTCTCTCACTTTTCCCATTAATTTTAGGCTGATCCTGTAGAGGAAAGTGAAAGTGAATAGAGTGACACTTCTTTCAGATGTACAAAAGTGAGGGAGGTTACAGAGTCCCCCTCCTTCCCGCCCCTTCTAGAGATGCCCAGCGACAGGTGGAGCTCCAGACCCAGGGGTCAGGAGCAGGGACAGGCAGCCTGTGGGGCCTGGAGCAGGTGAGCACAGACAGGGCAGAGGGGCTGTAGTGGGAGTCAGCCATACTGCTGGCCAGGGGCCCAGGTGGGCACGATTTCCTTTGAGCTTTGCATAAACCTGAATTCCCCACCAGAGAGGATGTGTGTGAGGAGCAAGAAACAGTGAGTCCCATTAAGAGAGAATAATAATAATAAATTACCTTGGACAAAAAACAGAAGGGAGGGAGGGTGACACAAAAATGAGGTCACGGAGGTCGCCCACCCCTGGGGCCACATCCGCACAGCTAATTGTACATTTTTAAGGCTGTCCCCTGATAACAGTTTTAGCTCCTTCCTTTGTTTACTCTGAAATCCAAACTGGAAGAGGAATGAATCATAATACTTGATTCATTTCCACGGAGGAATTCATCAAATATGGCAGAATAAAAATGAGTGAAAAATATTTTCTTCCAATTTTTAATCTCTTTACTCTCAAAATCCTAACTCTTCCATTTTATAGTAATTGGAACTCAAATCAACCTCTCTCTCTTTCTGTCTTCCCAGTTCCTGTGGGGGGAAGAAAATCTGTGGAAAGTCCTTAGCATAATGTCTGTCATGACGTTAGCTATTAGAATTCGTGTTTTTATGTGTCATAAATTTTTTATTATAGCTTTTTTGTAGAACTCCTATGTTGTTTTTATGTCAGTCCTACTTCTTAAAGACAGAATTGAGTGTTTATGTTATTGACAATGAATTGTAATAAGGCAACCACACACCTTTACTGAGTAGAATTGCTTCCATAACAGGAAGCTGTGTAAAAAGACAGTGTTGAATTTCCACAGAGATTTGATGAAATAGACTTAAACTTTTAAAGACATTTTATTCCCTATATTTTGTCCCTCTAGACTTTGTGGATTTGAACCATTCTATGATGAAAGAGGTGATCAGTTCATGTTCAGGAGAATTCTGAATTGTGAATATTACTTTATCTCCCCCTGGTGGGATGAAGTATCTCTCAATGCCAAGGACTTGGTAAGTGTGGCCAAAACAAAATGAAATCAATTCGTTTTAACTAATTAATGGGCAATGCTATTTTTAAAAATTTGGCCCCTATCATTTTTTTTAATTTTAAAGTACTTTTTAATAAAATGTACATTAATGAATTTTCCTTTTAGGTAGTAAAGCAGATATGTTTTGACTCATCATTAGCAGAATTATCACAAATTACAGTTACTGGGGTATTAAGGAGCTTTTACTACTGGTCAGTATAGAGCCTTGCTTATGAAGAATGCTATTGGGTGAATCCAAACATAATTTAAATAGAAGAATTCTACTTTAACATGCTTTCCATTTTCTAGAGTTAGATATGCTTTAAATAAAGAAATGTTGTGTAGTGAAATTTCATTCAAACATAATAAAATATCCTGATAACAACACAACTCCCGTTACATACCATTGGCATTATAAAAAATGTTCCACTGTATTAATAGTGCATTTTATTTGTTTGTTTGACATTGTGTTGCAATTGCTAACATTGGAGTTCATTTGCATTTGGGAAACATACACTGATTGGGGAGGTGATCTACCTCTTCTAAATAAAGATGCTAACATGAGATTGAAATGTTTACCTTCAATCCTCTAGAGAATATCTTCATATAAATAGTCCAAAACTGACTCCTTAAGAACAGATTAGATCTCTAATTCTAGGAGTCATCTAGTCCTCCTCTGAGTGTGCTAAAGACTACAGAGGTGATATGACTGCCACAGGCCATACAGTGTCTGGGCAGAAAGACGTTACTAGGACCGGTGCAGGTTTCCAGACTCCCTTTCCATTACTCTTTCCCTTCCAGCATTCCTGGCTTACTCACTGTGTTCTTTCATGGAACTGGTCTCTGAGGCCCATGGTTTTCCAGTGTGACTGGGAAGAGAAGGGTACTGTGCTGCCATGTAGCTGTATCATCCCAGCTCCCTCCTCATGGCAGACCCTACGCTCCTAAACAGCTCTGGAATCCATCCTCTTCTCTCCACCTCCACACCTCGGTCCCAGGCCAAGCCACCATCTTCTGCCACCTGGACCACTGCTACCACCTCTTCTCGGGTCTCCCTGACTCTCCCATATCCTTCCCAAACATACCTTCCCAGAGGCTCCAGAGGGATGGTCTTATGAACAGATCACATCATGTCGCTCCCCCAATGTAAGGCTCTTAGGGTATACTCCCATGCCCTTACAAGATCTACCTGGCACTGCCTGGTTGGAGCCGGCCCCCCATCGTCCCCACACCTTCACGAGCTTCATAGCCCTCCTTCCTGAGCTCTTTTCACTTGCACATCAGACTTCCAGATCCTCAGCAGTGAAGCTCAGAATATTGGTCACTGCTGTCTTTTCTGCTTTGTAAGGTTCTCTCCTTCTTCCTCCCCCTCTCATTCTCTTCTCTCTCACTCTCCCCCTTCCAACACACACACACACACACACACACACACACACACACACACCCCTCTTTGCCTTGATGACTCTTCTCCTATAACCCTCGTTGCCATTAGACATCCCCTGGGAGGCAAGGGCACCTCCCCATCCATTCCATCCCTTCCATAGTTGGTTCCTTCAGCATGTTCTTCCTTTGTCCCTGGCCTCCCCATTTCCTCAGTGGTCTTTAATTAAATTATAAACTCTTGGAGAGGACAAAATGTGCACTCAGATCTTACTAGATGGGCATATAGTATAGGCTCAATTAATGTTCACTGAATGAAATAATGAATCAGGTGTGTCAGGGTCTGACACATGTGGACTCAGGTGCTGCTTTTCTCATGACCTAGAAGTGTGACCTTGGGCTTGTCAGCTGACCTCTCTATGTGTTTTTCTCATTGAGGATGATAGTGGTACCTATCTGTAGGTTGTAGTGAGAATTAAGAGCACACAATGCACCTTAAGTAACTGGCACCAACTAACTCTGCCCTCCACAGATCAGGCTCTCTAGTCCAAAGCCATGTTCCTTTTTTTGCAAATGCTACAGAAAAGACATGAAGGAAAACCAGATCACATTAATTTCTCATTTTGACTTGCTGCCCAATTTTGTTAGCCTATGTCCCTTCTTCTTAGGATGTTAGGGTTAGTTAGAAAAAACCTTAGACCTAAAATCATCCCAAACCCCTCATTTTACACAGGAGCAGGCCAAAGTCAGAGAGACTGACCGTCTTGGCAGCGTCATGGTACAGTGGCCAGACAGCGAGCTCTGACACACAGTCAAGTTTGAATATAGGCTCTGCCACTTATAAACTGATCTTAGGCAAGTCCCCAAGTCTTCCTGAGCTTCCTTCCATACCTCGTTTATCAATTGGTGCTAATAGTTCCAAACAGTAAGGTTATTGAGAGTCTTACTTAAGTTTTCAGAGAGTTTTACATGTATCTAAAATCCATGTACAAAGGAATTAAGGTAGAAATGAGGTCTTGTGAGAAAGGACCTGGGGAGTGTCCAGAGGCTCTCTATTCATATGCACGCCTGTGTCTGGGTCGCCAGAGGACTTAAGAGACAACCAGGGCTTGTGCACACCTGCTGGCTCCAAATAGTCTCCACCTTATACCAGGTCACTCCTAGTGAGCCCAGGGCCATGGATTATGTCATGTGTTGCCTTTTCTGGCATTCACAGGTAGGAGGAAACCTCCCAGAACAGGCTGCATTGGGGGGAGGGGGGAGTTGGTTCAGTCCTATAAGCAAATCATGCCCTCAAGCCGCTGACTTCTTTACTTTGATTCTGAAATGGCTTTTAAGCCCTGACTTCATTCCTTTAAGTACCCTCTAGAGAAAGATCTAGAAACCTCAAGATAGAATAGTAAGATAGTATTCCATAGGGGCTAGGGTACATCCCTTTATTTGCCATTGAATCCTCATGGAAAGAAGAATGATGTGTGATGATTCCATTACCATGGAGATGTATTTTAAGTTCTGAATTTTAGGTGATTGAAAAGTGCAGCCTAGAATTATCAGATGCCGGTTCTGCCTTCATAGAACTTCGAGTCCACAGACAAGCAAGGAAAGCAGCCTGCCAGTTTGGGGACGCATGACTGTCAGACCCCTTCAGCTGCTGCCCCCAGAGCAGGTCTTTCCCACGGTGATCCCTGAGGGCTTAAACAGTTTTTAATGTGTATTTACTATTATTGAATGTATAACTACCGTTAGGAAAATAAAACAAGACCTAGATGTTCACAAGCTGAGGGCAAGCCCATGTCACCATAAAAATCTCTCTGAGTTTATGGTTCTTTACAATTTCAGGTCAGAAAATTAATTGTTTTGGATCCTAAGAAAAGGTTGACTACCTTTCAAGCTCTCCAACACCCGTGGGTCACAGGTAAAGCAGCCAATTTTGTACACATGGACACGGCTCAAAAGAAGCTGCAAGAGTTCAATGCTCGGCGCAAGCTGAAGGTAAGATAGCCTAGTTTTGTTCTGGTTTTTTTTTTTTTTTTTTTTTTTTGCAGTTTTTGACTGGGGCCAGGTTTGAATCCGCCACCTCTGTTATATGGGCCTGGCACCCTACTCCTTGAGCCACAGGTACCACCCAGTTTTGTTCTGTTTTTTAAGAAAAAAAGAGACTTTGTCTTGAACTCGAAATAAAAGTTCAATCCTTCTTTATCTAATGCTATTATCCATCTCCTGTGGCACCAGGGAAAATCCTGCTTTGAAATCCCAACAACACTGCCACAAACCCACTTACAGTTTTGTTATCTCCTCATATGAAACTCATTATTCATAAAGAGGAATGCATCAGATGTTGAGACTGACTCACCAAGTTATTGCTGCTTCCCATTAATTAAGGCGAACTGCTTGAACAGTGTTGTTCATTCAACCTGTTCATTCAGTAGAAAGTTGTTTTCCTTTAGAATATGTAAAATTTGGAAAATAATTTTTTAAACTAAATCTGGTAATATAGGTAATTACTATACTTGACAAAAATTAAAATGGTATAAATGATAAAGAAAATCATTCACCAAAATATATCTACTTTTATATAATACATATGGAATACAGATTAGGTGCTTTTTTCTGTTTCACAATGGTGTTTAGAACTAGGTATATAAGATGGAAATCTCAGAATCTCCATCTGGGGGTTAACAATTGACTCTGAATAAATCTGAAGGGTTCCATGGTCAAATTAATTTGAAATTACTGGGATTGAAACCATGTTGACTTAATTTAGGATTTCTCATGCTAACTTGACCATTGAACTCTTTCATCCTCATAATAAGTTCTGATACCCACGGAATGGGTGTTCCACAAAACAGATATTTTGGGAAACACAGTCTAAATTTTTTAAAACTGGTTATCCATGGGTAAGCATATTTACTTAGGCTGTCAATTGTCCAGATGAGTAAATACACTAATTTGGGATTAAAAGGTTTTGCTGTTTGTCCTCAAATAAGTTTTCATTCCGCAAACAATCTAGGAATAATATACTTTGAAAGACTGAACACTAAGCTATAAATCAGACTCCCTAAGAGCGAAGTTGGGGCTGAGCTCTAATTTGGGACTACAAGCGGAAATAACACTGACACTGTTCCTGTCTCCTATCAGGCAGCGGTGAAGGCCGTGGTGGCTTCTTCCCGGCTGGGAAGTGCCAGCAGCAGCCATGAGAGCCACAAGGCCAGCCGAGACCCATCTCCAATTCAAGATGACAGCAAGGTGGGCACAGCTCTTCCAGAGGGAGAGAAAGAGGCTGAGCTGATGACGGTGCAGACCTCCGAGGAGGTTAAAGATGCAGATATCAGTGCTGAGAAGGCCCCCGAGACGGCGCAGGAGGATGAGATGAAGGTGGCTGGCGACGAAATAAAGGAGGGCCTCATGGAGGAGAGCTGGAAGACTATGAAGGAAGCCACAGCCCCCAAAGAAGGGCAAGAACAGCCTGCTGTGGGGTTTGGGATGCCACAGCAAGATGTGATCCTGCCAGAGTACTAAGTCGCCTTCCTGCAGAGGTGGAAGCCAAGCCCTAGCATTTTATGGACTTTGTCCTTCGGCAAGGAAGGTGTGGAAGCATGATATGCACTATAGTGATTCTGTTTTTGAGGTGCAAAAAAAAAAAAAAATACATATATACCAGTTGGTAAATCCTAACTTCATGCATGTGACTGCTTTATGAAACTACTAGTGTCTTCTACGGCATGTAATGGATACCTAATACCCATGAGCTAAATTTGAAATTGCAATTAAACCCAACATTACACTTACAGACATACATTTTCAGCAACCAGTGGTACACATTTGGAGTGAATAGTGGCAAAGCGTTTTTGCTTTGAATGGCCATCCTTCACCCTTTGGTGAAGAAACCTTTGGGTTTCTCACGAGGCAGTAATTTCTCTGCAGGATTGCTTGGCTAATGTTAAGTAGCACTATACGACATGTTCTCCTGACTCTCACAATGTTTTACTTTTTATAATTAATGTGTTCAAAATGTTTGTAAGAAGGTGGTTATAGGGGATAGTTGTATATTATGTGCAAAAAAAAAATGCCACTTACAATGGTAAGAAATTGAAGCATACTTTTAAGGGCCGTGAAACCATAGGACCCTAAAGCTTGTATGGAGAACGCCTTTTTATTTTATTCTTACTTATATATACTGTATTAATAACAACCAAAATGTTCTTTCATAAAATTCTGCCATTTTACAATCATGGAGAAAGTATTTAGCCCAGTCCTGCTGGGTTTCACCTGCTAAGAGAGACCCAGTCGAGTTTCATTCTCCCCTCACCTCTCCAATACGATGTCCTTCATCCTTGTGATGGACAAGCCGGGGGGTAGAGGGCAGAAACTTACAGAAGAAAAGGAGGAAAGGATAGTATTTAGACTGATGAAATAAGATTGATTACTTTTCATTTTCCAGATACAATTGTATTTACTTGTGAATTTATACAACCTGACAGGAGCATTACAATGGATAATCTCTACAATTACCAATTTTCAAATATTCAGAAAAATCTATTCTGCAGGTTGGCTCCAAAATGTCTGAATAAGATATGATTCCATTATAAGATCATTCATTATCCACTTTCTAGAGTAAGGAAATATGTTTACCAAAAACAAAACAAAACAAAACAAAACTCTTATCTCCAACTGATTTATATCCAGATATACTACTTATGAACTAAACTTATTTATGAAAAACTAGTATATCTTTTTCTCATACTTGGAATGGAAGTCCTCATATTTTACAATGTAGTTTTGAAAATGTCTTTGTCAAGAAATTTAGCACAATTAAACATTTTATTTACCTTAAAAAGCAAGCAAAACAAAAATAAAGAGAAAACACTGATTTCAAATCAGACTCTTGAGATGCTAGAACATTGGACCTACTACTAATATTTATTGTATTTTTTCCCCAACATATAGTTTTTCTTTGACTTTTGTAGGAACATTTATCCCTTAAAGAAATTGCATTAAATACAAGTATCTCAAATTTATTTCTAGGCTGAGTTGAAATGAACATTTTATCAAATTAATTATGTGTCACATTTTAGTGGATTTTCTTAATTTTAAGAAAGAATTATTTTCAAAGACCAAAATAAAGACAATAAAAAAACAACCATCACATAAAAGTCCTCATCACAAAAAAAGAGATCTTAAATCTTTTTGGTTCTTCTTCAAAACTATTAAATTGGAAAATGAAATGAAATCTCTGGTTTCTGGAGACTGTTGGACCTCAGTAGACATTCCTCTTTCCAAGCACAAATCTCCCCTTACTATTCTCAATGGAAGAAAGCAAGATGGGATTTCTTCTCTTCCATAGGTGAGGGCCTCACAGGCCAGAGTGACACGGAGGCCCTGAAGGGGCACATCTTCTGGGCTCAGGACATCATTTTGTATTTTGTTTGATCTTTACTATCTCTGATCTCTGATAGTAAAGAGCCATAGAGCCATTTATCTTCTTCTTTCCTCTTTCTTTCCTTCCTTCTTTAATTATTCCCTCTCAAAATTCCCATTTTGGCTGTTTAAAGGGCTCACTATTTTTAACCTTAAGAATACCTTCTTAAGTATTAAGATTTCCATTTGAGGTCAACATCCTGGTGTACTTTTCCCCGTGAGACTTAACAGATATGTGTGGTAAATGTCCATCAGAAGAGTGCAGAAGAGAAGGAAAAGGGGTCTTGAAGAAAGTGGCAGTGAGCTGGATGATCAGGACACAGGATTCCTTTCAGCCTGTTCCAAGGGCAGTTAGATCATTCCAACACCAGGGCAGACCGCGTTCATCAGGCCTGTGGACTATAGGATCCCAGGGCCAAGTGTGTTTCAGAATTTACCCCTTTAAATCAGTGCACATGGCTATCCTTTGGTGAGTACTCAAGAATCTCGGCAATTTGTATCTTTCTTTAACCCAAAAACTAAGAATTTTGGCAATTTCCTCTATCTTTTTTTAATTTGTAAATGAAATTCCCTTAAAAATCAGTGGGATTGTAAAATTTTGACTTCTATGTAAAAGATAAACTCCTGATAATGTCTACACAGTGGCTAATTTAGTAGTTTGGGGAGCAAGTCAGAGTTTCACAAAAATTGGTCATTTTCAAAGTATTCCAAGATTTCATATGAATACATCCTAAGTTAGGATAATTATGTTAACATTTCTGAAAGAACAGATAACATATTGCTTGTTAAAATGGGACACATTATCTATCTCAAAGATTACTTAGCTAAATAATGGTAGACAAATTGAGACAATTTGAGAAAATATTTCCTAGCATTACTCCTAATTGACAGTGTAGTCACAAAGCAAAATAATAAAAGAAATTTCAGCGAAGAACAGTAAATTACATTTTGTATTTCGGAGCTGACAATTATCTTTTTATGTTATTGGTTTTTATTTTGAGGTAAGTTCAGATACACAGGATAAACTAGAGGTTTTTTTGTTTTTTTTTTACCATGAAGGACAATCTTGAATTATTTTCCCCATAAAAAAAGTCTAATTGGAGTCCTGGTAATCTTTCCCAAACTTTTATGGGCTCATTTGTCCTACAGACACATAAATAAATAAGATAAAAATCAGAATAATATGGTTGTAGAAGTTCTTGGCCAGAACAAGTGCTGTCTAAATATAATTTAAGTCACACGCATAATTTAAAATTTTCTATTAGTCACATTTTAAAAAGTAAAAAAATGAAATTGATTATATTTTTAATATGATATATCCAAATATTATATAATATATAGCCATTATTAAAAATCAATGAAGTATTTTTGATTCCCTATTTTTTTACTAAGTTTTTAAAATCAGGACTATATGTTAAACCTTTAGTACATCAAATTCTCAGTGGCCACACCCAGCTAGTGGCCACCATATCAGAATCACTTCTGATCAGAGGCCTGCTGATTTTAAGCAAAGTGATGTTGGAATTTCTATGCTAAGACTTAAGCTGCCTCCACTTTCACATTGATGAGTTGGTGGGAGGCCAAATAGAAAACGTTTTAGAAATGTCACAGCCTTAAGTAAAAAGCTATTGGCACTCCCAACCATTCTTGTGCTTCAGGGTGTCAGGGTTGAGTTTGTTTTCCTGGTCCTTGTTTCCCAGAGCCAAGAATGGGTCCTGGTACCAAGACAGGTCAAATACAGACTTCTGCAGGCAATTCACGCAGCAGTGTTTATTGCGCAGTGAGATGAAGTCTTACAAGGGGAAAGTATGTCCCAAAGAGGGAGGAGTCCATTCCCAGAGCAGAGGAGACTCTGGATTTAACACGGTCTTTTTATGTTGGCTCTTTAATTCTATGTTAAGGGGTAGGGACAGAATAATCATGATTTTTCCTTGGAAAGGGGTGGAGACTTAGAATTGATACCCTCCCACTTTTTATCCTTATATGGCTGGCTCAGGATCTGTCGTGGTGCCAGGGGTGTGATGTTTCTCCTGCTAATGTATGTTAATAGGGGAAAGGTGACTTTTGGTCCTGAGCGCCTAGTTCCTAAGTATGCTCCTGGCTGGGAAAAGTCTGTAAGCTCAAGTTCCCATCATTGTGCTTTCTTTTCTCTGTTCCTATGACCCTCACCCTGACCACACCTTACCTCCAGTACTGCCACCTGCACCTGTCCCTAAGATTCCACTGGAGAGACTTAGGGCCTGCTGTGCTTTCTTTTCTCTGTTCTTATTGGTCCTGACCCCTCAGGCCCTGAGTACATCCTCTTAGCTCCTACCCTCCACCCGCACCTGTTTCTAACAAGAAGAGAAGAAGTGTTTCCCAGAGTGACTTTAAAGAACAGGACTTCTCTGGTGTTGCTAAGTTATCTAATGACTTCAGTCCCTCTGAGTCCTCTTGACTGCAGCCTGCAGTCTCCTGAATACTGCCACAAAGCATGTAGTATTCTTGCTTACCAGAATCTTCTGTCAGCCAATTAGTGTCTCCACTCAGGATGGACCAGCATATAGCATCTGGTTTTGTTGGCCTGGACTAAGACAGCCCCCATCCTTCAGTTGCCAGCAATGTGTCTTTGTAGAAATCTACTGAACTGTACCAAATTAACATTTTGAAGATTGCATGATAATGGTGATATCATGCCAGTTTCTCCCAAAATGGGAATATGACCATTGCCTGGCATTTTTTTAGATTTTCTTAGAAGGATTTAATCAACACTGCCATTACACACAGATTCAAAGAAAGGCTTTCTGAAATTTTTTACATACTGATTACAATATAATTCTCTAGGTTCTATTGTCATTTTTAGTGCAAGACTTAAAAAGAAAAGAAAAGTTTGCCTCTTACTATGACCTCAGTTATATAGTATTTTAAACATTTTTATAACTTACAATGTTTAGCAATCGCTATGTCCAGCCTAACATTCAGGGATGAGGTGCCTATAGGCTGAAGATATGGAAAGAGCTATTTTGTTTAATAATTCAGTTTTTATTGCACAGAAACAGCTGGTTGCTGTTTCTTTTTCAAATTGGAAAAAGAAAAGTAAATGCCAGAAAAGGCAAAGAATAAAGTTAGCAAGCCATTTATTCTGTTTTAGGATTGTTCTTGCAAAGCAAATTTTTAAAAAGTTAGCAAAGTGAATCAGCACTAGATTTTTCTTGATGAAGGTTGACTGAATATATAATTGACAAATATATAGGGCAGAGTCAATTACATAATTACAGTGCCATTGTGTAAATTATTTGCCATTGCAGAATATTCAGTCTGATTATTCTGGTCTACTTTAGATGGTGCAAAAGTTGCCAGGCATTTACCTACATACAAGAATTTGTAATACTGTAATTATTGCCTATTAGGCCATATTCCAATTTCCTGAATGTTCATTACTGATATGTCCCTGATCAGGGTCATTGCTAATGTTTAACACTGCTTAATTGTTAGACTCCGTGTGTCTGCAATGTTTTCTTAATGTTTATGAACGTGTATGTTCAATATTGATATAATAATATTCATAAGCACATGATAAGCAGAAGAAATTGTACCCAAAGCTTTTCTATAAAAAGTTTTTCAAAGTCCTTTTATTCCCCTGACACACTCAGGGTGAGTTTCTGGCTCCTGGACAAATAATAAAAGAGAGTGACAGCTGGAGTGCTATGAGCTACCCACCCATGGTAGTGAAGTTCAGCATGTCTTCTTTTTATATTTAAACCCACTAAGGGCAAGTTTTTGTCATTACTACTCCTTGTGGATACTACCTGAGATAACATAATATAACTTGCGCTCGTAAAGCTCAACCGTTTATAACTTACCTTGGAGAGCAGTAACCAGCTTGATTAGATTCTGCTTGTTTAAAATTCCAGTTTTCATAAATGCTCTGTGATGTACTTGAGATGGTTTGCTTGTGTAATTTTCACTTTCTTCAAGACTTAGTCTGTTCCCTGTCATCTCAGAGGTCAGAGGTCCACCTACAGCAAGATCGAAGCCTGGCTATGAAATGAACCACCTGACTCCTTTGCAGGAATCAGACACCACTCTAGAGAAGGCCCCAGGCAGCTGACCCAGTTGAGCTCCAAAGAACCAAGTGGGAGGAAACCTCTTCCCATGCTCTGATTGAAAGTGATACAGTTTGAATATTGGTGTATCATCAATGGCTGGTAATGGGATGGTAATGGGACAGATTCCATCAGTCATTTACTCTTTCCCTGTCTTGGTTTGCCTGTTCCTGGACCATGTTTGGTTTCTTCCCTTTGGCCATCAGGTTCATCCTCTTCAGCCCTGGCAGGAGTATCCCAGACTGAAGAAAAAACAGGAGAGGGGGTAAAGACAGAGGTCCTTGATGGTCCAGAATTCAGGTGGAAACTGTAGATAGCAATGCTAAGACTGTAAAATCACACTCTTCTTTTAAATAGTTGTTTTCAGCTCACTTTGAAATTGAACCAGAAACCCCATAGATATGGAATATTTATATCCATTTAATTTTTGCTGTGCTTCATTGTGTCAAAATGACAGGTATTTAATTTTCAGTTATTTAAATAACAATCTCCATTTTCCATTTAAAATACTATTTTGAGCTACTCACATACGATAGACTTTACATTAGAATTTTTGAAAACTGTTGTTCTTCCTAAGCTCTCCCCAACTCTGGGAATGATAATCAGTTTGTGAATGACCAAAGTTTACTAGGTCTGTCCTTCTTTGTCCTCTTCTTGGTAGATGGATAGTAGTTAATCTGTTTTGTAAAGGCTACAATTAAGTATGACTATAAATTGAAAACTATCATTTCCTTTTAGTTTGACCTAATTTATATGCCTATAATACATTAATATACAGCAGCATATGGTGCAAATAGCCTATTCATAATTTAAGATTTTATTTTTCTGTTCATGGCACCCTTCATCTTAGTAGTATTTTAACAGTCATTTATAAGCCAAAAGAATGTTCTAAAATACCCATTTATTAACTAATTAGGTCCAAATGATAGAAGAGTAGTCCTTCATTCCATATCTGACAGATGTTCTGGTATTTCCCTCAAAATATTAAAATGTCCTGTGAGTTCAATGAATGGGAACAGCTGACTTAAGGGTTTAAGTAATTCCCGATGACCAATGAACTAAGGGTATAGGCGAAAGGGATTATTAACAAATAAGTTAGGGGCTAATATTTATACTCACGTTTGTTTGAATGCCGTTGTTCTTTGATTTCTGATTGACATAGACATGTAAAGTTAAGTGTGCATTTTTTTTAAAAGGCAATTTCTACATAATTCTCCAAGGAACTAAATTCTATGATTTACAAAGCAAATCTACCAAAGCCCCACTGCCTTTGGAACACAACCATGTTCTTTACTTTATGTATTGTTTGCGGTGCTTTCTTTTTTTTTTTTTTTTTTTTGTAGAGACAGAGTCTCACTTTATGGCCCTCGGTAGAGTGCCGTGGCCTCACACAGCTCACAGCAACCTCCAACTCCTGGGCTTAAGCGATTCTCTTGCCTCAGCCTCCCGAGTAGCTGGGACTACAGGCGCCCGCCACAACGCCTGGCTATTTTTTGGTTGCAGTTTGGCCGGGGCCGGGTTTGAACCCATCACCCTCAGTATATGGGGCCGGCGCCTTACCGACTGAGCCACAGGCGTTTGAGGTGCTTTCACACTTATATATTGTTTGCGGTACTTTCTCACTACGGAGAGAGTTAAGTACTTTCAACAGAGGCCTGCAAAGCCTAAAATGTTTATCTGGCCCTTTACTGAAGAAAAAAAAAAAGACCTTGAGTTTTCATGGCACCCATGCTTTTTTAATGACTTCTAGGAATCCAGCTTCCCATACTCTGTCTTCTGCTTAGCTTAAACTTCTTATTCCCATTTATTTCTTAGGAACTTAGGAAATTTTGTTTTAGGTTGCAGATGACCTCACAATAATAATTGTGTTGGAGGTCCAACTTAGCGAAACTTCCCTACAGAACTAAATATTCAAAATTGCGTCATTTTTGAGACAAGAAATTTAGAGTATGAATTTATTTGGTTGAGAATGGAATGTAAAAGATTTCTAGCACTTCGAGCATGCTTTAGAAATCTGATTCTTGTATTTAAAATCATGTAAATGACGTATTTCGCTGGCATTTGCTCACGTTTAAGTTAACCTGCTGCTGTTACTAAGCTGAAAAATGAGAAGCCTTTGGTCCTGTATCACAGTGTTCTGCAGTAATTTATATCAATTGGATTTTCGTTAATCATTTATAGGAAACATGCATGATTATGTGGCATTTTATGACAACAACTTGCTTATCCACAGCTTAGGGAATACACAGCCAACTCTTATGTGAGAAAGGAACTTTCCAATCCCTGTGCTTTTCTGAGTGTTACACAGTTCTTTGAAAAGAGAGGGCCTTGAGTAAACGCTTTCCTTTGCTTTTCTTACATGTTTAGAAATCCAAGAAGGGCCCCCTTCTTAGTCTATTTTTGTCACAGAAAAATTGTTCATTCCAAAATAATCTACCTTAAGGAAGGTGACCCAGAGAGTGAGAGAAATGGGCATTCATGACCTTCATGTTTCAGTTTGACCTTCAACATCTGTAGCCAAAGGTTGCAAATGAGGTATTGACTAGAAAATCCATTACAGACTTATCATTAAACCAAAATTAAATATCATGACTTTAAATAATATGCTGTTTTCTTGAAACTGTTGCAGCAATCAATATGATATAGCTGCTGAGATATATCATGGAACTCAGGAACGAAAGATGTGAATCCTCTGCCAGCATCTCATGGTTGCGTGTAGAAGGACGTCCCTGGAAGGGAGAGGGAAGAGATGACAGAACACAGAGTGGGATTCTGCATCCCCACCTGCACACCTTGATTGCTCAGCTTGAAGATAGTCATTGGTGGACTTAAATACCTTAGAAATGAATAGACCAAGGTCAGGAGCTAATTTTCTTCCCAGAAACTAAACAGCATAGTTTAGGAGATATGAGGGCTATATTCCAAGGGCACTTAACAGACATAATCTAATTTTGAAGCTTCTTAGGAGTGGCCCCTTCAAGGAGCCTATTTCCCCAGTCGGCTTTCACTGAGAAATTACTGTCTCCAAAGGAGGAATTGGGAATGGATTAAACCCAGCACCATCCTCCAGGAGTGGACTCTGTAGTTAGAGAGTGAAGCCAAATTACAGCCTGTGCTGGATCTGGGCAGATGGTACTCTGTAGGGATGGGAAGAGGGAAAAGCTTCTTCATGCCTGGAATGATCAAGGAAGCGTCATAGAAACACAGGCTGTGTGTGTGAAGGAGGAGGACAGTCTTTGCAGGGAGGGAAGGGCCAGTGGGCATGTCTGGCTGAGAACTGGTCTGAGCATAGGCAGAGTGGAGAAATGCAAGGCAGAGGAGAGGGGACAGTACTGAATGTGGAAGGCTGAAAGTGCGGCTAAGCAGGCAGCAGGATCTCCATCTTGTGCAAGGTTGAATTACACAGACCTCACTCCGTTCTTATTCTGGGTGGATGCATAGGCACCCTTTCCTCAGAGGAGCATCTAGCCCTGTGCCCTACATACTTGGCTAATCTGTGTGTGTGTGTGTGTGTGTGTGTGTACAGATAGTGTCTTGCTCTGTTGTCTGTTGCCCCAGGTAGAGGGCAGTCGCACAATGATAAATCACTGCAACCTCCAATTTCTGGGCTCAAACATCCTCCTGCCTCAGCCTCCTGAGTAGCTAGGACTACAGGTGCATGCCACCATGCCTGGCTAATTACTTATCTTTCATAGAGATGAGCCCTCTCTGTATTTCCCAGGCTGGTCTTGAATTCCTGGCCTCAAGCAATCCTCCCACCTAGACTCCCAAAGTGTTGGGATTACAGATGTGAGCCACCGTGCTCAGCCTGGTGTGTTTCTAAATAGAATAAAAATCATCCAACACATCAAAGACATTTTTGCAATTCACCAGGTTAAGCAAAGCCTCAGCCACTGAAAGCAAAAACTGCATTGGCCAAGTCTCTGCTGACAAAACAGTAAATGATGATAGTGATTATCTGTGCAAAGATTTACAAAACTCCAATTTCTGAAAAACTCCCTATGACTGCAGAAAATCGCCTACTTGCTAAAGCTTTGCCAGTGGAGGAATAAATCAAGGCTACTGCTATCACAGTTATTTCAACCCTTTAAGTTATCTGACCAGAAAGGGCAATTTCCAGGATTTGTGATAGAATTTTGCCTAGAAGTCTAGATTTCAAAAGACAACCTGTACAAAGCTAGGTCTCAGATATAAAATTTTAAATTATCAGAACATTTTTCCCTTAACATCAAGCTGGTCCTGCCACGACCTTTCTTCTTCATCCCTTCTTTTTGACCCTTTACATGCCCTTCTGTAAATTCCTTCTTGCATCACTCATTGAGGGCAGAATTATTACATCCGTCATCAAGAAGCTTTATGGAAATATTTACCAATTAGTATATCAGAATGTATAATTTTAGTTCTCTTGACACTTTGCTTATTTTAGGTAATGTTTGTGATCATCAAGTGGCTGCCTCTTATACTTCAGGACAAAAAAATGGAGGAGGATAGGGATGAAGACAACCTGAGTGACGGAGAAAGGCGAGGAAGTAGAGGCACAGGGAAGGTACAGAAAACAGGTTGGCAGCAGCGAAAACTCCCTGCTAGGGCTCTTCAGGTTACATGATCTTATCAGGGATGTCTTTTCAAGTCTTGTCTAGAGGAGAAATTTGTACCCCTGGGTTGCAGAGAGCTTTATGAACTATGAGACATGGTGGCTTGATAGCAGCACAGAGGTTTTGATTAATGGGATACCATGGCATACAGGAAACCTATATCTCCCATAGTTTAGACCACAAGTCATTAGCCAAAAACAAGAGCATGTAGGATTTGGAAGACAAAGGATAGATATTTTAGTTACACAGCCAAGATTGTAGGCCAATTCCCAGCTTCTAATTGAAAAGCACTGAAAAAGGAGCTGTGAACATTTCATTATAAAATCTATCAAAATGGTGCTATTGACTCCTTCATATAGAGATATTATAACATTTTTTAGGTATATAAAGTCTGGCCAGGTCATAAATGTAAATACAGAAAATGTTGAGAATTCATCAAAATCACACATTTTTACAGAGATGGAGTCTCACTATGTTGCCCAGTCTGGTCTCGAACTCCAGCCTCACTCTCCCAAAATGCTGGGGTGACAGGCTTAGATTGTAGGTCAAAGGTGGTGACTAAAGAGTGGGTTCCCCTTTTCTACAGGTGGGATGCAACAGTGACTGGCTCTTAGCTGCCCAAAGCCTCAGGCAGACAACATGAGAGTTCACTGTGGCTTCTTGGATTCTAGTTGGTCAACCCAATTATAGGATTAAGCATGTTCACTTTTTTTCTTGGTGTTTCCCAGGAACTTGAAGAATTCATGACATTCGAAAAACTGGATGTTGGTAGATTAATTGTAGATATTGATCTTAGTGAGGGCTGATGTTACTTTGTATAAATTCACTCAGACATGTCAGAACATGCCAAAAGAAGCTTATGCCTTGCTGCTGGGAAATCTGTAAAGCAATTTGCATGTACAATATGATAATAAATCATCTAAGAACCCACCAAAACTTTGCAGTTGTGATTTGAAATGTTACAATTCAAGAGATACAATGGAAATTTTTTAATATCTGAAATTGTTCTTGACTCATTCCTTGAGTTTTTCCTATTCTCTCAGATAAAATTATGCTTTGAGTTTCATAGCATTTAACACTGAGCTCAAATATGTATTTTCTTTTCTTTTTTTTTTTTTTTTGGCTGAGGCTAGGTTTGAACCCGCCACCTCTGGCATATGGGACCGGCGCCCTACTCCTTGAGCCACAGGCGCCGCCCTCAAATATTTATTTTCTATTGAGAAAAATTACAAAATCACAAACGTTAAAAGAGCACGTTAGTCATCATTGAATTTCATAAGCTCACTTTATTGAAGAGTTATTACATCCAGAGAGGTAGTCGTTTACCTAAGGTCACAGTAGCTGAGAAAGGAATTGACCAGGCTGCCCACCTCCTAACCCAGTGCTCTCACCACCATCCACACTGCTGTAACAAAACACCATAAACTGGGTGGCTTATAATAAACAAATAGTATTTCAAATTTCTAGAAGTCTAAGATCAAGGCACCTGCAGATTTTGCATCTGATGAGGACCTGCCTCCTCACAAAGGATCCCTCGGTTCTGTGTCTTGGCTTGGGCCCCTTTTATAAGAGCACTAATCTCATTTATTAGGGTGAATTAATCATCTTCCAAAGGCCCCACTTCCTAAAACCATCCATCACCTTGGGAGTTAGGATTTCAACATAATACATTTTAGAACACAAACATTTAGCCCATAGCTCCAGATTTTTTTTATAAAATGGGAAAAGTAACTCCCCATTCGCTGAAGGCACTTCAGAGTCACAGTTCCTATTACATACCACCCGCAGCCCAGCTGCTTTCTTGTAACTGAGTGACCTTATAAACAACTTCCAGGATTTTTTCAATTCTAAAGGAAACTATCGTAATTCCAATAAATCCTGTCCATATATTCCATGAGAACAGAATACATTCATTATTTGTTCTGGATACATCACAGCAAAGATTTGGTAGTAATGTAGCTAACATGATCTAAGAGGCTGGCAGGAGATGAACATGTGCATTATTAACTTTATTTTCTAGAGTTTTTTTGTTGTTAAAGAGTTCAGGATGTTAAATTACATACCTTAAATTCTGACACAAGAAACCATAAATTTAGTCAGTAACTTACATTTAAAGTAAGTTAAAGTAACTTACACAGACAATATCAATGATCAATTACAAGAGTATCTAGAAATTTTTATTTTGATATAGTGATTTAAAAATAAATACATATTTTATTTACACTAATACCCATTGGTTCAATAAAGTTTTACATATTGGTTCAAAAAATTATAAATGTCTTAAAAAATAAAACCTCTATAAAGCATAGTATTTACTGAATTGCAAGAGATGAATTTTAATATTCATACATATAAAAATCTTTGGAAAACAATATAACAATGAAAAAAATTATAATTCCAACTTCCTGTGCTCTGGAATTAATCCAACATTTATTCTAGACGCAAATGCCCCATCACCCCCTCCTCTTAGAAGCCGAGTGAGACAGATGTGGGAGATACACTGGACGAGCCATCACACCACATGGGTTCTAACGGAAACCTGGACAATCCCTTAGCTTCTCTGGTTCTGTTACTTTGTCTATAGGGTTGGGATAGCCACAATATCCATTTACTTAAAAGAAACTGGATTCTAACACCTGCTTCTAAGGATGTTGGTGTGCTCTTGAGTAGAGAGGTAAAGATTTCATCTACATCAATACTCAATAGATTATCTATAGGGTTGGGATAGCCACAATATCCATTTACTTAAAAGAAACTGGATTCTAACATCTGCTTCTAAGGATGTTGGTATGCTCTTGAGTAGAGAGGTAAAGATTTCATCTACATCAAAGAGAAGACCTAAAAACGCAATAGATAATTAGGGGCTTAAATTGGGCAATGCTCTCCTATCTTCTTCAGAGGCAATCTCAATTACACAGTTTTTTAGCTTGAGCTGTTAACTGAATTCAACCTGATCATTGGTAAAATGCCTTTCAGTTAGAAAAGAGAGAGGGAGGCTGGAGGGAAAGAAAAACAATTGTATTATCTGGGAGATATTTTACACATAGAAATCTACAATTTGAAATATATCCAACCTCAATGAACACTCAATACAGATTTTTAAACTTTACAATCTAATAGTCTAGCAATTTATATTATAGATAACCACAGAACACCAGATACTCATTTTTGCTGAGTATTGTTTTAAACTTTAAGAGAATTATCAACACAAACTAATATTTCATGCAAAAGTATCATTTATAATATTTTTCTTATATTAAACTAATTTGCTTAAAACATAGCTATTATATACTGAAAACAGTGCAAATATTTCCTAAACACAGTTTTCCAACACATACTACATATAAGTTACAGAAAATAATCAACCACATAACAGGGAAGATTATATTCTTTCATTTCTTCAGCTGCCCTATCAAAAGTTAATTATATTTGAAGGAAACACTTTTTTGACAGTAATATTTATTTTATTGCAAACTACTAACCAATTTATTTCTAAAGTTCAGTTGTCCTATTTAGCAAGCGTTGAAGGCTGTAGAGACTAGAAAAGATTTCTATCTAAGGTAGTAATTCCATGAAATTGTTTCATCTTACAGCAAGACAAATTAATACATAATCTACAGAATTGTGCTATTCTATACAGTAGCTACTAGTCTCATGTGACTAGCGGGCACTTGAAATGTGATTAGTCAAAATTAGCACAATACATACTAGATTTCAAAGAATCAGTACAAAAAGAGAATCTTAGCCACTGATTTTTTTACATTGATTAAATGTTGAAATAACTTTTGGCTATATTGAGTTAAAAATAAAATGTTATATTAAATTAAATATATTATACAAATTAATCATAGCTATTTATTTTTTTAATGTGGCTACTAGAAAATTTTAAATTACATACATGGCTTACATTATTTTTCTACTTGTATAGCACCGCTAAGGATCAGCAGATTCAATTATCTGTTAATATCCATCCCACCCCAAATTGTTAAATTTTGTATCATTATTACATCTAAGATAACAAATTTCATACATTATCACAAGACTCCTGAACTTAAAATTATATACACCTCCACTATGGAAAACAAACCAAACAAAACCTACTGTAATTGTTTTCATCATCTTCATACTGACAATTGCAATAAACTTTGGTTAGATGATACCGCAAACAGACAAAAGGGATCTTTTGGGGTGATGTACATGTTCTAAAACTGGATTGTGGTGATGGCTGCACCAACTCTATGAATGTATTTTAAAACTCACTTAAAATGGGTAAATTGTATATTATATAAATTACACAATAAAGCTGTTTTTTTTTTAAAAAAAAAAAAAAAACATTCATAGCTAGAACCCAGTGGATCTAAAGAGCCAATGAGAAACTGGACATAAATTTCAGGTGATTCAGTAATTTTTAAACTCACCATATGATTCAATTTTGCAATGAAAATTTTTCCATGAGGGTCATTTTACCTGCGGTGGGTCCACATTCAGCAGTGAATTATATTGTCAGTTACTGGAGGAGCATGTCAGCAGGAGAAAGAGAACACTGGAGCGGCAAGAGTGGGCGGTGTATGTGGCCTGTGGGCACCCAGCGCGGGAAGTCACAGCCCTGACCGTAATGTACGTAGTCTTGTCACGAGCCCTGTACTCACACTGAGCACCCTTAGAATTTCGCTTCTCTGCACAGAATGGAGTATGGGACCTCCTACTCTACACTAATAAAAACAAATGAAGGAAAATAAATGAAGTCAAAACTAACATTTAACAATTTCCATAGAGAACCGGAAAGTAAACTGCTGAGTTTTCTTTCCCTACTGCAAAAGAAAAAAATTAGAAGAGAAATCCGATAATTCAAAAGTTACAGTCACTTTAGAAAAGGATATTGGCAATTTCTTTTGTCAGCTCTTGAAACGAATTATTTTTTGAGACGAAGTACGAAATGATTCATTATAGACATTGTGGTGTTGCCACCTCTTGTTTTTTTGAAACGTATCACCAGTAGCAAAAACATAAAAACAAAAACAACTTCTCTCTCTCACTCTGTCAAAATGAGTATGAAAACACAATAAAGTAGATAAAACACAGATTAAACTTTCACGCACTGATCAGTACATACTTGTGTGCGTTTCATGGCCTGCCTAGCACGTAAGTATTTCCAGGACTCACTTTACCCCACGTTAACCAAGAAGGAAAACAGTGACACGTGAAGAACCGACACAGAACATGGAGACGGGTTTTAAGATGTGTACGTGTATTTATAGACATGCAAAGACGTGCCCGGACACACTGAGCTGCTCAAGTTCTCATTTTAGAAGTAAACTAGATGCTAGTTCAAAAGTCAAAGAATCATTTGGAATGTTAAAATCACTTACAAATGTTCACTAGGGCAGCTGCAGAATCAAGGGACCCACTAGTCATCTAGTCATTGTAAAATGACATCTAATAGGCATTTGGATGAATGTCAGAATGCATTTGTTCTAGTTCCAGACTGAAGTCACATCACAAACGCAAATAGTCATGATGAAGTTTATAATGCTTTGTGGGTTGAGTGACACTTACAGAATTGGTATGTACAGAACATTCAGTGTGACTTTTTAGAGAGAAGACTCTCTGTTGGTGATTACAGGATACCACCAGCCATTTCATACAACCAGAGTATTGCTCAATAAATGGGTATTACCAGTGCATATTTGGCAGAATTTTTTACTATCAAATTCATGCATAAATGTTTTTAAGACTCTCAAAATAAATCTACAAATTTGTTTTCAAAGATACAAAAAATACACTAGATATACTACCTAGATATCAAAACTAAATTATTTGAATTATTTGAATTGTACCCGTAGTTACTATGATTGATTTTTTCAATTAACTTAATAAAACTATAATCTATTCCTTTCTCATTTCTTGTCTTTTCAAAACTTACAGGAGTGCAAGTCAATTGACAATGAAGTTTCTCTCTATACACTATAGATGAAAGCACTTTTCCTTAACTCACAGAGGATAACCAAAGTAAAATGCTAATATTTAATTTCGAAAAAATTAAAATTTTATAAAATGTTCATAAGCCTCTAAAATAGTGATTTTAATCTAACAGCATGAAGCTTGTGATTTTGCTAATCTCCATGCAGCCAAAATATTCATTCTGAGACAATATTTAATTTCTTAAGCGTTTGGGTCAAAGAACTGTGCTTACTTCTTTGTGGATTTCTGTGATAGTCCTTTCTGCCATACCAATGTGCAAATTACAATCTAAGAGAACTGAAACGCCCTCTCTTAGCTAGCTGTTTACTGTAGGAATAAAATAAAACATTGTGCTACAAAACCAAAAACATATCAGATTTTTCTACAGTCTATGCAGGAAAGTAGAATCGACGATTTTTACAGGCTCTGCACAGGAGAGAGTTGATCCAGAGGGTCATAATACTAAAAGTTTGAAGATATTATGTCTTTTGTAAAGCTTTTCGTAAGTCGCCGTAGAAGCTGGTTAAAGTGCTTGCCATGGCTGTATCTACCGCAGACTGAGGGATCATCCCCCGCAGGTCTGTCTGAATGTAGCCGGTCAAAAGACTCTGGCTCGGATTGTCCTTGAGTGGAACACAAAACCAACCACAGGGATGGTTATATCCTCTAACGAATTCTGGTCTCTTTTCACTCCAGTCAAGACTTATCCCTACAACACAATTTAAAAATAATGTTATTAATACCAGTGACTGACATTTGTGTAAAGGTCTCATTAAAAAATATTACCAAAGTTCTTTCTTGTTTCAATATTTTTCCTCTTATCCACATAGATGAAAATTAAGCCCCAAGACTGACTATGGCAGAATGAAAAAGATAATTACCAAGCAGTATTCTGACAGAGGGTTGGTGGATAGGTAATGGGGAACATTCCAGACCCGTCAGAATAAATGACATCATGTCAACTCGGTGCCAATAACCAAATCCATATGTAATCTATACATAGTACCATAACTATTCTCCACAGGTCCCGCCATATTCAACTTTGGTACTGGCTAGTTAAGAATAAATCAGTAGACGTTTACCTTCAAACTGCCAACTTAAGTATATACATTGTACTTAAATATATATTAATTTATCGATAGGTACATTTTAAAAAACAAGAGTCTTCCAATGGCAATATTTTTACTTGAAAAATACAACACAGCTCAAGAAAAGAAAAATATCCTAAAACACACCAAGTGTATTTTTTCTACATATTTGACCAAGAAGCTGTTTTTTGAACAGCTTAGAAGAAAATCTATTTACTGGAACCCTTTCTCAGAAGTGGTCACGTGATCTAGGCTACCTGTGACCCAGGGGACACTGTGTAACTGGGAATAAAAACCTACCTGAACAATTTCAAAACCCTTTTGGATATTGTTGTTGTACCCTCTAGGGTTTAGCATTTGCAAAGAAAATCGTGGTGATTACAAAATCACTATAAGAGTTACAAATACATCTCATATACAAAGAAATACTCAGCCTAGAAAACCTAAATTTTAAACTGAACTAAAGAAAGTATAAGTTTTGAGATTATTACCACAGGATAAAAGCCCTTCTTGATAGCCCACAGTATAGGAGAAATCAACAAACTCTCTTGGGGAAATTATATTCCAAAGCTGACCAGCAGTAGTGTAACGCATTACACAGCAATTCTGAAAAAGAAAAAGGTAAGGCGGGTGTTACTACTATAGGAAACACACATAAATTCATATATCATAAATGGATCTTTGGAAAAAATTATACTCATTTAAAATGTTTTATAATTATTGTAATAATTTTTATAGCAATTCTGACCAGTCTTAATATCTATTCTAAATCTCACTGCTATTGAATGGAAAGAAGGGGATATATAATCAAAATATAGAGGTACAAGTAACCCAGTATCCAAAATTCTCACTAAATACACTGACATTTTATTCTATATAATATTCCACATGCAATTAGGGGCTGTATATTGTTTTAGAATGTTTATGATAAAATCCAAAGTACTTTGACTACAATATCAGATGTTTTAATGAAAATATTCAAACATTAAGAATTTAATTAATAAAAAGAGACTGATTTGGGGTACATAATTCTATAATGCTTAAGGTGGAGTCTTTATCTTTGGTTTTTGATTTTGATTTTGATTTAGGATTAATGGAAAAGCTGCACACATTTATCCAGAAATCTAAACAGAATGGTGGTATTTTCAAAATTTTAGATTTCAGAACCTCAACTAAAGTTTTACTATTAAAGATGCTAGAAATTTTCTTAAGTATCAAGGGCAGAGCTGTTACAGAAAGCAAACTCAGTTCTAACAATTATTAGTTAACAGGAGGAAACTCAAGATTTTTAAGAGACAGCACAGGGTTTCCCTGTGACATCTTTGCCATGACTACTTTTCTCAAAGCAAAGAATACAATGAACATAGGTGCTTACTGTGTACAAATGTGCATGTGCACACGCTCTGGCTTACTTATGCACACACGTTCTCTCTCTCTCCCTCTCTCTCTCTCTCTCTCTCTCACACACACACACAGAATCTGAAGTAATGTTTCTAAACTGATACCTCTTCAAAGTGCTCCAAAATATCCAATGAAGTCATTAAGCTGTCCCAATCCAAACGACAAGGCCCTGGGCGTATATGGTCTATGGTACTACTGAAAATGTCATCGATGACACCTTGAGCTTTGTAGCTGAAGAGAAACAATTAGAGTCCATGCTATTAGAATGAAAGCTTTCGGCATGCCCTCATGGCTAAGAGGTAACTTGGAAAGTAGGAGTAAAAATTAATAAATGTTTTCTTCAGAGAATAATCCCAACAACTTTTCTGATAAATTAAGTTCTACCAATTATTGTATGAGAATCTCAAATGGAGATTTGAGAATCCTCAAATCTAATACGAGAATTGAAGGCTCCGTGTCATAACAAAGATTAGTGTAGCCAAAAACAGTCTACAGTTTTGCTACAACGCTTCCATTTGCTTTTGTGTTATCCCTTCTTCCGTTATCCTCTAACATATTAGCACATGCATATTTCTACCCTGACTTTTAAAAACTTTTTAGGAACAGAAAAACTGGCCAATGGGAGAGAACACCCAGGAACCCGCTCATGAATATACTGGAAGGCCATATTTCAGCATTACATATCAGTGAGAAAGTCATTTACAATTCCTTAAATGGTGCTTAGCATCAAAGTTAACCTTACGAAGAAAATAAAACCTGGATCCCTACTTCGCAACATTCAAAACATTTCATTCTAGAGAGATAAATATCTCTGTGTAAGATGTAAAAGTTTTAACACTTTGAGAAAAATACACAAGATACCATCTTTGTGACCTCAAAGTATAGGGAGGATTTCTTAAATACATAGAACATACAAAAAGATCACAAATAAAATAAAAAATCAGTTAAAATTAAAAACATGCATACCACACACGAAAAATTAGTTTTTTAAACCAGCTACAGACTGGGACAAGATATGTACAACACAGATAAAACAGATATAGATTATTTTAGAGAACATATGAATAATTCTTATAAACCAATGAGAAAAAGAAAATCCAAAGAAAGGATGGGCAAAGGACACAGTAAGATTGACCTAAAATGTCAGTAAATGTACAAAAGATTCTCCCCCTCACTAGTACTCAAGCAAATACTAACAAAGATACAAACTCATTCTTATCCTCAGACTGGCAAAGATTAAAAACTTTGTAACAAGTGTGAATGCTTGAATGGAGAGGGATAAGAACTCAAACCGCTACTTAGAGGGCAAGTTGGTAATGCCTAGTAACCATGGACAATGTACATCTCTAGGACTCAAAGAAAATCCCATGTGTGTATAAGGCGGGTGTAGCAAGAGATTTAGTACAGCACTGTACTCCATAAAGGAGAACTGACAACATCATGAAAACCTACCAACAGGCAAATCTTTACACATAAATACTGTCGTATATTCACATGGAAGTTAAAGAATAGATTTACACATAACAATATAGCTAAATATTTACTGAAAAATGTTAAAAGAAAATTAAAAATTGAAATGCACACAAACATACACACATGAACATAAAAACACACCAGATAATTCTTTTATTGTTTAAAAATATATAAATACGTGGTCAAGGTATAAAACAGGAATAAAATACACAACTTCAGGACGGTAGTTACCTCTGGAGAAGAAAGAAAGTCTGTGTAATAGCAGACCGGCTTCAGCTCTCAGCAGTGTCTTGGCTTTTTTAAGCATCTGAAGCTGTTTAATCACCTAATAAATATCTCGAGCCAAACTTAGATATTTCCCCCATCCTACATCTGTTCTTCCCTGCTTCCTGTGTTCTCTAACTCAGGGTCCCTCAAGTGGAGGTAACACAAATTAATCCTGTCACACCAATTAGAAATTTGGCGATTCAACTTTGACTCTTCTTTTTCTCTTCACCTCATTCCAAATAATCAGGCATCATGTTTTATCAAAACCATTTCCCAAGTGTAAGTGCTGAGAGCAGTATCAGGTTGTCAGGGTGCCAGCTGTCACTGCCGCCACCACTGCCCTCTCAGCTCCTGTCCCGCTGCCTGAGTTTGGGCACTCAGTGTCATTTCCTATCTCTTTTGATCACATATCTCTTTAAAAATCTAAAAAAAGCCACGGACATTTCTGATCTGTGTTTATGTCAGAGATGCAATTCCCTCTGCCTCAAATACAAAGCCCTTCCACGCCACAAGAGACACCTATTCCTCCTTGATGTCTCAGCTCAAATATTAGCTCCTCTGTGATCCAAGAACAGTGGTCCCTTGGCACGATTTTATACTTTTCCAGCCCCATTGGAAATTGCTGATCTAAAGAATTAACTTCCACATTTGTTTACAAGGCTTAAGCCAAGTCCAGTTTCCCTGTCTTTGTCAGAAATACTGCATAACTCATCTTTCTGTAAATGTTATCTTTGGCATTACTTTTCAGAACATTCTGTAATACTAAGAGGGTCTAACAGTTTCATTTTTTATTTTTATTTATTTATTTATTTTATTGTTGGGGATTCATTGAGGGTACAATAAGCCAGGTTACACTGATTGCAATTGTTAGGTAAAGTCCCTCTTGCAATCATGTCTTGCCCCCATAAAGTGTGACACACACCAAGGCCCCACCCCCCTCCCTCCGTCCCTCTTTCTGCTTCCCCCCCCCATAACCTTAATTGTCATTAATTGTCCTCATATCAAAATTGAGTACATAGGATTCATGCTTCTCCATTCTTGTGATGCTTTACTAAGAATAATGTCTTCCACTTCCATCCAGGTTAATACGAAGGATGTAAAGTCTCCATTTTTTTTAATGGCTGAATAGTATTCCATGGTATACATATACGACAGCTTGTTAATCCATTCCTGGGTTGGTGGGCATTTAGGCTGTTTCTACATTTTGGCGATTGTAAATTGAGCTGCAATAAACAGTCTAGTACAAGTGTCCTTATGATAAAAGGATTTTTTTCCTTCTGGGTACATGCCCAGTAATGGGATTGCAGGATCAAATGGGAGGTCTAGGTTGAGTGCTTTGAGGTTTCTCCATACTTCCTTCCAAAAAGGTTGTACTAGTTTGCAGTCCCACCAGCAGTGTAAAAGTGTTCCCTTCTCTCCACATCCACGCCAGCATCTGCAGTTTTGAGATTTTGAGATGTGGGCCATTCTCACTGGGGTTAGATGATATCTCAGGGTTGTTTTGATTTGCATTTCTCTAATATATAGAGATGATGAACATTTTTTCATGTGTTTGTTAGCCATTCATCTGTCATCTTTAGAGAAAGTTCTATTCAAGTCTCTTGCCCATTGACAGTTTCATTTTTTAAAAAGGGCTGCTGAGTCCTAAGGATGCAAATATGCTACTCCAATTATATAAGGCAATTGTCTCTACTGGCTTCGAAAAACAATATATTTTTTTCTGATTATAGGTGTATCTCATGTTCAACTATAAGCAAATACCAAAGAAAGAATAAAAAAAAAGTCATCTATACTACTACTATGTAAAGGTGAATGTTTGGTGTCAAGTAAAAATATTTTGATAATAAAAAATATATATTTAAAACGGGCGGCGCCTGTGGCTCAGTGAGTAGGGCGCCAGCCCCATATGCCAAGGGTTGCGGGTTCAAACCCAGCCCCGGCCAAACTGCAACAAAAAAATAGCCGGGCATTGTGGTGGGCGCCTGTAGTCCCAGCTACTCGGGAGGCTGAGGCAAGAGAATTGCGTAAGCCCAAGAGTTAGAGGTTGCTGTGAGCCATGTGACGCCACGGCACTCTACCCGAGCGTGGTACAGTGAGACTCTGTCTCTACAAAAAAAAAAAAAATATATATATATATATATTTAAAACAAACCCACAATTGTGCTACATACAGCTGAGTATTCTGTTTCACTCACCCTGCGTTATATTATTGGCACTTCCTTACATTATTAAATAAGCTTTAAAAATGTGGTTTTAAAATTCTTTATAATATTCTATCACACATGTTCATAATTGAATCATTCTCCTATTACTGAGTGTTCAAGTTTTTTATAATTTTTTTATCTCAAACTAATGAGGGTACAAATTTTTAGGTTACATTGTTCTCAATTCTGAGGCAAAGTTCAAGCTATAGCAGAGCCCTTCACCCAGGGGCGTGCCAAACACTCTCATGTTGTGCACATTAGGTGAGATCCCACCAATCGCCCTTCCTCCTCCTGCCAATTGCCCTCCTCTCTTTTCCCCTCCCATTCCTGGACTATATATGTGTTTTACTGTATGTGTGGACACATAATTGTTTATATATTAATATGTATAGTTGCATATTAGTATCGAGTACACTGGACATGTTTTTCCATTTTTGAGATTATAATTTTAATATGATAATGATATGATAAATAATATGACGAAGTACTTCAATCATTGTTATCTTTCTGATAATTTCTTCAAAATGAATTCTTATAAAATATACTACAACACTGAGAAAATGTAGAATGTTAGAAGGGTCCTGTGCACCAGACTAAGAAATTCAGATTTTATTTAGGTCATATCATTATTTATGACCTCCTCACCACTAACTTAGTCTACAAAAGACAAGGACATTTTGAAGGGTCTGGATTTACAAGAACAAATAATTTGCTTTACAGAAGGTTTAAAATTTTATAAGCAAAAGTCAAATCTCACTAGCAATAATCATTTAATGATCATGTATATGCCCACACACACACATACACACCCACATATGTATGCATATATATTTGAGGTTTAGCAATGTATTGACAGAGCTTCATAAAATGAGCAGATTTTACTTACAGATAGCCATTAAATAATTCTGAGGGTTTTCTCCAAACTGTTACATCTTTCTAAAAGAATAAAAAAAATTATATGATAATAATTACGTAGGTACTCTAACAATTTAGATCATTCGTCTTTACACTGAAAAACACTGAAGTTCATTTTTGGAGATATATAAAAGTTATCCAGGCCGTAAGATGATCAGTATTTGAATTGCTTCTGTATTCTACAATTCTTTGCACTATACTTAAATTACAGGCTTCCAAAAAATATCTGTAGTTGCATTTAATGAGACCCAAACACTGTAAGATGCAGTCAAGACACCATGCTACTGGCCATTATCATTTGCATTATTGCAACCTCTTTTACCACTACCAATGTATTCAGACTATGACATCAGAACATCAAAGATTTTACTGTGAAATTGTTCATACCCTTTTAAAAATGAAATAATTCGCATTTATTATGACAGCGTTACCCTGAATTAGTCCCTACATTTTCTCCTGATAGTTTCCAAGTAATTCAGAACAGGTAGAGAACTTAAGTAGAGGAAGTCTTGGGTTCTACAATTGACTCTATCAATACTCAGCCACCTGATAGTTTGAGCAAGTCACAGGCTTGTTGACGTATCTGAAACTATTCCAAACTGTCAATTACTGTACTTCCTTAAATTGATAATGACACATTGTATTTGTTGACTCAAGAAGCTATTCTTCAGGCTCTAGCTGCCATGAGCCTATTCTCATGTCTAGGATCTAAGAACTAATAAAAGCAGTACAGGATGACTGCTGCCAGGCTTCTTCCTTTGTATGACAGGCCACCAACTCTATTAGCACAATTACGTATCTTCTGCGTCCATGCAAAGTATGGCCTCACATCCATACATTTTCATATCATTCTGAAAGTTGCCAAACTAATTAGGCAGAAGATCTACCCCAAATATAAGTAATAAGTCTTTGAATTAACTTACTGTTTTCTTGGCAACTCGCCACTTATCATCTTCAGTACTATGGTACTGTACGAGAGTGTTTTTAAGTTTAGTTGCAAAAGAAGTGACATCAGGCAGGGCTTCCATTTTTTCTTTCTGTTATAGAGACCGAGATTACTATTAGCAAATACCACAATTTAATGCAATAGACCAGTGGGTCACAAATCTGGCTTCCTAATAATCACCTGGGAGAGCTATAAAAGATATACCCCATCCCAAATTAATTAATCAGAATCACCAAGAATAGAACCTGGGCACAGGTTTTTTTCTAACAGTTCCCAAGGTCAGTAACCCATAACCAGAGATGAGAATCCCATACTTCACTAAAATCAATAATACAATAATCAAAATAAAAGGAAAGGAGGAGAGGAAAGTGGTTGTAACTCTCTTGTTTTTATGCTGCACTCTTAAACATGTACCTCCAATCCCTATCCCTTCAGTGAGCTTCAGAGTTCCAGACCCAGAGCCTACTTACAGCTTCAAGTTTACCCTGTCATCTCTTGCCTTCCCTGGTTTCTCTCAATTTGCCTCTGTCTTCCTCATTTTAACAATTAATTATTAAAATAATAATGGAGCCCAGTTTCTCAAGTATAATACTTGAAATTACCCTGAACAGGAATAAAGAGATTCTTATTTGCACCACCATAGTCTACCAGAGCCTTTTAATCCCACTGCTTTTCCTTCTGTCCCTCAAACCGGCCAAATTTCTCACTGACTTGAGTCTTTCTACTTGCTATTTCTCTGTCTGAAGTGTTAGAGCTCAAGTCTCAGCACGACTAATGACAATTTGTAATGCAAGTTACTATTATTTCTTTCATTTTCTTCTTAGTGCTTGTCACTACATGAAAACAATTTGTTTATTTATGGGAGTCCTATTCTGCTCTTTGACCAGCTCATCCCCAACTCATAGTGCAGAAGTCCTGTTCTTATTCACCACCGTATCTCCACCACTTGGGATACAGCCTGGCACTCAGAAGACCCTTAATAACATTGAAGTGTTCTTGCTTCAAAACACTCGGTCTCACTCTGTCTTTTTGGGACCAGGTCACCAATTTCCTAACACAATCCTTACTCCTTCCACTCTTCAATCAGAGGCTAAAGAAGATTTTGAGGGAAAGGTTGCCCATTATAGAACCATCAAATTTCTTAAAAAGGAATAAAGAAAAATCTAAAAAAAAAAAAAATCTAAATGAAATCTCAAGCTTCAAATCTCTGTGGGAATAAGGCTGCAACTGTCAACCGCAGACACACAGCTCAGGATCACCTTTGTCATGCTTGGTAGTCCTGCTCTTTTTAAATGTTAGATTTCAGAGCCCACTGCCCAATAATGATTCACTGGGTCTGCTCTGGGATAGGCCCCCCAAATCTAGGTTCTTTAAAAAAGTCTCACTGATCATTCTGTTATCTAGCTGGGGTGGAGAACCACTGATCTCAAAACTAAAATCGGTTTTCCAGTGTTTAAATAGCACTACCTAAAATATATATACCACTAAAATTGATAATTCAGTAATATAGCATTTAGGATCTAGGATTTAGCATATGTGATACAAAATACATAGGTAGGGACCCTAACTGTAAATGGAAAGTGGATGAGCTTGTAGGGTCTCAGAAATGATTCCCCAAAATGAAGGTCTCAGAAGCAGCTGTCTTTGAATTCCTCCTAGACTCCTGTCTCTGGTCTCTGAGCTAGACATAGAAACTAGAATCCCTCTTTCTCAAGGTGGTTCACAGAAACCGGAAATCCTTTTCCCCAAAGCTAGCCATAAAACCTAAAAAATATTACCCTAACTTCCCCCAGGCACTAAACAATAAAGAAATAATCTGACTGACTTTGTTTGGATGTAGGTCATAACCCCCCCCCATACCAGAGGGGGTCCTGCCCTACACCCAGAAGGAATGCTGCAGAGACACCAAGAAGAATCTAACCGCACAGCCTTGCTGGGTTTTCCCGGCTCAGTCTACTAGCAGTAAATCACACCCATTTGTCCAGTCATATTTCTACATGGCTGTCCATACTTCGTTGAACCTGAGCATAAAAATGGACAGTTTGCCTGCATCTCTGAATCCTCATTCTAAAGACTACCATGTCACGAAAAACTATGATCAAAGAAATTTGCATGCCTTTTCTCAGTGATTTTCAGTGACCCTTCAGAGGACAAAGGGGAAGTTTTCTCTTGGCCCTAACAAGCTCATTCAGAAAGCCTACCAGTCAGAAATAAACTTCATTTCCACTCAAGAGGCTAGCCAGGTCATTGTACTTGACAGCTACTGCAATTACCTTTGTTCGTGGATACGTCACAAATAAGCACAAGCTCTTGCAGAGGGGTTGTAAAAGAAATGTATCTGTTACTGGGATCGTTATGATTAAACAACATTCTATAAACCCAAAGGTCACCTTCCAGGTTCCTGTAGTTGACAGATAAGAGTACCTTTTCAAAACTCTCTGATAGGAATCAAAGATAGGAAAGCTACTACTACCAAAAGCAAATATTATTTTAGCAAATCCAGCACAGAAAAAAGCTACCTAGAAAGCTACTTAGAAAGCTAAGGTGAGAATCTCTGAGGAGCTGTCTTAGTAATCATTCCTGCCTATGATCAGTATGAAGTTTGAGCTCCTTAATGTGGCTGGTGGGCCCTTTTATGATCTGGTTGAGCTTCATTGCCTAACTTCAACTCTTCTTTCCCGAACTCCCCTGAAAACTGGGTTAGTTCCTCCTCCAACATTTTCTCACAGTAACTTGGTACTGTAATTATCCACTTGTTACCTTTCCCCATTTAATTAAAAAATCTTTGAGCAAAGGCTTGTTCGATGTTCTACTCTTTCTGTCTAGCATGCAGTAGAACCCAGTAAATGAAACTGGGGAAAAAATGTACAAACGATAAACTACTATTCTCACTTATGGAGGCCCTGAAGATCTCTAAGGTGAGCCCAACTACACTAATCACCCTAGAGCTTCTGAATAACTAAAATGTCCACAATTTCTCAAGGAGGTCAACTATTCAGTATTTACCAACCATCTAGTATATATACCAGGTCCTAGAACTATAGAAACTGACAGGACCAGTTTTTGCTCTCAAAGTTGATTTATTCTACTCTTTAAATAAGTTTTAACAACATCAAAACCTAAAACATTAAAAACTTATATTAATAGCCCTTTAAAGGTAGTGGGCAGCAGGAAGAGAACTAAGTATAAAATCAGAAAGCTCTCTTTTAGTACAACAAAGCATTTAACCATCCATTTATATGGATTTATTTTCACCACGATTAAGTCCAAAATGAACTAATGGTTACTGTCAAAACTTCAGTGTGGGAACAGGCATAACTGAGCATCTCTCCAAGTATATTCTAGAGCCAAAGGAATGGGGCACAACATTGGGGTTATCAAGATCTTGTCTCTTTCTTAATACACAGTATAACAGGGCACTCAGATTAATGGAAAGGATAGCACACAATTTGCCCTTTTGCAATCTCCCAACTGTGGAGAATGTCAGAAAAATGTTTTAAATGCCATTATGAACTCCCTCTTATGAATTCAATCTTTTACTTCCTTTCTTGATCTTGTATTAGGAAACTCACCAACTATAACACTCACCAACTATGATAGATAAGGTACCACTTAACCTTATCTATCAGTTCCACATAAAAGATTATATACTCTTGTAAGTCCTACAGCCAAGTACTAACGTCCATCTTCATATCTTTTCCTTACTTTAACCTTTTTGTTCATGTTTTCTATGTCCATATTTTTTAAATGATTGCTAGTGGTAGCAGTAGTTGTCATCACAGAGTGGGCAGCTCTCTCAAGTTAAAATTTTCTTGAGGCCATCTATCAGCACCATAGTCTTGACCAGTCCAACTCTGGCCTCAATACACGTCATGGTGAAAAGGCCCTGTGTTCTAACTATGGAACAAAATTAAACATTTTTACCTATAATAAAAATTGAATACCATAAAAATCTATACTTATGGAGCATGACTAAACCAAAATTCTCTTGTTAAAAAGTTCAAGAATGGAACTCTTTCACCTGCCGCTGCCAGATTATAGCTTCAGTTTGAAATGACATAGTCTTTTCCCAAAATGTTATGCAAACCAAGGCCTTGTAATTTAAATTTTCTATCTAACATAAAATTTCAGTATATGCTTGATTTCTAATCAGTCCTGAACTGCTAATTTAATTGTTTTAACCCAGTCAACTACAGTAGTTTCTCATTTTTCCAGACTGGCCATTGAAGGAGATACCAAGGGGTCCAACTGTGGCCCAGGCTGGCTATGAATGCTTATCTGTGGTGACCAAAATAATGAAAATTATGCACAGACCTTTTTTTTGTTCATCAGCTTTTGTTAGTGTCTGTGTATTTAAAGTGTGGTCCAAGACAACTCATAGGCAAGCATTTATGGTTGATTGCAACATGGAGTGTACTTCTGCAATGTGAATAAGGATCCTGTTTCAAGGGCTTACTTTGCCTATCAGCTTTACAATACATGGTGAGACTTTTTACAGCACTTCAGCAACATTTCACTTCTAATGATATCTCAGCTTGAATTTTGAGTCCAAGTGTTCAAACTCCTAATGCCCGCATACTTTATTTAAAAAAATAATAACTAACATTTACTGATCACTTACCACGTGGTCAGTCTGTCTGGTTGCTTCACAATTCATCACTTCATATAATCCTCATAAACAACCTTAAGGGTCAATCCTGCCACTATCTCTATTTTAAAGAAAGGGAAAACAGGACAGCGCCTGTGGCTCAAAGGCCCCAGACCCATATGCCAGAGTTGGCGGGTTCAAACCCAGCCCCGGCCAAAAACTGCAAATAACAGTAATAATAAAGAAAGGGAAAACAGAAAGAGGGAGCTTAAAGTCATGTGTCCAAAATCACACAGCTAATAATCGATGAAGCCAGAATTCCAACCCAGTACGTTTGACTTCAGAGTCTAAATAAAGATCTGTCTAGCATGTCTACTGTCTAGCGTGTCTACTGTCTAGCATGCAGAACCCAGTAAATGAAACTGGGGAAAAAATGTACAAACGACAAACTACTATTCTCACTTATGGAGGCCCTGAAGATCTCTAAGGTGAGCCCAACTACACTAATCATCCTAGAGCTTTTGAATAACTAAAACGTCCACAATTTCTTGTACAACTCTGAAAGCTGACGAAAGGCCGGAAGAAACTTTACATGAAAAAGAAGAAAAACCTGACACCACTTTAAATTTGTCATATTTTGTTCTGGCTCCTGAAACTAAAAATCTCAGGTAATCTTTCTTGAGTGCAGAGTAAGGATAACAGTGATACTAATTTATTGATAAATTATATGATTGAATACATTCAGCGCTGAACTTAGAAGATAATAAGCACTCGGGAAAGTCTGTCTCCTGTCATCCGCAGCAGAGCTCGGGGTAAGGGGATGGACCCTGCCTTTGGGCTTCTACCAAGAATCAGGCTGCGCTGTGCCCCTCAGCGAATACACCGCGCCCTGCACCATCCGAGAAACGGGTCATCGCTGCGCCTCCCCCATTTAGCCCACGAAGAAACGGCGGCGTCCAAGCACTAACGTCGTGAGGGGGTGGGGAGGCGCAGTGCAGGCCCCGGGATCCTGCCGGGCCGCAGTCTTCTCTCCCCCGCCCGGACGCCGGGGTCCGCCATCCCCAACCTCCGCCGCGGGCTCCCTCATCCCCCCGCGGGAACAGCTCCGGAAAGACGCACCTGGTAGGCTCCCCGAACGCCCCAGTCGCCCTCTCCCGGGTCGCCGCCCTCTCGCCGCGGCTCGGTCGCTTTCCCCACCTATTCCCGAGATGAAGCAAGAACCTGGAAGTCGGTGCAGCGCGCGGGGAGAGAACCCCACTCTTTCAACAACACTGCTTTCCCCACCGCCGCCGGCCTAAGCAGCAGCCAATGAGCGCCAAGTCACTGCTACTCGCAGCCAATTGGAAAGCACCAAGCTGTTCCGAGCCCGCAACCCTGTCCCCTGGCCGGAACCTGGAGCGCTGGGGAGGTGGCCGGAGCAACGTGTGTTTGCTCGGATTGGCTGGCGCCACAGCGTGGGGAGAGCTGATTGGTGGCCGGGATATGGAATGATTTCGCGTGCGTGTGGGCTGGCGAGAGACCCGCCACGGTTACCTGGGTGGGTGGAGTTACATGTGGACTTAGATTGGTGGGGGTGGGTGTCCCGCGGCGGGTTGATTAGGAAGAAAGTTTACCAGGCAGTAAGCTGACTCTGAAATAAGAACACAAAGTCAAGTGAAGGATGACAGTGAGGGATAAGGCTGGTTCAAATTCTTGACTGAGAAGAAGCTCGTATCACGCAGCTATGTCCTTCCCAGAACCAAAGTCAAGTAAGAAAAGGCGTCTGTGTCCTTCAGCCTCTTGCTTAGTCTGATCTGGAGGTGATGGTGCCGGCAAGTAAAACGCCATCTACACAACTCACAGCCAAGCCTTTTTTTCCCCTGTGATCCTGAGATAAGAGTTCAGAGGGCTTTACAAGCAGAGAAAAGGAAAGGTGTGACAGGTGGATTTAGTGACGCATATAGTGTTTGGGTTTCTATCTGCTTGATGATGAGCAACATTCTTTCCCGTGTCTGCGAAGTCATCTATCTGATGTGATGTTTGGCATACGCTGAATTTATTGCTTTGCCAGAGTAGCTGGGATGCGCTGGTTAACCATACTTGGGTTGTCTGCAAATTATATTGTATAGTTTGAGAACCGAGAGTTGGGAGGTATACAGTGTTCCACCATTAGTCATTTTTGATAGACTTCCAATGAGAATAAATAATACTCCCTAAATCTTTAAATTGACCTCACTAAAAGAATCTCCAAATACCACTGGCTAATTATTATTGGCTGATTTTTTAACTTATTTCTGTGTTTATATATAAAATGAATAATTTTTTTTAAACTTTCACATACAATAATAATGGAAAAGTTTGCGTGTTGTAAAGCAACATTCACTTGCCAGTTGTTTTGGCCAATTATTGAGCTTTCTTGTCTAGATGAACGGATAGATAGATAGATAATTTGAGATGGTTGAAGAAAAGTACTTTGTGTTCAGTTTTACATACTGTATATCTTATTGAATCCTCTGAACAGCCCTCCTCTGTGTGTTTTACAGGTGAGAAGCACAGACACAGGTGTTAAAATGGGTTACTTAATTACTGAGTGGCTGAGCTGGAATTTAGTCGAAGTCTGCTGGACTGTAAAACTTGGGCACTTTATCCCCACAAAATTCATACCGCACTTCATAGCTCTTTGTCAGGCACTTGTGCAAGCTGTGGAGACCTGAAATGAAAGACTTAATCCCTTCCTTGAAGGCTTACACAGCTTAACGGTGGACAGGAACAAGTCCTTGTATCTATTTCAGAAAAATAAAACTTGTATCTCTCATGATTAGGATTCAGCTCTGGGTACATTGCTCTGCAGCTCTGCATATTCTCTTAGAGAATCCTGTATATATAACATCTATATTTATGTAACAAAATTAACTTGACTTTTTCCTTTTCCTTTCTGGTTGTTTCACTTTGTTTTGTTTTGTTTGGATAGGGGTCATTACATCACACTATGCCTGAAGTGATTTTCTGTCTTCTGCAGCATCTGTTTATTTTTCTTTTCTTTCTTTTTTTTTTTTTTTTTTGGCCCAGGCTGGGTTTGAACCCACCACCTCTGGCATATGGGGCCAGCGCCCTACTCCTCTGAGCCACAGGCACCGCCCCCCCTTTTTTGTTGTTTCTTTTTCTTTTGTTCTTCACCAGCTGCCCTTTTCTTCTTGGTCACAATGAAGTTGAATTAATTGAAAACCACCCTAACTCTATCAAAATAGAATGCTACCAATACCAAAACTACACATTCAGAAAAAAGAAAATACTAACATCATTCGGAGCTGTTATTGAGGGCTTACTATGGTCCAAGAACAGTGTTAAGCATTTTACATGGGTTAACATTTAATCCTAATAACAGGTGCCTGATAGTAGGCATAAACTATTATTATTTTCATTGTTACAGTGAAAGAACTGTAGTATTTAGGACAACAGACTCCTTTCTGAATAGTTTGAATCTTGAAAAATAAGGTTTCCATTTGGAGTGCAAAAGAGTGTAAAAGAGGCATATAATGGATTTGACCAGCTATATGGAAAATTACCCTAACAAGACAAACAACTTCCCTGCCAAACCTTAACTATAATCTGAATGGACATAGTTCACATCTAAATAAGTAATTTCCAAGAAGAAAGAAAAACAATATAATAATATATCCACAATTTCTAACGAAGGAGAAATAAATCTAGAAGAAGTACAGAAAATAAAAACACACATTTATAAATATCCCAAATAACTTCAAATTTTAAAAATAGAATCTCTCTACCAAACTCTTAGGTTAAAGAGAAAATTAAACATTACATACTGAAGAATATTAATAAAAATATTTTAAAATATGAATATGAATAAAATAAATTAATATAAATTAAAACCCTTCTTAGAGAATTTAAACGCAGGAAAACTCATGGCCTTAATTCAATTCAACAAATATTTATTAAATGCCTACTACTTGTACCAAGGACTGAGGGAATATTGTGTCTTAACTGAGAAATAATACTTATTTGCAAATAACAGAAACCCAACCTGGATTAAGCCAAATAAATTAGAAAAAATATAAAAAATCTTATAAAAATTTTTTCCCTAAGTGTGGGCCACAGACCAGAAGCATGGACATCACTTGGGAGGTTATTAGAAATGCAAAATCTCATGCCCTGACCTACCAAATCAGAATCTACATTCAGAAAGGTAAAAAAGCCTGACAATTAAGTTTGAGAACTCATCACAGAAAAAAGTGTTATATACCTCATTGCTGAATATCACTATAGTTGCCTTCAAAGTACTCCCCTGGGGAAGCTATGCACTGATGCCAGTGACTAGTCCACCCTTCAAAGCAATTTTGGAACTCTTTTTCTGGAATGACCATCAGACCTGTCATCATATTACCCTTGATGCCCTGAATGTCATCAAAATGTCTTCCTTTCAATATTTCCTTTACCTTTGGGTAAAGAAAATAGTCATTGGGGACTATCAGATAGTAGGAAGGGTTCCAATACAGTTATTTGTTGACTAGCCAAAAACTCCCTCACAGACAGTGCTGTGTGAGCTGGTGCTTTGCTGTGATGCAAGAACCACACCTTTCTCATGCCAAGATTTTCAGTTAAGGTTTTCCTAACAGTTGCTCTTATGGATGCTTACCTGGTCCACTATGCTTCTCACAGTCAGGCGATGACTTCTATGCACAATTTGACAAATGTTTCAATGTTTTCATCAGTTCTACTCGTTACTGGTCACCTTGACCTCTATTCATTAGTGACACTGTCTCTCCCTACAGAAAATCATTTAATCCATTTGCACACTAGCATTTTCTTTATGGCATTATCCCTATGAACTTGGACTAAGATGTCCCTGATTTCAGTTCCACTCTTTCCAAGTTTAACAAGAAATTTATGTTTTGTTTATTGCTCTAATTCAAGTTCTGAGCTCTGACATTCTCATGACAGCACATGAAAACACCCAACAACAATAATGAATGCCACTCACCAAGATACCACCACAGGTCAACATGAACATAGCTGTGAGATGCTGATACACCAAGGTTATGAAATCTCACCGAATTGTTTGTATAATGCTACCAATGTAAATGCCTGCTGCCAAGTTCATAAACTTAATTGCCAGCTTCTACTTGGATGATTTATATGCACATTAAATTTTGAGAAGCACTATTATAGAGCACTTAACAGCCAAGCCTTAAAAAAATAGAAACCAGAACTTAAAAGCCATTAAGAACTACAAATCTATACATTTAAGATATGTGCACATCATGTGTGTAAATTAAACCTCAATTAAAAAGAAAAAAAATCAACCAATAAGTTAGGAAAAAAATCAGAAGGAATGAATTTACAAGTACACAAATAGAAAAAAAATTGGGAAAATTTAGAAAGCAAAGAAGCAAAAGAATTTTAGAAATACACAACATGTTTTTTTGGTGAGGGTTGATTTGAGCATAATAAAATAGGGAAGTAAACAGCAAGTCTAATAAAGAAGGAACAAGAGAAAACAAAAAGTGAAGTACTTATGACTAAGAAAAGAGAAGGAATTCAAAGTAAATTAGAATAATAAGTCTCTGTTAATAAATTAAATCCAGGTGAAATAGATATGGCTTCTAAGGAAATTAAATTATCAAACTGACACAAGAAAAAAATCGAAAGAGGAAATCTAATTGGTAAAAATAAAAACTTGGAGGGAGGCGGAGCATGATGGCGGACAGGACGGACATGTAACCCACCTCTCTCAAGTCATCAGGTGAGAGAAAGGGGGGTCTGGACCTTTTCCCCGCATGGATTATTGTTGTGGACAGACAGCTGGAGATGCGTAGCAAATTGGCGGGTTGCTGTATATGAGGTGTAATTTAAAACCATGGACTCTGTTGTAGAGATTTTCCCTGCTTGGTCATGCTGGCCGGCAGGACCCTCCCTCACAGAGGACAGAAGTTTGCAATTCCTGGCAAAACCCAACTGATGAAAATTTATTCCTGAGCAGAGTTTGGTACCCAAAAGGGGAGCCACTCAGAATCACAAGGAACTAAGCAACCTGATGAAAAATTGAAAGGAAGAGATCCCTCCCAGGAAACAGACATTTTGAATTGTCCGAAATGGTGGGCACCTTCCCCTAGAACAACAGGAGTGATTAATTCCCCTGGTGGGGAATATTGGTGCAGGCTGGCAGTTCAGGCTGTGGGTGGCTGAACTCAAAATTCCAGACTCAAAAGTGACACTCTGAGCCACAAAACTGAGTATAAGGTTTCCGCACGCTGCACCTGCAGTGCAACCTGGCCGCAGCCAGCCTCCCCCACAGCCGATTGCAGTTGCCAGTTTGGAGGAGAACACAGGAGCAGAGTGGAAAGATTTGTGAAGCGTGGACTCCTGCACTGAATTGGGAGGTTGGATAGGAGTGCTGTCTGGAACAGAGCAACTGAGGTTGCACAACAATTAGGTAAAAAAACTTTTACAGAAACTCCAAAATGGCAATTGGCTAGGTAGGGTGGTTACTGTGATAACAGTATAAACTGTGAGTCAGGTATAAGCCTGGGAATCACTCACAGCACCACCTGGTGTCCAGAAAGTACATTGCATTATAAATATATTCCTACAAAAGGTAATCCCTACGTCAGGTATATAGATGTATATTTCTACATATATACAAGAATAATATTTTTGTGGTTTGTGCCTTTTTATTTTTCTCATCATTTTCTTGGAGGAACTATCATTAATTTTTATTATTTTTTATTTTTATTTCTTCTATTTTTAATTTTTTCTTTCTTCTTTTTTAACTTTTTTATGAACACTTTTTTTCTCACTTTGTTCTTCCTCTTCTTCCCTTCCTATGGTTTCTGAGAGTGCTAACATCAGATTTCTAGAGGGTTTTTTGTTTCTTTGTTCGTTTTGTTTGTATTTTTTTACCCTTTTTTCTCAATTATATTATGATTATTATTATTTTTATTGTAGTTGTTATTGTGTGTATGTCTATGTGTTTCTGATTGTTTGTGCATCTGTGGGCTTGTGTGTCTGGTAGCCTTTTTATCTGTTTATTTGCTCATTTCGTCTCAATGGGTTTGGTGTTTCGACCTAGAATTCTGAGCTCCCAGCACTCCCCTCCACTCTCACTCTGAGGTCTGGAGGCCTGTCCCCCAGGAGTCCAGATTCTTGGGTGATTTCTCAAGGGGTGTGGACAGGGCCTGGAGTGCAGCTGGTCAGTGCTGATTCTGCGGCACGGGAGTGAGGAGACAACAGTCAGCTGAGAGGGAACCACACCAGAGCGGCAGTGCCCTGAGGTGCAGAGCAGCAGCCGTTTTTGGCAACAATATGGCCCACCCCTGAATATTCCAAAGCCACACCTCCTGTCTCCCTGGGCAACCAGAGGAGGCTGGGCATCTTCTCAGATGGCAACCACTGCGGAACAGATCTGGGACTGAAACCCAGGCCTCATGAGTAAAGGGTTTGCCTGTGGTGGTACCAGCCTGGGTAGATCGTGGGGACTAGAAAACGCACGCACAGAGCCAGGAAATTTCCAGGGTGGGGCTGACCCAGAGGACCGCTTTACTGAGCCTAAGATGCACCTGGCCCTCAGGGGATCATCAGCCTATAGACAAGTGATCAAAACAGCATGGTACTGGCACAAAAACAGAAAAGTAGATGTCTGGAACAGAATAGAGAACCAAGAGATGAACCCAGCTACTTACCGTTATTTGATCTTTGACAAGCCAGTTAAAAACATTCAGTGGGGAAAAGATTCCCTATTTAACAAATGGTGCTGGGTGAACTGGCTGGCAACCTGTAGAAGACTGAAATTAGACTCACACTTTTCACCATTAACTAATGTAGACTCTCACTGGATTAAAGATTTAAACTTAAGACATGAAACTATAAAAATACTAGAAGAGAGTGCAGGAAAAACCCTTGAAGAAATAGGTCTGAGTGAGTATTTTATGAGGAGGACCACCCTCCCCCCAGGCAATTGAAGCAGCTTCAAAAATACACTACTGGGACCTGATTAAACTAAAAAGCTTCTGCACAGCCAGGAACACAGTAAGTAAAGCAAGCAGACAGCCCTCAGAATGGGAGAAGATATTTGCAGGTTATGTCTCTGACAAAGGTTTAATAACCAGAATCCACAGAGAACTCAAACATATAAGCAAGAAAAGAACAAGTGATCCCATCACAGGCTGGGCAAGGCACTTGAAGAGAAACTTCTCTGAAGAAGACAGGCGCACAGCCTATAGACATATGAAAAAGTGCTCATCATCTTTAATCATCAGAGAAATGCAAATCAAAACTACCTTGAGATACCATCTAACTCCAGTAAGATTAGCCCATATCACAAAATCCTAAGACCAGAGATGTTGGTGTGGATGTGGAGAAAAGGGAACATTTCTACACTGCTGGTGGGAATGCAAATTAATACAGTCCTTTTGGAAAGATGTTTGGAGAACACTTAGAGATCTAAAAATAGATCTGCCATTCAATCCTATAATTCCTCTACTAGGTATATACCCAGAAGACCAAAAATCACATTATAACAAAGATATTTGCACCAGAATGTTTATTGCAGCCCAATTCATAATTACTAAGCCATGGAAAAAGCCCAAGTGCCCATCGATCCACAAATGGATTAATGAATTGTGGTATATGTACACCATGGAATATTATGCAGCCTTAAAGAAAGATGGAGACTTTACCTCTTTCATGTTTACATGGATGGAGCTGGAACATATTTTTCTTAGTAAAGTATCTCAAGAATGGAAGAAAAAGTATCCAATGAACTCAGTCCTACTATGAAACTAATTTATGGCTTTCACATGAAAGCTATAACCCAGTTGTAACCTAAGAATATGGGGAAGGGATAGGGAGGGGATGGAGGAGGGAGGATGGGCAGAGGGAGGGTGATTGGTGGGATTACACCTGCGGTGCATCTTACAAGGGTACATGTGAAACTTAGTAAATGTAGAATATAATTGTCTTAACACAATAACTAAGAAAATGCCAGGAATGCTATGTTAACCAGTGTAATGAAAATGTATCAAACTGTTTATAAAACCAGTGTATCGTGCCCCATGATCACATTAATGTATACAGCTATGATTTAATATCAATAAAAAAAAGAAAAAAAAAACTTGGAGAACATTATGAAAAAGCTATCTTTCAGAAGAAGACCAGAGGATTTCACATAATAATTTTCAACTCCCAAAGAAACTATAACTATTAATACTGTTTTTAAGCCAGGCGCAGTGGCGCATGCCTATAATCCTAGCACTCTGGGAGGCCGAGGCGAGTGGATTGCATGAGCTTATGGTTCAAACCAGCCTGAGTCAGAACAAGATCTCATCTCTAAAAATAGCTGGACGTTGTGGCGGGGGCCTGTAGTTCCAGCTACTTGGGAGGCTGAGGCAATAGAATCACTTAAGCCCAAGAGTTTGAGGTTGCTGTGAGCTGTGACAGAATGGCACTCTACCAGGGGCAACAAAGTGAGACTCTGTTTTTAGACTATAGATTAAAAAAAGAAGAATTCTATCCTTTTCATAAATTGAGTATTTTATATTACTCTTATACATAAACATGACACTTAGAAATCAGTCATTTTTGTAAGCTGACTAATTAGATAAGTAACACCTGTACTGGAACTATCCAGCGAGGACTCTCTGAAGGCCACTCTTGTGTAGCAGGTGCTTCGTACGATTTTATTAATCATACTCGTTAATGAGCTTATCTAGAAGACATAGAGTTGGAAAATGAGTGTGTCATATATGTAACTATTCTCAAATACATAGAAAAAGCAGAATTTTCTTAATAAAAGTTGGTGATACTTTTCAAAAAAAAAAAAAAATCAGTCCTTTTTATTCCCATGAGGTGGTAACTGGTATCAGACCTTCCCTCTTACACTAAATGTATGAAATAACTGTTTTTAGACATTCAGAAACCAGTAAGCCAAGGTTCTCATCACTCACTGAAGAGAAACAAATGAACACCTGTTTATCTGAACCAGCAAGGGCCTGAAGTGTGTTAATCACTGAAGCTCTGAAAAATGATTAAATGGAGTCTTATGCTGTCCTTGAAACAAGAGAGAATGGTCAGCGTTGGGGGAGATATGCCTACAGATCTCAGAGGCCCAGGACTAAATAGACAGTTTACAACTGGAAGAAGGCCTAGAATAAAAAGCGAGGAATCTCCATTTTTTTGAAATAGTACTTACTTTAGTATTAGGCTAGTAAATATGCCTTTGACAACCCAATTAGGACAGAGATAGATATCACAGGAGTAAGAAGACAAATGACAGGTTTAAGCTAATGAACGTAAGCTGGATTTCAGCCCCTGAAGAGGAAACTTAGATTCGGTCAGAATCTATACCTGCCTCTTTCTCCTTGGGTGAGAAAGGTGTCTGGTGAATAACCAGAGGCCCAGGAGGAGAGAACGCAGGGGTGAAGTCCCACCCACCAAGGAGCAAAGGGGAACAACCGACTGCCCAAACTCAGAGCTAACACTGTGAACAAAATTCTAGAAAGGAGCAAAAGTTCCGATTCAGCCTACCATTGAAACCAAGATGAAATTTACCTGGTTGGGATTTCCCCAGCAGACTGAGACAGGGATGTGGACATCAGCGCTTGAAAGGCTGTGACCCCGATCCGCCTTCTCTTAGGCTCTAGGTGAGCGCCCGGTTTCTCTCCTGCCTGGCCGGGCTCTACTGCAGCCACGACAGTCCCTGTTTCCTTCGTTCTCAAGCAGCGTTGTTACTGTTGGGGGTTGGGGAGGTTCAGATTCCCTGAACCCAGCTGTCCTGGTTCATTTATTTGCTGAGCAAGAAAGTACAACCCAGGCGTAGCAGTAATGGAAAGCCCGAGGGAGAGGAAACGGAAATTAAAACTGAGGCCGCACAGGCAGAGTGCAGAGAGAGCAAAAGCAGCTTAGACAAGTTTCAGGGTAACGAGGAGGTTTTATTTAGGACGAACACAGGGAGTTCTCCGTGGGACCCTCTCACACAGGAGACAGGTGAGAGAGATAAGGCACAAAGGCCTTCAGGGTACAAACACTCTCTGCCTTTGAAATGGGGGGCAAGTTTTTCATTGGCCTCTCTGTGTCTCCAGGCAGTGTTGCCTTTTTCTATTGGTTATTGATCGTCTCTTTCTATGGGTCCTTGGTTACCTAGGTTACTTCACACCCACAGTCTTGTGGACCCTCTAGACTTCCTACTTCAACAGGCCAGGTTTTCATCCCCACCCCCCACCTTGAAACCCCCTTTTTAGCATCCCTTCTCTGTTACATTCCCAGCAGCCAGACCAGAGGAGGAGGATGCTGGGGATGGGCTGGGGAGGAAGTGCAGGGATTGTTTTGGAACATCCAAGGTCCATTCTCCTTTATTTTGTTAATGTGTGGAATGCCCCAGTTCACCTTTGGGAACCTCTACTTTCTCAGCCTCAATGCCCAGTGATTTGGGTAGGCTGACAGGGATCCCATGTCCAGGGCTAAGCGTGAGATGCAGGTCTAGCTAATCCATGTGTCACAGCTACAGGCAAAGGCATAAATTCCCCAGTGCCCAGATACCCCAGTCAGTCCAATGGACTTCACCTCCTACACCATCTCTGTCACTGTTAAGAAAGTAAAGTCAGGCCAGGACGGTGGCTCATGCCTGTAATCCCGACACTCTGGGAGGCCAAGGTGGGTGGATTGCCTGAGCTCAGGAGTTGAGACCAGCCTGAGCAAGACTGAGACCCCACCCCATCTCTGAAAATAGCCATGTGTTGTAGTGGGCACCTGTAGTCCCAGCTGTTTGGGAGGCTGAAGCAGAGGAATCACTTGAACCCAAGAGTTTGAGGTTGCTGTGAGCTATGACACCACAACACTCTACCAAGGGTGACAAAATGAGACTCTGTCTAAAAATAAAGAAATGGAAAGGGAAGGGAAGGGAAAAAGAAGTCATCTTTCCGATGGAAGTGTCAGCCAAAAGTGTGACGCAAACCTGAAGATTCTGGGAACTGCCACCTTTTCCTGCTCAGCACTTTCCTCCCGTGTCTGCATTCCTGAATAGTTCCTGCACCTGCCTGGAGCAGCTTTTTGGGTATCGCCGTTTATTCCTGCGTCACAAGAATACATATATGACAACTATCTATTACTATCTATTCTATTACCTTTGTTGTTACAAGTATCTCAAATATCCAAGGCTGTGTTTAATCCCGTTTCCATAGGCCTCGCTGAATTTTCCACATTCAGCTTCCATGAAATTCTCCTAGACCTTTTCAATACACATTTTTTCATGCCTTTTGCAGGGGGAAATGCCCTTTTTTGGCACTTGTTGCGTCTCTGGTAAACACTCCTACCACCACTGATTTCAATGGTTTAACAACTTGTCATCAAAACTCTTGAATATTGGCTCTTACAAGCTGAATCCTGCTCCAATGCAACACTACTTAAAGAATTTGAATAACTTTCCAAGGGTCAGCAAGCCAACAAATATTTAGTAGAAAGAATGAAAATAGAATGATTCATTTTGCCTGAAAAAAATTACACTTTATCAAGAGAGTTTCCGGTGGCCAACATAATAAATTATACTGTGTGGTATGAAAGCCTTCAATATCTTCACTTTAGAGTCAGCTAATGAGCGTTGAGGCAGCAGTGGGAAGGTTTTTAGTCTCTTAAAAGCCTTAGGTGGAATTTGGATGGATATTCACTGCCAATATTATTACATGCACATAACAGAAAAGGGATTTAAACAGCTTAATACCAACAAAGTTGCAGATGGAGCTTAAGGAGTGTGAGAAATAATAACTTTAAAATCAGTGCTTTTTGACTTCTGCTGCGGTTTGAATGGGTTCCTGTAAAACTCAGGTGTTAACGATGCTAGATGCTATTAAGTGATGGGGGCTTTGCAAGCTATTTGGTCCTGAGGGCTCCTCCCCCGCCATGAATGGGATTAGATTCCCATATAAAAAGGGTTTGACAGGGTCGGTTTTTTGCCCTTCTTTGCCTCCTGCAAGAGAAGACTCAGTGTTCCTTCCCTCTAAGGGATGCAAATCAAGGTGCTGTTTTCTTTTTTCTTTTTTTATCCATTTTATTATATTTATTTATTTATTGTTATTAAGTCATTTGTACATAGATCATGAATACATTTATGCCATTATGGGATTCAATGTGTTGCAAGCAGAGAGCAAGATGAAAAGCTTCACCAGACACCTGAACCTGCACTGCCTTGATCTTGAATTTCTTATCTTCTAGAACTGTTAGAAAATAACAGTTGTTTATAAGTCATGCAGTCTCGAGTATTCTATTATCTTGGCACAGATGGACTAAGACAACTTCTGTGGAACTGAGTTTGTGGTCAAGGTAATGCTGCAACTGACCTCCTAGAAAATTCCTGAAGACCAAAAGGAGCATGGAAAGTGGGCTTTCCTCAACCACATTAAGAGTCCTCATAACACCACTTTTTGATGAATAAGTAATAGACACTAACAGGGTGTCTCCTGTTTTTCTTGGAGTTTGTGAGGAAACTTGGTGCTTGGTCTAATAAGCTTGGCATTGTTTATAATTTAGTTTAGTTTTGCTTTAGTATTTAAACTTCTATGGTATTTTTAATTTATTTAGAATAGAAATATACTATAATAAAAGACAAGGCCAAAACATTAAATTACTATATAACTATTAGGTAAAGTACAATTAGGTTATTTTTTGGAAAATGTATGTGGGTAGTATAAAGACTGAAAAATACATTCCAAATCAGTAGAGTTTCAGATAATCTTTTAGTTTTGCATCTCTCTTGATTTCCAAATATTCCACATTGGGCATCCTTTGGTTTTAAAAAATTATAAAAGCCGTAAATGTTATTTTTTTAACTCTCAGTAGTTATCCATAATCATCTGGCTAAAGATCTAACTTCTTAATCTAATGTCAAGGTGCTACATGAACAACGTGGCCCCAAATGACCTTTCTGACTTTCCTCCCTTCCCATGCTGGTGGCTGTTCTTGGCCTTATCTGCACTGCTTTGCACATTCACCTACATCCCCACCATCCTCCAAAGCACTACTTCTCCAGTGAGAAGGGCCAGGCCTCCCCCTCCAGGCCTGTCCACTTCATGTCAACCTTTAAAGTCAAGTTCCTATTGTCTGAAATGTCTCTAAGAAATACCCTTATCAACTTCCTTCTCTAAATGCCTGGGGCACTTCTGTCTTTCCCATATGTTTGAAACCAAACCACATGGGCCATAAAGTATTAGCAAGTTTTAAATTGGTGGCGAGACTTTTGATTTCCAGGTTCTAAGTGTACCTGACATACATATTTGTCCTATGCTAAAAATTCTTGAGATTCTGGAGCTAGAACGTTTTAAGTCATTTGTACATAGATCATGAATACATTTGTGCCATTATGGGATTCAATGTGTTGCAAGCAGACAGCAAGATGAAAAGCTTTAAATCTTGGCTCTACCAGCTGGTTGATCTTGGGGCAAATCTTTTCACTTTTCAGTATCTCACTTTTCTTTTCTAAGAATTGGGTCTAACAGAATTTACCTCCTAGAGTTGTTTGGGGATTAAATGGGTAGTACTGAAAAGCATTCAGAATATTGTCTGGCATGGAGTAAACATTCAAGCACTCAAATTATGTTAGCTATTCTAATATAATAATGGCTTTCTTCATCAACCCTCAGATTCAAGTCTCAGTCCTGTGTGTCCATTTGGAGAACCCAGAAGTTTAAAGGGTCTTTTGGAAGCATTCTGAAACAACCCCATGTTGAGCTTCATGATGTTTAGTATACTTAGTTAATATAATATTTCTCATACATTATCAATCCCCTGAAGTAGCATTTAGACCGCAAATAAAGTTAGAATTTAGAGCTAACGTCTGAGAGAAAATAAAATTTCCAATTGCAAAGCCAATTTCAGCCACTAGGGGGAGATAAAACACCAGCTATGTTTTTTTTTAAATCAACTGCAAGATATTTTTATAATTTAAAGAAATGTCTCACACATTTACTTACATATTTTCTATTTTTTTCTCAACAAATAGGAAGGCAGGAGGGAAAGAGAACTTGGAGCCCCATCCCTTCCTCTTGGAGTTCAGGAGGCTTATCAGAGGAGGTAGGCAGTGACTTGGGGGACCCCCAGGGTCAGACTGCGCATTCAAGACAACAGGACCCCTGGCAGAGGTGGTGTTCTGCAGGAGAAGCTGCCTACCCTGCGTGTGAACTCTACACGGGGGGAATCTTGGTCTTTCCACACACACACCTTCGCGCCATGGCCCGCTACTCACAGGTACCCCCAGCCTCCCTCTGGCTAACGTTCTGCGTGTGACAGGCAATGCTATGGAGTGACAGGCAATGCTATGGAGTGACACGACTGCGGCAAAGGAAGCAGAAGGAAGATGGAGGCAGAAGAGAGGCTGGAGGCTGGGGAGGTCATCAGCGAATCTTCTAACAGCCTGTGCAAGGTCAAGGGTGGGCCTGACTGCCGGGGAGTCAGCGCTCTAATGAACAAATACAAAATATTTTAGTCTCTGTATCCACAGGCCCTAATCATTTACAAACAGGGTTGTCCACTGTATGTAAAGTTCTCTGATATATTCTCCCTGAGATGGCTGCCACCGTCGTTTCTTGAAGAGTCATTCTTTGTGGCTCTCGCCACTGTCTCTGCCTGCACAGCTGCGGAGCTGGAAAGAGAATCGTATTCCATCCCCCTTTAGTTAGTGGGGAGGAGGAAAAGGGAACAGTAACTTCCAGAATAAGACCAAGTCTCCAACCGGTCTAAACACGGACTCCATTCTTCCTCCTGTAACACTACAGAATTTTCTCCATGAATACAACTTCCCGGGGTGTGGGTGTGTGGTTTTTTTTTAACGTGATAAAATATAGAAAAAATAAGATTTACTATTGTACCCATTTTAATTGTACGATTTAATGGCAGTAAGTACAGTCACAAAATTATACAACCACCACCACGATCCATCCCCAGAACTTTTTTTCATCCCAAACAGAAATTCTGTCCTCTAGTTATTAAACGATAGTTTTCCATTTCCCCTTCCCTGAGGAAGGATTGTTTTACATAGTGTTGGTGCTCCTCCGCCTGTGGCTATGTTTATGCCTCCTGTTAAGCACTTTACACTGATTCTCTTTTCTTTCGCATGCCCAATTCTTTTTACTCCAGCATCTATAAAAAGTCTGATGATGATGATGATGATGATTATTTGCAGTTTTTGGCCAGGGCTGGGTTTGAACAGCTACCCCCGGTATGTGGGGCCGGCACCCTACTCCTTGAGTCACAGGCACCACCCAAAAGTCTGATTCTTGATCCGTATGTTTACCACCAATGCATAGAATTAAACTATCAGTATTAATTTATATGTTTGTGATAGTTGAGGCAAGGATAAAGTCCTATTCTATCACTTAGTACAATGATGATCACCCAGATGGGAGTGCAGAATAAACTCCTACATCTGCTACACCGAACTAAATCTTAACAGTTCATAGGGGCTATTTTGACTGTTCTCATTGATTTGACCTTGGGATCAAACTGGCCAGTTGCATCAATCAGCGCACTTACTTTGCCTGCACTCACCCACCACAGATAACTTGTTTTTCTATTTGTTTTAAGAGTTTTTAAATTTTTTTTATTAATTTGAATAGTTTGCATGTGTTCTTAGTTTAAGTGACCAGAGTTCTAATGTGATACACTAATATTCAGTTTAAACCAAGTTCAGAGACTGGGCAATTTTTAACAAAAACCTTTACAGTTTGGGCAGTAAAATTTTCTACTTTCTCTTTTGATAACATTCATAGATGGTAAAAACAAACAAGAACCTTTCGTGGGTGCTTTGATCATAGCTCTGGGAAACGGAATTTGAGTAATAGAATGACTCCCAACTATTCATCAGGAAAAAACATGATTGTTCTTCAAATAGTCCATCATTGAGTCTATGTAGGCAGAGCCTTGTAGAGAAATTTTGAAGTCATGGTTTACACTGAGTTCAAATTCCCTTTTAAAGTTACACTATAACCGGAAGAAATGTTCTTTTGGTCTGAGATATTCTAAACTAGTAACTGTTTTGATTAAATCCACTAGACAATTTCTAGTTAGCTCTTACCCATCCAGATGACTGAAAATAACCATGCCAGCATCCCTTTCCTTTACAGCGTTATTGACTATGGACACAGCCTAGCTATTGCCTTGGATTTGAGTGGGCTCTCTCTCTCACACACACATTACATGCAAAAATATGGAATATAATGTACTGATATTTTATATCAGCCAAATGTTTTATTCTATCCCTTAAATTAATTAAAGCAATTGTGGACCAACAGTTATCTTTGGTCACTAGAGCAGTATTTTGCATATAGCACCAATAGTTTATTATGTGAATTTTATTCACATTATAGGAGTTAGTATGTTTCTAAAAATTCTTGGTGGCAAATTCTCAAAAATCCAGACCACCAGATGACAAGAAATAGTTATGTACATGTCAAATGATGAAGTTCATCTAAATACATTTTGCTCTGGCTAGAAGATAAGAATTTATTTCTAAGTAAAAAGAAGGTATGTTTGTGAAAAGAAACCATATTTTTTCTGAGCCACTGTTTTGCCAATACCTCTCCCCACATCCCTCCACTTTACACTGCTTCATTTCTCTTAATTACAGTATATTTATAATATAATTATCTGATTTGTTCACATGAGGGTTGATGTACTACATCAGTTAGGTTGAAAATCAGTTGCATGAGAAAAATGTAAGAAGAGATAAATTCTCAAGGGAAGAATATGTAAGAATGGTTTTTAGAATTTTTAAAGCTGAGTCTCTGCTTAGAGTCCCGTTGGTGAGAGGCAGGTTATTTGTATTAGTTTTCTATTTCCTTCTTACTATCTTTGGTATAGGGGAAAAAAAGAAGAATACACATTCAGGTGGTAAATAATCCCCTGTTGTTTTGTAGCCAAAGACTTAATAATTTGGGTTCTGAGGCCAGGAAAGCACTGCTGTTAATACACTCCACTACATCCAGTCCACAACGCTTCTTATCTTTAGGTGTTCTTCGAATTTAAGGTTTTCATTTATATACATAGAGGTTTAGAATAATGTCATTAATAAATTGTATCTCTAGTTCCCTCATGAGGAAAGTCATGTCCATACAAGGCCATCAAATCAATTGATTAAATTAGCTTTGAATAAATTCAGTTCAGTTGAGATAGCTCAGTCAGCTGCAGTTAACCATTTCACAATCTGTGCACCTACTGTAAAGGAGAAAAGAATAATCTAGCAAAGATAGTTATCATGCTCCAGTTCTTCTCAAAGAGAGGTTCGTCCTACGCACATGGAAATCATTAAATAAAAGAGACTAAACTTAATGCATCTACTATCAGCCATAAAAGAAGTGTCTTACAAGAAAACATCTTATGAAAACAAGGCCCTTACCTACAGATCACAGAGCTAGGCTGTCTGAGAGATGTCAGTTTCCTTTAAGTCTGATTGTAGACAGATATGTGAGCAAATTACTCCCCTCCCTAGCTGTGCTAGCTTGGAAAGTTATTTCAGGTCATTTAACTTTCATATTCATCAGTGTCCTCGTCTGTAACATGAAGCTAAAACCACCTGCCTCATAAGGTTGATGAGAGAATTAAATAAGACATTTTATAAAGCCCTTAAGACAAATTGTTGGTGCGTATTAAATTCTTGGTAAATACTAACCATTATTAATTTTGTAATTAACTAGGGGAGGAAAGGGCAGGTAAGGATAGATAAAATGTCACCTACTGAAGAACTATGGGAATCAGGAGATCAAGAAAATATCTTGGTTCTCTGAGCTCTCAGGTTGGCTGTGGGTAACATTTCCTCTTGTCCACACGTTTCTTGTCTTTTCTTTTCAAAAAACCCTCAAGGATGTTCCAACCTCCAAATTACACTCTAATTTCTTATTAGTCACAGATCTCTAGACCCGGCCAGTTTTTCCTCTCCTCTTGGAAGCTGCTCCTACACTGTCCCTGGATGTCCTGCTGCTCCTACACTGTCCCTGGATGTCCTGCTGCTTCTGATCTGCTAGAGTGATGGATGTCCTCCTTACCTCCTTTCTTCATTGCTAGCCGGGAAAGTATGGGGCGCTTGCAGTGGTGTGTGCATAAATGCATAAAGGAGGATAGGGTATATGGAAGATCAAAGTATGCTATCATGGCTTGCAGCAGAGAGCAAGTACAAGGGGAGAAGCTAGAGGACGGAAAGCTCGTGAGGCCCTACTGAGAAGCTGGGTTTTATCCCAAGGGCAAGAACGAACCAATAAGGTGTAATTTAAGTCAGGAAGGAAGGACCTGTCACATTTTGTTCTATAATGAGGACTCAGGACATAGCGTGGAGAATGGTCTGAGAGGCCTCTACAAAAGTGGTGGTTGCGAGGATGGAAACCAATGTGAGGGGATATTAAAGAGGAAGAATAACCAGGACCCAATGGCTTAAAACAGTGTAGAATGAGGAACAGAGTCAAGGATTACTCTTAAGTTTCTAACTTGGGAGACTAAGTGAGTGACGTATGTAACAAGAGGATTCAGTTGCAGAGAAGAAGATTAAGTTCAGCTTGAGGTGTTTGCATAATATTTATTCAAAGAGGTGAAGCTTTCCAGTGGGCAGCTTGTTATATAGGTGTAGGTCTAGATCTGGACTGCGTATAGATTTGGAAATCGTTACCGTGTGAAGATACCCGGAGTAATGTGAGCAGGCAACAGACTGAAGTAGGAAGGGGATCCTGAGAAGCACCAGCATTAAAAGGAAAGACAGAGGCAAAGCAGGAGAGAGAGCTGGAAACCAGGACAGTGATGTTCTCAAGCCAAGGAATGAGATGGTTTTAGGAGAGAAGGAATGGGTCATCTGTGTTCAGAGTGATGGTTCTCATTTTGTTGAGAAATGCACACAGCTGTGCAAAATTATCAAAGAACATAGAGCAGGATTTTGTAGAAGATCATCTGTTTAACATTTGATTCAATTAATACATATTTATTGAACCACTCTTCTGTTTCTAATATGTTGGAAAAAAACATAACCCAGAAATAACTTCAGCACTCAAGAACCTAAAGTAGATCCTAAAGTCAAATATTTTTTAAAAAATGATTGGCAAAATAATTTATGTAAAAAAAATAAGATATTTTATTTTGGATTCTTCAATTTTTACTTGTATATTTTATGTTTCTTTACATACAGGCCTTACTTCTGCTACATCAAACATATAATGAAAGAATGGAGAAGTTAAATAATTAGCAATATTAAATTAGAAATGGAACAATTTTTAGAGTCCTATAGCCACACTGATGATACATTACTATTTTGGATTATACTACAGTTTGATTTACAGTTTCATTTTATAATAGAAGATCTTGTAAACATTTTAGTACTTCTTGGTTATGTTTATTAAAAAGTTTTATCTTATTGTTGTAATTTCTAATGGGCCTTTGAGAAAATTCTTTAAAGCCAACTATCTGTTTCTATAGAGCCTATTTCCGTAGTATTTGCATTTATCACGTTCCTGCATTTTACCTAGAAGAGCATTTAAATAGCAATCAATGAACCTCATCATTAACTCAATTACTTCTTTGAAGACACTGATGAGAACATTTGTTAATTATTAGTAAAGTGGGGAAGCAATATGGAATTAGGAATCGCAAAACTGGGTTTCATTCTCAATAACTTACTCTATAATATTTGGGTAACTTTGGAAAAGTCATTCAACTATTTTGAGTTTAAGTGTTCTTATTTTAAAATGGTAATAATAGCCCTGGGGCAGAGGCTCACACCTGTGATCCTAACACTCTGGGAGGCCAAGCAGGAGAATCAGTTGAGGTCAGGGGTTCAAGACCAGCCTGAGCAAGAGCAAGACCCCATCTCTACTAAATACAGAAAAAATTAGTCAAGAATCATGGTGTGCACCTGTAGTCCCAGCTACTTTGGAGGCTGAGCCAGGAGGATTACTTGAGCCCAGTGACAGAGGATACCCTAGAAGGGTGAGGTCTAGGAGAATAGGTCTTCTCCAGGAGACCACAAGGATACACCTATAGGGTCCTCTCCATGGTGACTCAGCTCTTGGGAATTTGTAGACTTAAATTCCTGGAACTTGGACATTCCCTTTTGTGAAATTCTGTAGTTCTGTGGGGGCTGGAATAGCATCTCCCACTTGATTCAAACAGACCAATGAAAAAATTACCTATGGGTTGGAACTTTTTGACTGGATATAAAAAGGGAAAGACCAAGCCAGTCAGGGAGCATGGCCATTTGGAACTCATCTATGCTATAAGCTCCCTGCTGGTAAACAAAGCCCTTCCTCGTATAAACATGGTGTTTGGGTGCTCTTTCTCTCCATTGGGTCTCATCTTCCTGCAACACCAGGAGTCTGAGATTGCTGTGAGCTGTGATAACATCCCTGCATTCTACCTGGAGTGATAAAGTGAGACTCTGTCTCGAAAAACAAAATGGTAGTAACAGCAGAATTGTTGTGAGTCTCTAATAAGGTGTAAAAAGCACTGTATCAAATATATATGTGGAGTTGCTTTACAGACTACAAATTTCTGTATAAATATTTATCATATTATTATTATTTTATTAAGAGAAAGGTTAATGTGAAAAAATTTTCAAATATGAACCCAGTTGAGGCTTATGGCAGCTCATTTACAACAGCTTCAATGGTGTCTAGATCCTTTGCCAAGCTGTAGACATAATCAACAAATAAGCAATCTCTTTCGGCAGTAAATGGAATAGAAAAAGTCAATTAGGGTATTTTGCTGATCTTAATGACTAGATGTCACTGCCTGGCACTTGACGTTCGTGATAGATAAAAGAAATTAAGTGATAGCCAGATAAAACAATTATTATTCCCAGAATTCAGGTCTGGGAATCTTTTAAAATCATGTCATATGTAGGAATATAGGAATATATGTTCTACATTAAAAAAAAGTCCTAGCTTGAAGCTATAGAACATATTCACATAGTATAATTACAACAATTTTCATCAATATTTTTATCAATGCTCTTGATGGGAAAAAAGGAATAAATTGAAGAAAGAAAAAAAAGATCTAGATTAAGAGATGAATGTTTTGAATAATGTACAGCAACATATTTACCAGTCTTTGAATTCTGTTGTAAATTGAATGAGGTGTTAAGTAATCTTAGATGTTGTATATTCAATAATTTTTCTGCTTCTGCTTGAACACACAATTGGAGGATAAATATTCTACCAAGTAATCCATTCCTTTTTTAAAAAAGACATTTTTTTCTATCCCATTTTTGAATGAAATTAATTTGAGAAAATTCTTTTTGCTGAACTGAAATCTCAACAAAAAAGATGGAGACTTTACATCTTTGGTGTTAACCTGGATGGAAATGGAAACACATTAGTCTCTCTCTCTCTCTTTTTTTTTCTTTTTTTTTTGAGACAGAGTCTCACTTAGTCACCCTTGGTAGAGTTCCATGGCATCTTAGCTCACAGCAACCTCAAACTCTTGAACTCAAGAGTTGCCTCAGCATCTCAAGTAACTGGGACTACAGGCTCCTGCCATGACGCCCAGCTATTTTCAGAGATGGGATCTTGCTCTGGCTCAGGCTGATCTTGAACCTGTGAGCTAAGGCAATCCACCTGCCTCGGCCTCCCAAGTGCTGGGATTATAGATGTGAGTCACCCCACCTGGCCCTGGAACACATTATCCTTAGTAAAGCATCACAAGATTGGAGAAGCAAGAATCCTATGTACTCAATTCTGATATGAGAACAGTTAATGACCTAGTACACAGTGGGGGGTGGAGGAAGAGGAGAGTAGAGAGAGGGAAGGGAAGGATCACAGTATGTGACACACCTTTTGGGGGCGGGACACATAAGAGGGACTTTACCTAACAAATGCAATCAATGTAACCTAGTTCTTTGTACCCTCAATGAATCCCCAACAATAAAAAATAATAACAATAATTAACTACTTAAATACTTAAATATTTGTAGTGATAGGCAATGTTTCTATGGGTCAAGAGCATCATTCATTCATTCATTGAAGACTTATTGCTAGTTGTAGTTGCCATTTACCCAAGTGGACTCAATTCACAAGCCAAGCTGCAGAAAAGTCCGCAATATGTGCAACTCAATTGTTATTGTTTTCTTCCAACACCAAACCCCCAATTTTGTAGAAAATCCTCTTTTCCTACAAAAAACCTAATTACTTCTCCTGAAATACTTCCCTAAATTGATTTTGCAATTGACTCATTACCACATTTTCCTGTTACTTCTGAAAACCAAATATTGAGATAATATAGGCATAATCACACAGTGCCAGGCAAATAAAATAATTCTTATCTTTTAACTTAGACATTGTCTCTCCTATGTATACATAAGAACAAAATGGACAAACCTATGATAATTTTGTTTCTCGTTATGTAGATTAGTGATGGGTTTGACACAGTTCTGCAAAAATACATGTGTGTCAACCAAAGAGAGATCTCTCTACCTCCCTGTCTCTGTCTCTCTCTATCATGGCATTGTACAAGCATTAAAATAGTTTTCAGATCCTCCTGAAAGGAAAGAAAGCCAAATATGAGGAGGGGGTATTGTGGTGATTTATTTCAAAATATTAAGGGGGTATAAATGTTTTTGTTACATGGATACATTTTATAATGCTTAAGTCAGGACTTTTGGTGCGTCCACCACCCGAACAATGTTCATTGTACCCAAGAGATAGGTTTTTACCCCTTCCTTCCCCCCTTCTTGATTTACAATGAACTTTTAATCTCATTGTGCCCCTGTGTGCCCATCAATTGGTTCCCAATTATTAGTACATGTGGTGTTTGTTTTTCTACTCTCAAGATACTTCACTTAAAATAATGGTCTCCAGTTCCATCCAAGTTGCTGCAAAAAAAGAAAAAAAATTATTTCATTCCTTATTATTGCTGAGTATTACACTATGGAGAGAGAGAGAGAGAGAGTGTGTGTGTGTGTGTGTGTGTGTGTGGTGCTTAAACATAAGAGCAAAATGGACACCCCGCATCTTGTTAATCCACTCATGAATTGATGGGCAGTTATGTTGATTCCACATCTTTGTGATTGTGAATTGTGTTGCAATAGACATTTGAGTGCAGGTGTGTTTTTGATAAAATGACTTTTTTTTCTTTGGGTAGAAAAGCAGTAGTGGAATTGCTACATTGAATGGTAAATCTACATTTTTATTTCTTTGAGAAATCTCCATACTGTTTTCTACAAAAATTGTACTAGTTTGCAATCCTGCCAACAGTGAATAAGCATTCCATTCTCTCTGTATCCACACCATTGCCTATTTTTTTTTTATTTTTAATAATAGTCATTCTGACAGGGGTAAAATCTTATTGTAGTTTTAATTTGCATTTCCCCGATGATCAGTGACTTTGAACATTTTTTCACATATTTATTGGCTATTTGTCTATCTTCTGTTAAAAAACTTCTGTTCATGTCTTTCACCCACTTTTTAATTTTTTTTTCCTGTTGATTTGTTCGAATTCTTTGTAGATTCTGAATATTAGCCCTTTTTTGGATACATAGAATATTTAAGAATATTTCTTCACAAAGGGACTTTACCTAACAATTGCAATCAGTGTAACCTGGCTTATTGTACCCTCAATGAATCCCCAACAATAAAAAAAAAAAAAAAAAGAATATTTCTTCACATCCTGTAGGTTTGCTTTTTTACTCTATTGATTTTTTTTTTTTTTGCTGTGAGAAATATTTTAATTCAATCAAGCCCCATTTATTTGGTTTTGTTGCTGCTGTATTTGCTTTTGGGGTCTTAATCATAAATTCTTTGCTTACGCTGATTTCTAGAAAAGGTTTTCCTACATTTTCATCTAGAATTTTTATGGAAAAAGCCAACTCTTCTTAGGAGAGCCCAGGGAAATTATTCCTTGGAATTCTGGGAACAAACCTCTGAAGTCAGAGTGACAGGTAGATCCATTACTATGCTCTTATATCTTGTTACATACAGTACCTCTTGAGTATGTCCTCTCAGCTTCTTGACATGGGAGACTGGTATACATTGCCTGTGTTCATAACCTTCAGAAAAATACTCATTCACTATTCTTGGGAACCTCCCTCAATGTTCTTTTCCATGACAGTGTCCAAGAAGGACTCGTGCATCCAGTCCCAATTAGAAGCTCTTTGAGGGCAGCCTTCAAATGCCTGCACAATGCTTTGATAGAAGCTCAAAAATATTTGCAAAATAAACTGTTCAATAGTGAGTGAACACAATACCATCCTCACCAAGCCTTCCTTGAAAACTTCCCCATTTCTTTTCCTATTTATTTCGTGGACTGTATGCATGTGTGTGCTTTTTTGCCATTGTAAACTGAAAAGGGGTGGTGGGTAAAGTGAGGTAAGATCACCATTGTTATGGGTCTCACCTTGCATCCTTGCATCCCTGGTGAACTTTCATTCATCTACTCGTTCTACATCTTGTGTGATGCATCTCCTCAATATCATGTTGTGTATCAGGTGTCAGGAACATAGAAGTGAAGAAAAAACATAGTGTCTCTCCTCAAAGACATTACCATTGTTGCTCCTAGCAAATGAGAGAAACTACCTAACCAGGAGACAACCCAAACCTTTGAGTAAATACATTAATAAAGCAAGACCCAAAACCTGAAAGGACATTCAGGCCATTTTTGAGCTATAAAAGATCTTAGTGGTATCATTTGAAGCCATTTCACTCCAAAATGTCTCTCACATAGATATAAGAATATATATACGTATACATATTATACAGAATCAGAGGCACATCACATCTGTCCACATCACATAAAATTTCTCATTCACTACTTTTTTTTAGTTTCTGAATTTCTTTCTCTTAAAATACAAATATCCTTGAAAGGGATGGCAAACAAAATTCCTTAACTGTGGATGAACTTACCAAATGGATCTCTTCCCTTCAGTAGGACAGAATGACAATTCCAGAATTGTTCTGGTCTCACACAATGGTCAAGAGGGGCTCTGTAAAATGGCCCCTGAAAGACTACTCATTTACAGAGTTCTCTCCTCGTTTCCAACAGGAATTCATAAGCCACCACCTTTCCCGATTCCAATCAAACTCTAACTTTTAAGTAGAAAAAGATCATGAGAAGATGGCCTTGTGAGTAGGAACACAGGAAAAATATATAGATAGGGCAAGTAAATTAAGTTTTCCATTGGGCTTCTACTATGGAAGTTGTGCCTTTTGAATACAGACAAGCTTAAGAAGAGTTGGGTTGTTGTAAGTGATTGGGTACAGGTATTATTCCACTGTAGATCAATAATACACATACATGGCATTGGTGTTCATAGGCCATCCCCTCCAGGCCTGTTAAGCTGAAAGTGAGCCTGAATTTAAACCAACCTGATCTGACCTGAGCTCACCAGGTCACTAATACTAGTTCTAAGGAAATATTCCCAGATTTTTTGCTCAGAATCTAAAACAGTGTTCCCACCTCTTTCCCTAACAATCTTATAATCCAAGTACTAAGACTTCTTTCTTCGTCCTTTCTCTTAGTCTCCTTCTCCCCATATTTGATATCTTGAAACCTCAACGCAAATTCTTTTATTTATTTTAATTTCAGATTAATATGAGGATACAAACAATCAGGTTACAATGTTTGCATTTGTTAGGTAAAGTCCCTATTGTAGTTGTGTCCAGCATCCAGGAGGTGTGCCATATACCATTACATTGTGCCCATTAGGTGAGAGCACACCCATCCTCCTCCCTTCTACCCTCCCCCTTCCCCCAACTTGAGTTGAATTGAGTTTTCTCTTGTGTGGGTGAGTATTAGTTCATCTATTGGCTTCATATTAGTATTAAGTACATTGGATATTTGCTTTTCCATTCTTGTGAAATTTTATTAAGAAGAATGTATTTTAACTCCATCCAGGTTAATACAAAAGATATAAAGTCTCTGTCTTTTTTTTAAGGCTGAATAGTATTCCACAGCATACATATATCACAATCTCTTAATCCATTCATGGTCAACCCAAATTCTTGAAACCAGCAGCAGAAATTTTATGTCCAATTATTCACACCTTTCTTTCTATCTTTAATTCTCTGTCTTTAAGGTATTCAAAATGATGTTTTGATATACATATACATAGTGTAATGATTACTGCATTCAAGCAAATTAACAAATTAAATCTCTTCTCATAGTTACCCTTCCTTTTTGGCATGTGGTAAAAGCACCTGATATCCACTCTCTTAGCAAATATCTAGCATACAACACAATAGTATTAATGGTAGTCCTCATGTCACACATTAGAGTGTAGAGTTATTCATCCTACATAGTGGTAACTTTGTACCCTTTAACCTGTATCTTCTCCATTCCCCTTACCCCAGCGCCTCCCTCCTGGTAACCACCTTCAAATTCTTTGTTTCTACTTATTCAATTCTTTTTAGATTCCACATATAAATGAGATAATACAGTATTGTTCTATTTGTGTCTAATTTCATTTAGCATAGGGTAATACCTTTCTTAAATGTGGATTTTTAATTAGCAACTGGGATAATCCTTTTTCTTGTCCTTAAAACACAGTACTCTGAAAATGTTCTTTTTTTTTAGGCAGTGTTACCAAAAGACCATCTGACCAATGAGAAAGTTTTCCTAACCAATCAGGAAGAATTCTACACTGTTAGGGTCCTGAGGAGAACCACTCATGAGCAGAAGAGAGAAAATGACACAATAATTTCTGGAGGCTGGAAGGCAGCCATTCTGCCATAAACTAGAGCTATCTGACTCATGCCTCCATCTTGTAATGGTGGTAACACAGGAGCTTAAAAGTGTCCTACAGCTTTACAAATCTTTCTCTTTAACTTTCTTATTTAAACAACATTTGCTAAATTTGTAAAAAATGTATTTTCAATATTTTAAGGTCTGACAGAGTTTATTAAGAAATTTTTAGATGGATAATGTCTTCAAAGAGATTTCTTGACACAAATCCTAACTAGACATATATTTCTCTTATTAACATTTCAATTTTTACAGTGTGTATGATCCATTATCACAATATGCAAGATGTTGGTAATGTATTTATAAATTTATTTCTTGGTTCATTTATTTAGGGTTGCAATTGTTTTATTTGTTAACATGTCTATGCTGCTTCATTACCCTGACGTTTTCAGTGACTATGAGACTATAAGAAAAGCTAGAGGAAAAAAAAGGAAATGAAACATTTATAAATATACATGACAATTGAATTAAAACATTCATCATATCTTTTATAGGTATTTGTCATCCTAAACGCAACAGATAGAAAATATTATTAAACATTCTCTTCAGTCTTGAATGGAACATTTAACAACCATGAAATAGCATATCAGAGAGGATTAAAAAAATAAATTTCCCTTAAGCATCTCCATATTTAAATGCCTAAATTTTTATACAATTAATAAGTAGTTTAATGATATAAAAGATTGAATTGCTTTATTTATCTTCATTTGGGGAAATGATTGTACGATTTTATGAGGTTTTCAGGTCTTACATCTTTGTTATAATTTTTACTCTTTCCTCTATATCTGGACGTTTCATCAACCAACCAGTGACCAACCTTCCAGACTTCTTTCACTTCTGAGGAAACACAGGGATCAGAAGCCCTGCGGAATTAACCCTGTTTTCTCAGAAACCACATGATCACAGACTGACTAAAACAAATTTTTCTACAGATTGGGGCTGATGTTCTAAAGATGCAATTCTCTTCTTCTCCTCTTTCCCCACCGTATCATCCTAGATCTGGGTTCATGAGAAGTAAATTATTCTGTAATTCTCCAGAGCACATCTTTCAGTTGAAGATACTTAAACATTTACAGGAAACAGTGCTGAAGCAGAAGAGGGTAACTGTTCCTCATTCATCCCAGGCTTGCCACTGACTTTGAACAAACTCCTTGTTCATACATTGGTTTCCACATTGACTGAGGTAAATATCTAATAAAACTCTATGTGACCCTTTCATCCTATGACTATTTGCCTCATTTATTCAACTTTTGGTTATTTTTCCTAAAAAATTATTTTTTTAATTTAACTTAATCTTTAGAAATGATGATATAGTACAATTGACCTTTTTTCCTTTTGAAGTAGAATTCTATGAGGTTTAACATATGGATAGATTCGTGTAGCCACCACCACAATTAGGAACTCTTCCATTCTCCAAAACACACCCCCAACTACCCCTTTGTAGTAACACTCCCCACCCATAGCCACTGGCAGCCACTGATCTGGTTTCTATCATTATAGGTTTATTATTTGAGAATGTCTCATTCTCAAACACACAGACATTTTTGAGAATGTCTAATAAACAGACTCAATTATACGATATGTAACCTTTTGAGACTGACAGAACACTTTCAAAATTTCTCTAAGTTGTTTAGTATGTCAATCGCTTGTTCCTTTTTACTGCTGAGCAGTATTCCACTGCGTGTGCACCACCCTTTGCTTATCCATTTGCCCACTGAAGGACACTGAGTAATTTCCAGTTTTTGGCTTTCCCAGATAAAGCTATTTGAACACATGGGTACATATATTTGCATGAATATAAGTTTTTATTATTCTGGGTGGCACCTGTGGCTCAAAGGAGTAGGGCACTTGTCCCATATACCGGAGGTGGCAGGTTCAAACCCAGCCTCAGCCAAAAACTGCAAAAAAAAAGTTTTTATTATTCCAGGAGTGGAGTTGCTTGTTGAGACAATAGGAGTATATTTAACTTTTCATAAAACTATTTTCCAGAGTGGCTATGTTATTTTGCTTGCCACCATCAATGTGTGATGTTCCTCATCATTTGGTATCAAACTTTTTTTATTTTAGCCATTCCTAAATGTGTATAGGGATATCTAATTGTGATTTGGTTTGAATTTATCTAGTGGCTAATGATGCTGAGCATCTTTTCATGCATTTATGTGGCATCCACATATGCTCTTCAGCAAGGATCTGTCTTAATCCTTTGTCCCTTTGTAATTGGGTTATTTATTTTCTTATTGATGTGTTTTGATATTCTTCATTTATTTTGAATACATAGCCTTTGTCAGACACGTGATATATAAGTGTTTTCTCCATGTCTGTAGCTGTATCTTCATTTTTTTGGTGGTACCTCAAGCAGAGCAAAGGTTTTTAAGTCGATGGGGTCTGATTTGTCACCTTTATTTTTCTTCACAGATCCTATTTTGGTGTCTTTCCTAAGAAACCTTCACCTAACCCTACATCATAATATTTTTCACTAAACAAATTATTTTAAAGAAAGAAAATGCTATATTCATAAGATATTTCTTATAGCACTATTGGTGAAAGGTGAAAATTGGTAAATGTTGCCAGCATAAAGCAATGAATACATAAATTGTGACTCTATCATCCTTTGGCTATTAAAAATTCTTACTTTAAATGTATAATGATATTGCAGGAAAGAGATTATGACTTAAATTAATGTAAGATATAATTAGATGTGCTATATGCCTGCAATTGCAGAAAGAAACCAAATACTACTTAAGAAAGACATAAGAAGAAAATATGATAAAAATTTAAGAAAAAGGGGCTAGAGTGATTCTGAGTAACTTTCAAGTCTTTGTATTTATCTATACTTCCCAAATTTTATTGAAACATATTTAATTTACTTATTTATTTATTTTATTTGTGTAAAATTATGAAGTACGTGAGAAATAGAATGTGCCATTCAGGGTGCTCATCGCCCTAGTACAATACATTTTTAAGTGTAGTCATTCTACTCTGTCAAACCTTGAATTTATTCATTCCATCTCACTGTATGTTTGTAACTTTGAACCCAACTTTCTTCATCCTTCCTCCGTTACCCCCATTTATCCCTCTCAGTCTCTGTTATCTATTTTCTTTCTACCTCCATTTATTCAAATTTTTTCGCTCCTACATATGAGTAAGAACATGTGATATTTGTCTTTCTTTGTCTAGTTGTTTCACTTAAGAAAATGACCTCTAGTTACTTGTTACTCTAGCCATGTGGCTGCAAATGACAATATTTCCTTCTTTTAATGGCCAAATAGTGTTCCATCCTGTATATATATCACAATTTCTTTATCTATTCATCTGTTGATAAACAGTAAGGTTGATTCCATATTTATTTTTCATGAGTACTTGCTACACCTATGGTGCAAGTGCAAGGAATCTCTTTGACATGCTGATTTATTTCACTCTGGGAAGATACCCAATAGTGGGATAGCTGGATGAAATGGTAACTCCATTTTTAGTATTTTGAGAAATCTCCATACTGTTTTCCATACGGACTATATTAGTTTACATTCCTACCAACAATGTATAAGAGCTCCTGTCCTCCACATCCTCGCCGACATCTGTTATTTTTCATCTTTTTAATAATCCATTCTGATTGAAGAAAGTTGATATTTCATTGTGGTTTTGATTTGCATTTCTGTGATGCTTAGTGAGGTTGAGTATTTTTCATATACCTACTGGCCATTTGCATTCCTTCAATTGAGGAATGTCTATTTGTCTTTTGCCATCTTTTAAATGAGATTATTAGGTTTTCTTTTTCCTACTGAGTTGTTTGAGTGTATTCTGGATATTAGCCTCTTGACAGATGAAATATTTGCAGACATTTTCTCTTAGATCAGTGGTTCTCAAGCTTCCTAATGCTGCAGCCCTTTAATACAGTTCCTGTGGGTCACGACCCACAGGTTGAGAATTACTGCCTTAGATTGTCATTTCAACAGATTGTTTCTTCACTCTCCTAATTATTTCTTTTGCTGTGCAGAAGTGTTAAGCTTGATTAAGTCCCATTTTTTTTATTGCCTGTACTTTTGAGGTTTTAGTCATAAATTTTTTGCCTAGCTCAATGTCGAGGAGAATTTCCCCTATAATTTTTCTTCTAGTATTTTTATAGTTTCAGGTATTGTGTCTAAGTCTTTAATCCATTTTGAGTTGAATTTTGTTATGGTGAAAGATAGGGGTCTACTTTCATTTTTCTGCATATGGCTATCCAATTTCCCCAGAACATTTAATAAAGAAGATATCCTTTCCCCAATGTTAAATTCTTGTCAGCTTTGTTGAAGATCTCATGTTTTTATTTCTGGATACTTTATTCTGTTTCATTGGCCTATGTGTATATTTTTATACTGACACATGTTGTTTTGGTTTCTATAGCTTTGCAATATATTTTGAAATCAGTTAACATGATACCTCTAGCTTAGTTCTTTTTGCTTAGGATTGCTTTGGCCTTTTGGTCTCTTTTTTGGTTCCATATGAATTTCAGGATTGTTTCTTCTAATGTTGTGAAGAGCATTAGTATTTTGATAGGGATTGCATTGAACCTGTGGATTGTTTTAGACAACATGGTCATTTTAACAATGTTAATTCTTCTGATTCATGACTATGAATCATTTATTTATATTATCTTTGATTTCTTTCATCAGTGTTTTTATAGTTTTCCTTGTAGAGTTCTTTCACTTGTTAAGTTTATCCTGAGGATTTTTTGTAGCTATTTTAAGTGGGATTGCCTTTGATTTTGTCCTTTGACATTTAAAAAAAAATTTTAATTAGTTCAGGCACATATGCTTGCACATATTTATAGGGCACATGTAATATTTTGATACAAGACAACAGTGTGTAATTATCAAATTAGGGTAATTGGGTTATTTATTCCTCAAGCATTTATCATTTCTTTCTGTTAGGAGCTTTCAATTCCACTCATTTAGTTATTTTAAAGCATACCGAAACTTATTGTTGACTACAGTCTCTCTGTTGTATTATCAGATATTGTTCACTCTACCTAATTATCTGACAATGTTCTTACAGCCATTAGCCATCTCCCCTTTATCCCCCCTTGCCCACTACCTTTCCTAACCTGTGGTAATCATCATTTAACTCTTTCTCTCCACGAGATCAATTGTTTTTAATATTTAGCTCCCACATATAAGTGAGAGAGAACATGCAAGTTTTGCCTTTCTGTACTTGGCTTATTTCACTTAACATAATGTTCTCCAGTTCCACCCATGCTGTTACAAATGATAGGATTTCATTCATTCTATGGCTGACTAGCACGCCAGTGTGTATACGTGCCACATTGTCTTTATCAATTTATCCGTTGGTGTGCACTCAGTTTCTTTCTAAATCATGGCTATTGTGCATAGTGCTGCAGTAAACATGGGAGTGCAGCAATGTTTTTAATATCCTGATTTCTTTTCTTTTGGATCTAATCCTAGCAGTGCAATGGCTGGGTCTTACGGTAGTTTGGTTTTTTGAGGAGCCTCCATACTGTTCTCCATAGTGGTTGCACTAATTATATTCCCACCAGCAGTGTATGAAGATTCCCCTTTTTCAACATCTTTGCCAGCATTTGTTATTGCCCGTCTTTTCATATAAGCCATTTTAACTGAGATAAGATGATATCTCATTGTAGTTTTTATCTGCATTTCTTTTATATCTAATGATGCTGAACACGTTTTCATATACTTGTCCATTTCTATGTCTTCTTTTCAGAAATGACTATTAAGATCTTTTGCCCATTTTTAAAGTAGATGATTTTATTTTTTTCTTATGGAATTGTCTGAGCTCCTTACATATTATAGTTATTAATCCCTTGTCAGATAGGTAGTTTCCAAATATTTTCTCCCATTATATGGGTTGACTCTTCACCTGGCTGTTTCCTTTGCTGTTCAGAAGCTTTTTAGCTTGAGTTGATCCCATTTGTCCAGTTTTCCTTTGGTTGCCTGTGCTTTGGGGGTATTACTTAAGAAATCATTGCCCAAGCCAATGTCCTGGAGCATTTCCCAATGTTTTCTTTTAGCAATTTCATGTCTTAGATTTAAGTCTTTAACCTATTTTGGTTTAATTTTTGTATAGGGTGAGAGATGAAGATCTAGTTTCATTCTACTGAATGTGGATATCCTTTTTTTCCAGAATTGTTTATTAAAGACACTGCCCTTTCCCCAGTGTATATTCTTGGCATCTTTGTGGAAACTTGGGTCACTATAGAAGCATGGATTTATTTCTGGATTCTGTTTCATTAATCTATGTGTCTGTTTTCATGCTAGCTCTATGCTATTTTGGTTACTATAGCTCTATAGTATAATTTGAAGTCAGGTAATGTGACTTTTGTTTTGTTTTTTTCTGCTCAGGATGGCTTTGGCTATTCTGGGTTTTTTGTGGATCCATATAAATTTTACGAATTTTTCTATCATTCTGTTATAATGTCATTGCAATTTCGATGGGGATTGCATTGAATCTGTATGTTGTTTTGGATAGTATGGGCATTTTAACAATATTGATTCTTCCAACCAAAGACCATGAATATTTTTCCATTTTTTGTCCTCTATTTCCCTTATTAATATTTTGTAGTTTCCATAGTAGTAGTAAACTTAAACTTCTTAAGTTTATTCCTATGCATGTTATTTTATTTTTAGCTATTAAAAATGAGATTACTTTCTTGGCTTCTTTTTCAGAATGTTTGCTGCTGCCATATAGAATTGGTACTAATTTTTATATGTTGATTTTCTATCCAGCAACTTTACTAAATTCAAAATTCATTTATCAAGTCTAAGGATTTTTTTTGGTAAAGTCTTTAGTTTTTTTCTAAATATAGTTATGAAATAAGCCAAAATACTAAATTTAATTTCTAAAAAATATCCACTCCATATTCTGTCTCTGGTATGAGATCAAGCATTCTTTTACACTGAGTCTTCTTTCTGTGTCCTGACAGTTGGTCAATTGGCCAGCGGGATAATTTGAAGAGAGGAGTCTTCCTTCCATGACCAGAGTAGAATTGCTCCAGAATTGTAGTACAGTGAGAATGATGGTGGGAGCAGCAAACATTCTGAAATATTTGATGTGCTTGGAGACAGTGGTAGATTTACTTCTATTTCTCTCTTCTGTCCACTACTTCAATTTGCTACAAGCCAGGAGTTCTGGAAAGTTTAGATTTTTATATGGAGAAAGAATCATATTCATTCAGTCACTGTTGTTAGCCTTCCGTGTATCCGAATCTGTGTTCTGTGGCACCAGGAGGACCACAGTATACAGCCTCTATCCTGTAGGTCCTCACAATACAATGATTTCATCCACCATCTACTATCAGTAAATAAGCTCTTCTCTGCTAGAGATGAGCTGAGATTTGAAATTTGTTTTTCACTTACTGTTTCCCCAAATAGCCACATGATTTGTTTTTCTTGGTCTTCTACACTGAGCCATAAAATCGTGTTGTGCTCTCTTCTTAAGTACAGTTGCATTTCACATCAGGGAAATTCTGGCCTCAAAGAAGATAGGTAATCACCATAGGTTCTCCAGGAAGACAGATGAAATCTCTATCTTGGGTCAGGAACAGAACCAATAGGCTTTATGGACCTTTTTATTCAATTTCCCCTTTCTACACTGCAATCTGAGCAAGCTACAAATCCTCCCATATACCACTCTTGACAAAGTGAATTTGCTCTTAGTTAATCATAAAATCTGCGGTATCTGAGAGGAAACAAAGCACAGAGGCACAGAATCACTGTTCAATGCCTGCAGAGAAACAAGGCTGTCAGGATGGGATGACCAGGGCAAATGACTAGTGATGCATCTTCACACCAGAAGGAGGCACTCTCTGAACATGACCTATTGCTGCCTACACCTTGATCACCTTTGACCTGGGAGCAGAGATATGCTAATAAAAAGGAGTGGCTTTTTAGCATTCTTTCTCATTCATGCTTGTTTTGAAAACATGTGCCTTGCAAATTACATGATAATGATACTTAAGGGCTTCCAAGAAACTTCAGGAATAATTATCATATGATTTGCAGGTTTCAAAGCTCATGGGAACACTAGGGCTGGGAGGATTTCTCTAGCCACTCATAGCAATTACCTTTTTCCAAATGCACTCTCACAATCTCAGTTTGTTCCTTGAGCCTGATGAGAAGCCAAAGAGGCTAGATAAGATGTATTCAAAAGAATCCCAGTGATTTTGGGGGAGGGGGTGTGAGCTCCACTGTGAGCCTTACTGGAAAGGTGTCCCAATCAGACTTTTCACTGGGGCCAAGATTTAACACAATCTAACCCCTGCTTTCAGGCCATTCTTATAATAAACACACAGTACCTAGTCCATCCTAATTTTTCATAGAAACCTTGAAATGGGATCAAAAATAGCACAGCTGATGCCACTGACCACAGAGGCAGCCAATTTCACCACTTAACTACAATTGCTCTTGCTGGTGTTTCTTACAATGGCCACCCAAGTGTTAAATCTACTGAGAATTTTGCCCTCTCCACAAGTAAAGCTTTAGCGAATCATTCCCCTCCTCTCTTGGCATTGTGGATCCCATTCATCCCCAGTATGGTCTTATTTGTTTTAAAATTACTTGTCAATTCCTTTTGCACTGTGCTGAGTTCTGTGTTTGGCACATAGTGTGAGTAATTGGGAAATTGTTTACTCTATAAATCACTTGGTAGTAATCCAGCACTGCCTAGAAATTGCCCTGAATGTGTACATATTGGTGGTTAAAACGAGTGTGTGCAAAGTAGAAGAATGGCGTCTGGTTATTCACGTGCAGTACCTACTTAGCACCTATTATGTAACAGACAACAGGTTGGCTGTAGAGTCACAGCCAGGAACAGCAGAGCTAGAAACAGAATTTCTACCCTTGAGGAACCTGAGCTGGTGGCGGGTGCTCATAAGTAAAAAGAGGGCTGTGAAGACGTGAAGGAGATGGAGCAACTTTCTGCTTGGAGGATGACAGCAGCCCTCCTCAGACTCTTAGGCTGGGACCTCAACGTGAGGAAGATTAGGAGATTAAGAGGAAGCTTGGTTCAAATGAAGAAGAGGCCAGAGCCTGGAGGGAAGAGTGAGTTGAAAGCAGTTCAAGTGCATCCGGAAGGTAGCCTTTGAGGAAATGAAGCGAGGTGGCAAGGGAAGACACAGCAAGGCACAGATTCATTCAGGGTCTTGTCGGTCTGGGCAGATTCAGGGGACGTGGGAGCAAAGAGCGAGCAGTTAGTGCTCAGGGTATTCATTCGCTCGACCGGGTAGGAGGGTTCCCGGCGCTTAAGAAGCACAGAGTTGCAGAAGAAATCTAAGAGAATCAAGAAATACACCAGTTCAACCACTGTTAGAAAAGAAAGGAAAGATCATTTCTGGACGAAGTCTCATGACTGAGGCTATATAGGAAAATTCTTTGCAATTGTGCCTTGTGAAGGCAACTGGGGTATTTGGCCCCTCCCCTTGCAAGGTAATTAATGAGATTTCCACAAGAGGGCGCCCTAGCAGAAAGAAGTCCCTTGAGCCTGACCCAGAGCTTCCCTCAAGAGGGGCCCCAGCCCCTACACCTCCCTTGATGATGGAACCAACGGACCTGGCCCACTTCAGTTCCCAGGGAGCTGAATCACTGGTTCCTGTATTACTATGTAAGCATGAGCTGCCTGTCTTTGGCTTTTAGAAGAAAATTCCAGGTGAACCTTTTGGCGTCTTTCATTTCACACCCTAGACCTCATTAGATCTGCCCCAAGGCCAAGAGGAGATTGCCTCTTATTTTAGTTGAAATACTGAGAGAGGGTGAGGTCTAGAAGAACAGGTCTTCTCAAGGAGACCACAAGGATACACATGCAGGGTCCTCTCCATGGTGACTCAGTTCTTGGGAATTTGTAAACTAAACTTCCTGAAACTTGGAAATTTCCAAGTTCTGTGAAATCCCGTAGTTCTGTAGGGGCTGGAATAGCCTCTCCGGCTTGATTCAAACTGGCCAATGAGAAGGGTACCTGTGGGGTGGAACTTTTTGACTGTCAATAAAAAGAGAAAGACCAAGGCAGTCAGGGAGTGTGGCCATTTGAAATTCTTCTATGCTGTAAGCTCCCTGCTGGTGAAAAAAGCCCTTCCTCTTATAAACGTGGTGTTTGGGTGCTTTCTCTCCGTTGGGCCTTGTCTTCCTGCAACAATACTACAGTCATTTTGGCTAGAAATATGCCTAGTACCTTAAAGTCACTTACTTTCACAGTGATGTTATCTTGGAATTTCAGCCCATTTCCTCAGGAAGTGCTCTTAGCAGTGCAGGATGTAGAATGTAGTCTAATGAGCAGAAACAATGTGGGTGTTTTAAGCCCAGGCCGTGTCTTGAATGACTGTTTAAATGTAAAAACAGATGGACCCCTATTTTTTCTTGCCCAAGGGCCCCTTGTTGGAAAAATGCTCCCCCCCTCCAGGTGTTGACATGGTAATATATCATAAATAATGGATCCAGGGCTCCAGGAAGGTTGTAGCAATTTTGTACTGTTACTCTGTATTACTTTTCTTAAGTAGGGCCCCCAAACTTTATAAACTTCAGGTTGTGTCCACAAACTCTTTATTTCTATGAAGCCATATCTAGGTTCCCCCTTTCAGCGGCAGAACACCTGTCATTCCCTGCGAGATGGAGTGTGTCTAGGACAATCGCAATTAGGACAATGGCCATTGTTCAGAACTGTACGCATTTCCGCCAGCCTTTCCCAGCTGATTTTTCTTTGAGCGGCTCCTGTATCAATGAGAAGGAAGGAAGTGACTACAGAAGGAAGTTATGCCTAAGTCATTGTAGAAGGGTGTTTTTCAAATGACAAAACTTTTTCTCAAAGCAAGGGTTTCAGGCTAGGCTAAGAAAAAAGTAAGGATTGAGGCATACATCCTTGAGGGGTTGAAGCCCTTCTTTGCCTCCTCTGTTCTTCTGGTTACAGATTATTTCTTGCCCTCTCCTGAGTCTCTCCAGCTCACTTACTTCACGGTCCGTCTGCCTCTCTGTTTCCCTTCGTTCTCAGCCCCCAGAGATGGGCGTGTCTCCTTCCTGCTTTCGTGGCTTTATTTCTACCTCTGGCACCTGAGAGCCCTGGTGCTGGGTGCAGATCTGTTACCTCTGTTTACCCCGAGTCCTTCCCACCTCTGCCAGTCTCTGACAGCTCCCTTGCACGTTAGTTCACTATGTCATCGCCCTGAGCCACATCAGCTAGCAGGGCTAATGGGTGCAGGGAACGTAGCCTGCCTTTTGTCCATCTCACCATGAGAAATCATTTACAATGGTGTTTAGATGGGTATGGAGCAATTTTGTGCTCCATGGAGGTATCAGTTCTCTCTGTGCGATGAGAAAACAGAACAGAATGTCATTCTCTGTGGTCTCAAGCCCATAGTCACAGACGCTGTGAAACTTCCAGCTTTAGACAGGAGGGAAAGTGCCGGGCACACGTACACTTGTACACTCAAGCATGGCTTGTGTTGGCCCAGTAACACGTATGCCCCGTGCAAGCCCGGTCCAAATTCTTTCTCTGTGTTGGTTATGTGCTTGAGAAGGAGCCCATTTTTTTCTTTGACATTCAGTTAAGCTAAAGCAAAACAGCCATCTGTCCTGCCTTTGATACAGTAGATTGCTAAAAGCTGTTCCCTGTCAGACCTCTTGTTTCAGCCTTGGCAAGGAGACACATACACATAGGACACTTCTGTTATCCACATATGAAACACACAGATTTCAACAGGCCCAGGGGTCTTCTATGAAACCATCAGGCTACATTCTACATCTTTCCACTGGCTAGCTTCTATGGCCTTCTAGGGACGCAGCAGAATGCAAGGCCTTCACTTTACTTTCATGTCTTGTGTTTTGTATGTATGTGTTTTTTTTTTTTTTTTTAATATGCCACTGAGGGCACCAAACATTTTCTCTGATCCTCGGTTGTGTTTCACATTTTTCATTAACACTTGCATTTAAGCAGCTCATTCTAATTCTTCCCGTTGTTCCTGTTCTGCGTGAACTAGCTACCGGCAGTTGCCATGCCAACTCCAAATCCTGGGGTCCTGCTGCTAGATCACAAGCTGCCATTAGCATATTTTTAATAGCACCTGATTGCCCTCCAAAGACCTTCTAGTAGCTGAACTCCATTAGCTCAGAGTGTCACGAGATTTAATTGCATATTTACAGTGAGGATCAGGGAGAGAAGGTGCTGAGCTGTATAGCGAGTCTCCCAGCCTTAGCCTTCCATGAGTGCTGGAGTGGCTCCTTGGGTCCCATTTAAAGAGAAGATCATGACAATTTTGTGCTCCATGGAGGTATCAGTTCTTTCTAGAACACCAGAATGACCCTTAGACTAGTGGAAGACTTCTCTCCCTCTTAATGGAGAAATCAGTAGCTATCCTGTGTTTAGGCACCTGGGCAGGGGTGATGTTACCATCTTGCTTTTTTAATGTAAGCCCAAATGAATGGAGGAGGAAATAACTTAATCAGAAGTCAATTTCTCTTTGAGGAAAGATGAGAGAGAGAACAGTACTTCAATAAGAAGACAGATTATTTAAAAATAAAGTCCTGAAGACTCTCAGCAACCAGTGAACTGAGATGATACATTTTGACACCTACAGCGAAGGTACGGAATAGGAATTACATTGAAGACAAGGCTGATATTTAAAAATGCTTCTAAATTTCATTTAAGCAAAACAGAATTGGTTAAAAACACTTTGGTCCAGAGGAAACTTGCAAACTCAGATGCTTACGGGGACAAGGTAGATAAAGTAATGAATGAAGTGGATGAATGGACAGTGATGGAAGACAGTGGGCACTCAGCGTCTCTGCTGTGCAAACACCAGTGACAGAGGACTACCCTGAGCCAGAGAATGTCAACCCCTTCTAAAGGGAGTGCTCTCTCCCACTGGGATCAGGAGGCCTCATACCACTAGCTCTTCTCACCACTTAAGTAAAGTCAGAAATAAATATCTCATGATGAAATCTCCCAATTTAAAAATACTTAGCATCTAGTAAGTTGACTTTCCATACTGGGCACATCAATGCTGTGTATGGCAAAAGTATTATTAACTGGTTTTTGTCCATTTTTGAAAATGATGGCAAAAAAATAACATAAAATTTACCACCTTAACTGTTTTTAAATGCACAGTTCAGTGGTGTTAAATTCATAATGTTGTACAACCATCACCATCATCCATATCTGTAAGTCTTTGTATGTAAAACTAAAACCCTGTATCCATTAAACATTAACTCGCCCTCTGCCATCACTCTCTGCCCTCATCCCCGGCAAACACCATTCTACTTTGTCTGATTTTGATGACTCTAAGTTGTGCATGTAAGTAAAATCACCCAGTATGATTAGAGGTTGAGGTTTTATATTTAGGTCTTTGATCCATTTAGAGTTAGTTTTTTATTTTAAAAATTAATTTATTATTAATTGACAGATAATTATGTATATTAATGGAGTACAATGTAATGTTTGCTTTATATATCATTGTAGAAAGAGTCAATTCAGCTAGTTGACATACTTTTCACTTCACCAACTTAACATTTTCTTGTGGTGAGGACATCCAAAATCGATTATGTTAGCCATTTGAAATATGCAATCATTATTATTAACATGCAGTAGAATGATTATTTTAATTATTATTTTAGCACGATAGATCACTAAAACTTATTCTTTTAGTCTAACTGAAACTTGGTATTCTTTCATCAATAGTCCCCCTTTCCTTAGCCCTTCCCCTCCCTCCCAGCCTCTGGTAACCACCTTTCTACTATGAGTTAATTTTTTGCATATAGTATCAGAAAAGTGTCCAACTTCATTTTTTTGAATGGATATCCAGTTTTCCTAGCACCGTTTGTTGAAAAGACCATCCTTCTGCATTAAATGGTCTTAGCATCTTTATTTTATGTCAAAAATATATGCAAGGGTTTATTTCTGGACTCTCTATTCTATTCCATTGGGCTATATGTCTGTTTTTATGCCAGTACCATTTTGATTATAGTAAGTTTTGAAATCAGGTGGTGTGAGTCGTCCGGTTTTTGAACTTTTTTTTAAATGTTGTTTTGGCTATTCAGGATTGACTAAGACTCCACATAAATTTTAAGATAGATTTTTTTTTCTATTTCTTAAAAAAAAAGTCATTGGGATTTGATGGGAACTACATGGAAGGATTCCAGGTAATGTTAACATCTCAACAAAATTAAATCTCCAATTCATAAACATGGGATATATTTCCATTTATTTATATCTTCTTTAATTTCCTTCATTGATGTTTTATAGTTTTCATTGTACAAGACTTTCAGCTCTTTGGTTAAATTGATTCCCAGATATTTTATTCTCTTTGACATTGTAAATTGAATTCTTTCCATAATTTCTTTTTCATACTGTTCACTGTTAGTGTATACAAATGCAACTGATTTTTGCAGGTTGACTTTGCATTCTGCTATTTTGCTAAATTCATTTATTACATCTAACAGGTTCTTTTTTGTGGGTGGAATCTTGAGGGCTTTCTACAATAAGATCATATGTGAACAGAGGTAATTTGACTTTCCTTTCCAATTTGGGTAATTTTTATTTCTTTCTCTTACTTAATTGCTTTGGATAGATTTTCCATTACTATATCAAACAGAAGCAGTGAAGGCAGGCAAACTTGTCTTGTTCTTGATCTTAGAGGAATTAGGTGTTTGCCATTCAGTCTGCTTTTTGCTGTGTTTTGTTAATACACAGATTTCATTATGTTATGGTAGTTACATTCTCTTCATTGTGGTAGTTTCATTCTATTCCTACTTTGTTGGATGATTTTATCATGAAAGAGCGTTGAATTTTCTCAATTGCTTTTTCTGCATCAGTTGAGACAATCGTGTTTTCTTTCTCTTCATTCTTTTAATCTGGTATATTACATTAATCAACTTTTCTATCTTGAACAATCCTGGCATTACAGGAATAAATCTCATTTGGTCATGATGTGTAATTCTTTAAATATGCTGCTGGATTTGGTTTAGTAGTATTATTTTGAGATTTTTACATTGAAGGATTTTATCTCTTTCGTTGGTTCATAAGGGATGTTGGTCTGGTCTATAGTTTTCTTTACTCATTGTGTCTTTGTCTGATTTTGGTATCAGGATAATGCTGGCCTCATAGAATGAATTAGAAAGTGCTCCCTCCCCTTCAATATTTTGGAAAATTTTGTATGGTATTATGATGTTACTTCTTTCATTGTTTGCTGGAATTCATCTAAGCCATAAGATCCAGTGTTTTTTTGGTAAGGGATTTTTTTTTTTTTAATGACTGTCACAATTTTCTTAGTAGTTATAGATCTATTCAGATTTTATGTTTTTCATAAGTTAGTCTTGGTGAGTTTTGTGTTTATAGAAATTCATCGTTTCATCTAGCTTATCCAATTTGTTGGCTAAAGTTCTTTGTAGTTTTTTTTTAATCATTTTAAGTCCTATGAAATCAGTACTGATGTCCTCATTTTTATTTCAGTTTTAGTAAATTAAATCATCTTTTTTTCCTTAGTTCATCTAGCTAAGAATTTGTCAATTTTGATGATTTTTTTTCAATGAAGCAGCTTTTGGTTTCATTGATTTTTGTCTACTGCTTTTCTATTCTCTATCTCTGATCTAATTTTTATTATTTTCTTCTGCTAACTTTGGGCTTAATTTGATCTTGTTTAATTTTTACTTAGTTGTAAGCTTGTATTGTTTATTTGAGATCTTTCTTACTTTTTGAGTGTAAGCATTTACAGCTCTAAAATTCCTTATTAGCCCTACTTTCACTGTGTCCCACAAATTTTGAATGTTGGTATATTGTGTTTTCATTTGTCTCTAAGTATTTTCTAATTTCCCTTTAGTTTTCTTCTTTGATTCATTGATCACTTAACAGTGGCAGTGCCACTTATTTTTAATAAATGTGTTTTTTTTATTTTTTATTTTAATTTTACTTCCCCTATTGGTTTCTAACTTCATTCTGTTGTGGTTAGAGAAGGTACTTACTTAGTACAATATTTACCTTTTTAAGTCTAATAAAACTTAATTTGTTACATAACATATAATCTATTCTGGAAAATGTCCCATGTGCATTGGAGAAAAATGTATATGCTGTAGTTGTTGGGTAGACTATTCTGTGTATGTCTGTTAGATCATGTTGGTCTATTCTGCTATTTAAGTTCTCTAGTTGCTTATGTTCTATCTTGTTCTACTCATTATTTAGAATGAATTTTGAAGTCTCTAAAGTTATTATTGTAGAACTGTTTTGCCTTCAATTCTGTCAGTTTTTATAATATATTTTGATGATTTGTCATTAGATGCGTGTTTGCTATTATTATATCTTTTTGCTACATCATACATTTTATCATATATAATGTCCTTTGTCTTTTATAATCATTTTTGATTTAAAGTCTATTTTGTCTGACAGTACAGACACTTCTGCTCTCTTTTGTTTACTGTTTTCATAGAGTCTATTTCCATTCTTTTACTTTGATTTTATATGTGTCTTTGGATCTAACAAGAGTGTCCTATAGACAGCACGTAGGTGGACATGTGCTTCCACCTATTCTTTCAGTCTTTGTCTTTTGAAGAGTTTAATACATTTGCATTTAAAGTAACTATTGATAAGAAGGGACTGACTTCTATTATTTTGCTGTTTGCTTTTTAAATGCTTTTAGCTTTCCTTTTGTCTCCTGTTTCCTACATTACTGTTTTCTTTAGCTGACTTTTTACATAAAATGCTTAATCTTTTTTCTCACATTTAAGTCTCTATACATGGGAATTACCTTTAACATCTTAAAGTTATTGCATTCTCATTTGAATTTATATTAGTTTAACTTCAATAAGATACAAAAATCTGTTCCTTTACCACTGTGTCCCAACTTTCTTGTTGTTACTACAAAATTACATCTTTATACACTGTGTGCCCCAAAACATCAATCAATTTTAAAATGTATTAGTCTCTGAAATTATGTAAAAAAAAGAAAAAAAAAGTGAAGATACAAAACAGTTACAATAATGCTCACTTTTAGAATAATGCTTTCTTTGTCTCTTAAATCATGTAGTAAATGAAAAGTATAGTTATATACTGCTGTTTTGGTAATACTAGCTTTTGTGACAACCCATGTACTTCTATTTATTTAGATATTTATTTCTCTATATGACTTCTAGTTACCTTCCACCACCCTTTGATTTTACCTTGCAGGACTTCCTTGACAATTTCTTGAAGGAAAGGTCTAGGGTTAATGAATCATCTCAGCTTTAGTTTATGTTGGAATGTCTTAATTTCTTTTTACTTTTGAAGGACAGTCTTACCAGATATAGGATTCTTGGCTGACAGTGTTTTTCTTTTAGCACTTTGAACACAGTACCCCCACTATCTTCTGGCCTCCAAAGTTTCAGATGAGAAATTTGCTGATAATCTTATTGAGGATCTTCTGTATGTTATTAATCACAGCTCTCTGGTGCTTTCAAATTTTTTTCCTTTCCTTTGTCCTTCAAACATTTAATTAAAGTGTATCTTGGTGTGTTTCTTTGAGTTTATCTCACTTGGAGTTTATTGAGCTTCAGGAATGTATATATTCATGTCACTAAATTTGGGAAGTTTTCAGCCATTGTTTTTTTTTTTCAAATGTTCTCTCTGCTTCTTTCTTTTTCTCTCTTTTCATCTTCTAGAACTTGCACAATGCATACATTGATCCATTTCATGTTATGTCATAGGTCCCTTAGGCTCTGTTTACTTATATTCAATTTCAATTATCTGTTGCTCAGACTCAATAATTTCCATGTGCTATATTCACTGATTCTTTATTCTGCCTGATAAAAACTGATTTTGAATTCCTCTGAGTAGTAAATTTTTTTTTCACTTGTTGCAGAGTGTCTTCCAATTACCAGCTACTGAACAAGCTGGGAATGGAATGGGTACCTCTTCTAGGCTTGCTTTCCCTTCTGCTTCCGAAGCTGGCAGAACACTAGGGGTTCTTCACATGCAATCCCAGAAGGTCTGAATAGTAATTTTTTAATTTTAGTCCTTGTACTTTTCATCTCCAGATTTTCTTTTTGTTTTGGGGTTTTTTTTTTTTAGGTTTTTTACATGTTATTAATATTTCCATTTTATTTATCCTTAATATTCTTGACTTTCTCCATAACATCCTTTAGTTCTTTTGTTCATCTTCAAAATGATTTAAGTCTTTGTTCAGTAGATCATTTTTAGGGACAGTTTCTGTACATTTATTTTTTCCCTTTGAATGTTTCATGGTTTCCTATTTTCTTGTGTGCTTTATAATTTTTCCTTAGAAACTGGTCATTTGGGGGGCAGAATGATGGTTGGGTTCAGGAAGAGATAAAAGAGGAAATCATTAAATTCTTCAAACATAACAACAATGAAGACACAAGTTACCAAAACCTGTGGGATATACCAAACCAGTCTTAAGAGGGAAATTTATCACATTAGATGCCTATATTTGAAAAACAGAAAGAGACTGCATTAACCAACTCATGAAACATCTTATGGAATTGGAAAATGAGAAGAACAATCTAATTCTAAACCCAGCAGAAGAAAAAAAACAACCAAAATTAAATCAGAGATTAATGAAATTAAAAAAAAATCATCCAGAAAATTAATGAAACAAAAAGTTGGGGTTTTTTTTTTTTTTTGAAAAAATAAATAAAATCAATAAACCTTTAGCCAGATTAACAAGAAATAAAAAAGTCTAATAACCTCAATCAGAAACAATAATGGGGAAATAACAACAGATGCCACAGGGGTACAAGAGATCATCTCTGAGTACTACAAGAAAATCTATGCCCAGAAATTTGACAATGTGGAGGAAATGGTTCAATACTTGGAATCACACCCTCTCCCTAGATTTAATCCAGAAGAACTAGATCTCTTGAACAGAGATCAAAGAAACAATAAGTTTTAAGAACTGAGATCAAAGACACAATAAAAAAATCTCCCCTAGAAAAAAATGTCCTGGGTCCAAATGGCTTCACACCAGAATTCTATTAAACCTTCAAAGAAGAGCTTATACCCATACTGCAGAAATTATTCAAAAAATTGAGAAGGAAGGAATCTTCCCCAACATGTTCTATGAAGCAAATGTTACCCTTATACCAAAATTGAGAAGGAAGGAATCTTCCCCAATGTGGTCTATGAAGCAAATGTTACCCTTATACACTTACACTAAAAAGAGAATTTCAGACTAATTTTACTAATGAATATAGATGCAAAAATTCTCAATAAAATCCTATCTAATGGATTATAGCTACAGATAATGAATAATCATTCATCATGATCAAGTAGGTTTCATCCCAGAGATGCAAGGCTGGTTTAAAATACACAAGTCCGTAAATGTAATTCACCATATTAGCAGAAACAAAAACAAAGACCATATAATCCTCTCAATAATCCAGAAAAATCATTTTATAAAATCCAGCATCCCTTTCTAATTAGAACACTGAAGAATATAGGTATAGGTGGCACATTCCTTAATCTGATCAAAGCCATCTATGACAAACCCAGAGCTCACATTGTACTGAATGGAGAAAAACTGAGAGCTTTTCCACTTAGAACTGAAACTAGATAAGGTTGTCCTCTATTGCCACTATTCAACATAGTTCTGGAAGTTCTAGCCAATACAATTAGACAAGAGGAAAAAATAAAGGGCATCCAAATGGGTGCAGAGGAAATCAAACTCTTGCTCTTTGCCAACAACATGATTTTATACTTAGAGAACTCCAAAGACTCAACCACAAGACTCCTGGAAGTGATAAAAAAATATAGCAATATCTCAGGATATAAAAATCAATGTCCACAAATCAGTACCCTTTGTATATGCCAATGATATCCAAGAGGAGAAGCTAATTAAGGACACAATTTTCTTCATAGTAGCTTCAAAAAAAAAAAATGAAATACCTAGGAATAAACATAACAAAAGAGGTGGGTATAGATTCCTGGATACATCATTCATGAGTAAAATCCTGGAACCCACCACCTCCTACATAAGCAGACCATGAAGAGAATCAACTACAGTCCACCTACCCTTGTGAGCCTAAAGAAAATTAAAAGTTATTGTTTAGAAGACAGCAAGGAAAGTGTTAATACAGTTTTCTTTTGACATCACTGACTTTGTTCTTCTAACCTGACACTGTTTAACCCCCTCCTCTCACTGTTCTGCCCTTGCCTTTTAATATGCTAATCAGATTTGTGTCTGCCAGAAATGTCATCAAGCCATACACAGTAACAATGGTTCCAGTCCAAGACCTGATTCTTTTGTGGACCCCTGGATCACTCTCCCTCCAGAGAAACTTCGATTACCCCCTTTTGTCATCATGAATTCAACAGGAAGCAGTTAGATGGAGTCTTCATCCTTTTTCCCTAGCGGCAGTTATAATTTCTACTTGGAGAGGAAGAATTGATACAGGACAGGTGGCTCCCCAGCCAGCTCATGGACCTGAGGGGTGGACCCGCCGCCTCTGCCTTGGCAGTGTTGGTGCGGTGGCAGAGGAACCAGCGGGAGGGAAGGTAGGCAGGGTGGGGGGGCCCTGCAGGAGGCTCTAGTAGCCAGAGGGGCCAGACAACTGCTGGGGAGACACCAGCACCTTAGCACTCGTGGCAGAACAAGTAACCCCTCATTTCTTAGGCCTGGTCAACTTTAGGTAAGTTTCCTAGGCCTGATCAATTTCATGTAGATTTCCTAGGCCTGGGAATGAAAGGGATTGTAGCCATTCATTAGGTACTGAGTCCCCACTAAATGAAACAATACAGGACCCATGCAACCATATATATACCCCAGGACAAAGAGCCCCGAGAGAGACAAGTAGAGAGAGAGCTTTTTCCCGTCAATTTGGTTTGTTTCTCTCTGCCAGGAGCTTTGGTGTTTTTGTATTCTTTTCTGTAAATAAATCCTGTCTTACCACTGATCTGTGGTCCGTGGATTCATTCTTCGAATTACTAAGAGGAAGGACCTACTGAAGATGAAATTCCGGTATCAGTGAGAGGTGCAGCAAAAGTTGACACTCATCTTTTTGCCTGCATTTCTATGATCAGAAGCAGCAATTAGTAATCAGAGCACAGATCCCTGATATTTGAAGGGCAGGGACTGTTTTTGCCCACCCTGACTCCTGCAATCTGTTTGCAACCTGCTCCAGGAACACACACACACATTGACACAGGGCGTGGGGTGGGGAATGGATAACTGCTACACAAGCTGAAGTTGAGTGGAATTAACTGAAAATTACCATGCAGGCCTTCTTCTGGAAGTTGCAAGCCTTTAATAGACCCAGAGTTTCAAAATAGTTACAGCAGACAGCTTCTGCCAGGTCAGTTGTCTACGTGGGAAAACAGATTCTTTGTGCCTCCCACTCTGCCCTCTTCCCAGAACCCTCTTAAAAGGAAGTCATTTTTAATCTTAAAACCAAGATATTATTAAACAACTAAATCTAAATATCTAGTGAAGGAACTGTATTTTGATAGAAAGCAGTGAGGTCTTATGCTGATCTGTCTCCCCAGGTACGTTTTCATGAGCACAGGCATCCACTTCATGTGATCAAGCAAACCTAGAAAAGCAGAGAGGACAGTTAGCAAAGTAAGAGTTCACAAGATAAAACAAAACATAGTTGGTCAGTCCAGTTGAGTATGGCTTCAAGGCAGGGAAAGGACAGGACCTGTCCTTCAAAAGATCATTTGATTCGAAAGAACAGAGGTCACAGCAGAATTGCAAGTTCAATGACAGGAAATTATAAGATGCTTTTTTCTCTGTTGCGTAGGCTGAACCATCATAAAAGCAGTGCTGAGGGAAAAATTAATACAAAACAAATAAAGTACTGCTTACTTATAGTTCTTAACTTCCCATGTTATGACTGAGAGGCATGAAAACTTGACTTTATCTTGGGAATGCAGACTCAGGTATTTGAATAAAGCTGCTTGAAAAGCTGACAGTCTAAAATCCATTTCCTTAATGCTCACAGCATTTGCTTAAATTATATTCACGTGGATACACGTTCTCTCGATTTTCTTCAAAAGATTTTGTGAACATAAATCTAATTATATTTCTTCATTTATTTTTATTACTTTTGTATGTGGTCACTGTGTTAATAGATCACAAGCTTAATTTTGAATTGCATTTGTAAGATTTGAATCTCAAACATGGATTTTTTTTCTAGGAGTCAAAAGTTTATTTGCCCATTGAGGTCAATTGCAGATGCCTCAGACACTTGCCACCCATGGTCCTCAAGGGCAGGGCTGAATGGTTTCACCATTAATTTTGACTAGTCAATAATTAGACTAAACATTATTATAGTCGAATTTTACTGAAGGAGAGTTTGGACCGTTTAAGTAATAATGCCCTGCCTTTCTAACATAACTTGTTTACACATCTGTTTCTGAAGAACTGCTTACTGCAGCCTTTCCAAGCAAAGTCATGATGAGGGAAAGAGGAATTAGTTGATCTTCAATCAGTGGTGCCTTGGAGAAGAGGCTGCAGGTTTGGAAGGGGGTCCTGGAAGGGTGTAAACGAGGGCTTGCATAGGACAATCTAGAGGAAGAATGTGCCTAGTGGGGCCCCGTGGGACAGGATTCAAAGCGTTAAAGTGAAGGTCAGAAATACAATGATTGGAAACAAAGTCAACTCGAGAAGTGACCCTGGGGATTCTGAGACAACGTTCTGGCAATATCTTATGCACAGGTTGGTGAGCCCAGTTGAACAGGATCCTTGTTCTGATAGTACCAGAAGCTTGGATGGATCCAGAAAATTTGATGGGGAGATAAAAGTATTGTGAGACACTTTCGCCAGCACTAATTTTAAAACACTGTTTTCCTAGTCTGTCAAACGAGAGATTATTCCCTGACACCATCTGCATGTAGCACCTGGGGCTCTGAGCTCTCGCTTCCCTTAGACTCAGCCGGTCCTTCCTTCAACCTTTGCAAATCTATTCCTGGTAAACATGCTGAACTTCAGACTGGTCTGCTGCAGGTAACATTTGAGGAAAGCAGAAAGCTAGGCCAGAGCTCTGAAATACCGGAGCTTCCTCAGCAACGGAAGGCACCTCGGCTCACACCTCTGAAGAAAGGAAACACCTGCAGAGAGTTCCTTTCCATATGTCCCAAGATAAAGCCCTAGAATCTGGGAAAATGCTTGCTATGCGAATGTGTTGTCCTATAAAATTAAGTACACTGATCAGTCTCCAAGAAAGCGAGTAAAGTGCACGCCAAGTTTGCCCGTGGTAGCATAAACGTGCCTTAGCTGTTTCCTGAAGATAGGAGCTGGAACTCTCCCGGGTAACGCTGACTGAGCTCATGCGTTTCACCCTTGGCCTACTTTGTTTATCTGGAGGCCACTGAAGCATTCAGTCTAGACCGGGCAGTATTTCCAGAGTCTCCTGTTACTGCTTTCGCAAGCATCTGGTTTTTCTCAGGCCCCATGTGACTCACCCTACATGGCTTTGTGTGGGGATCCAAGAACTCCTGTGGAATATTCTATCCCATGCTTGGGCCACAGAAGACATCTGTTAAAGCCCAGGGCCTGTCCTCTGAGGTGACTTGTCAAGCAATACAGGCTTGGGTTTTCTTTCTGGTCTGTGCTTTTTGAGCTTTTGGAATATGACTTTGCACTGGACTTTGGAACACAGGGAAGGGAACAGCCAAGGAGCTCCTCCTATGGGAGCTCCTGCAACAGGCCTGCCATCCTGGGAACTTCTTTTTTTTTTGCCGAGGCTGGGTTTGAACCCACCACCTCTGGCATATGGGGCCGGTGCCCTAGTCCTCTGAGCCACAGGTGCCACCCAATCCTGGGAACTTCTTATGGTGGAAGTACAGAAGCCTTTCAGGTAGCTTCAGCCACCATACTTACTGGGTTTCAAAATCATTCATTAACCATCGTATCATTTCTTCTTTACTTCTACAACGTTTAAAACCCCACCAATCAACAGGTGCTTATTGATTATCTGCAATACAGCTGGGCTAAGCTAGCTGCTCTAGCAAAGGCAGAAATAGAGCCCTGATCTCAGACATAACCGAGGTGTGATGATAAAATAATTCCTATAAAGGAATTCTGTGTACCACAGGCCAGTGTGTCATGAAGGCCTAAACTGTGCATGAAAGACAACAGTTTTTGTGCAAGTGGAAACTAGAAGGAGAGCGATGGTGGCCATAGGAGTTCGGAGGCTTCCTAATAGGAATAGATTTGTGCTCGGTTTCTTGGAGAACAGACAGGAATTAAATTGGAGATAGATAAAAGAAAGGCTTTTTTAGACAAGACAAATTATCTAAATTCATTCAGTTAGGTAAAATTAATGAACATAGTAAAGCATAGGGCAACAATCTAGATTAGGTTTGTTGTACTTTGTTTCATTTTATTTCCCTCGGTATAGTCAGGAATAAGATTGGGGAAATCAGGACTTTGCAGATTTGAGAAGTCTTGAAAACCTGACAAAGGTATCGAAAAGTGATTTCATGAGAAAAGAAAAGAGCATCAAATAATAGTTCTGCTGCGTAGAGCAGCATTTTAGGAAGATAAAACCAGCATCTATGCCCAGGATGGACCCACCCTGGGCAGTGGGAGGCTGTAAGGAAGCACAGCCTCATCAACATAGGCAAAGGCAAACACGTCCCGAAGGGGTGACAGAGGCAGGACGGCGAGTTAGAAGACAGGGAGGGCGACATCCAGGAGGAGAGCCACCAGCACTGGATGTGTGGGCTGGAGGGGAAAGAATCAGAGCGGACTCTCAGTTTTCTAGCTTTGGTGGCTAAAAGACAGAGGGACAGTAGGATGGCTTTCAGGGAGACACTGGCTCTAATTCTCTGAATGGATCATGGATTCCTCCAACCACATAGAATATACAAAAGGCAGCCAAGTCCTATGTCTTAAAACAAACGTATTTTCCTGTCAACAACCAGTTAATAAATACTTTCGGGTTTTTATTCTTTTGCCTTTTTGTTTGTTTGTTTGGCCATACAGTCTCTGTCATAAATACCCCCCTCTGTAGCTGTGGTGCCAATGCAGCTGCTATGATTTGATTATGTCCCCCAAATTTCAAAATTTCAAGTGTTGGAAACTTAATCCCAAATTCATTCATGGATGATATTTGAAGATGGGGCCTTTGGGAGGTAAGTAGAATTAAATAAAGTCAGAAACTCATTGGGAAGCATTTTATAACTCCATCACCCTCTTCATCACCAGATACTCCCTGACTGATTTCCATAGCACTTTAACATACCTGTACAGTAACCCTCATTATAGGATATTTCTATACTTTTTGAAAGGATTTTGTCTTCTTTTTCTTTTTCTTTTTGTATGCCATATCCACACCACACATACTCAAACCTAAAACTAAAACAATTCCCAAAACAGTAGTTGTTTGGGAAATATTTCTGGCATCAATACACAGAATTTTAAGAGGAATTTAGCATTTCTGATCAGGACAGACTACTTTTCTTTGTCAAGCTTTGCAGATTTCATAAGGTAATTAATAAAATGTATAAAACTCTTAAGAGAGTTATTTTTATTTTCTTTCCAAAATAATATTAAGTGAATTATTAGATATTTTGGCCTAAATGGATTCTATTAATTAGATGCTGAGATTTCTTTCTTGGTTCAAAAGTCCAAACCACATATTCTGGCCATTCCCTCACATTTTCAGAATTTCAAAATCAGAGGAGTAAAAAAAAAACAAATGTTTGTTTGTGGTTGAGGCCTCTGTGGACGTAATCTGGTCCTGGCTTCTTGAGAATGAGCGACTTTCCTCTCTTCTATTTCTGTGACAAGTAATCGATACCCCAGCCAATTACAACATTCTCTTCTCTTTGATGCTCTAATGTTTGGATTTTTTAATTCTTTACCAGCACACTATTCAAGGGCAAATATGTGCAAATCCTCTTGACAGCAGGGAAGATACAAAGGCTACAGAATAATTCATGTTTCTACCCCCCTCACCTGCAGCATAACAAAACATATTAATGATTTCTTGGAAATGAGATGGCTGTAAAATTGTGTTACCATGTGTTTTCAGTGACAGTTTATGAAGTCCCTATCAGTTGAAGAAAGAAATGTAATGTGGCAAATAACTAAGAAACCTTACACAGAATGGGCCGATTAGACCCTAGCATGTCCTATACCTCATCTCTCATTGACTGGGATCGGCTGGACACAATAGTCCTTATACGGCATAAAATCCTTGAATTTCAACCATTTGAAGAGAAAAAGTGAAATAAAGGGTGTGGGAGCCAACTGACTGCCAAATCATAAATGCCAGTTAGCACAGTGATAATAAAGCATTCCGTGCCTGCAGGCTTGGGGATGTCAACTCCAGCCGTTCAGAGGCCGCTTTTAACCCATTGAAGACTGCTTGTAAGTTGGTGTAACATATTTGTCTTCCTTGCAGGATCATTTAATTTCCAGCCATGTTGCTTTACCATCTTGTATTATCTTTTTGTGTGGTGTGAGTTAAGAAAGTTTGATTCGTTTGCTATAGATTCAGGTAATCTGTGAGTAGCTTCCTGATGTATATGGTTATCACATATACATTAGTAGGGCTATTTCCAAAAGCAGAGGAAGGTGTTTGAGAAGAAGACATTTGGTTGGAACTCCATATTGTAGAGATCAGGGAATGATGGAGTAGAGCAGGATTTAAAATATGTACGAGAGTCAGGTAATCCAGCTCCAAAGTAAGCAGTTTTCTTTCTCTCTTTAAAAAAAAAAGAAAAGATAAATCACGTGTATCATTCCTCCCTGAGTTATATTAGAAAATACTTCTAAAATGACAATATCTGAATTCCTGCAACATTCTGATGCCTTTATTTTGATAGAAGAAGAAATATTGTTTTGTGATGAATGAACACAAAGTTCACTGGGTAAAAATTTTAAGATGCTGGACCTGATTCTAGGAGTGATGTATAATCATCCTTTAAATGCATATTTTGTTCTATTGTAATAAAGGCTACAGGTGGTCCCCTGAGGTTAAACACATGTGCCCTTAAAGCAATCCTTCTTTTGAGATGTAGCCTAAAACTTGAAAGACCTTCAGGGAATGTCATAAGATGGAGTTCTGTCTGTAAAAATGGTGCTGACTCTATCCCTTTGCATGCCAGGAACAGCACAGATGAGTAGTGAAGAGCAGGAGAGGTGCACTGCCTCGATCAGCCCCAGCAACAGATTTGTGTGAGTTCTGCGGCAGGGTAGGAACTGTGGTAGGTATTGAGGATATGAAGCTGAATGATCCTTGCTCTTAGGAACTTACAGTTTATTGAAGGGAATATACAACTATTTAGAAAAAGTACTTGTTTTGGTAGAGATTCACATAGAAGGTAAAGGAAACACTAAACATGGGGCTATCTCTGGATTTGTATGGATAGTGTCTGGGTGGTTGGACCACATCACAGGAGACTTTCTACCGGTAATGACCCCTAACTTGAGAATTGAAGGACGATTAAGACTGAGCCATGAAGAATTAAGGTACAGGCTAAATCGCTCTCCAGTGCCTCAAATAGATTATGAATTGCTATCTTTATGATGTAAAAATTCCAAATAGGTACAGGGATATAGGAAGCTTCACCCTATAAAATCATCTGGAACCCTGGTACTTCCTGCCAAGATCATGAAGGGCCTGGGATTTTTATCTAACCCTAAGATAATAATCTAGCACGCCACTATTTCATGAATGGAAACATACAAGATCCCTGGGTCAGCGACAGAAGACTGTTAGTCACAGCAATAGTGGTGGTCAGAATATTAGCCTTTGCTCTGCTTACCTGAGTCCCAGCGCTCAGAGGGGCACACTAACCAGGGCAGGAAACACCTGGACTGGCAATGGGGAACCCTAGACTTAGAAAACAAAATCTTTCATAGTTGGCAGTAAGTCAGACTGATGTTTGCCCCAGAGGAAAGCATTATCTTTATATCCTGGGTAGTTACCACATTTGCTCTTGGCCTTGGAGAAAGACAGGTCTCTATCTTACAAGGCTATTTGATATACCAACAGCCTTGGAAAGAAAACAAAAACATCTTGAACAAAACTAGGCAAGGCCTCTGTTCACAATTGGCAGAAAAGCAAGCCCTATGGAGAATTGTCTTTCAACACTTTCTACCTCTGTCCTGTCAGGCGGGGACTGGCAAACTGTGGGCTGCAGGGAAAACCTGGCCTGCATTCCTGTGTTTGTAGGTAAAGTTTTATTGGAACACATCCAGGCACGTTCATTGATGCGTAGTCTATGGCTGCTTTAGTGGGAAAGTTGAGTAGTTGCAACAGACCATATGGCCTCTTTATAGAAAAAAATTGCCAACCTCTGCTTTAGAGCGTATTTGATTAAAACTGGTTGGTGAGTACCACACTCACAACCCAGTGTACAGGAAGAGATAAAAGAGAAAGAAGAATCAAAACAGTTTCCTATTAAAAGAATGCGACCCAGAACTTGACTTCCGTTTGCTTCTGACTGGTCAGAACTTAGGCATATGTTGTGTCAGGAGTCCCCAGACTTTTCCCATTTTTAATGACTCACTGCAGAGATTCACAGTACTTAGCAGATAGTTGTACTTACAGCCAAGATTTACTGCAGCACAAGGTTACAAAGCAAAGTAAGCAAAAGAAGACCTGTGGGCACAGTCCAGAGGAAACCATCTACAAGCCTCCAGGAGTACTTTCCCAGTGAAGTCACATAGGATGTGCTAATTCCTCTAGTAAACTGTGACCAGCAGAAAACGCTGGCTACTGGGGGAGTTCATTAAAGAGGCAGCACCCAGGGTTTTAATTGGGTCTAGTCACATAGATATCCCCTGCCTGAGCAAACCCCAAATGCCAGACTCCCAGGAAAGGGGAGTTCACATAAACTGTATTTTTGTACAGCATAGGCACAGTGAGCTACTCTTATCAGTGAGAATCTTCCTGAAGTTCAGTTCTCCAGATACCAGCCAAAGGTCACAGGCAAGCAGGCCTTCCTAGGGCTAGCAGGCTCAGCCTGCCATGTTAGCCCTCCCCTGCACATGCCTACACGGGGCTGCAAGGGAGGGACCGTGGTCTAGCTGAGGGCCGGTGTGCCTGGGTAAAACTGGGGAATTTAGATTATTAAGAGTGAGATGAAGAAAGGATATTGTGGAAAATCAATAGTGTCTGCTGCACAACGGGGGTAGAGGGTCCGGGGCAGGCTTTCTCAACCCCGGCATTACTGACATTTAGAGCTGATAGTTCTTTGTTGTGGGGGGCTAACCGATGCCTGTCAGTAACAACCCTCTCAATCCTGACAATGAAAAATGTCTCCAGATATTGCCTAATGTGCTGTAGGCGGGTGTAGTTTTTCCAGTATATGTCCAAGCCAGTGTGTGAAGGCCAGAGAGACGAGGTCTTGTTTAAGAAACCTTGTTGTACTCAAGGTTGTACAGGTGTAGGAGAGGTAGGGATAGAGAGAAATAAGGCTGCAGGCGCAGGCTGGAGCTGGCTTAGAAAGCCATCTGTCTGCCCTGGTAAGGATTTGGGAATTTAAAAAAATCATCTAAAGGTTTGAGGAGCTACTTAGGATGTGTAAGCCAAGCGTCATATTTACACTTTCAGAGAACACAGTTGGGCTACATGTGAAGAACGAATTGAAAGACAGAGTCTGGGGTCCAGGAGACTAATTAGAGGTGCTTCCCTCATTCGACTATGAAATTTTGAGGAGCGAAATGAAGACATTGGCAGTTGAGAAGACAAAGTGAAGTTACGATTTGAAAAAATATATTAAAAAGAAAAGTATTTGGTGACTGGTTGGAGATAGGAATATCACCAAAGTTTCACTTTGGGCGTCTGGGTAAACAGGTCACCATCCCTGAGACAGCAGAGGGAAGAACAATGTCGGGGAGGCTGATCAGACCACTTCTGACCCACTGGGCTCCAAGTGACCGTGGGACTTCCAACAGGAGACCAGACACATGTGATGGGTGGTCTGATGTTACGGACGCCTGGCATGGTGTGAGCGACAAGAGATGAGACCTGCACAGATAGACACTATGGCCAAAATGTCTTTTCTATTAAAATTTTAAAGCCCGATGTCTTCCTTCCAATGATATATACAACAAACATTCCACCAAGCTTTGGGAGTGAGAAGGTGATTCCCTTATTCGCATTCTATCAATGGGTTTTAAGATATTGCAAACCATCATAGCTACCCAAACATACTGAGTTCCGCCTGGACTAAAGTGTCATATTTTGAGTGTAATAAACTTTTTGGCTTTCGTGAATATTTTCTATTTTGAAAACTTAGGTTCTACTGGCATTCAATGCCCTCAAGTGGAAATAATCCTTCCAGGGACTGAAGTTTAAAAAAAAAAAATACTTAGACATAGTTATAGAAACGACTATTCTGAGGTTAAAACAATTTAACCAGATGGCATTTCACACTGGAGACTGTGTATGAAAGACTTCCCTGTCTTCAATAGAAGGCAGACTGTCTGGCGCAGTTCCTAAATTTGCATTCTCTTAGGCAAGACATGCATCATGTGGTTGGAGAACTGTTTGGAGATTAGTTACTTTAATTAGTAATAAAAGACAAGATGAACATAAACAGACTGATTCTGGGGCCTTGCATACCTCAACCCCTAAAGATAAGAGAAAGTTCCTGCGTACATTTCTTGCAGTGTGATTTGGGAGCAAGCAGTGGGATGAAGTTCAGGTTCTGGTCAGCGATGACTCGGACACAGCTGTTGCCGTTGACAGGAAAAGATACGTGGAGTGTTGTTTCTCCATTTGCTTTGCTAGATTTGACATGTGGTGAGCCAGAATAGGAATCTGAAGAGTTGAATCAAGATGTGTTGAGAGAACTTTGGGTGTAAGAAGTGATAAAAGAAGCAGGTCTGGAGATACAACATTAGGCGGCAGATGGAAACTTTTTAAAAAAAAATCTTCCCAGGATTGCCTGTTTTGATAAGTTTCGATAAGCTGATTGGTAAATTTAGTAACCCTTAGAAAAGAATTTTACATTTACAAAGGACACAGAGCCAGGATTTCATCACTCTAAACAAACAGCGCTCACTGTCTCTCTAGCTGTGTTTTGTCATATAACAGTGAGGGCTCACGGATGATGCTGGAATTCCCGGAGGAAATAAAGTAGGGTGTGGGGTGCGGTGGGGTTATGCACCAGGTCCCAACCTGTCATTACGCACGCTGCTTTCCAACGCTGCCACAGGCTGGGAAATGCACCGCAGATCTGTTAACAAGAAGGGCTGTACAGATTCTATATTATGAGACAGGTCAGTGATATTTGCAGATCTCGTCCCTCAGGAAAGAAAATAGCCATTCCAAAAGTGTCTGCTGAGTAATAACACAGACACGGCACCATTCTAAACACTGGATCTTTGTTTTTAATACTGCCACATGGAACCATGAGCCCCTGGGATGTTCTTTACTGCTTGCAAGAGCCAAGATTTGATTTATCACTGCAAGGTTCTCCTCTCCCACCAACCATCCTTACTAAATTGTGAAGACTTATTCATTACTTTTAAATTTCCCATCACATGTTTTTCATCTGTGTGACCATGTGTTACCTGTTTGTTTTGAAATTAAAAAAAAAAAAAGTTTGGATGAGCTTCAATTCTAGGATCAGTTACCTCCTCTTTAAAGCACTAGGGTTTCATTGTGCCAGGGCTCCCCAAAGACTGGGCGCTGGACCCCATGCCTGTCAATTGCATATCCCACATTTTGCTAATCCATTTTCAAACTAGCCTATTAGCTGACATTTTTTTTTTAAACCTCGTAAAGCCACTAAGCTATTAAGGATTGATACTCATGGAGAGGGTTAATACTCTCTAAATATATTTTTCCTTCTAAATATACATAACTATTATGTTAGGCATTGGAAACATGGATTTTTGCCACGCAGGGTCCTGCAAGGCACACTGAAGTTGGAGGATTTGAGAAGAATATCCTAAAGTGACTATTTACATACAAATTGTAAATAGGATGGAGTTAAAACACAGGGAAGGGCGAGGGAGAGTCACTTTCCTGTGGCTATGCCCTTGGGGCAGAGAATTCATTGCCACCAGCTGACAAGAGGTGAGAGGAGGGAAACTGAGTCAGAGAGAGCTGTACAGAGGGGGCCAACTGGCATGAGCTGTGACCTTCAGTTCAAAGAAGCTGTCACTCCTGAGGACCTCGCAGGAGGGGCACTGGGTCATAAACATCCTGACCTCACTTTTCTCTCATTCTGGTGCCTCCTCCCTACAAAACCTCACAGAATCTTGCTGATACTGTCACTAAAGAGCAACTGTTTAGGACACAGCAGTGTGAGACTGCAGGGAATGGAGCTGGGGAGGCAAAAGCAGAGCTGTAACACAGAGGTGGATGGGACAGTTCCTGCGCAGAAGCCTGGACGGCGCTTCCACACTTCAGCAGGTGCGCAAATGACGCGGAGAACTTGTGAAAACAAACTCGTGGGCCCTGCACCCAGCAGTTCTGGCTCAGTGGATCTAGAGTGGGTCAGAAAATTGTTACTTCTACCATATCGCCTCTGCTGCTCTTCTATAGATCCCATTTTTATGTAGCACTGGTCTGATGTTTGGAGATAGGACAAAATTAAAGGAACAGATGTCTTAAGGAACGGATGTCTCTCAGAGGAATATCCCCTCTCTGAGACTAGTCTAAGAAATATTTTCCTGCTTTCTTAGCATACTATCGCCTGCTGTCAGAGTAAGCTGATCTTATCTAGAAATCACCAAAGAAGAAAGTTTTGCATTTGCATGTAACAATGTAAGAATGGTCATGGTTTTAAAACTTTTCCAGGAGATTCCTAAATAAGTCTTTTCTCTCAAGAAGTTATTACCTTGCTCTGAAGAAGATGGAGACATTTCATTTTCGTTGTGCACAGAGGTTAGTCTGTATAAAGAAACCATTTTTACTGTTAAATGTACATAATTAAAACATTTTTAATTACAGGGGAGAATTGACATCAGATTATTTCATTATTAGCAATTTTCTATGGTAATTTTTTGTAAGAGGCAATGGTTAATTTTATGTATTGACTTGATTGCCTTAAGGGATACCCAGATAGCTGGTAAAACCTTGTTTCTGCATGTGTGGGAGAGGATGTTTCTGAACGAAATCAGTATTTAAAGTCGATGGGCATTATCCAAAATATTGTGGCCCTAACTAGAACAAAATGTCAGAAAAAGAACAAATTTACTCTCTCCGCTTGAGCTGAAACATCCATCTTCTCCTGCCCTCAGACTTTGGCACTCTTGGTTCTCAGATTTTTGAACTCAGACCAGAAATTACACTACAACTGTCCCCTACCACATTCTCAGGCCTGTGGGCTCAGACTGAATCACACCACCAGCTTTCACGGTTCTCCACCCGCAGGTTCCCCGTGGAAGATCGTGGGACATTTTTGGCCTCCAAAACTGTGTGAGCCAATTTCTATAATAAATGTCTTCTTTATTTCTACCACTATCTCTCTATGTCTGACTCTACCCCCGGCCCTTTCTCCTTCTCTATTTATCACTGTCTATCATATACAGAGGGCGCCAAAAGATTGATGCACATTTTAAGAGATGTTATCTATGTACTACTTTTCAAAGTTGAATTGAAGTCACTGGCCAAGTCTCCCTAGACATTCTACACACGCGCAATTCATACGCTCTTTGGGAATGATAGATTTTACTTCCAACAAGATCTCTTAAAATGTGTGTGCATTTTTTGGCACCCCTGATATATGTGTCTTAGCTGTTCTGTTTCTCTGGAAAATGCTGACTAATATACAAGGAAACCATCTGTTAATAAACTAAAAACATCAAACAAAGAACCATCAGAGGAACACGTGAAAGTATGGAGTCTTCTCCCAAATGTTTTTGAATCTTAGCGATTCCTTCCCCAGCATTGTTCAATCAGAGCAACATACAGTGAAATGATAATAATGAGGTACGTGGCTCATAGATAAGGTGCAACACAGAGTCAGTGTTTGGACTGACAGATCGATCACTTTCTATATGCACAAACTGATGTCTTCCTTCAGATACAGTCTCCCTCTTCCCATGAGCTTCTCCTCATTCTCTCATTCCTTTGTCTGTCAGGTTTCCCGTTAGTCCGAGTCGAACTCATTGTTCCAGCTCTTTCCCTCCCATTCATCCTTTGCTCATCGACTTCTGACTCCCCGATCACCCAGAACCGTATTCACAGACGTTGACCCTGGGTATCTGGCCTCTCAGCAGCTTCCGTGCTGTGGCCCTCTTCCTCTTTTCATCGGTTTTCATTGTATTTCTTTCTTCTGGGGCACCTCCTACCTCCTTGACAATTTCTTCTCATAGCCCTGTGAAGTCTGGAGTACCGTGTTGCTCAGACTCAATGAGAAACTTTTTCAAAACTGTCCAGAACAACAACTAAAAGCAGTTTTGTCTAGGTCCCTCAAAGAATATCAAAGAGGCTTTAATTCATCCACACGTATCAAACACTCCCACGCAATTCACATGTTTTCTTACACCTCGCAGCTGGTCTGGCGCTGCTTACACCACAATCTCCAGATTTCTCCCTCCCGGCTCCAGATATAGACCCTGTCTCTTCATCCTCCCACCCCGTCTCCCATCCACTCCTTTGTTACAGAGATGTGCTTGCCTTTTCTTCCTGCCACTTACTTTACTCTTTTGCAAATGGGGGAGAAGCCAGAAATGAGGGGCCAGAGACAGGTTTTTGGTAAAGCGTGGCTGAGCAGTGAAGCTAGAGAGGGGAGACTCACGCGTAAGCACTATGGTTTCACCACAGTCCCCCTCCCTTTCCTCGGCCCCTCTCTCTGCCCTCCCCCCAAATGTTGGCATCCCCCAGGTTCCCGTGACTGCACTGCCTTTGCAGGTTTTCTTAGCTACTTTCATGATTCACACTTACTCTCTGAATGGGAATTGTTCATCATTTTTCCTCTGGCCTGTCTCTCCCACATGAGTTTCAAGCCTATAATATTCTAGGCATCACTTACGTAAACTGCAGACCCCACAAAACCCAGCGTTCTCTATGTGCCTCTCACCAGCTTCTCCACACAAGCTTTTTCTCCAGGTCTCAGGGCAATTGCTCCCGTGTCTCAGGCCAGGAGGCCAGGGATTCCCCCTTGATCCACCGCCCTACTCCACCTCAAATCATTTACCAAGTCTTGGGTTATTTAGTTCCAAAGTTCTCTCAAATCCATTGCTCCTTCCCCAGCCCTATCGTTCTGACCTATTCATAGCATTAATGTATCTCCCCTCAGCTCTTTCAAAGGCACCATAAATGTTCCCCGGCCTTCAGACTGGCTCTCCTCAAATCAAACTTCTTTACCGACTGATGAAGTGTCCATTATGAAATGCAAATGCAGATATGACCCTGTTGTCATTCCATCCTCTGCTGTTTAAAATGTTATCAGTGTTGCACCATTTCCTGTGCAGTTCCAGGGGACTTTAAGACCTGAGCTCTGCCGGCCTCTGTGCTGCAGCCCTTCTGAAAGTCTTGCTGTTCCCTCACAAACCATGCCATTCCAGCCTCTGAGCCTCGGCTTGTGTTTTGTTCTCTCTCTGGACTACCCTTTGCACTCCAGAGTTAATGCTGCCTTGTCACCTAACCCTTCTCTACTAGGTGACCTGACAAATGACTCACCTTGGTGTTTCTGTTCCCATAGAAGATTTATCACCTTGCACTTTCATACCTGTTTGTCGTCTGGTTCCCCAAACATGAACTTCTCAAAAGTGTTGTGAGGACTATCAGAACTGGAATTCAATTTCAGTGGGGGAAAACTCATGAGGATTTGGGCTCGGGTCTAAATCAGCTGTTTATCTGCTGTGACATCTTCTCTGATCTGCCTTTCACAAAAGAGGCTTGGCTGCATCATCAGAGTCTCACGTGCTCTGATTCCTTTTGTAACTTCTCACCTTCCTCTGCCATGTTTAGACACGGTGCTCACTGACCCTCACACACTGCCCGGTGTGGTTTCCCTGTATTCTTCTGCTTTCTTTCCCCAGGGCTTCATCTAAAACAGTTGTCAACCCTGGCTATCTCTGGAATTTTAAAAAATACAGGTGCCTGGGTCCTACTCCAAGAGATTTTTATTTTATTGACCTGAGGTAGTGTTCTACATCAGTATTATAATAAAGCACTCCGGATGATTCTAATATGCAGTCAAGATTAAAAGCTGTTGACACAAACAGTGATTCTCAAAGTGTGGTCCCCAGGTCGGCAGCAGCAGCCTCACTTTGGAAATTGTCGGAAACTAAATTCTCAGGTTCTAGCTAAGACCTATTGAATTAGAAACTTCAAATTCTATAGGTTATTCTGATGCACATAAAGTCGTTGCCTCTTCTTGAATTCTTATCTCCCAAACTCAAAATATAGAAATTAGAGGTCAATGCTATGGTTTTAGAGCATTTCACTCCAGGCTGCTTGTCTTCAAAGATGTTCATCAGACAACCAAAGTCAGTTTCAAGTGAGTGGCTTATGCCATTTGCATTTTCTAAGGAGGGAGCCTTCTTGCTTCTTTGCCTGGATCAGAGTTAATATTAAAAAAAAATACTCAGGTCAGGTCATCAAATGGAACGATGGAAGTTATCTTGGAGAGCATCGGGAAATATGTCCTGCCAGCATTTAGGATAAGAGTGGGAATAAGGCAGAATGTGACTCACAGGGGCAGGGCCTTGGAAGAGGGTCATGTGGGCTTGGAGATAGAATCACTTCTTTCTCCCATATGAATTTCTGACATCAAACACTTTCTCACAGATCCTAGAATGAAATATAGAGTCTGGCAGCTGACATCCAGAGAATTAGATATTTGTCCCAATTAGTGTCCTGGGAAACAAACTTCTGGTTTTAGAGCCTTACAACTTTACTGCCTGACCTTGCTTCAGCATTGGTAATATTTCAGCCTCGTAAGATATTTTTTGACACTATCCTCTTACCTTCTAAAGAGGGGGCCAGATGATAGCAGCATGAACCAGTTTCCACACTCTTAATCCACTCTGCCCACGTGAGAGAGGGAGACAGTCATTCCCTATGGGGGGCAGAGATGAACTCCAATCCTAATGTTTCCTCTTTATTTGTCCAAGAAATCTCTCTTCCCTAAATTATGGAGGGGTGGAAATGCATCTATTCGATCATTAATTCATCCTTGAGCAGAATGTTTCTATTTGAAGGTAACCTGTTTACCTTTTAAATTATATGGTTATTTATGTGTTGAATTGTTTGTTAAGCTCTCTCAAAAAAATGTGAGACATATTAAGGAAAGGCCATGTCAGCTTGTTAACCACAGTGTAGCCAGTATAAAGCACTCGACAGACACTCATGACATGCTAGATGAGTAAAATGCTGAGTGGATGTGTCAAGTGTGATTCAGGGAGAGGAAAGGGTACCAGACACAGACGCCACGTGGGCTCACAACCTAGTCTGACACCGGTGTGAGGACAAATACAAATTAAAAATAAGAGGCCCCCCCCCAAAAAAAATAAATAAGAGGCCCAATTCTCCCTATAGAAAATACGGACGGATGTCCTTCAACTCATTCTTCTTAGTAAAGTATCACAAAAATGGAAAAGCAAGCATCCAATGTAGTCAATACTAATATGAGACCAATAGATAAGTAACTATAAGCCCACAAAAGAAAAAAACACAGTTAAATTCAAGTGTGGGGGAGGGGGCATGAGGGAGGGCGACTGGCGTGCTCTTATTTAATAGGTATCATGGATTGGTACGCTCTTATTTAATAATAATAATGGAAGGGTACACAGCACATGCCCTGGGTGAAGGTCTCAACTACAACTTGAACTTTGCCTAACAAATGTAAACCTAATCATTTGTTCCCTCATGTTCATCTGAAATAAAATCAAAACAAAAACAGGAAACAGTAATGCTAGAAAGAGGATTGCTTTTAAAGGCAAACATTTCAGGAGTTGTTAAAAGTTTCCATTTCCAAAAAGAGAGAGAGAGAGAGAGAGAAGCTCAGTGCTTGTAGCACGGTGGTTACAGTGCTGGCCACACGCACCGAGGCTGGCAGTTTGAATCCGGCCAGGGCCAGCTAAACAACAATGACAACTGCAACCACCACCACCTGCCCCCCTCCCCAAAAAAAAAGAGAGAGAAAGAAAAGAATGGAAGAGGTTTCTTTTTGCATTTTTCTCCTCCAGAATATTTACAAATATTTTCTCCTCTCTTTGTAATATATATGAACCCCTTTTAAAACTAGATAGGCCTCTTACCAGTTTTATGACCCAGGATTATCTTTCTCCAGGACCTGAAAGCCATCCTTTGGAAATGCAAGCATCACAGTGTCTGTGGGAGGGTAGAAACCTAACTTCACTGGGTACTTTGCTGCAAGTTGCAAAACCACCTTCTGAATAAAGCCAATTAGTTAACACAGACGGTCGCCCCAACTGCCAGGTTAGGGTGAATTATGTGTGACCAATGGTACTTTTAAGTCCTCTGACTAGTTAGTGTGGATATAATGGATATAATAGGTTGTATCTATAAAAGGGTGAGATTTCTTGCTGTCTTTGCGATCTCTTTGTGATACACATTACGTTTTGGTTTAATGCTTATTCAATGATAAAACTGTTTTCTGCCTCTACCGCTTTCCTGGAGAGTTTTCTGGGATGGAAGATTTTGTTTCTGATGACATTCCTCCAACACAGATAAGAAGCAACCAAGAAAGAGATGGGAGGACAGGAGGTGTCTGTGCGAGGGAGCGCAGGAGTGTAACGTGAAAAGGAGCAGAGGTTGCAAGAGAGACGCAGAGGAAGAGCTTGGTGCCGAAGAGCCTCTTTAAATTATGTTAGAGATTTGAGTTTTATCCTGAGGGAAATCGAATAAGCAAAGTAGTATTAAAATAGGATTTGCCTTTAGGAACCATCACTCTTGCAAGGATTGGAGAGAAGTATTAGTGGCTGTAAGAAAATGAAGTTTGATGAGAGATTCTGTTACCCAGATGGATGACAATAATAATAATAATAATAACATAGTAATAATAGTCATGGTAATGACAGCTAACACTTGCTTGAGCTAATTATGTGCTGGGCATCTCCTAAGCCCTTGAAATGTATTGTTATTAATTTTCACAACTCCATGAAGTTGGTTGTCTTATCGTCATTGTTTCTAGAACAGAAAACTGAAGCATAAACAGATTCAGTGACTTGTCCACAGTGATGAAACTGTCCCAGGCTCCATGGACAGTCCTTTTACCGTCTACTCTCCCCTGCCTCCTGCCCTCATAGTTTGGATGAGGGCGGTGGCAACATGGATAGGGTAGGTGGATTGATTCCAGGAACATTTAGATAGTAAAATAGACAGAATGTGAGGGTTGAGGAGATATTGGGAAAGGGCAAGAAGAAGGTGGTAAGGATGTTGCCTAGTTTCTATTTAGTACAGGTGGGCGGTTCCCTGAGGCAGAAATGACAAGGACACAGCAGTTGGGGAAAGGAAGTCTAAGAATTTCCAACAGTTGTTGCACAGCTCTGGAGCTCAGAAGGGAAGACAGCACTGGGCACATGGATGGCAGATGAAGTTGTGGGAGCAGAACTGAACCCCAAAAGGAACGGGCACATCAATGAGAAGAGGCATGGCCAAACTTCAGAGAAATGTCCAGAAAAGCAGCATCCCTCTGGGAAATGAAGATGGCATGTCCAGTGCAGAAAACATTAAGAGAGTTTGGTATTTGCAAACCCAGAGAAAAGACTGTTCCTGAGCAAAATGGGGTCAGTAGTGGTGAGATCTGCCTTAAATATTCAGAAAGAAGAAAGTGAGACCGTGACCCTCTCTGCCAAACCACCAATCAACCTGAACGAAAATCCAGCCCAGTTTCTCATGGACGTATAACACGGCAGCTCTGTGACTTGGTTTCTGCCCCGAGTGTTTAGACTGCTGTCATTTTTTCCCTACTGGTATACCATATTGCTTTCCTTCTGTGAAGCTAAGTATATAAAATAAGACATCACCACAAATTCTCCTACCTTCTTAGAGTAAAAACGCAGAAAATGAAGGCTGATGCTATAAGCCATCTGAGAATTTGTATCTGAAGATCAAACCCAGCCATTTTCACAGTTCTTTCCTTAAAGCTCTACAAAGCTCAAAGATGCTATTTATTTTTCAGCCCTCCTTTTTTGTGTGTGACCCTCATCCTCCCATTAGTATCATTTTATTAGTTAGTGAGTAACTTGACATTTTCTTTTGGAAGCAGCTTTAGGTGAGTTAATGATGTTTGCAGAGATTTTATTATTTTTTTAAAAAACAGACCTGCTAAGGGGATTTGTGCCTGTCTGGGGTAGGCCAACATGAAGCCTAGTATTTATGTGATAACATTCCTATTTTATGCACCGGAGCAACTCCATTGCATTCTGTCCCCTGACATTTGAAGATAGCTTTAGGGTTTTTTTTTAATCTTCCACTTTCCGTCCTTTCTCAGACTCTCCTCCATGCCTTACCCTCCCCACCGTTGGATTGTTCGTCTTTATCGGCTTGGAAACAGGATTGCAATGTGATTTTCCACTTGGTTTCTAGTGGAATGTAATTTTTAGAAGTTTCTCTATCTTCTGTCTCCATGTGGGTGGAGAGGAAAACTCTCTCCATCAAGGCTCAGAAGGTGTCACAAAACATACCTACCAGGAATGCTGGCAGTCTGGAGCCAAGGCATCTAGAACAGTATACAAAGTAAAGCCAGACTCCAGACAACAGAGGAAGAAGGGAACTTCTGGTGGGTCCTACAGGACTTGGAGATACTCTGTTTCCCCTGCCTTGTCTCTCTGTGTTGAGTCCTCATAGAAATCAGCAGGTCTTGGTTAGAATTCTATGCGGGGCTCTCACAATCCATATCTGAGCAGCCCCTGATCTGAGCAGGGATCGCTTGGGGTGAGATAGTGTGGGCTACTTGGGACAGAGCCGGTAGATTTTTTTTTTCTTCCTCTTAATTTGATAACTGAAAATCACCCATTTTGGCTCCACGGGGTACTGGCCATCTACTCCCAGCTTTGCAGGGCATCAGCGAACTCTGTAAGCACCTGGGCTTTGTGTGCTCTGCCTTGAGGTGCAAACAGCACCCCCTCTCTCCAGAGCCGTGGGACGATGAGGTTGTGGGTAAGAGAGCAGCTCTCCGCTTGCCCTTGCTCCTGCACTCTCCTCTGCTGCAGATGAAAGTCATAGCTGGGCTCCTTCTTGCAGGAGCACAGGGGATCCGTGCTTCGACACAAATAACTAAAGAGCATTCCTTTTTCGGGAAAGGAAGCACGAAGGATTCTAAGCCGCTCAGGCACCCCTCTGAGGAGCTGGTGGACTCAGGCAGGAGGAGATGGGATAGGGCTTTCTGGAGGGTGTTCTGCAGAAGGCTGCCCAAATCCATCCCGCTACTGACAACTCCCGGCTCTGGCATCACAGGACAAGGGCGATCCCGTGACCTCCCCCTCATTTTCATTCTGTGCACTGTGGGTGGGGAGCCTGGCCCTGCTCCTGGGCTCAGGGGTGGGCACACGATTCCCTTGGCTACCAGAACTGGATCAGGGTCAGGCAGATGAAACAAGGGAACGCAGAAACCCAGTGAGTGCCCAAGGCAAGTAGCACCCCTACCTCCTTTCTTTTGGGGTTGCTTAGTCAGAGGCATGTAGGCCTGGCTGCCCCTGGACGCCTTTGTCACCAAGCAAGAATAGCTATTCAAAAATGAAGTGAATGGAGAGGAGAGATGTTTCTAACAACATCAAAACCCCTCTAGCATCTTTCTGCTGTGCCTGGATGAAGCAAGGCCTCCCCCAAAGTCTTCATTTACGGAGCCAGTTTTGCTATGTTTTATGTTCCTTGCAACCAAAGGAACCCGACTGCTGTGAGCATTGACAGAGGGAATTTTTAGATGGACTTTCATTGTCTTAAATCTTTGGAAATTGGTGATTTTTACTGGAGATAGAACACATATACCTCTGATGGAGTTAAATAACTATGCAGGGCTGTGTGGAGTGTGGTTTTATTGCTTCTATAAAAGATTCTCAAACTTAGTGACTTCACACAATGCGCATTTATTATGTTATAGTTCAATTTTTCAGGAGTCTGGGGGCTACTGTTAAGGTGCCAACAGGGCTGCGCTCCTTGCTGGAGGCCCTAGGGAAGACTTTGTGTCCCTGCCTTTTCCAGCTTCTAGAGGCCGCCCACGTTTGCTGTTTTGTGGCTCCCTTTCTCCATTGTCAAAGGCAACAACAGAATTTCCATCATCACGTATCTTTCTTATATATATATATTTTGTTTGTTTGTTTGTTTCAGATTAATATGAGGGTGCAGATGATTAGGTTACCTTTTTGTGTTTGTTAGGTAAAGTCCAAGTTGTAGTTGAGACCTTCACTCAGGACGTGTGCCTCGTACCCCTGCGTTGTGCCCCTTAGGTCCCCTCTCTCTTCCCTCCTCCGCCTCCCTTCCCCCCACCTGTTTCTCTTGTGTGGGAGTGCATTTGTTGGTCGACTGGTTTCATATTAGTATTGAGTACATTGGATACTTGGGGAGCAGCCTGTGGAGCAGAGGGCTCATTATTCTCTGTAGACAGTAAGGAACCCCCAGTGCCACCTACTCTTGCTCCCTTGGTGACCTCCTTCACTCCCACCAATGCCACCTGTATGTCGATAACTGTCAAATGCACGCTGCATCCAGACCAGCTTCTCAGAACCCCCTGCTCATACACAGAGTGCCTGCTGGGCCTTGCCATGCTGAGCTCTAAAAGGCAACTCAAATGCTTCAAAATGGGCTTCATTATCCAAAAGAAAACTTCTGCTTTTCATTCCTCTCTCCACTGTCTCTTTTCCCAGTCTTCTACACCTCAATAAACAGATACTCTAGTCTTCCTACTGCAGGGAAAAAGGTATGGTGTCTGAGGATAGGCTTTCTTTCAGACCCCGCACTGAACTCATCAGAAAATCCTATCTGTTCCACCTTTAAAATATGTCCAACTACTTCTCTGTATCTCTGACATTAAGTCCTAGCTCTGGTCACTGTCATCACTCCACCAGGGTCACTGGAAGGCTCCTCATGGGGCTCCCTCCTTTCACCATGGCCCCTTTTTTCCAATAAAGTAGCCAGACTAACCCTCTTAGAATTCTAATGATAACTGCATTTAAAACCTCAGTGGCTCTGCATGGCACTCAGAAGCAAAGCCAAAGACCTTACAACAGCCTGCAAGGCCCTGCACCCCGGTCCTGCCCTGTCCAGCCCCTCTCTGACCTTGTCACTGGCTGTACTCTCTGTCTCACACACACACCCTTCCCCGGCCACGCCGCCTCCTTGCTGCCCCGCGAACCACACACCTGCTTCTGCCCCGGGTCCTGGGCTGGTACAGTGCTGCTCTTTTCCTCTTTCCTGTGACTTGCTCAAGCAATTGTCCAGGTCACTGGACAATTTTTAAATAAGGAAGTGGGAATGTGAGTGCCACTAAAAGAAAGATGGCTATTAGTAACATGGACCTCTTTGGAGGAGAACAGAGCCTCAGTAGTTTAGCTGGACTCCATCTGACACATCTGCAAAGTGTCCAGCTGGGTGGATGGCTCCTTGCAGGGAGAAGGGCAGTGACCGGGCCTCCTTCTGCCTTGTCTTGGGGCTCCCTGCAGACACCAGAGAAGCCAGGCTTGTGGGGTGGGGGGGGCTCTGTGTGCTCACTTGGAGTGTCTTGGAGCTGGTTTAGGAAGTAATCAGAGGGTGTGTTTGGGACATGGCAGGCTCAGGGGAAGACGGATCACAGGAGGGTCTAGGAAAGTGCTCAGTGAGAGGACAGAGACAACCCCGGGAAGGTGACGGTGTGTACTGACCTCTCTGCTTTTCCATGTCGGTGAGAAAGCATGGAATTTATCAGATTTTCTGAAGACAGGAAAATGTCATTTTACAGAAAATATTACAGAAATCTCTGTTTCATAGGCTGAGTGATTGAGGCAATCTGTACCTTTGAGCCCACGGATAGCTGTGCTGTGATAGCAACCCTGCCTTCTCAGGAAGGCCCTGGCTCATAAATCTTGCCTGACCATTTAATGTTCTCCCGTTAACCTAGCTGAAATTTCACTTAAGCAGTTTCACAGTTAAATATTGGCAGAGTCCTGTTTTCCCACCACTGAGTGAAAAAGATGAGTTGCTTCTTCCAGAGAGCTGATGATGTGAGCAGGAAACCTTCCATACATTTCTGGGTGAGGACAACATGGCCATTGTTATGGAGGCTGCAGTCATTGAGAGGAAGGTGCCAGCTCCATAAACCCGAGTAGGGCTCTAGATGCCAAGACAGGACAAACCATAGGGGCAGAACCCCACCAATTACTTAGTGAACCTTGATAAAAATGGTGGCATTCCCAAGGCAGTCGAGCCCTTAGGTCATTGACTGACTCTTGCCAATTCCCTTCAGGTATACTTTTGAACATGGCAATGGTTTATTTCTTGGCACCTCTGAACCCACTGTTGAGAAGACAAAATTGCCCTTTTATTTTGAAATGCACACCTGTCTGTCCTCCCGCAATGCTCCAGGCCACAGGTATTGGCTTTCCCAACAGGGGCCTCCCTTCTCCAGCTGTCTTTCTGGAGCAGGTGTTTACTTTGCCTGGGTGGTATCAATAGATTCCTAGTGGACACATTATTTTGGTCAAATATTTACCCAATTTTCTGATTTTTTTCCCAGGGACAACTTTATTATTGCTTGATTTTTGAAAACTCAAATAGGACGTAACATAATATAGAGTTTTAGTGTAGCTTCCTTATTTCCATCCATCCTTGTCACTCAGGCATCATCATGGTCTAAATGTACGTAATTCCTCAATATCCAGCTTTCTACCCTTCTGAGCTTCCTTGGAAGTGAACTGAGGAATTGAGTGGTTAAACTGTGGCCTTCTGAGTCATGTCTGGGACCACGGTCCCCTTTGAAGCCTTGCTTTCTACTGGGTCACTCTTCCTCCTGGCTCCAGATCTCCTCCTCAGCCTGCTAGACTTTTCCTTTTAAATTGGTTTCCTTCAAAGTCATTCCCCTCTTCCCCTGGCCCTCGAGGACACTACACCACTCAACTGGAGGAAGTTGAGCAGAGATATACAACAAATACAGGAAGAGCGACTGCCCTCCCCCGACCCAGCAGCAGTCCGGAGACAAGAAGCCGAAAAGCTTGACAACCTGCTCAGCAGAGTGTGGGAATGAAAACTCTGGGGAGAATCCCTGAATTGCGCTCCCACTGAATGACCCCGTACAGGACAAAGCTGCGACTCTAGATGCTGTGCAAGCTCGTCCAGGTGGATGAAGTTGCTCTTCTGGGTGTTGGTACGGGAAGTCAACATCACGGTTCCTCAAAAAGAGTAGAAATCTGTGACTCAGTACGAACAAATATTAGTGAGCGTCTGTTGCACGAAAGGCACTGGGGATAAGACAGCATCCTGTCATGAAGCTGCCAATCCAAGGAAAAGAGGGTTGAAGAAAAAGAAGGACGCAGCCGGAGGTACAGAGTCAGGAGCGGGAGCCTTCCTGGCAGAGGGCACAGCTAGCGCAAAGGCTGTGAGGTGGAAATAAGATCTGCACCCCAGGAAAGTAGAAAGAGAACAACGTGGCTGGAGACTGATAGGTAGAGGTGAGAATGGGGAGGGTCAGATCTCAGAAGCTTTTAGGTAACGGTGAGAGGTGGGATTTTGCGTTAAGTCCGGCAGGACGGGCAGCGTGTTCTGAGTAACATTGTAAAAGCCCACGCTGTCTCTCCACTCCTGCAAGGGTGGCAGAAGGAAGAGGGGACTGGAGCCAAAGATGGGCATTTAGGAAGGAGAGCATGTGGCTTACTTCTTCTACAAGTAGAAAGTTTCAGTTCTGGACGGTAAAAGTGAAGCTGGTTTCCCACAGCATCTGCATGCCTGCATTTAATGTAAAGCTTCTTCCCTCGTGACCTATAAGAAGTGGGCGTGGGGGCCCTTTCTAAGCATCCGATCATCTCTGTATCACATCTAAGTCTGGTACCCTTACGGGTGGAAGTCACAGAATAATAGGATTACAGAGCTAGGAAAGAGGCCATATTATATTTTCTTTCTTTTTCTCTCTCTCGCTCTCTTTTTTTCCCTCAGCCTGGCTGTACTCAGATCCTTTGGGTCTAGATGTTTTACTTTTGAAAAAAATATTAATAGCCTAATTGAGATATAATTTATATGCCACAGATTTACCGATTTAAAATCAGTCATTTTTGGTGTACCCACAGATGTGTGCAACCATCACCACAGACTATTTTTAAAGTACATTTTTATCACCCCCCAAGGAAACTTCATACCCATTAGTGATCACTCCTCATTTCTCTATCCCCAGACCAAGGCAATCACTAATCTACTCTCTGTTTTTCTAAATTTGCTTATTCCGTAAATTGTATATAAATATAATCCAAAAATCCGTAGCTTTGTGGGATTAGATTCTTTCACTATGCAGAGAGTTTTCAAAGTTGATCCACGTTTTTTTTTTTTTTTTTGGTTTTTGGCCGGGGCTGGGTTTGAACCTGCCACCTCCGGCATATGGGACTGGCGCCCTACCCCTTGAGCCACAGGCGCCACCTGATCCACGTTTTTGCATGTGTGAGTACTTCATTTCTTTTAATCGATGCATAACATTCTGTTATCTGAGATGTTATTTTATCCATTCATCAGCTGATGGTCATTTGGGTATTTTTACCTTTTGGTTATTATGGACAATGCTGTTATGCATGTGTATGTACAAGTTTTTGTGGATAAATGTTCTCATTTCTCTTGGGCACATACCGAGGGGTGGAATTGTTGTGTCACACTGTAGATGATTCTCTTCATTTCAAGAACTGTCAGCCTGCTTTCCAGGTAACTGTTTTTGAAAATACTCTCTGCCCAGTCTAAGACATAACACCCTGTACCCTGACCACACATTCCTTACATTAACTTTCTGTCCAGGAAGGTTTTCTTCACAAAGAATCACAAAACTTAACTTTTTCTGTATTTAAAAGTAAAGTTTAAAGCCTCATCCCTTAGCTTCTCCTGAAGAAAGCAACAGTCAATTCTTTAGCTTACTTTCTTTAAATAGCTTCTATTTTTCCTACGCTATTCCACTCCTTCCCAGACTCCTTCCCTTAAAATACAGAAATCAAACACGATCCAGCACCCTACAAGGGTCTGAGCAGTGCCAACCATCACAAAGGATTGCTTTCCCAGTGACGCCTCATGCTGCTGTCTTGGTTGTATTACACTCACTCTGACCCACTGGCTTTTCCCCGCCGTTCCTCTGTGAGCTGGAGTAATCTCTCTCCTCTCCTTGCAATGTTCCGTGTCTATGAGCATCACTCTCCATGCCATTGAATCTGATACTAATCTGTCTCCTGAAACTGAGGCTTTCTTTCCTGCCACCTTCACACGCTGGTGAGACTCTAACTCATGTCTGTAGTCTGGCCCATAACACCAGGTACTTCAGAGGCTGTGAGAAGAGCCCTTTCCTCTGGAATGAACCTCGGCATAAACACTTCACTTCTGTTGGGTTCTTCCCTTTGAAATGAGAGAAGCAGAATCCTTCTTCCTCTCATGCTCAACACAGTCATTCTGCTTCCTATTTGTCTATTCATTCTTTCCCCGATAATCAGTGATCGAGGGCCAGGCACTGTTCTAGGTTCTGGGGACAGAGTAGTGAACGACACAGACGCAGACCCGCCCTTGTGGTCTGTACAGTGAAGGTCATGCAACTGAAGCATAAATAAGCTGGAGCTGTGAGACAAGATCATTTGAAAGGAACTTTATATATATTTTTGTTTTCAATAAAGACGTGGGAAGGCCAGGCTCAGTGGCTCACAGTTGTAATCCTTGCACTCTGGGAAGCACAGGCAGGTGGACTGCCTGAGCTCAGGAGTTTGAGACCCTGATTAAGAGTGATACTTTGTCTCTAAAAAAAAAAAAAAATAGAAGAACTAGCCGGGTGTTGTGGCAGGTGCCTGTAGTCCCAGCCACTCAGGAGGCAGAGGCAAGAGGATCACCTGAGCCCAAGAGTTAGGTTGCTGTGAGCTATGACGCCATGGCACTCTACCCTGGGTGACAGAGTGAGACTCTGTCTTGACAGAAAGGAGAGAAAGGGAAGGGAAGGGAAGGGAAGGGAAGGGAAGGGAAGGGAAAAGGAAGGGGAAGGAAAGGAAGGAAGAAAGAGAAAGAGAGAGAGAGAGAAAGAGAAGGAAAGGAAGAAAGCTGTAGAACAGAAGGGTTACTTGACTTGTCATCAGCAGTCCCTGGGTGGACCCTGGTACTAGATAGCTAGAGTCCTTTTCATCACACTGTGCTAACGGAAAAGGTTTGCAAAGCTCCTGCAACTGACAGACATGACCTGGGTTCACACCGCACTCCTTAGCTGTGGGGACATTTAGGAGATGTTAGTAGACCCTGCTGTATATCTTGGAAGGAAAACACAAGGAACATGGCTGAGAAGTAAGAACCAGTATTTGAAATTTCTTTGCTAAACCAAGGCCTTTTACTTGATAATCTTCTACAAGGTCAGAGCTCCAAGTTGCAGTAAACAGCGTGAGTAAACATACGCAGTCTTTCACAGGCAGATTCCTTTTGTTGTCTTCAAGGGACTAAAAATGCAGCTTTTGGAGGGCAAGTCAGGCAGGGAATGTTCCTGTTTCAATTTCGAAGTTCAGCATGTCATTTTACGCTCCCAGTGGCTTCCTGTTTCCCCTTACCCTCAGAGTTCAGATTAACAGCACTTTCCATTTTGAAAACAGTGCAGATGTTTCACCCTTATGGGCTCACAGATGTTGTGTGAACACATGAGCCTTTCTGAGGTCGCTTGAGCTTTTTCTCCACGCCTCACTTTAGACTGTGCGGGGAGTGGGGTGGAGTAGAATTTTTTCACTGGTAAGGGAGATAATTGCACAATTGTCTTATTAGAAGGCCATGCTCACAGTCACCCCTCTAAAGCTTCTAGTTTTGCAGCCTGGAAAAATCACCGTTTCTGATGTCTACACTTGGCTCTGATGCTGGGTACATGACTCTTTCTCCATCCTGAAGGCCAAAAGCTGTCTGTGCTGACTCTACTCTCTGTGTCAGCACATGCTTTCTCTGCTGAATCTCAGGGGAAATAATGAAAATAAAAAAGACTGGAAGGAGGACTAAATTTGTATCAAAGAGACGCAAACTCCGTCCTCTAAGTTAGAAAGAAATTAAAGGGGAAACATTGCAATGGCTCAAAAGTGACATATTTACAAATTTGAAGCAAATTTGGAAAAATTTTTAAAGGTTTCAAAAGAAACATGATGAAATCTTTAGGAAATCACCATCCTTCCATCCGTTCCTAGAACACTCCCTTCCCCATTGCTCCACCTTCCCTGGGGAATGAACACACACACACACACACACACACACACACACACACATTTTGCCAACAAATAGTCTGGTAACCACTGGCAGAAAAGGATTTAATCATTTCCCAAGTAAGACAAGAGAAGAGCTGGTCTCTAGAACTTGTAGTTCCCAAGGTGTCAAGGAATGTTGTACACTGCAAATGGCAGCTATCATGCTTCCCGGCAGAAATACTTCTGACTGTGTTTGTTTGCTTAGAGATGATGCTTATTTGTTGGACCCGTCAATCCCAGGACTCAAAACCCTCTGGTTCTTAGCTGTCATCTTGCCACAAGCTGCTTTTAGCTAGGTCTTCAAGCCATCTTTCCGTGGGAATTGAGGTAAAGTGATTTTCTTTTCAGTTCTATAAATATGTATGGATTCCTTACTGTGTGTTAGTTTTGCTCCAGAGAGTGGCAAGTTAAAAGAAATAAGAAAGAATACTACATTTTCTAACTTCGAGTCAATTACAGTCTTGTCTTTGTGGAAATGAACAGAGACAGGGTAACCCAATGATTATTATGACCTTCCCTGGTCTCTCTCAAGGCTACCAACTGGTTTTACCAAAAAGCTGAACAGGTGCGTCTTTCACCTGGGACCAAGGGCCACTCTGATAACTGTTGGATGCCTGCAGACCCCATGCAGATTGCTCCCAACAAGCTTACCAATATGAGAATATTACACTCCGGGTGTCTAGATGTCTTAAAAACTTCACAGGAGGATGGTAACTATTGTTCATGCTTACACCTGGAGGAGGTAGATGAATCAGTGTAACCTTCACTGGCACCATATCATGGTAACTACATGGCAATCACATGGAGGTATAATGAATCTACAAGAACCAGATGCATTCATTCTGATATATCACCCTTAAGAGGTTCCAAGAGAAAAGCAGAAATATTTACAATTTAATAGACAAAGAAAAACTAACATCCGGAAGGAGTATAGTGAATAAAGCCAAGGCCCAGGGGCCAGATTCTCTAGATCCTGATTGTGCTACTCCCCTACTGTAAAATCACAGAAAATCTTCTTAATCTATGCAATGCTTTGGTTATCTCACCTATAAAACTAGGATAATAATAATAGAATCTGCCTCATGGAGTCATAAAGGTTGAAGAAATGAATACAATCACCCCTCTGTATAGGCACCCCTCTGCACCTGTGGATTCAACCAACCTTGGATGGAATTTATTCCAAAAGTTAAAATGGTAGAAAGTAACAACACAACAATTAAAAAAAATACAAATAAAAACCAAAACAGTAGAACAACTATTTATGTAGCATTTACATTGTATTCGGTATTAGGAGTAACCTGGAGATGATTTAAATGCAAATCTTGAATAAAGTTAAGGAGATAAACACCTTCACTAAGAATTCGTGAGTTGAAAGCAGATTACAGATACGCTAGCACTGGTATATGCAGGTGATACAGCAAAACCTGTGTGTCCTCTCAGGCAGCATTTTACCTCTGGTCTTCTAACCTAAAAGACATTCACACAGGCTTACAAAGATGCTTATTTGTAAATCCTCAATGCCCCTCAGTGGGCAAATGGCTAAAAAGGGAAACAAATTACTGTGACATGATATTAGGTAAAAGGAATAAGTTTGAGAATTCTTGTTTTTCTCCAAAACATTCCAGGTATGTATTTGTACGTACATATAAATGCTAAAATGAGACTGGCAAGGTGTACAAACCATTAGCAATGGTCGCGTCTGCAAAGTATTTGACAGTCAAGTATGGATGAGTGAAGACTTGCATGTTTCCCTACAGGCTGATATATTTCTTGAATATTCCATAAGAAACTGCATTCATGAATTCCTTATTTATTAAAAGAACAAATAACGGTTCAGAGGCTGTAAGATATACACTGAAAGAGTTACTAAAACACTATTCTATATACTTAACACACCAGAGGAAATATTGTACATGCCAAGAGCGACACGGTAGATATAAAAATTCTAGAGATATAACTTATAGTGTCTGAGGTGAAAAATATACTAGATTTTTATCAGAATTTGCATAAGAAACACGAGAGGAATTTTACATAGCAATAGAAACTAAAATGAAACAGAGAGGAAAAGGACTAAGAACAAATGATCAGAGCCTCAGAAAACCAAGTGACAACCGGAAAGAAGCAGAGACACGTGAAATGGAAATCCCTAAAAAATAGGACAACGGGACAAAAAGAATAGGAGAAAGGGACAAAAAGAATCTGAAGTAACAGTGGCTGAAAGTTTCCAAATGCAATTAAAACTAGAACCCACAGATCCAAGAAGGTCAATAAAACCCAAGCATTAGTAGACAATAGAAAGCACAGTATGAAAAATCATCATAAAATTTCTCTAAACTAATAATAACAAAAAGCAGTCAGAGAAAAACATACATTGCATACATCCCGAGGAATAACGTTAAGGGCGACAGCAGAGCTCTCATAGGAAACCATATAAGCTAGAAAACAGTGGGGCAGCATCTTTAAAATGCTGAAATTTGTTATCCCACCGAAATACAAAGTCAAAGTCAAGATAAAGACATTTTATACATGGAAAAGCTGAAAGAATTCAACATCAACAGATCTTCACTGTAAGAGATGTTAAAAATAAGAGATGTTAAAAATAAGCTTTCTGGGCGGCGCCTGTGGCTCAAAGGGTAGGGTGCCGGCCCCATATGCCAGAGGTGGTGAGTTCAAGCCCAGCCTCGGCCAAAAACTGCAAAATAAATAAATAAATAAATAAGCCTTCTATGCAGAAGTCTCCCTGACTTTGTTCCTTCTCCTGGGTTGTCTTGTATCATGTGATAAGGCCCTAGTGACACTGATGACTTTGTCTCTCAGGGTGTTTGAAAGAAGAGAGAGAGACCTTTTCTTGCTAGAGTCATGGAAGGAAGAAAAAGCACCTTGGAGGTGGGGCCTGCCCACTCCTTGGAGATGAATCCAGTCCTATATCCTCTGAGGACTAGAGCAGGTTGAAAAATCAACCCTAGAGGAGCCAGGATCAGGTTATGGAGGTGAGAGAATGAATTAAAGAAAAGATCAGACACTTATACCAGAAGAGCAATGTCAGGGAGGGCGTGCTCTGGGCACGATGCAGAGAGGAAATCTCTAGAGCTCAGAGGTTGCTGCCGTCTCGCCAGTTCCCTCCAGCCCTGGGTGACGGACGGTGGGGGGTTCCCCCTACAAACTGAGCAGTGGTCACTTTGAGTGTGGGGAGACACAATAAATCACCAAGTTTTTTCTAGACAAGGGAGGAATAATAAAGACAATGAAATGTCTAGCTAGTAACTAGAGCATTTCCATTAAAAAATGAACTCCTCCTAAAATAAGAACAAACAAACAAAATTGTAGTTACCAATGGCTGTATCAGACAGTCCCAGTTTAGTGCCTTTCTCTATTTGAACATTAATTTGCTTTAAATGTTGAATCTAATACGGAATTTCTTAATTTTTAGGTGTTCATTAAGTATAGACTTTCTGTTAAGCTTGATAATATAAAGAACTATCCTTTTCCCAATTTTTCTGTGAATTCTATTTTATTTTTCTTAATGTAGACCCCAAAAGGAATCTGGTAAATGTGTCAATATGAATTTTAGATCTGCTGCTTTAAAATTGATAGGCCTGTGGAGATAAGTAAGGCTATGAGATGGGAATGTAGCCTCCATGACAATATATTGGCCTGGCAATCTGGAAGGAGGGGAAGATTTGAAAAAAGTACAGGCAGCGTTCTGAGAGACTGTCTCACAAAGCAGGGAACAGCTCGGCACGTACCCACCAACCAGAAGACACGGCTTGACTAACGAGGTTTGGAACAGGACAGAAGGGATGATGTGGGGGAAAATATTTAGTGTAATCAGGAAAGTCTTGGGAACTGTAGCTGGAAAGGTTGGCTGAGAGGAATGTGAGCACAAGTAGCAGCTGAAATGTCAGAGAGAGTCAGAGAGAGAAGCTAATGTCTCATTGTCAGACTGTCAACTGTGTCCAGCAATATCACCAGGCACTAATAATCGGCTCACCTTTGCTACCACGTTAAGAAGATATTTGTATTTTATTGTGTTCCTATATTTATTATATTTTATTCTTTCCTATTAAAAATAGTTTTAGCTTTCTAAATGGCCTGTCCATGCATGTGCTTTGAAGGCCCTGGGAGCGACGGAGAGCGCAGAGCGTGGGAAAGGAAAGACACACACAGGACTTCGTGAAGTGTGTGTGCTCCTTACAGGATGCGGAGAAAGCGTCGACGTGTCCATAGGGCTGTCTCCGGGGCAAGAGTCAAACCCAGCCACACCGGAATCCTCTGTTTGCCCTTCCTGAGCTCCACGGCACTCCCTCCCCCGAGATCAGGAGCTGCTTCAGATTCTTGTCAAGTCTTTATCATTTTGCCTTTTACATTTAGGTTTTTAATCAATCCTGAACAAATTTGTTTTGATGGGTTGAAGGACAACCCAGAAAAGAAAACACTCCAGCTCTCCCACTCTTCTGTTTCATCTGGCTACTCACGACTAGTTAGTGAAACGCCTGTATCACTGCTCTGCGGGATCTAGATCTGTCCCTGCATCTCTTCATCATGCTTTAGAGAAGCACTTTAGGTTTGTTCCTCTACGTCTGATTATTTTAGCTCTCCTCCCTTGCCTCTGTTGGAGGCCGGTCCTATGTTAGGCCATCTTCCTGTAGTCCTCGCGAGCACCACATGTGGCTGTTCCTCTTGTTTGCCCCACCTTGCAGGGAGTTCGAGCTTAACTTACCCAAGGTCACCTAGCTACTTAATGACAGAGTCACAATTTTAAAGTCTGTCCTCCTATCCTCTGCTCAAACACCTTCCATAGTGAGGGTGAGCATCCAGTCTGTCTATCCTGGTCACAGCCTTTCGGACAAAAAACATCCTGGACCATCCTGCCTTTTTTAACATGTAACTTGCTCTCTATGTCTTTTAAGATGTGTCTGCTGGTTGGATCCTAATTCTTTGTCTCTTTAAAGAATCAAATATCACTTAGCTGCCAAGCAGCCAAGTCCCAGGCTCTCAGCCATGTGCTCTTGCCAAGGGTTCTTGGCTAGATCTGGGGTTTTCCCAAAAGGGTTTGATACGCGATACTTATTCTTCAACCTAATTTTCAACCTGTGATGCCTTCCTAAGCCCACACAGGTAGTGGATTGTGCAGTTTTTCTTTTGTGTGCAAAGAGTGTTCCGTCATCAGCCCAGATTTACCTTCTCAAGGGTGTAAGTGAGAGAGGGCAGCCTGTGGGAATGGGAGAGCTGATTGGAGGATTAGAAATGGGTCCTTGGATTGACGTGCACTGCTTGGGTTGCCAAGCAGGGCTACGTTTTCAAAAGGGATAATTAGACAAGGTCTGTTTCAGATCTGAAATCTAGTTTAGAAAAAAGAATGGGTGAGAGGCAAGGCCCTTCACACTGAATTCTCCAAATCCTTGATCATGAAATATTCTCAGAATGTTGGCAATCACTTCTGGGTAACCCCACTTACACAACAGTTCCCAAAGCTGCCAGACACGCTGGTATGAAATGTTTAAGTAAGGTCAGTAAGCAATTTGGAAGTTCATTGTCTTTCTCTGAAGTGTCTTACCGGCTCTGAATATGAAGAATTTGAATCATCTTTTCTGGTACAAAAAACACACGAGGGAGAATGCACTTGGAGAGTTTGGCCCATCCTTGCAACATTGCTACATCCTGGAGCAGCTCCTGTGAGGTTGTGGAGGAAAGGACGCGACATATGGCTTTGTTGTTTGGATGTTTTACAGTTATTTGTTCTAAGGCTCCAAACTTGAAATATGATGGCTAAAGGCCAGAAGTATTTTGGAAAGAATAGTTCACATTTTTATCCCAAAGTCTATCCATGTCTGCTGGTCCCCAATTACACATCCTTTAGTTTACTGACAGCTCATCAACAGCAAGATGACGTTAGCTCCTAGCACAGAGGGTGCGTTCTGCTGGGAAGTGGGATAGACAAAGTGAGGTCCCTGCTCCGGGGCCCGGTGTTTGCTCCCCCTTTTTCAGACTCAGAGAGGTCCATCTTGTACCTTTCACCGTTTTTTTAAAACTGTCCTTCATCATCAGTTGTCACCGCTCTCAGCACGGGGTCCAAGAATGACCTCAGATGATTGTGTAAGTACTGGCTTTATTCATGAAGAAGAAAGACAGGGGTTCCCGCACGGCAAAACTCTGATTTGTACTGACACCTCCTCTTCAAAATCAGCTGCGAGCTAAGTGTTGATTTCAGAGTGTCCTGGAAATGGAGAAAGCGGGGAGGACAAGGAAAGAGTATTCTGTCAATTTAACTTGTTCTGGACTTAGGTATAGCTAGTTCCACGAAAAGGCATTTCTCAAAGTCTGAATTTTTCCTGTTTGTCCCAAAAAGTTCTGGCATAGATTGGTTCTCTATAAATGGGGCTCAGGAAAATCAGTGAAAACCTGTAATGCTATATTTTGGAAGTGATCTTTAACAGATAGTGTCTAAATTTATAGAGCATGTGTTGACAGCGAGGAAATTGGCATTGATTAGAAAATCTGGGAGAATGTAAGTTATAGATAGACAGCTGCTAAGATGTTCCTCTCTTGTTTGCTGGTGTGGGACATGGTAGGGGACAGTCCTGCTCTTCCACTTCCACTTCCAAATAACCATTCTGGGAGCATCGGCAACTGGGAGAGAAAGACTTTCTGATGTATTAGAAGATAAACCAATAAAAGAAAAAAGCCATGTCTGGAAAACAGACTGAGGTGGTTGGGATGGCGGATGCTGCCTCTCCATCCCTGAATCTGTGCTAGCTGAAACACGAAGCAAGGTGGGATCCAAAAACCAGAATATGCAGCCAGCACTGGGCTGGCGAGCGCAGCCAGATGGCCGCTCTGTCTCCATGGCAGCCCACCCCACCCTATTGCCATTCATGAGCACTTTTGAGAAATAACCTTTTAGCTTCCCAGAGTAGATTTAGGGTTGACCACCCCCCCTCACCCCTTGCGTGTAAGTTCTCATCTTCATTCATCTGGCTGAATTGTGCAGGGCGCTGAGGAAGTGGGCCAGGTAAGCCTGCTTTGAAACCTGGAATTTTATAACATTAAAGGGACAAGGAAACTCCAGGAGGTGGGGGCCTTATAGAATAATAATGGTATGGTGTTTTACAGCTTACAAATTGTTTTCACATCTAAGATGGCAATGATTCTGTCTGCTCGTGATTAGTTACACCCACCCACAGCCACGGCCTGATACTGAATAAGTGCCAATATTTGCTGTGTTTATGATGAACAGAGAAATCTACCATTTTCACTTGATAGGCACAATCAATAATGAAGTAGCAAGGGCTATTGTCATCCGTCCTTATTTTTATAGGTGAGGAAATTCAGTCTCTGAAAGAATAAATTCTTTCTCCCTAAAATATTCAGGCTGTGAGATTACTGCATTGGAATCATAACCCAGTTATTTTTATTCCAAATCCAGTGTTCCTTCTACCACATCAAAGGAAGAAAAAGAGAGGAGAAGGAAGTCCTGGTAATTTGAGCCATGGGCAATGTATGACTTTTTAATTTTCTGTCATTAGACTTCAGTAAGGAAGAATCTGGAGAAGTCGGTAGGAGGATATTAGGGGGCTACAAGGAGAGAGACCTTTTAGGGCTGGGTCAGCAAGCTAGCTATTAGTTTGAGAAGGATAATGTTAAAAAAAAAATCGAGTAGCTCTAAAAATTGGAAGGAGAATTTGGGATGAGAGGACTCACAAGACAAGGGAGGGAAGTGGGGGTTACAACGTGAAAGGGTGAGAGGGAGGACAGGCACAGTTCCTTGTGGAGGTTCTCAGGGTCAGAAGCTCGGCTGCTTCCAGGAGAAGGGGAGTTAAGCTAGCTGAGGATGAAGGCTGCAAACCAAAACGGGGAACAATTGAGACTTGCAGGGAAAGGTACGCTCTTTAATCAATGAATCTCTACTCTGCAGTGGAGCCACAGTGTGTAGTGACATGGGCTGTGTCCCTTCCCCTCCCACCCTCACCTGCCTCCTGGGAACTCGGAACAAGTACAAGTATTAGAACCTACAGCGGCTCCTGGGAGATGGATCATAAATGCCTATTCTAACTCCTGGAAGTTGGGCATGAGATCCTTGAGCCACAGAACATGACATTCTCCTATCCTTCATTCCACCTGAACACCCCTTATAAATTTCAAAAGAGGCCTTCCCTATGTTCATCACCACCTACTACCAGCACTACCAAGAGAAAATCTGTAGAAATGATAAGGTCACTAGAAGAAGGATCAGAAACATGAGTTTATTTTCTATGACCTTTGACAAGTCATTGAGACTTCCTGGGTATTACTGTCCCCATGTGAAGTGAGAATGTTAACATAGAGTCTATGTCACAGAAGGTCCCTAACCCTAACAGCCTGTGAAGCCAAGGAGAGAAGCAGATACGATGTGTCTGCACTATTTTGCTTCTTCCTAGGTCAGGTCTTCAGGGCCATGTTTAGTGCATGACACTCAAATCAGGCTGGTTTCCATATCCTATTCATTATGTTGGTGATTTATTAGACTTCACTAATCCTTATTCCCCTGTAAAAACAGATGAGCCAAAATTTTTTTCTCCTACCTAGGAAAAAAAGTCAAATACTAATAACTTATAAAAAGAAAGAACAGGGGATTAAAACACCAGGGGCAAATACCTTTTTTCCCCTTGCTTTAAGAAAGATGACACACCATTTCCTTTAGTTATTGTGCATGGTGTGGGGGAACACACATAAAGAGCAGATGAATCCATCTGGCATATTTGCACAGCAATATTTGGAGAAGATGGACGTATTTCCAGAGAGTGATAAATATTAACATTCCTTTACAAGGCAGAACTTGGGGTGGAGGAGAGAACAGGAGAGACTAAATGCGGGCCTTACTCGTCTGAGGATGACATAATTCTAAATGCATGACTCACGTTTGCTTCCACGAAGCCAAGATTCTCAATGGAGGAGATAGCCAGAGAGGTCGGACATATTCCTTGTAGAATCATCATCTGGGGGCAACTGTTCATCAGATGTTAACACCTCTGTAGGATGAAAACAGACGGGCTCCACGCAGGATGAGATTGAGTCTTACTTGAGTGTTTTTCTTTTCTTTTCCAACATGCTTTTCTTATCATATATACTTTACTAGAGAGGTAGTGTGTGCCGTGGTTGGGATCATGGAGTCTGAAAACATACCACCCATGATGTATCATTTAGGAGCTGGGTGACCTTAAGCAAGGGATTTAATCTCTTGCCTCAGCATATCTCTCAAATGGGATTAAAATAGAATAGCAGGGAGTTCCTTTAAGGGTTAAGAGAGCTAATACTCACATTAGCTCGGAGGCATGTCGGTTGAGTACCACTCATGCTACAAAATGTTCCTTGAGACAGTTGTTGATACTGTTAACTATGTTGGGAGTGAATATCCCACGTGCCCAGGTTGAGTGAGGAGTAAGTGTCTGATTAGGAATCGTGACTGGGTTCTGGCAGAGTAACAGTAACTTTGACAAAGGCTGGACTGCGAAGACCACGGCTTGAGAGGGAAGGTCCTACTGCTCCTTACACACATTAAGTCCTCGCACATGACCAAACTCAGCTGCATCTCACTTTTCATTCCAACTTGGAATTATCTTTGTTCTTCTTCTCTTCAAAATAGGAAAGAAGAGTTGAATGAATATAACTTGATAATGACATGACAAATTCAGTGGTCTGAGATACAGAGGTGATGTGTTCTGACAGTTCTTTCAGTGGTATTGGGAATCGGATTAGAAGTAAATGATTGTGAAACTAGCAGTTGTCATAATTCACAGATGCAGTTCCCCCCAGAAATAGACTATCCTAAGCTCCTTGCTTAGTTCTTTATAAATCTCCAACTCTAGCAAGATAGCATTTGCCAATCACGTGGCACCATCATATGATTGAAATGAAAGAAACACTATTTGGACTCAAGAGAATTGGCATATTGCGATGCCTGTCACCATTACCAAGAGGGATCCAGACTTTCCTTACATAATATCTTTTCTCTGTACTTGCTGGTTTGAGTAGACCCACTGATCTATGGAAGGTTTTCCTTTTCAACTCCTTGTAAATAGGAAAGAAGAAGCCAGCTGGGCGTGTTAAAGTAGCAGGGCATTCTTATAGAACAATGGGCCTCATTTTATTCTCCTCTTTTTGAAGAGCCTCTGTCCTCTTGCCTTTTCCTCTACAACATCCTAGTTACTTCAGTATTCATTATTCAAACAACCATCACTAAGAAAAAAGTTTAAGTTTTTTTTTTGTGTGTGTGTCTAGTTGGAAAACAATGAAAGGCTCTGATGACATGATTATAATAAATACCACTTCGAGCATTTTGTTTCCTTAATTAATTTCTTATTTGAACAAACATCCTTTCTGGAGCCCAGTAATTGTGGCACACAAGCCATAATTCATTTCTTTAGTTCAAGCCCAAGAATCAAACTTTGTTTGAAAAAGTTCTCTAATCTTAACTGAGTACAGCTTGCAAATAATTTCGTGTGTGCTAAGAATAAAGGCAGAAGGGAAGACTGTGAGAATGAGGGGCGTGAGGCTGCAGACTCTAGAGTCTAGACAGTAGTGGGGATGTTTCTGGGGTAATGAATTTAATAATCCTACACTTGACAGAAAGGCCAAGAGGGAAAGTAACATTGATGGCTCAGAGCTCTGTTTTGCCCCTGCACTTCGGCAATTACTTTAGCTGTTGAAATTGGAGTCATTACACTCACTTTTACCATTTTATCCTTAGAGCCACAGATTGCAAACACACTCATCCGTGGATCTCTGGATCAATGGTACTAAGTGGACGATAGGTGGCTGTATAAATTGGGATTAGGATCAGCTGCATAGAACAGAAAAACTGTCAGAATGACAGGGGCTTGAACAACACTCATTTCTCTCTTGCACAAGAAGAAGACAAAGGTAAGCCATCCAGAACCGAGAAGATGGCTCTGCAGAGTGCTTGGGAGGCCTGGACCTGTCCAGCTCTCTGTTCCATTATCCTCAGCTGTGGCCCTTACCCTTAAAACCCCCAAGAAGTTGTAATCACGTTTATAGACCAGGGAGCAAATGGAGAACATGCTCCTGTGAGGGCTTTCTCCCCTAAACACCATTGCACAATTACATTTACATCTCATTGGCTGAAACTTAATGATGTAGCCAAAACTGGCTGCAGGAAAGGCTGAAAAGTGTGCCTTGGGTGAGGTAGCAATACTCCCACCTGAGGTCTCCAAAGACCAAGAAGCAGAGCATAGGTAAGGGAAGTCAGCTAGCAGTCTCTGTGTAGAACATTGCAGTACATTCTAGGGACAGAAAGAAACTGAAAGGATTTTCTGAAATAATAGCCTTTGAGAAACTTCTATTTGTATTCTTTAAGTGTATTATTTCTACAGTTAATGCATGCAATAGACACGTGTTACAAGGGATATTATCAAGTGAACATATTGATTATCAGTAAACCCTGATCAGAGAAAGTGAAGGACGTAAGAGAAGTAAGCCGGTAGGTCAGCCTTCTGCTCCTCAGACTCCCGTCTGCTGTGCTCAGGAGCTACGTGCTATGGTGTTGCAGGCATTATAGGCCTACCACTGCTTCCTGAGTGCCCTACAAACTAAAGACAAGTATGCAAGGAAAGGTACTTCTAATTGTAGGTGTGACCCAGCCACCTCATCATAGTCAAATATGTGACCCTAGAACTATGGCTCAGTTGATGAAAAATTTCTAATAAGTCTTAGATGACTTAGAATAACCTATTCTAAAACATCTTAGCATGTACTTGTAATAACCTATCTACAAAATGTGATTATGCAGAATTACATGAGAAAAGTAAGCCCATGAGTGCTGCAGAGGCTCAAGGCCAAAGCTTACACGAAGGTGGGACTCGGTCAGGAGGGGCCTATGGAGAGAGAATTGAGGGTCTGGTTGAAGGAAGGTCCTAGCCCAGAAGCCAGGTGGAGGATCCCCACTGGCTGAGGGTACTGGTACATCCTTCTCTCCTCACAGAATTGGTTTTCAACATTTCCTAGGGCTTAGTAGAAAAATGTGCAGTTTACACACTTGTTGCTCCAGAATAGTTAAAGCAAGGATCAGAGTCACATCTGTCATTCTGTAACAGCCAAATGAAATTTTAAACGAAAAGTCAGGACAGAAACACAGACATCTGCTTGGAGATCACGGAAAGGGTACCTTTCCTGAGGTCTGGTTCTCTGCTCCAGTTGTAAGGGAATCCTGGGTGAGGTCAGGTGGCTCTGGATGGCCTCCATCTTCTCAGGGACCTTTGTGAAAAATGCAACCTATTGACTTCACAGTTTTATTTAGTCTCACGCCAAGGGATGGCTCAGTCTTTCTCCTTGACCCGAGACAACCCCTTGCAGCTGTGGCCTTGAGAAAGTTCTCAGGAAGCCCTCTGGTGAGGACAGAAATGGGATTGTGGCAGGATCATAAAAGTTCTCCTTTCCTGAGGATCCTGAGATCCCCTCAAATGGCTAAGTGGGCACCAGAAAAGGAGAATGAGTGGGCGGTGCTGTTCCTCGAAGCCTAACCCAATGGCGTTACTCCCAGGGTTACTAAGAGAACACACTTGGGAATTAGACCAAAAAAAATTATTAGTAATACCCCGGGAGGTAGAGCTCCCAACTCTACCTCAGGCTCTCAAGCCTCTCTGAGACATCTGCAGGTTTCGTAGGCTTTGTCCTACTATAATATCTATTCCAGGCACCATTAAAGGGGTTTGCTGTACCACACTTCTTAAACCTCCTCCACATAAGCTGGCCAAAGAAACACCTGCCATTCCTTTTGTTTCCCCTTGAAGGGTCTGTGGTTTTGTATTTGGGACACTTAGAGGTGGGTGGGGGCCACGGAGGAGCCCCAGAGAGAGACAAGGGAATGAAGATGTTCTCAGATGTGAAGGTCTGTGAGAATATATTCTTCCAGCTTTGTACTTGGCAAAAAGTCACAGACATCCACAATAGGGAGATGCTTGAGACTCTTCAAACTATTTATGGATAAGCACAATATTTATTTATTGAATTAACATCTACTAATGCCCCTAAGCAGGCACTAACCTAAAAATAAAAGACATGATGTACTGAAGAAATACAGCCTCCTCTGCCATGGGGCTTACATGCTTATGGGAAAAATGAATTCTGAACAACTGAATAATAAGTAATGAACTGCAGGTGCTCCAGGGATCCAAGGAAGTATCCAGCTTTACTGAGTATGTTACGAGGGCACTGATCCAGCAGATGGTTCAGGGAAGCCTCCCTGCAGCTGTGTTATGCTGTTAAGATGTACGAAGAATGAGTGGTGGAAATAAGCAAAGATGATGCTTCTGGCAGAAGGGAAAGCATTGATGAGGCCTCAAGGAAGAGGGGAGAGTATGATGATAACAAGAGAGAAAAATAGGGATTCTGGAGCACAGTGGGCAGGGAGCCTCCCTGCATGAGACTGAGGCTGGCAGGGCAGCTTAAGGATTTCCACATTCCATGGAGAAAGAAGAGCTTGCAAAAGCTTGCAGATAGGAAAAAAATGTACACAGAGCTGAATGTACACTGTCTTTCTGAGCTCTGGCTCCTTAACTTCTATTGGACATCTCTTGCCTATGAACAGCAAAGTTTAGGGCAAATTAAGAAAAATAAAACTAAGCTTTGAGGAAGACTAAATTCTTGTATGAGATAAATACTAAGAAATGTTCAGAAATGTTAACATTAAATTAATGTTTTCCTATGATTAGTACATCTATCATTCAACAGATTTGGCCTTGACACTTGAATTCATTTGCCTCTAAAATATGTGCCAGTATTTTAGCCTCCTGACTCATATCTATTCATAACTCTCTATAGAAAACATCAAATACCTGCTGATTTTGAAAATGAAGGGAAAACAGATTTCCCTGGATCAAGAAATAACTTTACTGGGAATATATGAAGTCATTGATAGAAAAGTAGAGGATTCTCTTTTGCTGCAAAATTGGAATATCACATTTTTACTCTGATAAAATGAATGTGCAGAGACAACAAATCCATCTACGCGGATGAGAATAAGGTCAGGAAAGAATGCGCCCACAAAGACTTTTCACTGCTGATTAGCCTACCTAACAATTCCTCAACCTACTGTTCCTGAAAGTGTAAGCACTTGAGACTTAAAGAGTTTGCATTTCTTTCTCCAACTCCCACATCTAGAATGGTGAAAGTCAGGGCAATTTTGCTTAGTGTGACACAGACTTCTAGCTGATTTCCAAACCTAGCTCCTCCTGTTCTTGGGAACATAACTGGCTACATTTCCCACTTGACAGCATGTGTGTCCAGTGGAATAGGATTGGAAGTGTTGAAGACCTGGCCCAGAAGACTTCCCAGAAGGCCATGCTCTGTATTCTTTTATACTTCATCACCTTGATGAAAACAAGCATAATGGCCTCAGAGGTTACATGTTAGAGATGATAGAGCCATGAGACCGAGGCAGTCTGGGTCCCTGCATCAAGGCTCACAGAACAGGCACACCTGCTGCTTCAAGCTCCCATTTCGGGTTCACTCTTTATTTTTCATGCATGATAATTTTTTTTCTGAGCTCTGCTATAATTTAAAAATTTTGCACTGGTGTGTATTCGATCGACCTAATCCCACCAGCAGCCGTAAGTACAAGCAGCAGTGAGACTGCAAACTGGAAAGGCCTTACCTGTGAATTGTTTCAGTGTTTTTGGACTAGGTACTCAGTTGAACTGCCTTGGGGAGAGCTTGAGCAGGAGTGCAGAGAACTCTGGGCATTGTCTAGGGCCCCAGACTGAGCCACTGAGCCGAACGGAGCTAATAGTGTTCGGCTGTGGGCCACAGGGAGCCATTGTGAGAGAATTGCGCCAGCAAGCTGCACCCTTGGGGTCACAGAGCAAGGATCGGGCGGGAGCTAGTAACCTAGTGACTGAACAGCCTAAAGGTGGGGACTGAGCTGCCTTACAGCCTTAACCCTCAGGGGCAGAGTGAGACTGGTTTTGGCATACTGGAGCCTCAGGATGTTGCCCTGGGTAGAGTGCCATAGCGTCACAGCTCATAGCAACCTCAAACTACTGGGCTTGACACCTCCCGGACCTCCATAAGAGCTGTGCTGTGACCCCTGACCCACGACCCGTGCCCACTGGGCCTCTGCATGCCCTGACCAGGAACTGTGGGAGCCATGCAACCCTGTGTCGTCCCTCCTGTACCCTCCCTGCCTCCACACTGGCCCGCTCGTTTGGCCAGGGACTCTGGTAGTCACGTGCCCTCTGGAGCCTTTTCTGCCTCTATGCAGAGCCCTTCTGGCCAGAGCCGGCTGGAGCCTTGGGCTCTCTGTGCCAAAGTCACTGGGCACCAGGCCCTCCCAGAACCATGCGCTTCACCTCTGACCCTGTTGCTGGATCCAGGTGTGTCACAATCCAGAGCTGCTTCCACAACCAGAACTCCCTGGCTGGGGCAGCCCCAGAGGAATTACACAGGGTCACTCCCTACAAAGGTCTAGCAACAATAGAATGATCCCGCTGGGGTCTAATCTTGGAGAGACACCTCCCCAACTCTGAGGACGGCCAGAGGCAATGGTGAAAAACAATCATGAGGCAAAATCAACAGAAAAACTCTGGCAATATGAATAATCAGAGTAGATCAACTCCCCCAAGGATGAATGGGGCAGACACAGCACAAGATCCCATGCACAAATAGCTGAGATGTCAGAAATCAAATTCAGAATCTGGATAGCAAATAAGATGGAATCAGAATTCCAAGCAGTAACCCAAAAATATCTTAAGAATTCAATGAATTCGAAGACCAAACGACCCAAGATTTTGACACATTGAGACAAGAAGTTGCAGCCCTCAAAGATCTGAGAAACACAGTAGAATGCCTCAGTAACAGAATGGAGCAAGCAGAAGAAAGGATTTCTGACATTGAAGACAAAACTTTCGAACGCTCCCAAACTCACAAAGAGGCAGACAAATGGAGGGCCAAAACAGATCACTCTCTCAGAGACCTCTGGGATGATTAGAAGAAAATCAATATTCGTCTTATAGGGATCCCCGAAAGCAACGAAGTGCCTTCACAAGCACAGAGTCTCTTCTCTATGAAATTATGAAGGAGAACTTTCCGGACATGCCAAGAGATTCTGAAATTCAGATAGCAGACAGTTTCAGAACTCCATCACGACTCAACCCAAATAAGACATCCTCCAGACACATCATAATCAATTTCACTAAAGTTAGTATGAAGGAGAAAATTCTGAAAGCAGCCAGATGAAAGAAAACCATCACCTACAATGGGAAGAATATTAGAATAATTGCAGATCTCTCTGCTGAAACCTTTCAAGCTAGAAGAGGATGGTCATTGACTTTTAATCTCCTAAAACAAAATAACTTTCAACCCAGGATCCTGTACCCAGCGAAACTGAGTTTCATTTATGACGGAGAAATTAAATACTTCAGTGACATTCACATGTTGAAGAAATTTGCCATAACTAAACCAGCTCTCCAGGATATTCTCAGACCTATCCTCCATAATGACCAGCATAATCCTCCACCACAGAAGTAAACCCACCCAGAAACTTTTGATTAAATTCCAACTTCCACAGTCGCAAAAGGATTAAAATGTCCACCAGACTCTCGAAAGGCTTATCAATATTCTCAATTAATGTGAATAGTTTAAATTGTCCTCTAAAGAGACACAGGTTAGCTGACTGGATACAAAACTCAAGCCAGATATCTGCTGCATACAAGAATCACATCTTACATTAAAAGACAAATACAGACTCGAGGTGAAGGGATGGTCATCTATACTCCAGGCAAATGGAAAGCAGAAAAAAGCAGGGGTTGCAATCCTATTAGTGCAGACGCAATAGGCTTTAAACCAACCAAAATAAGGAAGGATAAGGATGGACACTTCATATGTGTTAAAGGTAATACACAATATGATGAGATTTCAATTATTAATATTTATGCACCCAACCAGAACGCACCTCAATTTATAAGAGAAACTCTAACAGACATGAGCAACTTGATTTCCTCCAGTTCCACAGTAGTTGGAGATTTTAACACCCCTTTAGCAGTGCTGGAGGGATCCTCCAAAAAGAAGCTAAGCAAAGAAATTTTAGATTTAAACTTAACCATTCAACATCTGGACTTAAGAGACATCTACAGAACATTTCATCCCAACAAAACTGAATACACATTCTTCTCATCAGCCCACGGAACATACTCCAAAATCAACCACATCCTAGACCACAAATCTAACCTCAGCAAATTTAAAAAATAGAAATTATTCCTTGCATCTTCTCAGACCATCATGGAATAAAAGTTGAACTCAGTAACAGGAACCTGCATACCCATACAAAAACATGGAAGCTAAACAACCTTATGTTGAAGGATAGATGGTTTATAGATGAGATTAAGAAGGAAATCGCCAAATTTTTGGAACAAAACAACAATCAAGACACGAGTTATCAGAACCTCTGGGATACTGCAAAGGCAGTCCTAAGAGGGAAATTTATAGCACTGCAAGCCTTCCTCAAGAAAACAGAAAGAGAGGAAGTTAATAACTTAATAGGACATCTCAAGCAACTGGAGAAGGAAGAACACTCCAACCCCAAACCCAGCAGAATAAAAGAAATAACCAAAATCAGAACAGAATTAAATGGAATTGAAAACATTAGAATTATACAACAGATCAATAAATACAAAAGTTGGTTTTTTGAAAAGATCAATAAAATAGATAAACCTTTGGCCAACCTAACCAGAAAACAAAGACTAAAATCTCTAATTTCATCAATCAGAAATGGTAAGGATGAAATAACAACAGACCCCTCAGAAATTCCTGTGGTTCAGTGAGTAGGGCACCGGCCCATATGTCAAGGATGGCGGGTTCAAACCCAGCCCTGGCCAAATTGCAACAAAAAAATAGCCGGGTGTTGTGGTGGGCGCCTGTAGTCCCAGCTGCTTGGGAGGCTGAGACAAGAGAATCAAGTTAGCCCAAGAGTTAAAGGTTGCTGTGAGCTGTGTGAAGTCATGGCACTCTACCCGAGGACAATACAGTGAGACTCTATCTCTACAAAAAAACAAAAAAAATCCTTAATGAATACTACAAGAAACTCTACTCTCAAAAAAAGGAAAATCTGAAAGAAATCGACCAAAACTTGGAAGTATGCCACCTACCAAGACTTAGCCAGAATGAAGTGGAAATGTTGAACTGGCCTATATCGAGTTCTGAAATAGCATCATCTATACAAAATCTCCCTAAGAATAAAAGCCCAGGACCAGATGGCTTTATGTCAGAATTCTACCAAACCTTTAAAGAAGAACTAGTACCTATATTACTAAACCTCTTCCAAAATATAGAAAAAGAAGGAATATTACCCAACACATTCTACGAAGCAAACATCACCTTGATCCCCAAACCAGGGAAAGACCCAACAAGAAAAGAAAATTATAGACCAATATCACTAATGAATATTGATGCAAAAATACTCAATAAGATCCTAACAAACAGAATCCAACAACACATCAAAAAAATTATACACCACAATTAAGTGGGATTTATCCCAGGGTCTCAAGGCTGGTTCAATATACGTAAATCTATAAATATAATTCAGCACATAAACAAATTAAAAAATAAGGACCATATGATTCTCTCAATTGATGCAGAAAAAGCTTTTGATAATATCCAGCATCCCTTCATGATCAGAACACTTAAGAAAATTGGTATAGAAGGGACATTTCTTAAACTAATAGAGGCCATCTACAGCAAACCCACAGCCAATATCGTATTGAATGGAGTTAAATTGAAATCATTTCCACTTAGATCAGGAACCAGGCAAGGTTGTCCATTATCTCCATGCTCTTTAACATTGTAATGGAAGCTTTAGCCACTGCAATTAGGGAAGAAAAGGCGATCAAGGGTATCCACATAGGGTCAGAAGAGATCAAACTTTCACTCTTTGCAGATGACATGATCATATATCTGGAAAACACTAGGGATTCTACTACAAAACTTTTAGAAGTGATCAAGGAATATAGCAATGTCTCAGGCTACAAAATCAACACCCATAAATCGGTAGCCTTTATATATACCAGGAATAACCAAGCCGAAAAAACAGTCAGGGACTCTATTCCTTTCACAGTAGTACCAAAGAAGGTGAAATATTTGGGAGTATACCTAACAAAGGATGTGAAAGATCTCTACAAAGAGAAGTATGAAACTTTAAGAAAAGAAATAGCTGAAGATGTTAACAAATGGAAAAACATACCATGCTCATGGCTGGAAGAATCAACATTGTTAAAATGTCTATACTACCCAAAGCAGTATATAATTTTAATGCAATTCCTATTAAAGCTCCATTGTCATATTTTAAGGATCTTGAAAAAATAATACTTCATTTTACATGGAATCATAAAAAACTTCAAATAGCCAAAACATTACTCAGCAATAAAAACAAAGCAGGAGGAATCACACTACCAGACCTGAGACTGTACTATAAATCGATAGTGATCAAAACATCATGGTATTGGCACAAAAACAGAGAAGATGTCTGAAACAGAATATAGAACCAAAAGATGAATCCAGCTACTTACCATTATTTGATCTTCAATGAGCCAATTAAAAACATTCAGTGGGGAAAAGATTCCCTATTTAACAAATGGTGCTGGGTGAACTGGCTGGCAACCTGTAGAAGATTGAAACTGGACCCACACCTTTCACCATTAACTAAGGTAGACTCTCGCTGGATAAAAGATTTAAACTTAAGACATGAAACTATTAAAATACTTGAAGAAAGTGCAGGGAAAACTCTTGAAGGAATCGGCCTGGGTGAATATTTTATGAGGACTCCCCAGGCAATTGAAGCAGTATCAAAAATACACTACTGGGACCTGATCAAACTAAAAAGCTTCTGCACAGCCAAGAACATAGTAAGTAAAGCAAGCAGACAGCCTGCAGAATGGGAGAAAATATTTGCAGGTTATACCTCCAATAAAGGTCAAATAACCAGAATCCACAGAGAACTCAAATGTATTAGCAAGAAAAGAACACGTGATCCCATCTCAGGGTGGACAAGGGACTTGAAGAGAAACTTCTCTAAAGAAGACAGACACGTGATCTACAAACACATGGAAAAAAGCTCATCAGAGAAATGCAAATCATAGCCCTACTATGAAGCCCTAATCATCAGAGAAATGCAAATCAAAACTATCACCTAACCCCAGTAAGAGTAGCCCACATAACAAAATCCCCAAACCAGAGATGTTGGCGTGGATGTGGAGAAAAGGGCACACTTCTACACTGCTGGTGGGAATGCACACTAATACCTTCCTTCTGGAAGGATGTTTGGAGAATACTTAGAGACCTAAAAATAGACCTGCCATTGGATCCTATAATTCCTTTACTAGGTTTTTACCCAGAAGACCAAAAATCACAATATAACAAAGACATCTGTACCAAAATGTTTATTGCAGCCCAATTCACAATTGCTAAGTCATGGAAAAAGCCCAAGTGCCCATCGACCCACGAATGGATTAATAAATTGTGGTACATGTATACCATGAATATTATGCAGCCTTAAAGAAAGATGGAGACTTTACCTCTTTCATGTTTACATGGATGGAGCTGGAACATATTCTTCTTAGCAAAGTATCTCAGGAATGGAAGAAAAAGTATCCAATGTACTCAGTCCTACTATGAAGCTAAATTGGGGCTTTCACATGAAGCCTATAGCCCAACTATGGCACAAGACTATGGGGAAAGGGCCAAGGAAGGGGAAGGGAGGGGGGATGTTTGGGTGGAGGGAGGGTGATGGGTGGGGCCACACCTCCAGTGCATCTTGGAATGGGTACAGGCGGAACTTACTAAAGTTAGAATACAAATGTCTACATACAATAACTAGGAAAATACCATGAAGGCTGCGTTGAACAGTTTGATGGGAATGTTACAGATTGTATACGAAACCAGCACATTGCACCCCTTGATTGCTCTAATGTACACAGCTATGATTTAACAATAAAAAAAAAAAGAAAAAGAAAGAAAAATTTTGGACTATAATTTGTTCAATTTGTATACTTTGTTGCAATTTCTATAATTGCATTAGAAAGATCTTACATGCCGATTAGCTTAATCCACCTTGTTGCTGCAAAAAGAACTATTGGAGTAAACATGCATATTATTAGTACCCTGATAAGTAGCAAGATCAATAGCTTAGGAGGTAGTTTCCCACTTTGCAGTGCCTCTTGTCATTATAACCTCTCATGTTTTTTTGTATTTATTAGAGTTGAACTCACTGGTTGGTTGTTGGGTGATCTGAGTTTTTTACTCACAAATATTGTGGATTGGCCTGATCACTGGAAAACATTTACACTTTAGGTGCCCCAACTTTAGGAAAGGTCATTTCACTAGAGGAAAACATAACGTGATCTGTCTGACCTTCTCACATGGGACGCCACCTCCAAAAATTGTACTAGTACTTGATAATTTGCAAGAGAGGGTGGATTTACACAAGGAATAGTGTAGGCGCCTAGGTAAGAACAGCAGTATTGAAGGCAGGGAAGCAAGAGAGGAATTGTTCAAGGGAAGGGTGTAGCCCAGTGGCCAGGAGTCAGAAAACCTGAATCCACCACTTCCTAGCAATGCAACTTTTGGCAAGTTATTAAAACTCTGAATGTAAGTTTTCTTAACTGTAAATAGACAACGATAATATTAATTACCTCCTTAGTTATAATTTGGATAAGTGAGATAATACATGTAAATGACTTAAAACAGAGCCTGAGAAAGAGCAAGCCCTGAGAACATGGCCAATGTGCTTAGCTGCTGAAAGCTCCTGAAAAGACCCCTCGCCAGCCCTCCTTGGAGCTCAGATTCATTATTCAATCATCCAGTTCACTGCCTTAGCTGACTCTGGGCTCTGAACATCCAATTCTAATGAAGGGCCATGAAAACCCACCAAGGTCCTGGTGGCAGAGCTGAGCCAGTTCTTGCCCTTCCACGCCAGGATTTGATAAGGTGTCAACCACCTACCACCACTAGTTTTTGAAAGACTCAAAACCTCCATGATTCCATCCCCAATGCCAGAGTCAGAGCTCAAAAAGAAAATGTGCTTCTGAGTTCCTTGAACACCTTCCAAAAGCCACCTTTGCTTTGAAAAGTACTTTTTAATAGATGCTGTTCTAGGGAAACTCAGTCGTTGGTGCTATAAAGTGCATAGTAGGTGCTCAATAAATGACAGCTACTATAGGTCTAAATTCTTTAGTCCCTCTGCTATTTAATGTCTTCATTTTCATAGGATTTCAAACATTCTGACAATAGTAGTTTTGTGTTTTTTCCAAATTCCACGAAGTTTAAATTTTTAATACTGGTGAGATTCATGACTCACTGTCTGGCAGAATCTGCAACTTTTAGCATCTCTAGTGTTGGAAAAATGACCCATATGAGATACAAAATGGAAAAGATAAAAGTGATCAGTTTCGGTGGAAGCTATGAAACTAGAACAGAGGGAGGAAAAGAATTTCTGCTTATATAAAAGACAGAAGATTTGGAAAACTAAGGCATTAGGAGTCTCAGTTCTTGTGTCTTTAAAGTAGATATCCTTTTAAATATTTACCCTGTGGCACTGCCTGGCCTCTGTCTTTCCATTAATCCACTGGGTGGTCTTGGCTTGAGGGAAGACGTGATTTCCCGCATGGATTCCTAAGCTCTCTTCTTTCTCAGGCAGGACCATCACATCAGAGAATGTAGGAAAGCAGAGTTGGAAACTGATTTGGATCAAGTTGACTCATTTTTTCCCTAAATCAATCACAAATACAAACATTTGCCTACATTATTTGGAGCTGAAAGACCAGAGACCAAGCCAGAGGAAAGGGAGACATTGGCCTTAGGAAGGTATTTTTCCATATTTCTCTTTTCTGGTCTCTGAATGTGAGCTATGCAGAGATAGACAGACTGTTCTTACTTTAATCCTTGAAGGATGGTGATAGGAAAGGGCAGACACCGTGTTGGAGGATGCCTTTTCCAACAAGCTATCTGTGGATATAAGAAAAACCAAACCAGATGATTTAGCTGTTCTTTCACTTGGCAATCAAGCCAGAGTACTTCTGTGGCCAGATGTGTGGGGACCCCCCACACACCAAGCAATCAGCCAGGTCTGCAGCAAACGCCGCTGGGTCTTCTCTGGCTCAATTAAATTCTGACATTACCCACCTGGAGATAGTACTAGATCCCACATGGTGAGTCCCGCAAGACTGCCTCCACTTCAGATGCCAATCACAAGCCTCAGGTTGTTTCACCCGGTTTATAACCCTTTTATCAATTGGGGTTCCCAGAATCCCTCCCCCGGCCCAGTTAATTTACCAGAGCAGCTCAAAGAACTCAAGAAAACACCTTACTTACACTTGCTGGTTTATTACAAAGGATATTACAAATTGTGAAGATGAAGAGATACATAGGGCAAAGCATGTGGGAAGGGGCGTAGAGCTTCCATGCCCCATCCAGGCACACCACCCACCAGGAACCTCTCCATGTCCAGCTATCCTGCAGCTCTCCAATCTCAATTTTTTTGCCTTTTATGAAAACTTCATTACATTGGCATTATTGATTAAATCACAGGCCATCAGAAGTCAACTCAACTTTCAGCCCCTCTCCTAAAGTTGGGGGAATGGTGCTGAAGATCCCAACTTTCTAATCATGGTTGGCCAGTTTAACAACCAGCCTCCATCCTGAAGCTCCCTAGGGGATGCCGCCATCAATCAGCTAGTCAGCATACAAAGAGACACATCGTTTTGGAGATTCCAAAGACTTTAGGAATGCATGCCAGGAAGCAGAATGAAGATGAAATATATATTTCATCTTCATGTAGGCTAAACTTTTGTCCAGTGACTCATACAGAACTTTTGCGATCAGCCTCCCCTCAACCCCTCACCTTTATAATATCAGTCTATTGAGCCCAGTCAGGGTTGACTACAAAGTTCTATGAAAGCCCAAAGTTCTACTAAGTAGAAGATTCAATTCTACCCTTTGTAACTGACAGTACTGAGAAATCATTGTCCCTAAAATATGTCCCATTAACATCTTGATACGTTGTGATCAACATCATATTAGATATGTCTTGGCATGACTTGATGGTATAGTACAGTCATGGGCCACATAACCGTGGGAAACATTTAGAAAAATGCATTGTTAGGTGATTTCACCCTAGTGTGAACATCAAAGTATGCACTTACACAAACCCAGATACTGTAGCCTCTGTATGCCTAGGCTACGTGGTATAGCCAATTTCTCTTAGGCTGCAAACATTTTACTATTCTGATGCTAAAGGAAATCATAACACAATGGTGCATTTTTATTTATCTAAACATATTTAAACACAGAAAAGGTACAGGAAATACAGTATTATCATCTTAGGGGACCACAGTCTTATGTAGTGTGGTCATTAATCTAACGTTCTTATGCAGCCCATGACTCTATTCTCCTATTCATATTGGTACTGATTGTAAACTATGGAATCTTTTGCATTACAAAGTCCTAGCGATGAAGAAATTCCTCCTGCTTAGTTAGGCTTGGCTAGACCTGATCTTTACAGGTAGACTTCCATTCCCATCATTGCTGCTGAAATACAGACAGAGGATAATTGGAATAATCATCCCCCCATGACTGAATGCAAAGGGCTTTTGATCACACCTTTAATCTAGTGCTTCGAACAATGAGATGAAAAGGATAATGGGACCTCACCCAATTCCACCAGCAGTCCCCCACACTGCTGCACTGAGGACTGGTTCAGGGAAGCTCTCCGAGGTCTTTCCTCCACTGTTGCATGAAAAGGAAATTAAGTGTAGTTTCACCAGAGAGTTTGAAGCACATTATTCTGCAAGTGCTTGAGCTTTCTTCTCCAGCATCCACCCTTGGACAAAGAGTAACTAATTAAGATTAATTTCTAGCTTACATAATGTCCCTTGCACAAGAATATGTTTGCACTCTGGAGTGTTGACACTGGCAAATGGGGCCAGACTTTTGGCAGGTTTTTCAGATAAACAATGCCAAGCTGGCTAACTTCCTTTATTCCTCTAGTCTTTTTTGGAAAATACCTAGAACACTTTCCAAGAAATTAATTTAGGTTGTTCAGAGTTTATTCTGGATAATCCTGTGTTCGTTGTTGCGTAAGAATCTCAGTCAGGATCGACTCCCCTTCCAGACCCAACCAGTTAATGCTCACATAACACATGGACCAAGGGCTCTGCTCTGGAACGAGGTAACTGGAGGCTCTGGGAGGAGACACAAGTTACGTTTCTACGTGACTCAAATGGGTCATGATCTCAATACTCATTCTGAAGCTTTGGGGGAAACTCTGGTTGATAATAAGAGAAACAATATTATCCAACTCATTTGAAAAGGTAAAGGTTTTCCGCAATGTCCTGTCTCCTGATTGGTGGAAGTAAGTATGGAAGGAATGGAAGAGAAAGATTGGGAAACAGCGACTGAATTTGAACCTGGGCTCTCCTATTTGCCAGCTAGTTACATTAGACAGTTTATTAGGACACAAAGTATTCAGTAGACAAGCCTTCATATCCATTTCACCAAATTCAAGTCCAATCCAAATGTCATTTCATCATAGAATTAATTTCTAATCCAACAATAATGTAATTATTATTAAATTATGGTAATTTTACTAATTATTTTAGTTGACAAGTTTAAAAAATTTGACATTATGCTACAAGAACAATAATTTCTTGGTACTAACAGCTACTAGATTGCCCCTACGGAAGTGACAATAAATTTACAATACCAATAGTCCCTCACTCCCCATTTAAGTCACTTGAGGAGCAATATATTTTTCGGACAGTTCTGTAGTCTTGGAAACTGCTAACAATGATGTTGTCACCCAAATATTAAATTCTCTTTTCTCTCAAGTAGGCTTATCCTCTTTTATCACCTACTAAAAGCATTTTATTGAAACAATGCCACAAACTGCAGCTTTGTGCACTGCTTTAAAAAGATGATTTCTGAATATTTTTAGAAGCCAACTTAAAATTATTCTACATATAGTTAACATTTTTCACAGTCATCATGAGTTATTGCAACATTTTACTAACTGCTAGAATTTCAACATCTAAAGCATGTAAGTGGATTTTTGCTTTAGGTCTGAAATGCTTCCCTGTATTTGAAAGTGAACATTCAGTTATTAGTGATAAATTCAAATAAATGCCCTGTTTTTGCTTTTTTTTTCAGTGTACAGGTTAAATTCGATCATTCCTGGTGATTCATATTATCATTGATCATAGACATGTTCAGAAATGCTAAAAGCCTTGAATGCTATTCCCCTTTCCAAAGAATAAGGTTGAGCCCACCTCAAAGAACAGTTTGGTAAAATCTTTAGGCTGACCCCAAGCTACATAAAGGTGGGAAGCTCATCTAACCTTTCTAATCTTTATTTTCTTTATCTAATAAAGGGGAACATCACTTCTTTCCACCTCTGACTTAATTGTTGTAAAGACAAGAGTTAGACAATAAATGTACAAGTTCCTTTGGATGGCAAAACTTTATATATGTATATATAAAATATATATATATATTTCAGAAATGGTAGCACATCTTCTGTTGCACAGGTGTAAGGACAGGGACGGTGTGCCAGGGGGATTGCTGTTTGCAGACGCTTTGTTTCTCAGAATCCCCAGACCAGGTACCCCATCCTTAAGCTCCCTTTTGCATTAGTTAACGTATCCCTCTCATCCTGAGTACAACCCATTTCAGAGCTTGACTGCCTCATGCCCAGTCTACATGACGAACTTATTAATACTCTCTCTGGCTCCAGGTCCCTCTTGACCATTCTGCTCAGAACATCCGGATCAGATGCATCTTGGAACGGATTTTATCGTGCCGTCTTACACTGCAGCGTCGCTCTCTGGATCCTGTCTGAACTGTCTCCAAGGCCCCCACTGTCTGGTGCCAGCCCACATTTAGACACTCACTCCTTTCTTACCTATTTCCTACAGTCCCAACGTAGCAGACCCGTTGTTTACTTCATGTGGTCTTTTGCTTTTTAAGTTAGCCTCCCTTTATATACTGTGCCTTTTACATAAAATATCCTCTTCTTACTCTCTTGCTTATAGAGATTGTGTCTACTGTTCCGGGGTCATCCACACCCACAGCACAAAGCAGGTCATACAGGTACATATGTGTATCACATATACATGTGTGAATCTGTACTTCATTTTATTCTAATTACGTAAATAATTGAAAATTAAATACAGAAAACAATAAGGAAGAAAATAAAAATTACTTGGATTCCCAATCTTGAGATAACTGCCATGAACATTTTGATAACTCGCCTTTCTTGCATTTTTTTCTGTGTAAACACACATCTATATTTATCTTGTTATATAAGTGGGATAAAACCACACTTATCTTTTTATCATATTCAGTTTTATATAGAAATAAATTCCTGGTTTTGTCTTGTTAATAGTGTAGCTTCCTCCTCACCTGTCCAAACTCTGTTCCTGCTCACAAACTGCACCCAGGTGTGGAGGTTAAAGAGCTGCTGCTGCTTTCTTTCTATGCACGGAACCGTAAGGGTACTTCACGTTACTGACTGGTTTTTGAAATAGACTGATAATATAAATATGAGACTCAGGTTATAAACATGAAAATTTCTACCAGTCACTTAATATAGAATTAAGACATTAAAATTCTCTAAAATCTATTCCTTTGTTCACATGCCCACAAATAAATATAACTTTTATGTAATCGCATACTTGTTCTCCCAGTTGTATTTTGGTGCCATCTTTTTTATTCACTTTTCTTTTTCTCTCCCTTTTCTCTCTCTCTTTCTCTGTCTGTTTTTCCCCTACACCCTCTTTGGCACTGCACACTCTTTCTCTAATAAATTCTTTTAATGTCTATGTAATATTACACATTTACATGTGACACTTCATTTTACTATTTTCCTGTTCATGGCTATCCATTTTTTTCCCAGTTTTTTGAGGGGACAGGGAGCCTGAAACAATATCACAGTAACAATGTGTGTGTGTGTGTGTACTCTTGACTTTCACTTGTTGGACTGGATTTCTAAGTCAAAGAGAATTTCTATTTTTAATTTTTAATTGATATTGAAAAAAATGCTTTCTAAAAAGGCCACAGAATTCATATTTCTGTTAAAGCACATATGAGAGTGTTATCTCTTCTTTGTAAGTTAATCTGAGTCTTAACTGGGAGTTAATGTGATCCTCTTGTTGACACTTGTGTTGGCATTTCCATGACTACTGGAGAGGGTAAGAATCTCTTCATGTATAAAGTGATCATCTGAATTTGCTCTTGTGTGAATTGCCTTTTCTTATCCTCACATTTATATGTGGTATCTTTCTCTTTTCTTTTTCTTTCTTTTTTTATTTTTTGAGACAGAGTCTCAAGCTGTTGCCCTGGGTGGAGCCATGTTGTCATAGCTCACAGCAACCTCCAACTCTTGGGCTCGAGTGATCCTCTTGCCTCAGTTTTTCTATTTTTTAGTAGCCACAGAGTCTCACTGTTGCTCAGTCTGGTCTCAAATCTGTGAGCTCTCGCAGTCCACCCAGCTTGGCCTCCCAGAGTGCTAGGGTTGCAGGCATGAGCCACCGTGCCCAGCTTGTGGTATCTTTTTCTGATCAATTTGTGAAAAGCAATTTGTACATTACTGTGGCAAACAACCTTCTCACATGGCTCCACTCATTCCACATCCCCATATTCATACTTTTTAGTAATCCCCTTCCCCTCAGGGTGAGCTGGACCTAATGAATTACTTCTAAAGATTAGTATATGGCAAGGTGGTGGGATAGTACTTCAACCACAATTAGGTTACAAAAGTCTACAAACTTCCATTTTGTCAGTGTTCTCTCTGTGGCTCTTGTCACATACTTGTCTGATAGACAGGGCCACCTAGCAAGGAACTGCCCCTAGCTAATAGCTATAAGAAACGGAGGCCTGTATCCTAACATTCCTCAAGGAGATGAATCCATTGAACATCCACCTGAGCTTGGAAGCAAATCCTTCCCCAGCCAAACATTCGGATGAGACTTTAGCCTGGTTGACGTCTTGATTATACCTAGAAGCAGAAGACCCAGGTCACTTGTGCCTGGATTCTTGGCCCCCAGAAACTTGGAGATAATAAATGCATAATAAGCTAATAAATTTGGGGTCATTTATTTTATAGTATTAGATAATCAACACAATTGCATGTATTACATTTTATTAGAAAATATATTACAAATATTTTCCCTGTTCTTTCATTTATTTTACTGACTTTGTTTACATCTTTTTCTACTCAGAATTAAAATTTTTCATATTATAAAATGTGTCTATGTTTTCTCGCATGGCTTTTAGATTTGATAAAGTATGTGTAATTGTCCTTCTAGTACCTATGTAATACCTAAAATCTCTTAAATAGTTTTTGCATATTTTTAATATTTTATTTTGAATTAAATTTTGAATGTATCATTTAGGGAAAATATATGAGAGTGATCCTCAAGAACTTCTCTTTTTATACTACACTTTTCATATTAAGGGTCACACTGATTTTGTGTGTGTGTGTGTGTGTGATGACTATTGAGTACACCTGGAAATACATCATCTACCCATGGCATGGTCTAATTTTGTTATTCTACATTCTAGGATTACAAAACATTTTTATTCTAGAAAAATAAAGACAATTGAAATAATTATGGAGTGAAAGCATAATAAAGGAGTTGAAATGTTTGTCTAAAATTCCAAAATGGAAACTTTATATTAGATTTTAATGCTATTTATTTTACAAACATTTCTTAGGTACATTCTATCTGCCAAGCACTGTATCAAGTACCAAAGCATAAAAGGGTAAAGAAGACAGACAGATATATAGTCTTTACCTTCATTGACTCTTTCTGCAGGGATTAAACCAGGAATTTCAAGTGTGGTGAATAATATGGGAGGTGTGCAATGATGTATGTGGTGGGGAACTCTAACGAAGACCAGGATGGAGAAGAAGCATTTTAGCTGAGAGGCAAAGGGTGAATAAGAGCTGGCTGTGAAACTTAGGAGACTCTCAGATGAAGGAAATAGCCTGAGTAACTTCCCAGGTGAGAGTGAGTATGCACAGCTGAGGAACTGAACAGGGAGAGAATGACGGGCTAACGCTCCAAGCGCAAGCGAGCGGCAAGAGCTGACTGTGGGGAGGTGGTAGGCACCAGGTGGTGGAGAACCTTTTAAGTGATGTTGCCGAATTAAAACTATATCCTACAAGAAATAGAGAGCAATAGAGGCTTTCAAGATTCAGAGTGTCACGATGAAATCTTTATTTTAGAAAAGTTAGTCTATTTATGGTTTGAAGAATTTATTGGAATAGGAATGAAATCGAGGAAACTACTTAAAAGGCTGAGTAAGTCAGATTTCAGAATTGCAAAGGACTTCTGCTAATTTAAGAAGTTTGGCTAGGACGGTAAGATTACATGACACCAGCTGGAAAGAACGTAGGGTCAAAGAAGTGTTTTTGTTGTTGGACTTTTAGTTTTGTTTGGCTTTCACATGGGAAAGGCCTGAGCATGGTAGAAACAGCCAATTCAGAATATATACCTAAAGATACAAGAAAGAATGAGGCAAACCCAAACTGACATAGGCTAATAACCCTCAACAAGGTGTTATATATTTTTAATTTATTTTTATTTTAGAATACTATGGGGGTACAAGTGTTTTGGTTACATGAATTGCTTTCATATAGTTTGAGTCAAAGTTATAAGTGCACCCCTCACTTGAATAGTGTGCACTGTGCCCAGTGGGTGTGAATTTGCCTCTCCCTTCCTGTCCCCTCCCACCTGTTTGCTTTCCATTGGTTTCACTATCAAATGTACACATGGGTGTTAATCAATTAGTTCCAGTTTAATAGTGAACACGTGTGGTGTTTCTTTTTCCATTGTTGTGAAACTATACTTAGAAGAATGCTCCCCAGTTCCATCCAGGTAGTTGCAAAAGGTATTAGTTTACCTTTTTTTTTCTTAATGGCTGAGTAGTTCTCCATGGTGTGTATGTATATATATATATATATATTTCATTTTGTTAATCCACTCATGTATTGATGGGCACTTGGGTTGGTTCCACATCTTTGCAATTATGAATTGTACTACAATAGACATTCAAGTGTATGTGTCTTTTTGATAAAATGACTTTTTTCCCTTTGGGTAAATGTCCAATAGTGGGCTTGCTGGGCCCAGTGGTAGGTCTGCTTTTAGTTCTTCCAGGTACGCCATACTACTTTCCATAGAGGTTGTACCAGTTTGGAGCCCACCAATAGTGTAAAAGTGTTCCTTTCTCTCTGCATCCAGGCCAACATCTGTTGTTTTAGGACTTTTTTGTTTGTTTGTTCTGGGACTTTTTGATAAAAGCCACTCTCACTGGAATTCAGTGCTACCTCACTGTGGTTTTGATTTGCATTTCCCTGATGATTTAAGGCATTGAACATTTTTCATGTGTTTATTGGCCATTAGTCTATCTTCTTTTGAAAAGCTTCTGTTCATGTCTTTTGTCCATTTTTTTATGGGATCATTGGTCTTTTCCTTGTTGACTTGTTTGAGTTCTTTGTAGATTATGGTTACCAGCCCTTTATTAGATGTATAGCGAGCAAATATTTTCTCCCATTGTATAGGTTGTCTATTCACTCTATTGAGTATTCCCTTGGCTGTGTAGAAGCTTTTTTAATTTAATCAGGTCCCATTTGTTAATTTATATTGTTGCTGTGATTGCCTTTGGGGTCTTTATAAATTCTTTGCCTAGGCCAATGTCCACAAGAGTTTTTCTAATATTTTCTTCTAGAATTCATATAGTTTTATGTTTTACGTCTAAGTCTGTTATGCGTCACGAATTAATTTTTGTGAGTGGTGAGAGGCGTGGATCCTGTTTCAATCTTTTACATGTTGTTATGAAGTTTTTCCAGCACCATCTATTGAATATAGATTATTTTCCCCAGTGTATTTTATTATCTGCTTTGTCAAAGATCAGATGGCTATATGAGGATGGTTTTAGATCTGGGTTTTCTGTTCTGATACATTGGTCTATGTCTCTGGTTTTTTGCCCATATCATGCTATTCTGGTTACTATAACACTGTAGTATAGCTCGAAGTCTGGTAAAGTGATGCCTCCCAATTTGTCCTTTTCACTTCAGGTTGCTTTGGCTACATAGGCCCTTTTCAGGTTCCATTTTTTGCAGATCTAGAATTATTTTTTTTAAACCTGCAAAAAAATGATATTCATATTTTAATCATAATTGCATTGAAGCTGTAGGTCACTTTGAGTAGTATAGACATTTTAACAATGTTGATTCTGCCCATCCATGAACATGATATATTTTTCCATTTTTTACATCTTGTGTGATTTCCTTCCTCAGTAACTCGTAGTTCTCCCTGTAGAGGTCTTTTATCTCCTTGGTCAAATATATTCTTAGGTATTTTATTTTCTTTGTTGCTGTTGTGAAAGGTATTGAGTTTTTGATTTGATTTTCAGCTTGGCTGTTGCTGGTGTATAGGAATGCTATTGATTTTTGTATATTGATTTTGTATCCTGAGACTCAGCTAAATTTATTTATCAATTTCAGGAGTCTCTTGGCAGAATCTTTGGGGGTTTCTAGGTATAAAATCACATCATCAACAAAGAGTGATAGTTACCTCTTCAGTCTGCATTTGGATGACCTTGATTTCCTCCTGTTGCCTCATTGCTCTGGCTAGGACTTACAGAACTATGTTGAATACAAGTAGTAACAGAGGGCAACTTTGTCTAGTTCCAGACTTAGGTGGGAGTGCTTTAAATTTTTCCCATTCAGTATGATGTTTGCTGTGGTTTATAGTATATGGCTTTTATAAATTGCCTGATATTTACTTAATGGAAACCCCAAAACCTTGCTTTCATTGTAAAAAGACAGCATACCTATTTAAAATATAAAATACCAAGTTGAATAAAGGATCTATGTTAAGCACTAAATATTATATAACATTTAACTTATTTGGAATTGTCTTACATTTTAGAGACTTTCTACTCAAAACTAGTTATTCAGTCATTCTAACTCTCTAAGGATAGAAGGAACTTAATCACAATAACTAAAAGTTTTGTCCAAAATATTTTAAATTTCTTCTTTCCTTTATTTCTTGTTAGCAAGAAGCTTCCCAACTTTTCTGTAGTTCTCACTTTCTATTATAATTTCCTAAACCATGTAATGTTTTAGGTACATTTATTAGATAAGTCACTCTTTCCTGGAAAACAGCATTTCTTTCAACTTTATAGTGGGTTGCAGCTTATGTAGAGGTTGGGTTGTAAAGTCAAAATGCAAAGTTGTCATGATGTTTTCTCACGTTGGATATCAAGTGGCGTGTCCATGGTTTGGTATGCACATTTCTCCATGGTACAACGCATGTGCACACGTGGAAACCACACAGTCACGTGGAAGACATAATGACCTCTGCACATGCAAAATATAAGTTGACAATATTTGGGGAAATATGGGAAAACAATAATATGGGGAAACAAAATAAGGAGAATGGAAGATAGCAAAAATGAAAACAATGCTGAATATTGACTCTACACATTAGATATTTTTCCCCAGCTATAAAGAATTCTCTTTAGTGATTCACCACAACGACTGACACTGACAGCAATTACTTCAGAGCCTGCGTGATGAAGAGTGAGATAACGAGAGTGGGCCTTGTCCACACTCCAGGGATTAATTTCTTTCCTCCCTGACAGCATTATTTTGGGTCAGCTGAGCAGTGAGGGGACTGGCAGGGAGAACTGCTCATAATGTTTAAATTGTTATTTGCTCAGCTCTCACTTTTGTTCTTACTCTCTCTTTACTGGTTCATATATAATTGATTTCACATAATCAAATCCACATCTGGCTCCGTGCCTGTAGCTCATTGGCTAGGGTGCAGGCCATATACACCAGGGCTGGTGGGTTCAAACCCAGTCTGGGCCTACCAAACAACAATGACAACTACAACAACAACAACAATAAATAAAATAAAATAAAATAAAAATAAAATCCACATCTGCTCCTTCTCTACTGTATTGGGTTTGAGGATTTCAGCTAACACCAAGCACTTAGCAGTTAGCCTTCAGTGTTGGGAGCAATGCTGTCCTCTACTTATGGCTCCTGCAACCTGAAAGATCAGAAAATCTCATTTGTCGTGGACCAGAGTCCATGACTTAACTTTCTACTCAACAGGTGAGGAACCAATTTATACTTTACAGTAACACAAAAACCTAAGTTACCTGGTACTACATTCTGAGAATAATTATTCCAGGGATGCTTTTTCACCCTTACAAATTGGCAAGTCAGGATTCTACTCAGATGATCCACCTTTAGTACCACATCTGAATATGGGAAAATAAGCAGTGCAAGTTCCCTGAGATGCTGAGACCCAATGGGATACAGGAAACCTACAGGGCAACTGACCTTTCACAGGAGGAGGGCCTCCTCGCCAAATGTGAGGAGCAAAGACGGACAGGGGAAGCAGAGATTTGGAGAGTACCCATCTGCTGAGTTAGGTGAATAAGTCAGAAGATAGAGAAGAATGTTGACATGGACATGGAAGTATGAACTGACCAGGGAAACACAGACGATTGCCAGGCTGTTCCATTGATAAATAGTATGATATCACCTTGGATAAAGGTGATATCCAAGGTGATATCATACTATTTATTATGGCGACAACAAGCTGCCCAGTTGTAACTCTTTCTGTTAGCCATGTTATCAGCCTGAGTTTAGGCACAGAGAAGGTCTTTATTTCAGGAGAAAAGACGTAGGAAGGATAATATCAGAAACCTAAACAGAGGCCCAAATTACAAAGACCAAGTGTCTTCACCTGTTCCTACATTATAACAAACTACCTTAGACTGGGTGGCTTATAAATACTGGACATTCATTGCTCACCATTCTGGAGGCTGGGGATTCTAAGATGGAGAAGCAGCAGATTCAGAGTCTGAGTGGGACTTGCTCTCTGCTGCCAAGATGGTGCCTTGTTGCTGCGTCCTCGCATGGCAGGAGAGCAGAAAGGGCTGCACATCTCTCTGAAGCCTCTTTTAGGGGGGCCTTCATCCCATTTATGAAGGCAAAGTTCTCAAGACTTCATCACCTCCTAAAAAGCCCACGTCCTAACACTATCACGATGGGGATTAATTAGGTTTCAACATGCAATTTGAGGGACACAGACATCCAAACGTCAGGAATAAGGTTGATTAAGGACTGAGAAATAGATGTGTCTAAGGCAGTGGGGTTTGGTCATGGGTGTTGAGGCCAGTAGAGTCCTGACCATGTGAGGCCACAGCACAGGTCAAGTTGGAACCGACACTGTCTCACAGTGTCAAGAGCTAGTTTAATTTTACACTGAGCAAGTGACTCTTTCAGCATACAGCCCCATGCGGTGACAGTCAGAACCGTTAGTTAGGAATTTTATGACCCCAAGTGGTAATTTCTGTTCTAGTTTTTGAGTACAGGGAAGGCTAGGGCATAAAGGTTGACTTGAAGGGGAAAAGTTCCGTTTCCTCCTGGGAACAGAGATACTTCTAACACACGGTTCTCTTCCACTTTATGCTGACTTTTGAAGGATTAAGTCAGCCCTTAAGCGAGCATGCAGGAAACTGAGCCATGGCTGTGTGATTCACCCAGGAAAGAGGCCACGTGAGGACAGATGTCCTACCCGGAGCATGTAGTCAGTGTGTTCTCAGTCAAGACACGGGAAAGACATGCCAAAAAGGTCCTCTTCTTTCTTTGCCCTCAAAACAAAGATGAATAAAAATCTTTAAGTAAACAGCACCAGAGAACAGGAAACCAGGTACTACTCTTGGTTCTGATGTAATTTTCTGTAGGTCATAGAGAAAATTCTTTCATTTAGAAGTTGAATGGTGCAATGAATCTGTTCCTGGACGCTGAAGTCCCTTGCCATGGGTCTAATGCCACCATCTCCATTTATTATGATAGTTATATGACCATGAGCGAGTTATTTTAGCTCTCGTGTCCTGATTTACTGATCTACACCATAGGCACAATATTGGTAGCAGGTATTCAACGAGATAACATTTGCTAAGGTACAGTGCTTGGGACATAATAAACTCCTGGTGGAAGCTGACATTTGTATGGGTCTATTTTTTCTTCTATAAAATGAAGTTTCTGGACTACTATCTTTTTTGAACTCTGAAGCCCTAGGATCCTACAGTGGAAAGGACTTTGGTTCCCATTCTATAGGAAGGGTCAGCAAACGTTCCTCGTAAAGATCTGCAGTTTCTGGCCTGACTCCTCAGCTCTGACATTGAAGGGTGGAAGCAGCCACATGCAATACTTAAAAGATGGGCATGGCTGGGTTCCAATGAAGAGTAATTTACAAAACTAGACAGTGGCTCAATTTTGACTCACAGGTAGTCATGCACTGACCTCTATTCTGTGTAATAAAAATATCTGAAGAAGTAAAATCTAATTTGTGATGGAAAAAAGACACAGCAAATAAGAGACTGCAAAATTATATAAACGTATAGCACACTTATTAAGCTGAAAAACTTCTTTTATATTGAGCATGTGAAAGAAAGCAGATGTTCTACAACAAAAGTGGGTAATAGAAATATAATAAACAGCTTTCACGAGCTTCAATATTTATAAACACAGGCATAAATATATAAAATAAGTGGAATGGAAAATAGTGGCCCAGAAAGTCACATCTGCTACAAGTTGAAAGAAGACAGGAAGACGACAATCCTACAAAAAGCATGACAAACTCAGGTTGTGATGGAAAGTTAATGTTCCTTCTGACTCAATAGTTGAGGAACCAGCTATGCACTAAGACAACTCAGTCACTTGCAGGATGATTGCTCAACTTTCAAATCACATTTGAACGAATTTGGTCATCTTGGTATTACAACAACTGGACTGTGGCCTATTCTCCTTATTAAGTTGACCCCAGCAATCAGGCCTTCATGATGGCTGGTGCCTTGACAAAGAATTCTAACTCTATGATGGCAGTGTTGTACATGTGAGCATGGAATTATGGAATTATGGAATTAATTGGAATTATGTTAAGGAAACACAAAAAAGAAAAATGCAATGAATTAAAAAGGTATGAAACCAGTAAGGTATAAATGAAAAAATACTAATGGAGCAACAGAAAACAGATCCTCACTGGAGCATCAATCCTGGAGATGGCTGCGCCATCAACCCTCCCCATCCTCAGGCCCCGGCAGCCACCTGCCTCCCTTCCAGGCCCTTCCACAGAGGTCTTTGTGCCACACTGCCTCCCCCTCCCTGCCAGGGCTCCCCCAGATGGTTCTCTTGAATAAAATTTTCTCATTTAAAAAAAGAGCAAACAGGGTCATACTTGAGCAAATAACTTTACCATCTGTATTTTTCCTTCCTTTTATTTCAAGCATCCTAACACATGACAGGAAACTTGATATCAAAGGCCTTTCATGTCTGTGTCAAGGCTAAACCCTTTGAAGAAATTGTGCCAGGTGTCCCAGAGAGGAAGGAGAGAAAAGGTGGTGACTTTCAAGAACAGGCAAAGGAAGACAGAGATTTCCTGAGATGGTGAAAGGAGATGAGGGTGACAGCATTCCTCTGATATTAAGGGGTCTGCTCCATGGCAGAACCAGAGGAAAAGAAGAGGTACCAAGGATGGCTGAAGAGGGAGCCTGGGGAAGTTGGCCCTAGATCCCTGTGCCCTGGGGCTGGCTGCCCTGGTTGGACTGTAGGAACACATCTCAGCAGCACCAGCAGGAGCACGGCCCATGACCGCAGGAAAAGCAGGATGTCTGCCAATATGTAAGTTCCTTGGCACAATCCTTGAAGGTGGAGAGTCCCAGTGATGACTGAAAGTATATTTCTGCCAGCCTTATTGGAGATGGACCCAGGGAGATGTCTATTGATTTAAATATATGCAGAGACATAGTGATTCTCGCAAATGAGCATCTGTGGGCTGACATTCAAATACCAACAGATGTTTGGTAATGGGCCCTGGGAAGGAAGAGGAACGCTCCCATTCTACCAGCACCATCTCTGATTCGGAACCAGCAGGCTCCCTGGGGAACAGACTAGGTGTAGGCAGAGTGGCCACAGTGGCTGGGAAAGAGCAGAGGGCTGCCTTAAAAATCCTTCAGTGGGTAAAAGAGTACCCAGAAAAACACAGAGAGTGGGTGGAGTAACATAATTGAAAACAGCTTGAAAAAGTGGGCCTAATTTTTTTCTGAACTAAGAATGAGTAAAATGTCTTTTCAAGAACTGGATATAAAAATGAAAGCAAAAGATAAAGAAAACCCACTATATTTAGTTGTTCATACACACTCACCCACAGTTAATACAGTAAGCACAGGACATATTAGGAAACTCTTCCCCTGTACTTTTAATACTTGTCTGATTGTGCAGTGACCCAGGGTGTGGAGACTGGAGGGCAAAGGCTTCCTGACCCACTAATGGACCTTGCGAGCCTGTGGGCCCATTTTTCTGGGAAGCATGACTGCTGCAGAGGGGATGGCAGCCTTCCTCATTCTGCAAAGACGACACTGTCTTAAGGAGAACACTCAATTCAGAGGGAAGGAGGAGGACCCAGCCCCAGCAGGCCCTGGCCATTTGCAAGGCAATGCGCTCGTTGACCTCACCCTCACATCCAGTGAGGTCCATGGGATCCAGGTAGCAAGTCACTTGCTCAACTCGAAAATGGTGCAGTTTTCATTGTTGTTATAAATGACCCCAGTCACCTTACATGGTATAGCTTTTTTAATCATTATAATCACATGTAATATTAGGCTCATTATACTATTGTAAGTAAGAACTAATTGCCCAGAGCACACAGCAGATCAGTAATTCAGGTTTTCTGAATCTCGAGCCCACTCATTCACTTCCTCTCTGTCATACAGCTTCTAAGAGCGTAGCGACGCCTGCCTGCCTCTGCATTCCACAGCGGTGGCACTAGCAGTGGCACAGATCACTGACACAAAGCCACCAAAATCAGTAAAGGACCAGATAAGGTCAATGAAAATTCATTTTAAATGTCGCACAAAGGAAGGGGAAAATCCAAACATCCTTTTAGAGACAATTAAGAAGATCTCATTCTTAGCGCCTGGGAAATAGGAGCTTCAGTGTTGCTATGTTCATATCCTCATGTTTAAACCTCAAGTCCAGAGTGGGGAGTCCAGGAAGTTGAACAGGGTTTGAAAAGAAGAATCCAAATGAAAGCACTGATTTAGTTTTATAAAATTGCTCTAATTATCATTATAAGGGAGCAAACATGCCTAAAGGTGAGGCGAGAACAACGCGAATCTTCTCTGTTTGAGGAGGTATCATCAGATAACGGATGATAAGGGAATCATCCACTATCTGCAAATATGTTACTGAATTTTCTCTTTATGTACATCTAAAGAGAAAAACTGATTTTTTTCTCCCTACAAAAACTGATTGTCATAGATGTGGTCTTGAAATCCCTGTGGTTTCTGAAATCCTATTCAAAAGAGGCAATAAGTTTTCCTATTCCTGTAATGGGAGCTCGCCACTCACAGCAGACCCAAGTCCCATCACTCCGTTCCCTTCTTACGAGATCAGCACACCAGTAGATCAGTAAAATGTCACTGACGTGGTCTATCTTTGTTCCTTGGTTTAACCATTTGGTCAAGAAACATCTAACGAGCATCTAACACGTCCCAGGCATGGGAGAAACAGGCCAGGCAAACCCCGGCACCGCCCACAGGGAGCTGAGCTTAGTAGGGCAGGGGCCCCGACCGCAGAGACTCTCAGCCCTTCTCACCCTGTGGGTCTCGACCCACATGAACTGTATCAAAGGGTCACGACATTAGGAAGGTTGAGAACCACGGCTTTAGATAATATTTTGAAACACTATAAACTCCCTTTTTCTTTCTCAGAAACTCTTTTCTACCTCGTAGTCCCTTCACTGTTTAACCAAGCCTAGAGACAGGCTGACTGCCTCAGAGAAGAAAAGACACAAAAGAATCCTGCCAGAGCAGAGTCAAATTCCTGACTGAGAAGATAAAAAGAAAGCCTTGAAAGCTATTGTTAACTAAGAGCCAGGCTTTTGAGGGGGGAGGAAATAGAGATTATCTTTTGCTGAATTTATTTATTTATTTATTTGCTTTTGAATGCTAAAACCTTGGCTCTTCTATAGTCAGAAGCATGAAAGACTGGCCAGTTTCTACCCCAAACCAGGGAGTGGGCAGAGTGTAGGAAAGGCTTTCCTGCCTCTTCAGAGACTAGAGTTGGGTTGAGCCTGGAGAGGATTGAGAAAGGATGAAGAGTGTTGAGATGCAAATTTGGGGTCTGAAGAAGCCCTTGAATGGGGATTGAGGGGATGGAAGGATACCACCTAGAAACATTGGGGAGCTCAGAATGGAGCATGTTCTGCTTTCCTGCTGGCCGTCTGTTTGGCCGTTGCCTATACCAAAGCACTGGTTAGATATTCTTAATAGCATCTTTGCACTGGGGCGTTCTGATGGGTTTTAGTCGGGGATGTAACATGATGCAGCTTGCAGTTTTGACTGGAGGAAAGACCAGGGACGTGGAGAGAAACATGGAGGCAGCAGTCCAGTGCTGGGGGGGAACAGCCCAGCCACGGAGTGGTGGCTCTGAGACAACTTCACTGCTCAGGGAGATGAGGAGAGATGGGGGACAGCTTTCAGATTGCTGGCACAGTGGGGAAGATGGTGGTGCCCCTAACCAGTAGAAAATTCAGGAGTAGGAGTGGCTTTGGAAAGGAAGATGATGAGCTCAGTTTTCATCTAGACATGCAATGAAAGTTTTAAAAATCTTTGAGAAAATGGAGAAATGTGAACTGGTTGATTATCAGGTGAGGAGGACTGGAAGCTAGTGGAACAAATAAACCCACTGTGTTTATTAATGAATCCCGACGCCTCTCAAGGGAAGCCTCTGGTGTTCTCCTGGAGGGCTCTGCCCTTGGCCTATTTTTTCAAGAACTTGGACCTAGACACAGAAGCCATACTCATCAAATTGGTGTATGATGTAAACCCAAAGAAATAGCTATCACAATAGATGACAGAATTTAAAATTCAGAAGGCTGAAGCAATTGTCTGAAAATAACAGGATGACACTTAACAGGATAAATAGAACATCCTGCGTTTAAGTTTAAAGCAAAATGAAGAGCACATTCCTGGGCGCCTGGCAGGGCGGCAGTTCCTTCTAACAATTACATGAGGATTTCAGTTGGCTTACCATTAACTGTGAATCAAGAGTGTGCAGCCACTTAAAGGCAACTGCCTCTCTAGATGTGATAAAGAAGGGTTTAGAAAACCCACTTCTTAGCAAAGTTGCCTCAGTTTTTCAGAACGAATTTTTAGAAAAAAAATAAATAATTTAAAGAACTACTAAAAACCCAGGCTTTTGGTCACCCATGCCAAGCACATGGCAAGGCATGAAATTGTACTCACTTAGTGGCTTTACATCACTGATTGCATCATCAACTCATGTGGGGACAACTGGTGCTCACCAGAGCTGCGTGCGCTCATGCACTTCCCAGGATCCCTTCGGTGAGACGGGCTAGGGCCCCGTGGCTGCGTTTGGAACACAGGGATGAGAGTGGGAGACACAGCACCTTGGGTGCCACGTGTCTACCTGTAGCTGTGCCTCCTTCATCCATCTCCCCCCGACAGGCTGAACTTGAAGTCGCCTTGAAGAGCTGATGTGAGGACAGAGGGATCCTTGACTCCTGAGTCATAGATGGCAGAGAGCCCGGCTGAGCCACGTGACTTCACATGCAAGAAATAACTGTTTGCAGTTACTGACCCCCTGCAGTTCAGGGGTGTCTGTTGTCACCATCAGCACAACTCAACCTTAATAGCATTTATCCTTGAACATCCTTGGTCTAGCCATCGTATTCCTCTCCAAGTAACTTTTAAGAAACAGCCCACAGTTTTTTGGAAGATAACTGTACTCACACAAAAGCAACGGAACTGAATTTTGGGTAACATGCTAGAGGAAACCACTGTTTGGGTCTGGAAAATTACTTTATATTTAATGGAAATTACCGCATTATGCTAAGGCATTGAAAAGATTTATTCATATAATCTAACATTATATGAATGGATTTCGTGGATTTTCCCAGGGAATGTTCTTATGTTGGGTGAGGGTTTTGAGTGACAGATAAGGTCCCTCCCAGGTCTGTGAAGCCAAGCAGAAGTTATAAGTAATGGGGGAAATCTTAGAGGCCATCTAATGCTACCAAATGCCAGACTTTATAGACCAGGAAATTGAGCCCAAGGGAGATTGAGATATTTATCTGAGGTCTCTTTGATCTCCTGAATTCCATTTTCAGTGTTCTTCATAGCATATTGTTTCAAAATTATGGTATTTAAAACAAACAATGACAACAAAAACCCTCTTGACTCTTTTTACCTTGCAGGGGAGCCGATTTCTTTCTCTTGGACCCTTTCAATCTTGATGACTACATAAAAGGGGATGGGAAAAAAGAGGGAGGGGAAAAGGATCCCCAGCAGCCTGGAGATCTGTGCAAGCACAGTGCCCGCACTCTCCTCACCCTGCCTGACCCTCCTGGTCCTGAAGCCCTGCCCCTCTTCTGCAAGCCCCTTCCCACTGAAAAATCTTTCTGGAACAGATACCTTGTCTGTTTTCTCATTCCAGTTTAAACTTAGTCAAGCACAGTAATATTTTTAGTCCAATTAAGTTATAAAAATTCTAGTTTATCATTTCAATCCCAGAGTATTCTTAACTCCAGGATCTTTCCCTATTCCCCACCCCCTAGTTTTAACCCTTTGCTGCAGAGCTGGGATGAAAGGGGAGTCTGCTAGCTTATCAGCATGAAGATCCTTGGTGGCACCAGGGCATCCTGCAGCTCAGGTCATCATCCACCCTACACGGTCCACACTATGTTGGGGGTCCACTGGTTAGTGCCATTTTCTCCCATCTGATCTTGTACTTTCTTGCCCAAGTGTTTGCTGTGTAAATTGGCTATCCCATGGAATAGCTGGCAAGCCCCTGTGTCCCTTCCTTCTATAATCGGGTTCAGGTTTATGAGAACCCTAACAATCTCTGCCACCATCAACTTCATTCCATGGGAAAAGAGGGGAGTGATCCTTACCCTTTCACAATTTGCTACTTTTCCCTGACTCTAAGACCCTTCCCTGTGTATGCCAGGAAAGCCAAGGTGGGTCCACAGCCACCTGTAACCCTCCAGAAGCCTTTTGAAAGAGCATTCAGGAGCAAAGAGATAGCAGTCTTCCCTTTGTGTAATCTGCCCACATTTCACTAGGGAAGTCCTTAAAGCCCTCTGCCTTTGGGAAACCAAGAAATGAGTTGAGTTTTACCTCTTCCCATATTGGAGGTGAGAGAGAAAAGGATACTTACTATTTCAATAATAATAAAACCATATTTCACTTAGGTACCAACCACTTTTCACACACTCTACATAGTAACTCACTGAACCTTTATAAAGACTGATAAGTAGAAATTCTTAAAAAGAAAACTCTTGGAGAGATTAAAGATGGCGGCCGAGTAACAGCTTCCCTGCAACTGGGAACAGCGAGTCTGGGGAGACAAGACTCCAGGCATCTCTGGCCGGTGGGAATCTGCCTATAATCATCCCTTTGAGGATACAGGGAGCCAGCAAGGGACTTCTGGACCCCAAGAGGAGGACAAAAACAGTGGAAAACTGGCAAGTGGTTGCGTGTGTTCGATTGACCTAATCACGCCGGCAACGGTAACTACAAGCAGCAATGAGACTGCAAACCGGAAAGGCCTTACCTGTGAACTGTTTCGGTGTTCTTGGACTTGGCACTCAATTGAACTGCCTTGGGGAAAGCTTGAGCAGGAGTGTGGAGAACTTTGGGCATTGTCTGGGGCCCCAGACTGAGCCACTGAGCTGGGCGCAGGAAGCCATTGTGAAAGAACTGCCCCAGCAAGCTCCACCCTCAGGGTCTCAGAGCAAGGATTGGGCTGGTCAAAGTAACCTACTGACTGAGCAGCCTAAAGGTGGGGGCTGAGCTGCCTTACAGCCTTAATCCTTAGGGGCAGAGCGAGACGGTTTTGGCACACTGGAGCCTTGGGCTGTTGCCCTGGGTAGAGTGCCATAACGTCACAGCTCATAGCAACCTCAAACTCCTGGGCTTGGCGCCGCCCAGACCTCAATAAGAGTTGTGCAGTGACCCCTCACTGGTGACCCACACCCACCGGGCCTCCACATTCCCTGACCAGGAACTGTGGGAGCCACGCAACCCTGCATCCTCCTTCCTGTGTCCTCCCAGCTTCCACACTAGCCTGTTCATCTGGCAGGGACTCTGGTAGCTGCGTGCCCTTTGGAGCCCTCCCTGCCTCTGCGCAGAGCTCTTCTCCTGGCCAGAGACTGCTGGAGCCTTGGGCTCCCTATGCCAAAGTCACTGGGCGCCTGGCACTCCCAGAACCGTGCGCACCACCCCCAGCCCTGTTGCTGGATCTGGGTGTGTCACAAACCGGAGCTGCTTCCACAACCAGAACTCCCTAGCTAGAGCAGCCCCAGAGGAACTACCCAGGGTCACTCCCTACAAAGATCCAGCAACAATAGAGTGATCCCGCTGGGATCTAATCTTGGAGAGACACCTCCCCAACTCTGAGGACAGCCAGAGGCAATGGTGAAAAACAATCATGAGGCGAAATCAACAGAAAAACTCTGGAAATATGAATAATCAGAGTAGATCAACTCCCCCAAGGATCAATGGGGCAGAAACAGCACAAAACCCCATGCCCAAACAAATAACTGAGATGTCAGAAATTGAATTGAGGATCTGGATAGCAAATAAGATCAAATTAGAATTCCAAAAGTTATCTCAAGAATTCAATGGATTCAAAGACCAAATGACTAAAGACTTCGACACATTGAGACAAGAAGTTGCATCCCTCAAAGATCTGAGAAACACAGTAGAATCCCTCAGTAACAGAATGGAGCAAGCAGAAGAAAGGATTTCTGACATTGAAGACAAAGTTTTCAAACGCTCCCAAACCCTCAAAGAAGAAGAGAAATGGAGAGCAAAAACAGACCACTCTCTCAGAGAGCTCTCGGATAATTTGAAGAAAACCAATATTCATCTTATAGGGATCCCCGAAAGTGATGAAATGGCTTCACAAGGCACAGAGTCTCTTCTCCATGAGATTATGAAGGAGACATGCCAGACATGCCAAGAGATTCTGAAATTCAGATAGCAGACAGTTTCAGAACTCCAGCATGACTCAACCCAAATAAGACATCCCCCAGACACATCATAATCAATTTCACTAAAGTTAATATGAAGGAGAAAATTCTGAAAGCTACCAGACGAAAGAAAACCATTACCTACAAGGGGAAGAATATCAGAATAACTGCAGATCTCTCTGCTGAAACCTTTCAAGCTAGAAGAGGATGGTCATCGACTTTTAATCTCCTAAAACAAAATAACTTTCAACCCAGGATCCTGTACCCAGCTAAACTGAGCTTCATTTATGACAGAGAAATTAAATACTTCAACGACATTCACATGTTGAAGAAATTTGCCACAACTAAACCAGCTCTCCAGGACATTCTTAGACCTATCCTCCATAAAGACCAGCGTAATTCTCTATCACAAAAGTAAACCCACCTAAAAAATTTTTGATCAAATTCCAACTTCCACAGTTGCAAAAGGATTAAACATGTCCACTGGTCTCTTGAAAGGCTTATCAATACTCTCAATTAATGTGAATGGTTTAAATTGTCCTCTAAAGAGCATAGGTTGGCGGACTGGATACAAAAACTCAAGCCAGATATCTGCTGCATCCAAGAATAGCATCTTACATTAAAAGATAGATATAGACTCAAGGTGAAGGGATGGTCATCTATATTCCAGGCAAATGGAAAGCGGAAAAAAGCAGGCATTACAATCCTGTTCGCAGATGCAATAGGCTTTAAACCAACCAAAATAATTAAGGATAAGGATGGACACTTCATATTTGTTAAAGGTGATATGCAATATGATAAGACCTCAATTATTAATATTTATGCACCCAAACCCAATGTGCCTCAATTTGTAAGAGAAACTCTAACAGACATTAGCAACTCAATTTCCTCCATTTCCATAGTAGATGGAGATTTTAACACCCCTTTAGCAGTCCTGGATAGATCCTCCAAAGAGAAGCTAAGCAAAGAAATTTTAGATTTAAACTCAACCATTCAACATCTGGACTTAACATACATCTACAGAACCTTTCATCCCCAAAAAACTGAATACACATTCTTCTCATGAGCCCACGGAACATACTCCAAAATCCACCACATCCTAGGCCACAAATCTAACCTCAGCAAATTTCAAAAAATAGAAATTATTCCTTGCATCTTCTCAGACCATCATGGAATAAAAGTTGAACTAAATAACAACAGGAACCTGCATACCCATACAAAAACATGGAAGCTAAACGACCTTATGCTGAAGGATACATGGGTTATAAACGAGATTAAGAAGGAAATCACCATATTTTTGGAACAAAACAACAATCCAGACACGAATTACCAGGACCTCTGGTATACTGCAAAGGCAGTCCTAAGAGGGAAATATATAGCACTGCAAGCCTTCCTCAAGCAAACGGAAAGAGAGGAAGTCAATAACTTAATGGAACATCTCAAGCAATTGGAGAAAGAAGAACACTTCAACCCCAAACACAGCAGAAGAAAAGAAATAACCAAAATCAGAGCAGAATTAAATGAAATTGAAAACAAAAGAATTATACAACAGATCAATAAATCCAAAAGCTGGTTTTTTTTAAAAGATCAATAAAATAGATAAACCTTTGGCCAACCTAACCAGGAAAAAAAGAATAAAATCTCTAATTTCAACAATCAGAAATGGTAATGATGAAAAAACAACAGACCCCTCAGAAATTCAAAAAATCCTTAACGAATACTACAAGAAACTCTACTCTCACAAATATGAAAATCTGAGAGAAATCGACCAATACCTGGAAGCACGTCACCTACCAAGACTTAGCCAGAACAAAGTGGAAATGTTGAACAGGCCTATATCAAGTTCTGAAATAGCATCAACTATACAAAATCTCCCTAAAAAGAAAAGCCCAGGACCAGATGGCTTTACATCAGAATTCTACCAAACATTTAAAGAAGAACTAGTACTTAAACCTCTTCCAAAATATAGAAAAATAAGGAATATTACCCAGCACATTCTACGGAGCAAACATCACCTTGATCCCCAAAACAGGGAAAGACCCAGCAAGAAAAGAAAATTATAGACTAATATCACTAATGAATATAGATGCTAAAATACTCAATAAGATCCTAACAAACAGAATCCAGCAACACATCAAAAAAATTATACACCATGACCAAGACGGATTTACCCCAGGGTCTCAAGGCTGGTTCAATATACGTAAATCTATAAATGTAATTCAACACATAAACAAACTTAAAAATAAAGACCATATGATTCTTTCAATTGATGCAGAAAAAGCTTTTGATATTATCCAGCATCCCTTCATGATCAGAGCACTTAAGAAAATTGGTATAGAAGGGACATTTCTTAAACTAATAGAGGCCATCTACAGCAAACCCACAGCCAATATCATATTGAATGGAGTTAAATTGAAATCATTTCCACTTAGATCAGGAACCAGGCAAGGTTGCCCATTGTCTCCATTGCTCTTTAACATTGTAATGAATTAGGAAAGAAAAGGCGATCAAGGGTATCCACATAGGGTCAGAAGAGATCAAACTTTCACTCTTCACAGATGATATGATCGTATATCTGGAAAACACTAGGGATTCTACTACAAAACTTTTAGAAGTGATCAAGGAATATAGCAATGTCTCAGGCTACAAAATCAACACCCATAAATCTGTAGCCTTTATATATACCAACAATAACCAAGCCGAACAAACAGTCAAGGACTCTATTCCTTTCACAGTAGTGCCAAAGAAGATGAAATATTTGGTAGTATACCTAACAAAGGACGTGAAAGATCTCTACAAAGAGAACTATGAAACTCTAAGAAAAGAAATAGCCAAAGATGTTAACAGATGGAAAAACATACCATGCTCATGGCTGGGAAGAATCAACATTGCTAAAATGTCCATACTGCCCAAAGCAATATATAACTTTAATGCAATTCCTATTAAAGCTCCAATGTCATACTTTAAAGATCTTGAAAAAATAATACTTCTTTTTATATGGAATCAGAAAAAAAACTCGAATAGCCAAAACATTACTGAGCAATAAAAACAAAGCAGGAGGAATCACGCTACCAGACCTGAGACTGTACTATAAATCCATAGTGATCAAAACAGCATGGTATTGGCACAAAAGCAGAGAAGTAGATGTCTGGAACAGAATAGAGAACCAAGAGATGGATCCAGCTACTTACCGTTATTTGATCTTTGACAAGCCACTTAAAAACATTCAGTGGGGAAAAGACTCCCTATTTAACAAATGGTGCTGGGTAAACTGGCTGGCAACCTGTAGAAGATTGAAACTGGACCCACACCTTTTACCATTAACTAAGATAGACTCTCACTGGATAAAAAATTTAAACTTAAGACATGAAACTATAAAAATACTTGAAGAAAGTGCAGGGAAAACTCTTGAAGGAATCGGCCTGGGTGAATATTTTATGAGGAGGACTCCCTAGGCAATTGAAGCAGTATCAAAAAAACACTACTGGGACCTGATCAAACTAAAAAGCTTCTGCACAGCCAAGAACATAGTAAGTAAAGCAAGCAGACAGCCCTCAGAGAAAATATTTGCAGGTTATACCTCCAATAAAGGTCTAATAACCAGAATCCACAGAGAACTCAAACATATTAACAAGAAAAGAACACGTGACCCCATATCAGGGTGGGCAAGGGACTTGAAGAGAAACTTCTCTAAAGAAGACTGACTCAAGATCTACAAACACATGAAAAAAATCATCATCCTTAATCATCAGAGAAATGCAAATCAAAACTACTCTGAGATATCACCTAACCCCAGTAAGAGTAGCCCACATAACAAAATCCCAAAACCAGAAATGTTGGCATGGATGTGGAGGAAAAGGCACACTTCTACACTGCTGGTGGGAATGCCCACTAATACGTTCCTTCTGGATGTTTGGAGAATACTTAGAGACCTAAAAATAGACCTGCCATTTGATCCTATAATTCCTTTACTAGGTTTATACCCAGAAGACCAAAAGTCACAATATAACAAAGACATCTGTACCAGAATGTTTATTGCAGCCCAATTCATAATTGCTAAGTCATGGAAGAAGCCCAAGTGCCCATTGACCCACGAATGGACTAGCAAATTGTGGTACATGTATACCGTGGAATACTATGCAGCCTTAAAGAAAGATGGAGACTTTACCTCCTTCATGTTTACATGGATGGAGCTGGAACATATTCTTCTTAGCAAAGTATCTCAAGAATGGAAGAAAAAGTATCCAATGTACTCAGCCCTACTATGAAGCTAAATTATAGCTTTCACATGAAGACTATAACCCAACTATAGCACAAGACTATGGGGAAAGGGCCAAGGAAGGGGAAGGGAGGGGGGAGGTTTTGGTGGAGGGAGGGTAATGGGTGGGGCCACACCTACGGTGCATCTTAGAATGGGTACAGGAGATTGCACTAATGTACACAGCTATGATTTAACAATAAAAAAATAAATAAAAATAAAAATAAATAAAAAATAAAAAGATAACTCTTTTCCTTATTTTTACAGATGCTGAAGTGGGAGCAAACCTATACCATGTTATAGGTGCTGCTAAAATGCTTAGTAGTAAAAACCCAGGGGGTCAAATCCATGTCCTTTTGCTCTCAGTTTAGAGCTGTGTCCAAAGTTACCCAACCACCAGTCAGTGATCACGACCCAGCAGCAAAGGGGCTTGCTCTGTCCACCACTCTCGTATCAGCAATTACTTTGCTGTTTATATCAGAAGAACATATGCATGTTCATCTCTTTGCATCTTTTTATTGTCCTTTTTAACTGTCGGGGTAGTGCATGCTATAAAAAAAATTCAAACAGCACAGAAATATAACAAACAGAAAATGAATTTCCGTTAAGCAATTTCCTTACCCCTTTATCTTTAACCTCTTTTGTCAGTCTGAGAGTGTGTGTGTATTTTCCTTATATGTATTTTTACTTTTTACAGAGATATTTTTATAGAGATATTTGTTTTAATTTTTGTAAAAATATAATTATACGTGTCTGAACCTATATACATATACACTACCAGTATATATGTGAGTGTCTACAGAAATATTTCTGAGTCCCTCTTTCACTTAGCGTATTACCACGTCCGTGCACTGAGATACATCTTATCTCTGGGGTGGTTCCATACTACTTCCTGGTGTGAATGTTACACCATTTATTTGTCTGTTTCCCCACTGATGGTATTTGTACTGTTTTTAGTTTTTTGCTGTTTACAATATCATGGTAATGTGCGCGGACACACACGCACACACATATCCTTTTACCACAAAAGCCAGTGCTTTTCTAAAATAGAATCCTGTAAGTGGAACTTTGGGTTGTAGATTATCTTTGTTTTAAATTTAAAAAATTCCACCAGCCCATCTTTCTTTTTTTTTTTTTGTAGAGATAGAGTCTCACTTTACTGCCCTCGGTAGAGTGCCGTGGCCTCACACGGCTCACAGCAACCTCCAGCTCTTGGGCTTATGTGATTCTCTTGCCTCAGCCTCCCGAGCAGCTGGGACTACAGGCGCCCGCCACAACGCCCGGCTATTTTTTTGTTGCAGTTCGGCCGGGGCTGGGTTTGAACCCACCACCCTCGGTATATGGGGCCGGTGCCCTACTCACTGAGCCACAGGTGCCGCCCCGCCAGCCCATCTTTCAAAAATGTCAAACCAATTTACACTTTACAGAAATCACGGATTACATTAACAGCATATAAAAGGGTTTACATCTTTGTCCATGTAAAAACACTGTATGGCATCAAAATTGTATTCACCAATTCTACCACAAATGACTTTTTTGTGTAAATTGGGATGCCTGTCATTGTTGGTGAGCTTGAGCACTTTTCAAATGTTTATCGACCATTTGTAATTTTCTTCTCTAAAATGCTCTTTTATTTCTCCATCTTACCTGCCTCACTTTGATTTTTCTATACTGTTTTATAGGAGCATTTTAGCTATTCTAGATATTAATTCTTTGCCTTTTATATGTGCTACAACTATTTTCCCACAACCTTCACTTGACTTTTAAATTTATTCACTGGAGCTAATTTTTGCCAAATAGAAGCTTTGACTTTTTAATCATTCCCATCTGCCAACCTTACCTTTATGTTTTCTGGGTTCTCCCCACTCCAGGATTGTAAAACTATGGAGAGTATATTTATTTAGAGCATGAGATGACCAAATTCAAAGAGGCCACGGTAACATAATTGATAGCATGCCAAAGAAAACAGCCCAAAGCCCTGCTGAGGAATCTGCCGAGCCCACGTTTCCCTGCACTGTACTTTTCCAGCCTGTGGTGATTTGTTTTGCCTCTAGTCAGCCCCGACTTTCCACTAAGTCCTCTTCCCTCCTCTTTCATTCCTGTGCAGAGAACTATCTAGTTTTCTGTCTTTGTTTTTGTTTTCAGAGATTGCTAAGGGCAGTAAGTGGGGCTCCATCCCCTGTCCTCCATCCTCAGACTGAAGGCAGCCTTACTGACTGGATTTCCAGCCCTCTGCTCTCCTTCCTCTCCTCGAGTCCTCCTCCCCTTCCTGGAGGGAGCTAGCAAGGCAGCCCAGAGCAGACTTGGACACAGCTGCCTGACTGGGCTCCATTCCAATGGGAAAGTTTGGTGTTGCAAGCTTTCAAAAGTCTCCGGCCTTCCCCTGACTTACAATCCTGCCGCTTCCTTGACTTCCCCCTAATTCAATAAGGACAAAGGAAACAACGACTCTGTGGCAGCTCCTGTCCTGGGGGAACCAGCCCCAGGCAAACGGGTGACCTCAGAGCCATTGTCTTGGGCTCTTTCTCTGCCCCTCTCTCTCTGATCCTGCCCTGGGGCTGGCCTTTCTCTCTTGGCCTGGCACTCTTTGGGGGACTGTTATGAAGTTTCTCTCCCTGGCAGGATCAACCACAAGGCAACATCAAGGGTATCTTAGGAGGATTTTTGCCACACTACAGTTTCAGCTGTGTCCAACACCTTTGTTTACATTTACTTAAACACACTCTCCATATAAAAACAGCGCACTTGGCAAGGGAATGTGGCTTCAAGACAAGTCCCCCAGCAACCCCCACAGCTGCACACCCAGTTTAACACACCTAGAGCCCTCCAATGGAGACATTCAAGAGGCCACCCCCCACTCCCAGACCTCCTGGGTATTTGTCCAGGCAGGAAACCGTACAGGGGTTGGAGGATTAAGCCAAAGGGCTAGGATTCCAGGTTTTGGTGGTGAGGCTGGGCTGCAGAGGCTGACTGGTACCTCCAACTCCCAACCCTGCAGGAACGCTGCTGCTTCCCTTGGGCCTCAGAGCCCAAGTCACCAGACCAGTTGCGGTTACAGTCGTTGTCATTTGTCAACATTAAACAGCCACGTGTCCAAAAACACCAAGGCTGTCTGTCCTGTGATCACTGAGATTGCACCATGGGTGCTTTTAACATTGTCTTTGTGGCTTGGCTATCCATATTTTCAGATGTTAGAATTCTCATGAAATCCCAAGTTTTGCTTTTAATCATGAAACAAGGTTTTATTTAAAATTTTAAGAATGTTATCCTCAGAGAAGCTCTTCAAATTCCCAGGAAGGGTTTAAAGGAAATTATGGGGGTACTTAGCTAAATAGTAAGTCCTTGACATGTAGGCCAATGCCAGTTATTATTATTGCTATCATCATTCTGTGAAGAACAAATAAATTTAGGGGAAAATGTTCAGCATGCTGAGGAGTCAGACGGCCCATCAGGCACATTTCTATGTTTAGGGGCCACGTGAAGTTGCCAAGTCACAAAGGATGCTGATTTCTGGATGTTGCTTCCTGTAGCCTTGATGATGGGCAAGCAATTCAGAAAAAAAAGCAAAACTCTTTACCAACATCAAACATTGAAGAGAGTCTAGAAAAACTGAGAAAGTCCTGGGGAAAGTCCAGAGAGGCGGACAGCTGGTCTGGTGACTGCTGAGAGATGGGCTTACTTTGTAGATGGGCTTTTCTGAGATGATGCTGACATCAAATGTTCTGTCCCTTAGCTTCAAAAAATACAGTCAAAAGTTCTGTATTTACCTTCAAAAACATGACCGCTGCACAGAAAACTCTCTAGGAAACATGATTCTCTCTGTTCAAAATGCATTGTGAATCTCACATGCACCCAATATTTTGAAGTTTCCCTTCACTGAAAGGAGTAGAGAGGTGGCAGCTCGTGGCACACACGTGTGGGAAACGCGTTTCAACCAGAGGGTGCTGTCACCTGCGGCTTCCTGCCTCAGTCTCACACACACGGCTGCCGCTGTTTATGATGCCAGGAACCCCCTAAGCTTCCAAGTTTTCCAAGCTGATGAAGATGATTTCGAGGTGGCGTCTGAAAAGGCTGCATGGCAGAAAGCTTTCCTGTGTGGTATCCTGGCCCAGCTGTCCCAGGACACGTGAGAGGGTGGAGAAGGTGGGGACGGGAGAGGCCCAGTGCCATCCCTGGCCACAGGGCGGGGGCAAGGGACTAAAACTCCCTCTCCCCTCTGAACTAAAAAGCTCCTAAAGAAGAAGAAGAAGAAGGAAAAAAAAAAAAAAAGAACAAAAACTTGGCAATTTATTCAATAATGCATGCCTCTATGCCTAAGAAGTGAGATTTACTTTTTCAAATTCGAGATTTAAGATTATAGGGTCAACAAGAGGCAACGCAATTACTGGAACAAATGGCCACTTCACTGCCTTGTTAATCAAATAAATTAGAGCTGAGGGAGGAGAAGAGGGGGTTTGTGATCTAAGACACTCCTTGTCTTCATAAAGAACCAGGAAAGCCTGGATAAGTCCAGGGGGGCATTTGAGCCCATATATTCATCAGCATTGCCTTTAACGAAAATGCTTATCAGCCACTGAGGAACCTAGAACCTTCTGGTGTAGTAACAGCAGTGACAATAAGGCTATTCTTATTTACTGGGGAAAAAAGACGTGTGGCCTTTTGCCAGATAATCTTTGCTTTTGAACCTGACCCTTGAACCCCCTTCAGAGATGGACAAGCCCATTATGGGCCAGAACACCTCACTGAGCTCAGCTCATAGGTCTCAGATTCTGAACTTGAACTTTTCATGCTTAATGATTTCTTTGGGAGGAGAGCACAGAGGGCTCTGTATTTGTAAGGGCTGTGGTTACATATCTACTATTCTTGCCCTACCAGGCTAATTTCTAATATTAAAACAGCAATTTTAAAACTTTTTGTAATTTTCCTGACTATGATATTAATGTTCTAAAACAGAAATGATCTGTACTGGTTTAAACGTTCAGGGGCTTGCTGTATTTGCATGAAAGCCTATAATAACATGTTCAGAACACAAAGTGTCACCATTCTTGGTATTGAGGAAGAACGCGTATGGTAAAAGCTTCCCCATTTTGGTTCATTCCTTCAACATCATGTGAGTCTCGGACAGCACAGGTGCAAAACATTCCCTGTTATGAGGAACACCCAGATAAAAGAAGACTTTATATTTGTGGTTAAGACATAATCTCCTATTACTATACATTAATGGCTTTCTAGAAAGGGGCTCTTTCTACATTTTTGGTAAAAATACAGCTTTATGAAGTGCTTTATTATGCCCTAAGCACTATATACATTCTTTTATACTCCTCACAAAAATTCTGTGTGGTCAGTTTTATTATTGTCCTCACATTATGGATGAGAAAAGGAGGCATAGCAGGGTTAAGTAGCTTTTCCAAGGTCACATACCTAGGGACTGACAACACTGGGGCTTGAATGCAGTTATGTTAGATAGCAAAGCTCATGCTCAACTGAGAATCTTTTTTGGATCTGTTTACAAAGAACATTATCACACATTATCTCAAGTACATTTCAAAAGAGCCCTATACATTAAATATTATCTTTTATTTCAGAATATTATAGGGGCACACACATTTTGGTTATATACTTTGCTTTTGTACATTTTAAATCGCATCTGTAAGTGTGTACTTCACACGGAACATGTGCACTGCTCCTGTTAGGTAGGAATTCACCCACCCCCTCCTCCTCCCTCTCACCAACTTGGTTCCCATTGAGTTTTCCTTCCCTATGTATACATAATTATTGATAGACAGTTCCAATTTAGTGTTAAGTGCACGTAGCATTTTTTTTTCCATTCTTAGGATACTTCCCTTAGAAGAATTGGAATCTAGTTCCATCCAATTGTTACAAAAAATACTAGATCACTATTTTTTATGGCTTACTAGTACTCCGTGGTATACATAGATCATATTTTATTAATCCACTCAAGTCCTGGTGGGCACTTAAGTTGGTTCCACATCTTTGCAATTATGAATTGTGCTGCTATAAACATTTGAGGGCAAGTGATTTTTTGATCAAATATCCCTTTTTACTTTGAGTAGGTACCTAATAAAGGGATTCCTGGATCAAATGGTAGGTCTACCTTTAGTTAACTTCGAGTTATCTATGTTCTAGTTTCCACAGAGGTTATACTAGTTTGCAGTCCCACTAATCATTAGGGAAATGCAAATAAAAATAGCCATTAAATACCACCTAACTTGTGCGGTGCCTGTGGCTCAAGGAGTAGGGTGCTGGCCCCACATACCGGAGGTGGTGGGTTCAAACCCAGCCCCAGCCAAAAACAAACAAACAAACAAACAAACAAAACCACCTAACTCTAGTGAGAATGGCTCTTATCAAAAAGTTTCATTAAATATTATTATTCTCACCTTACAGATGAAACTAGTAAGGTTAAAACACATAGTTAGGTCCATCAGCTTTTTAAGTAAATCATTTCTTAATGTCAAACAATCATCTGAATCATTAGAAACTCCTAAATATGATACTCTCCCGTGGCATATTTTAAACATTTGTCACCCAAGAAAATGTTAATGTTCGATTTTACATAAAATTTTGTCAGTTCCTTTTCTGCATTTGGCTGCCAGGTTTAACAAATAAAAAATACAGAATGCCTAGTTAAATTTAAATTTCAGATAAACAACAAGTGATTTGCATGGGGCATAGTTATACTAAAAAAGTATGCGTTTATTTATCTGAAATTCAAATTTAACCAGGCATCATGCATTTTCTCTAGCAAACCTACTTCTGGAAAATATATTTAATATGCAACAAATCAGGATATTTTAAGGTAACTGGAAAAGATTAGAAAACGTTTTCTTTATCATCAACTAAATTTGGATTAAGCACATGTCTGTACATGATGCCGGCCTAGCTGCTCTACGAATGTGTAGTGTGGTGGCCACCATCCAGGTATTCACAGTCCCCAACAGTCATCATTAATGTAAAAATAGTGATAAGTTCATAATTTATGTGCTGTTTCTAGTTCCAGAAGTGCAGTGGCATGATCGCAGTTCACTGCAACCTCAAACTCCTGGGCTCAAGTGATCCTCCCACCTCAGACTTTCGAGTAGCTGGGACTACAAGCAGGTGCCAAGATGCCTGATTAATTTTTTCTATTTTTAGTAGAACAAGGTCTCACTCTTGCTCAGGCTGGTCTCCAACTCCTAACCTCAGGGCCTGAGGTCAAGCAATCCTCCTGCCTTGGCTTCCTGGAGTGCTAGGATTACAGGCATGAACCCAGCCTCTAGTTCTTGCTGATAAAAATTAATGATAGGAATTCTCATTTGTACGATGTTTGATCATTGGTATGAGTTTATAATATTCACAGACTCTCATGAGGGCATGAATATTCCCATTGCACCAAAAAAAGGCTAAAAAGTTTCCTGTCTATAAAAATAAAGCTAGGAAGGGGCAGAAGAGGAGTTCAAGCCTCCTGCTTCCACTCTCTGATCCTGCATCTCTACTCTCGGGACCTCAAAATGTCTCAGAGCAGCAGGCCAGTCACGCAGGTGCAGCACAGGGCAGGTGCTGCCAGATAGAGTGAATGCCCTGCCTTTTGGGGCAGCTTATTATGTGCCATATACGAGCCCCAGACAATAGTGGAGGGCAAGGTTCTCCAAGGAAGTATACACGGGGTGGCCTCAAGCCCTCAGTCTCCATTAACAGAGCAGTCACGGTTGGCTAAGGTGAACAACCTGGAAGCAAAAAGTAAGCCAGGAAAAGCTCAAGTCTTGTAGAATTAGCCTGGCCTCCCTCTAAGGTGAGATTTTTTTCTAAGTGGCTATGATGGTCAATTTTCTGTGTCAACTTGACTGGACCATAGGTGCCCAGTATCAAACACTGGTCTGGATGTTGCTGTAAGGTTGAGTTTGAATGAGTTTACATTTAAATTGATAAACTGAGTAAAGCAGATTGCCCTGTCCCATTTGGGTAGGCCTTTGTCCAACCAGTTGAAGGCCTGAACAGAACACAAGGCTGACCCCATACCCAAATGAGAGGGCGTCCCTTCTGCCTGGCTGTCTAGGAATGGTTTTTCTCCCCACCTTGGGCTTAAAAGTGAATCATCAGATCTTCCTAGGTCTCCAGCCTGCCATCTGTAGATCTTAGTATCTGTCAGCCTCCATATATATATTTCCTTATTGGTTCTACTTTCCTGGAGAACCCTAACTCACACAGTGGGATACTGCCCTCTCTGCATCTGATGAGTAAAGCAAATGGCTCTTACTGATCTCACACAACCAGCATGGCTTTCTTCTGTGGACCTGCCAGTACCATAGTAAGACTTTTCAAGATAGTGTCAGGAGCCACATATCAGACCATTTGAAAGATATTTTTACCAAGGCATTTTTTTTTTTTGAGACAGAGTCTCACTTTGTTGCCCATCATAGAGTATGTGGCATGGTAGCTCACAGCAACCTCAAACTCTTGGGTTCAAGCAATCCTCTTTCCTCATCCTCCCAAGTAGCTGGGACTATAGGCGCCTGCCACAACACCCTATCTATTTTTATTGATGAGGTCTTGCTCTGGCTCAGGCTGGTTTCCAACCAGTGAGCTCAGGCAATCCACCCACCTCGGCCTTCCAGAATGCTAGGATTACAGGTGTAAGCCACCGCACCTGGCCAAGTCATTTTTTTTTTAAAGGCTTACAAAGAATCTTAATAAAATAGATGAAAGGGATCAATGCTGACGAATTTGGTGAACTTCGGGCAGAGGGGGCTGACAGGGAGGCCGTCTCCAGTACTGGGAGCTCCTTGCTCAGGACCTCTGTAGGTTTTGTTTTAATCGGGTGGAAGAGAATTTTATTCTATTTATTTTAACACCTTTTTCTTGAGAAAAGAAAATAACATTTTATTATATAATTTATATGTGCTTACTATAGAAAATACATATAATATACCCTAATAAAAAGAAAAATTACCCATAATCTAAAATTCAACCAGAGAAAACTAGTAACAGCTTCATGTTTCAGAATTTGCACAAGCACAAACATATGTGTGTTCACATATGTATTTTAATACTGTACATAGACCAAAGCCCTTCTGAGATACTTCCTTCCTGAACAATTATCTATATAGATTGGAATACATCCTGTCATCAGCCAATAATAAAATTTATCTTAACTAAGGAATCTGACTTTTGAGGACAGTCAACTGTTATCTGCATACAACACTCAAAATAATATAAATTTTAAAATGTGGTATAACAACTAGTTACATAGTATTTATACTGTATTTTGTTTTATAAGTAACCTGGTGATGATTTAACTTCATGGAAGATATGCATAGGTTATATGCAAATACTTCACCACTTCATATAAAGAATTTAAGCATCTGAAGATTTTGGCATCTATGAGGGTCCTGCAACAATCCCCAGAGAACTCAGAGGAACAACTGCACACACACCAGAGCCTTTGCATACGGATGAAGGCTGTCCTCTTCACAACGCTTACCCAGCAAGGTTATAATCCAGTAATGCTCAAAATATTTTTTGGATTATCTACAGAGTCCTCAGAACATTTTTCTGAATATCTCAAGTTGCAGCAAACCTTTATTCTTCAGGAGTGCCTTGACTATCTGAAAATAGTCAAATACTCAGAGAATAAGGAAAGTGACTAAGCTGGGTAGTACGGATGACCCATTCAAAGTTCCAAGCCCTTTGGGGACTCCAGCACACTTTGAAAAGGGGTAAGGAATCTGCTTTTATTAATGTTTTCTGAAGTCTAGCATCTAGGGGGAGAGCAAAAGTGTTCATTTCTGGCAGCACTGCTAACAGTCACATATGTTATGGGTGCATTTTGGAAAGCCCTGCTGTCCTTCTCCGGGTCTTTCCAACAGTTACTTGCCACCATTACGCACTGAACACTAATTTCCTAACACAGCCTGTCAGAGCTTTCCTTTGCAGGGCTTCCCAAACTTTACTGGGTCTACAGGCACCTAGGGAATCTTGTTAAATGCAGAGCCTTGTTTCAGTAGGTCTGGGGTGGGTTCTAAGTTTTTTCCACATTTCTAACAAGCTCTCAGGGACCTCACTCTCAGCAGCACAATTTCAAGGCTCTGATCAAAATATCCCCAATTTTTTTCTCCTCTATATCCACAGTTCCCAAACCTGTCTGCACAGTGAATCCCCTGGGGAACTTCAAAACCCACTGGTGCCAGTGTCCCATCCCAGACACTGCAGAGACTGTGGTGTATGCACACAAGGTAGGAACCATTGCTCCAAACACTCCGGGACCCCCCACCCCATGCCTCCATTATATTTTCATTATAGACCGTCCTAGCATTAACACCTGACGGAAGTACAACTTACAGTTACGAACGGGGGCTATTGCAGGAAATATGTCTACAAGGTAAATGTATCTGCTCCAACTTATATACAAATTCAACTTAAGAACAGACCTGCAATTCATACTTGGGACTGACGTCAGCTATTGTCCTGACCCTACTGCTAGCTCATCTACCCCCTAAGGGCAGGGACAGAGCCTTTGTTTTTGTCACAGTGTTTTACACACCCAGTGCTTAGTGTTTGCTGAATAAACAAATGAAAAATAAATAAAAATGAAAATAAATATGTAAAAGACCTTATCCACTTCACCAGCTCCCAGTTGAATGGGGTCTCCCCAAAAGCCCTTCACCTAAAATTGATACAGGGTTCCTCCCTATTCAAGGCTGGACAGGGGACCCCAGTTTGCCTAGGCTTGGGCAAGTTCACAAAGGGAACGCCCTGCCCTTTTGGCCTGAGCTAGAGGGACTGCATTCCTTCATCATTAACACTCATTAAGGATGAAGCATGGCCATGTAATTCTCAAGACCTAATACCCTTAGATAAAGGTATCAGTGCGCGTCCACTGTCCCATCCTCGTCACTATTATGTCAGTGCTGTGGCACCCCGTCACTGCATGAATAAAAATAGCTGGGATCATGGGTCGAAGGTACATGCCTGCAAAGGTGGGCTGCCCATAAGTGCAGCCTTGTATGGGAGAGCTTTGTACAACCTCTGCTGTGGCCTTTTATTGAAGTACTGTAAATAGGTGGGGGGGACTGGAGTTCCGTGCTTTTTACCCCAGGGCTCCTTTCCCACCCTGCTGCACCACAATGTCCAGTGTCTAACACCTGCTTGGTAACCAGCAACACACCCATCTTAACTCATTAATGCACGCAGCTGCTTGAGGGCTTGTCTCTCGGCAATAAAACATCTCCGTGCCAGCTAGGAAACTGTCTCCCTCCCAGTGCCTTCCTCAAAAACTGGTGGCTGCTTCTTTAAGCCTGGTGCTCAGTCTGCTACATAAAAGAGCCCCTAGCGACTCCCCAGTTAGTTAGTTCTTCCCCCGCCCCCCACCAGATGCTCTGGTGCCTTTTACTTCTTCTCTATTCCTTTCTTATTTCTAATAAAAATCCTGTCCTGCCACTGATATGTGGTATGTGGGTCCATTTCTCCAATTCCCAAGACCAAGGACCTACAGAAGAGCGAAATTCCTGTATCAGAATGACCTGTCACACTTCCTCTTACTAGACTCACGCGAACTCGGCTCTTCACAGCACAGGTGGCGGCCTGTTGTGCAGGCCCTGACCAGACACAGCGCCATTCTCCCCACCCTTCCCCAGACCCACTGAAGCAGTCGCCTACAGCTGCCCAGGTCAGGGCCTGCAGCACCCCAATCCCGGCCTCTGTTCAGATCCTGCGGGGAAGGCAGGAAGGGGCTCTTCCTCTCAGTCTCCTGTGTGGCTGGGAGGAGTGCCCACTCAGTTCGCTTTCTCTCCAGGCCCGGTGGGGCAACAGCCACAGATGTAAAGTGGAGTCACACGCTGACCCGGCGCTGGGCACGGGAAAGGATGGGGTGACGTTAGCTGCAGAAACCGGGATCGGCTGCCTACTGCATCCTTGCTTTGCCTATTGTCTGGGATAGTGACTCAGCACAGACTCCAGGAGGCCTTCTGCAAACTGCTGTGGACCGCTGGGTGCGGATCTGGCTCCAGTGCAGCCTTCACACTGGGCTCCAGGCCCCTGGGTGGATCATTTCTCCTGAAAGCTCCTTTTTTCCCCCTGCTCTACTCTGTTCCTGCAGAATCTCTGGTAGGCTCTGGCACTTTTCCCTCAAAATTATATCTGAGCCGTGTTTTTTGTTTTTGTTTTCTTTTAACTAAAACTTTTCTTTCTTTCTAAGACAATCTGGCATCCAGGGTCAGCCATCTTCTCTACTGTCCTGAACAAGGACGTTATCGCCTCATGGTCCATGATGGCTGCTACATCCGTGGGCTTCACATTCTTCACTCTAGGCAGGAAGAATAAGAAAGAGGAAAGCAGCACCCCTTCAAAATTCTTCAGAAATTCAGCTGATGGCACAGGCTTCTCTTAGCTGCAAGAGAGTCTGGTAAAGAATATTTTTATAGTTGTACACAGAGCCTAGAACTCATCTGACTTATAGGGCCCTACAAAAATGTTTTCCATTTTCTTACTCTTCAAATCAGAAGAAGAAATGAACATAATAAATATGAGTATTGTGTAATAAATACAACCTTGAATGTATTTGTTTTTATACCAATGCATTTGTAAAATACAATTTGAATTCTATTTTTTACATGGAAGACAGGGATTGACAAAGGCAAAAGCACTTAAGGATGATGAAGTTATAATGCAGCCCTCATATGATAATGTTTAGAACACGGTCAGCATTTTTCTCCATTTGCTTATGTTGTTTTTGAAAAAAATAATGTGAGTGTTCAAATTTGGGAACAATCCAAAAGTCCATCAATTGGGGAATGTATAAACAAATATGATATAGCCTTACCATGAAATTACTCTGCAATAAAAAGGAATGAATCATTGATACATAGAAAAACACAAATAAATCTCAAAATAATTATACTGAGGGAAAGAATCCAAATAAGGGCAGTACATTCTCTATGATTTCATTCATACAAAACTTCATAAAATATAAACTAATCTCTCATAACTGAAAGTAAATACTGATTGACTGCAGAGAAGGGGTGGGGTGGGGCAAAGGGATTACAGAGTGGTAGGGAATAAAATTGAAACTGATAGACATGCTCACCATCTTGATTATGGTCATGGCTTCATAGGTAGAAATAGATGCTTGGACATCTATTTTTATTTATTATACATACCTATGAATAAATATGTACAGTTTATTTGTCAATCGTACTTCAGTAAAACTGCTTTGTAAAAATGAAGGGGAAATCCATGTCAGATTGGAAATTAACAATTTCTACCACAAAGTGGTGTGATTCACCCCTTTAATCAGGATATCTGCAGATGTAAAACGAATCTACTCTGTGGAACCCTTACTCAGAAGTTGGGTATATATAAGGAGCCAGGTATTTCATTGTCTTTCCTTCAATGCCCTGAAACTTTTTGTATGACTGGTATTCTTTGAAAGGTAAGCCAAGATATACAAATTACATAAAAATTTCTCATTGGATCTGTGACTCAGGCCTGCCTCTTCTCTCCTCTGGGATGCATTGTGAAATACTGACATCATTCTCTCTCTCTGACTGGAAAAATGACCCCAGGTATTGACTCAGCTCCTTACTGCTCTGCAGTCTGGAAGTGGCTGCTGTGGGAGTGGCTGTGTCCTGAAAATTACACCTGCTGGTACTATCAAGAGGTCTCACTGCAGACCCTTCCTGATTCCCTGGGTCCTTTTATCTACTGTTTGCTTTCACTTTCCCTCTCCCTAATGCCTTCCTCTCCTCCCTCCCCGTTCTTTACCACCTCCATTGCCAAGAACACACTACTACTCCTCACCACAGAGATAAGATTTCTTTTCCTCAGACCTCAATGTTTGCAGTTTCTGTTCATCTCCACTGCGGCTCCTGCTGGTTTGGCTGACACGCAGGTGGCGAACTCCTGGCCACTGTTTGCTGACTTTGCTCAGGGTCATTTCTGGCACCAAGAGTGAGAAAGAAGAATGATTGCAAAGAGGTTTCCATGTTCGTTCTTTCTTTCTTTTTTTTTTTTTTGAACTTCTTTAGAAATAATTTTGTTTATGATCTTTGTTTTTTATTAAATCATAACTGTGTACAGTAATGCATTTATGGGGTACAGTGTGCTGATTTTATATAGAATTTGGAATGCTTACATCACTAGGTATATATCCAGATGATGAAAAGTCATTTTACAACAAAAATATTTACACCAGAATGTTGACTGCAGTCCAATTCATAATTGCCAAGTCATGGAAGCAGCCCAAGTGCCCATCGACCCATGAATGAATGGATTAACAAATTGTGGTATGTGTATACTCTGGAATATTATGTGGCCATAAAAAAGAGGGAGACTTTATCTCTTTTGTGTTTACATGGATGGAGCTGCAACATATTCTTCTTAGTAAAGTATCTCAAGAATGGAAGAAAAAGTATCCAATGTACTCAGTACTATTATGAAACCAATATATAATCACCCACACTTTCATATGAATCATTTTCTAAGCTGTGGGTCATTTCTTCTAAAATATTTTAGGCCAAAGAAATTTTGCACCATGAGAACTTATTTTACTTTATTTTTTCTTTAAAGAATCACTATTTTATATGAGGTTCTGATTTCCTCCATTCACATAAATTCAACTAAACTTCTTAACAGATAAAGAGGACAAAAAGGCAGAAAGCAAAACAAAGTGTAATTCTCACCCCCAGAAACCATCCTAAAAGGAAGCAGGTCCTCAGATGACTTGTGGTCACAGACACACTCACCCAATGGCTGCCAGTGTATGTGACCCCATACACTGTGAGATTTGGGGAGAAGTTTTTATTGCACTAGTTAAGACTTTGATTCCCTATTCTTCTAATGATTTTGAGAAAAAGGCAAAATGCCAAAAGGAAGAAATAAAAAGACAGCAAGATCTAGAAAGGTGTAAAGAAATAGAAGATGGGAAAAACAGAGGCAGCTTCAGATTTGCAAGATCACTGGATACAAGTATTGATGGAGTTGAAGATTTATGGCAAAGAAGGGGGGAAAAGGATGATCAGAACTTCCATTGTCCCACCCACTTCCACCTTAGAGAAAGACAGTGAGTCCTTAAGCCAGGGTCTCTTGCTCAACCTGGTACACATTTCATACCCATGGCACAGTTTACATCCACTGTGGCCTTTCTAGACTTTCATTGACTCTTAGTTCAACTGATTTAAATTACCTGAGAAGCTAATGTTAATACCATTTTATTTTTCCAAAATCAATTCAGGGTTATTATGTTTTCCTGGGTATGAAAAAAAAATTGTCATTATTTATATAGCCCTCCTAAGAAGAAGCATGCCAGTAACAAATCATTAATAAATAAAATATTGGGTGGCACCCATAGCTCAGTGGGTAGGGCACCAGCCACATACACCAAGACTGGTGGGTTCAAATCCGGCCCAGTCCAGCTAAAACAGCAATGAAAACTACAACAAAAAAATAGCTGGGTGTGTGGCAGGTACCTGTAGTCCCAGCTGCTTGGGAGGCTGAGGCAAGAGAATTGCTTGAGCCCAAGAGGTTGCTGTGAGCCATGAGCAACCTTATTAAATAAATAAATAAATACATAAATAAAATATTGTCAGCATCATGTTCTCTTAGACAAAAAGGATATACATAGAATATCTTAGAGAAAAGGTAAAAAAAAAGAAAGTTTTCCAAGAGGTGAGAGTAAAGGGCTAATTACTTTATTCTTCTAACTCTACTTTCCTCATCTATAAAATGGGAGTGACATTACCTAGGACAAAGTAACTTGCGATGAAGGTTAATCTAGATAATATTTTTACAGCAAGAGAATAGTTCCTGTCAATTTTATGGCCCAGATATATGATATCTGTATTATATCACTATTGTTGCTGTATTTTTATAGCAGAGTGCAGTCAGGAAATCCATTTTGTGGTTGTCATCACCGTAATAGGGGCATTAGAAGATTAAAGTTGGAAAAGAAGAAAATGACAAAAGCATGTCCTGTTGAGTGACTGAGTGACATCTCTTCTTATCCTCCAATGTTCTTCTTTCATGAGGAAAGGATTTTTCTTATTAGTTAACAATTTCAACCACTGCAAAGAAAATCTTAGGGAAAGCTATAACCTGAGGCGTGATTCTTTTGTTCTCCACTGAGTCTAGAAAAGGGATCCCTGGCATGCCCAAAACATTTTGCGATTTTGCTAAAATTAATCTTTAATTAGTGAATGTAAGAAGAACAGATTATTTTGAGTGAGTTGTCCTGTTATTACTATCCCCATTAGTTATACAACTATGTGTAAGTCTTTGAAAAATGGAACACAGGATCCTAGGATTGCCTTGCTGTGGACGAGTCCACACCCCATCAGTGGATATGAGATGTCTTCTGGAAGGTAGAGGGTTTCCCTTGGCCAAACTTTTATCCAGGACAGAAAATGAGTCACTCTTTGACCTTATCTTCATAAAAGAGGACTCTTCCTTCTACTCGGGAATGAGGTGAGGTTTGGGGGGAGAACACAGTCAGTCCTCCTGTGAACAGAGGTTAGGGGTCCCTTCTTGGCAGGATGTAGGGAGCTAAGGAATGACACAGCCTATGAAAGAGCCAGGTGGAAAACCCCAGGAAGGTCTTCTAGGATACATCCTCTCCAGAGTTTTTATTATTTTCTTTTTGCATTTTAATCGTCTCCTCTTATGCTCAGCACCTCAATAACCCTTTACTAAACATAGTCTTAACTGGTAGTTCAAGGCATTGCCAGTGTCCATATGGGACAGCCAATACCTATACCTCAGGAGGGAGCAAGTTATGAGGTGGCAGTGACTCTTGAATGATGTCTCTTCTTTTTCCCAAATGTTTTTTCATGGGGAAAGATTCAAAACTTTCAACCGGCATTAAGAAAATCTTTTGGAAAGCAAGAAGCTGAGGTGCGATTCCTTTATTTTTGACTAAATCTAGAAAAGGGGCATCAGTCCAGAGTGAGAAAGCTGGCTGAGGGGTCCAGGGATGGCTGAGTCATTTAATGGAACATAAAAGCATTCCTACAAGAATTCTCCAAAATAGACTAGGGAGAGTGAGAGGGCCTAGGAAAACTTGGCAATCCCAAATCTCTATGTCACACAGAATGGAACTGTTACTGTGTTTGTTTGTTTGCTTGTTGTCATTCTTGTTTGAATTAAAAGGAAAAATTATCCAGAAAGCTCAAGAAAGAGTTTGTTGACATTAGAGCTTAATTCGTTTTCTAGGGCTATCATAAGAAGTACCACAGTCAGTGGCTTAAACAACAGGCATTTATCTGCTCACAGTCCAGGTGGCCAAGGAGTCCAAGATCAAGGTGTCAGCAGGTTTGGTCTTCCTGAGACCTCCATGGCTGTGGATGGCCACCTCCTTGCTGTGTCCTCCTCACGTGTGGCCTTTTCTCTGTGTGTGCAACCTTGGTGTTTCTTCCTCCTCATGGAAACACCAGCCATGTTGAATTAGAGCTGACCCTGATGGCCTTACAGCCACCTCTTTAAAGACCTTATCTCCCAACACAGTTACATTCCAAGGTACTGAGGGTCAGTGCTTCAACACACAAATTTGGTGAGGGTTACAATTCAGTCCATTAATAAGGGTTAATGCATATGTCAAAAAACGATAACATTTTGGCCCTAAAGTCTAGAAAATATGACAAGAAGATGGGGCTGACAGCCTCTTTCTTCCACCTTATTCAGAGCCTCCCTCTCCCCCATCACTCTCAAAGCATGACGTCATCTCGAACTGGCTGCCTTTCTGGGAATGAAGTCTGTCTCCTAGAGCTAACAGTTCAGAAGATTTTAATAGAAAGATCTCCATTAAGGATCAGTAGCGGGGTCTGATGGAAAAGACTGCAGGGTTAACATCCGGAAAGCTTCCAGTCGCTGAGAGTGCGGTTAGGAGATGACAGGTCGAGCCCCGGGCAAGTCTGCTTCCCACACCCGACTGCCTCCGGGGCAGCCCATACTCCCTTCAGATGCACTCAAGGCAAAGCACTCAACCCGTTGCCGAACATTTCTCTGGCAGGTTTCCAGCACTTCATTCTTCTTGTTAATGGTGACAGAAAAAATTACACAAAGCATCCAGGGCATTGACGTGCCATTTGCCTTACAGTTGACTTCAAAGTCCCCTCAGAGTTTTAGGACCTTACTGGCATAAGCATCAATATGCCGACACAGTCTTAGTGTGCCTGGCAAGCACATTCTGGATTTTGGGGTCAGAAGCAATCTCTCTTTTAGCAAGTAAAAGCCAATGGTCCTGGAGTCACAAGCGTAACTGGCCCAGACTTATTTCTCCAACTCACTCATTCTCCTGCATCAACAACAGCAGCAAATAGTTTAAAAACGAACATTTTGCTATTGAGACATCTCCCTGGGTTGTAACTGCACTGTCACCGTTATCACCCCACGTTCTCCTCTAGTCTCCTTGGGTGAAGTTGACATCCAGGGAGACCTATCTGATTCATCTAATCATAAGCGAGACAGGACCACATGAGATTGTTCAGTTAAATCTGCCAGGAAGGCTTCAACGTGGCACAGCCGGCAGAGCTTTTGCAGGGAAGAAAGGCAGCATTTCCTGGACAGTTAGATGTAGGAAAGCTTTTCCTGTGTCAAAATGTGAATTAACTCTAAATCTTATAAGATTCCCTGTCCCACATCCAGTCGCAGGGAAAAGGCTTGGTATTCCAGTATTTTCCTACAAAATACACAAACTGAACTCTCAACTGTGGCCCTGGGTCACTGGTGGAATCGAGATTTCCAGCAGTGGTCATGCCACAGCTAGAAGGGCACTTAGGCTGCGACTGATTCAAACACTCTTGCTTAATGATGACTCATACGGTCAATCCTCGCCATCTGGAGGTTAATACTGGAGATCATAAATCTGCATTTCCAGGGGAAAACCCTCTGTAATTTTTGTCTGAAGCCCAGTTAGACTTTGTGAGAAACTTGGCTAGTTGCTTATTTCAGGCTATTTGCTTATCGCTTTACTGTGCCTCTGCTTGGGGGATCAAAGCACACTTTGCTGTACACCCTCCTTCTGTAGCCTCTCTGCTATCTCTCTCAGCCTTCAGCAAGGATCCACGTTCTCGAGAATATATCCACCCAAGAGTGCCCTCTGCCTCCCATTTGGCAACTTGGCAACTTGGCAGTGGAATCAGTCAGTCCTGGCTCTGGACTCCCAGCTTGCGCTATTGGACTAAACAGCTAGTGAGATTTGCTCAGTAACATGCTGTCTGCAAACAAAGAAACTAAGGCACATGATGGCTTAGTGGCCCTGGTTAAGGAGGGACTTGGACTGTGCCATGTTGTCTGTTACAAGCATTGCTATCAACCCAGAAAGCCAGGGTTCCTGAGCCTACAGCCCCAGTGAAAATGCTTCAGGAACCATCATCACAGCTGATCTGCATCCCACATCACTGCCAAACCTGGCTCAGCGCAGACCCCATTTCACAGGTGGGGAAACTAAGACCCAGAGACACCTGGTGCTTTGCCCAGGATCATACAGTTTAGTTCATTGCTACGAAGCTGGACGTAACGCCTGGGTCCCCTGACTTCAGCCCCAAGTTCATCACACTGTACTGTGTGGCTGTCAAGGACTTCTTTACAATTCTACCTCTGCCACCCTCGTCGTACAGCCACTGAAGCTCTCTGTGCAGCAAAAAAAGCCCCGGGGCACTCCTCTCTTCCAACCTTAAGCATTGTCAATGTTCTTTACCAGCCAGTCCCTAAAATAGCTGAATGGCACTGTGGTGGCTTTGCACACACATTCTACAGAGAACAAAAGAATACAGATGACATCGTCTTGGTGGCCTCCTCAAATCCCACTGTTATTTTCCTACAGATGTTCACACATCTTGGCTTAATACCAGCGAAGCTTCTTAGCCTGTTCCAAACCTTCCTGCCTTCTTTCTCCCTGGTTGCACTTAAGCCATTCATTCTTGGAGCTGTATTTTTGGCCCCTTGTATACAGAGTACAATCCCCACACTCTTCTTCACTCAATTGTAGTCAGAACTCCAAGATCCAGATTCTTTTCCCTAAGCTTTGCTCAAGAGTGACCCCCTCATCCTATTCTGGGGTCATCTAGGCCCTCAGTAGACAATAAATATGTAGGGTCAGGCATGGTTTTATGTACATGCCTTCCAGGTTTCTCCTTTTCTAAAGGCGTCCATGCTTTTTAATATTTTTAAAACTGTGGCCTTGATGCTTTCTTACTTGAAAATGCCTTTTTCATCTCCGCCTATGAGAATCCTATCTATATATCAAGGTTCAGCTGAAATACTGCGTCCATGAAGCTTTCTCTCTAACATAGCGTATTCTGTGGTGGCTGTAACAAATTACTATATATTCAGTAGCCTAAAACAACACAAATTTGTCATCTTACAGTTCTGGATGTCAGCAGTCTGAAAGGGTTTCAATGGCTAAACTCAAAGTTTAGACAGGGCTGGTTCCTTCTGGAGGCTCCAGAGGAGAATCTATGACCTTGCCTTTCCTTCCTCGAGAGGCCACCTGCTTTGTTGACTTGTGGCCCCTTTTCCCGTCTTCAAGACCAGCTGGGTAGCATCTTTCAATCTCTCATCATTTGCCTTCTCTGTCTCTCCCGCCTCCCTCTTTCAAGGACCCCGGTGATAACATTGGGTCACTCAAGTATTCTAAGACATCTTCCCATCTCAAGATTCTTAACACAATCATATCTACAAGGTCCCATTTACCGTGTAAAGTAACATACTCGCTTTCCGAGAACTAAAGCCTCGGTGCCTGTCTACCCCATCTCTTGGTAGGGAATCTATCTTTTTCATTTCTACTACTTCATAACATCCTGTTGAGCACCTATAGTTTAGCATTTACAAGGAACAGTTCTGAGGCTGTCTTTACCCCTATATTCGGATAAAATCTGTGAGACTAAGAGTTATGTGTTATTATCTTTATATCCCTACCATATTAAGCCTGATGCCTTGAACATAGCAGGTTCCCACGTTTGTTGAATTGCTAATAGCCAATAATTTTTTCTGTTTCATCTTGCACCTCCAAAGATGATTCTGGAAGGCAAAATGCTTATAAAGCAGACAGTTAAAAGGGATGTGTAGAGAATAATGGTTCTGGAGAATTAACATGCTCAGTGGGCACTACAGACGCGCTCGCAGCATCATTTTAGCCACAAGCCTTGCTCCCCACTCACTCCCTCTTCAGCTAGCACAGTGCCCGGCACAGAGAAGCTTAGTGAGGGTTTGCCAGACAGATGGGAATGGCGGAATGAATAATGTGCTTCCTAGGTCACAGATGCGTAGGTGTGGATGTGCGTGTGCACATGTGTCTGTATGAGAGGGTGATATCTTGACGTTTGAAAGCTAATAAAGCTAAGATGCTCTTAGGTTGCTCCTTAATGAAACTCAACAATGAAAAAAACGAAGTAGAACAGAAGCTTCGGTTTGCTTAAGGAAACCACACCCTGCTCTATTCTGCTTCCCTTTCAGACCAGCCTCCTGAGACTTCAGGCTTAGTATTTCACCAGTAACTTGTACGTGGGTACAGAAGCTCTGAGTCAAAGATCCAAGCTTAGCCAGTAAAATGCCACTCCTGAGCAGGGTGGTGGTGGCTGAGCCAGGGAGTAGAAATACCTACCCTCCTGCCAGCGAACTCGTTTGTATTCCAGAGCAATTAGGCTGCACCTGTGGCCCTGTGAACTCTGCAGGGGACAAGTATGTAGTTCCATACGGCATCAGGTGCCTGTGATTTAGTATCACACTGTCTGCAACGGCGCTCACACATAACAAATATACCTGAACCCTCATATTCGCTGTTGGTGGTTGTATAAATTAATGCAACTATTTATGCAGGGAGTTAGGCAAAAGGTCTGAAAACTTGAATTTTGCCTCTCCTTTTTCCTTACAATTTCACTTTTAGGAATACACTAACCTCCCTTCCCACCATAACACCCACATGTGGGCATAAAGGTAATTTATGAAAGTGTATTCATTGCAGAATCATCTACAATTATGAATGACTGGAAATAACTAAGTCTATCAGTATGGTACTAGTTAAATTATAGTATACTCAAGAGAACGAATACTAAGCAGACATTCAAAACAAGAGAGAGATGCGTAAACTAGCATAAAAATGTTCATAATATGTTAAGTTAAAATACTGTCAGTTGCACACAGCACCTCTAAAACAATTTGACTTTTGAAATCAAAGTCGTAATATTTGTGTAGTACGTTATATATGCAAATAGAACGATCAGGAAGATAAAGATTATCTCTTGGTTATGTGATTTGGGGACATTTTCACCTTTGAACATTCACACTTGTTTTCCCAGTTATGTTTTGCTTTTATAGTTAAAAGAGAGAGAGAAAAAAAAACAAGCCAGCTTCTGAGAAGCATAGTAACAGATGCTATGTGAATTCTGGAAATGAGAGAGGTCGATCCTGGGCATTTGGTAAGAGACTGAAATACAAGACACTCTTCTTTTAGAGAAAACTAAAAGCCAAAAAGGACATAGCAACCTCATGTTTACTTTATTAAAATAAACTACTTTGAATTTGCTTTCACGTGCACAAAGTGACAGCAGTCAATAAAAGTATTTCTCAATGACATAAGAGAGTCAGGCCTCCACTGCTGTCCACCCTCCCCTTTACGGGTGCTGCCCCAGCTTGACAAGGAAATCTCCCAGAATCCTCAGGGAGAGAAGGGAGGGGGGAAAGCCTCTCTGTCATTGAACTGAACACGGGATTACAAGTAATATGAAACAAAAGGATATTTTGAAAGGAGATGTCATTAGAGTGTTTTAAATTTCATTTAAAAGTTTCCATTCATGAATTTAGGGAGGTTCTAGGGACTTCTCACTTTTGTTTTAAGCCCTTGTATCTCAATTTATTTTCTTCTATTCTCCAGAACCTAATCAATTCAGAATATTTTACACATGTCAATTCTTAAATTGAGTTTGGCCTACAAAATAGTAACATGCCCTCAGCCTTATTTTTGTGCATGATTTTATCCATTTAAAAGTCAACGTGCAAACACTGTATGTACAAAATTTCTAGTTGTTTGTTTGTTTGCTTGCTTGTTTTTTTATGAGAAGAAACATCCCCCTGAACTTGAAATCAGGCCTATGGGTGGTTCCAGGTGTTACAAAGTGAGGTAACTCACATACCTGTGTGGGCAAGGAGCGGTAGGCTCCACCTTCATCCTCTCCTTTAGAGCTGCTAAAAATCAAATCTCCAGGAGACGAAGAGTCATTCAGTGGGTTCTCAACAATGATTTTTTAATTCATAGTTTTGTATTGATGCTTTTTCAATGAACATAGTTTCATTGACTTTGGTCAACAATGCTTCCACTGTTATCCCTGGAATGAGAACCACAGACTTACACCTTTATGCTCTGTCTAGTAATACAATTCCTCTAGTACAGACTGCTAAGTCCAATTATCCATTTATTCAGAATTTCCACTTAATTCAAAATTCGGAAATGCTGCTGCCTTTTCTCTGGGTCTCATTTCCAGCCTTTCCATCGTTGGCATCTTTTGTATACAAAGTTTTCTGCGATCATGAGGCTAGAATTTCAAGACCTCGAAAAATTCTCTGTTCTCTGTCACAGGGAGGGTACAAAAACCTGGCGCCACTTTTCCTCCAGAATCAGAGAACTCTTATCAGTGAACCAAGCAAAGACTCCAAGCTTAAGGGAGAAAAGAAGGAAGAAACTTTACGTGGTTGGCTTGCAAACCATGACAGGCCAGAGAATTCTAATAGGTTTGACTTGGCTATAGGTGCCCTCCCTGCTCTGGGCAGGCCCTCGTGTCCAGAGCGCCATGCACACTGTCACCTCCTACTCCCACATGTTCCCGCCTTCCACCCAGGCACCCCGCTTCCTCTGATGCATGCACTTTCCCACCCCCTACCACCCCCCTCTCACCACCTGTCCATTCATCTATGAAGGTGAGCTGGTACACGTGATTCAGACTGCAAATTGAACTGCTTTGGGGATACGATCTCAATTCATTGTTTACTTTTTGGCACATTCTATGATAAAAAGTGACCAGGATGAAACTCAAACGTCCCCTGTTCATCAGAGCAGGGGATTGAGTGATTACATGTTTGACTAAGACCTACTCACATTGGTGAAGTGGAGTCAGTATTTTTGATGGTGAGGATTTGGGCTCATGTTTAAAGTACAATCAAGTCCTTTACTGATATGATATTAAGGTCTTTAGTGAGAGGAAATTTTTTTTTTTTTTTTTTTTTGTAGAGACAGAGTTTCACTTCATGGCCCTCGGTAGAGTGCCGTGGCCTCACACAGCTCACAGCAACCTCCAACTCCTGGGCTTAAGCGATTCTCTTGCCTCAGCCTCCCAAGTAGCTGGGACTACAGGCGCCCGCCACAACGCCCGGCTATTTTTTGGTTGCAGTTTGGCCGGGGCCGGGTTTGAACCCGTCACCCTTGGCATATGGGGCCGGTGCCTTACCGACTGAGCCACAGGCGCCGCCCGAGAGGAAATTTTTTAAAATGAGCTTTTAGATAAAGCAGAAGTTGAAGTAAAGTCAGGCAGGCTGGGAAGAAAAGGAAAGGAAGAGAGAGTGGAGCTCTGAACCGAGAAGATGCTATCGCTGTTGGGGTACCAGGCAGGGGCCCAGAAGAGGACCCGATTGAAAAGATGACCGTTCCTGTTGTTTTGTAAAATGCGTCTGTCTATCCAGCCCCACGCATTATGTGTGCAAATGAACCTTAATACATACTGTAGGGGTGTTAATTAGCATATGAAACACCCTAATCAGAAATCCACATATGAGCAATAGCTCCAAATATTGCTATCTAAAGATGCACCAGAGAATGTTTAATTAGAGTAAAGCGTATTAGCAAATACTTTCTCTGTGTTGGAATTAGAGATTTTCAAGACAAGTGACTGGTCAGGGAAATTCGGACAGGTTTTTGCTCTGTGTGAGGGATAGCGAAAGCAGCAGCCTAATATGGCTGGGGACGGTGCCCTTGATGTAGAACATCATTTGGTCCTGTGGATACTTAGAAAATTATTACCTTCCCTAATTCTACCTGAAGTTCAGCTGATTTTTGTCAATACAGTAGAACCTCTGTAAGTTGACCACCCAAGGGACTGTAACAAACTGGTCAACATAAGGAACTAGGCCTTAGAACATGCAGTACATGTCCAGTCTATGAAAATTAGGTCAACTTAAGGAGGCTGCCGTGCAGAGAGGCGGTCAGTGGGGGAGGTTCTCCTGTAAGTGTTGCTTCTGCTGCAGCACAAACCTTTCTGAGAGAGTGTGTGCTAAGATACCAGAGAAAGCAGAGGGTGAGAACCGTGGCAAGTTCAGAAAATAAATTATTCTCATTGTTCTGGTAACCATTTGCTCAGAAAGGTATGTAAGCGAGGCAGCACTGATTCCAAAACTATGATTCATTATAATTTATAGAGTTTTATTTACTATAATATACCCATAGAGAGAGGTTATTCAGAGAGAGTGCATGGCTCCCACCTGCTCCAGCAGTGGAAGGCTATGAATATTTAGAAACTTGCCAACTGAGAAAGGCCATACTGGCTTCACTGAGTTTTCAGAAGAGGAAACTGCTCAAGCGCCGGGAATGAAGTGAAAACAGAGTCCCTGCCTGTCAATCAGCAGGCTCCATGCCACAGGGAGCCCCGCTTCCCACTGCCAGTGCACACCCGCACAGCACCGTGGACAGGGAGGAACATTCCGGAACTATCGTGACTCTCCTGCTGACCTTTGTATACCGACTGTCTAGGCCTGAAACTGCCACGACCCCAGAAGTTTTCACGCAGGCTCCTCCAGCTCCTGGGTCTCTGGGGTCCCCCATTCTCCAGATCTAGGAAGCAGCCGCTCAGGCCGGTGTCTTGGACTGGTCAGTTACATGTGACCTGTCAGGTAACAGAGGACCGGGAAAAGGTACCCCACCAGAGGTGATGTTCTGGGACAGTATTTTCCACAAGATAAAATGCACTTCTCTTATTAATGTGTAGATTAGAATCATTAAGGGAAAAACAGTAATGGGGGAAGACAGCGTATCTGGAGCGGGGTCGGGAGAGGCTGGCTGGTGGGAAGAGCAAACACATGAGGACACAGGGAACAGGTGTGTCATTGCCAGTCAGAAGGGCAGAAAGACCATTTTGCCAAGTTATTTTTTAAGTATCTAAGATAACTAGAGTAACTGACTGGCAGCCTAATTTGTGTATCTTCGTGCAGGAATTTTCTCTGGTACAGTTTTATTAATTTTTAAAAATACTTAACTGTTTTGTCTGTGGGAATACTCATCTCCGTGAGTAGGAGAAAGCTGACTGTAAGACCACTGATTCACCACAGATAACTGTTGCGAAACTAGCCACGGAGACCAGGGACAGTGCTGGGACACTGCGGGGGGGTGGGGGGGGGGACGGCACAAAGGAGGAGATGACTTAACTCTGGAAGGAAAAAGTAAGGCATTTACTGAAGTCTGAACACTCGCGGTTGTGCTGAGCTCAGGGAGAGGCAGATGATCTTTTAGCACCTGTCTGTGTGGTAAGGGGAACTCACGCCAGACTGTTGTTTCCTCTAAGGCTGTGGTTACTCAACAGGTAGCTGGGGGCACTGCAGCCCTGGTGAATCCAGACATCGCTGAGACCATCGGCAATGTCTAATTTCTGTCCTGGTTGTCAAGACAGAAATAGAAGCAGTCGTTTGAAAGCTAGCCTGTGGACTAGTGCCAGACAGCAGCTTGAGAGTCACCTGGGGAACTGGTTAAATAGCACGAGATGCCTGTGCCACAGCCCGTTAGCCATGGCGTGAAGTCCAAAGTCAAGTTTTAGTAAGTTCTACAAATGATTCCCATGTGCAGGTGGGTGTGACGTTCCTGAGGGAACCAAGGACTATAAACAGAAAGGAATCTTCCTGAAGCGCCAAGCAAGGGTTCTGTTGCCGTCAACATCTTTATCAGTGCCTTAGATAAGGATGCAAAGTTTGTCAAATTCAAGGATGATATGAACCTGGAGGGAGCAGAGGAAGCATCCAAAATGAACTCAGCATATTCAACCAGATAAAAACCAAAGATTAGGTTTAAGAAAAAAAGAAAGCCCATCAGTAAAATGTTCATATCAACTATGACTTCAAGTCACCTGGGAGACATCCAAAATGCATTTCAATGTTTGCAATGTTAGAAAGTCAGTGACAAAAGCAAGTCAGGGATGTAGCCACAGTCAAAGATCTTCAGGGTGGACAGAAAGGCCAGTCACCTGCCTTGAGAGACAGAGCCAGTCATGTGACCACTTTGGCAGGAAGGGGGGACTTACAAGTTTCTGTGGGTGGACCGAGAAAGAGATAGGCAACGTGTCTGGCTTAAATCCAAAGACATACGTGACAGGGCGCACTTCCCTTGAATTTCTGGAATCAAGTATGAATTAGGCTTATTGCATCTGAGTTGCATCCCAGACAAAAACTCTGGTCCTTAGTACCCAGGTTATGTAGGGCGGCACTTTCCCTCTAACAGGTAAGCACCTTTCAATCAGAATTGAGAATTCAGCAGAGAAAAATTTTAGAAGATTGAAACTGGAAAAAAAATTAATATTTTTTAATTAAGGAAACTTGCTTTTCAATGTTTTATTTCCTTGAAATGTTTAGAAATTGCATTTGAGTGACCGTATTGAACTTCAATTTAAAATATCTAAGTAATTGATTTGGACTTGTGGTTCGCAGTGACATTCTTACTAACTACATATAAAATATAATATGGCAACACTGTAACACTTAAGAGAACTCAAAGTTCACAAAATTTATACTTTAATTTATTAGAGTCATATGAATTGCTCAGTCCTTGGGAAAGTTTGCCAATCAGGCAATCAAATTACTGTGAAGGGACATAAAACACATTAAAGTTATAAATGCAGCATAAAATATGTGAAAGTATTTAATTGACTAGTTTTTAAATGGGATTAAGTATTGTTCAAAGGCAATTAGAATGATTGCTACCATTGCTAGGCATAACTAGAATAAGAGGATTTGTAAAGTGAACCTAAAGCTTAAGGAAAAATGAGGCTATTAAAAATTGGTGACTTTAATAAATTAAATATCAATTTTTGAGAATAAAATAAATGCCTGGCTAGTCGTTCTACATAGAGAAGTTATCTTTGGGTACAATGAAAAAGTGGAAGCAGCTTGTCCGAGGTGGGGGTGGAACTACAAATAGTAAAAAGGTCAGGCTGGGGGCTGAGTTCTCAAAGCTCCAGGGCAGCTCACAGAATGCTGAGCCCACCAGGAGCTGCTACGTGTCCTGAGCCAGCGTGATCATTCACTGACCCTGAGGTTCCTCTTTGTTTATTTTTGTGAACCATGGTAGATATTTTGGTAGATAATAGTGAGGGTGCGTTAGCAATAGTAGTCACCCCTCTCACAACCCCCCCCCAGTCTACGATAGAATCAAGTCTCCGACCAAATTTTGCCACACACCTATGAGACGTTTATTAAACAAACAGCTATTGTTAAGCAGACACTGAACAGGTCAGACAATCTCCAATCCCAGCTGGCTGTTCTTTTATGTAATCTGACCATATTTTCATGAAGAAATCACTAGAAGCAGACGTGACACTATTTCAGCAGCAGAAATATGTAACTGTTATAGAAGAGCTGGCTTCCAAAACTTAAGAACTCTCACAATGATACAGGCTTGTGAGGCACTTTAGCAGAACCTAACAAAATGCCTAAGAGAAAAGGGCCAGAGTCACAGAGGGGGCTGGGTTCCGATATTGGCTGTCCCCGTGCCCTGACTCGGGAACATTATACACCCCCTTTTGCCTTCTATTTCCTCAGGGGAAAGGCAGGGATACCTGTTTTACCTGTTTTTAAGGTTATTGTGGGAACTAAAGGAAATCATGTACACGGTCACATCATCATAACTTTTAAGATATAAACTATTTTTGTCATTGTTTTGCGTGGCTCCAGAGAGAGAGAGTTAGCATGTATGAGCGAGAATCAGAAATAAGAAAATGAGTCAGTTTGAAGGAAGAATTTTCTGACAATTATAGTGTTATAGAAACAGATTAAGCTCTCTTGTGCTGGATACATTCCTATCAAGGACAGTCTCTAAGAAGAAACTGTTCAAGTTCTTATCAGAAATGTTTCCGAGGAGATGCACAGCCAAGGGGAGGACTACATGTACAGGGGTCTCTTTCCTCCTCTCCATCGTATGAGTTCTGGATTATTGGCCCATTTTTCTTATTTGCAGGTATAATTTAGATCCTGTTTACCCAGGAGTATTCTGAGGAGAGTTCTCTAGTCTTACTGTTGTGTGTAGACTGAGAATGTCAGTCTATGGAAATCACTTTTTCTTCATCTCTAATTCTGCGCCCTTTTCCTGAAGAACAGCCAAAAGCATTTCTGCAGCTTTACCCACCTCCCCCACCCCCCAGTGTGAAGTCTCTGCTTTCATTCAACAGTGAAAGTGCACACACCATGGCCAGTCTGACCCTCCCCATTCCCCAGTCTACAGCCCACTCGCACACGTCTTGAGACAACTCCCCCCACCTTCCGCCCCATATTTGATTTAAAGGGTAGGTCTCTGCTGAAACAATAGGTCCTTGTTCGGGGATTAAAACTGTGCCCTGGGCTGCCTCTCTAGCTTTCTGCCATTCGTATTTTTATGCAATTTGATTCTTGCACAATTTCTGTATATTCACCCGCCTCCCTCCTCCTCTCTCCACCAGGGAAGGCTGCAGTCAGCCCTCTGCTTCCAGGCCTCTGCTGTAAGACTGTCATCTGTACAGAAGTAGTTTCCCCACTCCCCCACAGGCCCACATTGTGTCTGGACCCCACCGCTCACCTTGCTTTGGTGAACTGCTCATCCTCCCAATTCTGTAGTTATATTTCATTTCAGGATTCCTTTGACACCCAAACTTGTTAGTTTTACAGTAACTTTTAACAAATTACCATCAATTTTTAACTAGCTCATAAGATTTCCTGTGCCCATTGCTTCACGCATGTAAAGTCAGAGGAACCCCTTGGTCCTTGATGAACGGAATAACCCTAACATGATACAAATGATTTGTAGACACTTAAACATATCCAGCTTTCCCCAATCCATGAGTGTAAATAGAGGCTATGAGATACTATTTTTCACCTACAAAATTAGCAGAAATTAAAAACCAGGCATGCACTCCACACCTGGTCAATGTACACCGGGTGTACACCATACCTATTCTGTCGGAAAGAGCAAAACTTGCTACAAACTTTTGGGAAAGCAATTTGGCAGAATATGAAAGAAAACATGATAGATAAATACAAAGCTTTGGGGTCATAGAGGTTCATAGTGACATTATTTAGGATATGAGAAATAGGAAAAAAATCTTAAATGTTCAATGTAAGCAATGGTTAAGAAAGCTTATACAATGGAATATTTTGCAGACATTCAATCTATTTTTTGTTTAAATTTTCTATTTTGACTGAGGTAATCATAGATGCTATACAGTCATGAGAAATAATTTGGTTACTCAATGGTTGCAGCTTATGAAACTGTAACATCATATCACAGTCAGGTCCCTCATATTATACTGTATAGTACGTTCCTTCCTGCCTGTCCCCCCTCGTCAGCTCCCAGTGACCACTAATCTGTTCCCTGTTTGTGTATTTTTTTCATCTCATCTGGGTTATTTCCAGTCTGGGACTATTAGATAGACATAAACATCCACTGTGTAGATTTTTCCATGAACATAACTTCATTTCTGTGGGAAATGAAACACCAGGAATGCAACTGCTGGGTCCTATGCTGGTTGTATGTTTGGTTTTCAGAGAAACTGCCGGATCGTTCCAGGACGGGGCTGCCCCGATTTACATTCCCACCGCCAAGTGTGAGCCTGGCAGTTTCCTCGTCCTCATCACTAGTTGATGGTGTCACTATTTCTCATTTAGTGATTCTCATGATACGTGGTGTCACTGTTTCTCATGTAGTGATTCTGGTATGTGTGTAGTGAGATCTCGCTGTGGTTTTTATTTGCTTTTCCCTAACAGCTGATGATGTTGAACATCTTTATGTGTTTATTTGCCATCTGTACATCCTCTTTGGTGAAAAGTCATTTGTCTTTTGCCATTTTCAAATTGGTTTCGGTTTTTTACTGTTGAACTTTCATAAATTGAGACCAAATTTTCATGTCATAAAATTTACCCTTTGAAAGGTACAACTCAACAGTGTTTAGCATATTCAAAAGGTCATATAACCTTCGCGTATTATATAATTCCAGAACTGTTAATCAGCTCCCCAAAAAACTGCTTATCCGTTCACAACCACTCCCCATCCCCCCCACACACACCCCAGCCCTGGGCAGCTGCCACTCGACTTTCTATGTGCATGGATTTGCCTTCTCTGGGCATTTAATATAAACGGGATCACATAATAGGTGGTCTCTTGTGACTGGCTTCTTTTACCTGGCACATATTTGCAAGATTTGTCCAGGTGGTAACACGCACCCTTGCTCATTCCCTATTATGGCTGAATTATTTTGTATTGTAGGGATAGACTACGTTTTTAGAATCTGTTATTTAAATGGTTTCCACATTGGGGCTGTTATGCATAACGCTGCCATGAACATCATATGTAAGGGTTTGTGTGCACATATTTCCAATTCTGTTGCTTGGAAATGCTGTTTCATATGGTAACTCTTTGTTTAATATTTGGAGATCTGCCAAACTGTTTCCCAAAGCCTCTTACCACTTTACATTTCTTCCAGCAACGCATGAGTATATAGGTAAACTTCAGAAGTTCCTTACATATTCTGGATACTATTCTTTATCAGGGAAGTTGTTGGTCAATTTTTCCACCCAGTCAATATCTTACCTTTTCATTCTCTCAGCAGGATCTTTCACAGAACAGAAATCTGCAATTTTGATGAAGTCTTACTTACCAATTTTTTCTCTTATGGGCCATGATTTTTTAATCAAATTTGAAAATTCTTTGCCTAGGCCTAGGGTCTACATATTTTATTTTCTTTGTTTTTTTTTCCTAAAATTTTAATAGTTTTATATTTTACATTTAAATCTGTTATCTGTTTTGAGTTAATAATCATATAAGGTGTCAGGCAAGTAGAATTTCTTTCTTTTCTTTTCTTTCTTCCTTTTTTTTGCTTATGGATGTCCAGCTGCTCCAGCACCGTTTACTGAAAAGCTGTCTTTCCTCTTTTGAAATCCCTTTTCATCTTTCCCTAACATCAGTCAGGCATATTTACGTAAGTTTATTTGGGTGCTCCATTCTGTCCCATTCATCTGTGAGTTTATCCACATACACAATCTTGGTTTTTATAGTTATATAATAAATCTTTTTATTTTTTTTTTATTTTTTTTATTGTTGGGGATTCATTGAGGGTACAATAAGCCAGGTTACACTGATTGCATATGTTAGGTAAAGTCCCTCTTGCTATCATGTCTTGCCCCCAGAAGGTGAGGCTGATTCCTTCCACTTTATTCTTTTTTAAAATTGGTCTAGTTATTTCACTTCTTTTGGATTTCTATATAATTTTATAATAATCTGTTTATATCTACAAAAAGTCTTGCTGAAATTTTCATAACAATTGTGTTTAAACAAAAATACCAGGTTGGGAAGAATTTATATCTTCACAATGTTGAGTCATCCAAGCCATGAACATGATGTCTCTACATTTATAATAATTTTTGATTTCATCATCAACATATTATAGCTGTCAGCATATAAATCCTATACATGTTTTGTTATAGTTATACCTAAATATTTTCTTTTGAGTGATTATAAATGATATTTTATTTTTAATTTTAGTGTCCATGGATTCATTGCTATGGTATAGAAATACACTTGAATTTTTTATATCTTTATCTTACATTCTGCATTGTTGCTGAACTCGCTGATTAGTAATAGGAATTTTTGGTGTAGATTCCTTGTGATTTTCTACATAGACCACTGTGTTATATGCAAAATATGGCACGTTATTTCTTCCTTTCCAATCTGTCAGCCTTTTATTTCCTTTTCTTGTTTTAGTGCAGAACTTCAGTACTATGTTGGATAAGAGCCGTGAAAGCAGACATCAGATATCCTTATGTTGTTCCTAATCTTAGGGGTAAAGCCTTCCTTCAGTCCTTCCCTGTTAAGTATGTTAGCGGTAGCTTTTTTGTAGATGCTTTTTGTCAAGTTTATTAATAGAGGAATAGAGAGAATTACCTGTATAACTGTTTCTTAGAATGCTTTTCATGAAGATCACGCTTAAGTTCTGACTTACCCTTGTATTTCTTAAGCCCTTGACTCTTTTTTGAGCACCCTGAATTGGCAAAGCAATAAAACCTTTTCTGTTCTTGACTCTTCACTCATCAAAACGGGAAGGGACAGAAACACCTATCAGTCTGAAACTGTGAAGGTGACCTAGGTGGTAGTTGTGGTATTGACGTCTGTGTCTGAAAAAGCTCTGGTCACCCAGCAGGACAGAGTTCCTCCCCTGACTTCACCACCAGGACCAGGAGGATGCAGGCTAAGTCGGAAGGCTGAAGCCCCAGACAACACCGCAGCACAGATGAAGTCGGGAGTGACCTCTGAGAACAGCTGCTTCCGCCATGCCTAAAGTCTGGAGACAAAGGCTGCCTCTCTTTTTAAAAAGCGTAGCATGGGATGTGGAAGAGCAATAAGCTGTCATTTCAACTCCTTCCTCTAAAAAGTAAAAGGTCATTTTTGTTCAGTCCACAATTAGTTTTTCAACAGACAAAGCAAGCCAGAGAAGCTTCCCTGTGTGTTGCCGATAGGTGCCCTTCATGAGGCAGCGGCCTTCTTCTACCTCTGATGGTCGTGGCTGAGGAAGAGATTTCTGTGGAGTAGTATGTGAGGAAGAGGAGAGCCACCCAACCAGCTAGATCAACTGAATCAGCCCTGCAGGTTAGCCCATGACAGATGTCCCAACCAGATGGTGCACACATCCACCGATCAATGCATAGAAAAGAGGCATCTAGGGGAGGAAGCATTTCTGCCATGAGGCCTCCTACCCAAGAACAGTTGGCTAACAGCCTGCTGGAATTCAGGCTCGGGGAAGATTGCAAAGGCCATGGAGCAATGAAAATGCTGCCCCATCTCCCTCAACTCCCATCATTGGTGCCTGAAATCTCACCATTAGCACCCCATTCTTTGGTTGAAGGACTTTTACTATGTTAAATACAAATACACCCCTGAAAACCAAGACAACTCTTTAGTGTTCATTCAGTTCTTAGTTTAACCAGACTATCCATACTTTTTGAGAGCAAGTTCATATATGAGGGAAGTGAGGTGGTTAATTTTATGCGTCAACTTGATTGGGCCATGAGATGCCCAGATATCTGATTGTTATTTCTGGGGTGTCCTCAGGGTGTTTCTGAAAGAGATCAGCATTTGAGTTGGGGACTCAGTGAAGTGGATGGCCCTTCACAACATTGGTGGGCACAGTCCCACCTACTAAGGGTCTAAACAGAACAAAACAGCCAAGGGAGTTTGGGTTCACCTTCCCTCCGCCTGACTCCTAGAGCTGGGACATCCATCTTCTGTTCTTGGTGTTCTTAGTCCTCAGGCATTCAGACCTGGGCTGGAATCTACTCCATCAGCTCTCAAGCTTTTGAACCACATACTTTCCTGATCTCCAGCTTAAATATGACAGATGACGGCACTTCTCAGCTTCTATATAGCATCAGCGAGTGACTAATATGGGAAGTAAGGAACACCATGAGGAAAAGAGAAGTTGGAAGTGGCAAGATTAGGCTTCCAAAGCCACACCAAGGTCAAGGTAAAGATTGCCCTGCCATCTTAGATAAGACATTTTACTGTGAACAACTAATCATCCCTCAACCGTTGGGGACCTCACAGTGCTGCAGAGGAGACATATGTGAAATGATATATGGGACAACTCCTCAAGTGTTCTACACAGACAATGAGCAAGCGGCTATTTTTCACACTCTTCCGGGGCCTGCTACCACACTTTTTTTATAATGTCCCTCTGAGCTAATCACCCTCCTCCACAAGAACTCACATCAAATGCTCCCTCATTATCACATCCGGCACAGCAGATCCCAGCTGTTAATGACAAATTAGAGTGTTCTAGTTACCCCTTCTCTCCTAGAAAGCGGTGCCCCTCTGCTCCACAGGGAACATTTGCTTTTCAGAAGCCAGCCTTGGGATCTTGAAGAATGGGAGCCGGGCCCCACAGAGCGTTGGTGAGGCCCCTTGCCTGTACCCCTCTCCCAGACATCCAGCAACTTAGTCACAAATACCAGGGCAACAAGGAAATAGGAAGTGGCCCCCAAGAAAAAAATGACTGTCTCCCCTCCCCTCTGGGTGCCAGGGGGACAGCGCTGCAGCAAGGAACATAGTGGAGACTTGGTTCGGGTTGGGGATGCCCACAGTGCCAGGTGGAGCCAAGCCTGTGTGCATGTTCACTGGGACTTGTAACTCCTGTCCCCTCAGCTGTGCTTCAGGAAGCCCTAACCCCCAAGAGCAGGTGCAGTGTGCAGCATCTTTAAAAAGATGCTAGGTCATCACAAACTAGGGTTTGTAGAGCAGGGCAACAGGGGTGGTGAAAGTTCCAGCAAACAGGTCACAGGAAAACTGACTAAAGGAACTGAAATTGTTCAGCCTGGAAGAGAAAAAGACAAAGGGGAAGGTCATGAACGATTGTCATGAAGGAGAAAGCGCCACTCGCTCTGTGCAGCCTCTGTGAACTCAGCCAGCACTGCTTGTTGGTGGAAATTAATAGGAGTGTTGGACTCGGAAAGGTTCCAACTAATAATTAAAGCTGCTCAACTTGAAGAAATGAGCAAATGAATGCATTCTTAAAATTCTCTTTCCATGAGGTTTTCACATAGCTGCATGTTTCTTGGTTAAACAGCTAAGCTGCCCACCAGTGGTGCAGGGAAGAGGTGAAGTTCATATTCTTTCTGTGTAGCTATGTTCAGAGGTAAGACAATGGAACGTGCAGGAAAAGAAAAGATGCCCCTCTCTGCCCTAAGTCACGAGCCTTTCTAAGGCATGCTGGGATCTCAGAACTTTGGGGGTGTCCTAATCCCTCTCCTCTCACTGATCTAGGCTGTCCTCTCTTGTAAGAGTGACCATTGACCCACCTCTTTGGGATATGCTGGATAGAGATATGATGAAGAGTCTAGAGGAAAAAAATATTAGGTCTAAAGAGACTTGACTTGTGTTAAAGGAGGATGAAGTAAAGGCTCTAAGGAGAAGGGCCTTTTATCAACTCAGAGAGTTTTCAACCCAGAAAGACTGATCTCCTCTGAGACCCTCTTTGGCCACTCCGTATGTATGGTCAGTGCCTCAGTGGACCATCCACTAACAATCTGGACCTTTCTTCTTTGTCCTCTTCAAAATTCACTGATGCTCTGTTTCCCTGGGGTCTTGTTCCCTGGAGGACGGTAAGTTAATGGCCAGTGACAACCAAGACTTCAATTAAAAATGAATGGGGATGATTTGGGCATTGAGAGTAGGTAGGGGGTATTTCTGGCCAAGAATGGCCTCCTCAAAACACAGCACCTAGGTTGTTGCCCAGCTCAGAGGTTTTCAAACTCCTTTGTCATATATCCCTAAACGAATCTTCATGAAGTATGTATCATCATGCAATTTTTAAGTGGATTGTAATAGTTTTCATCATAAATTTAAATACTTTCTCTCTTTTTTTTTTTTTTTTGTTGCAGTTTGGCCAGGGCTGGGCTTGAACCCGCCACCCTCGGCATATGGGACAGGCGCCCTACTCACTGAGCCACAGGCGCCGCCCGATAAATTTAAATACTTTCAAAGGATGTAAATTTGGGGTACATTATGAAGGTTTCTATTTTTAAGTGAAAGTTGAATTTCTTTCATAAATGTATACAGCTCAATCTAAACACCACCACAATGAGTAAGTCCCCATTATTACAGTTTTAAAAACAAATAGTTCTTTAACTTTTAGAAATTTGACTTTTCTTTTTCCACTTGAACATCAATTTTTATTCCACTTTCTCCAAAGTCCTTTATCTTACTAAGATTTTCACTGAAAAATACTTTGTTGACCACCATACCACATTTATCTGCAACTGAAATGTGCCCAAATTTTCTATTTTCTTTTCTTTTTTTTCTTTTTTTTTTTTTTTTGTAGAGACAGTCTCACCGTACCGCCCTTGGTAGAGTGCCATGGCGTCACACGACTCACAGCAACCTCTAACAGTTGGACTTACGCGATTCTCTTGCCTCAGCCTCCCAAGCAGCTGGGACTACAGGTGCCCGCCATAACGCCCGGCTATTTTTTTTTGTTGCAGTTTGGCCAGGGCTGGGTTTGAACCCGCCACCCTCGGCATATGGGGCCGGCGCCCTACTCACTGAACCACAGGCGCGGCCCTATTTTCATTTTCTATATTATAAAGCTCTAAGCATTTAAAAAATTCTGTGATTAAATTATCATTATTAGCATTACTCTACTGATTAAACAATGTAAGTATCTTATATCAATTATTAAATACAAAAAGTGAAATTATATTGATGAATCCTTTTCAATTATTAATTATTGACAATCACCTTCGTTCAATTAGTTCATGTATGTTTCAGTAGATGAATATTACTTATTGGTAAAATAAGATAGAGTCAGCGTCAGTTCTATTTTTATTTTATTTTAATAGATATACACTGTAGAAATTAAAAGCATCCTATCATAGCCATGTAATGCAATTCTTCTAATTACTTCTGCATTAAGCACCAAATTCACATATTGGTCTATTATCAAAAATGTTTTCAATCTTCTGTCACCTGACAACTTGATAAGGTCCCTCTTCATTTTTTTAAAGCACTAAATTGGAAAACACTTGACTAGCAAAGAGACTTCTTCCTCAGTCATTTGAATAATTCACTTTCCCAATTTCTGGGAAGGATACCAAGAGAGCTTAACTAAGACTTATCAAATTATTGTTAATTATGTTGTAACACTTTCACTTTGGTTCACCTTTTAAAACCCATATTGTCAGCAGTGCCAGGAGAACACACATTTTAAATTGTACTGCACTTTCGCAAAACAATATTTCTTGATAAAATGCTTTGATCTTATTTCTTATTTTAAATATATTATCACCCCTCTGAAGCTGCAGATTTAGCTCATTTAGGGAAAATGTCTGTCACAAAACTTCTTTGGCAGGGCCAATCTTTACTGTCAAACCAGTCAGCCAAATCAGACACACTTTCTGTCAAAAAAAAAAAGCTTAACTTCATCTTTCAATTCAAATAGCTATTTTGAGCAATATTATACAAATCAATGAGAACTAAAAATATGTCTTGTGAAACTAATCACTAAAATCAATACAAATTAAAATCATACATATATAATTAAATGTTCCATGTTTAAGTTATAAAAACAAGATTCTCCATATACTCTTCCTCATATAAAATTAGAAAAATGACTAAAAGCATGGTGTATCTTTAGTAAAATTGTGTGTGGCTATTGAGTATTGCTGACTGGCCTGAAAGAATAATGTAAATAAGAACCAGCATACTAATCAGAAACGCCACAGGTAATAGCAAAGTTCTAGGTGGCTCATTAGTTTGGCAGCACATTTTTTGGTTGTTATGATGAAAAAGATACTAACAATTTTACAAGATAAAATATGATGAGAATTGCAATGGTTTGAACGTGTTCCCCAAATTTCATGTTAAGAAATATCATGTTTGGAAACTTAATCCCCAAATTCACATGTTGATTAAAGGTGGAGCCTTTGAGAGGGGATTAGAATTAGATGAGGTCATTGGAGTGGGGTTCCCAGGATGGGACTGGTGGCTGTCTAAGAAGAGACCTGCACATCAAATCCGAAAGAACCCACATGAAAACTTTTCAGACGTGGGTTTTATCCATTATAACTTGTAAAAGTTTGGTATTCCCGGGAGGTATTGTATTTACACTTAAAATAATCAGCATTGCAAACCTATACTGGTTTTAGCTGTTCCAAGTTACTTTTCTTCCCAGGCAAGAAACATCCTAGGGAAAGATGTTGAGGATAGCAGGAAATAGCTCCTTACATTACATGAAGAAGCCATTTGGGGTGCTCAGCGCCTCCTAATGATTTTCTCTGTGTTTTACTCTTTTAGGATGCTCCCTGTCAAAGCATTCTTTGACAAGATTCAGAAGGAGAAGGAGAAAAAGGTATTAAATAAAAATTATCATTATTTCCATCACTATATTTTACCAAATAGCCATCTGAATTCTGAAAATTCATTTATGGGTCGAAATGGCTCATTTCCATCTTATTTAACACCATAATCACCTTTAACATTTGTACAAGAAAAGAAAGTCCAAAGCTCTATGGATTTATGATTAATTATTAATGGAATCTTTCTGTTTACTACATCTGAGGTTTTGGTGAGATATTAAGTGTGTCATTCTACGATTTGGGATGGCTGAGTCCTATTTTGGGGTTTCTTTTTTTTTTTAGTAATGTGGGGAAAGGTCTGTTATAAACAAAAACTCATTCTCTGCACATCAATTTTAGGGAAAACTGTAGACAGACACCTGGCTCTTTGTTGGTGAAAGTAAGTACAACACCATCCCCCACAAATCAGAGGATTAGCATTGCAAACTGCCATGCCAACTGAGGCAGGCAGGTGATGTACATGAATAGGGCAGACAGGGTGTAAGGAAAGAGGTGGCTAGGACCGGAGCAAGGACAGGGTGGGCCCTACAAAGATGAGGAGGCCACTCAGCTCCACGTCCACCATTGCTAGATCTTCACTTGGATTTTCAAGGGAAACCTTCCAATTTGCAAATGTAGGCAATTCAATCGTTTTCATAAAACATGTCATAGGCACCAAACAAGTCTACAGGTTGTATCTGGTCCACAGTTGGTGGTTAGGGTTGGTGGTTAGCAATCTCACCCACATGTAACACGGTATTTTTGCCTTTGGTGAGAGGACATAACAGTCTTCAATCAATGTTTGGGTTTCCTATCACGTGCCTCCAAATAGCTCCCCAATTCTTAGCTCTGCGTTAGTAGTTGTTAACCCTGAAGAAGACCACAGCTGATCTTCACACGTGCATCCTACGAATTTAAAGTGAGGTGCAGGGTCAATAGTCCAGTATTTCAAGTTTATGGAGGCTGAAAGAGTTGTCGTCAGCAAAGTCCACAGTCCATAGATTTGAATGGAACTTTAAACATCAATTTACTCTAGCTTCCCTGTTTTTACAGCTTCCCTAAATATTCCTCTGGGGGCTCATAGCACTTGTATTAGCTAATGGAAGCGGGGCAGCCCAACACTTTAGCTCCTGAATTGATCTTTTCACATATCTACAGTCTCTGGAGCTTCAAAGACCAAGAACTTTTTGAATCTGTGGCTCAAAAGAGTAGGGCACCAGCCCCATATGCCGGAGGTGGCAGGTTCAAACCCAGCCCCAGCCAAAAAAAACTGCAAAAAAAAAGAAAGAAAAAAGAAAAAGAAAGACCTAGCTACAATGCCAGTTTCAATCCTTCTTACTTCCAGCCCCTGTCCTACAATCACCCTGAGCTCTTTAACTTCAGATGGTATGACAGTTTTTAAAAATGTCTGGAAATTCTTTGGTGTCCACCCCTTCGGAAGGCAGAGCTTAATCCCCTTTCTTCTTGAGTGTGAGCTATACTTACTGACTTGCTTCTAATAGAATATGAGCGACAACAGTGGCTTTTGAGAATAGGTCATCGACATTTTGTCTTGTGCCCAGCTCTTTAACTACTTGCTCTTGAGGAAGCCAGACGTTATGAGGACTCAACACAATGGAGAGGCTCATATGTAGAGGCATCCTGCCAACAGCCATGGGAGTAAGTCACATCGGGAGTTCCAGATAAGCTTTTGGATAACTGGGGCCTCTTCTTACATCTTGACCACAACCTCAAGAAAGAGATTGAGCCATAAACACCAGACAAATTGCTCCTGAATTCCTGACCAACAGAAATGTTTGAGATAAGAAAAGTTTGTTGTTTCAGGTGTAATTTGTTATGTGGCAACAGATAACTAATACAGATGGGCAAAGCAACCCAAGACATACCACCCCCATGGCCTGGCCCCATCATCTTTCTCTGTTCCCTCCAGTTTAGCATTCGCAAGTAGGTAGGATGTATCCCTTCATATCTATGACAACCCTACAAGTAACAGGAGCCCATTAGGTGAGAAAAATGGGGATTGTAAAATGAAAGGTAATTAAATTTAAAGAGGACTTCCCTTACTTCCAGAGGTATTAACATATGCATGGCATTAACCAAAGATGCAGTGAGTGGTATCTCCTTAAAATTTTTCCTTTGGGTTGAACAAATTCTGATTATTTGGTAGGCAGTTGGAATTTAGTCCTGCCATAAGGCTCTTAATAAGATTAAAAGTTGAGGGTAAATACAAAACTTAACCAAAACCTGAGATTTGCAATAATTTCAAATTAAACTCCATAATCCCCCAAATTAAACTCCATAAGCCCCCAAGTCCTTCTGGGCACACACATAACACAAAGGTTTCTGAGAACAACTGATGCCCACTCTCCAGAGGCTGAGCTCCCGGTTTGGGGGCAACGTTACTTTTATCTCTTCTTTCTCCCTCCACTTTTCATCTTAGAGACATGTTTCTCAATTTCTGTTGAGATGAAAAGCCAGTATCTGAACCCAACCAACCAAATTAGCAAGTTGGGCATAAGTCAAATTAAACTTTCACTCCCATAAAGGATGAGATAGCAGCAGGCATTTCAGATCATCATCCTATCATGTGATCAGTTTCAGGTTCTTGGCTACATTACGTCTCAATGACTTAGAATTCTATCTCAAATTTTTATCCTCTTATAAGTTCAAGCCTTTTGTCTGAATAAAAAAGTGCAAATATCCCATAAAGATGTGAGTCAGGTCTCCTTTGCTGTGAACAAAGGATACCCCAGAATGGGTCTTCATGGCAAGGCGTGAGAAACAGTAAGTTTTGAGGTGTGTGGGAAGGCCTTGAAGGGGCGAGGAGGCGGGGGGGAGTGCAGAAATAAAAGGATCTTGGTCTAATTCTTCCTTGTGTCCAGGGACAGCTCTGCAAATACCATCTTAATGAGCCACTGCCCAGCCCCTAATCTCATAAAACCCTCAGAAGGGAAAATGCATGAACGGCAGAGCTGCGTCTATCTCTTTTGATATTTGCTGTTGGGTTTCCTGGCCTGACTTTTGGGGCTCTGGGAACACGTGAATGAGCATGAACCAGGGAAGGCATTCAAAAGCAGGCCTCTGCAATGATGAGCCGATCAGACCGTCACCTTACAGCTTGCATATTTATTGAACAAATACTACTAAAATAGCTAAAATACATTGGGTACTTGTCATGAGTGCATCAGTAAAGACCACGTGGTTACAAAAGCCTGCATTGCAGCAGTACACAACTGCAACTCTACATAAATGCCACAGATGCAGAATACTGTTTCTTGCTCTATTTACACAGCTGATATACCTATTCTAACGAAGGAGGAGGGGGACGCACAAGAAACTCAGGCCCACGGGAGCGCGGGAAGAGAAGGCCGAAGAGCAGCGCATGCGTGGGGGTGTGTAACAGTCAGAAGCAGAACAGTTCAGAACAAGGCCTGCCCTGTCAAAGGAAGAGCTAAAAGACAGGTATATAAAAATTAAGGTGGGCTTTCAGACTGGCTAACACAACAACATTCCATGAGTAGATGATATTTTATTTTTGTTTATCCACTTCATTGGGAGCAAGGACAAAAATGTAAACTCTACACCTTGCTTATCAAAACCACCAAAAAAGAGCGCTCTGCCTTAAAAATAAATTTATAAAGTCATCTTTTCCAACTTAATTTTTTTTTTAAGATATAATTGTCATATTCCTACTTCAACGTCGCTGTTTGGGAATTTTTTTCCAAGGGCATGTGAAAAAAAACGAGCTTGCCCCTTCCCCCCCCCCAATATCCTTTCCAACAGAAAGAATCCAAAGAGACACCTCAAAATGCCTGTAAAATTATTGCTTTTCTTTCTCTAAGTCAGGCAGGCGAGGCTACTACGTAAAGGAAGGGGGCTGGTTCAGTGGATTACAGTTTTGTGATTGCTCCCGCGACTGCATGCCTGTGGGCGCCAGCCAAGGAGACGACAGCCTCTCACCCTCTCTGGTCGGTTCACGCAGCCTACAGCACTGAGGAAGAAAGCTACACTGAAGACACGAGGAGAAAAGTCAGTCCAGTCTAGAGAACGACATTCAGGGAAACAGAGTACCAACACCTTCTTAGAACATGGAAATAAAAAAGAACTCCATCAGAGCTACCTCGCCAAGGAGCATGTTGAAAGTCCAAAATAGCACCATTCATCAGTGTCTCAGGTCCTGTGGCAGCACCTCGGTCACTTACCACAAGGAAACAATGAGTTTCAAACTACTTCTATACATCAAAAGAGTACATGGATAAAATAGAGAGATATACAGACAATTGATGAACATAAACTACTAGGCTTGTTACATCTAAATGAAAAAAAAAAAAAAAATGGGGACTCTCAGCCTCTGCCAGAAGCAGTCGGGAGCTGTGTGAGGGAGGCGGAGTGGACCGGTTGTGTGAGCACAGTGGGAGTTTGAGTTGTGGAAGACATTGTCGTAGCGAACCAGGCCTGAGGGCCCACCTGTAAGGGTTGTAAACGTGGATTCACAGTGTGAAATTCTGAGCGTTTTCACTTGAGTCAGGATGATTAAAAACTGGTTTGATGATAGCTATTTGTCCACTGTAAATTCTCTAAAGCAAGGCTCAGAGTCCCATAGTTTCTTCTTATACTTGATGATTTACACAGAAAAAAATCCCATATATGATACCATGACCTCATCAATACCCATACACCATATGTAATACAAATGGAGGTGTTACGATTAAAAAAAGTAGAGGTAACTGATTCTCAGGGAGCGGAGTTCATTGCCACCCAGTGGAGTCCAGGAGGCCGCGGCCATCTCATCGTCTTTCTTGCGGTTCACTTCTTTGGGGACAGGAAGTCTTCCCTGTGAGGCAGGTGGACCCACACACAAACACATGACAGAAACACAGACACACAAAAAGACAAGTTCAGTCATGCTTCTGAAACCATTTTTTTTTTAAATTTTGCATCTTCCACCCCGTTTTTTACCCTTGGACTCCTGCTGTTTTGCAACAGAGTTTACACATTAAACACAGTTCACCTGAATGTAAATATTAGGTCTGTGGAGGCATGAATTAACCCCGGCTGCCTCTGCTTCAGTAGAATCAAGTGCTTCTCTACCCAGTGATGCTGGCTGTGAGGTTTCTAGTATCAGATAGGGTCCAAGACCAGAGAGGTGCTTATAGGTGCTCTTAATTTATAAGAGGTGCTTATTATAAAAAATAATTCAGGGGCGTGATGGAGGGGATTAATAGTCCATTTTGTAATGCATAATGAAAATATTTAAAAGCACATCACGACTTTCCTACATCTTACCTATGTATGGTCCCAAGGTCAGAACCACAAGAGGGTACCAAAAATGGGAGTGTCTGGGAGGGATGTAAGGGGAGGCCCTGGACAATGGTTGCAGGGAGCCAGAAGAGAGTGGGACTCGGCTGGGCTGGACTGACTGGGGCTATTCTAAGTCTCTCCTCACAATCCTCATGAGACACTTTCGTGTTTCTGACTAGAACAATTCAACCTCAGGTGACCACTGGTCAGCCACCGTGCTGCTTCCACTGACACACTGCCAAGAGGGGTGACAAGAAAGGGGAGTGTCCCATCATGACCAGACAGCAAGAGCACAGGACAGTGATTCCCATCTGCCCCAGGGATACACATAAGCTTCTTAATTTACCACAAACACATATGATCTCCTGTTCAGATAGGAACCATTGGTTACTAGAGTTTTCTTAGAAAAAAAAAATTATTCCTTGTGGTTTTATAAACTTTCTTTTTTTTTCTTCTTGATCAGGTCATATGTTCTAACAGGACCATTTTAATTAGTCAGTTCCACTAGATGTAAATTCTTGGATGTTACCATATTTGATTTTTGTTTAGGAAGATTTCAGAAGTCAGGAACTTCTAAACAACTTGAAACTAAATAAATATTTTCAGCAGCCCATTCTGTTAAGTGCAACAGATAATTCAACTTTAAAGTCTTATCTGACTGTCCAAAATATAAAATTTAGGTACATTAGATGTTTAACGTTTAATGTTTAATATTATATTAAACATCTAATGTGCCTAAATTTTATATTTAAAAATCTTAGACTTTAAGAGCATACAACATTTTTTAAAACGTCCATAATAACCAGTCTTAGGTTGTGGTTTTATAAGTTGTTTTGGTATCATTAAATAGGAATATGACCAAAAGAGAAAATTAAATGAAAATATAATTCATTATTTACACCCTTAAGAATCCAGATAAAATTTCCAAAAGCATGCTACTCAAGGTTCATCGCAGTTGTGAAAATAATTTCAATCTTGAAATTTTGGTACACAATCCCAATATTAAAAAAAAAATCCACTGTAATCCTGATGTCTTTTAAATAATGCTATCACCTCCCCACCCTCTCCACCTCTCCAATCAAGCAGCTGGCATGGTATAGGGTATGACACACTTGTGGACAAATGAAGAGTTCAAGAGATGCTAATTGTCACAGGCCAGGAAGAAAGGGAAATCAAAAGTTCATAAACTTTATCTCACTCAACAATTACTCTTTACCCGGCTGGCCTTACAACTCTTCAGTGCTGACTTCCTCTGTTCAGGGGTGAACACACAGAACGTTAGTCTGTCTCTCTCTATAAGTCTCTGTTTCTCTAATCTTTAACCTTCCTAAAAAATATACAACAAAACAAAATGAAGAGCTGGGGATTCGGGAAAAGGTACTTCCAAGAAAAAAAAAAGTGAAGGAGATTACTTGAGATTTGAATTTACCATTTTTACTATTTTTTTTCTCTCTTTTGAGGTCCCCAGTCACAAATTTCTTCATTCATTATTCATGCTCTGAGTGCCTACTATGGCTTGAGCGCTTTATTAGATTTTAAGCCTACTGAGATTAAAACAGAAAGAAAAACAGTCCCTGGCTATTCTTCCCCTCATTAACCTACAGTACAGGAGACACCCAGTAACTGGACTCTAGCAAGGCCACGGCAGCAGGTCACGCAGAGAGGTGTACCACGGCAGCACACTGAGCCCCAGAACCCAACCAGGGGAGCTCCTGGGAAGATGGCGTTCTCTGCATCTTCCCCTCGGAGCCCTGGATTTACCAGATTTCAAACCTGCCCCCATGACTGGCTCCCTGCTTTTTGTAAAGAATGGTTTTTCTGCCCCCTACTTAAGGAATTTCATGCTTCTGTAACAAGGGAGGAAGTATTTTGAAGAAAGGACACAATGGCATATTATTTTACCTGAAGTCAGACTTTAAATGAATTCAGGCAAATACTCCATCCATGGAGTAAACGGTTCCTCCATCAGCCAGCACACTCTCTACAGGACTGACCAACCTGAGTACTCTCAGAAGGTTTGGGGGGTGGGGGGTGGAGAAAAGATGTGTCCAGTGGTTCCCACACACTGGCTGTCTAGGTGTCCTTCCAGCAGACCCACCTGAGGGTTGGGTGGCCATCCCTGCTGATGACCATCAGGAGATTAATTCTCAATTACTCAATAATATGTTTTGAACCAAGTGCATCAAGATTATTTTTCTTACAATTATGCACAAATATGTTTTCCAGAAGGAAACTGATGGGGAAGAAAAGGCAAATAGAGTATGCTTAAAATACTATTTTATATTTAGAGAGGGGAGAACTTAAAATAACAGAAGACCCAAATCCCACAGTACCCTGTGCCCCCCCTTGCAGCATGCCCAGCGTGGGCAGGACCTAGCACCTGGCCCAGCTTCCAAGAGTCAGGGAGGCCCCGCTGATCTCACTGAAGAACTTCACTTAGTCTTGCCCTTCTGGTTGATGTCAACAGTATCAAAGAGAGGACGTCTGGAAGCCTGAATGAGGCAAGAACTAACAAAAAGCCTATATTGTACTTTGTTTCCCATCTCACCCTCAGCTGCCTCAGGGGAACTGTGTCCTGATCTGGCACAGCAAAGATTCTAAGCTTAAACTGCTGCTGGTGCAGGTCGGCAGCGGGGAGGTGGGGGTGTGGGTGCACTTTAGGGAAGGCCCTACTATTTCAGCTCTCGTTCACTCCAGCTCCCTCTGTAAGAGCAGTGCAAGGCTAGCTCCAGCAGGGCCAGACCATTTTGTTCACCTACTTTCCTGCCAATGATTTCAACCTTGACCTTCAGAAATTCTCTGAAAGATTAGAAGTGACTTGGATTGTTTTCTTTCAGTGCAAACTGCCAGTTGACACAGCGTCTTCAACTTCTGCCTGTCAGGTTAAGACAGGGAATTGTTGAACCCATTCGGTGTAAACAAGACTTTCTTAAACGCTGAAGTACAAGCAACAGCAAGGAAGGCCTCGCTGGTGATCAGTTACACTTATGAAACTTTCACACAGAAAATTTATTTTCAATAGACTCTTATTTTGTTTTTTTATTTAAGTTTTAAATAAAGGGCATTTGGTGGGAGCTCACCTTATTTCGTTTATTAACTGTAAAATCAGTTGGTCTTTGATAATCATTCTGCTTGAGGTCAAATGGATGTTTACCCTAACAGGCAACATCCAAAAGTATGTACAGTAAAAACTGATAACTTTTTTTTGTTTGTTTCTTTGTTTCAGAAATAGTGCTAATGTCTAAAACACAAATTTTACAAAATTGAAGGCAGAGAAATTTACTTCCTACCTAACAAGTCAGAACAAAGAAACCATGATTATATAATTTTTCTTACACCTAAAAATTAGGAGAAAGAAATGCAATAGTTTTGTTATGTTTTTCTCATTTTGTTCATGGTTAATCTTATCAGGCATTATTAGTAGACAAATAGGTCATCATCTTGTACCTTTAAGAGATCTTTTAGCTTGACCATATTTGAGTTTGTCTAACCAGGATGGAACAAATTTAAAACTTGTGAAGTGTACGTCTGAGGTACTGATGCCATGATTCTTAAGTGAAAATTTGCTTTTGACTTATTTATCAAGAAAGGAAGATAATGTCAACTTTAAGAGTCACAGGACTTTAAGATATGTTTTTTCTTTTTTTTTTTTTGAGACAGAGTCTCACTTGGTCCCCCTTGGTTGAGTGCCATGGCATCTTTAGTTAACAGCAACCTCAAACTCTTAGGCTCATGCGATCCTCTTGCCTCAGCCTCCCACGTAGCTGGGACTACAGGTGCCCACCACAACTCCTGGCTATTTTTAGAGATGGGGTCTCATTCTAGCTCAGGCTGGTCTCAAACCTGTGAGCTCAGGCAATCTACCCGTCTCAGCCTCCCAGAGTGTTGGGATTACAGGGGTGAGCCACCATGCCCGGCCTTAAGATACGATTTTTTCTAAAAAAAATATATGTAATTTTCAAGGTCATTATAGTATCAAATTAATGGATTATTATAGCAGCTCATAATGAATATTAAAATGAAAAATAACTCTGTTGTGTTTTTAATTGCTTCTAAATTGGAAACAGTGTTATGACGATGTTGGCACGGATCTTACCTGAGGAAGCCTTCCCTCCATTTCCTTGTTTGGAAATGGTTCCTGACTGACCCAGACAGAGAGTTCTGGGTAATAAACCTACAGGGATATAAAAGAACACATATTCAGATTAAGGACAGGATCCACTCTAAAACCACATGGGATCAGCTTAATGAACTCAATTCCCCTCACTAGCTACTTATTTCCCGATTGCCACTTAGAGGGCTGGGGAGCCCGTTGTCTCTTGCAAACTGCCAAGGATGCTTCTGCCTCTACAAACACTCCGGAGGGCTGGAGCTCCCGGTCTTCCCAACCCAAGTTCAATAGAGCAGAGTTATCCATCAATGTTCTCTTTAGCAGGCATCGTAGCAGCTTAATGGCATGTGTGCTGAGTGCTCTAAGTCACCAGGAAGGCCTCATTTTCAAAGCCACCTCTGATAAGTATCCTTGCTGAAGTCTAAGTTTATGTTGTGTCATCAATCCGTCAAACTGGGGTTATCCTGATCATTTATTGTAAAGCTAAAGATTACACACAAAGTAAAGGGAAGGAAGCAGCAGCCTCAATTCTCCCCACATCCATGGACCCACTGACAACACTCTCTGCCCAGATGCCTGAACAGCCAAGCACCCGACAGAGGGGCGGGAAATGGGCCGCATTGCCATGAATGATTCGGAGAATACGAGCTCAGGAGTTGGGGTGGGAGGAGGTGGAGCGAGGGAGTGGAAATGAGTAACTCTTCTTTAAATATACAGGAGGTGATTAGCATAAGGTTGCTGACCAGCTGTTCCCCACCTCCAGTAAGATAAGATGGGGGAAAGGGCTTAAAAATTACAACTACGGATGTAGGTCAGCTGTAAGGAAGAACTCAGCATAAGGACTGTTAAATTACTGAAAGAATTTTCAAAGAAAAACTGTGAAACCTTCTTTAAAAAAATTTAGAAACAGAATCCAACGACCATCTGTCAGGGCTAATTCGCATTTGATGTCATCCTGCTGAAAGGGACAGGATGAATATTAAGTAAGATTCCCTCTAGATCTGATTCTCTAAATTCTGTATGTCAGCCTCACATTTAATAAACAACAATTAAGAGGCAACTCTCAATAGATCAACAAACAGGTTTAGATGCCACCTTTGGTGCTGGGAGCCCTAGATGAGGCAGCCTAAAGTCTTGTATGCCCCAATCTATGCCCTTGGTCCGGGGGTTGAGGCAGGAGCTGTGCTCATATCCCACAGGAATGGCTGTGCTCATTCCTTCGGATAATCCAACAGTAACTATTTTTGCTGTAGTGCATCCCAGCTTACAAAGCCATTTTTCAAACACGCTACCAACTTTATCCTGGTGATAAGTGTCTGCATGGGTCTTATTACCACTACACAGATGAGGAAATGGAAACACAGAAAGATCAACTGCCTTGCCCAAAGTCCCATGGTCAGTGTCGGGTAGGACTGGACCTCAAACTAGGTTTCCAGATTCTAAACTTCAGTTCTTTCCGCTACGCTGCTGCCTGCCCTCGCACTATCCCAGAATGAAAATCGCCTACCACCTCTCCCTCAAAATTACACCAGTCCACAGCCACCACCCACATTTGGGTCTTAAATATTTTGAGAGCTCATCCTGCAGCAACTGGAACTCTCATCTCACTGTGGACTGGGGCTGCTTTCTGAGGACCCCAGCCACCTTCCTCGTCCCCAGATTTCCCCTCCTTTCTCCACTCCTTCTGGAAGTATCCCATCATCTGCCTTGTTTGGGACAAGCAGCCACTCCCTGACATTTCCTTTAGCCAGGAATGGGGGAAGAAAATAAAATTACAATCTTAAATTCACAAGCTTCTTTTCAAGGGTTAAAACAAAGTCACAACACACAAAATCTCAGTTTGGGCTTAACTTAGCCAATTCCAACTTAAGACCAACTGCAAGTTCACTTAATATAAATGAATGTCAAATGATTAATTTCTATATTGCCATTTAAAAAGCATGTTTCAAGCACAACTTAAAACATTACAAATGTTAGTAAGAAATCATGGTCCACTGGAAACTAAAAACACTGATAAAAGTACATGTAAAATTTTAGTAGGCACAGGAAGCAGTAAAAAGCAACATCAAGTAAATGGAGTCATGTCCCTGTACCTGCGCTTTTCAGGGATATCCCATTTTCATGACACTACTTTAGCTTTTAACTTCCAGGTCAAGGCATTGATACTGACAATACCCGAGTCTAATTTGCAGGGGGAATTAGCTTGCCTCTCAGAATTATTACTCCCTTTCTAACCACTTGCTTTTCCAAGAACTCTCCTTCTGTTTAGAAAAACAGTGGTTTTTGCTAAAGGACTTGGGAAGATGAGTATCTGGTAGCAAAACCCATAACTAAGGAAACTTCCTCTTTTACGTCGTATTTGTTAAATTGATCAAGGGCGTTTCTAAAGAGTCACGTTTCAGTATTCGAATCATCAACTAATCATTGTGTACTTTAAGAAAAATGAAATGTTAGGCTGTGCCCGAAGCTCAGTGGGTAGGGCGCCAGCCACATACACCCAGGGTGGCAGGTTTGAACCCAGCTGGGCCTGCTGAACAATGGCAACTGCAAAAACAACAACAAAAATAGTTCCACCGTTGTGGCAGGTGCCTGCTTGGGAGGCTGAGGCAAGAGAATGGCTTAAGCCCAAGAGTTGGAGGTTGCTGTGAGCTGTGACGCCACAGCACTCTACCAAGGGCGACTTAGTGAGACTCTGTCTCAAAAAACAAGAAAATTGAAATGTTGTTGCTTTGGCCTTGTGGTAAATTCTTCCAATCTCCTTTAGAGTCAGAACTTTAAGCCACAAATGGCAGGAAAGAGAGTCTGTTACATTCTCAAATTGTTACATGCTGAGCACGGATCTAAGAACTCAGCATACCCATGGATGTGTCTGAAGGGGATACTGAAACCCCTTTATTTTAAGCACTGCTGGTTTTCAGAAACAGTGCTTGATAATAGGAAATATATTATTTCTGTACATTACAACCTTGTTCTTTCCTATACCGCTGGTATGTTGAGACTATAAAATGAAGGGCCTAAGAAAAAAGATCTACTGACAACCGATATCCTTGCTTGAATGCAACTCAAGTCTGACCTTTTGGGTTCCACAAGGTCCTTAGCCCTCCCTTCTTCCCCGTGCAGGACATGGGCAGTCGCAAGCACCAATCATTAGCCTTTCTGTCAAAAGGGATCTCCTTTAGAATGTACCGCATTTTCTCTGCACTTGTCTCCTCACCTGAACATCTCCTAGTCTCCTACCCAAGTTCTGTCCCTGCCAGGAAGGGACACAGTGTACTTTTCAACTTCAAATGTCTTCCTGACTTCCATGCATTCACTCACCAAGACTACATGAAAGAGACACAATGTGCCAAACACTAGGTTAGGTTCCAGGGAATTGCAAGAGAAAGAGAATTCCCCCCTTCTAGAAGCTCAAGTCTGGGGGCTTGGGAGTGGATACAGCAGCAGTGCTCAACCCGCCAAAAGATAATTTTAAAAGCGTGTGTTATAAGCTGATTGGTTACCCTCAAAATTCATAGGCTGCGGTCCTAACCCCAGCACCTCAGAACGTGACTGTATTTGCAGGCAGGGTCTTTACAGAAGTAATTATGTGAAAATGAGGACACCAGGGTGAGCCCTAACCCAAGGGGATGGGTGTCCAAATTAGAGATTCTGGTAGGGACACACAGAGAGACCAGGTGAGGACACCGAGGACAGCTGTCTCTACCGGCCCAGGAGGGAGGCCTCGGAAGAAACCGACACTCTGACATCTTCCTCTCAGACTTGCAGCCTCCAGATAGTGAGGAAACAAGTTTCTGTATAAGCCACCCAGTGTGTGGCACTTCGTTACAGCAGCCCTAGCAAACCAACAGTGTGGCTTTAAGTGACACGCAGGTTATGTGAAAGGTAATGGCTGCCGGGACGCACAGCAACAGGCTGAACAGCAAGTAAAACCAACACCTGGCATGACGTCCGGCGGTGCTGGTGACCGAGGACATGGGGAGTGGGGTAAGCACATCTGGGAGGGCAGCTGAGGGCTGTCACATAAAGCCAAGGACGACAGAGGGTGAGGAAGGCTGTTACGAGTCCCCGTGGGCATATGCCCTGGCGACCAGGTCTGCAGCTCCTGGCAGCCACAACAGTACCAAGACCAAGGTGACCCCGGAGTCTCTGTGCCTTTGGTTTGCTAACTAGCTCAAAATAACAGGAACTGACAATGACCCTATGATTGAGGGGTTTTGGTGTGATAACATGAGAGTCAGAGAGCTGGTAAGTTGATCTTTCTGGAGTCCATCTGTGCTTACTGGGCTGGGAGCAGCTCATTCTTCTTGGTACTAGATGGACATGTGGCTTTTACTGTGTTCCATTCATTCTTTTGAATTCCAGTTTGTGTTTCTCATGAAGACGAATTAAATTCACATTCTTTTTTTTTACACTTTTCTGTGTTCTTGTTGTTGGTGGTTTGTATCTTGAAAATTTAAGTGTTCCAGGTAACACACATGGAAATACCTCCAAAGTGCCGCTTTATTAATCAAGTAAACCCAAGTTTATGTCATCTTCGTAAGAGAAATGTATCTCCTTTTAAAATGTCTTCCATATATAAAATAAACAGTTGTTTGTTCTTGCATAAACAGGATCCTCAAAACCCTCTAGAATACTATTCTTCCAGAAGTTACTTAGGAAATCAGAGAAACAAGATGTACCCTGAACAATTAAGGACATATGGATGTTTGTGGTAAATGTAGTGGAAGGGAAAATTTTGGTATTTTAATTTCGGGTTCTATGCAAAGGTTCTGCTTGAATTTTGAGAAATTTTGAGTATTGATACTTGTCACTGAGAATACTGGTTAATGCATCTTTTTCTACAATGCTACATTTATCTCACTGATGACTCAGTTTAAAAACGAAACAATATAAAGAATCACATTGGTTTAAATATAGTGGTCAGGACTGATGTGCATTTAGATATCCATGAGCGACTCTTAGGTAAAACCAACTTTATGCTTTCAAGTTTACTAAATGTATTTAAATGCACCACATATTTTAAAGTGATTTATGGTGACTATGTACTATTTCTTACTGATTCTTTTACTTAAGTTTCAACAGTCTGTCACAGAACACAAGCTGAGAATAAAATATTCCTATTTCCTTCCTTTCTTCCCTTCTTCTTTATTCTCTAGACCATGAACCATAAAAAGTAACTTTATTATTTTTTTTTACATCCATAAGGCAATTAGCTTGCCAGTAATTATTACTTGGTATAAACTATTAAAAACAGCTGACAATTAGGGCTCCAAATTAGAAAAGAAAATGTGGCGAAAATCAGAGACCAGTCCTCCCAGGTCCTAAATAATATGCGAATGAAATTATTGGTTAAAACCTTTTTTTAAACCTCTTTTAAGCTTTTCATTTCAAACTTGCTATTTATTTTCAGTAGAGCGGCTCGCACACAGAATCAATGTAGAAGTTGACATGTTTCCTATCATTTCTACTGTATTTTACAGGTGAAATCTGAGTTATCATTTATTAACTTTATATTTTCCTTTGTTCATTTATTGTCTTTATCAATTATTTCTTTAGGGTATGATCCTTAATGGCAAGGTAATATCTTATTCAGAGCCTAAGTATACCACATACATAAATATTACTTGATTAGTTAACAAACCTTTTCAGAAATCTGCCAAAAAACACGTTTCATGGCTTGGTTGTTAATAATCACAATGTAATATTGTTCTTTATCCTTGACAGGGCCTATATGTTTAAAGAATGCACAGTCTTTCTATGACTTAACGAGGAGGATGCCCACTCTCCGCCATGGGGAAAGCAGACGAGGGCAGCAGGGGTCCAAGAGGCACGATTAATTCTTTGAGCAGCAAAGGCACATGTTCCGTCATCTCCTGCCAATTAAATGGTGTGTATCTGTATGTGTGTGTACATGTTCTATTCTGCCTATTGTCCGGGAGGCTGTGAAACCTAGTACTGCAATTCAAGGGAATTTATGTGTATATCCATACCCTTTACTTCTGCAAATACCCTTTGATGTAGCTCCTATTAAGAAGCTCCCTCAAAAGCCACTCCGCTCCCAGATGTTACTGATCACATGAGAGGGCAGAATGTAAACGGATACCATAAATGAGCTACAAGGATCATTTTCTCCGAGCAGCATTACATCAAAGATTAGATGGTGCCAAAAGATGATACACTCCTCTCTCCAATGCCGCCTGGAGAGGAAGCACACAGTGGGGAAACACACTGTCCCCGGAAGCCAAGCCACCCGCATGCAGAGGGAGCCCTGCACTCAGATGTGTGCACAACCTCTGCACAGTTTGGAAAGCAGAATCAAAGTGTTAGGGCCTAGGCTGGCAACCATCCTGGCTTGGGAACTAAATGAAACATGCATCACTGACCTAATTTAAACACACACACACACACTGGAGCTGGCTGTGGTAACAATGAGTAATTACAGGGAAGCATTATGAACACTTGACTAGTGCGCTCTACAGCCAGAAATGCCATCCCGCTAGAAAGGAAAGCAGGGCATTTTTGGCTCTGCTGTATTAGAATACCTGCTGAGACTCCCAGAGCTTCTGTGGCCCAACAAGTCCTCACTACGTAGAAATAGGCGTTGGGGGAGACAACTGTTTCCATCCTGGAGACAAAGTTAGCTCACGATCTGGTTAAACTCTCCGGCCTCGGCCTTGTTCAGGTGCGTGTTTCATCACTGGCACAGGGGACACTCACGTTCTCTGACATGATGCAGCGGGTGTCACCGTCCAGTGGTCCATGTTAGGCAAGCAAAAGATTTCTAATTCTTTGCTTTGTGAGTCGGGGTGTCAGAAACGAGCCGTGTAGCCTTGAACGGTGGAATCCCCTACATTCCCACCACTCATTGCCAAGCCATCTTGAGAGGCCGCTCAGGAGCATGTGGGAAACTGACAGCTGTGGAATTTTATTTCTAGACTTCAACTAGGCAGAGCAAGGAAAAGGAAACCTCCTCGCTGGCAACAAAATGAAAAGTGTTTATATGTGAAATTAATCGTCAGCACAAAGAGCTTTCACAGTCATCCTATTCCACAATGGAATACTCTGCTTGCTGGGCTGCCGAGTCCTTCAAAATTTGATTTCTAAGAATAATAGCAAAGACTTTCAAGAGGAGTGAACAAATCAAGTCAGGAGAAAGCCATAAAAGGTTAACAACATTATCTGATTTTTTTCACCACTACTTAAAACCACTCATTATGAGAGTTTCAGGGCTCTGAGGGTGTCTCTGCTGGCTATCTTGAGCATGGTGAGCTCGGAGTGCAGCTGCAAACACTCAGGTTACGCAAACTCCTCCTCTCAGCCTCATTCCTTTCTAATGGGAACATGCTTAGCACAAAGCAATCCACCTAAAGACTCCATAAATCCAAAAAAGGGAGTCACTGATCGAGGAATTTTCAGATTTCTGCCAAAGCACCCTCCCCTGGACTGGAGGTCAGCCTGGTACAGTCATCGGAGCCAAACTGTGGACTGGAGTCAAGGAATTAAGTTCAGCACTTCAAATCTTGACTTTTTAATGGGTGATTTTTCTTTTCAGCAATGAAGACAAAACAAAGTACAAACTGCTGATAACAGCCCAAAGTAAACCAGGAGAAAAAGTACAAGAATAAAGCTTGGAAACAAATCTCCTAAGTAACATCTAAGAAGAGACTTTCCAAACACAAGAGGGAAAAAAATAAAGCAGTCTTTTAAAACTCTGGTTTGAGATCAAGCAGTGGTGAATGAACAAGAAAGTAAAGGCCGCAATACAAGAAGAAGAAAAAAAAATAGCCTTTGTTAACGCGAAGCAAAAAGGCCCCTCAGGCACGTAAGCAGGGCATAAGCTTTCCCTGGGCCCCCTGGCCTCAACACATATGTTAATAAAATCCTTTACCACCCTGGAGCGGAACCAGCACAAATATTTACTTAACAGACTCAGCTAAGTCTGGACCACCTTATTCCATTACATAAATTGGTTTTCATTTGGAAGTGAGAAGTTAGAAACACTACATCTCATGATGTCTCTCCTACTTTTAAGGTACTTTTAAAAAGAAAATAAAGAAAACTTGAATACTAACTCTACTCTATGCTCCAGCACACCAAACTGTACTTGTTAACTTCAGAGTGTTATTCTCCACCACAAATCAGAGTGATGCTATTGCTCTGCTTTCCAGTACTAGCCATCTGGGGTAGCAGGACTTTGTCCAAGCACATTCCAAGGATAATAGCAAACATCTAGACTTGCTTTTATTAGCTGCTTTGAATAATTTTAGATATGCTGTGATGGGTTTTACCTTCAAATAATTATAAGAAGCCTAATTTCTAGTCACCAAGAATGTTATTTTTTCTTTACTCCTGTCCCAAAATGATTGTGCTATACATTAATATCGTATGAAAATTTTCACCAATAGCATGAGAAAATAATTGCTCAAAATTCCTATTCATTCTGTTAAATCCTTCAGTCAAGGGCTAGTGAGATAAGGAGTTATTTATTTAGACATAGGATTTTGGAGTTTTCTTGGTCGGGGTGGATGATGAGGTAGCCAATTGCTTCTGAAGAGTCTGAAGCCATTTCAAAGCAGCATTCTCCTTGACATGTGCAAGGCGTTTCCAGAAAGTCTGCATTTTCTTCTGAAGTGCTCATCCAAAAGAAACTATTCACTCCTTCCATCAATGCATCCTCTTCTGCCGGCAGCTGCAAACCCCTTGGCATTTAGCAAAAGTCATTTCACAGTTCAGTGCTTGTCTTGCACTGTCCCCGCCATTTAATGACTGATATCTCTTGACCAGCAAGCAGCATCATAACAGACCACTAAGGTCGGACAGAAGTGGTTTCTATAATTAAAATCGGTTTAAGTCAGGGGCTAGCTTACCTGATAAGAAGTTTGACTTAAATATATACACACAGAACTAGATCGGTAGGAACAAACTATAAATGCTAGGGTCAAACAGAGGCCTCTAGGAGGCTTTTTAATAACTCATCCTCTAAGGAAACTGGCAAAAAAACTCAAAAGTAAAGAGGAAGAAGAGAAGAAGGTTAGAATGGATATGCCCCTGTACACCAGCTGGGGTTTCCACCCCTCTGGGTAGCGCAAGGTCTAATCATAGAGAAGGCGTTTCTCGCAGAAGACAGAGAAGACCCAAGGGGACGAGTCTCCAACCCAAACAGATAAAGTGTTTCAGGGCTAGATGTCACCAAGGAAACACAAGCTGCAAGAATTGTAAAAATAACTGCAAAAGGAATGCAGAATTAGAGGCCTAGAAAAGGAATTACCAGTATTTTAATTAATAGGAAAAAGACAGTATCCAGTACTGTTAACTCAGACCTTCATTCCAAATCCTGACTGTATTCTCCAACGGAAGACCTCAACCATGTATTTTTCACCCACAGTCTTTATTGTAAACCAGACGTCAAAACTATACCTCAGAAAGAAGAGAGGTGGGGGGGCTTGCTTTTCTGTAGAAATGCATATTAGAGCCCCTTATGATGCTTTGTTTTGTGAATTTTAGGCTTGTTTTCCAGGTGCACTCATTTAATCCTCAGTGTTACTGCAAAGATGAAATAAACCAACACATGCTCCGCCATCTAAGTGGATCTGTCTTAGCTGTGACATCGCCATTATCACCACTTTACAGATGAGGATGAGGGAGAGTCGTCAGGAAACCTGCACAAGGTTACACAGCCAAGACGCGGCGCAGAGAAGATGCAAACCCAGCCTCTCTTCTTGCAGAACTCGCATCCACATGCATCTGCTTTGCGTCCACATGCATCTGCTTTGCGTTTCTGCAGAGCCACCTGCAGAGTCCCCGGGAGGGCTCCCTGAAAGCTGGGGCCCATTTTCAGCCGCCAGGGAGGTACTGCGCATCTCTTCTTAGCACCCTTGTGATAAGATTTAGATGGATTTCTGACACTGACTGTCAAGGGGAATTTTCTCAAAAATATTTGTTGCTCTGCTGAGTATGTTTCCCATATATAGCTGTCCTTCAAAAATAACTAACCTTAAAAAGAAAAAAAAAGCAATGTCTGAGGTTGTGAGGGTTGCTCTCCAGAGTTTACATGTCCCTGCACTCATGGAGGAAAGACAAGTCTTAGAGGAGCCACTCGGGCTTGGCCACATTAAGACGCTGAATCTAATTAAACCCAAGCAATACTGGTAATCACAGTTTTGTCTTTTTTCAGTTTTCCCTGGAAGGAAATGTTCAGGACAATACAAATATCTAGCAATCACTACAGCTAATTACAAAATGCATTTGCTGAGAAACCAAATGGTTATAATATGACCCCCAAATGAACTCTCAAGCGGCTCCTTTGAGATGCCTACCAATGGGCAATCTAATTCAGTGCATCTTTCTCTTCACCAAATGCATTTGAAATCCTATTCCCTATAACTCTGCTTTTCAAAATGGTAGTCAACTTAAAAATAAGCTTAGTTACTTCTTAGTTCAAAGAAAATTAAAATCTTATCTTTATCAATGATCTGCAGATACAGAAACCCATACACTGCCTAAAAATACAAAGTGATCCTAATTAAAGAAGAAGAAAATAAACACTTATCAGAGAGGCAGTGAACAGACTCCTAAAAATAGTAGACTCAGAAAAAAAAGAATAACCTAACTCCATTTGGAAACTTTTCATTAATACATTAGAAATCTAGATAGTTCCAAAGATAAATAAAAGTATGGAGATGGGGTACAAGCAAATTATCAGTTATTAGAATCAGAAAGGCACCAAATAGCAAATGATAAGGGTGCCATATTTGATTCTGACATTACAGAGTACTATGTTCAATTACAGCCAAAGATGTGATACCCCTCTGGCTTTGTCTAAACAACATAAAAACAGCCGTTCAATTTAGTAAAAGTTCACATTAATTATCAGACAAATTGTTTCTATGATGCCAAAGAACAAATTTAATTGATTTCTGATTGAATGGATTATGACAGTATAGACCAGCAGTTCTCAACCTGTGGGTCACGACCCCTTTGGGGATTGAACAACCCTTTATAGGGGTCTCCTAAATACATCCTGCATATCAAATATTTACATTACGATTCGTAACAGTAGCAAAATGATAGTTATGAAGTAGCAACGAAAATAATTTTATGGTTGGGGGTCACCACAACATGAGGAACTGAATTAAAGGGTCGCAGCATTAGGAAGGTTGAGAACCACTAGTATAGACAGTCAAGCCTCATATAATAGAATTAAAGTTTAAAAAGCAGTCCCCATCTAAAAAAAAAAAGGAAAAGAATGGGCTTAATAAAGATTAAAATGAAAAGATGCAGAGACTTGGCTCCTAGACCTTAATAACAAGATCAGAACAATTTAAGATGCTGTTATCAGGAAGTGAGAAAAACGCAGAAGGCCAGGGCATTTTGTGATGTATAACCAGACCCAAGACCCCACAAGGCAGCGGGAAATGGAGACTCAGTTCTGGTCCACAGCATCCAGGTTTCAGAAAAGTCAAATCCAGGCAATTAAGGATTAAAATTACTAAGATGAGAAAGAGAGAGAGAGAGAAAATGAGGGCAGAATTTTTGATCCTATAGTAACCAAAGTGGCCAGATATATTTATAATGTTCATTACCTAATCAATTAATCAAGAAATATTTACTATTTCCTGAGAGCTATTGAGTATTTGGTAGTTTTCAATTCTATATAGTGTATATCTTATCAAAGAGTATGCCCCATTACTCTGGGCTGGAAATGCCAAAGTCCAAAGAAAACTCATTTATCTTCAGAAAGATAATTTTTTAAATTTATGCCACTGGGCTGGGTGCAGTGGTTCACGCCTGTAATCCCAGCACTCTGGGAGGCTGAGCCGGATGGATTGCTTGAACTCAGGGATTTGAGACCTGCCTGAGCCAAAGCAAGACCTTATCTCCAAAAAAAAGAAAACTAGCCTGGTGTTGTGGCAGGCGCCTGTAGTCCCTGCTACTCAGGAGGCTGAGGCAGGAGGATCACTTGAGCTCAAGAGTTTGAGGTTGTTGTGAGTTATGATGCCATGGCACTCTACCAAGAGTGACAAAGTAAGACTCTGTCTCGAAATAAATAAAACTATGCCACTAAATCCCAGGAAGTCTATTCAGGAAATCAGTGGGCTGGCTCATATAATTCACCTTTTCACATTTTAATTCTGTTAACTGCACAGCTGGAATTCCCTGATATTGCATGCTTTCGAATACTGTGCAGGTCTGTTCCCTGCACAGTATTTTATCAGCTAACACTAGCTCAGTGCCCACAGAGCAGCAGGCACTAGGCTAAGCGTGCGACCGTGTGCTCTGAAAGCCACACAGCACACTGGTACATTGGGGTTCAGCAGCTGCCTCGCAAATGTGCACAGAAACTAGACTTCCAGATCATGGACTCCGTAACAGGCTTTTGGGGTGACTTCCACTAAAACTTCCAGTTACAGGCATAAAACAGTACTTTCTGGAGGAAGTACTTAATACCAAACCCCTATTTGGGTCACGTGTGTAAGTACCTTAGTCCATTATCCTACTGACTTAGCTTTTCCTTGACAGTTCTCCATGTTGGCTGCCAAAGAGGCGCTATCTTCTAATTTCTACTCTTTCCTGGCCAAGAGTAAGTTCTACATCAGACACTAAGTTTATCCAATGAAAGTGTCCCCAAAATACCTGGACTCATTTTAAACAAAACAACTTTTGTAGATTTCTCTCTGTTCGGCCCCTGGACTACAGTAATTTTCCGGACTGGAATTGTATCAAACTCAATTCATCTAGGAAGGCTGTTACCTGCCCCAGTAATCAAAGGACGCGGTGTGTGATGATGATCTGAGTAAGAGCTGCAGTGGAGGAGAGAGAAGAGCTAGGCTTGAAGGCTTCTCTCTGATGAGATTAGGCCTTTAGTCAGGTGGTGCTGGGAAGCAGCCACACCAAAACTCAAATGCTCTTTGAGACACCCTCTTATATGAATTGCCTATTAGTAAGTCTTTGGCTTGGTATTTTTATTGGCAATAACTATTCAGCTCTTCCTCCTTCCTTTCCAATCAGTGGCTCTGGTTCCCAATTTCAGTCTAAAAAGGGCAAACAGACCTTCCTTTCATTGGCCACACTCTAGTGTGCCTTTTCCTCCTCCTTGTCGAACATGAAATATATTTATATTTTACTCTATGAAAGAAAGGATGACCACTGAACCATGCAGTATAAAAGCAAGGTATAAAATGTCTCCAACTAGATAATCACAACACTTTTAAGGCAAGAAGCGCAGATCAGCAACCATTCTACAGAAATGGCAGGCAGTGGTTTACATAAGGTTTCATTACCCCGTGAAACCCGGGTAGGTTCTGTTCTACTGGCATGACTGCCTCAATCAGACCGCCGAGAGCTCAACGGTGGCACCTGCGGAAAAAACACCATTAACAACGTCATGCGTAAAGGCACTTCAACAGCCAGCGTTTGGGATGAGTTGAGCGACTCTGCCCTGAAGGATAATCCTTTCAGCAGACCAGCACAACCTAGCTTTCTGGACTCTCAGAACCTCTTTTACCTCAAGGAGTATGAAGGGAGCACAGAATTTAGCAGTTTTTGTAGCGTGCTTAGACTTCCCTTCACACTCCCTAACACTGAGTGTCTAAAATGTTCAGTGAGAGGATTTTGTCAGCAGTGAATTTATAATCAGTGTATGGTCATCTCACTGCCTGGACCACACGATTCATAATCTGAGCTATCACAACTGTGCAAAGGATCTGGCTGTTACTGGTTGTAAATCCCAAAATAGCCCACCTGGTCAGCCCACCAATCTGTTATGTGAAATAACAGACTGTCATGTATCCACGGCCACTGGCTCCTTCATTTATTCCAGGGCATTTACTGATCACTGTCTGACAGCAGAGATCAGCCTGCTTCCCGGCGTGGGATCTATTCCAAGATCCCATTAGAACATGTCAGTGAAGGTTAGGCTTTCCTCCACTTTATGCCTAGCAAATTCTAAGTGTTTTGTAGTTCCCTGTCAGTGATGAGACTTTTCCACTTCTGAATTCACCTACTGATAGAGGAATAGAAAAACGAAAACAAAAACAAAAAAGGCATCACACCCTCACTGCTATCAAGAAGGGAGGAGTAACACTCAATTGACTAGGGGGGTCAGTGTTCCTTGTCTCATGTTAACAATCTTGGAGGGTAGAAAACATGCAGAAATAAGCCAGCTGCAAGCAGACTGTCAGAGGGTTGAGAAGCGTACACAGGTGCATAAGATAATTCCCGCTGTGAGCACCAGGGTGAGTTTCATAGAGGAGATAGCTTTTAAATTCAGTCTTGAAAAATGGCTTTATTTTGTCAGAAGGGACAGTCCTTCTAGAATGAAATAAGCAAAGGCCCAGAAGGAGGGAATCCTGGGGCATGCTTAGAATAACAAGTGTCCTGGTCGCTCTAAGAAGATATATTCTACTACAGACTAGAAAGAAAGGATTCACATAGTTCCTGGTATGTCTGCCTACCCAGAGAAATTAAACTTATGAAAGCCTATCATAGCAGTTGAAAAAAAAAATTATTTGAAGATCTGAAGTGGAGAAGGCATAAAGAATTCAAGGAGGAATGGTCACCTATGTCACTCTGAGAAATTCACAGATAAATCCAACCTCCTCTGCAAGAGTTAAAAGACCTAGTCAGATCCTCTCCTGCGAAAATCCTGCAGCTGATGCATTCCAAGGTGAGGTTCTCTACCATTTCTAAGAAAAACAGGCAGAAAAAAAGTCCCCCTTGGATTCAGCTTTCCCCAACTTTCTTATATCATGTGATGAGATTTCCTTTGGTTGGTCACTAGATTGTTGACTAAATGAGTAACAGCCTGTAGCCCTCAAATCGTAAACAATTTTATTATGATGATGTAAGTGTTGGCTTGCATTCTGAATAAGTAGGTCTGCTTAATCAGGAAGAAATGCAGGGAAGAGGAGAGCTGGGCATATGTGGTTGCAAATGATTAGCACGTGCCTGCACCAGTTAGCCTCATGGAAAGGAAGCAGAAAGTCCCAGGTACTGCCACTTTCTTGACTTGAGATAAGCATGCTCCTTTGACCCTTTCCAGTTCCTTCTAGCTGGAGACCTTCCTTCTCTCCACCCCTCTCCCCCAGCTCAAGGGGAGTGAGAGGTAGTTATAAAAAAAAGCTGTACCTTTAATCAGAAAGTGCATGAGTGTGCGTATAAGTTCTTTTCTGTTAGGCACAATCAAAAGGCAAAGAACCTGGGACAGGCTGGTAACCTGAGTGTGAGCCCATCTCTAAGATCCCTGCTCCCTGGCTTCCTACGCTCAGCACATCAAGTCTTTGACTTCTAGTTCTAGTTTTTGAAGTCCATCTTTGACAGCACAGAAGCCCTAACAGGGAGAAGGATCTTCCCTACAGTACTAAAAATGCATCCTGCTCACCCTCTGATGTATTCCTTTTATCTGGAATACTCCTTTCTCATTTAAATCCACCCAAATATTCTTAATTCTTCATTCACTCTATATTCATTAAGGGCTGATGCTAAGTCCTGGGGGTAAAAAGCTTAACAAGGCATAGTACTTGCTCTCAAGGAGCAAACGGTCCACGTCCAAGTTTCAAATTTTGGCATCCTGGAACACTGTCGTGAAGATTTGGAAATTATATTGAGGCAGTGAAATAATAATGAATGTCAAGGTTGATTAGCAATGTCTGCCACATGTGTAGCAGTTAGTGCTGGCAGGCATGCCATGTATTTGCCATCCCAGGCACCAGCTTAATTTCTACCTCTTTAATAAAAGTTTCCTACTCCCAACCCCAGGCTCCAGTCCTTAATACTATCACTCTTCTATTCTCTTACCATTTAGCACTAGACTATATGGTCTTAACATTGTTAAGTTTGCCGTGCATCACAGAATCTCAAAATCAGATTACACTGGAAATAAGTGAGGTCATTCTAGTTCCAATACTGTGAGTAAAGCTCCTCTTGAATCCAGGTTGGATCCAGGAAAAGCTGCCGTGAGCTTTGAGAACCACAGCCGCATCAAGCCCAGCAAGATCACACCTCACCACATGGCTCAGAGCGCAACTCTGGAAGCTAGTAAAGGTGAGCAATCACAACCACAATCTTTCGGTAAATGCCATACTCATAGCTCCACCACAATTTTTTTTTTATCCTTTTTATAAATAACAAAAAAGATTGTGCTATGGGGCGGCACCTGTGGCTCAAAGGAGTAGGGCGCCAGCCCCATATGCCGGATGGTGGCAGGTTCAAACCCAGCCCTGGCCAAAAACTGCAAAAAAAAAAAAGATAGTGCTGTGTAAACTAAAGTAATATTCATTTCAGCTTCCTCGCTCTTCAGAAAGAGAGGTTAAGGATAAAAATTACTTTTAGTTCACAAAAACTAAATGTGAGTAAGTCATTAAGAATGAATGACATAATCCCAAACTAATAATCGCATGCATGGACCACGTATTTATTGAGTTTCTACCATATCTTTAATACTTCACCAAGCACTGTGTATGAAGTTTATAAGTCTTCCTGGAGGCTATAATTTAGCTGCACAGTTAAAGAAAAACATATGATTTTACTAACAAATACTATCAGCCAAGTTAATACCACCTCATTGCTATTAATAACTGAATTGATATCTGGAATTTAGCTGAGAGCCATATTAATATGTGAAGGCTCAAACCCAAACCATTAGGGCTGCTAATACTTGACATGCAATCCCAGATCAATTTCAGGAACACTGTTATTTTTTAAACCACTGAGATGAAATATTCTTGACGCTTTCCCTAGGTGCAAAATACATCTAGAAATATCCATTTCAGATAAATTTAGACCCAATAAATGATATTTTTAGCAATCATAATTTCCACAGATGTGGGCTGAGATTTATGATTAACCCATTATCCAGTTCAAAGCAGAGGAGCAGTTTAAAATCGGAATCATGAAATACGTCTTGATCAACCAAGATGATCAACCAAGTACACTGGATACATTTGGTATATTCAAATTGAATTTGCTGGTAAGATCCCCTTATCCTTGGTCTTTTCTTGTATAACATAGGAATTTTACAGATAATTCGGGCAAATCTTTCCTACTACTAAATCACTCCAGCAACATTTTAAATTACCAAGATGAATCATAAAATCAAGTGTTTTTTTTTAAAGCATAATTATTCAGATTATTATTTCAATCCTCCATTTCAGTTTGGCTGTGAAGATATGGCCTTAAAAGACTTCCCATCCAACAACAGCTATAAAAAAAATTTCACTGGAAAGCTGCAGGGCCAGCCCAGCACATCTGAATGCCCCTTGAGGTCTTTATGTGATCAGGTAGATGAACAGAATACACAAATGCATAAAATTCATGATCTGGGGATTAATCATTTGGTTTAGCAGAATATCCATATTTTAGAAATCTATTCTCCTATCTTATAAGTATTCATTTTAGGATTTAAAATAAAGAAAATTCCTTCAGGGTAGTTATGATGTTCTGATTTACATCTAACTTTTGAAGAACTGTATCAGCTAAAAATGGAATATTTTCAATAGCTTTTTATTCCAAGATTGCTGCTCTAAAACTTTCTCCTAGCTAAATTACCTATATAGCTCAAGAGGAAGCTGGGCTGTGGTTAAACCTAGATAGACTATCTCCACTGTCCTAATTCCCCCAAACAATTCCCAATTCTCCCCTTCACTGTCCACTGGAAGGCTTGGTGAAAGAGAAGATAGCACCATATAAAATTACCCCCTAGGTACTCTTTAATAAAGAATCACTCTACAGTAAGAGTCACTGAGCAACTTCCAATGGCACAAGCTACAAATAGGACCTCATCCCTCCCCAATCTTTGTCTTTTTCTTTAAACAAGGAAACCTTATGTTAATGGAGGGATTATTGAAAGAGTATTCTGTAAGCCCATGAAAGCCACTTCACAGACTGTACAGAAAGCAGAGCTCTATGAAGGGTACAATGGAGTCAACTCATCTTTTTCAAAAGCTCAGCATCAGTCTTAAAGAGAACTTATATGGCTCCAATTTCTAGGCCTCTGTTAATACACAATGAACCCCTACTCATACCACTGCAAGGCTGTGGCACACACATACTCAGAAGCCAGTTTACTGCTAGAGAATCATCATATTGAAAACCAGAATTTAACCTTGACATTGGATTAAATAATTTATCTTTGCAGACTATTCAACAGTTTCATCTACTAATTCAGAAAGGTTTTCTTCTCACTGACATATCTGAAACAGGTACCTTTAAAATAAAATGCCTAAAAAAATAATCACAGAAATCAAAATTTGACAAAAAATATACATTAAATAAATACTAATGATCTCTGTAGAATCACAATATACTGCTGATTGCAAAAAAGGGGGGCGGGAGAGGAAAGAGGCATATTTACCAGAAAATTTGAAAAATGTGGAGATTGAGTTATTGAAAAAAACATTCTAGTCAATGCAGATACAGCAAACTATACTCAAAATTAACACTTTTAACAGTGCATTTGAGCTACACAACCACAGGTGCCACCATGCACACACACTGTGCCACCACGCATATCCCCTGCAGTTGTACTCAAAGAGGCCCATACACAGAACAGTGTGATCAATGTCTCCTAGAGCTGCACAAGTTGTTGGTGTGTTTTTGATAATGCAAAAGGTGCCCTGGAATTCTTCAATGTCTCTAAATTATTGCTGTCAAATATTATCATTTTAGCATATGTAAGAAGTCTAGATATTGAATGACTCTTTTGGAGTCTACTAGTTAATTTCTTACACTAAAATAAGCTGATTATAAATTTGTATCTGGAATGAGCATTTACTCAACAGGCTAAATACACTGAAATTAGTTTTTCTTTAGTATTTTAAATTATGTAAATGGAAATACAAATTTAACAGAAAACCCACATATGTATTTTCTAGAGATGGCCAGGAGTTAAATCTACTCTTTCCCTAGTAGTTTCTATTGTATATGGGCAAAGGCTTTAAGTAAGCCAGTTATAGAAACCCTCAAAGTAATACCAGTTTTCATCAAGGAAAGAAATTTAGCTTCAATCTGCCAAAAAGGAAAGATGAGGTGCAAGACACCTCCAATACCAGTTCTTAACAAAAATAACTGAAACATTTTTTTTTTTACATTAATATGTGCAAAGACTTTTAAGAGCTCTGACTTTCCAAAAAAAGAGAATTGCTAGAAAGTTACTCGGAATCACCCACAGACAATAACTTTTCAGTGGTTTCATTTCAGGCAATGGGCTTGTGCCAAAAGGGACTGACATCTTGATGAAAGGATCTCCAAAAAGTTGTGAGAATTTTTTCATGAGTAAAAATCTTTCCAAGAGCAACAAGTTGTGATTCTGCCACCATACAGAAACAACTGTAAGAAATTAACATGTAATAATAATTTGCACTTGCTTCTCTGTATTCATGTGGTTCCAACTTCCATTCTCAGCTTTGGCATGTATATGTGCCTTCTATAAAACTCACTCTGCTGATTGCTACAGAACTATTATCTTAGTCTTTAGGCCTGATCTACAGGGCTAGTTTTAGCACAGCCCACGGCTGTATTTATGTTTAACCAAACTGGTCACCTGACATACTGCAACATACATGAACCTTCGTGATCTATGTGATAGAGAATGGTAAGGTTCTGGGATTAAAAGCTAGGAGACAAGACCATGTGGTCAGTCAGTCACAGCAAAAGATAATTAAAGTAAACACGAATACTTTGTACCATTCCATTTTATTACCATTCTATTAGTCTATGACAAGGGCTAATAGGAATTTAATATGAAGTTTGGAATCATCAGCATAAAACCCATTGATTAGCTTAATTTTACATCCACTTCTTTTGTCTTCCTGCCTTAAGTTCCTTAATTTGATCATTATCAAACTAGGTCCATGCAAGACCTACTTTATGTGGTGCTTTGATACGCACTTGATGAAATGACAGGTGAGACATATATAAAAAATAAAATGCCTACTTGTTCATAAAAGTCAATCTGAGCTCATTTAATTGCTTCTGATTCATTTTTCTCCTTGCAAATTTATACTTGGGTTGTTCTCAAAGAAAACATCAAATATATCAGATTCAATTTTCATTTATTAAATTCTACCCTGATGTAAAAAAAGAAAACTCACACTAAATTTGGAAATCACACATTATTTAAGTGGCAAAGAGGTGTTTTAGAGAGTATGAACACAGGCAGTAGAACGTACTGTACTTCCCTAAAAAGTTTTATGACATTTCTATTATTTTTTTTTCAGTTCAACCTTTTTTCCAAAGAGGAAAGTTTTCAGAGAAAATAAATATACTTATTCAGTTGCTTTTCATGTATATTCCTTCTACTCATTTAATTGGTGGCCTAATACTAACTACCTTCTCTGTAGATCATAATCCTTGTCAGAAAGAGCTGCACTTTTTTTATTTAGAGACTCACAGGCTTGACTTCTAAAACGGGGTAGGTTATGTCTCATAAATGCAGGTCTAAACAAAGAAAACGTTAACACTAACTATACTGGGATATAATCCATGGGGTATGTTAATGTAGAGATTGGTGCTTTTCATCTCTATTGCTCTTAAGGATGCCCATACAGTAGCAGTTTGATTAGCTGGACAGACTCCTAATTGGGGGATAAGTCCTGGACCTCTCTAAGACCCACTGCTTTGAGTCCGGCTGCCGTCACCGGGTCCACGCATGTCACAGCACATCACTCTATTCCTAAAGAAAAGAGTACTTTCTGATACTCAAATAACTAACTCTACACTTCTGAAAGAGGAATTTTAGTTTTCTATTTAAAAAAATTCCAAGTCAAAAGATTTAATTCACCACATCCAATTCACATCAATTGCTGTACTGCAAAGCTCCCACATGCTGGAGATAGAACCTTTTAAAGGTCAGATGGGGTAGGAACAATGAAGGGTTGGGGCGGATGAAGGTGGGTGGCTGATAATTTCTATGTAATAAAGACTGATACGAAGTACTGAGAATTGCTCTGATGACCAGTTCTTACCATTTTGAGAATCTTAGTCTTGGGCTCCTATTCTCCCTCTTCAGTCCAGGGAGACCAACCTGCAAAATACGTTTAAATACAGTAGACACATCACCTCACCACAGGTCAGCAATGAAAACGACTTCTTTAGAGGTTACAAAGAACCATTTTCTGTGGTTTAGGTAAGTTACATGCAAATGATCGTAACCACTCTGAAAGAGCTTCCCAAGTGGTCTATAGGCTTAAACAAGGGACAAAGGAATCCCTGGTACTTGGCTTTGCAGAGTCCTGGGCTATTCTTGGTGTTTGGTTTGTCTTTAAATTGCAGGAGTTCAAAAGGTTTAGCAACTGAAAAGTAGAACCAAGTGATAAAAATAGATTGTTTTCTGGCTGCTCTTTGTTCCCAGACATACTACTGGCGGTATATTTGCAATCAAGACGACAGAATAGGAACCAGCCTTCCACCGTGTAGTGTAATGCCTCAGAGTGGATATTTTTGGAAATGGCACTGCATTACATAACCTTCTGTGTTTAAAAAAAAAAAAAAAACCTACACGGGCGGGGGGTGGGGGGTGAGGGGGTGGGAGGTCCAGAATATACACCATTATGTCCTTCTCCCTAAATCAAATAAACATTAATGTACATGCTGCAGTGATTTGCCCTCAGCCTTCATGTCAACAGAACACAGCTCTTTTGTTAACACAGTTATGACAAAAATTAAGATGAATGGAGAAACTAAAAGTTCTCTAAAAGGGTATCATAAGCTCTTAGAGTTTTCCTATGTTATTATAGATACATGTAAATGCAAATCAGGTTATTACCCTCACCAAGAAGAAAGAAAGCAGTCATTTATTTTTAAGCTCCCTCCCCCCAAAGTTCAACTGCTTTATTAAAAAATGCAGGAAAAAAGTGTTGCAAGATCTAATGCATGAAAAGACAGACCCTCGGCGGCGGCGGCACTGAAAGGAGCAATCAAGTGCAAGGATGGAGGGGCACAAATTCATTCCACAAAGCGGGGGTGGGGCCTTGCACGCACCAAAGTGCATTGAATGCAAAGAAACAAAACAGTTTCTAACAATTCTTTAGGAGCAAGAAGAACAAAATTAATCACACCAACAAGCAAAAAAACCCCACCCCTTCCCAAAAGAATTCATTTCTCCCTCTTAACTTGTGCATTTTAGAAAAAGCCCAAGTTAAATTCCAGTCTTAATGCAGCAAGACGAAAATGCCAGAATTTCTCCAGCTCTTTAAAATTTAGAAGGAAGAAGCATGAACTCTGCAGGGTTGAAGGGTCCAGCCAAGAGCAACGGCAAGGAACCAACACAAAAGAGAAAGCCGCGCTCCCCGCCGGGGGATAGGAAGGGCACATACTTACAGACAAAAGCCCCGCTCCCCGTTCACTCTCTCTCCTCTCTACACCTGAAACACAAATGTGGATGAAAAAGGGCATCATGCTAGAAAGACAGATGGGGGAGTGGGGAGAGGGAGGCGGAGGGGGAGGGGAAAGGGGTGGAGGAAGAAGAGGGAGGAGGCAGGAGGGGGAAGGGAAACAAAACCCAAACCGGCTTCACTTCCAAGAAGTGCAGCCTTGGAAAAGAAGGAGGGGAAGAGCTCCCTGCCTCGCGCGCGCTCTCTCCAAGAGTGTGTGTGTGTGTGTGTCTCCTTCCCTAAGAGTCACTCTCTTCCTCCCTCTCTCTCCCGCTGGTGTGCTAGTGAACAATGAGCTAATTCTGATGGAGCTGGCGCGGAGCCAGGGCCCCAGCCTTGCTGCCACTGTGCAGCCGCCTAGGAGCCAGACTGCTTACTCGGCAGGAATCGGCGGCTCGGGCCCCGTCAGCGGGCGGCCAACGCGCGCGCGCGCCCCGGCACTCCGCACCCGCACCGCGCCCCGGGACGCCGCTCCCCGCGCCGCCCCCACTGCGCCGCGCCGGTCCCCGGGGACAAAGGGGATCCGCAGGTCCGCGGGCCGCCCCGGCCCCGCCCCGGTGTCCGGCGCGCACGAACCCCGGGCCTGCCTCCTCCGCCCCCGGCGAGCTTCTCCGCCTCGACGTGCGGTTGCTTTTCAGACAAATAAGGAGGCGGAGGAGGCGGTTTGGGGGCGCGCCAGGCGCGAAGGCGGCCAGGGTGCTGCACAGCCCGGCGGCCAGCCAGGGCCGCGGGGAGAGGCGGCGCGGCCCGTACTGTAATAATAAACCTGCAGCAGAGGGCATCTGAGGGAAAGAGGACGGCGACGGGCGGCAGCCGCCTTCCCTTTTATGTGCCTGTCCTGAGCGCAGCAGAAAATGGTGCCCGCGGCGGCGCGGAGCCGCACTCGGACACACAAAGAGCCCGCGCCGCGCCGTGTGCGCACCGCCCGGGCCCGCCGCCAGCCTGGGGACGCGCGCCCCGCTCCCGCCCGCGGGGAAGCCCGGGGCGGGCAGCACCCCCAGGCCGGGCGGCGAGGCCCTGTGGCTGTGCGTGCACACACACGCACATGCACAGGGTCACACGCGCGCACACGAAGCGGGAGCCGCGGCCTGGCAGGGGGATCGGCCGGAGACTTACTCTCCTGGGCTTCCTTCTCCTTCCCTGAAGGATTTAACGCGTTCCCCACCGCCTGCCCCTTTGACGTTTTACTTTTTTAAATTGAGAATTGCTTTAAAAAATAAAGTGCCTTGCCAGTTCTGGTTTTTGAAAATCTATAGTTTCGTAGTAATGTAATAGCTCAAAATTTTGCAACAAACTCAAACAACCTGGTTTTGTTGCCAACAAAGCCGGGTATCATTTTATGGTAACTGTCAGATGTTGGAGGAGCAGATTATTTCCTAATTAAACTGCTTTGCCAAGAAAAAAAAAAAACACGTAGGATCATAATGTCTTTTAAATTTGCTATCCACATTTTACCCAGGATCAATGAAAGCAATGTTTTCTATTGTAACAAAGAAAATAAGACCAATTTACAGAATTCAGTTCTTAAACATATGTTTACAGACTGTCTTATTTTTTAGATTTAAATATATCATGTACAAAAATAGAAAACCTTAAAAAGCAGTACTTTACACTCACAAATCTAAAAGAATACATTAAGTTCTCCGCGAGCATGTTCTGGGACTGTGGATTTCCTTTCAAACTACCAAAGCCACTGTAGCAACCAATGTGTTAGGCTGCACTGGGTATGGTATTGAAGGAGCTGGCTAAGAGTGTTCCTGAATTACTACTCTAAGATATCAATCATTTTCCTGTAAAAAAAAAAAACTTATTTGAGAGCCATGGCTAAGAACAAAGGGAAAAAATAAAATTCAACAGATTTCCTGATGCCTTCACTTCCAGTGCTCACCTGCCAGGGAAGTGCTGGAAGGAAGGTGTAAGGAGCAGGCTGGGGTAGGACAGGGGGGCGGCCTAGGGGCTTGTTCTGCGCGTCTGAAACCCAGACAAGCCGGTTAGGGGCACCTCAACAATGAGATCTTTGGTGTTCACCTGAAAATTCAGGTTGGACAGTAAAGCCAAGGCCGTACCACCACATCAAAGGTACCAAAAATCGACCCCAGGGTTCTGCAACACCTATACACATATACACACAGGGACTTCAGTGTGTATGCAAAACATACAATGTCCTTTCAAAATACAGGGAAACATAGGATTTAGTCAATGTTAATTTTTCTTCATTGCAAACATAGACCATCAGGTGACAGATTTTTTTTTTTTGAGACAGAGCCTCAAACTATGGCCCTGGGTAGAGTACCGAGGTGTCACAGCTCACAGCAACCTCCAACTCCTGGGCTTAAGGGATTCTCTTGCCTCAGCCTCCCAAGTAGCTGGGACTACAGGCGCCTGACACAACACCCAGCTATCTTTTTGTTGCAATTTGGCCAGGGCTGGTTTGAACCCGCCACCCTCGGTGTATGGGGCCAGCGCCCTAATCACTGAGCCACAGGTGCGGCCCAGGTGACAGATTTTTAAGAAATAAACACTGAGTATTTCAACCTATTCATCTGTTGTGCTCTAGAAAACACTTATAATCCGATGATCCAAGAAGCATTCTTGAGTCACTTCTAGGAGCAGCAGAAACTGTAGCATTCGCTGTTTAGGATCCTCTCTGTGGCCCTGCTCGGCCCCACTCCAACCTATCCTGCAGGTTGTGCAATAGACCCACTCTCCTAAAATTCCTTCTGATGCATTGCAGAATAAAGGCACAATGTGACCACAGTCTAACTTTCTAGCCTTCTCATCCATCTCTCTCCCAATCATGGAATGTCAGTCCTTCACATCAGTCTGATTGATTACTTAGGGCACATATTTATCCCTGGACCGTTAATAGTCAAGAAGCAAAGCCACTGAAGATTGACTTAAACCAAGATGTCTCAGCTGTTCAGTGATACTGACATCTGGGACTGAATAATTCTTTGATGGGGTGGGGGTAGAAGGGCATTGTCCAGTTCCTTGTGGGATATTTATTTAACAGCATCTCTGTCCTCTCCCCTTTGGATACCAGTAGCATATATCAGGTATTACACCAACACACGTTGTCCAGACACTGCCCAAGGCTCTGGAGTTGGGGACATGGAGTGGTAGAGAGACACCTCTGGCTGAGAACCACTGGCTTAAACAGTCAGATTCGTTTCTTGGCATGGAAACAGGTAGCTTCACTTGAGTCACTTGAACTGCATGGAAGATTTCAGAGACCTCCTGAACCAAATCAGTATTTTCTAAGAGAAAAGGAAAAGGAAGTAGGCAGTGTCCTTATCTTCATGGACTTGTAGTCTAAGGGTGAAGGGGTGGAGAGACAGCCGAAGTGAGGAGCAGTGTGATAATAACAATTGCAGAGTTCTGAACAGGGGTGCACTGTGGGCACAAAGGCTCCTTTCCAAACCACACCAGAGTTTCAAAGAGTTTCCTAAGGGTGGTGATACCTGACTGAATTTGTGAAGTATGAGCAAGAGTCAGAAATTGAAGGAGGAGGAAAGGAGTGGGAGAGGGGCACAGAGGCAGGGCAGACTCTGAGCTAAGGAATCTGAGTGGTGACTGATGACATCAGATGATAAGAGAAGGTTAGACCCCTGGGTCAGAGTGGGACACTTGTGTCTTGCCCTTAGCAAGTATACCCAAGAATATCCCATCCAGAGTATTTGGTCAAAAAGAGAAGACACACTTTTGATTCAAAGTACTTTGTTCTCTGGCATTTCCTGGTATAGCCAAATATATCTCAAGTATACATTCCTGCAACTCTACTTTCACTTTCAGTTTTGTCACTGCTTAGAGAACCTGTTCCAATAATTTGAGTTTTAGGTGAAAGGCTATGTGGGAAAGTGTGTAGAGTCAGCTTGAGGTGACCTTGGATAAATGATTTAATCTTTTAGTCTCAGTTTATCTTTCAATTGGGGTTTATTCCACAGTACCCACGTGCCTTATTATGTAAAATTGGACACATAAGTTAGAGTTATACGTGTATATATATGGTAGCAGGAGGTATTACAGATAGCTTTATAGGATAAAATTTCCATGGTGTTTCCTGGCCTGCCTCTCCTTCTGGCCTCATCTCCTGCCCCTCCCTGGTCAGGCTGAATGATCGCTGCTCCCCAGTGAGTCACAGTGCTGCACAAGCCAGAGCCTTTTCACTGGCTATCCCCAATGCTGGAATGCCTCTTTCCCCCTTCTTCAATTTGCTAACTCTTGCACCTCTTTTAAAAATTCAGTTTAGGAATTACCTCCTTTAAGAAATTTTCTTTATGTATATAGGCTATGATTAAGGAAAGAGAGAGAGAGAGAGAGAAGGAAGGAAGGAAGGAAGGAAGGAAGGAAGGAAGGAAGGAAGGAAGGAGGGAGGGAGGGAGGGAGGGAGGGAGGGAGGGAGGGAGGGAGGGAGAGAGAGAGAGAGAGAGAGAGAGAGAGAAAGAAAGAAAGGAAGAAAGAAAGAAAGAAAGAAAGCAAGAAAAGAAAGAAAGAAAAGAAAGAAAGAAAGAAAGAAAGAGCCTTTGGCTCAAGGAGTAGGGCGCTGGTCCCATATGCAGGCAGTGGCAGGTTCAAACCTAGCCCCAGCCAAAAACCAAAAAAAAAAAAAAAGAGAGAGAGAAAGAAGGAAAGAGAAAAAGAAATTTTCTTTGAATCCGTGATCAGTTTTGGAAGGAGCCTGTGTTCAGAATGCTCCCTGTGAGGAAATCTATGCATGTCCTTATCCCTCTGCAGCATCATTTTAACTTTGTTTCAGTCTTCACCACCAGACTATAAATTCCATGAAGCAACAGACTGTAGTAGACATTGTTGATTGTTTACCTTACATTGATTGTCACTTTCCTCTTCTTTAATGAAACTCTGATTTTACCCTGGTCTCCACCCCTACCCAAGATCCAGGGAAGGTGATCCTGAGGAGTAGATCTTCATCATTGTAGCAAATACTGAATTATTTGGATCTGAAAATGATCTGGGGATGCATTTAACCTAAATTTAACCAGTCAGACTGAAGAGAATTATATTGCATGTTTAAGAAATTTGAATGCTATTCTTAAGGCAGTACAAAACTATTGAAGAAATTTAATCTGAAAGTGACACGACAAGATTTTTTTTTTCCAAGAAAGATTATTCTGGGAGCAAATTGGAGGATGGATTTGAGTGGGGAGAAAGAAGAGAATTGAGGAGGTAAGATCAATTAGATTATCAGAGTAATCCAAGTGAGTAATTATGAATGGCCCAAAGTAACATAGAGACCAATGGAAAGAGAAAGAGGAAAGGGATTCAAGTTACATGATGGGGGTAGAATTGCAGGAGTCATTACAGGTCCATAGAGCATGGGAGATTAGCTGGAGATAAGAATCTAAGGTGATTCCAAACTTCTGGCTTTGTGACTGCGTAGATGATGATGGCCTTTCTTGAAACAGAAAATACAGAAAGAAAAGTGGATTTGGAAGTTGGTAACGATTTCATTTGTATACCCAGTGAATGCAGAGCTCACATATTCATTTTCCAACAGCTAACCTTGTATAATATTCTTATCACCATCCCTCTTTTCTTCTTGGTACATGCTGAATTGTGCCCCTCCCCAAATTAATATGCTAAAGTCCTAACCCTCAGGATCTCAGATTGAAACTGCATCTGGAGATAGGGTTTTTAAAAAGGTAATTAAAATAAAATGAGGTCATATGCTTGGGCCCTGATCTGCTGTGACCGGTGTCCTTCTAAGAAGAAGAGGTTAGGACACACACAAAGATAAGACCACAGGAAGACACTGCCCCTAAGCCAAGGAGACAGGCTCCACAAGATACCAACCCTGGTATCTGTTTTCTGAGTCTAAAACTGTAAGCAAATAAATGTTTGTTAAGTCACCTAGTCTGCTATGGCAGCCCCAGCAAGCTAATATGCTTTCCTTGCACCCAACATGTAGAAGAGTAAGGGATCTGTAATGTTCTGTTTCTTAGGAGATTTAGGATATTGTACAATGGAAAGTCTAAGAAGGAGCCTGAAGCTGAAGAAATGATATGTCCACCAAAAGGAAGGCCTTATCCAAACCCACAGGTCACTTCAATATATATATGAAAGTTGAAGTCGTGGAGACTCAGCTAAAATCCATTGCTCATTTTTCTCAGAACAGCATTCCAAAACACATAAAGGAAGGGAACTCATTTACAATTGACCCTGTCCACTTGCAAGTTTCCAGCTGTATTTACACAGCTGCTGAAGGCAACAGAGACGAGAGATTCTCTACTGCACCTCCGAGAAACCCACACTGAGAGTACGTTCAGAAAATTGCCTTCATGTTAGAGAGGCCAAAAGTCTCGGGAAGGAACTGAACCACTGAAAATAGGTGTCAACTTAGCCAAATGTGAAATACGAATGCAAAAGTGAACACAGGAGGACTTACAAATACATCGCTCTATACAATGTGATGCTGAGCAGAGCATTTAAAAGATAAAGGACAAATGTAAGAAGTGAGGAACTTTTTGAAAATTATGGTGCTCGCAATCTTGTATTTCATCCAACATCTGAAAAATTGAAAATCCCTGGAAAAGTCAAATTAGTCCTCCTGGAGGTGAAGAGCAAGGAGGCTGTTGCAGAAACAGAGATAAATGGAAAGAATGTCTCAAAGGAAGATAGATCCAGATTATCCTACCACGCAAAACAGACCATATGAAACACATTTAAAAATCATCCTTCTGCTTGCCTTAAAATTGATCTGCACCATGGTGTAAAACTTTAAAAATAATACTGGTGGTTAATGCTGTTCCAAAACAAGTTTCCAAAAAAAAGGAAATTATTTTAAAATGTGTGTGTGTGTGTGTGTTAATTCAATTGCTTTAACAAAGAAGAATGTTCTTATTCTCCTGGGAAAATTTTGAATTTTACAACTGAATAAAGTAGTAAGTGGATATTTTCCATAACACTGGAGAAATGCAGACATGTGTTCTAAGACCCAGTAAAACTTACTATTTTGTTACAGCAAGGTAGTGCTGGTCTTATCAACCAAGAGGTGGATTAACTAAAAATACCTTTTGATTAATCCCCTGACATGGTGCCATGGTTTAAACAAAATTCTGTAGATACTATAATCTTAATTTGAAATTAAGTCAAGCACCTTGAGAGCTGGGCAAAGTTCTGTCCTATCATAGTGGACTGAGCCTCAGACCCATCCTAGGATTCAACAGAGCTTGAGTACACAGGGTTACAGTTTCCGGCACTCCTATGAAGGCACCTTCTTCACCTGACCACCAGATGTGGAGCTGCTTCCGTGTTCAGCCAGAATTGGAAAGAGAAGGAAATTGTCCAAAGAAAGAAAGAACTGATTGGAAGGTAAAGATTCTTTATGTTTAGAATAAGGTTAAAGGAAGGAAGGGAAGGAGAAAGGGAAAGACTGAGGTCCTTCTTTTCAAATGTTAGGGTAATTCACCTCCTTTCCTTGTAATAATACTCAAGAAGCCTACTAAAAACTTTAGTCATTAGACATTATGGACTCCTGGAATTCCTGGATATATGCATATAGGATAATGAAGGCATTTGTATTAACAATAGTAATATCACATGTTTGTTGTACTCTTTTCCAAGCTGTAAAAATCCTTCAATATGTATCTCACAAGCTAAGATTTTCTTTTTCTTTTTTTCCTTTTTTTTTGAGACAGAATCTCACTCAGTTGCCCTGGGATTGAGTGTTGTGGTGTAATATCTCACAACATCCTCAAACTCTTGGGCTCAAGCAATCCTTCTTGTCTCTGTCTCCTGCGTAGTTGGGACTAAAGGGGCTGGCCACAATGCCCAGCTAATTTTTCTATTTTTGGTAGCAATAGGGTCTCACTTTGCTCAGGCTGGTCTTGAACTCCTGAGCTCAGGTGATCCACCCCCTCAGCCTCCTAGAGTGCTAAGATTACAGGCGTGAGGCACCAGCTCTGGTGAAAAAGATTTGCTTACTTCTCTTTAATAGATGAGGGAAGAGAGGTGGAAAAATGAAGGGAGTGGCTTAGGATCACAGCTCTTGTTGGTAATGCTTAGTGGACTGTCTAAATCATGACTAGGCTACATTGCTTTTCACCATAAGCTCTCACTTCCCAGAAAATTGCATTTAAAATAATCATCCTCCAGGTGCAAGTACTGTCGGCTCCAGGACCATATAGTCCTGTATCAATCCTGTGACACAAGTGTCATCAGCATTTTCATAGGTGAAAAACTGAGGTAGAGAGAGGTGAAGCCACCAAATTACTTAAAACAGTGTAAGCAGTGGGGCTGGGACTTGAACCCAGGAAGTCTGGCTCTAGAATCCTGTCCCTTACCCATCATGCTCTTGTACCTCCCTTACTGTGCCTGAAAGTGCAGGAACTTGCAGGTCTGGTGGGCGTGATTAGGCCTTGCTCCTTATCTTCTCTTAATTTCTTAGTTTCACTCTCTGGTTTCTTCTCTGACCACTCCTTCGTGATTTTTTTTTTTTTTTTTTACAGATCATATTCCTTTTACTACTCCATAAATTCTGATATCTTCCATGAATGAGATGGTTCTGCAGGCAGAAACAATTTGTAAAAATGGCTCCTAAACCAGCTTGTGATTTCCTTGAGGTAATTAACTTATTTCACAGATAGTTCTGAATCACACCATTTGCCAGCTACTCCACCGAATACTGGTAAAGTCATATTATCAAAAAGCAGAACTGAAAAACTCAGATTGCCTTTCCCCACTGCACGCACATGTACACTCACTCAGAGACCTGTCTCTGATCTGTCCTTTCAACAGCGCCCGGGTTTTATAACTTCATTTTGATTGAGGTGCTACATATAGCCTTTTTCTTTTTCCTTAACTCCCTCTTCCACTGGTCCCCGATTTGTGTTAATCCTATATTTTAAAGGGGATCCTTTGAGCCTGAGCTCAAGCATTACCTCCTATATAAAGCTTCCCTGATGGCCTCGATCACTCCCTAGGGCACCATTCATTTCTCTTCACCAAATACTAATGGAACATCTACAAGGCAAAGTGGTCAGCACTGGAGTTAGAGCCGTGGACAAGACAGTCCCAGGTACCATCCTAATGGAACTTAATTCTACAATTACAATCACAAATTCTAGACACAAGTGAACAAATTAGGAAGCAAGCCATTTCAGATAGAAAAAAATTTTTTAAAGAGACTAATGTGGCAAGGATTGCCTGGGGTGGCGGGGGCAGGGTGAGAGAAGAGGCATTCAGGGAAAGCCTCTTGAGTCAACACTTGAGCTGAAACCTGAATGAGGAAGAACCAATAATTGAAAGATACAGAGATGGGGAATGAATATTCCTATCAGAAGAAGGTAAGAGCACAGGTACTCAGGCAGGAATCCGAGGCGTTCAAGATAAGAAGATGTAAAATCTGAGACTTCACATCTTTTATGTTTACCTTGATAGAGCTGGAACATATTCTTAGTAAAGTATCTCAAGAAGGGGGGAAAAATTATCCAATGTACTCAATACTATTATGAAATCAATATATAAACACTTACAAATTCATATGAATGATAAAACACAAATATAGTCCAGAAAGCAAGAGAGGAGAGGAGGGGGAGGGGAGGGGAAGGGGGCATCTGGAGGGATCTCACCTAATGTGCACAAGGCAAGGGTACATTTCAAAACAACTAAGAGTTATATTAGAAATGTCTTACCACAAAAAATAAGTAAGTGAGGGGATGGTTTTGTTAATCAGTTTGATTTAAGCATTCCACATTGTATCATCACATCGTACCTCATAAATGTGTACAGTCATGATTTAATAAAAATTAAGTTAAAAAAAGATAAGAAGAGTGTGATTGAGATCTCAGGACCAGAGTATAATGAGCAACGGAAAAGAGCAATAAAGAGAAGATGAGAAAGTCAGACATTTTTCTAGTTTGGTACACATTGTCCCTATTTTAAAGCTTGTGCTGGTTTGTTGTCCTTATCACCACACTTTGGGGATTTTTTTTTTTTTTTTAAGACATAGTCTCACTTTGTCTCCCTTGGTGGAGTGCCATGGAGTCATAGCTCACAGCAACCTCAAACTCTTGACCTCAAGTGATCCTCTTGTCTCAGTTTTTCTGTTTTTAGTAGAGACTGGGTCTTGCTCTTGCTCAGGCTAGTCTCAAATTCCTGAGCTCAAGCACTCCACCCACCTCAGCCTCCCAGAGTGCTGGGATTACAGGAGTGAGCCACAGTGCCCAGCAACCTTGGGGATATTTTTGATTTTTATACTCCTTATGTCTGACACAAAACCTGGTTCAAAGTAGGTAAAATACCTGTTTAATATTTCATTGTATAAATATGAAAGAATTCATGTTTTTCTTCTTTAAGAAAAGTTGACAATGGCTAAATTGGCTCAAGATATTGAGGTTTTATTGACTCTTTAATAAATTAAGCCAATATTCAATTTTAAAGATACATAGAATTTGGGGAGAACTATAAAAGGGAGCTATAATTTCTCTCTTTAGGTCATAAAAGCAGTTTCTTAATTCTAGAATTCATTTAAAGTGTTGGAATTAGTTTTCTTAATCCTCAACCACACCAAACTCAAGCTTGATTTAGTACCAAAGTTGAAATTAAGTTGATGCTAACTTGACTAGACTTTAGGAAGAAAAATAATGAATTCTTTCTAATTTCCCCTCCCAGAGCAACCAAGAGAGGAGGCACTCTAGCTTGATTTCAATGAGGTCTTTCAAAATGTTTTCCACGGTTCATACACAGAAACTTTCTCTCAAGAAACAAACTTCAATATAGAAACTTTGTTTTCTCCTGAAGGATGAAGTGTTCAAACTTATTCTTATCATTCACTTTAATATATTTTGTAATTTTTCCCTACAGTAGTTAGAAGAATTACACGGATGCTTCCTTTGGAAATAATAAAATGATGTAAGATGCTTTTGCACAGTAGTTAAAGACCTGAGTGATGGGAGGGAAGAACAAAGGAGCAGGTACGTTTAGGAAGTGCTGCATTAAGCATTCTCACCTGTACGCTCTCCCTTAAACTTGACAAGTTCTTGGAGTTAGGCATTCTTTCTTTCATTTTAACAGGTCTGTTATTGCTGAGTAAACACTCTGCCAGAGAGCGCACACAGTTAGTAAAAGGCACGGATAAGATTTGAAAGTGAAACAGTCTGACCAGAGGTTTCATGGTCTTTTACATATACATACTGTAGTGTGTGTATATATAGTATACATATGTAAGGTATGCGTGTATATATATATACACACAGAACTGAACATTTATATATATTTAAATATATATACCACTACAATGTTTAGAAGCTAGATTTTATTATGCTATCAAAATGTAGTATGTCCTTGTACCTTGTATGGGTCAATAAAAATAAAATGCACTATTTCCCTATCCTAATGCAAATCAAAATTGTAACAAAGTCCCTAAGAACATTCCTTATGACTTCAATTTTAGCTAAAGAATTGACATAAAAGAATTGCAATTACAGAATGATTTTTAACAATTTGTTAAAGTCACTTAGGTGACTAGCTGTTATGAGCGCCACTATGAAATATTTTCATTAAGAGAAGTTTTAGGGAAAATGTAATTATTACTGGGGTGGGAAGCTGGACTGGAAGGTTTTCCAGAGCCTGTCTGCTTCTAACTCTCTAAAATCCTGTAACTCTAGAGCTTGGAACGTAATTAGTGTGTGAGAATTTACAAGCAAGGTCTTGTACGACTTAAATGCAATTCTATAGTTGCCTTCAAGCTGTGATTTGCAAAATTATATCAATCACAGTTTATTAGGTCAAGGGCTCACTTTTGTGCTCCTAATAAATAAGCAGAGGTGGCTCGGCGCCCATAGCACAGTGGTTACGGAACTAGCCACATACACCAAGGCTGGGAGGTTGGAATCCAGCCCAAGCTAGCTAAACAACAATGACAACTGCAACAAAAAATAGCTGGACATTGTGGCTATCGTAGTCTCAGCTACTTGGAAGGCTGAGGCAGGAGAATCTCTTGATCCCAAGAGTTTGAGGTTGCTGTGAGCTGTGACTCTAACGAGGGCAACGTAATGAGACTCTGTATCAAAAAAGAAAGAAAGAAAATAAGCAGAGGTGAAATAATAGAGGTGTTTGTGGGGTTTTGGTTTTCTTTTTAATTCTTCCATTGTTTTAAAATATAATTTCTTTTTAATATTTGTTAATCCTTCTTTTACTAAATTTATAGAAACCATTTTGAGATTTTCATTATTAGCATGTAAAGCTTTTGTTTAAAAAAGGCAATTACATGTTGACCCAAGAAATATTCTAGTCTCTGAGAGTCTGGAAGTTCAGCTGAAATAATAAAATCGTAGTTTGGTTTAGGTGAGCATCTTATGTACCTGAGAAGCATACTCAGTCTTGCTGAGCTGAAACGAACAGGTGTGCAGCTTCAATTGCAGAACCAAGTTCTCTCCTTCAGCCCCTCCCCAAACATACCCTTATAGATGCTTCTGGTCCCATGGAAACTATAATCATGACCTTGGACCAGGGCAAGCAGTGTGTTTCCTGTGAGAACACAACTGGAATCATTTTTGACTCAGCATCTGAAAGGTGTTATTTTCTTGAAATGTTTCTTTTCATAAGTTTTCTTTATTGTGTATTACAGGAGTTTAATATAAATGATGCTGTGTTTCATAGCATGACAGCTTTGGATTAGGTAGTGTTATCGTGTTACTAATGGTTACTGCTGCTTAGTTTCTCTTAAATAGCAAAATGATGATATTCAACTTGTCTATTTTAGGTTCTGTGTTTATCTGTGTTCAACTGAAGTCAACATAGTCTATTCAGAATTTTAGTATAAGCTACACAAGCTTTCTTCAGCTGTTAAGTGTGTTCATGTGTCATCCATGTCTTTGGCTGCGGGTCCCAACAAACAGTAGAATGTACAAGTCACAGTGTATATAACTTCCTTTATTTTATCTGAGATTATTATGTGGAAATGTGCATACATTTTGCTACATAGTTTGCTTTTCTAAGGCTAAAGTGAGATTTACAGGTGTGTACTTCACCCAGAAAGTGCACAATATACCTGTGCAGTGTACCACCTGATGGGAATTTACCCATCCCCTTCTACCTCTCCCTCCTACTTGAATTTCACTGAGTTTTGCTTCCATAGGAGCATTTAGGCATTGATCAACTAGTTCTGATTTAGTACTGAGTGCATGTGGTATTTGCTTTTCCCTTCTTGTGATTCTTCACATAGGAAAATGGAGTCCAATTCCATCCAGGTTGTTACACAGGATACTATATATCCATATTTTTATGGCTGAATAATATTCCATGGTGAAAGTATACTACAATTTATTGATCAATTCATGTATTGAAGGGCACTTGGATTATTTCCACATCTTTGCCATTGTGGATTGTGCTGCTATAAACATTTGAGTGCAAGTGTCTTTATAATAAATTGTCTTTTTTTCCTCTGGGAAAATACCTAGTAGTGGGGTTGCAGGATCAAATAGTAGGTCTGCTTTTACTTTCATTCAGTTTCTGAGCCTTTCGTTTGTTTTAGATTGTTTTTTTCTTTTTAAGAAACTACTATTTGCTCAGCACAGTACTATGTTCTTGGATTAAAAATGAATCCTTTGCTCAAGGAAGATATAGTCTAGGACAGAGATAGAATCATAAACGTACATAAAAATCCTAGTAAATACTGAATTCCCGCTAACAAATATAACAAAAAATGTATTTAGAGGTTACTAATTGGATCTTGACACCTCTGAAAAAATAGTGGTGACGGAGTGCTATTACGTCACATAACCAAGAAATAGGAGCTAGAATATAATAGTCAAAATCCCTTTGCCCAAGATATTTGAAGATGATTTTTTATTTTACTGAGAATATTTAACAATGAGGATTTATCTTTAATGAAATATATTGGGAGAGTTGGGGATCTGTTGCATTCAGTTGTGCAACAAAGATCAAAAAGAATTTGCCTATTGGTAGATTATAATCAATATTTTCATGCAAAGGTGTATCTTTACTCTCTACAAAGAAGACCCCATTACCGAAAATGAGATTTGAAATCATTGAGGGTTCTTTCTTTACTGCAATGAAATATTTATCTTTTCAAAAATCTAGTGCCTTTTATAGAGTACCTACTATTTCTTACCTCTTTTTAAAAAAAAAACAAAAAACAAAAAAAAACACTGTCAAGTTCAAATTTGGCTTCTGTTATCACAGAGTTCTGTGTATTCTGTCTCTGTATCCCTGTATTGCACACCAATCTTGAGGTGCTTGGGCACCCCCAAGGGTTTAGCTTAAACTAAGAGACACAGAATCATATTCCTGGACCAGCAGACCCTTCAAATCAGGCTGCAGGGAAGATGGCACAAAGCAAGCTTATGCCTTGAATTCTTCTACCCTGATCTTCTGAGGATTCATTCACCACCTGCAAACTCTTAATTCAATCTGTATTCCCAGAATTCAGACTGAAGCCTTAGGATAAAAAAAAAAAAAAAAAATCATTCAATTAATTAGTATTTATTTAGTTTACCTACATTACATGTCCAGCACTGTGCTAGGTGCTGTGGACAAAAGAGAGAGATAGATAAATATAGAAATTTGAGAGAGAGGAAGGGACAGAGGGAGGGAGAGAAGGAAAAAGAAAAATAATAATACAGTAGGCAGAATGATGCCCCCCACCCCAAAGATGTTCATGTCTCAGCTCTTACAAGTTCTGAATATGTTACCTTACATAGCAAAAGGGACTTCGCAAATATAATTAAGGTTACAGACCTTAAAATCGGATGATTCTCCTGGATTATCCAATTGTGCCTACCTAATCACAGGTGGGCTCTTAAAAGAAGAGAAATTCCCTTTATCTGTGGCAAGGAGAAATGCCACAGAAAGGGGAATTCAGAGAGAGTCATAGTGTGGAAACGAGTCAACGCTTTGCTGTGAGTTTGAAGACGGAAGGAACAACGTGACCAGCAATGCGGGTGGCTCAGAGGGGCTCCTGGCCGCCAGCCAGCAAGTAAATGGAGCCCTCCTTATAATGGCAGGGAATTGAATTCTGCCACCAGCCCAAGTGAGCTTGAAGTGGATTCACTGCCAAAACCTCCAGAATGAAGGCAGCCCTGCTAACACCCTGAAGATCCGGCTGAGCCATAGCGCCCTGGACTTCTATGCTGCAGAACCGTATGAAGATAAGGGTGCTGTCTTAACTGCTGCATGTGTAGTAACTTGCTATGGCAGGGATACAACTGATACCGATAATAAATGCCTCTGGCTACAAAGATTCTAATGGCGGAGAAAGCAAGTAAAAGATGTGATAATGTAAAGAGAAATTCTGAAGAATTCCACTACTAGTTTGAGGATTTTTGTTTTGTTTTTGCTTTTCTTTTTTCTTTTTCTTTTTTCCAGGAACAAGCTCTAGCGCTGTTGCCCCAGGCTGGAGTGCAGTTGTGCTATCACAGCTCCCAGCAGCCTCAGACTCCTGGCCTCAAGTGATCCTCCCACCTCAGCCTCCTGAGTAGCTGGGACTGCAGGTGCAGGCCACCGCACTCAGCGTTACTGCTAATAGTTTTAAGCATCTCAGAGATATGACTTTTTAGAACAATACCTTGGGTCCCTTTCTATACTAATCCTCATTTAAGGACATTTTATGAGATATTCAACTTGACTGAGTATTTGGGAAACAGTGTTAAGTGTCTGGCAAACTCTCTGCAACTTGCAGGTAGCAAAAGACACTGATTACCACATACATATATTTTTCCAAAGCTGAGCACATAATCCTAATGCAAAATCTTGCTAAGAATGCAAACCTTTTGCTTTCTTGAGAAAATCGTCCACATAGCAGCCATATTTATGCTCTGTGTGTCTGCCAATAGCTTTCATTCATGCAGGCGTCCTGTCAATTCTCTGTAGTGTATAGCAGAGTGAGATTATTTTTAGTAATCTGGAACTCTCCAGATTTATGGCATAAATTATTTTTACTTATTAGTAACAATTAAGACATACCTTATGGGTGGTGGAAGAAGGATAGACAAGGGCTTTGTAAAATAGACTTTGGAAACGTGATATTAAAAAATATTTCACGGCCAGCGCCTGTGGCTCAAAGGAGTAGGGTGCTGGCCCCATATGCCAGAGGTGGCAGGTTCAAACCCAGCCCTGGCCAAAAACTGCAAAAAAAAATTTTTTTTCTCAGCTTATCCTCTCAACTATTAATAGAAGCAGAAGACAAACAACAATTTGGGTGAAAATATTTGTAACTGATAACACAGAGAATGAACTTAACTTCTTAAGTATAAAATGAGCTCCCCTAAATCAATAAAAGACCAAGAAAATAATAGAATAATGTGCAAAAGATATTGAAAGAGAAGTCACACACACAAAAAAAGACTATGAAAGAACTTGTGACAGCTAAACGGATTGTGGTGGATACCAGGCTCAAATTAATCCAATCAGATTGGCTCTCCAAGAAAAGGGTATTGGCTTGTGGCATTTAGCAACAAGAGTGTTTTTGTTTGTTCGTTTTTTGGTTTGTTTGTTTGTTTTAATTATTTTTTATTAAATCATAACTTTGTACATTGATGCATTTATGGGGTTCAGGGTACTACTTCAATATGCAATGTGAAATGTTTACATTGAACTAAGTAACACATCCATCACAATTATACTCACTTCTTAATAGTTTTGAAATGTACTATTGCGTCATGCACATTAGGTGAGGTCCCTCCAAATACCCTCCCTCCTTCCATATCCCTCCTCCTCCCCTCTCTCTCTCTTCTCTTGTTTTGAGCTCAAATTTTAAATCCAAAATGCTGTTTATGTAACTTTGAATGATCAAAGAAAGAAAAAGCAAAGCTTTTAGATAAATGCCTTTAACTTGTGAAAGGATCGTATCATTTATAAGAGACTTTCAAATTGAAAACATAGAAAACATAATTTATACCTCTAAATTAAGTGAGCAAGTTCAAAACATTTGATGATTTTTTTTGTGTGTCTGTAAATGTGAAGTAAAATAGCCTCAACTATTTCCAGTAGGTATGCATTAGCAGGAACACTTTTGAGAGCAACTTGGTCATATCTATGAAAATTAATAATGCTCAGATCCTTGGGTCCAGCAAATTGACTTTTTATACTTTTTCCTTTAGATAAAGTTGTATGTGTGCAAAATGATTTATGTAAAAGGGTAATGTTTGAAACCAAGCAAATGTTTGGAAACAAGTTACCTTTTTATTAACAGTGTGGGTCAGTTTAAATAAGTCATGGAAAAAATCCATATAATTCTGTGCAGCTGTTAAAAAGAATAAGAAAAAGTGGAACAACTATTTTGAAAACATGTTTGACAACATATGCCTAACTCATGACCCAGGGTACCCTTAGGTATATATTCAAGAGAGAGAGTGCTTATGTCCTCCAAAAGGCACACATGAGTCTGTTTATAGACTCTGCTTTATTCAAAATAGCCTAAAATGGAAACATTCCAGATGTCTATCAACAGGGGAATGAATAAATAAACAAATAACAGTCTGTTCATAGAGTGGAGTAATACACAAAGAATAAACTGAGGGAAACATCAATTTACACAACAACATGGAAAATCACTCTGACATGTTGAGGGAAAAGAAGGATAGTGCTAATATGGTTTCATTTAGAAAGTCCCCAAATAGCCAAAGCTAATTGTAGTGATAGATGGTAGCTAATGGCTCCCTCTTGGGCATAAGGGAACCTTTGGAAGTAATAGGAATGTTCTGTGTCATGATCTGAATGGTGATTACAGAAGTAGATAAATATATACAATTTATCATGTGGTGGACTTACCATGGATGTGTTTTATGCTCTTTCTAATTTGTTACCCTTCAGTGAAAGTGAAACATGGAGAATGAGGAAAAAGTTGCTGAGGCGGAGACAGAAGAGGAAGTAAGGGAGAAGGAGGAATAGGAAGAGGAGGAGCTTGTACCTCCCCACACATGCAAGCTGCAAGCTGGATGGTGAGGCTTAAGTATTTCTCAATGCTTAAGAAATACTTACAACCAGTTTTTCATTTGAAACACAGCACACACAACCTTATTTGCAAGTTTCCTCAATTCTCGTATGGATGGTACAAATTAATGCCATTCCCAATGCCTAGGAGAAAAGTTAATTTATTATATACATGGATGCCTTAGGGCACGAGAGTTTAATTCTCTCATAGGAACATACCCGAGAATGTTAATGTATTTTACATTTGTGGGTGGGCGAGTGTGTGTCTGTGTGTGTGTGTGTGTGTGTGTGTGTTGTAAGTTTATTTTTATCACAATAAACTATCAGTAGTTATCTCTGGAGAGGGAAGTGTGTAGCTCACTTTTCACTGTATGGCTCTTAGTACAATTTGAACCGTGTGCTGTGTACATGTAAACCTGCACATAATGTATCTCTAAATGGTACCACGGGCACCAGGTGGAGACGAGGGCCTAGCTTTCTGATACCAGTGAGACCCACTGATGACGAATAAAAACAACAGGCTGTTTTCTAGACCAAAGCAGCAATTTTTGGATCGGTGCCTACCAAGACCTCTGTAAGAGCTGTGCTGGGATCCAAGACCAGCGCCCACCCGGACCTCCATAAGAGGTGCGCCACTAGCCATGAACAGGGACCCGTGCCCGCCGGGCCTCTGCATGCCCTGACCAGGAACTGCGGGAGCCCCACAACCCCATGTCCTCCCTCCTGTAACCTCCCTGCCTCCACACCGGCCCACTTGTCTGTCCAGGGACTCTGGTAGCCGCATGCCCTCTGGAGCCTTCCCACTGCATGGAGCCCTTCTCGTGGCCAGAGACTGCTGGGGCCTTGGGCTCTCTGCGACAAAGTCACTGGGCGCCAGGCACTCCCAGAACGGTGTGCACCACCCCTGCCCTGTTGCTAGATCCAGGTGTGTCACACGCCGGAGCTGCTCCCACAACCAGAACTCCCTGGCTGGGGCAGACCCAGAGGAGCTATGCAGGGTCACTCCCTACAAAGATCCAGCAACAATAGAGTGATCCCACTGGGGTCTAATCTCGGAGAGACACCACACCAACTCAGAGGATGGCCAGAGGCAAAGGTAAAAAACAATCATGAGGCGAAATCAACAGAAAAACACTGGCAATATGAATAAACAGAGTAGATCAACTCCCCCAAGGATCAATGGGGCAGACACAGCACAAGATCCCATGCACAAACAAATAGCTGAGATGTCAGAAATCAAATTCAGAATCTGGATAGCAAATAAGATCGAATTAGAATTCCAAGGAGAAACAAAAAAGATACCTCAAGAATTCAATGAATTCAAAGACCAAATGACCCAAGATTTTGACACATTGAGACAAGAAGTTGCAGCCCTCGAAGATCTGAGAAACACAGTAGAATCCCTCAGTAACAGAATGGAGCAAGCAGAAGAAAGGATTTCTGACATTGAAGACAAAGCTTTTGAACTCTCCCAAACTCACAAAGAGGAAGAGAAATGGAGAGCAAAAACAGAACACTCTCTCAGAGAGCTCTGGGATAATTCGAAGAAAACTAATATTTGTCTTATAGGGATCTCCAAAAGCGACGAAGTGCCTTCACGAGGCACAGAGTCTCTTCTCCATGAGATTATGAAGGAGAACTTTCCAGACATTCCAAGAGATTCTGAAATTCAGATAGCAGACAGTTTCGAAACTCCAGCATGACTCAACCCAAAAGAGACATCCCCCAGACACATCATAATAAATTTCACTAAACTTAATATGAAGGAGAAAAATCTGAAAGCAGCCAGATGAAAGAAAACCATCACCTACAAGGAGAAGAATATTAGAATAACTGCAGATCTCTCTGCTAAAACCTTTCAACATAGAAGAGGATGGTCATCAACTTTTAATCTCCTAATACAAAATAACTTTCAACCCAGGATCCTGTACCGAGCAAAACTGAGTTTCATTTATGACGAAGAAATTAAATACTTCAATGACATTCACAAGTTGAAGAAATTTGCCATAACAAAACCAGCTCTCCAGGATATTCTCAGACCTATCCTCCATAAAGACCAGCATACTCCTCCACCACAAAAATAAACCTACCCAGAAAATTTTGATCAAATTCCAAATTCCACCGTTGCAAAAGAATTGAAAATGTCCACTGGACTCTTGAAAGGTTTATCAATATTCTCAATTAATGTGAATGGCTTAAATTGTCCTCTAAAGAGGCACAGGTTGGCTGACTGGATACAAAAACTCAAGCCAGATATCTGCTGCATACAAGAATCTCATCTTCTATTAAAAGACAACTATAGACTCAAGGTGAAGGGATGGTCATCTATACTCCAGGCAAATGGAAAGCAGAAAAAAGCAGGTGTTGCAATCCTATTCAAAGATGCAATAGGCTTTAAACCAACCAAAATAAGGAAGGATAAGGATGGACACTTCATATGTGTTAAAGGTAATACTCAAAATGATGAGATTTCAATTATTAATATTTATGCACCCAACCAGAATGCACCTCAATTTATAAGAGAAACTCTAACAGACACAAGCAACTTGATTTCTTCCAGTCCCACAGTAGTTGGAAATTTTAACACCCCTTTAGCAGTGCTGGATGGATCCTCCAAAAAGAAGCTAAGCAAAGAAATTTTAGATTTAAATTTAACCATTCAACATTTGGACATAACAGACATCTACAGAACATTTCATCCCAACAAAACTGAATACACATTCTTCTCATCAGCCCACAGAACATACTCCAAAATCGACCACATCCTGCGCCACAAATCTAAAAAAATAGAAATTATCCCTTGCACCTTCTCAGAACATCATGGAATAAAAGTTGAACTCAATAACAACAGGAATCTGCATACCCATACAAAAACGTGGAAGCTAAACAACCTTATGCTGAAGGATAGATGGGTTATAGACAAGATTAAGAAGGAAATCACCAAATTTTTGGGACAAAACAACAATGAAGACATGAATTATCAGAACCTCTGGGATATTGCAAAGGTAGTCCTAAGAGGGAAATTTATAGCACTGCAAGACTTCCTCAACAAAATGGAAAGAGAGGAAGTTAATAACTTAATGGGACATCTCAAGCAACTGGAGAAGGAAGAACACTCCAACCCCAAACCCAGTAGAAGAAAAGAAATAACCAAAATCAGAGCAGAATGAAATGAAATTGAAAACAAAAGAATTATACAACAGATCAATAAATCCAAAAGTTGGTTTTATGAAAAGATCAATAAAATAGATAAACCTATGGCCAACCTAACCAGGAAACAAAGAGTAAAATCTCTAATTTCATCAATCAGAAGTGGTAACAATGAAATAACAATAGACCCCTCAGAAATTCAAAAAATCCTTAACGAGTATTACAAGAAACTCTACTCTCAAAAATATGAAAATCTAAAAGAAATCAACCAATACCTGGAAGTACGCCACCTACCAAGACTTAGACAAGTATAGCATCAACTATACAAAATCTCCATAAAAACAAAAGCCCAGGACCAGATGGTTTATGTTAGAAATCTACCAAATCTTTAAAGAAGAACTGTTACCTATACTACTAACCCTCTTCCAAAATATAGAAAAAGAAGGAATATTACCCAACACATTCTACGAAGCAAACATCACCTTGATCCCCACACCAGGGAAACACCCAACAAGAAAAGAAAATTATAGACCAATATCACTAATGAATATTCATGCAAAAATACTCAACAAGATCCTAACAAGCAGAATCCAACAACACATCAAAAAAATTATACACCATGACCAAGTGGGATTTATCCCAGGGTCTCAAGGCTGGTTCAATATATGTAAATCTATAAATGTAATTCAGCACATAAACAAAATAAAAAATAAAAACCATATGATCCTCTCAATTGATGCAGAAAAAGCTTTTGATAATATCCAGCATCCCTTCATGATCAGAACACTAAAGAAAATTGATATAGAAGGGACATTTCTTAAACTAATGGAGGCCATCTACAGCAAACCTACAGCCAATATCGTATTGAATGGAGTTAAATTGAAATCATTTCCACTTAGATCAGGAACCAGGCAAGGTGGCCCATTATCTCCATTGCTCTTGAACATTGTAATGGAAGATTTAGCCATTGCAATTAGGGAAGAAAAGGTGATCAAGGGTATCCATATAGGGTCAGAAGTGATGAAACTTTCACTCTTCGCAGACATATGATCATATACCTGCAAAACACTAGAAATTCTACTACAAAACTTTTAGAAGTGATAAAGGAATACAGCAATGTCTCAGGCTACAAAATCAACACCCATAAATCTGTAGCCTTTATATACACCAACAATAACCAAGCAGAAAAAACAGTCAAGGACTCTATTCCTTTCACAGTCATGCCAAAGAAGATGAAATATTTGGAAGTACACCTAACAAAAGACGTGAAAGATCTCTACAAAGAGAACTATGAAACTTTAATAAAAGAAGTAGCTGAAGATGTTAACAAATGGAAAAACATACCATGCTCATGGCTGGAAGAATCAACATTGTTAAAATGTCTATACTACCCAAAGCAATATATAATTTTAAAGATCTTTAAAAAATAATACTCCATTTCATATGGAATCAGAAAAAAACTCAAATAGCCAAAACATTACTCAGCAATAAAATCAAAGCAGGAGGAATCATGCTACCAGACCTGAGATTGTACTATAAATTGATAGTGATTAAAACAGCATGGTACTGGCACAAAAGCAGAGAAGTAGATGTCTGGAACAGATTAGAGAACCAAGAGATGAACCCAGCTACCTACCATTATTTGATCTTTGACAAGCCAATTAAAAACATTCAGTGGGGAAAAGATTCCCTATTTAACAAATGGTGCTGGGTGAACTGGCTGGCAACCTGTAGAAGATTGAAACTGGACCCACACCTTTCACCATTAACTAAGATAGACTCTCACTGGATAAAAGATTTAAACTTAAGACATGAAACTATAAAAATACTTGAAGAAAGCGCAGGGAAAACTCTTGAAGAAATTGGCCGGTGAATATTTTATGAGGAGGATTCCCCAGGCAATTGAAGCAGTATCAAAAATACATTACTGGGACCTGATCAAACTAAAAAGCTTCTGCACAGCCAAGAACATAGTAAGTAAAGTAAGCAGATAGCCCTCAGAATGGGAGAAAATATTTGCAGGTTATACCTCCGATAAAGGTTTAATAACTAGAGAACTCAAACATATTAGCAAGAAAAGAACAAGTGATCCCATCTCAGGTGGGCAAGGGACTTTAAGAGAAACCTCTCTAAAGAAGACAGACGCACGATCTACAAACACATGAAAAAAAGCTCATCGGAGGTGGAGCAAGATGGCAGCCGAGTAACAGCTTCCTTGCATCTGGGCACCGTGAATCTGGGGAGATAGGACTCCAAGCATCTCTGGCTGGTGGGATCTGCCTATCATCACCCCTGAGAGGATACAGGGAGTCAGCAAGAGACTTCTGGACCCCAAGAGGAGGACTAAAACAGTGGAAAACCGGCAAGAGGTCGCATGTGTTCAATCCGTCTAAACCCGCCCGCAACTGTAAGTTCAGTAGCAGCGAGACTGCAAACCAGAAAGGCCTTACCTGTGAACTGTTTTGGTGTCTTTGGACTTGGCACTCAGCTGAACTGCCTTGGGGAGAGCCTGAGACGGAGTGCGGAGAACTTTGGCCGTTGTCTAGGGCCCCAGTCTGGGCTGCTGGGCCAGACGGAGCTGATGGTGTTTGGCTCTGGGTCACAGGCAGCCATTGTGAGCGATCTGCCTTAGCAAGCTCCGCCCTCAGGGTCCCAGAGCTAGAATTGGGTGGGAGCTGGTAACCCAGCGACCAAGTAGCCTAAGGGGGAGGTCTGAGCCGCCTTGCAGCCCTAACCCTCGGGGGCAGAGGGAGACCAGTTTTGGCACACAGGGTAAGTGGATAGCCACTTCAGCAGTGATTCCAGCGACAAGCACTTTCCTGGGAAAGCTTCTGCTCAGCAAGTGAACAAGTTCAAAGTGCCTTTTAAGTGGGCTGAAGAGAGATTTAGGGTGTCTACCTGCTGGGGTCTGAGAAACTAGCAGCCTCCAGTCGTATCAGAACTGTAATTAACATCTCATACCCCAGAAGACCACGTGTTGCCCAGACAATATTCAATAACATATATATACTGCTTTCTTTGGGGTTGTGTTATTTTCCCCCCCCTTTTGTTGTTTTTCTTGTTTATTTTGATGTTGTTGATTGTTGTTTTGTTTTTTAAGTTCAACCTTTTCCATACAGATCCTTTTTCTTTCTCAATTTTTCTAGTTTAATTATAATTTCCCATTGCTGCCTATTTCAATAATTAGAACTTCATTTTTGTTAGTGTTTCTACCGCTATTATCTGGTTTTTCCAGACAATTTTATCCCGTAAAGTTTTCTGTTTGCTTGTTTTGTTTTGATTTATAGCATTTTTGTCTTTCCTCTCTACTTGGTCGAGGTGGGGTACTGTGTCTGATCAGGTTAGCAAAGAGCTGCTGACCTCAAGGGAACCACCCAACTGGGCACCCCCAGAAGGTGTTTTTTTTTTTAAGGTTATATCAAAGTACCCTACTGTACACCTATATTGCTCTGTCTCCCTCTTTCTGTGCCTCCCTTCTTTTTGTCAATATTCCTTTTACCCACCCCCTCTCCTTTCTCTATTTTTCTTTTTTTTCCCGATCACTCGGTCCTCCTTTCTTTCATCCCTTTTTTGCTCTTCAACCTTCTCACCCCTCTGGTCCTGTAACCCTTAGTCCACAGGCACGAGAACTTAAAGAGCAAGAGGAAGTGAAAGGAAAATTAGGGCAAAGAAACAGATAAAAGAAATCACTCATGAGGAAGAATCAGCAGAAAACTGCAGGCAACATGAAGAACCAGTCCAGAACAACCCTGCCAAGGGACCATGAGGTAGCTACTGCAGAGGATTCCACCTATACAGAAATGTTAGGAATGACAGAAAGGGAATTTAGAATACACATGTTGAAAACAATGAAAGAAATGATGGAAACAATGAAGGAAACTGATAAAAAAGTGGAAATTAACCAAAAGGAAATTCAAAAACACAATCAAATAAGAGATGAACGATATGAAGAATATAAAAAGGATATAGCAGAGTTGAAGGAAATGAAACAGTCAATCAGGGAACTTAAAGATGCAATGGAAAGTATCAGCAACAGGTTAGACCATGCAGAAGAAAGAATTTCAGAGGTAGAAGACAAAGTTCTTGAGATAACTCAGATAGTAAAAGAGGCAGAAAAGAAGAGAGAGAAAGCAGAATATTCACTGTCAGAATTATGAGACTTTATGAAGCGTTCCAACATACGAGTTATAGGAATTCCAGAAGGGAAAGAAGAATGCCCCAGAGGAATGGAAGCCATACTAGAGAATATTATAAAAGAAAATTTCCCAAATATCACCAAAGATTCTGACACACTACTTTCAGAGGGATATCGGACCCCAGGTCGCCTCAACTCTAACCGAGCTTCTCCAAGACACATTGTGATGAACCTGTCCAAAGTCAAGACAAAAGAAAAGATTCTGCAAGCTGCCAGGAGTAAGCGCCAGTTGACCTACAGGGGCAAATCCATCAGAGTGACCACAGACTTCTCTAATGAAACTTTCCAAGCAAGAAGACAATGGTCATCTACCTTTAATCTACTTAAACAGAACAATTTCCAGCCCAGAATTCTGTACCCTGCTAAGCTAAGCTTCAAAATTGACGGAGAAATCAAATTATTTACAGATATACAAACATTGAGGAAATTCGCCACAACAAGACCAGCTCTACAGGAAATACTTCAACCTGTTCTGCACACTGACCACCACAATGGATCAGCAGCAAAGTAAGAACTCAGAAATTAAAGGACAGAACCTAACCTCCACACTGTTGCAAAAGATAAAACTAAGCAATGGACTCTCACCAAATAAGACGAATAGAATACTACCACATTTATCAATTATCTCAATAAATGTTAATGGCTTGGATTCCCCACTGAAGAGACATAGATTGGTTGACTGGATTAAAAAACACAAGCCATCCATTTGCTGTCTGCAAGAAACACACCTGGCTTCAAAAGACAAATTAAAGCTCCAAGTCAAGGGTTGGAAGACAATTTTTCAGGCAAATGGAATTCAGAAGAAAAGAGGAGTTGCAATCTTATTTTCAGATACATGTGGATTTAAAGCAACTAAAGTCAAAAAAGACAAAGATGGTCACTTTATATTGGTCAAGGGAAAAATACAACAAGAAGACATTTCAATTCTAAATATCTATGCACCGAATTTAAATGCTCCCAGATTCTTGAAGCAGACCTTACTCAGTCTGAGCAATATGATATCTGATAATACCATAATCACAGGGGACCTTAACTCTCCTCTTACAGAGCTGGACAGATCCTCTAAACAGAAATTAAACAAGGATATAAGAGATTTAAATGAGACCCTAGAACAACTGCGCTTGATAGATGCATATAGAACACTCCATCCCAAAGATAAAGAATATACATTCTTCTCATCACCCCATGGAACATTCTCCAACATTGATCAGATCCAGGGACACAAAACAAATATCAACAGAATCAAAAGAATTGAAATTTTACTTTGTATCTTCTCAGACCATAAGGCACTAAAGGTGGAACTCAACTCTAACAAAAATGCTTGACCCCACCCAAAGGCATGGAAATTAAACAATCTTCTGTTGAATAACAGATGGGTGCAGCAAGAAATAAAACAGGAAATCATCAACTTCCTTGAGCATAACAACAATGAAGACACAAGCTACCAAAACCTGTGGGATACTGCAAAAGCAGTTTTGAGAGGAAAATTCATCACTTTAGATGCCTACATTCGAAAAACAGAAAGAGAGCACATCAACAATCTCACAAGAGATCTTACGGAATTGGAAAAAGAAGAACAATCTAAGCCTAAACTCAGTAGAAGAAAAGAAATCTCCAAAATCAAATCAGAGATCAATGAAATTGAAAACAAAAGAATCATTCAGAAAATTAATGAAACAAGGAGTTGGTTTTTTGAAAAAATAAATAAAATAGATAAACCATTGGCCAGACTAACGAGGAATAGAAAAGTAAAATCTCTAGTAACCTCAATCAGAAATGATAAAGGGGAAATAACAACTGATCCCACAGAGATACACGAGATCATCTCTGAATACTACCAGAAACTCTATGCCCAGAAATTTGACAATTTGAAAGAAATGGATCAATATTTGGAATCACACCCTCTCCCTAGACTTAGCCAGGAAGAAATAGAGCTCCTGAACAGACCAATTTCAAGCACTGAGATCAAAGAAACAATAAAAAATCTTCCAACCAAAAAATGCCCTGGTCCAGATGGCTTCACTCCAGAATTCTATCAAACCTTCAAGGAAGAGCTTATTCCTGTACTGCAGAAATTATTCCAAAAAATTGAGGAAGAAGGAATCTTCCCCAACACATTCTATGAAGCAAACATCAATCTGATACCAAAACCAGGAAAAGACCCAAACAAAAAGGAGAATTTCAGACCAATCTCACTCATGAATATAGACACAAAAATTCTCAACAAAATCCTGGCCAATAGATTACAGCTTATCATCAAAAAAGTCATTCATCATGATCAAGTAGGCTTCATCCCAGGGATGCAAGGCTGGTTTAACATACACAAGTCTATAAACGTTATCCACCATATTAACAGAGGCAAAAATAAAGATCACATGATCCTCTCAATAGATGCAGAAAAAGCATTTGATAAAATCCAGCATCCTTTTCTAATTAGAACACTGAAGAGTATAGGCATAGGTGGCACATTTCTAAGACTGATTGAAGCTATCTATGACAAACCCACAGCCAATATTTTACTGAATGGAGTAAAACTGAAAGCTTTTCCTCTTAGAACTGGAACCAGACAAGGTTGTCCTCTGTCACCTTTACTATTCAACGTAGTGCTGGAAGTTCTAGCCAATACAATTAGGCAAGACAAGGAAATAAAGGGAATCCAAATGGGAGCAGAGGAGGTTAACTCTCCCTCTTTGCTGATGACATGATCTTATACTTAGAGAACCCCAAAGACTCAACCACAAGACTCCTAGAAGTCATCAAAAAATACAGTAATCTTTCAGGATATAAAATCAATGTCCACAAGTCAGTAGCCTTTGTATTAATAGTCAAGATGAGAAGCTAATTAAGGACACAACTCCCTTCACCATAGTTTCAAAGAAAATGAAATACCTAGGAATATACCTAATGAAGGAGGTGAAGGACCTCTATAAAGAAAACTATGAAATCCTCAGAAAGGAAATAGCAGAGGATATTAACAAATGGAAGAACATACCATGCTCATGGATGGGAAGAATCAACATTGTTAAAATGTCTATACTTCCCAAAACAATCTACCTATTCAATGCCATTCCTATCAAAATACCAACATCGTACTTTCAAGATTTGGAAAAAATGATTCTGCGTTTTGTATGGAACCGGAAAAAAACCCGTATAGCTAAGGCAGTTCTCTGTAACAAAAATAAAGCTGGGGGCATCAGCATACCAGATTTTAGTCTGTACTACAAAGCCATAGTGCTCAAGACAGCATGGTACTGGCACAAAAACAGAGACATAGACACTTGGAATCGAATTGAAAACCAAGAAATGAAACTAACATCTTACAACCACCTAATCTTTGATAAACCAAACAAGAACATACCTTGGGGGAAAAACTCCCTATTCAATAAATGGTGTTGGGAGAACTGGATGTCTACATGTAAAAGACTGAAACTGGACCCACACCTTTCCCCACTCACAAAAATTGATTCAAGATGGATAAAGGACTTAAATTTAAGGCATGAAACAATAAAAATCCTCCAAGAAAGCATAGGAAAAACACTGGAAGATATTGGCCTGGGGAAAGACTTCATGAAGAAGACTGCCATGGCAATTGCAACAACAACAAAAATAAACAAATGGGACTTCATTAAACTGAAAAGCTTCTGTACAGCTAAGGAGACAATAACCAAAGCAAAGAGACAACCTACACAATGGGAAAGGATATTTGCATATTTTCAATCAGACAAAAGCTTGATAACTAGGATCTATAGAGAACTCAAATTAATCCACATGAAAAAAGCCAACAATCCCATATATCAATGGGCAAGAGACATGAATAGAACTTTCTCTAAAGACGACAGACGAATGGCTAAGAAACACATGAAAAAATGTTCATCATCTCTATATATTAGAGAAATGCAAATCAAAACAACCCTGAGATATCATCTAACCCCAGTGAGAATGGCCCACATCACAAAATCTCAAAACTGCAGATGCTGGTGTGGATGTGGAGAGAAGGGAACACTTTTACACTGCTGGTGGGACTGCAAACTAGTACAACCTTTCTGGAAGGAAGTATGGAGAAACCTCAAAGCACTCAAGCTAGACCTCCCATTTGATCCTGCAATCCCATTACTGGGCATCTACCCAGAAGGAAAAAAATCCTTTTATCATAAGGACACTTGTACTAGACTGTTTATTGCAGCTCAATTTACAATCGCCAAAATGTGGAAACAGCCTAAATGCCCACCAACCCAGGAATGGATTAACAAGCTGTGGTATATGTATACCATGGAATACTATTCAGACATTAAAAAAAATGGAGACTTTACATCCTTTGTCGTATTAACCTGGATGGACGTGGAAGACATTATTCTTAGTAAAGCATCACAAGAATGGAGAAGCATGAATCCTATGTACTCAATTTTGATATGAGGACAATTAATGACAATTATGGTTATGGGGGGGGAAACAGAAAGAGGGAAAGAGGGAGGGGGGGTGGGGCCTTGGTGTGTGTCACACTTTATGGGGGCAAGACATGATTGCAAGAGGGACTTTACCTAACAATTGCAATCAGTGTAACCTGGCTTATTGTAACCTCAATGAATCCCCAACAATAAAAAAAAAAAAAAAGAAAAAGAAAAAAAGCTCATCATCCTTAATCATCAGATAAATGCAAATTAAAACTACTTTGAGATATCACCTAACCCCAGTAAGAGTAGCCCACATAACAAAATCCCCAAACCAGAGATGTTGGCATGGATGTGGAGAAAAGGGCACACTTCTACACTGCTGGTGGGAATGCACACTAATACATTCCTTCTGGAAGGATGTTTGGAAAATACTTAGAGACCTAAAAATAGACCTGCCATTTGATCCTATAATTCCTTTACTAGGTTTATACCCAAAAGACCAAAAATCACAATATAACAAGGACATCTGTACCAGAATGTTTATTGCAGCCCAATTCATAATTGCTAAGTCATGGAAGAAACCCAAGTGCCATTGACCCACGAATGGACTAGCAAATTGTGGTACATGCATACCATGGAATATTATGCAGCCTTTAAGAAAGATGGAGACTTTACCTCTTTCATGTTTACATGGATGGAACTGGAACATATTCTTCTCAGGAAAGTATCTCAGGAATGGAAGAAAAAGTATCCAATGTACTCAGCCCTATTATGAAGCTAATTTATAGCTTTCACATGAAGGCTATAACCCAACTATAGCACAAGAATATGGGGAAAGGGCCAAGGAAGGGGAAGGGAGGGGGGAGGTTAAGGGGGATGGAGGGTAATGGGAGGGGTCACACCTATGGTGCATCTTAGAATGGGTACAGGTGAAACTTACTAAACGCAGAATACAAATGTCTACATACAATAAGTAAGAAAATGCCATGAAGGTTACGTTGAACAGTTTGATGAGAATATTTCAGATTGTATATGAAACCATCAAATTGTACCCCTTATTTGCACTAATGTACACAGCTATGATTTCACAATAAAAAATAAATAAATAAATAAATAAATAAATAAAAATATAAATAAATGGTACCGTGGGAGTGTGATGGAGGAGGAGCTTAGGAGACAGTACAATAATGCTTCAGTTTAATTAGTTATACATTAACTATAACACGTGTGCTTGTGGTATTCAGCCATAAGAGAGTTTTGAGCTCAAATTTTAAGTCCAAAATGCTGTTTATGTAACTTTGAGTGATCTAAGAAAGAAAAAGCAAAGTATACCATATTAAGAGTGGCAAAGCCCAGAAATTGTAGGTGTGGAGGAAAGAAAAGGAGAATTTATCAGGGGCATAGTTACACTATGGCGGTTTCCAATCACATTCTCTTAGCAGTTCCCACCACTTTCCCCGGACTAGTCCAGTTGCCATCTGATTGCCTGTGTGATGGCTCACATGAAACAGTGGATGGTTGAGATAAACAGGGAGGAGTTCCAGGTATGGCCGGTTTTGCTAGTAATTTGAAAGGTCAAAATAACAAAACCGCATCTCTGGGCCCCCAAGCAGACAAAACTAAAGAGAGACAAAGAAAGTGAAACCTGACAGCAGAAACCACAGGATTTGGTACAGAAGAATTTAACACACACACGCACACATGGAAATGAAAGTGGTCTGGTAGAGTAGAAGTGAGTTTCTTGCCACAATCCAGCCAGTACATCAGATTTTTCATATGCCAGAATAACTCCTGGAATTTGCAAATCCATCTGTATTAATAAAGGTAAGACACAAGTACTACAATAAGTATTCTGAGATCTATTAAGAACATCAATGCGTGCACCAGTTTTTTTATGTACACTACCTTGTTAAACCCTCAACATATCCCATTGGAGTAAATCATGTTGTTATCCCTGTGTTACAAACAGGGAACAGAGCATCGATCAGTTAGTGAGCACGGAGTCTACTTCCTTTCCTCCAAGAAAACCATGTCCTCGTTCTGAACTCCACTGACCCATCATCAGTCGGTGGTAGGAAGAATCACACATGCAGCTTTACACAAACTCCTAAATTATTTAATTATGAGTGAGACTTTTCCCGCAATGCATTTTAATCTGCTAATGCATTTCACCCCATTTCTGAAACCAGCACACACTTTAAGAAATGCTTTACAAGCTTGATTTTGTTTGCTTGCTTGCTTGTTTTGCTGTGATGTCCCAAAGAGAGATTTCTTCAGAAAATTGACAAGTGGCATAACACGCTGCAAAGCCCTGCTATGGCACCCCCTCAAAGAAGGGGCACCGTACAGGAGTTACACAGGCCAGGTCTTTTCACAGATAACTTCAACAGTGTGTGATTTCTTGAGAAAGTTCTTTAGTTACCTATGATAAGAAGTTCACGGTGACATTTACTCAGTGCTAAAGGATACTTTATTCTTTTAATGGTCCTAGAATATCACAGACAAGCGTCAATCACACTTTGATATATGATTCTTCACTACTTACTACATGTATACCCAGGAAATAGTAAATAAACTGTAATGAAGATAAAGTGTCTTTCTACTTTCTGTCTCATGTCTTATATAGAATAATTTCTGCTCACTTGATTGCCAAACTAGCAGAAGCAATAAAATAAGCGATTGCTCTGTTGCTGGGCTATCTCAGCCAGGCCAGAAGCAAGAAGGGTGTCCAGGCCTTTTTCTCACTCTCCGAGGCCAGTTTGCACACTGCCACACATTCTCGCAGTCTCTACTTTGTGCCTCTGCCAAGAGGTTTGCTCTGCTGTGCTAAGACTATGCCAGTTACTGTCTTTTAGTCCTATTTCATTGTCCTAGGAAAACAGTCTGATTGGATTAATTTGAGCCAGGTATCCACCATAATCCACTTAGCTGTCACAAGTGAGTGCATCACATGGCGTGCTGCCACCCCGAGGAGCAGTGGGACTGGGGAGGAGAGGCTTAGGCCAGACTCTCCAAGAAAGCGGTGAGGACAGGAGGACTACAGGACTGTGGAGAAATAGTTGGAATGTGTGTTAATGTCATAGCTTCCTTGTGCATCTGACTGTTAAGGGACTATTGAGAGAGTATTTCCTTTCTATTTAGATATTTTCTTTCTTTTTTTTTAAATTAAAAAAATTTTTTTTTAATTTCAGTGTGCTTGTTCATTCTTCTTTGAAGTACTCCTTTTTTGTTGATTTTCTTCTTTCTCCTGCGGTGCTGGCTGTTTTTGATGTTGTTAGTAGAGCCGGGGTCTTACTCTGGCTCACTGCTGCTCATATGGGTTTTGAACCTCTGAGCTCAGGCAATCCACCCGCCTCGGCCTCCCACAGCGCTGGGACTACAGGCGTGAGCCACCACGCCCGGCCTATTTAGATATTTTCATAAAGGCATCTCCTGGGTCAATCTATTTCTAAAAGCTTATGGGATTTAAGGACAGGCTTTGGGAAGGGAACCCAATCAGACCTTGCCTCAGCCTCCCAAGTAGCTGGGATTACAGGCACCCGCCACAACGCCCGGCTATTTTTTGGTTGTAGTTGTCATTGTTGTTTGGTGGGCCTGGGCTGGATTCGAACCCACCAGCTCCAGTGTAAGTGGCTGGTGCCTTAGACACTGAGCTACAGGCGCCAAGCCAAGAAGCAGAATTTATGTTCCTTCTTCTCGAACCTGGTGGATATTTTTGAGTGCCAGTAGAATTGGATGAAAGTGATTCTGCGTGGTGAATGAAGCCGGGGGGGGGAAAGGTGGTATGACTGCCATCTGGTGCTTGTTCCCCCATCTTCCCTGGAACGATGCCACCATCATGTGAGGAAGCCCAACCAGTACGTCCAGTGTGTATATCCTGACTGGCAGCTAAAGCTGAGCACTCAGCCAGCAGGGCAAGCAAGCCTGCTGATGATTCCAGTTCCCAGTTTCAACGTTTTCCAGCCAAGATACCACACACATTATGCAGGATAACAGGCCATCTCCATTATATCCCAACCTTATTCCTGGCTCGAAGAACCATGGGAAATAAGAAATAATCACGGTTTTAAGCCACCAAGTTTAAGAATAATTTCTTATGCTACAATAGATCCTCACTCCCAGGATCCCCAGAAAAAAATTTAGAGGAAGTTTTTGATAAAATTTGTACTAATTCTATTTGAAGCTTAAAGAATTGGGTCATACCTGTTTCCACGGCACTTTTGAGAACTCAAGTATTCTTTGCACTTGAAGAGTTCAAAAGCCTAAAAAACAAAGATGCTCAGGGCCAGGGAGGGATGAAAGAGAAGTTGCTTCATCTTTCAAGAAAAAGGCAAGAGGTGCTTGTGGCTCAAAGGAGTAGGGCGCGGGCCCTATGCTGAAGGTAGTGGGTTCAAACCCAGCCCTGGCAAAAAAAAAAAAAAGGCAGATCTCAAGGACAACAAAGGAGGAAAACAAGGGACTTGACACAGTAAAGAATTAATTCACTTGTTTATTAAATAACCATGTGGCTAAAAATTTTTTGCCTAAGTTTCTTTATTTGTAAAATGAAATTAATCACATTTATAGTTGAAAGCGTTAACAGAGAAAATGCCAGTAAAGTGTTTTGCTTTGTGTCTGGCACAACATAAGCATTCTATAAGTGTTATTAATAATGTGCTCAGCATAGTACCTAATACTAAGTAATGCCTTAATAAATGGTAGGTATAATTATTGTAGTACTCCAGATGTTTACTCTAACAAGCTAACCCATGTCACTAAGTCCTGCATTCCTCTCTCCATGGTTCTTAGAATCTCCACATGGAGAGGACAGAAAGTTCTGTATATATGGAATTGTCAGCTTATCAACGTATCTAGTAAATTCACTATAAAATCAAACCCACTCAAAAATGGCCTAACCTACAGCAATTTGTTAGCGATCAGCCTGAAGAGATGCTGATGCATCTATGCGTGTGTCGGAGTGTAAATGGAGAATCTCAGAGATGTGATCGTGTACTCTGCCAAACCTTGGAACTTATTCTTAACTTGGAAAATCTGTGCTTCAAATTAGACTCTTATATTTTGGGTATTTAATTGCATTTATACTTAACTGTATGAAACGTTCGACTCTTCTGTAAAATAGAGCTGCAAATAGATTCTCTGGGCATCTGATAGTTCTAAATTAACTCTAAAAATAATATTCTGATGAGTAAAACAGAGAAAACCCAGAAATTTTCCATAAAATACACAAGTAGAAAATTCAAGTAAGTGGGCATAGGACAACAAAGAACCACATGGTATTTTTTTTTAATAGGCCTTTTTTCAGACTTTGGGTGAATTCATGGTAAGAAGGCATTATTCCACAATATTAGCAAGAAACAACCCCCAACCAACACGTGGTTGGTCACAGTAGCTCTACTTAAAATCCCTAAGCTGTGAGTCCAGCTGTGAGAAATGGAGCAAAAAAGATGTACTAACACCCTGAGGCAACCCAGGTGCCCTGTGTAAATTCTTTCTTTATTAATATTTGTAATTTGAATTTTTAATTTCTTTAAATGGTTAAATAAAACCTTTCCAAGATTACCTCACACATTCTATATGTTGGGGAAAATATACACTAGATATTTGGCTTAAGTATTCAATTCTAGTTGTTTTTTTTTTTTTTTTTGTAGAGACAGAGTCTCACTTTATGGCCCTCGGTAGAGTGTCGTGGCCTCACACAGCTCACAGCAACCTCCAACTCCTGGGCTTAAGCGATTCTCTTGCCTTAGCCTCCCGAGTAGCTGGGACTACAGGTGCCCGCCACAACGCCCAGCTATCTAGTTGTTTTTGTTATTCATAATTTATCAGCCAAGTGGATCGTAACAAAATAAAAAACTTAGTTAACCTTTCTGTTAAAGGTAAAATCAATTTTGCCCAAGCAATGTCTCAATGTGTACAAATTCCAACCGATTTTTCACAGAACCTAACAAATTGATTTGAATATCATGAGGTAGAATAAAGGTGAAAAATAGCTAAGCTAAATTTTTTTATAGTTAAATTTTTTTCAACTCTACTATGGAATAATTGAAGTACATTAAATCGCACAGATTTAAAGTATACAATTTGATGTTTTGACATATGTACCAGTTTCCCCTAAAATCACAATGACAAACATTTTTATCAGCCTTTAAAGTTTTCTGTAACTCTTTGTAAGGCTTCCCTGCCTCTATCCCTCTCTAGAAGCAACCAAACATCCCCTTTATGGCACTGCAGAGTATTTGCATTTTTTAGAATCTTTTTTTTTAATTTTTTTATTAAATAATAACTTTGTACATTGATGCATTTATGGGGTTCAGGGTACTGCTTCAATATACAACGTGAAATGTTGACATTGAACTAAGTAACACATTCATCACAATTATACTCATTTCTTAATAGTTTTGAAATGTACATTGCGTCATGCACAGTAGGTGAGAATCTTATTTAAATGGAATGATAGTGTACGTATTCTTTTTTGCCTGCCTTCTTGCACTCAGCACAATTTTGAGAGTCACTATCCATTTAGATATACCAATAGTTGTTTCCTTTGTACTGTTGAGTAATATTCCATTGTATAGACAAACATAATCAGTGTATTCACTTATCTGTCCATAGACTGTAGGGTTGCTTTCAGTTTGGGCTTATTACAAACAAAGCTGCTATCAATGTTTGTAAACAAGTCCTTGAGTGAACATATGGTAGACATAAGTTTAACTCTTTAAGAAACTACCACCGGTAGTTTTGGAGAGCTCCAGTTACTCCACTTTTTAAGCTCAGCCATTCTAAAGCGGGTGTGTAGTGGTAGCTCATTATATTCACATTTCATGAATGGCGAATGAAGTTAAGCATTGGTTTACCTCTTGTCAGCTATCCAAATATCTTCTTTGGTGAAGTACAGTACTGAATCCACAGCGCTGAATAAAAGTGGGGTGTGGAGAGGGATGAGAGGAGTAGGTAGGCCTACAGGTCCCCCCAGGTCTTCCTTCCTGAGCCCCAGTGTTCATGTCAGCAAATAGTAAGAAGGGGAGGGATGGTGGGAGGGGAGGGGCACGCAGAGGGAGGGCAAAGCAAGGGTGAGACCCAGAAAGAAGAAGAGGAGGGTTACCGCCTTTTCCTTGAGTTGCCAAAGAGCAGCAAAAAGCCTTAAAGTCCACCTTGTCCAAGCCTCTGTCTTCCTTTGAATATCATTGGAACTCTGGTCATTTGCTTCCAATGGCAGGGCACTTTAGCAGTTCCCAAAGCAGCTCCTGCAACTTTCAGAAAACTCTAATTGCTAGAGCGTTCTTTCTCATATTAGCTAATATATCCCACAGAGCCCAGTTTGCCTCTCTCCTGACCTCCAGAGTGATATAGGAATGTCTTTAACAGAACCTGAAATGACTAAAATAAACCGCTTGCACTTGTGGGATAGGAAGTCTTCCTATAAGACAGTAAACACAAACTCACTGTGGGTTTTTTTTTTTTTTCTATTTCTTCTCGAAATCACCCAGCCCGTCATATGTTTCTCAGTTATGAAGATTTGAGAAATCTCTACCCTTCTTGTCATCTTCCTCTGCGTGTATGTCACATAGCCAATGTCCTTCTTAAAACCTAGTATGAAATAAATAACAAATGTGCAGTATGTAACTAATGCTTTTGTGTCTGAAGACAGCACTTTCAGGAAGTTAGGATCTTTGGAGATTTGGCAAAGTTAATCCTCCTTAGGGAAATAAAAAGATCAGAAATTTTTATATTGGAGTAGGAATTTTGTATATTGAAGTGAGCACCTGTTTTCCTGTGAAACTACAGTGAAGAAGAGAAACAGGAATCTTTGGCAGACAGCTATTATTTTTACTGTGGAAAGGGAAAAAAACAGTTATATTATGAAGTACTTGTTAATATCAGGTACTGGGCTGTACATTTCCTTCCTATAAAATTTCTTAAACTATGTCCAAGAGAGCCATGGTGTCTTACTCCACCTATGCCCTTAAAAAAATAAGTTGGCATGGCCAAATCAGTTGAGAAAAGGAGCCAGCAGTAGCTGCTGGAACTGTCAGGAATTGTTCTCTCCTTATACACACTCTACACCCTGTTGGGTGCCCCCTCGCTGTACTCCCCCAGACTTCCCAACAGGTAACATTTTTTTTAATCAAGGTCCCCACAGCCACTCCTGACTTGACACTGGTATTTCTCAGTGTTCTTAGCAGGAAAATATTCTGAAGCCAACATTCATAAGTTCCAGAGCTCAATAGTTTGTGTGTGGGTGTGTGTAGGGAGTATGTTTGTGTGTGGGATGTCTGTGTATGAGAGAGAGAGAGAGAATATCATTGTTTAAAATCATCTAAGCACTGGTAATTCTCCTTTCTAGTTGTATTACTCCTGGCAATGGAAAAATAAATCTCCTTACTAGTCCTTAGCACTAGAGTTTGGTGGGAGGGAGGAAAATTGCAACAAATGCATCTTTAAAAGTGCAAAGAGGGCCTCGAGTTGTAGATAAGTTGTAGTTGAGAAAGTTCAGTTACAATGGATGAGAATTCAAAAGATTCATAGCTTACTTTTAACATTATTATTTTTGCTACAGAAAGGATGGAAACAAGAATGGAGGAGAGAGAAAAAAGGAAAATTTTAAAGAAAAGGTAAAGAAACCAGGCATGTAGTAAGCATGAATTTCCAAATATATTTTTGATTCTACATGCTAATCCATAAAATATTTTTGAGAATATACTTCAAATATGTGCATATTTCTTTTAAAATTTTATAAATATATTACCATTGATCTGTTATTGGTAAAACTTAATTTCTTATTTATTTTTAGATGGAAAGTAAATATAAACAGAAGTTCTAATACTGTGATTTTTGAATTCTTATGCAATGCCTTAAGATATATTCCATCCACTTTTGGAGATCGAATGGGCAAACATGACCAAAATATTTATAATCAGAAATGGAAATGACTAAAATAAACTGCTTGCACTTGTGGGATAGGAAGTCTTCCTATAGTCTTAAAGGCTTCAGTAAAACCTACCAGACACACAAATGTTATGGGTGAAGTGTTGGTCTGTGTGAGCTCGTATTTGTGTGCATGCAACTGTTGGTTTTACCACATGTGGAAATCAGGAAGAGAAGCTGAGATGTGTCTTCCCTGACATGGTGTGAAATAAGAACAAAACACACATGGGACAATGAGAAATCCATTAAAAAAATAATTCAAGCCAGAGCTTGAAGTCAGAACTGAGTTGGAAGAACATAAGTCAGTCTCTCACACACCCAGAATTCCTGGAAAGACTGGGGAGAAGGCCAAGCATCCACTTCACATGGAATGGAATTTGAATAAATTTCATTTTAATCTCAAAAGGCCGGGCATCAGAGAGGATATCTGACTATCACAGCTATATTTCAAGATTAATAATACTGTAATGATTAATTTTATGGGTCAACTGGACTGGGCCATGGGGTACCCAGATGTTTGGTCAAATTTCTCTGAGTGTTTCTTTGAGGATGTTTTGGACCAGATTAACATTTAAATCAGTAGACTGACTAGAGCAGATTGCCCTCCCTAATTTTGGTGGGCTTCATTCATTCAGTTGAACAGCTGAGAGGAATAAAAGGTTGACCCTCCCCTGGTTAAGAGAGAATTCTCCTGCCTAATGGTTTTTGAACCGGAACATCAGTCTTCTGCTTGGCAAACAGACACTAGATCCTCCAACATCCAGCCTTCATGTGGGAAATCAGCCCTGCAAATTTTGGACTTGTTAACCTTAATAATTGTGTGAACCAATTCTTTGTTATAAATCTCACTTTGTATATATATTTTTGTGTGTATCTACCTGTATGTGTATGTATATGTGTGCATATGTATTATATATATAGTACATGTATATGTAATTGGTTCAGTTTCTCTAGAAAAACCTAACACACATACTCAATTGATACCCTTTTTTTTTCTAGACAAGTATCAGGAAAAAAAACTATTATCACATTGTGGAAAAAGTTTATCTTTGTTTTTTTCTCAATTAAACTATCGTATTTGATAATGTGAGGACATTTTCATTTTAATGTCTTTTTTTAAGTGCGTGATTTCACCTAGAGACAGAGTGGAGGTCTATCCCCATGTTTTATTCTCCAAGATAGAAATCATTAGTTAACATAGAGTTTCATGTACAATCTAACCTTGGCAAATTTCTGGTTTGAGTTTCTTAAGCCTGTGTTTTATAAGGTGGGTACGAGGGCTACAGGCAGAGATATGTCACTGTTCAAAGTTATTAATTCATTTGATAACTAGTCTGTAGTTTTCCTACTGAGCCTGGCCCACAGAGGCCCTCACGGCTGATCTCATTGTACTTTCAAATAGTTGTAGATTCTCTTTCTAAACTTGCAGAGGATGCTGTTAATAATATGAGATTACTAGCAGCTTTTATTGACCTTCTCTTAGTCATTGATCTTTCTACAAGAATTAGTCTTGAGCCAAACCCCAAGTTTTAAACTTCAATGCGATCACCGTAGCTCACAGCAACCTTAAACTCCTGGGTTCAAAGGCTACTACTGCCTCAGACTCCCAAGCACCTGGGACTACAGGTGCTTACTACCATGCCTGACTAATTTTCCTATTTTTTTGTACATATGGGGGTCTCATTTTTGCTCAGGCTGATCTTGAGCTCCTGAGTTCAAGTTATCCACCCACCTCGGCCTCCCAGTGTGCTAGGATTACAGGTGTGAGCCACTGTAGCCAGCCAGCTATCAGCTTTTGAAAAGCTTCCTAGTAATGATGTAAAACTCAGAAGATATAAAGGACCAAATTTATGAATTTGACATTTACAAACAAAATACATTGATACATAGAAGAAAATATAAGCAAAATTGAAAGGTTAAAAAAAATGTGCAACATATATGACAGCTGCCAGGTACCATTCTTCATCTAGGAAGAATTGCTACAAATGAATAATAAAATGAACATTACATGAACAGAAGAAATGAAGAAGGAACATAGTTAATTCACAAAATGTGAACTATGAATAATTAACACCCATGAAAAGTTTTCGATTTTTCTCATAAAGTGCAAAAGTTTCAATTGGCAAAAATTCTTAAAAATTATAAAATTTGGCTGGGCATGGTGGCTCGTGCCTGTAATCCTACCACTCTGGAAGGCCAAGGCTAGTGGATTGCCTGCATTCACAGGTTCGAGACCAGCCTGAGCAAGATTGAGATCCCATCTCTAAAAATAGCTGGGCGTGTGTTGGGTGCCTATAGTCCCAGTTACTCAGGAGGCTGAGGCAAGAGAATCGTTTGAGCCCAGGAGTTTGAGATTGCTGTGAGCTATCACACCATGGCACTGTACTGAGGGTGACAAAGTGAGACTCTGTTCCCCCAAAAAAAAGAAATTATAAAATTCAGTATATCCTAAAGATATGGGAAAATAAGAACTCCAATACTCTACTGGTGAATCTATAAATTTGACCAAGTTTTCTGGAGGAATTTTTACATTATACATCAAAAGCCTAAAAATTTTTTGTATTGATGTTGGTACTGCAATTCCTCTTCTACAGATTTATCTTAGGAATTTAATTAGAAAAAATATATATATAGATATCTGTTCAAGAATGTTTATCCTAGCAGTGTTTAAAATTATAAGACGTTAGAAACAAATTAAGTGTACAATGTAAGAAAGCATTTCAATTATGATGGAGCCAAACATTGGAACACGAGGCAATGATTAGAGTAACAATCCAGTTCTCCATTCACTGCATGAAGAGTTATTTGGGATATAGTGTTAAATACAGGCGACTCTTGAACAACATGCAGGTTTGAACTGTGTTGCTCCACTTACACATGTATTTCTTTTCACCAAATGCAGTTAGAAAATAGAGTATTCCCTGGGTGTGGATTCACATCTACAAAGAGCTGATTTTTCATATAAGCAGATTCCACAGGGCTGACTGCCAGATTTGAGTATGTGCAGATTTTGGTTTACACAGGGGTGGAGGTGGAATGTCCTGAAACCAATCCTCCAAGCACACCAAGGATGACTATAATGGAAGATTATTAAATGTTTATAGCATGACTCCTTTTTTTTTATAATTTATAAATACAAACTGCATATATTTATGGCATACAAAATGATGTTTTAATATATGTATACATTGTGGAATGACTAATCAAGCTAATTAACGTATCCATTGCTTCGTATACTAATCTTTTGTGTGTGTGTGGTGAGAACATTCAAAAATCTATTCTCAACCATTTCCAAGTATATAATACTTTATTATTGGCTATAATCACCATGTTGTACTACAGATCTCTTGAATGTATTCCTCCTGTCTAACTGAAATTTTATAATATCCTTTGACTTCTCCCTAATCCCTGCCACCACCACCTCCTTAGCACTTGGCAACCACTATTCAACCCTCTGCTTCTATGAGTTTGACTATTTTAGAGTCCACATATGAGAAGCACAATCCCATTTTGACCTAAATGTTTAATGTACTGTTTATCATTCCTTTACGTACCCTACCATTATCTCTTGATTAAGCCAGACCATTAAGGAGCTGCCTAAATGGGTCATGTTTTGAACTTCCTGTTTTATTGAGTTGGCTAACGCTGGGACTCTGTTTTCTGATTTTTAAAATGGGGAAAAAATAGTTCCTACTTCAAAGGATTGTTATAGGCATTAAAAAAGAAAAGTTCTTACAACATTGCCTGGAACAAAGTAAACACTCTATAGTTATAAGCTACCATCAATGTTGTTATTATCACATAAATAATTTTCTTTAGAGCTAAATGTGAAGAAATTGCTTGCTTCTCTGGAGGTGCAAATATTATATTAATATATAGTTTGATAGATTAATAAGAAATCCACATGTAATTGGCCATCCTATAGGCCAAGTTTTATAATCATTTAAGCTTTTATGGCCCACATGAATACATACTAAGCAGACTCCCTGACAATCTCATTCTTCCAGTCAAAGTTGTCACTTTAAAATTTGTATTGTCTTGTTTACAGTCTGATATACTGCCTCAAATGTCCCATATAGAATGAGTAATTCATAGTTAAATAGCCAACTAACTCAACCTTATAATTTTTTGGAAGAGGTTTAATATATATATTGTTCTCAACATCTTAAATTAAAATAAAATAATTGTAAAGCTAGTATAACTTCAACTTGAATGCACCATTAAAAAAAATGGCTTGAGGGCGGTGCCTGTGGATCAGTTGGTAAGGCGCCGGTCCCATATATCGAGGGTGGCGGGTTCAAACCCGGCCCCAGCTGAACTGAAACCAAAAAATACCTGGGCGTTGTGGCGGGTGCCTGTAGTCCCAGCTGCTCGGGAGGCTGAGGCAAGAGAATCGCTTAAGCCCAGGAGTTGGAGGTTGCTGTGAGCTGTGTGATGCCATGGCACTCTACCGAGGGCCATAAAGTGAGACTCTGTCTCTACCAAAAAAAAAAAAAAAAATGGCTTGATTGCTCACAAAAGGATATGGGTTTAGCAAGGCAGATGACGATCAGGATTCTCCTCTTACAGGGCCCATGTGGAAAGGGCAAAGCACAGTTTCCTCTATGACATTAGGCTTACATAAATAATACCTACCACACTTTGAAAAAGGAAAAATGGCTAGAATCAGAAGAAAAAAAAAAACATTGTGGTAATCTTTTAGCATCCATAAATAAGAGAAAGAAGAGAAGAATGAAATGAACAAAATTCCTTTCTGCGGGCGATTCAACCATGACTTAGCTGTATGTGTGACATTTGTAATGTGGTTGGCAGTTGGTTAAACTGGCATGTATTAAAGCCACATCAGGGTGGGAAAATTCCTTTCTGATGACGTTTCTTTTTATTTGGTGGTTCTTTGTTATTTCTAGTTTTTCTGGCTCTTGGAAGTTGAACATCACTATGCAAAGGATACAGATGGGCCTTTGGAAGGAAAAGAGGACATGTTGTACTGATTAAAAATTATAACCAGGCATAACAAGTGACAGAGCTCTCCACAAGCCACTCAGTATACTGGGTGCTATAAATCCAGATGAAATACAGGCATTTACCAACCGCACTGCCTGTCTTCATCTGAAAGGTGTTAGGTTTGGGGAACTGTAGTAATCAGGCTTTACCAGAGAAACAGAACCAATAGGATATATACAAATATTTAAGACAAGATTTACTACGGAAATTGGTGGATGTGATTGTGGGGGTTGAAAGTCCCACAATAAGCCATCTGCAAGCTGGAGAAACAGAAAAGCCAGGAGTGTAATTTAGTCTGAGTCCAAAGGCCTGAGAACCTGCAGGGGTGGGGGTTAACAGATGTAAGTCTTGAAATCCAGAGACCCTAGAAGCAAAAGCTCTGATATCCACAGGCAGGAGAAGATGGCTCTCTGAACTTGAGGAGGGAGAATTCACTCTTCTTCTGCTCTTTATCTTCTATTCTGGCTCTCAAAGATTGGATGATGCCCACCCTCCGCGGTGACTGGGGATCTTCTTTACTCAGTCTACTGATTCAAATGCTAATCTATTCTGGGTGCATCTGTGTGGGTGTCTGCAGAATAGATTAGCATTTGTATTGTAAAAATTTCTGAAGTCCAAGTATAATCTACAGCATGCTTCTTTAGTAAACAGAAAAGGAATTACCTTAATGCAATGCGTTTCCATTCAGAATTCAATATAAAAATTCAACATCATTTAAAACAACAATAAGATACCACTGCATACTTATTAAAATCAAAATCGAGAACACCAACAGCACCAATTGCTGATGATGATATGGGGCAACAGGAACTCCCATTCACTGCTGGTGGGAATGCAAAGTCATACAGCTCCTTGGGAAGATAGTTTGACAATCTTTTATAAAACTAAACATATTCTTACCATGTGATCTACCAATTTTGCTCCTTGGTATTTATCTAAAGGATTAAAACTTTCGGTCTATACAAAAACCTACATGAGGATATTACTCATCATTGCCCAAACTTGGAAGCAATCAAGATGTCCTTGGTTATACAAATGGATGAGTAAACTATGTTATATCCAAACAATGGAATATTATTCAGTGCTAATAAGAAATAGCTAGTAAGCCATGAAAAGACATGGAGGAATGTTCAATACATATTATTAAGTAAAAAGAGATAGTCTGAGAAGGCTACATACTGCCTGATTAAAACTATATGACATTCTGGAAAAGGCTTAACTATGGAAGCAATTAAAAAAAAAAAAAATGAAATCAGTGGTTACCAGAGAGTTGATGGGGTGGCCAAGGGTACGAATAGCAAAGCACAGAGGATGTTTAGGGTCATGAAAATATTTTGTGTGCTACTGTAACAGTAGATGCATGTCACTAAACACTTGTCCAAACTCATACAAATGAGTTATTTACCCAAGAGGAAATCCCATTATAAACTGTGGGCCTCAGATGGTAATGATGTACCAATGCAGATGAGTTATAACAAATGTACCACTCTGGTGGGGGGATGTTGATCATAAAGGGAGCTATGTATGTGGGGAAAGCAGGGAATCTAGGGAAATCTCTGTACTTCCTTCCCCATTTTGCTGTGAAACTAAAACTGTCCTATAAAAACAAGCCTTTAAAAATTAAATGTAATGAATTGCTTTTTCTTAAAACAGTTAAGCAGTTCAAGTATCTTTGACTCAAGCGGCATTATAGTGATTTATATGAAGGTACATTGCTATTCTCCATATTGTGTTTCTATTTTGCTCTCTTTTAATCTCTCTACTTGGTACAAATAGATGGGAAAGCACAGATATATCACTGCTAGCTAAATACACAAGAATAAACAAAACGAAGATGTGGACGGGCCAGCCTCCTCAAGGCTGTATTCTACTTGAGACTGCTGATTCCTGTAGGAAACTTTAAGGGTATTTTGCTGACTTTGTTTTACAAGAATGGCACAGTGTAATGCAGTTGAAGCCTGGCCTTCATTTAGCAAATTCAAGCTGTGTAGACAATCCATCTGAATTATTCTGAACCACTTCCCTCGACATGGAAGTTTCTGCAGTTTCTTGAATCATCCTTATGATTTTAATTACATATCCCCTTGGCAGTCTAGGATTTGGTTTTTTAAAAATAGCATTTAATTTGTTCAAACGGAATGAGAGTTAAGATTTGTGTTACTAATGTTATTAGTGTTATTCATAATTGAATTGGCGAATTTATATCTTTAACCCTGAAATCAAGTTTTGTATTTTTTGTTTAAGTACTTTGGGAGTAAATTGTTTTATAAAATTTAGCTCATTCTTCTCAGAATAGCTAATTAGATGGGTCAAAAATACATGAAAGAACAGATATAATCTACATTTAAAAATCAATTGAAAACAGAATCATAGGTATATGTGAATCCTAGTAAATGTGGAATGTAAAGGTCTTAGCAAAATAACTAAGAAAATGCTATGAAAGCTATGTTAACTAGTGTGATGAAAATGTGTCAAACGGTCTATGAACCAAGTGTATGGTGCCCCATGATCATATTAATGTATACAGCTATGATTTAATAAAAATAAAAAGAAAACAGAATCATAGTGCAAATAAGTACTCAAGAATAGCTTAGCTTTTCAGGAGGTACACGCTTTTATCATTCCCAGTTTGCAGATAGAAACACTGGGGTAAAGCCAGGTCTTTGAATCCCAAACACTGAATTCTTAACCACTGTATTAGTTTCTTATTGTTGCTGTAACAAATTACTACTAACTGAGAACCACACAAATTTGTTACCTTGTGGTTCTGGAGGTCAGAAATCCAAACTGGCTTTTACGAGGCTAAAATCAGAGGATAAGCAGGCCTGCATTCCTTCTGGAGGCTCTAGGGGAGAATCTGTTTCCTTGCCTTTTCTAGCTTCTAAAAGTCAGCTTCATTTCTTAACTCACAGTCTCTTCCCCCATCTTCAAAGCCAGCATTGTAGTATCTTTAAATCCCTCAGTCTATTTCTCTTTCTTTTATTTTCTCACCCCTAACCTCTAGCTCCTGTCCCTACACCTCCTTGTCTGACAATTTTAACTCCTTCTTCCATCTTTTCAGGACCCTGTGATCACACTGGACCCACCAGGATAATCTCCCTATCTTAAAAACCTTAGCTTTATAACATGTACCAAGTCCCTTTGCCATGTAAGATAACATATTCACAGGTTCTTGAAATTAGAATGTGAATCCATTTGGGGGATGATTGTTCTGTCTATAAGAACTACCACATTAATTGGCATCTCAAAATATCTGGACTAAGAAGACAGAGTCAAGCCAAGCCTCAGTTTGTCTACTTATTCACATAATTCTTATTTGCATCATATTATGAGTTAGAGATACAAGGGCAGTCATAGCAAAGGAAAAATATTTCGGAAAAAATGCCTGCTGTAAGTCTAAAATGATGTCACGGTCTGGCTCAGTAAATATTTGGCCAATTAATGAAAAACTGCTAATAGATAACTTATTTGTATAGTCAATCAAACATTTATAATATAATGATGACTATAATTGCCTGATGTATTTTGAGCAGACCTGTAGGTAGGTGATACAAAGGAGCTTGTAGCATTTTCACTGCTATCAAGATCAGAATCACACTGCAGGGACAATGTTACCTCCTAAGAAACCATTAAACAAAAGCAAAGCAGTCAAGAAGAACCATTTGTTTCTTAGGGGTTTACTGTACCTAATGTACAACTGGATAGCACTAGGAAAATTTGAGTTCCTAGTGGCGTTCCTATTGCTTAGAAGAATAGAAGGATCTTAGGGATGACAATGTTTACTAACGAGTCAAGAAAACGCAGGCGCACAATCTGTAGGTGGATAGGCAGGTAGGTAGATGAACAGATAGAAGTTTTAAAAACCCTCACTAGGAGCAAATACACATGGACTATCAAACAGATTAGAGAAGAAAATTGAGGTTCATTAATTCATCCATTCAGCAAATATTCGTTTCATGAGTGCCTATTATGTACCAGATATTACGCAAGTGCCAGAGAAAAAAGATATTGAAAAGGCTTACGCCTTGTGTTTATACCAGGGCATTTTATTTTCTTGGAATTGCCATTTTTTGCTTACAGACCAAAATTATGATGAAGAATACTGGTCCAACGTGTGAATACTTCTAGGATTAGGCCTGTGTATGCTACAATTTAGGGAAGAAAAACATTTTTGAAGGAGGAACACAGACCTTACAAGTATTACGTTCAGCATAGTCTGTCTTCCCTTGAATCTATGAAGTCCACACTCAAATATACACTTTGTGATACTAAGTATAAAGCTGATAATCTCCCTGGCACTCTTAGAGTCCCTGCAGCTAAACTGGGAAGGCCAGCAGGGCAAAGCTGCTGGGCCGCAGAGGCTCAGATGTCTAATGAGTTCGAAATTGTGCCAGCTTGATCTTTAAATGAAATGAGCCCACTACATAAGATAATTGCTATGAGAGAGCTGGTCACAGGCTGAGAGAGTCAGAAGAGCCTTTCAACTGCAACGGCCCTGATAAGGCTGGGGTTTTTAGCCTTTTTAGAAAAACTGGTTTTCTTAGAAAAAGGGAAGTAATAGCACGAGGTAGATTCTAGACAATTCAACAGAAGACATTTGTGGAAGAAGGAAAGTAGAGTTGAGGTAAGAGGAGAACAAAGAAATGTGTAGAAAGTGCAGACGTGAAAAGTGATAGGAAAACCTACCAAATTTTCAAGAAACAGAGAGAACTCATTCACTTTGTAGCTCTCCACACAGAGTCATTATCTGAGACTTTAAGCACAGATTACTGGGAATTGATTAGGTAATGATCCAATTTTCCCCTTAAATTTAATGACCTAACAGATATTTTCACCTAATGATTAGAATTATAGTTGTTATTTGAAAAGGATCTCCTATTTACTTTGGTAGAGTTTTGAAAGCTGGGTCAGATTTAATTTTTACAAATATGATTCAACTAAATGTTTATTTACGTAAGATCATAGGGAAATGGGAAACTAAATTATTTAAGCCACAAACATTCTAAAAAGTAAATGTAAAAATCTTTGGAAATGGATTGAATGCATTCCATGACCTTGTCCATAGAATACACTATATACATACTTTAACATTTCCTGGAAAACGTGGCTTATCCTTGTTAAATCGCATGAGGGATGGATGCATATTAAAGAAGACATTTTGCCCGAGGATAATGAGCCCCAGAATATTATTCCTTTAAAATCTTTACCTTTCGTTTTCCCCTTCTGATGTATTTATGGGAAAGGAATTCTCTTAAACTTGACAGGACTGTAGCCATTTTAGATAATCAGGTCAGAAACCAGCACTCTCCTCCCCAGATTCCTGGAGTGTTTCAAGGCCAGAGTTCATGGAAACGCCCTCCCCGTATCCTGGCCCTGAGGATACACCCATAATCCTGACTCCTACTAGAGAGGAGCCCTGGGCAGAACTCTGTGCTCATGGCCCCATTTCAGCTATACTGATAAGGCTAATAAAAGCCTTTTGTAAACTGCGGGAGTTGAGCTGACACCTAGTCAGTCTGTTCTCCTTTCCCCTCTATTCCGTTAAAAGTCTTCCCTTGTACCTGGACTGGCTTCCTCATCTTTCCTGTGGACCCTCACCTTGGTTCTATGCCAGAACCTCTCAGTATTCTTGCTGTTTCTGCTGCCAAAGTTTCCTGTGTACTTTTAATCTGCTGCTATATTATATAAACAAAAGTTTGCATTAAAGTCTGAGACTGGTTTCATATCCCCTCTAAGCAATGAAAACACTTGAGCTTAAACCCAGTTATTTCTGGTTTAAGGTTGTCTAAAGGACATAGTTGCTCAGTTCTGGGTCCATAAACTCTGAAACAGGCAAATTAATAAGTCATTTCTAAGACTTAGCCAATAGACCACTTCTCTGGAGTAAAGGTAAATATAATGGAATTCAGTAAAATAATTTTGTCTTTTTAGAATGTGTTGGTAATGAAATTTTATATTTAATGAAATATAATTTTAAAAGGAATAAGCAAGCAGAAAAATTATTGGCATTTTCATTGTCATTTGGAACTTTCATTTCATTGTTAGGGCTCAGGGCCAGTGCTTAAAACAGTATTTTCAATCAGCCGGTGATTGTTAATAAGGGTCCATGTTAGAATCACCAGCAGGGCCAGCTCTGTGGACATGCACCCTATGTGGTCACACAGAGCCAGTGCTCAGAAGGGTCTGCACTTGGCTTCCTGCTCTGTGTTGCCCTTGAAATTCTTCATAATTTTATCTTTGAACAGGTGTTTTGCAGTGGAGTCTTGAGGAACAATGGAGCCGGCCCACTGTTATTCCTAGCCTCTCCATTTGCATGCAAATGTGCCCCAGGATCACAGAATCCCAGTGGAGTTCTTGGGAGTCAAGCACGATTTAAAGTACATATTAGCTGGGGTATATATTCTAAAACAAATGTCCTCCCAATACAGAAAACCTCTCCACAAAGGTAGAAGAGGGGGGAAAAAACCAATTTTATTTTTGAATAATCCTTCAACCAGAATGTGATATGCATCATAGGCAATTCCCTAAAGAAATTGCTGACAGGATCCCATTTTTTATATAGCTAAGCAAATACAACCCATCACACACGTGTCCTCCAGATAAACAATAACTAGTCCTCAAGTAAGAGGACTTACCAGCACAATTTGTCACATACAGTTTTCTAAAGTCACTTGTCAATTGGTATGACCATCTGTTTTAGCTAGTTAGCTAGAGGAAAATTATAAACCTTTATATCAGTATGACAGGAGGTAGTTTTGGACCAAAGCCCTGAAGAAGTTAGGCTCCTACCTTCCCACAGAAACTAGGAGTGAGGGGGGCTCTAACTCCCTTGATCACACTTCAAAGAGACACTCCTCCAGGTCTTGAGAAAGACATTCCTAGGTCACAGAGCCAGCAAAAGACTTATTTCATTTTTAAAGGATTTACATACATTTCAAAGAAATAGAGTAAGAATTTAGAATTACAACTTTTCTAAAGTGAATGCTCCAAGAAAGGGGACGAGGTGAATATTCTTCCCTTATTTTGAACAGAGTGGGGTTTTTTATTGTTTTTTTTAAAGACAGAGTCTCACATTGTCACTCTCAGCAGAGTACTGTGACGTCACAGCTCATAGCAACCTTCAACTCTTGGGCTTAGGCGATTCTCTTGCCTCAGCCTCCCGAGGCTGGGTGCCCACCATAACACCCGCCTATTTTTTTGTTGCAGTTTGGCTGAGGCCAGGGTCAAATCCGCCACCCTTAGTATATGGGGCTGGTGCCCTACTCACTGAGCCACAGGCGCTGCCCTGAAAGGAGAGTATTAAGCTTATTTTTAAGTTATGTTTGCCCTTACAATGTGACTGAGCAAGTTGGGGTATTATAAGCCCCAAGGGCCCACACCGTTCATTCAAACCAGCACTTGGTTTAAATTTAGGGAGAAGCCAGGGGCAACCAAGGAACCAATCACATCATTCCTTCCTTACCTGGGTCACTTCTCCATATTCACCAATTACCTATGCTAAAACTGATGACAAAGAAAGGAAAAGAATAGCAAATCTTCTCATAATTTCTTTCCCTTCCAGTCTTTTCCATCAGCAAGCAGAAGACAGAGAGTGTTAGTAGGATGTGTGCATAACAAGAAGTGTGATAACAACAGTTGAGTTACTGTTGTAAAGTTTTCCATGGTCCTGATAAGAAAAAAAACACATATACGTGTATAAGCCATAGAGTAATCAATTATGCAGTTTCAGTGGTTTATGCGGTAAGTACTCTTATATCTGCATTTAAAACCGGCATTTGTACAATATAAAGATACACAATAAAATTCATTTTAATAAAGTATGTATTTTTTGCAATAATGACTTTAAATAGCAAGGGAAATATATAACGACAAGTTGAGGGAGAAATCATGAAAAGGAGGAGAAAGCTTTCTCTTTTAGTACTTTCAATGGCATTTTTTCTTTCTGCTTTTTGAACAAGGGATCCTGCATTTTTGTTTTGCCTGAGACTCTGTAAATTGCACAGCCAGCTCTGAGGGAGCTTTGAAAAACAGAGTTCCCCAATTCTATACCTTAGGCCTGTGAAATAATGATTTCCAGGCAGAGGGCCCAGGGATTTGCACTTTTTAAAATTTAAATTTAAAATGGAGGACTCTGATGAGTATCTCTACTAAAGAACCACTACTGTAGACAAGTGGAAGACTGTGCTGTCCAGAGTGGTCAAGAAAGGCTCCGTTGGCTTGGTACCGAGTGGCACCAACCACATAGACCAAGGCTGGCAGGTTTGAACCTGGCCAGGGCCAACTACAACAACGACGACAACAACAACAACAAAATAGCTGGGCGTTGTGGTGGGCGCCTGTAGTCCCAGCTACTGGGAGGCTGAGGAGTTAAGCTCAGGGGATAAATAATAAAGACAGGGGAATCTAAAATTTAATTTGAACAGAAGCAAATGAACCTAACTAGATATCAAATAAACAACAACCGCACAGAAAATAGTGAAAATGAATTCAAGGAATTTTTGAATCATCAGCTCCCTAACTGACACAGTGAGAAGGACACGGTATCACCTGGGGAGCATTCCTGACAAGGAAGGTGTGCCCTGAAAATAATCACAAGGACACAATCAGACTAACCAAAAGTAAAGAATAATCGGCAAAACAACTGGTCCAGATTCTTTTAAAAAAATAATGTTCAGCATTGGGTAAAGACAAATTTAAAGCCTGGGGAACTCTTCTAGATAAAAAAAGTGACTAAAGAGACATAACAACAAAAGTAATGTATGTTTTTAAGAGGCCCTGGGAGAGTGGAGGAGCTGTAAGTTTCTTACTGGGGCAATTGACTAAATTAGCATATTAACTGTGCATTAGATAATAGCATTATATAAATATCAAATTTTATAACCCTCGCATTTATATAGGATTTGTCTTTTACTTTTTTTACAGATGTAGGCTGAGGCATTTAGGGCTAAAGTGTTATGAAGCCTACAACTAGCTCTGAGATGCTTCAGCAAATAAGTGAATGAAGGAATAAAAGAAAAAATCAGTATATTGTATATTTACAATATTGTATATTGTAATATTGTAATATTACAGAGAGACTAGACAGAGATTAATCAAATGTGATGAAATATTAACAACTGGTGAATCTAAATTTCAAAAGGACAGGAGGAACAGAGATCTAGTGTACCAATGAGGATTACAGTTAATAAGAATGTATTCAATGCTTGAAAATTGCTAAAAATAGATGTTAAATGTTCTCACCACAAAAAAAACATATGAAGTAATGGATATCTTAATTAGCTTGATATAGTCTTTTCATAGTGTGTATGTATGTATCAAAACATAATGTTGTACATCACAAATGTATAAAAATTTTGTCAATTTAAAAATCAATTGGTAAATCCAGGTGAGAGGTACGTGAGTGTTAGTGTATTATTCTTGCCTCTCTTCTCTCTTGGTTCTCTTTTGCAACTTCAAAATACACAAGTGGGGGTGGCAGAAGAAGACCAGTGCATTGCCAATAAATCAGGGACAGAAACAGCCTCCCTGGGTCAAAGAATACATTCACCTGCCTGTCCCTGTGGATGGTACTGCTGCCTCTGACCCCATGGCCTTGACCATAGTTTAGCTATGTTCCACGCGGGCCCAGAGGAGCTCTGTGCAGCCTGAGAACAGGAGATTCACATGGTTTTGAAAATGTGTGTTACTCTTCCTCCTTCATCTCTGTCCGCTTCAGAAAAGGGTAGTGGATTTATAATTGTGCCTTGGTATTTTGCCACCGTAAACCAGCAGCCTTGAAAGGAGGAATGACAAAGAATAAGGAAGAGAAAATGAATTTCTCACTAGTGTTTTTGATGAAAGATGAATTATTAAGCGTGCGTGAGTATTTGTTACAACCACAAGCCTTGGAAATTAATCTGACAGTAATTTGGTTTTAGAGTTCTTAATCCTATATGAGAAGGACAGTAAGTGTCTAATTCAGGCCTTTCCACCCCGACTGTTTGGATTCTGGTGCCAAACCCAGAGATGGACCAAACTATGGATCAGGCCATGAGCCTGTTCAAACCTTATGTGTGTGAGTGGGGCAGATGGGTATGTTTTAGAAACAGGTTCCCAGTGTGGGAATAAGACCCCCCAGAGATTGTGCTTTGGAAACAGAGGCCTGAGACCTGCATTGGTCCTGCCCAGACCTCCAGGGAGAGCCAGACTTGGTGTGGCTTTTGGCTAGCGGAAAGGGAACAGACTGTGCTGGGGAATTTGCAACTTGGATAGTCTATTTTAAAAAAATGTGGGCTGGCAAACTTTGATGTCTTTGCAAGGCTGCATGTAAGATAATTAAATCTAATTAATCTTTTTTTTTTTTAAAGAACTTCATGTTTCTGACTATTTACTTCAGTTTAAAATTAACCCCCAAATACAACCTTATAGCTCTAAGCAGTTGACTCAGTGTTAAACCAAAAAGCCAGAGATCCTTCATTCCAAGCCCAATTTTAGCACAGTCTCTCTTATAAGATGGAACAAATAACTAACTTTATTATGTCCCATCAGGTAATTCAATCATTGGAGAATAACAATCCTAACCTTTCTTTCAGATGCTTCTTAAGAATAACTAATAAACATGAAAAAATCTTGCCGGGAAGTTACCAAGTATTATGTGAATGATATTGATTAAAAATTTTAACCAATTTTATCATATCATAAGGGTTTAAACTTTATAGAAATACATTCTAGTCTTTAAATCTCCATGCTGATTTTTATAACAAGTAAGTTTCCACCTTTAAGACAGCTAGTTTTAAAAATAATTTTTAGAGAGTGGTGCCTATAGCTCAAGGAGTAGGTTGCCGACCCCATATACCAGAGGTGGTGAGTTCAAACCCAGCCCCAGCCAAAAATTGCAACCAAAAATAATAATAAAATTGATAATTTTTAGAATAAAAATAGAAGGTGAAAATTAATTTTATTAGATAAGATTTCAATAACTGAGTGAAAGTTGTTTGTTTAGAAGCCCCAAAGACACTTAAAAAAAACCCAAACAAACCTAGATTTCAAGGACAATTGCAAACATTTGTAACATAACAACGCATTATGCACATTTTAGAAGTTTATAAAATTTCCACAGAAAATGACTTAGCAGTTCCAAGAATGACATTAACCCAACAACTCTGAATATCAGGTAAGGAGAAAAGAACGTGCCTGAAACAGGAAACAGTTCATCTTTATGACAAAACAGAACTCTTTATTCTCATTTTCCAGCTATATAAGGCATCAGTGCGATGATCATCGTTCTGGAGGAAGCACAAAGTGAGTTCTGCTCCTGTTTTACAGCAGCTTTATAGTTCTGTACGCTTTCTTGCCTCCCGTCACACATGCGTGGTTTTTCTCCTCCCCAATGCAAGAATTTTCCCTCACTTCTCTACCTGGCTAGCTTTCACTCATCTGTAAGTAAGTACATATGGCACCCAAGAGTGTGTGGGTTCTCCTCCAGGCTGCCATGCAGCTCTTTGTCCCCGCTTCAGAAATCTCTCAGACTTCTGCAGCTGCTCATCTGCTGCCCCACTGTGTGCAAGTCTCCCCCGGGAGGTTAAGTCCAGCTCATTCAGGGCTGTATCTCCAGTCCCCAAGAGAGTGCTGACCCTCTGATGTGTAAAACCAAAAGCAAAAACTTTATTCCCTGTTAGGCTGGGATCAGGCAAAATTGCTTGGTATTGTTCTTTTTTGTTTAGTAAACTATTCTTTGTCTTGGAACTGAACCTCTCCCTTCTCCCCTCAATTTCTTCCTTTCCTTTGCCCTGGGCTCACCAGTTTCCATTTTGATAATATTCCCTTTAGGAAGCCTTGCTGTGCTTCCAGCCAGGTTTTGATACCTCCCCTGTGCTGCCTGGCACTTTCACTTCTCCTGTGACAGCTTTATTGTTCAGGAGTGTCACTGCCGTTTGTGTTTCTGTGTCTTCCACCCGCGTCTAAGCCCCGCGATAGCAGAGACCAGGCCACATTTTTAACCTTTGTATTTTCAGCACATGGCACATTCTGGCATGTAGTGTGCACTTCAGAATCATTTATTGTGTGAGTAGTATTATATTATTATGATTACGTTATAATTTTAATTGCACATGATCTTCTTTCCAAGGTCTTGCTCTCCTCTCCATCCTTCGTGCCTCTGGAAAGTTGGCCTTCCCTAAAGCCCGCCTCCACCGACTTCCCGCTTACGACTTTTCACTGCCACTTCATCGCCTACATAATCAAACCTAAACTCCTCTATCTAGATGCCAAGACATTTTCTAATATGCGTCTTCCTACTCCTCATTATATCTTCCACTCCAGTGAGGCCAATTACCTTATTTTAAATTGATATGACTCTGGACAAAACTGTGTGCTCCATTTATGATTCTGCTTCTACTTTTAATCCAACCCTAAAAATGCTTACCACAGCCATAGTTCCCTTGCATGGAATTTTCAGCATGACACAAAATGACAAAGACAGAGTTTTTTCACTAAAGTTACTATGTTAATACACATATATTCTACCACTCAGTTCATGGGGCCTGCAGTTTATGTGTGTAAATGTGTGTGTGTGTGCGTGAGTGCATCTGTGTGTGTTTGCACCAGCCTGTGTTCTCGTGGTGGAGTGATTGACATGATGACAGCCAGTCTCTAGACAACCTAGGATCTACAGAGTAGCCCGGGGGGCAAGTTCTGCCTGACACAGACGGCTGAGAGCCAGGAACCAACCAGACTCATTCGGATTAATTTTTCAAGAGATTAGTAAGATTGAGTTTGGTGGGGGATGGAGATGGGGACAGAGAGGTAAGAAAAGACGGGAAAACAGTAAGCTGGGGCAGAGAGAAAGCCGGAGACACGTTTGAGAAAAGCAGGCGATGGGCTGAGTCTGCAGAGCCCATGAGGCCGCGGAAGCAGAAGAAGCAGAGAGAAATAGAGGGAGGGTATGAGATGGCCGATAGCAGGTGAAAAATCAAGAATCTTTGACACTCTGCTGCTGCGAAGCGATAAGATAACTGGATCGCAAGTGCTGTCTGGGCTCTGAGTAACCTTTCACTTCCTGAACCACAAGCCAGTCTCCACAGAGTCCACTGCACAATCTGCATAACGCCCTTTGTGTGGTCAGGATCTGAGTCACCCCATCTCCACGTGTGCTGTTATGATAATCATATATTTGATTTGAAGCGTCCTGAGTGAATCTCTGTAACTGTCACCCTGAGAAGCTTCACATACTTTCATTTTGTCTTTAAAAAACACTAAAGCACAATTTTTTTTGGAAAAAAAAAAATCCCATAAAATAAAAATGACTTTCAATACGTAGAACCACAATGTACCCTTTTATGTTGTGTAGTTTCTGGAGCCCATTTTTTTAAAGTTGTTCCATCACTGCAAAGAATGAATGACCATATTGCCTTGATAAAAATGGTTTCCCTCTTAACACGTTTCACACATATTGAGTCCTTTTTTATTTTTGGTTACAAAATTGTTACCGAATTGTGAGAGCCCTATAATTACGTTTCAGCACTGACAAGTAACATTGAATATTAACTGAAGTAATTCTTTCAAGTGCATTACAAGTACTACATACTTACTGAAAATTACTTGGTTTATCTAGTCAATACTCTGCAAATTAATTGAGGAAATTGATTCCTAGTGTTCACCGGGGAAAGAAAAACCAAGGAGCCTTCCGTGAAATAATTACAGAGCATAACCGCGTGTTGTTGAGAAAAACAGTATGACAATGTGGAATAAACACTTAACTTGCTCCTTAAAGTTCGCGTCCCTTTCCTCCCTAAACTTGACACGTTTTTCTTATCTCTAGTCTGCTCTTCCTTTTTGCCTTCAGACTTCCTCTCCTTGTTCCCTTGTCCTTCACCCTACTCTTCTGCAAGACTTAGCCTCTGCTCAGTGCTTCTGAATTTGCCCTTCCTGTTACTAAACTATTGAATACCACTGAGAAACTGAAACTTTGAGATCTGTGCTACCAGACAAGGATTATCTTCAACCTCTGCGTGCCAAACATTTTTATGTTCCTGGTCTGCTATCACTCTTTCTCCCACAGCAGAGGAAATGAGATTGGGCTATTCTTTACAAGAACTCCTAACTCAGGTCCCACCTCTTTCAACAGAGACTTTTCTATCCTTTTCTACACATATGCACACTCAAAATGCAACATCTGCAAGGTATCCACTTTTTTTTGGGTGGGGGAGGGAGTCTCACTTTGTCAGCCTCTGTACAGTGCTGTAGTATCATAGCTCACAGCAACCTCAAACTCTTGGGCACAAGTGATCCTCTTGCCTCTTGCCTCGTAGCTGAAACTACAGGTGCCTGCCACAACGTCTGGCTATTTTTAGAGACAGAGTCTTGCTTTACCTCAGGCTAATATTGAACTCCTGAGCTTAGGCAATCCACCCACGTTAGCCTTACAGGGTGCTAGAATGGATTACAGCCACTGCACCTGGCCTCAAGGTATCTACTTCTGAATCTGTCTCTGGCCTTCTGTCCAGTCTCTGAGGCTAGGACGTATCAGAGTGCAAACTCATCAATTTCAGAAGTGAAAACTCCCCATATAAGGGCTTTGGGAGTTTTCTGGAGTAGGAAAAATATTTTCCTGGGATATTTATTCTACTCTAGACATTACCAAAGCCTTTATTCCGAGATAACAGTACTAAACTTAAGCTCAGACCTGGTTGCAGTTTTATTTATTCTAAATTATTGAGATGATCATCAAGGATTTTGTTTTCTGTACAATGATGAAAGAGTGGAATGGGAGTCAATGATTTAATCCTTTTTGAACCTTATCCTCACAATGGCTGGTCCCAGAGAAACAATGATCACATGAATTCACAAAGGGTAAATATAACCTTAAAAATATTAGAAATTCGTGTTTCTCAATTAGATAAAATTGGATTCCACTTGTTTTATCTCAGTTTGGTGCCTAAAAATTTTCTGCAATCAAAGTCCTACTCTAATTTTTAAGAAAATCAGACATTTAAAATAAAGATTGTGAAATGTTATCTTTGCAAGATAAATATCCTTAAGCAAAGATCATGAAATGTTATCTTTCAAAAATAAATATTTTGAAATTATAGACATTCAGTAATTTTTTTTTTTTTAGAGACAGAGTCTCACTTTGTCACCCTCAGTAGAGTGCTGTGGCATCACAGCTCATAGCAACCTCTAGCTCTTGGGCATAGGCGATTCTTTTGCCTCAGTCTCCTGAGTAGCTGGGGACATTCAGTAATTTTTTCATTTAGTATAGTTAAAAAGAATGAAGGAAAATTTTCTTGGTATTACTAATAACACAAGAGAAGATCCATTTCTACATTATAGTCAATATATTCTTAAGCCAATGACTCAATTCCTAATAGAGGAATTTAAGCCAATGACTTAAAAGGAACAGTTACTTAAATTTTCTGAAACAAACCCTTTATTTCCACCTCCCTTCTACAAAAAGTCAAACCCATGACAAGCATTTAGGTGGGACCCTTAACAACCTTCAGGGCTTTGTTCCCAGATTATATAACTCAGAGATGCTGTTTCTATGTAACTTAGTGGCAGTTCTGAAGTAGTAATTATGGTCTCTGTATATCGTCATTAGTTTCTTCTATAATTATTACATTTGAATATTAATAATATTAATCTTACCTAAAACTTCATGTATGTCACCATTTTCCAAGAGCTGGGTATAATTTATTCTTATTTTGTAGGTGAGAAGCTGAAGTTTTTTTTTTATTATTAAATCATAGCTGTATACATTAATGCAATTATGGGGTACAATGTGATGGTTTTATATACCATTTGAAATATTTTCATCAAACTGGTTAACATAGCCTTCACCACATTTTCTTAGTTATTGTGTTAAGACCTTTCTACTCTACACTTAGTAAATTTAACATGTACCCTTGTAAAATGCACCACAGGTGTGTTCCCACCAATTACCCTCCCTCCACCCATCTTCCCCCCTTCCCTCCCTCTCCTCTCTCTCCCTCTTTTCGGGCTATAGTTGGGTAATAGCTTTCATATGAAAGCTATAAATTGGTTTCATAGTATGGCTGAGTACATTGGATACTTTTTTTCTTCCATTCTTGAGATACTTTGCTAAGAAGAATATGTTCCAGCTCCATCCATGTAAACATGAAAGAGGTAAAGTCTCCATCTTTCTTCAAGGCTGCATGATATTCCATGGTGTACATATACCACAATTTATTAATCCATTCGTGGGCCAATGGGGACTTGGGCTTCTTCCATGACTTAGCAATTATGAATTGCGCTGCAATAAACATACTGGTGCAAATATCTTTGTTATAAAGTGATGTTTGGTCTTCCGGATATATACCTAGTAGAGGAATTGAAATCAAATGGCAGGTCTGTTTTTAGATCCCTAAGTGATCTCCAAACATCTTTCCAAAAGGAACGTATTAGTTTGCATTCCTACCAGCAGTGCAGAAGTGTTCCCTTTTCTCCACATCCACGCCAACATCTCTGGTTTTGAGATTTTGTGATGTGGGCTAATCTTACTGGAGTTAGATGATATCTCAAAGTGGTTTTGATTTGCATTTCTCTGATGATTAAGGATGATGAGCATTTTGAGAAACTAAAGATTTGAGCAAATACGTAGCTTGATAATTAATTGCCAGTTAGCATGTTATTGAGTCAGATTTTAATCCAGGCCAGCCTAACCCCAAATGTCAGCTTTAATTACTTACTATATTTCATCCTATTGACACCTTGCTGTTTAAGTCTGTTCATGTTCACATGAATCAAGTATGTCACTTGATCTTGAGCATCAATGTAAGAAGTAGATGTTATCATGCCCATTTTACAAATTAAAATTCTGAGGCTCAGGAAAGTTAAGTGACTTGCCCAAAGTTATTTAGCTGGTGTGTGGCAGAGCTGGACTTTTGATGGCAAGTCCATCTACAGATTTTTCTATCAAATGAGGCACATGGCTTACATAGCTAGAGGCACAAAGAAGATTCTCTTTTGTTATGACAGTTTCAATAAATAATCTTAATAACATTTAAGATTGTTTTTTTAAGTAGCTAGCTTCATAATTTTGTTTGAGGATAAATTACATGCCAAACCCTGACAGTTTTTAATAATAATGGATTAAAAAATAAAACTGACCATTTACTTTCTAATGCGTCCTCTCCATTTCCTTTCCTGATATACATTTTTCACTTGTTTAACTTCTTTTTTTTTTTTTTTTTGTAGAGACAGAGTCTCACTTTATGGCCCTTGGTAGAATGCCATGGCATCACACAGCTCACAGCAACCTCCAACTCCTGGGCTTAAGCGATTCTCTTGCCTCAGCCTCCCGAGTAGCTGGGACTACAGGCGCCCGCCACAACAACCGGCTATTTTTTTGTTGCAGTTTGGCCGGGGCCAGGTTTGAACCCGCCACCCTCGGTATATGGGGCGGGCGCCTTAGCGACTGAGCCACAGGCGCCGCCCCACTTGTTTAACTTCTAATTTTAGAATATTTTTACAGTCTTGAAAAGGTCTGTAAAAAAATGAACATTCTCCAGAGTGAATTTTATAGATGATCCTATTAAATGATGTATGGATTGTACTATCTGTAAGGAACTGGTTGTTATGGTTACCACAGAGCCAAACAGAAAAAGGGAAAAAGAAGTCACTTTGAACAAAGTACTGCAGACTTCTGTTTTGAGTGATCACACTAACAATTTCCCAGACTTAGTTTACTATCATCTCAGGAAACAAAGGATTAATGTACATAAGCAGAGGAAATGCTATTTCTTGATTCTTTTAGTATCTAATACATTTCAGATTCTGTGGATGTAGAATCTTCTATCCTTTTGCATGCATACTCTTAAATAATTTTTAAAAGAGCTCTAAACATACACTAACAGTTATAGGACTAAACCATGTAAATGTTGGAGAATAAAAAGAGGACCTTAAAACTGTCAGCCAGGTTTTCTTTGTTACCAGAGGTGTTTGCCTTGTTCGGGTTCTGCAGAAGCCTGGCTAGTCATGTGCAAATCGAAAAGCCTGACTTTCATTTATGCAAATACAGTGTCCTTAGACTATTTGATATATGTACTTGGGACACTGAACACCTGCAGATGTAATCAGTAGAAGCAAAAATATGCAAAAAAAGGCTAAGTCGCTGCCTTATCTATTTATTTATATAAATTTTCAAATGTTTGATCAAGACACAAGGAACAGGCAAGTATTCAAGCAAGATTTCTTATTCTTCCTTGCATGACAATAGGTTGTGGGCTGTAATAATGTGGAAATAACTATATGCAAATCAAAGAACTTAACATTAAAGAAAGGGCCTCTGTAACTTTCTTTTTGATTGATTTCTGCCCATCCTGAAATTTAAAGAAATGACCAAAGAGACTTGGAAAGACTAAAGGAATAGGGGCACATGCAAAGGATTGGAAGGAAAAATTGCTGTAGGAGTTATTCGGAAGGAATCATTTGGTCTGGGAGCATTGGGATGCTGTGAGTAGTTGGAAGGAACTGGTAAACTGGGTTTGAAAGGAGAAATAGGGGCACTGAAATCAGTCAAGGGGGAGTGCAGGGTATCAGAAAGAATACAAAGAACGGGATAAATCAGCAAGAGAAAAAAGGATTATGAGAGAAACTGAGGTGATGGGAAGTGACCCGGCTCTAGCAAAAAAAATCTTCGAGAAGTGAATTTAATGGTCAGCTTACTCTTTCCTTGAGGCACTTGCCAAATCATAAACTATATGCGGAAAAATAGAAAAGCAACCTAGTAGAAGCCCGATAGACCACAGAGTTTCACAGTCTTACAGGCTAAAGAGACAAGAATTTCAGTCCTGGATCCACCAAAGAGGATATGCCAGATAAAATTCAGGTTTTCAGTTGACAGTTCAGAACTCAGTAGGGCTATGCCCTAGGATTCAAAGAAAATTTAGAAATTGGCAAGCCTGAAACTTGACATTGAGTCGTCTCCATAATTGATTGGATTAAGATAATCATCTTTAATTTCTAACCAAAAGAAAAGTAAACCTCTGCTGAAACATAAAACTATCCACAGCCTGTATGATTTTATCAAAACCTTTGTTTTGTCACTTGAGAAAAATTACCAGGCATGTAAGGATTGAGTTATTAACAGAAAATTTTAGTGATTATAAATACATTGAATAAGATGGAATTTTTCACCAGTGAAAGTGTTTATTAAAAAATAAAATGAGGCTACATGAGGTGGTTCACACATGTAATCCCAGCACTTCGGGAGGCCCAGATGGAAGGAATGCTTGTGGCAAAGAGTTTGAGACCAGCCTGAACAACAAAAGGAGACTCTGTCTCTATAAAAAACAGAAAAATTACCCAGGCTTGATGGTACATGCTTGTAGTCTCAGCTACTTGAAAGGTTGAAGTGGAAGGATCCCTTGAATCCAGGAGTCTGAGATTACAGTGAGCTGCTATGCTAACGTCACTGCATTCTAGTTTAGGCAACAGAGCAAGACAGTGTTTCAGAAAGAAAAAAATCAAATGTACATTCTAAAACTGCAGAATATCATCAGTGACACAAAGAATGAAAATGCTGAGCCCTGGAGAGTATTAGACAAAAACAGAAGATATGGTTAGTGGCATAGAAGGTGGGTCACTAAAAAATATCCAGCTAAAGCACAGAGGAAGAGGAACAGTAAATACACATCAAGCCACAGATCCTAGAAGCTCTGTAAACTTACGCAGGGTAAGATCCAAGAAAACCACATCTAGTCGCATCAGAGCAAAACTGCCGAAAATTAAACACGGGGAAAATGAGCGCCCGGAGGAAAAAGGACGCATGGCTTTCAGAAGAAGAGGCAACAGTAACACAAACAGCTCACTCTCAGCAAGACTGAAGACGGAGACAGGAGCACTGGGAGCTCTGAAATGCCGGAAACTAAACGCCACTGAAGAATTCTGTGATCAGTAATAACATTCATTAAAAATGTCATTTTTTACATATTTTAAAAATTTATTTCAGAAAGTTTTTGAATAAAAACTAGAGACTTTTCTAACAAATAGAAACAGAGAATTTATTGTTAACAGGCCCATACAGTAAGAAAGAATATACACTTTAAAGCAGGAAGTATTACTAGAAATAAGAAGGATCACTTCAAACATGAAGGTATTATATTTCTAGATTTTATTAAAAGCCTAACCACAAATCAAAAAGAAAAGAAAAAAAAAAAGCATTACCAGAAATAAAAGAAGAAATGGAAAAATACACAATGATGAATGGAAATTGTATCAAAAGTTCATAGAGTAAGCAGACAAATATATCAGTGAAAGTTGACTTGAAAAACATGATTAACAAATTGATTGCCATAATTATATTAATAGCATATTTTCCTCAATTGCACACCATCTGTTTATCAACCTTAACCTTAGGTTGGGTCATAAATCATAACAAATCCCCGAAAAAATATGGATTTATAGAAGTGCAATTTCTCTGATCACAGTGGAACAAACCTAGAGATTAGCTTAAAGACAAATAAAAAAGTCCCACATATTTAAAAATTACATATTTCTAAAGACTATGAGTTAAAGAAAAAAATCACAACAGGAATTTGAAGATATCTTGAACCAAGTGATGTATTCCTATAGATAATTGATATCTTTTTATAGCATTATAATATCATTTAAAGTTTACATTTTCTTTTTTTTTTTTAACAGATAAAAATGGAGGGCCATTTTATTAGAGTTCTGGAACATCAGCTTTGGGCAGCAACAGAGGGCAACTTCACATAACTCTTCATAGGGGGCAGTGGCCGAATCTTTCGGCCAGCCCAGCCCCCCTTGCGATGCCATAGCCCGCTGTTAGGCCTCTTGCCCAGCCAGCGGTTGCGACCTGCCTTTCCAATGACCCGTTTATCATGATCAACGTTAGATACTCGGCCGACTGTTGCTATGCACGTTTCCAGCACCTGCATCTGCCTCTTAGAAGGCAACTGGATGATGGCTGTCCCATTTACCTTCCGAAGCAGCACACCACATGTCCCTGCAGCTCGGATATACTGGCCCCCCCGGCCTGGCTCACTTTCCGCGTTGTTGATGAGGGTCTCCAGAGGCAGGGCCCCAAGAGGATGGTGCATCCCCTTCCCAGGCAGCAACTGCCATTTGGTCGATGTGGTTAGAATTCAGGATTACATCTCCAGCCTGCATGTTTTCTGTGGCAACAATCCAGCGTTTCCGGCTGCCCCCAGCAACCAGAGCTATGTCTGCTGACCTGCAGGGGTTATAGCGGACTCTGATAACCTTCTCCTCAAAGGGTTCAGGCTTGGTACCCTGTTCAGGCCGGAAACGCAGAAAGTCAATCATGCGATAAAGTTGCTCGTGGCCCCCGCCAATACCATGCACTCGGATGCGGCCTGTGTGGTCTCGGCCCCCAGCCTTCCTCTTCTTCAATGGTCTAATGGTGTACTTGGTATGGTTCTTCCAGGACACAAACTTGGCATTGAGGGCCACAGAAGTAAGAACTGTGTGATAGGGGAGCAACATCAAGGCAGAGGGCAGTTGGAGAAAGGCATTGTTCATCACCTGGGCGGCGGGAAGCAGACTCAAGACAGGAGCAGCGACGGCCGGGGGTGCCAGGTTCAGGGAACCTAGAGCACGGGTCAGTGCCCACAGAGCCATAGGTGTAACTAGGTTCTGCTAGGGCCAGCAAGCCACCCTTCCCTTTAGTTTAGCTAGCCGGTCTCTAAAGTTTACATTTTCTAATTGCTTATCTCTAACATGTAGAAATGCAATTTTTTGCCTGTTGACCTAGAATCTAGACATCTTGCTAAACTCACTTAACTCTAATGTTCTATCTGTAGATTATTTCAATTTTTTTCCTACAACCGAAATTACGTTTTCTATGAATTGCGAGAGCTTTATTTATTCCATCCCAACACTTCTATGTTTTATTAATTTTATTGCCTTTTGCACTAGGTAGGACCTCAGCACATCAATGAATAGAAGTGGTGATAATAGAATCCCTTTTCTCATTCCCCATCCCAGAGGGAAAGCATAAACTTTTTACCATTAAGTATGATGCTTGCTGTGGAATTTTGTAGATATTGTCAATCAGATCAAAGAACTTCCTTTTTATTATGACTTTGAATTTAATTTGTTGTTTTCATTCTTCTCTTTTTAGATTTATTTTTAACTATTTTTCATTTCTAAAAATATTAAAATAAAAAAAATTATACACTTAAAAGAGTTAACTCTGAGATTATCAGTTCAATGCCTAGAAAGAGAATATTTTCTCAATAAGCATATTGTTATATGAAAGCCATTATTTTGTGAAGTTATCAGTTATTTAATGTTTATTAAATGCAAAATGTAACTTTGAAGAAGATTGCAGGTAATTTTATAGAAAAAATACATAATAAGGCAAGACATTTAAAAATGCTGTCTTCTGAAAAATTATAGTGATATGTATAAATTAATTCCTTCAATCTAGTATTATAACCTGCTGTGAAGAGTTAATTGAAGGTGTCAAAAATTGCAAATATATTAATTATAAAATGCAATTTTTAAGAAATTTCTTCTAAAAAACCTTCGAAGAAATTTTATTTAAAAAAAATCAACTTTAGAAAATACTTTCTTCAGAAGAATAGAAGGGACATGATATTAAGGAGATATATGGGTAAATAAAGTCCTTGATTGTGTACCAAGAATAATCACTCTGCTAATATTATTTTTAATATTAATGTAGTCAATGTAAAGAATGTCTTCAGTCTTCTGCTGCATGGCCAATGACATCCATTTGTAAATTGGCTGACTGAGATTAAGGCTATAGTGGAAAAACATCCATCTTACAAACTAATGTAAAGACTTAGGATACTTTGCTTGAATTTGAAGAAGAGACATTGGGATTTAGTTAATGATTTCTCTCAAGTATTTGAACTGTGACCTTCTAGATATTTACCAACAAGGCATTTCATGCATATGCAGAGAGATACTTGTAAATGATCTATTGTAGGATTGCTTGCCAAAAAATGGAAAATAATCTAATTTCAGTATTAAAAATAATCTGCAGTCTTTTTGTATAGTAGAACTTAGAATTTAAAATGAAATAACTATTCCTGTATAAATCTCAACAGCATAGTGTAGAGTGAAAGAAAGCATTACTAACAAAAGGATCCACAGACTGTGATACCATTTAAACTTACAGTACATAAATAATATCATTTACTTATAAGTACAGTTGACTCTCATTTTTCTCCATCAGGCACATCGCAGCCTTTTTGCACCTGGAAACACTAGACAGCACTTTAACACTGCACTTGGGAGCCATTTCAAACAGCCAGTTCACCAACAAAGAGCACAAAAAATGCAAAAACTGTGGCACTAAATAAACCACACAAAAGGGCACTTGTTTGTAGGTTGAGAGCTGAAACAAGAAGGCACAGCATTACCTTGTCTAACCCCAGCTAGGCATGTGCACATCTGACAACTTAAATTTTTCACTGTTCTGTCCATGTCTGCAAAGTGACTACAAAAGCTTCATGAGGATTCATTTTGGGATTACCTTTAAACTACACTGAGTGAACAGATAGATTTAACAACACGAACTCTACAAATAATAAAGATTAACTGTATACACGCACACTTCCACACACGGACATAGCACAATTGTCAAACTATGTATGGGAATGATAAATGCCAATTTCAGAATAACTATAACATCTGGAAAGAGAAGAAATGGAAAGACATGAGAGAGGGCTAGGTCTAAATTTTCTTTTTTCTTAATTAGGGAGAGACAAAACTGGGATATATGTGGCTGATCATAGATGTATATTATTTTTAGTGTTTTTTTCACATACTTAAAATATTTGCTACTTAAAAATAAAAATTATACAAGTGTGGTGTCTTCCTTCATTGTTTTATAGACTAACAAAAAGCTTCATTTACATCTGAATTTATTAGATGAGATAAAGAATTTTTTGTGGTGAAGGTTGTCAATGATTAAAATGGATTATTGATAGAAGATAAGGAAAACCGCTAATTGAAGGTGATGTCTAAAGACGAGAGATATCTAAATCTGTAACAACATTTTAGAAACAGAGATGAGAATTAATTTGGCCAGAAATTTCCAAAGTTGGCTGTGCTACAAAAACAACTAGGTAAATTTATAAAAACATACAGACAGAACTTTGATTCCCAACCTTTCAGACTTCAATAAAGTAGGTCTGAGGCCCTTTGTTTTTGAGATCCCCAGGTGATTCTGACATATCATTAGGACAAGAAGCACCAGACTAGACAGACGTTAGCCTTAGACACAGGAACACTGCCCCACAGGACTTCACAAGATGTCACGCATGCAGCACTTGACTGGTCTCTCTTTGAGCAGCCCTGTTGCACTTACATGCTTTCTCTGTTTCATTATTTTTGTATCTCTGATCAGGATACTGAGGAATTATGAGATCCAGTGATTCATGCAGGAGTGCAGAATCTCAGAAATAGCTTCTGATACTCACATTTTTTGTTTCATTTTGTCACGCCTTTCTTTTTTTTTTAAAAAAAAATCAACTTCTTTCTTTGGCTTAAATGAATTGCTTAAAATCAAGCATTCATACATTAAAAAAAAAACTTTCAAATGTGGTGTAAGTAGATTTAATATAATCCTAAAGTTATTAATGCAACCGTATTTAGGGTCTCATTTATATTTCTCAATCTGAATCCAAAAACATCAAATTACAAATATTTAGAAACAGTACACATCAAAGAAATTTCTTGACAAAAACAGATGCCAACCATTACTCTATCAAAATGTCTATTATTGGTATTTCTTGGCAAAATCTCTTTTTAAAAACATTAAAACAAGAAGCAAGTAGGGCAGAGATGTCTTTGGTTTCATGTTCCTTCTCTCTCCCTTTCTCTCCTCTTCCAATTATTGAGCATCCTAGTCTGGACTTGGGTACTGGACTTCGCTTTGGACTTGGAAACTCTCTCTTCAGCTCTCTCTTGCCTTCACTTTCTGCCTTGCTATTGCTGGAGAGTCATGTAAGGCTTCTTACAGAAGGAATGTTTGGATGTTTTTGTTTTTGTTTTTGAGGGAGGCAAAAATATTATGTAGGGCATGTTGCTTAGTGAATGGTACCAACAACTCTTCTATGATGAAAATGCTTGAAATATTTCCCATATATGTATATATTTAAGTAAATTTTTTATTATTTTTAAACTACAGTTAATTTGTAAACTAGTTAATCAAATTTTATATTAGCAAAAGTTGCCTACATATCAACATACACATGCAGAAGGAAGGGAAAATTCCTATGCCTGTGCTTATTAGGACAGACCAGCTTATTTCAGGTTAACCTGCCCATTGAAAACAACTAAAACATGTTGGGGTGGATGGGAATGAAATCTTTGAAAGCATCAGAGATCTACCAAAGCTGTGAAGATGTGGGATTTCATGATCCTGGAGAGAGAAAAATAGACAATAACAAGCCCAAGATTTGGTGTCACTTCCCACCAGGATATTTGTAAATTTACAACAGGCAACTAAGAGACTGGGAAGCTGAAAGCCAGTATCAGAGACTGAGAAGCTGGGAAGAGCTTTAGACAGTTCATAAAATTAGGGAGACAAAAATCAAGTAAAAATTATAAAACCAAAAGCCATCTGGTTTAATCTGTTTATGTTATTATAAACAAATACATGAAGTTGGATAGTTCATAAAGAAAAAAAGTTTATCTGGGTCATAGTTCTGATGTCTGGGAAAGTTCAGGACTGAGTATCTGCATCTGGTGACAGTTTCAGGCTTTTCCCACTCATGGTAGGAATGAAGGGGAGCCCATATATACAGAGTTGTGCAGAGATCACATTGTCAGAGGGGAAGCAAGGGTTTGGTGCAGCAGGCTCTTGTTAACAACCAACTCTTGAGGGACTAACAAAGCAAGAGCTCACCATCCTTACCCTAGGGCATTAAAATTATTCATGAGGGGGCCACCCCCTTGACCAAACACCTCCCTGTAGGCCCCACCTCCAACTTTGGGGATCAAGTCTGAACAGGAGAATTTTGGAGGAAACAAATACCCAAACTATAGCACCATACATGTTCACAGATATCTCTATCTTTTACTTAGTCCCCAGTTAAGCTATGTCTCCTGATAACTGAATTAACCTAAATTTTAACTTCAATTATAATACTCAAATATATTTATCTTTATTTTTATAAAATATATTTTTCCCTAAAGAAGGAGAATGTCTGATCATTAAAATAGAATGGTATAAATTGAATAAAAACTTTACATAAATGTATACATATATTTATAAATGTGTGTTATGTTATTTGTCAGATTTAAAATTATTAAGTAGAATTTTTTGTCATTCCATTATTAAAGAAAAATGTCTGTTTCAGGTGAGCTATATAAGAGAATGGTCTAAACTGTCAGTCACAGATAAAGTTTTTGAGTTTCACTAAATTCTTTTTTTTTTTTTTTTTTTTTGAGACAGAGTCTCACTTTGTTACCATTGGTGGAGTGCTATAGTGTCATAGTCACAGCAACCTCCAACTCTTGGGCTCAAGCAATTCTCTTGCCTCAGCCTCCCGAGTAGCTGGGACTATAGGCAACCGCAACAATGCCTGGCTATTTTTAGAGACTGGGTCTCACTCTAATTCAGGCTAGTGGTAAGCTCAGGGGGTAATCAGCCTCCCAGAGGTCCAAGCCACCATGCCTGGCACTAAATTCTTATGATCTTACATATTCCAACAAGAATTCAGAGGGAGTCCTTTTATTATCTGAATGAAATCTCGGGTTCTTACTTAATCTGATAAAATTATCATTCTGTAAAATCAGATGACAAACAGGAGCCTAATCAACTAAGTTTTTGAATAGATGTTTCCTAGTTATAGATGTATTTTTAGCTATTTTACAACTTCATTTCTAGGGTGGTATGTATTGATATGCATAAATAAACACATGCATGCAGCTAAATGCCTAATTGGTTAACAGATTAATGAAATAAACACTTATCAAAAATTCGGAGGGTCAAGAAGTGACAGTGGCACTAATGGAAAAAGGGAGAGAATAATATTTATTATGGTCTTCTAAACCCTGAAGAGTGGCTATTATTTTTTTCCATTTACAAGGTGTTCAGATAAATTAAGTAGCATAGTCATGGGCATAGAGCTATTATATGGAAGTGCTGAGATGCAACCACAGTTCTTTCAGATTTCTTTTTGAAAGCTCATGTTCTTCCAAGTACATTGTACTTTCTACCTACAGAAATACGTAGATGGAAGGGCACACACATGTTGAAATTGGTAGATATGCTATCCCATTAGGAGTTTACCAGGATTTGTATGTGAAGTCTATTACATTCCAAATTTAAATGTGGCCAGAAAGTTCATCATAACTTGATCTCATCTTTCAAAGATGTATAGAATTTTATCCATAATTTTTCTGTCTACTATTAACAATCTTGTCCAGAAGACATCAGCACGAAATTGTTCTACTTATGTAGCCTTGAGTGCATAGGTGTGTAGGGCATTTATCAGTTAAAACAAATTAATTCTGTGAAGCAGAAAAGGAGTAAGATACAGGTCTTTAAGTAAAGTGCTATGAGCAGGTCACTAAACGCATTACATATATCATTTGTTTTTATGTTGTGTTGTGCTCGAGCTAATTTATAATCAGAGAAGAGATACAAGACTCCTCATTCCCTAAGTGTTTCTTATCTTCATCTGCATTAAGGACTATGATGGTGTATTACAGCTAAGAAGTGAGGATAGTTATGAAGCAGGCTCTAATTTCCTTTTGCATTAAACTGCTTTAATATTCTGTTATCACACATGCTCATGAATGGCAATATGAGATCCTTTGACATTTACAGGATAAAAAACAAAGCTCAAAGCTCCTCTGTATTTTCAGAAGACATTTAGCCAGCCATGTCCATACCCAAGGAAGGTGCTCAATTATTTCTCCCTCAAGTCTTACAAATAGATCCTAAGTACTGAGGTGGGAGATTGGGACAGTGGCACGGCTGCAAACTGCATTATCTTCCACAGCTCCCTATGCTTTTTCCATTTTAACACCACAATTGCAATTACATATTGTTTATTTTATTTGCATTTAATGTCTATTTCCCTTTCTAGAATACACTAAAGAACAGGGAATATGTGATTAGTACATGAAAGACACACACAGAATTCTTAATTAGAAACAACAATTTGTTGAAACTGAAGACATTTTTGGTAGCTCACAAATCACTAGGTGGGCAAAAGAACCGGACTTGGATGCTGCCCAGCCAGGCATGAGTGAGCCATTCACACCACAGATTGTTCTAATAAAACCACCGCAGCTGCAGTCTAGAACTTTGCACCGAGCATGCTTAGATGTGAACAAAACTTTCACTGCAATGATTACAGAAGAACCAGCTTCTAACTCCATTGTGCTTACCAGATCTATTCTCTGTCTGAGGCCATAGCTTCAAGTTTCTTCTTTCAGTAGTCAGACCTCCCTCAGGAACATCTAATTGGTATATTCAGGCCATATGACTATCCTGTATCAAGGGAGTGTGGAGGTACAGACACCAGTTCATTCTGATCATTTTTTCCTTCTATACTGAAGGATCAGTACTGCTCTAAATCTGCATTTGACACCACGTCACTAGTGGAAGAGGAGACAGCAGCGCACAGCGCTGACATGAGGGCGGCCGCTGCTGCTCTGCTTCCTTCCTGCACTCCCAGGTTGGAAGTGTCAGGGTGTCAGTGTGTCACCCTGGAAGGGCTGTTTGGAGATACCAAAATTTTTCTTAATTCCTCTTAGCATGAAGACAAGGGTTACTGGCAGAGTCAAAGATTTTTTACAAAATGGCCATGCAATGCCCAATTTCCTGAGAAACCAGGCTTCTCCACTAAGGTTACGAGCTCATCCATTTGCTGTGCTTTTCCAAAAAATGGCTATGTCAGTTGCCCTTCAGGATGAATAAAATACCTGTGTACTCTCTGGAGATTCAATGTACTCCCAAGGTCACAAGAAGTATGTTTTCCAGAGGTGCCTTAAGAAGACATTTCAAATACTACTTCAATAATCACCTTTGGAGGTGATTTTTAGAAAACTTGATACAAAATCTGTTTTTCCTTTGGGTATTTGTCCCCTCTGTTAGCAGATGGGGGACCTGGACCTGGACAAGCTACTGAATCTGTCCAATCCATTTCTAAGCAACAGAGGAAGAAAAAGGTTAGAGTGGGGGAGTATGGAGAGGATGTACTACATTTAGGACGAAGTAAGAGTATTATATGAAAAAAATGCAATTAGTATATGTATCACCTATCTGTCTCTTTAGAAAAACTATACATGAACATTCGTTCCCTAAAACAATGTTTACCTGCTGTCCCTTGGATGACTTCAGCTTAATTTCACACTTAATAGCCTTAAAGATTACAGTGCTTAATTATAGTAGTTACCGCTGATTGCTTTGGAAATAAAAAATGGATATCTAATACAAAGGCATTAATATTACACTCAGTGGATTGGTGCTATTATTCATTGTAATCTAGATTCTTGGGCCCTCATCTGACTTTTTAGCATGATAAAATGAAGTGCTTACTGCTTCAAGGAAACAATTTGTTGTATCATAAAGATATTAAAACATTCCACAAATATTGCATAAGTGCCTACTATGTACAGTAGGTGGAGGAGCTACCGTAATAAACACAGGGCAGCACAGATACAGACACTTCACTAACACAGCATTCTAATCTATGTGTGTATGATGCTGTGTGGGCCCAGCCTGCAGGTTAGAGAGACATTTAGAGGGGCAGATAGCTGAGCTGAACCTAGTAGTTTTCCAGGCAGAGACAGAGAAGGTCATTCCAGGCAAGGAAATAAAGGCAAACTGGCATGAAAAGCATGGTGTGTCTGGGAAAAACATATAATTCTGTGTGGCTAGAACATTGGGTACAGGTTGGGGAGACACAGGGATGAGGTTGCAAAGCAAACTATGTTTAGCTTGTTAAAGGACATTAAGTATCACGGTAAGGAGTTGAGACTGTCTTTTTGCAGTGTGAGGTCAAAGAAGGATTTGAGAGCAGTGTAGTGACAGACTTGTGTTTCATAAACTGAGCTCTGGCAGACACATGGAGGAAAAAGTTGGCAGGGAGAGTCTGGAGTCGGGAAGCCAGATAAGGCTCTATTTCAGAAGACAAAGTGAGAGATGACTATCTTAGACGTGTTCTTCCAAGACAATGACACCCAGTGGCTCATAAAGACAATAGGCCTCAGACACTTTTGGCTTCCTCCCAATCTGCATCTGCATATATTTAGTTCCCTTTAGGTTTTTGACCTTTGAGTCTTGGTTCTGCCCCTCTACATCTGCTCTTTCTAGTCTTTAAGCCCAGTTCCCCCAACAAATTTCTTCCTTATTCTTGCCTCACAGTGAATGTGCTCAGAGGTCAAATACCCAGTAAATACCAGTTTCTGGCTCTGTGAGCTCCTGCATGAGGTTAGTAGCCCATTCTTCCTGCTGTTCCTCTGTGTTAGCAGACAGGGAACCTGGACGTGGACCAGCTACTGAATTTGTCCAACCCATTTCTAGCCCTTTAAACTCAGCTTCCTCACCCATATAGCATGCTGTGGGCTAGACAGACCCCCACAGGAAACCACAGATGAGTCATCGACTACTATAGAAGGTACAAAAAAATGTATACATGTTTTAAACTAGAAAAAACTGTATTAAAACTGTAATACTCAATATATACCAATAACAGAAGATGAATATACGCCACACTGAGCACCTCTTATAATTACAGAAGTCAAATGTGACTTGAGTATTAGAAATTTAATATAGTTTTTTTTTCCTCCTTAAAAATGCCTATACATTTTTTGGCACCTTTTGTATATAGGCTCTTAGTGCCCGACTTAGTGACTTGAGTATTAGAAATTTAATACAGTTTTTTTTTCCTCCTTAAAAATGCCTATACATTTTTTGGCACCTTTTGTATATAGGCTCTTAGTGCCCGACTTGGGTTTACAAAGGTGACACACTGGAGAATGAGAAACTTACCTAAAAGAATCTAAGTAGATTCTACACTTAGCCTTGCCACCATGGAAAATTTCTCTAACATTAGGTTAAAACCAGGTTAAACTTTAAGAAACTTTAGAAACTTTAAGAAACTTTAAGAAAATGTATGATGAAAAAGGAGGAGGAAACACCCTGGATTCCTTAAAAAAAAAAAAAAAAATACAATGCCCCTCTAAAAGTCAAGCTTAAGTTGGGCAGGGGATACAAACTTCCCAGCCCCAGGGGAAAATGTGGTGACCATCCTGCTGAGTCAGGAGCTATCCAAAGCTGAAGTAGATGAGTCAGCCATCATGATCTCATTTTTGACATGAAGCACTGAAATGTGTGTGTTTGAGTCACGAACCACCACCACACCACTTAAACCTGAGTGTGAATGCAGAGACGTTTTCCTGCACAGAGCCAGCATCTCCCTCCATGCCCCTTGATCCTTCCCTCTCCTGCAGCCTGAACTGCTCCATAAGGAAGAAGTACAATTAGGGGTGTGGCTGAGGCCCCCAGGTCTCCAGTGGCGAGGTACACCTGTGTGAATGTGCTGATGAATCTCAGGGAGGAGACAGACTCAAACTTGCATGGTTCTACTTGGTACAGGTGCCAAATTCACTGTTCTGACAGTCCCATGAGGGGTGGAGACACGGTGTTGCTACTAATAAGGATTGTGTAGGACATGCAGTGAGTAAGGGAATCTAAAGTGACTGTGGGTGAGACCCTTCAGACCAATTTAATGTACTGTTGTTGTCACTTTTATGTTTGAAACTACGATAGAAATTGATGCACTATGTGGTCGTACTGCCCTGTTCCAGAAGAAATCCTCCTAAGTGAGAGGAGCTGTGTGTAGAGAAATGCTACTGGAGCATGTAAACTGCTGAGCAACCATCTCCCTAGCCCATGCTGAGTAGGATCCAGCAACCTTTAATGGCCTCTTTGAGCTACAAGTCTCTGTGACTGATGGGTTTGGCCATGGGAGCCTCTGGGAAAAGGAACCTGTACCTAAAAGCCTTCACCAGAAAGCACCTCTGTGAGTCTGGATTCATCACTGCCCTGGCACGGCTACCAGGAAGCATCTATTAGCTGTCTCCTGAGATCTTGTTGACTCTGAACACCTGACCCATGGAAGCCTTGTAATTCTTCCAGCCTGATAATCCCACTTGGGGAAGGGGGGTCAACTCGAACTCAACAACTGACAAGATGTTAAGGGCACAAGCCTCACTGCCAAATGGAAATGGTATATTCAAGAACATTGCCTGTATAGTCTAAGCAGGATCTTGGATTTACATGAAGAAGTGGCAGCTACACTTCTGGGTAGGACTTCTTTCTCACTACATTGCCGAAAGCAAAGCCATTAGCTCAATGGAATCCTCAGTTCATGGAGTTTTATCTAAATGATTGGACCTGGTTCATGGATAGCTCAGCTAACATGAAACCAATTGGCATCCCCTGGCTGCTGTGGTACTTCAACCTCAGTGCCATCAATGTGGAGCCAAAAGTGGACATGGTTGCATCCTCATTGGGCAGAACTCAAGACTATTCCCACAGCTTTAACCTAGATGTTGGTCAGTTCCTCTTTGGGTGTGAACGGTGGCAATATATTGTGGCAACTGATGTCATCACTGGGGCCACATTAAGAGCCTGTTTTTCTATGACACCAATAAGAATCAAGTGACTGATTGAGCCTGTCTAGATCCATGATCTTACCATACATGGCAATACATCCACCATGAAAGACTAGGCAAGTAAAGGACCCTTTTTCTGATTCCGAGGCTACTGTGGCATGCTAGATTTGTGACTTCTGTCAAAAGCTGACTTGTTTGTGTCAAAGTGAAGGTGACCACACTGCACACAGCATGAACTCTGTCTGCTCTCAGCACACTGTGTTCATTCATTCGACCTTTTACCCCCTCTTGAGGACCATCAGTGGTTCCTCTCCTCCTATGACACCCTCTTAGTTTCTGCTGTTACTGTTCCAGTCCCATCAGCCAACTTGGGTCAGATCATTGTGGCCCTGGAAATTAATCTACATCACGTTTTCAGTTATTTTAGTCCATGTAGAGTCTGAAAATGTATGACTTTTACTAAAAAAGCTACTCGGTAACAGGCTGGTTTTCAAGGTATTTGATAGACTTTTTGCTGCCCCCACCATCCACCGGTATCCTGTATTGTAGAATGTGTGGACAACCTTCTCAAATAGCAATCCCCAAATTTCTGACTCTACCACTCTTTCCTCCTTTGCTCAAAAAGTTCACATACTTTTGTAAGCAAGTTTGTCTACCAAATGTGGCTGTGCCCAGGAAGGAATTGTCCTCTCTCAGCTACTCTCTGGATAATAATTAGAGTAAAGGGGGTATGAGGTTACGTATATCTGTTTTTAAAATTTGAGATTACATCGTGACCATTACTGAACATTAAGCTTCTTCCTTTCCTTTAATGGCAATCTCAGGATAGGCTGGTTGACTCACCCTGAAGGTGACAGCCAGAATCAGAAAAGACCTAGAGAATCCAAACTTAATTCTGGTGTCCCTACCTGATCCTCTTGTGGGGTTGATAAGGTCCCAGGTCATAAAGATAATGGCCACTTGGTTGAGTACACTGCTTTCTGAGTGGCCCATGCAGGCCAGAGTGGGGGACAAAGGGTCTACCTAAGTGTTACAAGGACACGTTTTACCCTCTGGATGCTTTGGAACCTTCTGGATGAAAAGTGTAAGGGTGAGCAGGGAATGATTTGAAACAAGGTGAAATGATAGCTACTGGAATGGGCCATACCAATTATGTCTCATTTTCCCGTTCAGGAAGGAAAACATAGATACCAAAGAAAGAAAGGACATTAATGAGCTTTGTCTTTTAAAACCACCTTGGAGCCTTCCTCAGGGAGAAGAACATCCTAGTGTGGCTCTCCCTATAACTATTGCAGACATTCTAAATTTAGCTAACTTCTGAGTCTTCTAGTCCCCAGATATTAAGTATAAAATGTCTGATTCCCTTAAATACTAAGTTTCCCAGTTGATATCTATGATGTTTCACTTTGATACTTGTTTATTTTTGTTGTGAAGGTACATCATCATTCTTTCAAATGCACATACTGGTTTATGATTGTCTTTCAAATTTTTTTTAGAACAAGTTTTGTGAAGCCATGGATAACCCAAAAATTTATGTTATTTTTTAATATGAGTTCCATCATGGAACCAGTGCAGCTCAAAATATCAACAAAGTGTTTGGGAAGAATGTGGCTAATGAACACACAGTATGTCAGTGGTTTGAGAAGTTCTGTTCTAATCTTGAAAATGAGCCTCATGGGCAGCCTGAAACCAACGTGGATAATGATGAGCTGAAAGCTGAGCAAGCGAATCCATCTTAACCTATGTGTGAGTTAACAGCAAGGTTTGACGCTACTATTCCAACAATATTGGATCATTTGGAAGAAATTGTCAAGGTAAAAAACCTGGATAGATGAATTCTCCATGAATTAAACAAAAGTCAGAAGAGAAATCATCTCCAAGTTTGCCTTTCTTTGTTGTCACAACAAAAAGGCAAATCATTTCTGCATCATATTTTTATATATGATGAAAAATGAATTCTTTTTGGCAATCATAGGTGTAGGGAACAATGGTTGGATAAAGACGAAGTGCCAAAACACAGTCCAAAACCAAGTTTTCATCCATAAAAGCTAATGGTATCTATGGTGGTCCAGCATTGGTATTATCCATTACAGCATCGTGAGACCTGGTCAATTACAGTGGATGTCAACTGCAACCAATTGGACAAAATGATGAGGATGCTTGTTCTGAAGCAGTTGTGATTGGTTAATAGAGACAGGCCAATCCTCTTGCAAAACAACACTTGACCACATGTTCCACAAACAATGCTGCTCAAACTACAGAGGCTAGACTTGAAAACTCTCTGTCATCCTTCATATTCACTAGGCCTTGCACCAGCTGACTACCATTTCTTCTAGGCTTTGAAGCACTTCTTTCAAGGAAAAATATTCAATTTCCAACAAGCTGTGGGAAACACCTTTCATGATTTCATAACCACTCACTCTCCAGATTCTCCACTGCTGGCATACACAAACCACCATTGGAAAAACTGTGCCAATAGTACTGCCTTTTATTTGAGATATAGTAAACTAAACTTTTGATTTGAAACCAGACATTACATATTTAATGACCTAATAGTTTTTACCTCCATTTAGTTACAGTTCTACACTTCTCAGGCAAAACACTCAATAGCATTCCTTTATCTCTTTGCCAATACCATATCCACAGCCATTACTCAGTCATTCCATGGGTTGAACAAATGCTACCCAGGTGCTACCATGCACAAGCAGGGCAGACTGGATTCCCTTGGGAAGTTCCTCCAAAACTAAGGATTAGACCCAATTAAGTAAATGTAGAGCCCTAACCTGGCTGGAAAGCCATATGGGAGGCACCACTAACTTTCCCTGACTAATGCTGTTCCCACTAGCTGTGCCCCAATGGTTACAAACAACAGTTACTTCCCCAGAACTATAGAAGTGAAGAAGCCAGCCATTAATTTGCTTCCTTCTTTAAAACACAGTATTTTGCACCTTAGACATGGTCACAAGAGACCTGAAAGTGCTTAAAGAAACACACCACCTATACATCATGTAGCCCTCAGACAACTATAAAGATCTTTCCGGAATCAGGTTACTTTTAGTTACTCAAAGAGACTCCTCAGAGGGATAACTGACTTGGTATTTATGTGCACTCTCAGGACAGTTTTTCCTGCAGTGGGAATCCTTTCATTAGAAAAGGCGATGTGAAATACTTCCCTGACTGTAGCTGAGCTGATCACTTTGGTGCTGAAAGGCATTTAGGTCAGTTTCAATTGACTGGTCAGGGTTGTTACGGATGACAGAACTGCCCTCCATGTCCTCCTGGAAGATCTAGGTAGAATTTGTCCAATAGCTCATGCTTCCCATTGTACCTGGATCAATGCCTCAGGCCAGCAATTTCAGGAGAAAACCACTTGACTTTCTACAGTAGTCACTGATGGTTTATGGGATCTATAGAGCTATTGGGTCTGACACCCTGGGGGCATGGTTGAAGTCAGTCTGCAGGATGGCCTCATCCTGTTGTTTGAAGCCTTAATTAAACGCTACATGAGACTACTTGAACAGGTTTGTTCTGGTCTCTGTCATTCAATTAATCAGAGTAGCTGATGGAGTGGCACACTCACGAGAAAATTCACTAGAAGTTGAGGCAATGTAAAAACATGGGGCTGGTGTTATTAATGGACAATACTCCATACTTTCCTTTTGTTTCTGCGTGTCTTGTGAGCAGAGGTACCAACCTCTCATTTCAGAGCATCTTTTTGAGGATGTTTGTACATGGTTGTACGTCAAAATGCCTTGGAGGATAGAAATATTGTCTCCCTCTAGAACAAACAGTAGACAGCATTGCTGCCTGTTATAAAGGATTGGAATTCCCTAGGTTCAGTTCTTCTGCTATGACGCCAACCCACTCCCCAGCAGAAGTCACCTGGCCTCTTTGTGTTGCTCTGTGGGAACCGAAGTTTCAGAAACCAATGCGATTGCTGGTGCTCTGGCTAGTACTGCTCCCATAAGTAATGATGTCTTTGACTCTGACTCAGAAGTCTCACGTCCTCCATCAGCATCCCTGAAGCTAACTTGTAAGAGTACAAGTAATATAAAATTTCAGGCCCTTCAGAGTTCTGAACAGCTACCTCATGGAAACTGGGCAGATTCATTATCAAATACTACTGCTTTCTTTGGTTCTGTCATTCATCTCCATAATCCTTCCAAAAGTAGAAGAACCAAGATTTGAAATAGTTATTTTCAAATTATTAATATTTTAAGTGCCAGAAAAGACTGGCATCAGGCCATAGATCAATGTAAGTGAATGGCAAATGCAACAGTGTTCAGGACCATATCCAACTTGTTGTACTGTTTTAGAGAATAATAATACATTTTAGCTGTCACAGCCATCCCTTTTTCTCTTCATGTACTTTTTCTATTAGTACATAGAATTAGCAGAAGGAACCTGAAAGGTGTATGGAGAAATATCATGAAAGCTGAGCTGAAGAACAAATTTTGCCGATGACTGCCAGTGGGACCTTGGACAGATTACCCCGCTCTGCTTTATACCTCATATTCTTCATCTTTAAAATACAAACTGGTGTTAAAGAAATGAATTGGCTAGCCGGGCATTGTGGCGGGCGCCTGTAGTCCCAGCTACTCGGGAGGCTGAGGCAAGAGAACGGCTGAAGCCCAGGAGTTGGAGGTTGCTGTGAGCCATGTGATGCCACGGCACTCTACCGAGGGCTATAAAGTGAGACTCTGTCTCTATAAAAAAAAAAAAGAAAGAAAGAAAGAAATGAATTGGTTTTGCTAGATGATTCTAATGGGGTTTTTTTTTTAGTTCTTATTTTCAATGAACAGAAGAAAGAATTTATGACCAAAATGGGCAATGTTGAGCCCTCCCTCCCCTCGTTTGCTTTGGCAGGAGGCTCAAACCCAGGAATAAAGATTTCCACAACCATCTCCTTGTCTCTGCACATATAAGCAACATCTGTTTTAACCCTCTTGAATTAGTCTTTGCATTCCAAGGAGGTATTTTCTGTGAAATGGAATGTCAGAGAGGAACACTCCTTGTACAGAGGTCTTTTCATTTGCTGCCTTCACCACACACTGCCATCTTTCCTTTGGCCAGCATCTTACACAAACAGGAAAGTCAGTTGATTCCCTACTCAATATGTGACACAACTGTGCCAAGGTCATGCTGCCCTTGCCAGGGCTAGCTACAGGAGAAACACACCCATTTGCTGGGACTGTCATAGGACTTTTTCTGAGCATAGTGCAGTGGCTCTAAATAATGAAATGATGCTTCTCATTTGTTCATTCATTCATTCATTCATTCTTCATCTATCCAATTAAAGTCATCTGACCTACTCAGCCAGCCAACAGGAATACCCATAGTATTAATAAGGCCTGGACCTGCCCACCAGGATTTCACAGTCACTTGGAGGAGGTGGATCTGCCAACAGATAACTATGACACATGACCAGCTTTTCTGTGGGAGTCTTAGAAGCCTCCCCAGAGTGGAGGAATCCTTGAGCTGAGAGTTAGGGGCCTTCACAGGTAAAACCAAGAGGACAAAGAATGAGGATATTTAAGCAAAAAAGGAGCATACAAAAAAGCAAGAGGGTGAACTAGAATAAAAGGTTAGATGCTCCTGTAGGGCTGGAGCACAGCTTTAAGGTGGCAAGAAAGAGGAGATGAAAATGGAGAGGTTGATAGGAACACTCTGAGCTCAGGGATCAGGGGCTAAAGACTCGAAACATTTGAGCCTGTGTATACCCTGAGTAGACGCCAGGGGAGAGGCTGAAGATAAAGGAAAGGAGATCGCTGCTGCCTCAAGGTCACAGAGAAATTAGGAGAAAATGATTTTTAGACCAGGGGATTAGAAAGGCTACTCTGAGACTGACTCTTCCTCTTAGATGTAGAGAAAAGTGAATTTGTAAGAGAAGTGTGGAAAGTCAAGAATGTCGGTATTCTGGCCCTAGGAGTACAGGACAGATAAGGTTCCTGCCGTTTGGGTGGCCAGTAATTCATGTGTTTATTCATAAAGTCTTCTTGCATTTGTTTGAAAATGTTTGCTGAGTATGAACTCAACACAGATTCTCCTTTCAGAGTTTACAACCTAGTTCAGATAATAAAGTATAAACCTTGGTAGGTGACATGCACTTAATATATGCTTATAGAATGAAAGAATTAAATAAGTCCCTCAAAAACGACTAGCATAGAAAGAGAAAAGGATACATTCTAGGTTTGTATGGGTCCTGAAGGATGAGCAGAAAGAATTATTACTAAACAATAAATAGAGGTGAAATAATTGAAGAGCAAAACTGCATTTTTCTTGAGAAAAAAGAAATTCAGGCCAGGCACAGTGGCTCACTCCTGTAATCCTAGCACTCTGGGAGGCCGAGATGGGAGGATTGAGCTGAGGAATTTGAGAGCTGAGCAAGAGTGAGACCCCATCTCTACTAAAAATAGAAAAATAAGTCAGAGTTGTGGCAGGTGCCTATACTGCCAGCTACTTGGGAGGCAGAGGCAAGAAGATGCTTGAGCCCAAGAGTTTGAGCTTGCTGTGAGCTATGATGCCCTGGCACTCACCCACAGTGCAACAGAGTGAGACTGTCTCAAAAAAAAAGGGAGAAGAAAGAAAGATAAAAGAAAGAAGAAATTCATCTGGCATTAACTCCTGCCATAAAGTTTCTATCAGTAGGCTTGCTCCATAAATGTCAGAGACTTGCCAGCCTCCACAATCCCATAAATTAATGCCCTGAAACTCATAATAATATATATATAAACTATATAAGACACCCATATATAAATAAATGTGCATCTATCTGATGTGCATACAAATAAATTCTAAAGGACATATTAGAGACAAGTGGAACATCTGAATATAGACTTAATTAGATAATTAAGATTTTTCATTAGGTGGGATAATGTAAATCTTTCAATGGAGGAAAATGTCCACATTTTTGGAGCTATCTTCTGAAGTATTTCCAAGTGTAATATAATGATGATCTTGGATTATACAGTATTGGCCAGATATACATATATATCATATCCCTTTAGTAAGATTAATGAAATATACCCGGCCCCCACCCTTGATATTACTGTACTATGTTATTTATAGCATAGCAAGTAATAGTTAGCAAAGTCTTACCCTAATATTTAACTGAGTTTTGCCACAGAATTAATTGGTTTAAAAAACCTAAGGAGGCTTTAAGGTTATGATGTGGTTGGCTTTCAGCTAGCCAGGAACCAGAAGGCATTCCGTTTGCAGAGCATGGAGGGCAAGGACCAGTCCTGCGAGGTGAAGTGCATGATTCAGTATATGATTTTTTTCCCATTCAGCCATTGTCTTTTCATGATGTCCAAGGACACCAGGCCTCAGAACACTGACTCTTTGAAATCAGCTATAAAATGGATATTTTGGCTTTTTGTATTGTTTTCTTAAGAGTGCAGATGTCCTGGCCAAGTTACAGTATGTTCCTACCAAAATTCTCCCATAGAACTAAAATGACAAGATATTTTCCCTTCCCTTCTTGTCATTAAATTGTAATGAAGTGTTGGTGACCTTACTGTTATGGTTACCGTTATTGCTATGGTGACAGTCCTATACATTCCCAAAGAAGAAAAACCACACAATCCAATGTATGATATTATTTCAAGTCCCCTGTCAAAAGTAAAAGGTAAATTTATTTTATTACTATAAACTCTTAATAGATATTTGTGTACCTACTATGACTTACCTCAGTGTTGGGTAGAATAGCGTTTTCACATCATGTGCATCACATAATACACTTAATAGTTTGCGTGGTGTTTGGCAGAGCTCTTTTGCAGATACCAGGTCATTATCTTATTTGTACTTCATGAGACTCTACAGAGTTGAAAGGTTAGGTAGTATTAACACCATATTACAGAGAAGGAATGTGACAGACACTTCTGTGGCTTAACTGATATCTGTTCATCCCATCATCCCATCCTCTTTGCTAACAAAGTCTTGATTGTGTTCGAGAGGGAAACATGTCTTTCCTCAATGCAGATATTTTTTTCTGATTACTGATGCTAGGGGTATAAAATATAATTCAGGCTTGTAAGGAAATTTGCTAGCATTTATAGGAAGTGTTTGTATGCTCGTTGGGTTTTTTAAATGATTAATAAAAGGATCCACATGGCTGTCTCTTTCCTCCATTCTTTGTCCTGATTTGACTGTGAATTTAAGGACTGGTGTTGTCATAGTCATTATGTGGCCAGGAAGGAAAAACCAAAAGAACAAGAAATATTGGTTCAGCAGTTTGCTTCTGGACATTTTTTTTGTGTGGGAGAATATGTATTATATATAAACTGTCATTAGATTAAGTGACTGCAGCTGAGTTTTCTGTTACCTACAGCCAAATGCATTCTCAACTGAGTCTGAGGTTATAAGTGACATTCCCAAGGTCACACAACCTGTGAGAGGCGCAGATAAGACTAATTTAAGTCAGTTGTTCTTTACTCTATATAAAGTTGCTTTATATCCATTTAAGGGTTTACGTCCTATTAAATACTTCCAAACTAGTACTATGAGGAAACACTGATGAAGAGGACACAGTCCTTTTCCTTAACTCCACAAGAGTTAGGCCAAGGAAGTAAATATACAAACAAGTAGGGATAGTAAAGGCGTTTATAGGAAATCTATATGAACCAAACCCAGCGTATGACCTCTGATGCACAAGATAATGTATGAGCAGGGGTTGTGAAATAAAACACTATGTCAAACAGAAAAGGAGAAGCCTTAAAGAAGAGCTGAAGGAAAGGTGCGCAGGGGAGCTTCACTCGTGTGTGGTTCCACGTGCTTGAGTTTGAGTCTCTTCTTTCTTAGACAAGAGATTATACATAGGCTGTTTCTTTTGGGACATGGTCCCAGCGCATAAGTGGAGGTGTCTTGGGAGAGTGAAACAAAGATAGGAAAGAGCCAATATCAGGGTACATTATTGAGTGGGAGCCTACTGTGGGTCACTGGAGTTCAGTCTTGCTGGAAGTCTGTGAGGAATTGTATCAAATACACCTCAGAATTGTGCACCTGAACGCTGGAACAGGGGGGTGCTCAGCCATCAGTGCCTGTTGTCCACCAGTCAGGGGTTGACCCACAAATTGTTAATTACCTTGGACTTTCATATTTGTATATATATAAAAAGCCATTCTCTGGGACAGAAAGCAAGAGATAAGAGAGGTAGCTGAAGTACAGTGTTAAGTTACACCTGCAGGAAGCTGTTTTCTATAGCAATAGCTGCAATACAAGGAGGATCAACAGGGTATAGGCACAAATGACTATCTGATATACCAGGATATGATGGTAATGGAGCAAACAATGTCCAGAGATGAGACTGGGAAGGTAAGCAAGGTCTTAAAGGAAAAAAATTGTGGTGGCAGGGGAGTCTTACATATGAAGTCTCCACCTCCTTAGGGCACACTCTTGGATTTTACATACAGGTCCTTTTACGTGAATGCGGGCATGTAGTTTTTTCTTGGTGGGAGGTCTTAGAGTTTCAGAGGGCTCAGTGATTCAGAGTAGGTTAAAAACCCTTTTTCTGGGCACTAATCAGAGTAGAGACAAGAAAATATTGGTTCTTGTTCACATTTCAACCTTCACTAATTGCTAATGTTTCATGCTTTTTGAATCTGATAGATAGGAAGGCCAATGTCAGTACTGTATTTAGTGAAAGCCTCTATGTTAGCACTCCATGATTTGGCGTCCCCATGCTGTTGTTAATAAACACGATGTTGAGGCTAATAATTTCTTTTTTTTTTTTTTTTTGTAGAGACAGAGTCTCACTGTACCGCCCTCGGGTAGAGTGCCGTGGCGTCACGCGGCTCACAGCAACCTCTACTCTTGGGCTTACGCGATTCTCTTGCCTCAGCCTCCCGAGCAGCTGGGACTACAGGCGCCCGCCACAACGCCCAGCTATTTTTTTTTTTGTTGTTGTTATTGTTGCAGTTTGGCCGGGGCTGGGTTTGAACCCGCCACCCTCGGTATATGGGGCCAGCGCCCTACTCACTGAGCCACAGGTGCCACCCGAGACTAATAATTTCTTATAGACCTGTATATGTCATCTTATTTCATCCTGACAGGATTCCTGTAATAATTCATGATGAACTTGATGATAGTTTCTGCTTAACTGAACTCATACCAATCTTCTGGTTTTGAAATGTCTTAATATTTTCTTTTCTTTTTTTTTTTTTTGTAGAGACAGAGTCTCACTGTACCACCCTCGGGTAGAGTGCCGTGCCGTCACACGGCTCACAGCAACCTCTAACTCTTGGGCTTAAGCGATTCTCTTGCCTCAGCCTCCCGAGCAGCTGGGACTACAGGCGCCCGCCACAACACCCAGCTATGTTTTTGTTGCAGTTTAGCCCGGGCGTGGGTTTGAACCCGCCACCTCGGCATATGTCCATGCCTCAAATTTATGATCGAAATTGAGGCCCTAAGACTTTACATAGCAGAGACATCACATCTTTTCAGAAGAGAATTACTGTAAGGATTCCATGGGGTGTACCGAAGAGTCTCGCCTTATGCAAAGATAAGTTTCTAAGCAAAGCATAGAAGTCAAGTTGGGAACATCCAAAGTTACCCTTGACAGTCTTTCAGGAAGGAGCTCTGCTGAGAAACTCCAAGCCACTTCCCAACAGGTGCGACACAGCCAGTCTTCCATCCATGCTGGAGCCACTCTGTCTTCAATTGAACACATTCTCTTTTTCACTTGCATATTATCTTACATCATTAAGAAAAAATGTTCAAATACCACAGATATTAAAACTCCAGAATCATACAGAGGGCAGAAAGATGCTCACACCAGGGAGGACAGAAGTGCAAGAGGAAGGGAGCTGAGACTGACTGAGAGTGCCCTTCCCGCCACGTCTCCTTACTCTCACATTCACTTGGTAGAGCATCCAGAGTAAATAGCACATCGTTTATGTTTTTGTCACGCCTTTTGCTAAGCTATTTAAACTTAGGCAAGTTAAACGAAAGTCTGAGCGACTCTGTAGGTTAAATCAGAGTATTAACAGCTAACGCTTATTAAGCAACAAAAACACACTACATGTTCTAACTAATGTAAGCCACACGAGCAGTCTAAGATGGAGTTGCTAAGATTATCCTCATTCTACAAATGGGGAAGCTGAGGCACAGAAAGGCAAGGTAACTTGCCTGTGGTCATATGCTCCTAAGTGGAGAGGGCATTCTGCCAAGCAGACCACTGCAGAATCTATTCTGGGACAGAGGGGAGGGTAGGAAAGGAGGGGTAGTAGGAAGACAAGGACCTGAATTTTTTACCATAAAAAGATTGAAAATGTTGAGAAGAACTATTTTAGTATGACCTACTGATTACACACATGAGGAACGTGAAGCCCAGGCAAAATGAGATGTCTGATGCAACCACTCATGGGATAAAAAGGTGTGGTAAGATGAATGAAAGGTGTGGCCCCCAAAAGATATCCACATCCTAATCTCTGAAACCCGTGGATGTTACCTATTATGGCAGATGGAATTTGGGGATGCGATCAAGTTAAGGATCTTGAAGAAGGGGGATTATCCTGGATTATCCCTGTAAACCTAAATGTAGTCACAAGTCTTTTATAAGAGGGAAGCAAGAAGGTCAAAGGTATGAGTTGGAGATAGGCCCACAGAAGTGAGAGGTTGGAGCGATGTGAGTCCAGGAAGCATGCAGCCTCCAGAAGCTGAAAAGGCAAGGAAACAGATTCTCTCCCAGAGCCTCCAGAGGAAGAAACTCTTGACTTAGGCCAGTGAACCTGATCTCAGACTTCTAACCTCCAGAACTGTAAGAAAGTAAATTTATACTATTTTAAGCCACTAAGCTTGTAGGAACCTGTTACAGCAGCCACAGGAAATATGATACAAAGGGGCTCTTGCTATTATCATCAATTGTTTAAACAGCTTTAAGGACCTCTGTCACACCACAATCTATTATGTCTTATGCTAATTTGAGCAGAATCAAACTTTATTTTTAATATTTTCCCCAGCTTTATCATGATATAACTGACATGAAATCTGCATATGGTTAAAGTATATATGATGGTTTGATATGCATGCACATGTGAAAAGATGCCTAATCAAGCTAATTAACACATCCGTTATCTCACATATTTATTGTGTGTGTGAGAGAACACTTAAGATTTACTCTCTTAGCAAATTTCAAGTACAGTTGATCCTTGAACACACAGGTTTGAACTTACACATGGACTTTTTTCAATAAATACAGCCGGCCCTTTGTTTGGCAGGTTCCATAGCCACAACCAAATGCAGATTAAAAATACAGTATTGACAGGATGTAAAACCCATGTGTGCAAAGTGCTGAGTCTCAGACTTGAGTACACCAGGATTCTGGTATATGGTGGGGGATCCTGGAACCAATCTTCCAGTAACACAAAGGGATGACCGTGTACACACTTGAAAGTATTATTAACCATAGTCACCATGCAGTACATTAGATCTTCAGAACTTACTTCTCCTGCACATTTAAAACTTAGTACCATTTTATGATCTTCCCATATCCCTCACTCCCCAACACCCTGACAACTACCATTCTGCTCCCTGCTTCTATGATGTTGACTTTTTAAGATTCCACATATAAGTGAGATCATCATGTACCTTTATGCACCTAGATTTATCACTTAATATACTGTCCTCCAGGGTCATCCACCGCATTGGAAATGTCAAGATTTTCTTAATTTGTAATGAATAATATTCCATTATATAAATTTATATATACCATGCTTTCTTTCTTTCTTTTTTTTTTTTTTTTTGAGACAGAGTCTCACTATGTCACCCTCCGTAGAGTGTCATGGTGTCACAGCTCACAGCAACCTCAAACTCTTGGGCTTAAGCAATTCTCTTGCCTCAGCCTCCCAAGTAGCTGAGACTACAGGCTCCCACCACAATGCCTGGCTATTTTTTTGTTGTGTTGCAGGTGTCACTGCTGTTTAGCAGGCCCAGGCTGCATTTGAACCTGCCAGCCTCGGTGCATGTGGCTGGCGCTGTAACCACTGTGCTATGGGCGCTGAGCCTATACCATGCTTTATCAGTCCATCCATTGATGGGCACTTGCTTACGCAGATTCCATGTGTTGGCTATTATGAATAAGGCTGCAATAGACATGGGAGTGCAGATATCTCTTCCAGATACTGATTTTATCTCCTTTGGTTATATACCCAGCAGTGGGATTGATGGATAGTATGGTAATTCTATTTTTAACTTTTCAAGGAATTTTTATATCATTATCCAAATTTACATTCCTGTAAATTTACATTCCTTGTAAACCTTCGTATACAAAGGTTTTCTTTCCTCCACATCCTCACCAATACTTATTTCTGCTTTTTTAATGATAATCATTCTAAGTCATGTGAGGTGATATTGTATTGTGGTTGTAATTTGTATTTCCATGATAATAGAAATGTTGAGCATTTTTTACATATACCTATTGGCTATTCATATGTCTTTTTTTTGGGGGGGGGAGGAAAGTGTATTGAGTTCCTTTGTCCATTTCTTTAAATAAAGTTGTTTTCTTGCTTTTGAGTTGAGTTCCTGATGTATTTTGGATATTAATCCCTTATCTAATGTATGTTTTGTCATTTTCTTCCACTCCACAGATTATCTCTTTGGTCTGCTGTTTCTTTTTATTTATTTATTTATTTTTGCAGGTTTTTTTTTTTTTTTTTGGCCGGGGCTGGGTTTGAACTCGCCACCTCCAGCATACAGGGCTGGCACCCTACTCCTTTGAGCCACAGGAGCCACTGCCCTATTGTTTCTTTTTAATATGCATAAACTTTTTAGTTTAATAAACTCAAACTCATTTTTCTGTTTTTGATTTGGGTGCCTATGCTTTTGGGGGCCATACCCAAAAAAATCATTATCCAGACCAAAATAAAGAAGATTTTTCCCCTGTCTTTTCTTCTAATAGTTTCATAGTTTCAGACCTTACACTTAAGTCTTTACTACATTTTGAGTTAATTTTTTTGTATGTAGTATGAAATAAGGATCAGATTTCATTCTTCTGCCTGTATTTTCCCAGAACTGTTTATTGAGAAACTATCCGTTCCCCATTGTGTATTCTTGGCAACTTTGTCTCAGTTCAATTGATCATAAGGCCTGTTTTTCTTTCTGTATTCTCTATTCTGTTCCATCAGTCTATTTGAAGGTTTTTGTGCCAGTACCATATTGCTTGTATAGCTATAGCTTTGTAGTATATTTTGAAATTTACTAGATTGATACACCAAATTTTCTCTTCTTACTCAAGTTACTTTGGCTGTTCTGAGTCATGTGTGGTTCTATAGAATTTTAGGATTGTTTTTTTCTAGTCTGTGAAAATTCCTTTGGAATTTTGATAGGGATTGCATTGAATATGTCAATCCCTATCAAAGTACGAACATGTTAACAACCTTATTTCCTCCAATCTATGAACATGGAATGTCTTTCCAAATATTTGTCTTCTTCAATTTCTTTCATCAATTTTTTACAGTTTTTACTGTAGATATCTTACACTTCCTTTATTAAATTTATTCCTATTTTTTATTATTAAAAGTTGGATTTTTTTCTTAATTCCTTTTTTAGATACTTCATTGTTAGTGTATGAAAACACAGCTAATTTTGGCTTGTTGATTTTGTTTCCTGCAACTTTACTTAACCCCTTTTTTGATGGAGTCTTTAGGGTTTTCTCTACATATGATCATGTCATCTGCAAACAGAGACCATTTTATAATTTCCAGTGTGATACATTTCTTTTTATTTATTTTTTTCCTTTTTTGACACAGTCTCACTCAGTTATCTGAGTTAGCATGCCATGGTGTCAGCCTAGCTCACAGCAACCTCCTGAGTGTTCAAGCAATCCTCTTATCTTAGCCTCTCAAGTAGTGGGACTACAAGCACCTGCCACGATGCCTGGCTAGGTTTTCCATTTTTAGTAGATATAGGATCTCGCTCTTGCTCAGGCTGGTCTCCAACTCCTGGCCTCAAGTAATCTACCCACCTTGGCCTCCCAGAGTGCTGGGATTATAGGCATGAGCTACCATGCCTAGCCCAGTGTGGATATATTTCACTTGAAATATATTGCTCTGGTTATGGCTATGTTGATTAGAAGTAGGTACCCTTGTCTTGAGTAGGTATCCTTGTCTTGTTCCTGATCTTATAGGAAAAGCTTTCAGCTTTTCACTATTGACCATGATGTTAGTTGTGGTGGACTTGTCATTGATGGCCTTTATTATTTGAGGGATTCTTTCTATGCCTAATTTTTTAAAAGGATGTTGAATTTTGTGCAATTCCTTTTTTTTGCATGTATATGGCTTTTATCCTTCACTCTGCTTATGTGGTGTGTCACATTTATTGACTTGCATATGTTGAATCATCCTTGGGACAAATCCCATATGATCATGCTGAATCCTTTTAAATGTGCTGTTGAATTCCATGCTGAGCATTTTTGAACCTATGTTCATCAGGAATACTGGCCTGCAATTTCTTTTCTTGGTAGTTTCCTTGTCTGGCTTTCATGTCAGGGTAATGCTAGCCTCAAAAAATGACTTTGGAAATGTTCACCCTTCTTCATTTTTGGATGAGTTTGATAAGAATTTGGTTTAATTTTTCTTTAGATATAGAGTATATTTCACGACTGCCACCATCAGGTGCTGGGCTTTTTCTTTATTGAAAGGTTTTGGATTCCTGATTCAATCTCCTTACTTATTATTGGTCTTGTTCATATTTTCTATTTCTTCATAAATCAGTCTAGGTAAAGTAAATGTTTCTAGAAATGTATCCATTTCTTCTAATGGATAAATTAGAAGTTTGTTGCCTTTTTAAAAAATTTTTTAATGAACTTTTGCATTTATTTCCATGGAATCAGTTGTAATGTTTCTTCTTTAGCTTGTAATTTTATTTCTTTTTATCTTATCTCTTTTTTTTTATTTAATCCAGCTAGAGGTTGTCAATTTTTTCTTTTCTTTATAAAAACTGTTAGTTTTATTTATATTTTCTTCCATTTTCATTCATTTCTGCTCTGATTATTATTTTTTCTGCTAACTTTGGGCTTAGGTTTTATACTTTTCCAGTTTCTTGAGATATAAAGTGTATTATTTAAATGAGATCTTTATTTTTTCTTAATGCATGTGTACATTGTTATAACCTCCTCTCTTTGATGCATCCCATAAGTTTTAGTATATTGTGTTTCTGTTTTTGTTTGCTTCAAGTTTTTTTTTTTTTTGTTTGTTTGTGTTTGATTTCTTTTTTAGTCCATTGGTTGTTCAGATGCATGTTGGTTAATTTCCATATATTTGTGAATTTTTTAATTTTCCTTTCGTTACTGATTTATACATAGTTTCATATCAGTGTGATTGAAAAAATACATTTCATTTAGGAGTTAGACTTTCAACATAAGAATTTTAGGAGAACACAAACATGCTAAATGTTACCTGTAACAAACTGACGGTTTTTACATGCACAAATCAATGTGATATAAGTATGCTTTCCATGCAGTAATAATGAGATTTATAAATTATACTAACTCAAAATGTTCTGCCAAGCACTATGGTCCAGTAATGGAGCCAAGTTTAAAGTTATCTGATGAATGCCATCTGGTTTCAATCTTGTCAGCCTGTGACTATTTTGTATATCCTTGTTTAGAAACAAGGTCAAATTTCTAAATTTGATGGTCTTTGTGAATGTGAGTCCTGGGCCAAATGTCCCTGCCTGACTCCAGTTATTTACTAGCAAACTAGAATAACTTGTATATGCACACACCAATCAGATGGTTATAATAACTACATACAAATGTAATTCAGAGTTTCTATTCATATCCACCAACTAGTCAAAACCACTGGCGGCATCAGTTCTGAAGGGAAATGTATATAAGTTCTTTCTACGTCCCTCACTCCAAAATAGTCTTTGTTCTGGTGGATCTTCCAGTATTGCTAATTTTTAAAGCCAAGCAAACCCCAGGAAGAGCTCTTGCCTTAGGCATGCTGCAAGTCTAAATTTCAGTATGACTCAACTTACCGGGTCCTGAAGGTTTTGTCCTGTCCAAAATCCTCCATCGAAGGGGACATTGCAAATACTCTAAGGTAATAACTTTCTGATTTATGGCTTTGGGTATCTATTTGGTATTGTGTCCAAATACTGGTGATAAGAAAAAGAATACAATTAAAAGCCTTTTTTGATTTTTAGTTTGCCATAAAATTTCAAAGTTAGTGAGCTCTTTCTTCCACATCAACTATTTTTAGACACAGTTGGCAGGCCATATGGATGTATTTCTAGTTCTTTATTTCTAGTAAGGTTTTATTTAAAGAGAAAAACACAGACTAATGCTAAAGCTTTCAAATTAGTGCAGATTTCAATGCTAGCCATTTAGACGTTCACAAGATGTCTTTAACACTCTGATTTATCCACACCCAGAGAAAAATCATTTTTCTCTCAGTAGCACCTTGGATACACACCTGCCTGTTTAAAATAAAGCATACAGAAAGGAAGTGCTGATGAATTTGGTGCTGTCTAGACAAGTATACTACAGTACAGTGTTGGGCCAGTGGTTGCCATGGTAATGTGCAAATAAGCTTTTACAGCTCTGCTAAATAGTGGGTTGTGGATGCTTCCTTTACAATGGACAATTTCCCTCCCTTGAAATGGGGATTGCCAAAAACAATCCGAATAACTCTAAGACATGGAATCATGGTATCCAGCAATGTTTCAGGACATAAGATGAATGCCACATTTTAATGTTCCTTGTCAAATTAATTCATTTTCTTTGCCATTTGTCAGCAGAGTAACAAGTTCTTCATTATGTAGCAGAGGATCCTGAGCCTAAGAAACAACAGTGAGTGGGCAGGAAATCCAAAAGTGTTTTCACTTGCTTCAGAAAATTATCGCTTTTGAGTCTTTCTCTCATTAGAGTCACGCCTTTCCTGCATTCAGCCCGTATTTTTGGATTTTACACTCTGCACTAGGCTAACATTCAGATTCATAAGGTGGGGAAAAGGGCTATCTTTTTCAGAGAAACTAATCATCACAAGGCAGATTCGGATAAGTGGTATGTATGACGTGCGGGTGCTTCTGGAACACACAGGTATGGACAGAACTCAGTCCTGGAAGATCAATGAAAGCACCTTGGTAGACACGGTATCTAACCTGAAAAAAGATAGAAGGAATCCAAGAAAAGTGGAGAAAAGCACACCAAAGTGGCTCAAAGGAGTAGGGCACCACCCCCATATGCCGGAGGTGGCAGGTTCGAACCTAGCCCCGGCTGAAGAACTGCAAAAATAAAGAAAGAGGAAAGTCAGTGCCTCAAAGGCATCAGAAGAAACATTGCATTACAGTCGACTGCAGAAATTGAGTAAGAGGGGAATGTAGGGTGTGTGAAGGAAGGGAGTAAAGAGCAGTGAGTCTTAAATGGTAGGAAAGGTTCTAGTCATGAGAACGTCACTATGGTGACAGTGTGGGACTTTATCTTGAAAGCACTGAGGAGCCAATGAAAGTCTTACCCAGAAAAGTTATCACTTTAGAAACTTCTAATTGCAGTAAGGACAAGGAATCAGAAAACAGCAAGACTTGAGGCAGGAAGAAGACTTACACAGGCTTTGTAGTACCCAACAACTTGTCAATTTTAAGGTTGTTTTCTGAATTATTTCCTTTCAATCTTTGGTGAAGGCTTCCAGTGGTCCCCCAATATCCATGCTTCTCTCATACAGTAAGAAGTTGAAATTAATTTGGGCACATGGCTTCCCAGCTGAAATACACATTTCCCAGATTCCCTTCCAGCTAGATGTGGCCTTGGCATCTGAAGTGAAGCAACGTGTACAACTTCTCAGGCAGGCCCTCTCCATTTCCCTTTCCTTTCTTCTTGCAGGCTTGAATAAAAATGTATGTGGAAGTGGAGGAGTTAACTCAGACCAGGGGAAAGATGCCAAGAGCCAAGAAGCAGTGAAATAGGCAAAAGGGGCCTGGGCCTCTGATGATTGTGGAATCACCACACTAGCCCTGAACCATCTAACAATGCCATTTTGATTTCTCAGTTGCAGAAGCTTAGCCAAGGTCCTAACTTTCCCGATGTTATTTGACAACTGACCACTTTTCTCCCAAACTTCTACTATCTCTTCTTCACAAGTTCCCTATCTATTGACAGCTTGTCATCTATCATCTCTCTCTCTTGCTTTCTCTCCATTTCTCCCTTTATCGTCTTGTAATATCTCCCTACCCATCTTACGACTTATCTCCCCATTGACCTATCTATCTATCTTTGTTCTTTCCCTATTTGGTAGCCCTCTTGGACCCTCTTTGTCTTTCTCCCATCGTGGGTATGATTCAAGGCTCTGTTCTTCCCTCCTCTGTTGGAGAACTCATGACTTTATTCAGTACAGAAGGCTTCCAATTTTATACTGTAGCCTGATCTTTATCTAAACTCATATTTTTAAAGGCCTGCAGCATATTTCCATTTATGTCCCTAGCTACCATTTCCAAATCAACATGTCCCAAACTAAGCCTGTCATTTTCTTCCCTTACCCACACGATTTTATTCCCCAGGACTGTCTCTTCTTTCTGAGACGGTATCAGTTTCTTCCTACTTGGTCAGCCCCAAAGCCTGATGGTTAATTGTATCCCCAACCCCTTCACCTCTTATGTCCAACCAGTTTCTAAGTCTTGTTGCTTTGGTTTGTTTCAACTAACACTTATATTTGACCTTCCCAGTATTGTTGCCTCTATTCAGTTCAGCCTTGTAGTCAAGCCTTCGACTTACATTCTCTTCCTTTACCGCTCTGTCCCAAATATGTCAACAATGAACATTTTCCTACATCATTGCTCTTTTTAAGAACTGAGAGTGTCCAGGCTTTACAACATCAGTTCCCTAAGAAAGACTGTGATGCAGTAGAAAGAAGGATGTCATGAGTGCTCCACTCTCTTGAGTAGATCAGTGCCTTATAAAAGGCTAGAGGGAGGGGCGGCTCCTGTGGCTCAGTCGGTAAGGCGCCGGCCCCATATACCGAGGGTGGCGGGTTCAAACCCGGCCCCGGCCAAACTGCAACAAAAAAATAGCTGGGCGTTGTGGCGGGCGCCTGTAGTCCCAGCTGCTTGGGAGGCTGAGACAGGAGAATCGCTGAAGCCCAGGAGTTGGAGGTTGCTGTGAGCTGTGTGATGCCATGGCACTCTACCGAGGGCCATAAAGTGAGACTCTGTCTCTACAAAAAAAAAAAAAAAAAAAAAAAAGGCTAGAGGGAAATAGCTTTGGGCCCTTTTGCTCTTCCACTTTCTGACCTGTGAGGACTAAGCAAGAAGGACCTCACCAGACACCAAGCCTACAGTTGCCTTGATCTCAGACTTCCCAGCCTCCAGAACTGCAAGAAATAAATTTCTGGTTTTATAAATGACTCAGTCTCATGTATTTCATAATAGAAGTATAAATGGACTAAAGCAAATACCCTTCCTGTGAATTTCTTGTTCCATAGTAGACAATCTACAAATAGGCTTTCCCTCAGAAAACAGGAGTTCTAGAGAGCACAGCTTAGGGGATTCAGTATCAACAGTAGTAATTTTTCTTCAAGTGGTGGTGGAAGGTAAGGAAGGGTGAGAATGAGAGATTGTAATGTGATATTTTTATCTTCACATGCGTAGTCTGCTTTTTTATGTCTCTTGCTGCCTAGTCAAAGTCCCAAAGAGGGCCTTGGAGTTAATGTTTACCACCTTACATCTTTTAATACATGTTAGGCTGTCTTCACTTCTTGACCAGGGGAGCAGTCTCAAGTGCCGGCAGGGCCCCAAAGCCTGAAGGTATGTAGCATCACCGATGTCTCAGATTTATAATCACCCTGTTTGTCACCATTTCCCTTGAGAATTTAAATGTACTTCGATTCACATGAAGAGATATTTACGAAGTGTCTGTAAGGAACAAAGCATGCTATCGAAGTTATATTTGAAATTGGGAGTTCTGGGTTTTAGTTCTGCCCCAGAAAATACTTCAGGACCTTTGGAAAGCTATTTCTGGTTTTGAAGGCCGTATGTATTTTACTAGAAAATTCAGAAGTAAGTAGATCTAGGAAGAGTACTTTCCTGAGAGGCTGGCTGTGATGACTGCAGGTGCACATGAAGAACTTAATAGGCAGGGACAGGAGAGAGGGCTTGGGCTGTGGAGGCCGCTAGATCTTGGTGGTGGTGGTGGTGGTGGTGGTTATAGAACTACACATCCTTGTTAACACTCGGAGAACTACACACCTAAAAGGAGTGAAATACCTTAATACACCTCAAAGCACTCAAGCTAGACCTCCCATTTGATCCTGCAATCCCATTACTGGGCATCTACCCAGAAGGAAAAAAATCCTTTTATCATAAGGACACTTGTACTAGACTGTTTATTGCAACTCAACTTACAATCGCCAAAATGTAGAAACAGCCTAAATGCCCACCAACCCAGGAATGGATTAACAAGCTGTGGTATATGTATACCATGGAATACTATTCAGACATTAAAAAAAATGGAGACTTTACATCCTTCGTATTAACCTGGATGGAAGTGGAAGACATTATTCTTAGTAAAGCATCACAAGAATGGAGAAGCATGAATCCTATGTACTCAATTTTGATATGAGGACAATTAATGACAATTAAGGTTATAGGGGGGGAAGCAGAAAGAGGGATGGAGGGAGAGGGTGGGGCCTTGGTGTGTGTCACACTTTATGGGGGCAAGACATGATTGCAAGAGGGACTTTACCTAACAATTGCAATCAGTGTAACCTGGCTTATTGTACCCTCAATGAATCCCCAACAATAAAAAAAAAAAAAAAGAAAAGTCTACTGCATGATTCCAACTATATGTTATTCTAGGAAAGGCAAACTATGGAAACAGCGGCAAGGTCAGTGGGTTGCCAGGGGTGAGTGGGTAGGGAGGCAGGGATGAAAACACGAAGTGGAGTGCAGTGGAATTGGGGGGCAGTGAAACTATTTATGACACTGTAACGGTGGATACTTACTATACATGTGTCAAAACCTACATAATGTACAACAGAAAGAGTGAACCCTGATGTAAATTATGGGCTTCCGTTAATAATAATGTATTACCATCGGCTCATTGGTTGTAATAAATGTATTACACAACTGCAAGGCATTAATACTAGGGGAAATTTGGGAGGAGGTCAGGTAGTAGGGGAAATCACTATGCTTTTTACTCAATTTTTCTGTGAAACTAACAGTTTCCTAAAAAACTAAAGTCACTTACAAAAAATTACAATTACAAAAAAAAAAAAGGTCTTAAACAGAAACAAGCACTAATTGAGTTTCTGTTACACTAATTTAGGTCTATTCTTCCCTAAAACAACCAAACCTTTTCTTAAAAACATGCCAAGATGCCTCGGCTTGGACTGGATCTCAGTGGGAGATGAGCAGAAGAAAAAGCAAATAGGGTGGATCCTCCCCATGCAAACTTCTTCAACACCGATTCATGTTGAAGGGTGATAAACGCCCCCCTCTGCGAGCCTCTCTCCCAGGGCGCAGCTGCACGTGGAAGCTGCTCTTTTCTCCCCAGCCGCTCCGGCTCACCATGATTCAGCCGCAGATGCTCTTTCTCATCTCACGATTGTGTCTGCTGCTTTCCCAGGGAACTGAAGACATGGAACAGCCAATTAAATAGCACATTCGCGGTGCCCTTGGGAAAGCCATACAGGAAACAGACTGTGTTTATATCTCACACCTCTGGGGAGGCTGCACAAGCTGAAAGCAATGTAGGATTTTTTCCTTCTCTTTATTCTCAAAGGAGAATTAAAAACAAAAATCCAAGCCCCACAGACACCCAAAACAAACAAGAAAAAATGTAGTTTCAATTATAAAAACACTCGCCTTCACAATGAATATGTATGTGGGAGAATTCTGATGAGTCTGTGAAAAAATCTGGCTGTGTAATTTGGGGGAAGAGTCAGCACTCTCCATGCTGAGGGTTACTAGACCACATGCACCAAGTCCACCCAGCACAGGACCAACTTGACCCTGGTTCCATCAGGGAGCACCCTGCAGGGATCCGCCTGCCGATAACACTGAAGGGTGTGGGCCTCGCAGGGTGTCAAAAGGCTCACAGCACAGGCTCACTGTGAGGACTCTCCACCAGACCATCCACATGCTACAGAACCTCCCTGAGCTTCAATTTCTCCATTAGTGAAATATGCAGATTAGATAAGAAAATCTCCAGGCTTCCTTCCAGCCCGACCATCCTGTGATTCCAATTCCTACTGAGAATTTTTCCAGAGCTGAAATCCTACATGAAAAATATTTTTAATCAATTTTAATCAATTCATACATCTATCTCTCAATTTCTATTTTTTTCCATAAGTACAAAATAAGAAATGAAAATGAATAAAAGTCTTACCACAAAAATAAGTAAATGAGGTGACTGGTAGGTTAGTTTTATTTAAGCATTCTGCATTGTATATCAGATCATCACATTGTACCCCATAAATGTATTCGGTTATGACTTAATAAAAATTAAGTTAAAAACATAAAAAAATAGAGAAAAATATGAAAATAATGAACAATTTACAGGTAAGCCCAGAGCCCCCCCGAGTACCACCTCCATTACCTGTTATAGCCTCTTCTATCCTTTCCAAGAAATCGCCACTGCTATTCTACATACATTCTTTCAGATCTGTGCACACCCAACTAGATCCAGGGAAAATAAGCAGTATTGTATTGTTTTTGTTTTTTGCATAAATGGTACCATACTTCGTTTTGTTCTTTGTTAATAGTTATGTAATATTCCACAGCCTCACCAATAGCTATTTAGGTCACTGCATTTTTTCACTAACAAAAACACTGCTCAGATGAATCTCTCACAGTGAATGCATTTCTCAATGATAGACACAAATACATGGAATTGCTGAATTGATTAGTAAGTTTATTTTAATAGGTATTCCTAATTTTCATAGGTATTAGAATCTGGAGATAGACTGTATATCAACAAGTTAGTTCTGACACTGTTGTCAAGATATTTTCTGTTTCTCAATTTCTACACGTGTAAAGTAAGCATAAAATGTTTCTACATGGGGAGTTGTTCTGGGGCATACTGGCATAGTGGCTGGCACGTAGTAACTAATCAATACTAGCTCTAATCATTATTTTTACCAGCCTTGGTTTGATGAGTTTCAAGCTGTTTAACCAAAAAGGTTTGCAGGACCTCCTCCCAAATTACTCTGTGAGTCAGGATTTTTCCAGACCCAGAGGTTAAATGCCTGCTGTGCTTATTTAACTCACACTTCTGTGTCCTTCTGTGAAGTGAAGCCAGCAGGGCCCTGACTGACGGGCTGCCAGCGCCTGTTTGTACAACAATCTTTGCTAATGTAAATAGCTAAATGCAAACTGCAACATCCAAGAACCTTCAGGGGATTTGAGGACATTCTTGGAAGAGGCTGATTTCATTAATATTGAAGAAGCAAAACACCTCGACACAGGCCGCCTGATCCCATGTGCAAGGGCATCTGTAGGGGCTGTGGGAAGGGCCATCACATGGGGCCAATCTTCCCTGTGATGCTTTTATGCAGGCAAAATCAGGTTAAAGTCAACACCAAGGACAGGTTGGAGGGAAAAAGATGACAGAAAACTCTTTGCAGCTGTAGGGATGCTTGTAAAGACACCGAAGTCCCGTCTTATCCACGCTGCTCCAATGTTACCAGACGGGACCTGACTGTGAACAGACCCCATGTGGATCAGCTTTGGTTAACTTGCTGAGCCCACCTTCGCCTTGGCCCTCCCTCCCTTGAGAGTTGTATCCTAGTACACCTGCTAGGTGGGAGATCTGGGATGTTTCCACTTAGGACACTGTGGAAATAGTCTACCCACATAGACAATCATTTCAAAGGGCTCCTGAATCTAGATGTTTTCAAGGGGATTATAAGAAAATGAAATAGATTTTTTTTTAGTCAATCTTTACAGAAATGGATCTCAGTGCCCAGAAAGGTTAGTGGTCATACAGATAGTGTCAGAGCCAGAAAAGGACGCCAGTGTGTTCGACCCTTAGTCTGAAGCTCCTAAGACGTAAGTCCACTCTCAGACAGATGCTCTGAACTTTGGTCTTCTGTACAAAGGACTATGTTTGAAGCAGTACGGTGGGGGACTATGCCCCCCACCTCTGAATTCCAGAGCTCACACTCTTTTTTTCCTTTTTTTTTTTCAGAGCCCACACTCTTAACTAGTCTGCACACTTCTTCTGCTAGGAGAGTACTTGACCCTAGAGAACAACTGCCTGACCAGCTGACAGTGCCTATTGGTACCTCAAGTAATCACCATGTGGGGGGGGGGTGTTCAAATTTACCTATTTTAGGATATTAAAACTCAAAAATCAAATGAGTTTAATGATGTTTTCCCAGAGTCATTGAAAGAATATTTAAACTTAAGGCTTTTTATTATTATTATTATTATTATTTTGTTTCATTCTTTCAAACCTAAGTCTTTGTCCTCTTTTCAGATTCCCTTTAACAAAAAGTGAAGCTATGAACCGGATGACCAGTCTCCTGGTCAGTCCACTACCCACATGTGGTTGTCGTTTGTCCTGCGCTAGATGGTTTTTGTAAATTTCATGTAGCTTCAGTGTGTCTTAAGTTGCTTTTGTTTCTGTATGTTTCAATTTCATCTTGTAATTGTACCTCATATTTTCTGTTTATAGAGGCATGCTAGTTAAATATTGCTGCACAGTGACAAAACACAGCTGTAAAAGGAAATTTCCACCAAACTCAAAGCGCATGTGCTCGATTTACACATGGAGGCTAGCCTGCACGTTTCCCTGGAAAGCAGGGCTGGGAGAGCCAAGAGGAAGAGTGGGAGGCCTGGCCTAGCGTCTGTCACCCCCATGCTGCGGGCCACAGAGTTCACTACATCCAGAAGTTTATTTGAGCAGGAAGTAGGCCAGGCACTGGGGCCGTGCAGTGCTGTCTAATACTGACTTTACTCTGAGCACGAGTGGGGCTCATTACAGACAAGAGAGCAGAATTCAAAAGCCACACTGATAGTTCTCCAGCCCACACAGAGCTCCTCCTGTCTCTGAACTACTGACCTTAAAACTAGTATCATATAGCTTAGCACTTAGTGAGAAATGAAGTATTCTCATAAGTACTACTGGAATGAAACTTTAGTCGCCTTAGGACTCCTGAGTGTAGGCATCACATGTTAGTCTTACCCCAGCCTCAGCTGTGTAGCAGAGTGTTGGGTGTACAGCAGATGACTAGTAAAAAATATCTGACTGATCACTAAGTTGTCTTCCCTGGGACAGAGTAATTAAGTTCTTTTCACCATGTTCTGGAATATAAGCTTCATGAATAGACAGATTTTCATTAGTCATGTTCATCACTAGGTCTTCAGCTTCTAGAAAGTGCTTACAACACAGTAGCTTAATAAATACAGTAGAACCTCTGTAAGTTGACCACTCAAGTGACTACAACAAACTGGTCAACATACAGAAGTGGTCAACACAAGGAACTAGGTCTACTGTACTGATACATACATGTGGTCCATGTCCAGTGGGTGAAAATTAGGTCAACTTAAGGAGGCGGTCAGTGTGCGGAGGTGGTCAGTGTGGGGAGGTATTCAGTGTGGGGAAATGGGCAGTATAGGAGGTGGTCAGGGTGGGGAGGTGGTCAGTGTGGGAAGGCGGGCAGTATAGAAGGCAGTCAGTGTGGGTATGTGGTCAGTGTAGGAGGCGGTCAGTATGGGGAGGCAGGCAGTGTAGGAGGTGGTCAGTGTGGGGAGGTGGGCAGTGTAGGAAGTGGGCAGGGTGGGGAGGTGGGCAGTGTAGGAGGTGGGCAGGGTGGGGAGGTGGGCAGTGTAGGAGGTGGTCAGGGTGGGGAGGTGGGCAGTGTAGGAGGTAGGTAGGTTGGGGAGGTGACAGTGTAGGAGGTGGTCAGGGTGGAGAGCTGGTCAGTGTAGGAGGTGGTCAGGGTGGAGAGCTGGTCAATGTTGGGAGGCAGTCAGTGTAGGAGGCGGTCAGTGTGGGAAGGTGGTCAGTGTAGGAGATGGTCAGTGTAGGAGGCAGTCAGTGTGGGGAGGCGGTCAGTGTAGGAGGTGGTCAACGTGGGGAGGTGGTCAGTGTAGGAGGCAGTCAGTGTGGGGAGGTGGTCAGTGCAGGGTGGTGGGCAGCTGTGGAGGTCCTACTGTGTTTGGCACATGGATGTATATGCTGTTTTCTGTTACCTTGGGATGGCAGCAGAGAGGAAACAAGCAGCTTTCCACCTTCCTAGAGCACATAAAAGCAACAGGAAGTGACAACTGCCACTGTCCACTGTCAGTTTCTTTCTACACCAAGCCAGGAATCAACTCTAAAGGAGATGAAAAATGATGCATTCAATTCTCCAGTATTTGTGTCTACTTCCTAAGTAAAAGGTTCACTTTCAGGCTATAATATCTGAAAATGAGAAAGCGACTTAGAACAATGGCTCTCAAAGGTCCAGGAACCAGCATCACCAGCATGGCTGGCAATATACAGAAATACAAATTTTCATACATTCTCCTGGACATACCGTATCTGAAACTCTGCAGTTGGCATTTTGACGAGCTTCCCAGGGGATTCTGATGAACGCTCAGGTTTGGAAACCACTGACCGAGAGGTCCCTGGCCTTGTTTCTACCCGCCCCACCTCCTGTGGTAGGTTCCTCTCCATTTTATTCTTTCTTACATTTCTCTACCTACCCTGTTTCCCTGAAAATAAGACATCCTCCGAAAATAAGACCTACTTACAGGAAAGATAAGACGTCCCCTGAAAATAAGACCTAGCGCATCTTTGGGAGCACACCTTAAAATAAGACACTGTCTTATTTTCAGGGAAACAGGGTACATGGGCTGGTTTTTCCACAGCCCAGGTCTTTCCTACCATCCCCAGAGCATCCAGATTGACTGGTCTTGTCTCATCCCATATGTCCTGGGAGCATTTGTGCCCAGTATTGTGTGTGTGGGAGGGTAACTCTCATGAAGGGACTCTAGACAAAAACTAGGATTTAGGAGCTAGTAGGGGCTTTGGCAATCATAAAATCTGACTCAATTATTTTATGAGGAAAATGAGTCTTAAACCAAATACCCTGTTTCCCCAAAAATAAGACATCCTCCGAAAATAAGACCTACTTACAGGAAAGATAAGACGTCCCCTGAAAATAAGACCTAGCGCATCTTTGGGAGCACACCTTAAAATAAGACACTGTCTTATTTTCGGGGAAACAGGGTATCTTACCAAAAATCAAAGACAGTTAAAAGGCATTAGGCTGCAAAATAAGACACTTGGGTCCTTTTGTGGCTCTGACACTATCTGTATGACAATTAACTTTCTGGTCACTCCTAGACAAGCTTCTGCCACCATTACTGTAAAATGCCCCACATAACCCTACATTACACCTAAGATGTGTATTTGTAAAGCATCAGCTACCAACAAGAGCATGTGGAACCTTCTGTATCACAGTGAGCCTCACATGAGCCTCCATGTTCATTCCCATTTCCCATCAAGAAAGCTGAAGCAAAATGAAAGGTTACATATGAGTAACCAAAGAACAGGTCACCAAAAGTAAAGGACTGAGTCAGAAACAACTACGTTCTTGTTCCTTTTGCTGCACAGCTCTAGGCAGGGGTAGACCTGCCCACGTGCCTCGTGGTCATCTGCCATGAGCTGACTCAGAATGTGAGTTGGTGGGGCTGAAGATGATGGGTAAAGGAGTCACCCCCAGTGCTACGTCATAGCTTAGACAGCACACTCATTGTCTATTACCTACTGAAAAGCCTTCCTCTGAGAAGGAGTCAGTCTGAGCAATGTTTTTTGTCTCTGGCTACTAGATACACAGAAAAGGACTTCACAGTATGAGGTGGACACCAGTACTAGATAATCAATCAATCAAACAAACAAAAAAACACCAGCACAATTTAAATGTTGCAGCAAAATATTCATCTATAGAAAGGGACATGAGAAAAAGTTTAGAAAAGAGAAAATACTTTCAGAACAATAAAATTTTTGCCAAGGAAAAATGTTGATATTTGACTCAGAGATGAGCTTATGCCAGGCCAGCTGTATCCTATAGAAGCTCCTCTTATGGTTCAGTATAAATTAGGAAACCAAGGCTGGAAACCCGCTACAGGCTTGCTTGACGGGGGATGAGAGTTGGGACGAGGGTTGGGGGATAGGTCTTAGAAGGGCAATGCTAATGGGCTCACAGATCTGCAGGGTATCTAGAGCCAGGCCCAGCCTTGCACCCTGCCACTTACCTCTCTCCTTCCTCACTGTATCTATAGGTATTTATTTTTCCAAAGATTGAAAGAGGAGGTCAAGCCCGGCCATGCTGAAAACAGAATGGTTCCAGGAATCTTGCTGAGAAGTCCAAAAATATCTACCATCCCACAGGCAACTTTATCTGCCCAGTCTCTTTTAATCAGGTCATCCTCCTAACAGTGCCATGGCAATGTTGCTTCTTGGGACGGTGAACAGAAACCTAAACTGATTCAGGATCAACACACAGGTCATGTTGTACATTTCATTAGCACTCTTAGTTTGCATCAATTTGGTTTTACAGGCTCACCCAAATTTCTTTCAGATGTCAGGTCTCTGGGCTAGTTTTCAGGGCAGGCAAATACTCTGGAGCCTTACTTATGACTCTTATTACATGCAAGTTGCATAATCATGTTGTAAGTGAAAAATGATGTTGTAATGAAATCCTTCTAGGACTTCCAGGAATAAGCTTTCTTGGATGGGGTCCAAGATGAAATCACCTTATACCGAATTCAAGGTCCATGGCAACTGTTTCAAGGCACCAGTGTAAGTGTGCACTTGGGGAGTCGGAGGCACTCCCAATGGGCCCTCTGTCTCCACAAATGACGCCACAGTCTCCCTCAGACTACCCTGGAAACCTTGGCATTCCCTTTGCTCGCCTCTTTCTCCCACTCGGCCAATGTTTCCCTACGACCATTGTTTTCATTTATACCTCTTCTTCCTTCTACTTGTTTCAGTTAGTGATGAGATCCAGGATTCTCATCAATTCTAACTAGTCACTCTACTATTTGCACTTTATCCTTATTTGTGCTAACTATTTGCACTTTAATACTGATTCTCATCAGTTAGAATTCAAATTGCTGCAGCAAATGCCTAGCTGGCCGCCCAGAGTGCAGTCTGTCACTCTTTCAATTCATCCTAAACTCACCTTCCAATTAGTATCCAACAGAAAAATCTCTTTGTCTGTTTTTCGAGGCAATCCCTAACAAGGTCCATATGCCATATTTCAAACTTTATTTTATATTTATCACCCAACATACAGAAACCACTTAAGAAGAGCAAAGTGAAAACTACTTGTTTTAGGAAGGAATGGATAATTTCTGTGAAAATGCTTTGCATATTCAGAAGCACTGTACCAATGTAAGGGATTGAAGAAGTAAAGCTTCCAGAAACGCTTAGGAAACATTTGTAACATGCCTTATGCATAATCTTATGGTTCCCTACTCATAAAAAGTTCCAACAATGCATGCTCTGGAAGTAGGACCAAGATCGTGTTCTGAGAACTCAAGACTAGGCCTACCTCCACCCTCAATCTCTGGAAATGACAGAAAAAAATCTTTTTTATTTTTTGAGACTGACTTGCCCTCTGTTGCCCCCGACTAGAGCACCATGGAATCATAGCTCACAACAATCTCAAACTCCTGGACTCAAGCAATCCTTTTGCCTCAGCCTCCTAGGTAGCAGGGACTACGGGCGCCCACCACTACACCCAGCTAGTTTTTCTATTTTTAGTAAACACTAGGTCTTACTCTTGTGCAGGCTGGTCTGGAATTCATGTGCTCAAACAGTCCTCCTGCCTAGGCCTCCCAGAGTGGTAAGATTACAGGCATGAGCCACCATACCTGGCCCAGAAAAAATCTGAACATCCTGAAACCAAAGGAAAACAAAAACTTACAATAAATCCATTAAAAAACAGATGGGAAAGGAATAATGGAGGAAATCACAGCCTAGATGCATTTAGAAGTGAAGTGCTCACAGGCTTCAAGTACAGAGATCAGGATGTGTTTTCTAGAGCACCTGCCATAGAGTGGTTTGAGACAGCCAGCTAGGTGCTGTCCCTTCCCCAACTTCTGCCTGACATGGGCCGTGGTGGCTGTAGGTCTTTGCCCCAGATTAGTGCATGGAAAGCTTGCATCAGAAAGGCGCAGTGGTGACTCCGGTGGCTACTGATACACCAGGGGAACGGTTGCTAGGTACAAAGACAAACTGATGCAGGCACCCAGAAGACTCAATTCAAGCTTCATTTCAACCAAGCCTTCCCTGATTTCCCCAGGGCTAGTCAGGCTCCACTTTCCCTGGGCTCATTGTGTCTTCTGCTGATCTCCCTTATATCAATTATCACTTTGCATTATTTTTAATAACAGAAGGAGCTATAACAAACATAGCTGTGTCATTTTCTGATTACATTTCACAAGTACGAGAACAACACGGCAGCTGGTATATTGCTACAGAGAACAACTTGAAATGGTTTTCATTAGGTTGTCTTAGATGCTAGTCTGAGAAACATTTTACTTGAGATGGAGAAACATGGCTGATAACAGCAGCTTGCATATAGTAGACATGAAATAAATATAAATCAGTATTGATTAATGATAATCCTAACCTTTCCCAGTAAAATTCCAAATATCCTACAAAAAGCTTTATTAACAATGGAAAGCACACAAAGTTATTGCAGTTCTGTTATCCAAGGCCTGTTCAGAAAGTACGAACCCATATATGTCTATATCATCCATATCACATAGCTAGATTCTGTATAATGTAAATGATATCATGTCATTCAAATATCACATAAAAAATTGATGGCTGGGCATGGTAGCTCATGCCTGTAATGTTAGCATTCTAGGAAGCCAAGGTGGGAGGCTCACTTGAGGCCACAAGGTCAAGGCCAGCCTGGGCATAGTGAGATGCTGTCACTATAAAAAGTAAAAAATATTAGCTGGGTGTGGTGGGCATGCCTGTAGTCCCAGCTCTGTGGGAGGCTGAGGTAAGAGGATTGCTTGAACTCAGGAGCTCGAGGCTACAATGAGTTATGATCTCCCCACTGCACACCAGCTAGGAGACAGAGCAAGACACTGTTTCTTAATTAAAAAAAAAAAAAAAAGAATTAAGTAAAAAGGTTGAAATGAATGAAATGAAATATCAATATATGATGACTTACTTATTTACCTTTTTAACATAATGACTGTATTTTATATTCTTCTAAATAGTTTGAAAACTGCTTATTTTTAAGAAATTGTGAGTAAATTTTGAGAACATAATTATTTCTCTAGGTAGAATTGCATTAAGTTACATGATACAAACCAATAATCAACAAACAACAAATAAGCAATTATTTGTGTACATCCCCCATTGGGAATGAAGGCACTTGACAATTTTATTTGGTAAGATCTATATTTTGGACAGTAATCAAAACTCCCTCAGGACAGCCACAATGGACTTAGATTCTAACAATTATCCATGCAAAAAAGCATGTAAATTTCTTCAGTAGCAGGGAGGTTGGTAGGTTGATGGTATATGCTGGTGCAGAAAACAGATTGTCATTGAAATACTTCCAAGGACATAGGTCAGATGACAGGCAAGCCAGCTAAGTATATGTACCTACTTCATTATGTAAGAAAAGGAAACTGTATCTTTCTCCAAGAAATGACAAGGCTCACAGGGCAGCTTCAGTCCTGATCTGACTCTGTCACTCAAGGCAGCAACATTGGGAGGAGGCAGGGTATGGGACTATTGCAAAACAGTAGGCCTTGTTCTTAAAAAATGGTCTACCTCAGCCACACTATGTCTTTTCACAATTTATAAATTTTTTATTAATCATAGGTCAGGAGAATATTAACTATTTATCTATTTATCAACTTTTATTGTGTAACTCCTGTACCATACCCTGTGTTATGTTATGGAAACACAGCAGCGAACATGACAGATAGGGCTTCCAACACAGAGCTCACAATCTACTAAAGAAGACATATAAAACTACCCACGGCATAATTATTTGTTTGTAATTTTGATACATATAGCCAGGAAAGAGTCTGGTGGGGACAGTTCATGTTTATAGAACAAGAGATAGCCAGTGTAGCTCATCTTATCCAAGAAAGAGGAGGGTGACACAAGAGGAGGTTTGCTAAGGTAAACAGGATGCTAGACCAGTTGGAGAGGCTTCTTCATATGGCTTCTAAGAGCAGTGGTCATTGAAAGCTTTTAATCAAGGAACTATAGGATCTCATTTGCAATTTTAAGAACTCACTTTGAGTTCAAGGTAGAAATAGATTCAAAGGAGGCAAGAATGGACCCTGGGAATAGGAGGCTGTGATGGTGTCCAGGTGGAAGTGGTGGGGGTTAGGTGCAGAATAATGGTAGTAGAATGGATGAAAGTGAAGAACATAAGTAGAAATAAGAGCTAAATTCAAGGTGACTTGGTAATAGATTAGACATGAAGAGTGAAAGAAAGGAGGACCTTCTGGTCTCTCTCTTTGGGTGGTGTGCCATTCACGGAAGGAGATCACACTGGGGCAAGAAAGAGATTTGAGTTCTTTCTTATATGTGCTGAGTGTAAGAGACCCATAAAACATCCCGGTAGAAAGGATGAAGGGCGTAGTTTATTACATAGATTTGGAAATCAGAAAGAGGTCTGTGCTGAAAATGTACATTTGGGAATTGTCTCTTTATAGGTGACTGAAGATACGGCAGAGATGAGGAGTTTGTTTTGAGAGAACACACAGGGTGGCCGTAAAGTTCCTGTGTGATTTTTAAATTGCACACTATTTCACATTGAACACAAACTTTATGACTACTGTGTGTAAGTAAGAAAAAAGGAAATTCTAGGACCAAGGTTTGAGGAACTCTAAAATTTAACATTTGGTGGCAGGAAAATGAAACAATGATGAGTTTAAGAAATGGTGACCAGAAAACTAAGAGAAAAACTATGAAAGTGTAGTGTCAGTGAATCCAGGGAGAGTATTTCAAGATGCCATCATAATTAATGTTGAATAGTGATGAGGAGTTGAATAACATAAAGATCTTATTCCAGTTATCTGTCACTGCTTTCCAAGATGGCTTGTGCACATGGCCAGAAAGCTAGCACTGGATTTTGGTTAGAAACTCAATTGGAACTGTCACCCCGCAGCCTTAGCGCTTCACTATGTGGACCACTCCAAGGGGACTGTTTGGTCTTCTTCACACCTTGGCAACTAGATCCAACAGCAAGGGTTCCAAGAATACAGAAAGTCTCTTGGAACCCAGAAACTAGTACATCACTACTGCCAGACCCTCTTGGCCATGCACGAGTCACAGAGCTCATGAAGATTCAAGGTGGTAAGATATAGTCCTTCCTGATGAAGGACTGCCAAAGAAATCATGGCATCTTTAATCTACCCCAGATCTCAATAACTGACAATCCAGTTCATTGCAATATGTTTTATAAACCCAAAAGATTGGATTTCACCTAAACATCCTTCATGGGGGTCCTGAATAGGTAAATCAATTTAAATTTATAAAAGGAAATGCTATGTACCCATAAATGAGAGTACCTTTTAATGTAATGTTATGGGAATGTTACAAAGAGTTTTAAAAGCAGGCAGTGCTCTGTTTTTTGCTTTTTTGACTCTATAATCTCTCATGACAATATATACATATGAATAAAACATCTCTAGAACATGGATTCTCAACATCACACCCTCCCCCGGGGAAGCAAAAATTACTTCTTACTTGGGTGGAGGAAATCTTAATCTTTTTGTATGTAAAGCAAAGACATAACACACAAAAAAGATATGCAATATTGTAAATTTTGCGGGGTGGGGGTAATCAGGAAAAAAATCTTAAAAGTCTCCTTAAAAGAGTAACAAAGAAAAAAAGATTGAGAAACACAGCTCTAGGGAAAAAAAAAGAAATGATTGTAAATGATTGCTTGAGAGAGTGGAAATGGCTTTCCAGGAAAAGGAAAGGATGACATCATGGATGTCACTATGTACTCTTTTATGTAACACATCTTTTGATAACAGATTCATAGAAATATAATATCTATCAAAATTTAAAAGTAAAATTTAAAAAGATCAAACATTTTATTTAACAATATGGTATTATTCAATAAGACCTCTTTTAATATATGTTAAATATAAATAGTATATATTTAGTATATAAATCTCACACTTTTAAAAGTTTAATATAGGCAAGGAAATAATTTTGCTCAGTTACCTTGACTCTTCCAAGGGGAAGCTAATAAAGTGACATTTTATGTGAAATTTTAAAAGTCAGTTATTAGTAGTATTATTATATATTCAAGGAAGGTAGTTTTAAAAGACAAGTCCGCATAGGTACCTGCCTCACTAATGAAGGGATGGAGAGTATATTCCTCCCCAGGGGTATGACAGACCCTTGCAGTCCCTCAGAGGTAAGGGGCTTCCTTTGTCACACTCCAGGGTAAGAAAAGCAAGTATAAGATCTAGGGAGTGGATACAATGTGAATAATAAAAGTCCTGAGCAACACCTGGATTTGCAAAAATTTTTCTTACATGTATCAATGGCATAACTTATATTGCAGAGGAGCATGGCCATCATAAATACTTGGCAATCTTCCTATAATGGGCAAACCCTTTTGGAAAAACAGCCGAATAAACATGTCCTTGTTATAATCTCTGCTCCTCGATGTTGGAAATCCTCAGAAGGGTTATAACTCTTCAACTGATGAAGTCATCAGGGAATGAGCAACATTAGATTTGACCCTGGAACGTGAATGGCAGCATGGAACACTAAGAATTGGACTAAATCCTAGTGAGAGAATCATGCTTGACCAGTGATGCAAGCAACAGCCACATTGGTACCACATTGGCACCATGATTGAAGAGACTTGGAAGTAAGGAATCGTGATGGCTTAGCCTAATATTAGCCTTGCAAAGTGGTGGCTCTTGTCAACAGAGTTCCTTAACTTTCTCCAAGGATCCCAATCAATATTGATGAAACTGAATTTTAACTGCATAGAAATTCCACAGAGACCACTGTGAGGTATAACACATGGATACCAAGCACCGAAAGTAATTTCAAAAGTCCACTTAACCCATAAATCCACTTGACCCATCCAAGTGAGATAAGTGAGATAAATCTCAGACTTATCTTACTTATTCTTTCTCAGACCCATCTCATTCTTTCCTAGGCCACATCATGTGCAGCTCTGATCAAAATCGCATTTTGGAAAGGATATAAATAAATGCAGCACAGAGTCGAAACCGTAAGTTCTGTTCAGCAATGCATAAAACTGAACGAACACCAGGGGAACACACAGCCACTCCCGGACATCTTTGGATGCATTCCCTTACCTTGAAATACAGAACCGCGTTGTGGCTTTCTCTATGGACACTCAGGTAGGAGTTGTTAGAAAGAGAATGATTAATACTTAACAAACCTATTATCTTAGGTAGGGCTGCCATAACAAAATAGCATAGACTGGGTGGCTTAAATAACATAAATTTATTTTTTCACAGATCTGAAGGCTAGTAATCTGAGATTAGAGTGGCAGCATGGTTGGGTTCTGGTAAAGGGTCTCTTCCTGGCTTTGCAGACTTAAGCATCTCATTATGTACTCACATGGCCTTGTCTTGGAGCATAAATGTGGAGACCTTGCTCTCTTTCTCCTTATAAGGCCACCAATCCTACTGGATTAGGACCCCATGCTATGTTCTCATTTAACCTGATTTACTCCTAAAAGCCCCATCTCCAAATACTGTGACATTGGTAGGGGTTAGGGTTTCACTATGTGAATTGGTGGAGGGAGACACTATTCTGTTTATAGCACCTAGAAACACAGCCTCTTTAAAGGTGCCTTGGCCCTATGTAATGGCCTTTTTTTTTTTATAGAAAACTTGAGGTAAAATTCACATTACATAAATTTCGCCAGTTTAGCCATTATAAAATATATAATTCAGACTTCCATACTTTCAAAATGAGGTGCAATAATTACCACCATCTAATTCTACATTTTTATCAACCCCTAAAGAATCCCCACACCTGTTAAACAGTCACTCCCCAGGTCCTCCACCCCCAGTCCCAGCTGTTGCTCTTTAAAATTTCAGGAAAGACAGTTATGAAGGTGCTTTCATTCTTTCCACTGAGAAGGAAAAATGGTGGTATTTAAAAATCTACTGGATAAACCAACTCAAGAGAAGTTTACATTGGGCCTTTATCTCATTTCATCACAGAAAGCACAGCGTTTTAGGAACACAAAGGCAGAACACACAAGAGGGTCTCAGTTTCTGCTGTCTCCCCAAGTGTGTTCCCCTAAACTAAAAAGCACAGTTACACCTATCACGTCCTCACACACCCTTCTCAACCAAGAACAAATTTCATGTTAAAATACGTTGAGGAAGTCCAAAGTTAAACTGCTAACAGATTTCTTTCTGGAGCAGAGAAAATGAATAGAGCACCAGTAGGGAGGTTTTTGTTCTTTGTCTTAATTATCGCTGCAGAATACTAGTTGCAAACTGGTGGGTTTTTACAACAAATGGACCAAAAATCACAGATGGATTTCATTTTCAAATATATTATGCCATAAATTTAATACCTGTAAATGCCACACACAACTGACAGGTTAGTAGTTTCACTTGAAAGTGCTGGGTTAAGTGGCAACTTATAGCTATTGGCAATGCCTGGGTGTAGAGATAGAGACTATTACCGTTTTTAGCAAGGTCATATATGTCCAAGTTTACTATAGTGCTCAGAGTGCTCAGCTGGTCCATGTCCCTTGTGTGTCAGCTGCCTGGTCCCTGATGGCACTTGAATTTGCTTCCCCTATCATAGAACCGACTCTGCAAAGAGATTTCAGAGGCACATCATTTTAATCTGCACATCTAAATGGCAGAGAAACTGAAGCATCACCCACTTTTTTTTTTTTTTTTTAGCATGATCATGGATTTTCCATACTCAAAATAAATGGTGCTAATCCTAAGGATCTAGCAACATGAGTGAAAGGTATAAAGCTTCTGAGTGGCAATCCAATGACTAAATCTGTCTATTTTGAAAGGTGCCCAAACATTTCTGCTTGTGTGGCAGATGGCCATTGTACTGTGAGTCTCCTCATAGGTACACACAAGCTCACTTAGAATCTAGTAAGAAATATGTAGGAGCACAAAGCAGGAATGATTTCAGCAATAGAGCCATAGTCTGCAAACAGGAGTCTGCTTGTATACGGATGTCTCTCTCACGCAGGTACAGACGTAGGTATAGAGTCTTCATACTCATGCTAGTTAAGGAGGAGAGACCATTTACCAGCTTCAGAGGAAACAAGTGAAGCATCAAAGCTCACTCAGAATTGCTCAGCTCTTCAGCAGAAGAACAAGACTCAGAATTTCCTCAAATTCTATTTGTTGCTGTGCTACTTAAAACTGTTCTAAAGTTATTTCAGATAGTCCCATTTCTGACCAATCCATTTAAATAAAAAAGCAAGGACCTTTCCAAAATTATTTCATTTATATTTAATCTCCCCTCTAAAATCCAGTAATGTAGCTGCTCTTCAATTGATAGCTGTTAATGAAGCTTTAACTATATAGGCCATGTCTTAACAGCTGTTTCATGATATGCTACACTTGATCTAGGGTCAGGGTGTTCTTGGTGTTAAATAGTGTGATGCAGGTGATCAAGTACAACGTCATGGCTAAAGTCTCAGGCTCTAGAGTAAGACAGACCTGGGTTAAAATGATGCTCATGTGGAGAGGAAGAGTAAATAGGTTTGTGTGGAAGGGATGTATTTTGAAAAGTGCTAGGAAATAAAGAGTGATACCCTACAAGCACGCTCAGAAACAACAGGAGCAAGCAGCAAGGAGAGGAATTTGGGGTTTTCCTGATAGAAAAGTTGGTAAAAGTAGAAAGATCCAGCTTAAAGTCAAACAAATGCAAGAAATGCTTTGTATGACGAATTTCTTGATGGAGAACATGTATCTGCAGCTAAGTCAATACAGACCAAAAGAGACAGCTCCGGGGTTTACAATGTCAGTGTCTGTAATTCACCTTCACTGACTCTGGCCTAGACTCTCTGATACCGTCTATATGCCTCTTAGTTTACTTCAGCTGGAGGGAGACTATTGACAGAATAACATGCTGTGCAGGGGTGGTCAGCCAGTTTGAACCTACAGCTCTCTGTAGCTCCACAGACACTGGCTTTTTAGCATAACACTAACAGTGCATCAAATAGATTTTCTTTGGTAAAATCAATGACAATTAGCATGATACATTTTTAAAAATGGATTGCTTCAGTGAAACATGTCTGGATTTGTTGAAATATTATATAAATAAGCTTTGTGGACTGAATTGTGCCCCCTGAAAGATGTATTGAACTTATAACCCCAGTTCCTTATGTGAAATAGATGTAATTAGATAAGGCAAGCTCAGCATCTCCAAAAAGAGAGGAGAGAGACACAAAGGAAAACTGCCACGTGAAGATGGAGCTGCAAACCAAGGACTCCCGAGAGTTGCCACCGGAGGCTAGGAAGAGGCATGGAAGGATTCTCTCCGGAGTGTCACAGGAAGCACAGCCCTCTGACACCTTGATTTCACAGTTCTAGTCTGTGTCACAGTTCTATGACAGAATAAATTCTGTTGTTTTAAAGCATTCAGTTGTAACACAACAGAAAGTATTTGTGTATCAAAGTGTATCTAAACACAGAAAATATACAGTAAAAATATGGTATAAAAGTTAAAAAATAGTACACCTGTATATGGCACTTGCTGTGACTGGAGGTTGCAGGACTAGAAGCTTCTCTGGGTGAGTCAGTGAGAGGCGAGTGAATGTGAAGGCCTGGGTGTTACTGCACATTGATGTAGGCTGGATAAACACTGCACACTTAGACTAGACTAAATTTGTAAAAAGATTCTTTTTTTAATAATAAACTAACTGTTGTTTACCATAACTTTTACTTTATAATGTTTTAAATATTTTTTAACGTTGGACTCAAAAACTTAAAAGGCATATTGTAAAGCTGTACAAAAATATGTTCTTTCTTTATATCCTTATTCTATAAGTTTTTTGATTAAAATAATTCTTTTTTACTTTTTAAACTTTTTTGGTTAAAAACTAAAACAAAAACACACTTGTTAGCTTAGGTCTAAACAGAGTCACCATCAAGGTTTCCCTAGATGTCAGGAATTACTAAGCTCTTAGAGTCTATGGCACAGGGTCATATATTTGCTGTCAGTTGCCAGAATATTGTTATGCAATGCAGACTGTGTGTGTGTCTAATATATGAAAATCCTTTATGTATAGCATAACACTGCATAATGACATTTTGATCAATGACCAGATATATATATGTGTGTATGTATATATAAATGTTGGTTATGTTTTATATATAAACTCTCTCTCTCTCTGAATATATATCCTATTGGTTCTATTTCATATATATATAATCTTTTTACATATAGTATATATTATGTATTATAATACTACACAAATTTTTTGTGAGAGAGAGAGAAAGATTTATTATGAGGAGCTGGTGCACATAATTACGTGATTGTGGAGACTGTCCTGAGGTCTGCAGGATGAGTTGGCAAGCTGCAAACCCAGGAGGGCTGAAGGTGTAGTTCCAGTCCCAAGGCAGGAGAAGACCAATGTCTTAGTTCAAAGGCTATCAAGCAAGAAGAATTCTCTCCTACACGAGGGAGGGTCAATCTTTTTGTTCTATTCAGGGCTTCCATGGATTGGGTAAAGCTCACCCACATTGTGGAGAGCAATTTGCTTTACTCAATCTACCAACTTAAATGTTAATCTCATCCCCAAACACTTTCACAATAACACCCAGAATAATGTTTAGCCAAATATCTTGACATCCCCATGGTCTAGTCAAGTTGACAGATAAAATCAACTATCACTATGTCCAAACTTGATCTCTAAAATGTCCTGTGTTTGGCTGTTAGTTTAGCAGGATGGATGGTTGTCTGTGCCACATCTAAGGGTAACTGGATCCCATCTCTAGAATGTGGTGAAATCTACTGGAGTGAACCTTTTGTACAAGGTATGGATGGAGCACCTCAGAGGATAAAATACTAGAACTTTCTAACGTGTATGATTTGAGCTGTGTTGGTCCTCCATGCTGATAAGTGCTTATTTAATAAATGTTTGTATTTTGGGCAGGATTTGAGGTGAGATTTTCTTTTAGTTACATCTTGATAGAAAGTTTTGAGAGGAAAGAGTTGATCCCAATCCTTCTCAAACTTCTTCTGTATTACATTAGCCACCAAAAGAACATTAAACATTGTGCATAACCAAATTCCTGGAAAGGACTGAGGATTTTCACAGGCTGGGAAACTCTCAGCATTCTAGCTATTTTTACTCGGGTCCCAAGGGTGAGGCATTCCCAGTTGTTATCTAGGTCACATCACTTATTTAATTACAATGTAGCATTAAGCTATTAGATCTTAGTTTGGACAACTGTAAACTGGGGGAAATAAAAGTACCTACCTCAATTGCTATTGTGAAAATTAAATATAATGATGCATGTAACATATTTATCAATTCCTGGAACATTTTAAATGCTTGTTAAAGGACGCCACTATTATTTTCAATCATAAATAACATTTGACAGGATAGAACAATAACTGAGGAGAGGTAAATGGGAGTGATGATCAGAAAAGACAGAGAGTAGAAGGGCTGTCTTAGATCTCCATCAGTATTGTAACAAATTACTATAAACTCTGCAGCTAAAAACAACACACACTTATTATGTAATAGTTATGCAGGCCCGAGGTATAGTGTGGGTCTCACAGGGCTATAATGAAGGCATCTACAAGCTGTGTTCTTCTCTAGGGTATAATCCAATTTCTGCTCACTCAAGTTTCTGGAATGACTCACTTCATTTCAGGTGTAGGATCAAGGTTTCCGATTTCCTGCTGGCTATAAACTAGATTCTAGAGGCCAGGTGCATTCCTGGGCTTGTGGCCACTTCCTCCATCCTCAAAGCCAGCAGTGACCAGGCTGGGCCTCCTCACACTCATCTCTCTCTCACACTCTTATCCCTCTTGCAGTTGTAATGACTCCTGTGATCAGAGTGGGTCTATCCAGATCATGAGGGACTACCTCCCCATCTTGAGGTCCTTACCCTAAACCACCCCTGCAAATTGGTTTTGTCATGTAAGGTGACATACTCACAGATCAGAATGTGGGCATCTTTGTGGAGGAGCACTATTTTGCCTACCACAGGGGATGAGGAAGACAGTGAAGGTGGAGTGCTGGTAACTCCATCAGAACCTGCATCTTCTTCTACTGGCCTAGATCTTCTCCGTGATCCCTGTGACTTTCTTTCCACAAACTGGGATAGTTAATAAGTCCCAGATGAAGACAGAGACAAAACATCATCTAAAAGATGGGACTACACTGAGTGGGTGATCGTTGTCCTGAGAGTTCTCAGGGACAGGAGACAAGATGTTGATGAGGAGAGTTGGATGCCTAAAGAGAATCACCCACTTGCACCAAGCCAGTTCTCTGCAGGGTGTCTGAAGTGCCAGAAAGTTCCAAGATAGGGCATGTTCATTTCCATGTGTGCCAAAATACAAGCATGTGTTTTATGGCTCTCTATATATTGTTCTCCTTCCCAATCGAGATGCTAAAATTTAAAACTTTTTAATCAACACCTCTCGTGTGCTCTGTTATAAGACTGAGGACGAAATCTGGAAGATAGTAAAAACTATCATCTCACAAGTTCAAGATGAAAAAGTATAAAATCTTCCATTTATTGAGATTCATGTGCTTTGATTGCTAAATGACTCTTCCTCTAGCCAATCATTTGATCCTAAGAAGAGGGTTTTTTGCATTAGAGTTTTTTCTTGCTTTCTGGATTTCATAACAGGCCCAAGTGAGGGTAGCCCTGTCTAGAGAGAAGTTTTTCTTAATTTAATAGGATTTTCCCAGATTGACTTGTTTAGGGCTGTCGTTAGAAGAATCAGGCTAAGCGGCCTAATTCTTTGATTGATAGGAATGTCTTTCAAGGATTTCTTGGGTCTGAGGCAGAGGTAAGAAAAGCACTTTTCTCTCCAGAGACACCAATTCTGAGAATCATTTGTGAAGCCGGGCTACTTGGTCCCTTATGACAATTTTTAGACCTGTCTCAGTGTTTCTTTGCTCCTGGCTACTCATCACAGACTTGGTACCTCAAAGACTCTGCCCTCTTCCACACTCCGCCTTAGCAAATTGGACAATTCTGATGGATTCAAAACACCAGAGGTAAAACAACAATGTCCTTCTCCTTGAGTTGTCTAGAATGTGTGAAATCACATTATCAAAGAGCTATACTTTGGCCTTCAAATTCTGTTAAAAGGTAATTACCACAGGTAAAGTAAATAATTAACCTGTCCCAGTCACTCATCTCTTGAACTAGAGAATTATTTCATCAGAACTTTTCCAAAGAGTAAATTTTTTTTTAATTTATATTTTTTATTGTTGGGGATTCATTGAGGGTAAGACCCTCTTATAATTGTGTCCCCCCCCCAAAAGGTATACCACACCCTGGAACCTCCCTCCCACTCCCTCCTTCCATTTCTCTGCTCTCCCCAATCCCCCCCAAGAGTAGATTTTTATAAGGAGAATCACGGAGAATCACAGAGAATGGGCAAAAGCCGGGGGTGATCAGTGATATCAGAAGCAGCAAAGACAAGGTGCACCTGCTTCAAAATTTTGCTAAGCGATAATTTTCCCCCCTCAGTTTTTGACATTCTTTGCTATAAAACTCTTCAGAATTTTATCTTCCTAAACTTTTCTTTCTTTTTTTTTTTTTTTGTAGAGACAGAGTCTCACTTTACCGCCTTCAGTAGAGTGCCATGATGTCACAGGACTCACAGCAACCTCTAGCTCTTGGGCTTCCGCAATTCTCCTGCCTCAGCCTCCCAAGCAGCTGGGCTTACAGGTGCCTGCCACAACGCCCAGCTATTTTTTGGTTGCAGTTCAGCCGGGGCTGGGTTTGAACCCGCCACCCTCGGTATATGGGGCCGGCGCTCTACTCACTGAGCCACAGGCACCACCCCCTAAACTTTTCTTTAACTGTCCCATTTTAAAATAATATTTTGCCTAAAAACATCTTTTAATAATAAGCCTGTAAGGCAAATAGGAAAAGAGAAATATAGATAGAAAATTCTTTCCACCCAATCTGGAGCTTCCATTTAAAAAAGAAATTAAAAAAAAATACTCTTCATTACATTTTTGCTGAGATAATTACTTTCCAGAAACGTATCAAGAAAAAGAATTTGGATAACATAGACAGGTCACTGCGGGTTTCACCACACAGAATATATAATGGCTTTTGGGTATAGGGCTCTGCCAGCTAAGATTTCTTAGACCAGCAGAAGTTTACTCCCAGCCTGTTTCCCAGTATATCTCATTACATTATAGATAAAACAATATCATAATTTATAAATAGCATCCAGAAGCAATCAAGCTAACTTGGCCCATTCCTTCTGGAACATTTCAGCTTTAATTCTCATTACACTTCTTACTTGTGGAAATAACCTTGAAATGGTAATGAGAACTCTGCTTTATGCTGTTTTCTTGGCCTGTCTTCATTGGACATTAATGAAGGAGCTCAGAGGGAAGAAGGAAGCCTGGATACCAGTTTATCAAGCCCCACAGCTCTTCAGAGGTGCAAGACACCAATCTTAATGATGCATAATTCCCACAGACAGTCCCAGGAAGGGGATTTAGAGTTCTTGAGCTATGACCACCCAATTCTTCCACTTCTCAAAACAAAACAAAATCTGCCAATATGAGGGAAAATTACCCCCATCATCTCTTTCTTTAAAGGCTGTAAGGGCGAGGCACAAAGTGCAACAGAGATGCTTCTATTTGACTGTTCATACCCATAGCACTAATCAAATTTTATGTATTTGTTTATTATACAGTATTTACTATCTTCCAGGCACTAATCTAAGAGTTTTACAAATATTAAATTAGAGGGCTGGGTGTGAAGGCTCACACCTATAATCCTAGCATTCTGGGAGACTGAGGAGGGTGGATTACCTGAGCTTGGGAGTTCAAGACCAGCCTGAGCAACAGCGAGACCACAGCTCTAAAAATAGCTGGGCATTGTAGTGGGTGCCTATAGTCCCAGCTGCTTGGGAGGCTGAGGCAAGAGGATCACTTGAGCCCAAGAGTTTGAGGTTGCTGTGAGTTGTGACATCCTGGCACTCTACCAAGGGTGACAAAGTGAGACTCTGTCTCAAAATAAAGGACCAATATGGACCAATATTTCTGTAGTGTATAAACTAACATTAAGAGTAAATTGCGTCTAAAACTATTTCTCAATTCAGAATTCTCACTTGATTGAGTAGCCGTTTCAATGTTATTTTTAGTTTGAGCGATTTTGTCATAACGTGCTTACTTACCAGACTCAGAGTTGCTTTAAGAATTCACAAGTCTGGGGCAGCGTCTGTTGCTCACTGGGTAGGGCACCGGCCCCATATACCGAGGGTGGTGGGTTCAAATCCGGCCCTGGCCAAACTGCAACAAAAACATAGCCGGGTGTTGTAGCGGGTGCCTATAGACCCAGCTACTCAGGAAGCTGAAGCAAGAGAATCACCTAAGCCCAGGAGTTGGGGGTTGCTGCGAGGTGTGTGATGCCACGGCACTCTACTGAGGGCGATAAAGTGAGACTCTGTCTCTACACACACACACACACACACACACACACACACACACACACACACACACAAAAGAATTCACAAGTCTGAGCAAGGTGGCTCACTGTAATCCCAGCACTTGGGAAGGTGAGGAGGGTGGATTGCTTGAGCTCACAGGTTTAAGATCAGCCCGAGTTAGAGTGAGACCCCATCTCTGAAAATAAGCCAGGGGTTGTGGTGGGCATCTGTAATCCCAGCTACTTGGGAGGCTCAGGCAAGAGGATTGCTTGAGGCCAGGAGTTTGAGGTTACTGTGAGAGAATAATGCCTTAGGTATCCACCGCAGATAGTAACTTCATTGATATTGGAAGGAGAGAAAACAGTTAAATTGTGAATAACTCAGGTTGGAGATACGGAACTAGGACCGTAAACTCTTGGGTCCTGTATAAGAGGACCCAAGCCAGGACTAGGCCAGAGAAAGTGCCAGAACTTCCCCTGGTGAAGGCCTTTGCCAGCACTCAGTGAGGAACTGACTGGGAAGCCCAAGTGCAGCCACATATCATTTTATCATAGGCTGCTGTGTCTGCTAAAGTTGAATATTGACATAATAGATAAGAAGTTTGCATCATGCAGTAGTTTTAGGTTCTAATTAATCTGTTTGGCATCACTTTTATTTATATTATATATATATATATATATTTTTTTTTTTTTTGCTGTTTGTGGCTGGGGCTGGGTTTGAACCCGCCACTTCTGGTATATGGGGCTGGCGCCCTACTCCTTGAGCCACAGGCGCCACCCCGTGGGACATCACTTTTAAAGCCCTCAGTAAGGAAACCTTTCAGAAGAGAGCAAAAGGATAGAGTAAGAACAGCAAGAGGTTTAGAGTCAGATAGACCTGGCTTCCCACCTGAGCGTTTCTCTTACCCTGGGCTCTGTGACCACCTGAAGGCTCTGATCATCTCAAACACTCAAATGCTTTTCTTGATCATGTCAACCTGTTCATGTACTTCATGTTATGTAGCCTAACTTGTAATTATTCACTCAGCAAATATTCTTAAACCCCCCACTCTGTGCCAGAGATTGCTCTGGGAAGCTCAGATATAACACTGAAAATAAAGATCCCAGCACTCATGGAGTTTGCTTTATAGAGAAGAAAATAGTTAAAATAAATAAGCGAATTGCAATATGTTAAAAAGTGATTGATGAGGATAAATTCAGAGCACAGAATAGGTGGTGTGTTATTTGAAAATATTTTTCTATATACTTACTATCTGTCTTACTTTTTGTATAAAAAGTTTCTCAAGGGCAAACACAAGGTAGTAGAAGCTAAATGATTATTTGTTAGAGTTGTGAAGGAAAAAGAGAACAACATGAAAGGGACTAATTCCATTGGAAGGTGCTTGTGTCAGCTCAGGTAACAACATACCACTGACTAGGTGGCATACACAACAGAAACTCACTTTCTCACAGTTATGAAATCTGGAGGCCCTAGATCAGGGTGCTGGCAAGGTTGAGCTCTGGTGAGGGCTCCTTCCTGACTTGCAGAAAGTCAGTTTCTTGTATCCTCACACGGCAGGAAGAAAGAGAACACAAGGTCTCTGGTGTCTTTCCTTATAAGGGAACTAATCTCATCAGGAGGGCCCCACCCTTGTGACCTTATCTAACCCCAATTACCTCTGAAAGGCACACCTTTGAATACTGTCACATTGGGGATTAGGGTTTTAACACAAAAACTTGGTAGGAATATAAACAGTTCACAAGAGTGCTCAAAATAAACATTCAGTCTCTGAAGGAGGGGAATCTGAGCAAACTGGATCCACAATTTGCAGCATGGAATCTTCATCTAGCCTGCCTATGCTTGATTCTGATCTCTAACATTTAACCTATCAGACACTAGGCAGTTTTTTTGTTTGTTTGTTTGTTTGTTTTGACCTCTGTTTGTGTCTCCTCATCTGTAAAATAGGCACCTACCTCATTGGGTTCTAAGGATGAAATGTGTTAATATTTGGATCTGCAACAATGGTCCATTAAGATTTTTCAAATAAAAAGATTCTAAGGGGGTAGAATGGGTATGTGAGCTCTTGTAACAAATACCACAGACTGGGTGGCTTGAACAAGAAAATGTATTTTCTCATGATTCTGGAGGCTAGAGGCCCAAGACCCAACAAATCAGCAGGTTTGCTTTCTTCTCCTCACCTAGAGGTGCACACACATGGTCGCTATAACACGAGGAGCCAGAAGAAACTCAGCAGAACAGATCACTGAAGGAGTGAATGCTGTCTATGACACACCAGATAACAATAAATGGAAATGTAAGAAATAGAATAAGCAAAATGTTAGGAAGAAAGTAAAAATGGAATGATAAAACACACTACCATTAATGTATGTTGAATCCTGACATGTAAGAGTGCATATTATAAAAAGACAATATATATATTTTAAGTACGTATCACTATGTTATTGAGAGTACCATGAAGGAAGAGATGGATGGAAGGGAACGAAAGTAAGATTAGGGAAGAAGGGAAACAAATGGAACAATATTTAAATAACTTCAAACTTTAAATTGCTGATAACAGTGTGCTTCGTTCCCGGTATTGGGAATTTTTTCTATAGAAGAAAACATTAAATGGAAGAGGGTTGGGTAAAGCAGGGAAGGAGAAGCCGTATCTGGGAAGGCACTGAAAGGGAACAAATCTATGCACGATCCCACACATGCATGTGAAGATGTCATTGAAGATACCCTCTAACTTCCCATTACAAACAACCCTAAACAATTTTATTTTTCACCATGCTCGTAAATTTACTTAGATTTACAAAATAAAACTAAAAATATGCAAAGGTTGTGATTCATTGAAAAAATTCCACTTGCTCTATTTTTTGCAAAAACAGGCAAATAGAGAAAAAATGCCCAAAGGAAAAGTGGGTTAAAGCTTTGGCAGAGAGTATGTCTACAATCTAATATAATTAGAAATGTGAGTTTCTCCTATGTGTATAGTAACAAAACCACTCAGAAAACACAAGACGAAGCTGTAGAGACTAACTGCCAAAGGGCAGCCATTCAAGACACTGGTCTGTGCTTCCATAAACCCTATGAAAACTTGGGTTTCTTAGGATCTGAGGGTTAGTTGATCTTTTATTAACAAATTCCAAGCCCACCAGCAATATGAACCTTCTACTATGTGAAAGGAAAATACTGGCTAACTGAACCAAACCTTAACTTAGAGAAAATCTAAAAACTCCAGTGGAAAAACTTTGTTGATTCACTGTGCTTGCCATTGACATACCAATAGCAGGTCTCATGATAGTACACAGGAAGTCCAGTTCAGGCAGAAAAGTTTGCTTTGTTGTATGACGGTTGCAGCCAGATCTTCCTGTCTAGATGAAGATACCATCCAAATCCCAGAAAAACAAAACAAAGGGTAAAAATCCCAGCAGCTGCAAATAATTTCTGTCCAGTCATCAGGATGGCTTTTTGCTTTCATTGCAATTACCAAACGAAAGTTCAGAACTAAATAGGGAAATAACACAAGAACATTAACTTGGGCAATACACAAGCAGTTGACAGATTCTACATACACTGTAAGTTGAGCAAAGAAAGTAATTGAGGGCTTTGAAGAAAAGAAACAGTGCAGTTGTTTCATCTATCAAAGACAAAATGGGTAATCCTTAAAGCTCCTTTTCTTTCTTCTCTAGGTTATCAGTATGTATATCAGGGTGACATTCAAATATCATTTGAAAAGGTTTCCAGTGAAACTTTCATATTTCCAAAGCAGCTACTTATACTAGGAGAACTATATAATCAGCTTAGAACATAAAAATATGAAATTAAGACCAAATATGAAAACATATGAAAACACTTCTATCTTAAGGGTTAAATATAAGTTGCTGTGATTTTTCCATTTATTTGGGGGTGGGGAATCTGAGAATTTAAAATTCATTTTATTATCTTAAAACTGTTACAAGGCATACAAAGATGGGAGCAGAATTTTTATAGGGAAGTCTAAATGATATGATGATATTAACTGATGAATTGTTTTAGGTTTTGCGAGTAATAATAATACATCTTCCAAATAAAAAAAATTGGTTTATTTTAGTTCGAGTATAGGGTGTTGAAGAGAATCAATTAAAATGGCTATATTTATGATGGGTAGTTTTATTGTTTTAAGGGGGGAAATGGCTTCTTTTAATGGACACTTCTGTGGCTAAGGCTCCGAATGAATTCATTCTAATCGGATTACCTGTCAGCATAACCTAGAGGGATACATTTTTTCTTTTTTTCAGTTAGAGGTCCTGCTGAAATAAGGGGTCTTATGTGATTTTCTCTAAATTCAATCTTTTAGCGTCAAACCAAATGGAAAAACAGGAGTTTTCCAAGACCACAGCCATTTCTGTGTTGAAACACGATTCTCCCATTCCAAAGACAAATTAACCTACTGATTCAAAGCAACTCAGACCTTGGCCTAGCTCTTCACTGCATCTATGATCCAAGCTTCCTGAATGATTTTTATTTCCAGGCAATGAGACCATGATTGTTGATGCATAATAGCATATGGCCCTATGAATTAAGATCACCAGAGTTGGGTAGTATCAAGACTAGGAAGTGAAGAGTCATCACATTTACACGGTGATGATGGTAAATGGAAATCAGATCTTCTAAAGCAATAATAATTATAAAACATTTAATCACCAGAAAATTCTTAAGTTAAGTAAAGGATGCCTAGGCAAATAGGCTATGTAATCAATTCTTAGAATGCCATCTGAGTAGACGGTTCCAGGGAATGGCTTTGGCTAGCATGCCCTTTGAAGCTGCTGATGCTGGGAATTGAGGAAGCGGTCATTTTAATTTAGAGACAATTTAATGGAGAGACTAAAAAACAAATCAATACACTTTCATTTGTTTTTGTTACTGAGTGATGTGTGAAACAAATCCTATCAACTCATCTGTAAGACTTCCTATACCCTTTAGAGATGGGGATAGAATGGGGCTCAGAAATTGAAGGTAGTGAGAAATAAGTGAGAATTTTTGAGGAGATGGGGGACAAACAGTAAATATTAAGGCACTGCAGTCCCTGCTGAGGTAGAAAACCATTTCCATCTCTCATGCAGCTGACATTTTAGGAGGGAGTGGCAGAGAAGAACCAGCAAATAACTAAAGAAGGTAATTTCAGATAGTTTCAGTGCTGTGAGAAAAAACATTAAGCAAGTGATATGATAGAGAAGTCCTGGGATGGTAGTGAATTTGCCACACACCGCAAGGCAGCCAGTGGACCCTAATGAGTGAGGGAGAGGGTGGTGTAGACAAGGTGGGCAGGGATAAAGGTGCCTCAATTTTTCTAGTACTGACATTTAGGGTCAAATAATTCTATGTTGCAGAGAGGGCTGTTCTGTATCCTACAAGATGTTTACCATGGTTCCTGGTCTCTACACAACAGATGACTCAATTTGTCATCTGAGCAAACAGTGCTCCCCAATTTGTGACAAAAAAAAAAAAAAATCTCCAGACGTCATCAAATATCCTCCAGGACATTTGAGAATCTCCAGTTGAGAACCACAAGCCCATGTTCAGATTTAGAAGCAGAACTGACAGGTAGAATACTGAAGGTCTCATGTGGTAGGTGCCAGCCAATCAGAATGGATGCACTCTGTAACCAACTGGTCCAGTGTATCCCAGGTGAACATCAGCTGTGCTATAGGTCATAGTAGGGGGGTTGAGTTTTTTAATAAGCATGATGGAAAGCTGTAGTAATGTTTTAATAAAGAGAGTAACATGATTTCTTTTATGTTTCAAAAAGATTGCCTTAGTCATTAAGCAGAGAATAGATTTAAGGGCAAGCAGCAGAAGAGAAAACAGAAAGATTGGTAGGAGGGTAACTGAATAAATCTAGGAGCAAGGTGATGGTGACTCGGACTAGAGTCACAGCAATGGAGATGAATCAAAGCAACTAGAATAGATGCTGGAGGTGGGAGCCAAATGAAGAACCAAGGTTATAACTAAATGTTTTCTTTTCCTTTTTCGTTAAATCATAGTGCAATTAATGCAATCAAGGGGTACAATTTGCTGATTTCATATACAATCTGAAATATTCTCATCAAACTGTTCAATGTAGCCTTCATGGCATTTTCTTAGTTATTGTATGTAGACATTTGTATACTGCCTTTAGTAAGTTTCGCCTGTACCCATTCTAAGATGCACCATAGGTGTGGCCCCACCCATTACACTTCCTCCACCCTAACCTCTCCCTCCCTTGCCCTCCCTTGGCCCTTTCCCCATATTCTTGTGCTATAGTTGGGTTATAGCCTTCATGTGAAAGCTATAAATAAGCTTCATAGTAGGGCTGAGTACATTGGATACTTTTGCTTCCATTCTTGAGATACTTTGCTAAGAAGAATATGTTCCAGCTCCATCCATGTAAACATGAAAGAGGTAAAGTCTCCATCTTTCTTTAAGGCTGCATAATATTCCATGGTATACATGTACCACTATTTGCTAGTCCATTCGTGGGTCGATGGGCACTTGGGCTTCTTCCATGACTTAGCAATTATGAATTGGGCTGCAATAAACATTCTGGTACAGGTGTCTTTGTTATATTGTGATTTTTGGTCTTTTGGGTATAAACCAAGTAAAGGAATTATAGGATCGAATGGCAGGTCTATTTTTAGGTCTCTAAGTATTCTCCAAACATCCTCCAGAAGGAACGTATTAGTGTGCATTCCCACCAGCAGTGTAGAAGTGTGCCCTTTTCTCCACATCCACGCCAACATCTCTGGTTTTGGGATTTTGTTATGTGGGTTATTCTGACTAGGGTTAGGTGATATCTCAAAGTAGTTTTGATTTGCATTTCTCTGATGATTAAGGATGATGAGCTTTTTTTCAGGGGTCTGTAGATCGTGCGTGTGTCTTCTTTAGAGAAGTTTCTCTTCAAGTCCTTTGCCCACCCTGAGATGGGATCACTTGTTCTTTTCTTGCTTATACTTTTGTGTTCTCTGTGGATTCTGGTTATTAAACCTTTATTGGAGGTATAACATGCAAATATTTTCTCCCATTCTGAGGGCTGTCTGCTTGCTTTACTTACTATGTTTTTGGATGTGCAGAAGATTTTTAGTTTGATCAGGTCCCAGTAATGTATATTTGATACTGCTTCAATTGCCAGGGGAGTCCTCCTCATAAAATATTCACCCAGGCCGATTCCTTCAAGAGTTTTCCCTGCACTTTCTTCAAGTATTTTTATAGTTTCATGTCTTAAGTTTAAATCTTTTATCCAGTGAGAGTCTATCTTAGTTAATGGTGAAAGGTGTGGGTCCAGTTTCAGTCTTTTACAGATCGCCAGACAGTTCACCCAGCACCATTTGTTAAATAGGGATTCTTTTCCTCACTGAATGTTTTTAATTGGCTTGTCAAAGATCAAATATTGGTAAGTAGCTGGATTCATCTCTTGGTTCTCTATTCTGTTCCAGACATCTACTTCTCTGTTTTTGTGCCAGTACCATACTGTTTTGATCACGATCGATTTATAGTACAGTCTCAGGTCTGGTAGCGTAATTCCTCCTGCTTTGTTTTTATTTCTGAATAATGTTTTGGCTACTCGAGGTTTTTTCTGATTCCATATAAAATGAAGTGTTATTTTTTCAAGATCTTTAAAATATGACAATGGAGCTTTAATAGGAATTGCATTAAAATTATATATTGCTTTGGGTAGTATAGACATTTTAACAATGTTGATTCTTCCCAGCCATGAGCATGGTATGTTTTTCCATTTGTTAACATCTTCAGTAATTTCTTAAAGTTTCATAGTTCTCTTTATAGAGATCTTTCATGTCCTCTCTTAAGTATACTCCCAAATATTTCATCTTCTTTGGGGTTACTGAGAAAGGAATAGAGTCCTTGACTGTTTTTTCTGCTTGGTTATTGTTGGTATATATAAAGGCTACAGATTTATGGGTGTTGATTTTGTAGCCTGAGACATTGCTGTATTCCTTTATCACTTTTAAAAGTTTTGTAGTAGAATTTCTAGTGTTTTGCAGGTATATGATCATATATCTGCGAAGAGTGAAAGTTTGATCACTTCTGACCCTATATGAATACCCTTGATCACCTTTTCTTCTCTAATTGCAATGGCTAAATCTTCCATGACAATGTTAAAGAGCAATGGAGATAATGGGCCACCTTGCCTGGTTCCTGATCTAAGTGGAAATGATTTCAATTTAACTCCATTCAATACGATATTGGCTGTGGGTTTGCTGTAGATGGCCTATATTAGTTTAAGAAATGTCCCTTCTATACCAATTTTCTTTAGTGTTCTGATCATGAAGGGATGCTGGATATTATCAAGAGCTTTTTCTGCATCAATTGAGAGGATCATATGGTCTTTATTTTTTATTTTGTTTATGTGCTGAATTACATTTATAGATTTACGTATATTGAACCAGCCTTGAGACCCTGGGATAAATCCCACTTGGTCATAGTGTATAATTTTTTTGATGTGTTGTGGGATTCTGTTTGTTAGGATCTTATTGAGTATTTTTGCATCAATATTCATTAGTGATACTGGTCTATAATTTTCTTTTCTTGATGGGTCTTTCCCAGGTTTAGGGATCAAGGTGATGTTAGCTTCGTAGAATGTGTTGGGTAGTATTCCTTCTTTTTCTATATTTTGGAAGAGGTTTAGTAGTATAGATACTAGTTTTTCTTTATAAAGGTTTGGTAGAATTCTAACGTAAAGCCATCCGGTCCTGGGCTTTTCTTTTTAGGGAGATTTTGTACAGTTCATGCTATTTCAGAACTTGATATAGGCCTGTTCAACATTTCCACTTCATTCTGGCTAAGTCTTGGTAGGTGGTGTATTTCCAGGTATTGGTCGATTTCTTTCAGATTTTCATATTTCTGAGAGTAAAGTTTCTTGTAATATTCGTTAAGGATTTTTTGAATTTCTGAGGGGTCTGTTGTTATTTCATCTTTACCATTTCTGATTGATGAAATTAGAGATTTTACTCTTTTTTTCCTGGTTAGGTTGGCCAAAAGTTTATCTATTTTACTGGCCTTTTCAAAAAACCAACTTTTGGATTTATTGATCTGCTGTATAATTCTTTTGTTTTCAATTTCATTTAATTCTGCTCTGATTTTGGTTATTTCTTTTCTTCTGCTGGGTTTGGGGTTGGAACATTCTTCCTTCTGCAGTTGCTTGAGATGTCCCATTAAGTTATTAACTTCCTCTTCTTTCCGTTTGCTTGAGGAAGGCTTGCAGTGCTACAAATTTTCCTCTTAGCACTGCCTTTGCAGTATCCCAGAGGTTCTGATAAAGTCTTGATTGTTGTTTTGTTCCAAAAATTTGGTGATTTCCTTCTTAATCTCGTCTATAACCTATCTATCCTTCAGCATAAGATTGTTTAGCTTCCATGTTTTTGTACGGGTATGCAGATTCCTGTTGTTATTGAGTTCAACTTTTATTCCATGATGATCTGAGAAGATGCAAGGAATAATTTCTATTTTTTTAAATTTGCTGAGGTTATATTTGTGGCCTAGGATGTGGTCGATTTTGGAGTATGTTCCGTGGGCTGATGAGAAGAATGTGTATTCAGTTTTGTTGGGATGAAATGTTCTGTAGATATCTGTTACGTCCAGATGTTGAATGATTAAGTTTAAATCTGAAATTTCTTTGCTTAGCTTCTTTTTGGAGGATTTCTGCAGCACTGCTAAAGGGGTGTTAAAATCTCCAACTACTATGGAACTGGAGGAAATCAAGTTGCTCATGTCTGTTAGAGTTTCTCTTATAAATTGAGGTGCGTTCTGGTTGGGTGCATAAATATTAATAATTGAAATCTCATCATATTGAGTATTACCTTTAACACATATGAAGTGTCCATCCTTATCCTTCCTTATTTTGGTTGGTTTAAAGCCTATTGCATCTTTGAATAGGATTGCAACCCCTGCTTTTTTCTGCTTTCCATTTGCCTGGAGTATAGATGACCATCCCTTCACCTTGAGTCTAAATTTGTCTTTTAGTGTAAGATGTGATTCTTGTATGCAGCAGATATCTGGCTTGAGTTTTGTATCCAGCCAGCCAACCTGTGCGGACAATTTAAACCATTCACATTAATTGAGAATATTGATAAGCCTTACGAGAGTCTGGTGGACATTTTTAATCCTTTTGCAGCTGTGGAAGTTGGAATTTGATCAAAATTTTCTGGGTGAGTTTACTTTTGTGGTGGAGGATTATGCTGGTCTTTATGGAGGATAGGTCTGAGAATATCCTGGAGAGCTGGTTTAGTTATGGCAAATTTCTTCAACATGTGAATGTCATTGAAGTATTTAATTTCTCCATTATAAATGAAACTCAGTTTAGCTGGGTACAGGATCCTGGGTTGAAAGTTATTTTTTTTAGGAGATTAAAAGTTGATGACCATCCTCTTGTAGCTTGAAAGGTTTCAGCAGAGAGATCTGCAGTTATTCTAATATTCTTCCCCTTGTAGGTGATGGCTTTCTTTCATCTGGCTGCTTTCAGAATTTTCTCCTTCATATTAACTTTAGTGAAATTGATTATGATGTGTCTGGGGGATGTCTTATTCGGGTTGAGTTGTGGAGTTTTGAAACGGTCTACTATCTGAATTTCAGAATCTATTGGCATGTCTGGAAAGTCCTCTTTCATAATCTCATGGAGAAGAGACTGTGCCTTGTGAAGCCACTTCATCGCTTTCAGGGATCCCTATAAGACAAATATTGATTTTCTTCAAATTATTCCAGAGGTCTCTGAAAGAGTGATCTGTTTTTGCCCTCCATTTCTCTTCCTCTTTGAGAGTTTGGGAGCATTTGAAAGCTTTGTCTTCAATGTCAGAAATCCTTTCTTCTGCTTTCTCCATTCTGTTACTGAGGGATTCTACTGTGTTTCTCAGATCTTTGAGGCCTGCAAATTCTTGTCTAATGTGTCAAAGTCTTTCGTCATTTGGCCTTTGAATTCATTGAATTCTTGAGATATCCTTTGGGTTACTGCTTGGAATTCTAATTCGATCTTATTTGCTATCCAGATTCTGAATTTGATTTCTGACATCTCAGCTATTTGTTTGTGCATGGGATCTTTTGCTGTCTGTCCCATTGATCCTTAGGGGAGTTGATCTACTCTGATTATTCATGTTGCCAGAGTTTTTCCATTGATTTCACCTCATGATTGTTTTTCACCATTGTCCTGGCCATTCTCAGAGTTGGGGTGGTGTCTCTCCGAGATTAGACCCCAGCGGAATAACTCTATTGTTGCTGGATCTTTGTAGGGAGTGACCCTGTGTAGCTCCTCTGGGGCTGCCCCAGCTAGGGAGTTCTGGGTGTGGGAGCAGCTCCGGAGTGTGGCATCCCTGGATCCAGCAACAGGGTGGGAGGTGGTGCACATGGTTCTGGGAGTGCCTGATGCCCAGTGACTTTGGCACAGAGAGCCCAAGGCTCCAGCAGTCTCTGGCCAGGAGAAGGGCTCTACACAGAGGCAGGGAGGGCTCCAGGGGGCACGCAGCTACCAGAGTCCCTGGCCAGACAAGCAGGCTGGTGTGGAGGTAGGAAGGGTACAGGAGGGAGGACACGGGGTTGCGCTGCTTCCGCAGTTCCTGGTCAGGGCGTGAGTTGCGGTCATGGCATAGCTCTTACCAAGGTCTGGGCTTGCGGCAATCGTGGGTGGCAGTCAGCTATTATGGATGTCCCTACAGGCGGTGATGGCAAGTTGCAGCACAGCTTTTCCGGAGTTCCTGTCGGGTGCTGATCATGGGTCACAAGGCAGCTCTTCTGGAGGTCCGGGCAGGTGCCAATCGTGGGTCCTGGCGCAGCTCTTCTGGAGGTCCTGGTGGGTGGTGATCACAGGTCCCAGAGCAGCTCTTCCAGAGTTCCAGGTGGGTGCTGATCGCGGGTCGCAGGGCAGCTCTTCTGGAGGACCCAGCGGGTGCCAATCGCGGGTCCCGGCACAGCTCTTCCAGAGGTCCGGGCAGGTGCCAATCGCGGTCCCGGCACAGCTCTTCTGGAGGTCTGGGCGGGTGTGGATCCCGGTCCCGGTGCAGCTCTTCCGGAGGTCCGGGCTGGCGGCCTATAACTAAATGTTGACTCAACAATTGAGTATATGGTGGTCATTTTAAGATGTAGAAGCCTAGGCAATAAAAAAAAAAAAAAAAAAAGAACATATTTTAGAGGAAAAATCAAGAATTCTGTTTTAGGCATGTTAAATTTCAGATTCCCCTGAAACATCTAAATGAAGTTATCTAGTAGCCCATTGGCTACCTGAGTCTAGAAGTCTTTAGAGTGGTCAGAGCTTGACATATAAATTTCATCATTAGTAGCATATGTAATACAAAAACAACTATATCTATAAGTCTATGTTTATAATGGCAATCAAAGGAGGAGGGCGCCAGCCCCATGTGCTGGTGGTGGTGGATTCAAACCTAGCCCTGGCCAAAAACTATAATGGCAATCAAGACAATTGAGGCCAGAAACCATTTAAACCAGAGTAGCTGCTCATTTTCTGGGGAATTAGCCTAAATATTTTATTTCTTCATTATATTTGACAAAGACCAGCAATATTTAATCTCAATTAACAAACAGAATTACCTGTGTAATAATGGGCCTTTGTTGTCCACTGGAAAATTTTGAGCAAACACTCCTGTGCTCTTTTCAAGGTTTCCTGATAATGCAAAACCAAATACAAATCTATGGGGCATTGGGGCACAGAAATAGGAAGAGAAACTTGTAGAAGATGTTTGGGTCACAATATGATTCCTTATTCTTAGACCCACACAGCCCAGGAAACCTCAATTAAATATCATTTGTTCCTTTAAGATTCAAAAAATTGTATCATCACATGTTTAACTGAACAGTATTAAATTCTTGATTATGTTTTATTGGTTTGTGAGAACAGATGTCCATCCATTATTTTCACACCTGGTTCTAACAGATGTTATCATTGAGTACTGTTAATAATGTATGAATTCTTATATTTAAATAACACATATGGTTTTCAAAGCACTTCCCATACTGATAAATCTTTATTTTCACAACAATTTTTGTGATATGGGGAAGGCAGATATTTGTATATCTATTTTAAAATAAGACAACTATTATTCAACCAGACTAAATGTTTTGCTCAAGGCCCTACAGCTGGTAAATGTTTAAAAAGTAACTGGAACACAAGTGTTTTGACAATGAATCCAGTTCTGAAAGAGTAAAAAGCACTCTTTCAGGGTATTCTACAGCATAACTCCCCTCTGTGATACCAAATGTGAATTATTGGGTTAACTTCTTCCAGAAAACAATCTGAGCTGGTTCTCAACCCAGATATATTTTCCTATGTTCCTTCTCTGTGATCTACTTTTTCCATACTTAATAAAATTGATGTGGATGCTGTCAGTGTTAAATATGCTGTATTTCCTTCTGCTACCTTGGCAGAAAGCAGAAAGGAGACTTCAACGTCCCATTTTCAGCAATGCACAGATCATCCAGGCAGAATATCAATAAGGCAACATCAGACTTAAACTACATTTTAGAGGAATTGAACCTAACAGACATATACATGATTTTTTACCCAATAGTTGCAGAATATACATTCTTCTCAACTACACGGAGACATTCTCTGGGATAGGTCATGTGTTAGGCCACATAGCAAATCTTAGCAAATTTTCAAAGATTTAAAATTATATCAAGTATCTTTTCTGACCACAATGGTATAAAACTAGAAATCACTAACAGAAGAACTTCGGAAAATTCACAAATACATGTAAATTAATGTAAATTAAGAAGAACTTTGGAAAATTCACAAATACATGGAAATTAAACAATTTGCTCCTAAACAAGCAATGGGTCAATGAAGAAACTAAAATGGAAATTAAAAAGATTCTGGAGAAAATTAAAATAGAAATACAACAAAATCTATAGGATACAGCAAAAGCAGTTGTAAGACAGAAGTTTATAGCAACAAATGCCCACCTCCAAAAGAAGAAAGATCTCAAATAAACTAATATTGTACCTCAAAGAATTATAAAAATAAGAACAAATCATGCCCAGAAGTAGTATAAGGAAGGAAATAATGAAGATTAGAGCAGAGATAAATGAAATAGAGACTAGAAAAACAGTACCAAAACCTCAATGAATCTAAAAGTTTAATTATTGAAAAAATTAACAAATTTGACAAACCTTTATCAAGACTGAGAAAAAAAAGAGAGTAAACTCAAATACATAAAATCATATATGTCTCTTCAAAAGGGACACATCACAACTAAAACAGACATACAAGAAATCAAAAGAGATTATTTGGAACAATTATGTGCCAAAAAATTGGATAGCCAAGAACAAATGGGTAAATTTCTTAATAAAGCAACCTGCGAAGACTGAATTATGAAGAGATACAAAATCTAAATAGATCAATAACAAGTAAAGAAATTAATCAGTAAAAAAACCAGAAACCATTTAAGCCAGAGTAGCTGCTCATTTTCTGGGGATAAACCTAAATATTTTATTTCTTCATTATATTTGACAGGATCAGCCTTATTTAATCTGAATTAATAAATATGATTACCTGTGTAAGAATGGGCCTTTTTGTCCACTGGAAAATGGACAGCCAACTGATTTTTGACATCAGTGTCCTGATGGTTCCATTACAAGTAATATCAAACGTTTTAAAAAGAGCTTACACCAAGTCTTCTCAAATGCTTCAAAAATTGAAGAAAATAAAATACTTCTAAAATAATTTTGGAAGGCCCTCATCAACCTAATACCAAAACCATACAAGGCCACTACAAAAGAAAATAAATCAATAGGCTAATATTGCTGATGAACATAGATGCAAAAATCCTCAACAAAATACCAGCAAACTAAATTCAACAGCTCCTTAAAAAGATTATGCACCATGCTGAAGTAAAAATCATCCCAGGGATGCAAGGATACATCACATTAACAGAATAAAAAATGAAAACCATATGATCTTCCAAATAGAGACAGAAAAATCATTTTACAAAATTCAACATCTTTCTTATCATAAAAACTTTCAATAAGTTAGACATAGAAGGAATGTAACTCAACACAATAAAGGCCTTGTATGACAAACCCATAGCTAACACCAAAACCTATGGAGAAAAGTTAAAAGCTTTTCCTCTAATATCCAGACATGACAAGAATGCCACTTTCACCACTTCTATTCAGCAGAGTGCTGGAGGTCTTAGCCAGAGAAAGCAGGGAAGGGAATGACACAGAAAGCATCTACATTGGAAAGGAAGAAGCCAAATTGTTCCTCTTTGAAGCTGACATAATCCTACATATAGAAAACCCTAAAGACGCCAACAAGAAATTCCCAGAACTGACAAACTAATTCAGTAGAGTTGCAGGATATAAAACAAACATGTAAAAATCAGTAGCATTTCTATTCATTAGCAGTGAACTATCTGAAAAAGAAACCAAGAAAACAATCCCATGTAAAACAACCTCAAAAAATTAAAATACTTAGGAATAAATCTAACCAAGATGGTGAAAGATGACCACACTAGAAATGAGAAACGCTGATGAGGGAAATCAAAGAGACAAATAAATGGAAGGATATCCCTTGTCTAAGAATTAGAAGAAATAATATATTAAAATGGCCCTGCTACAGAAAGTGATCTGCAGATTAAATTCAATCCCCATCTAAACACCAATAACATTCTTCACAGAAAATAGAAAAAAAGCTATCATAAAATTTTTATGAAACCACAAAAGACCCTGAGCAATTGTGAACAGAGCAAAGCTGGAAACATCACACTATCTGACTTCAAAATATACTACAAAGTTATAGTAAACAAACAAACAAAAAAAGTGGCACTGACTTAAAAAGACACATAGACCAATAAAACAGAATAGAAAACCCAGGAATTAATCTGCACATTTACAGCCCACTGATTTTTGACAAACACACCAAGCACATGCAATGGAGAAAGTTGTGTTCAATAAATGATGTTGGGATTTATTGGATTCACATGCAAAAGAATTCAGCCTTTTCTCACATTACATACAAATTCAACTCAAATGAATTAAATATTTAACTGTAAAATCTAACACTATGAAACTACTAGAAGAAAAAATAGGGGAAAGACATTAGTCTGGGGAGGGGGGGCAGCGGTCCTCAAACTATGGCCCGCAGGCCACATGCGTCAGCGTGATTGTATTTGTTCCCATTTTGTTTTTTTACTTCAAAATAAGATATGTGCAGTGTGCATAGGAATTTGTTCATAGTTTTTTTTTTTAAACTATAGTCCAGCCCTCCAACAGTCTGAGGGACAGTGAACTGGCCCCCAGTTTAAAAAGTTTGAGGACCCCTGCTGGGCAATGATTTTTTTTTCATATGACCCCAAAAGCATAGGCAGCAAAAGCAAAAGTACACAAAGTGGAATTATAACAAACTAAAAAGCTTCTTCACAGCAAAGGAAATAATCAACAGAATAGGAGAAAATATTTTAAAACTATATACTTGTTAAGTGGTGAATATATAAGAAAGCCAAACAAGTCAATAGCAAAAAAACAAATAACTCAATTAAAAAATAGGCAAAGGACATTTCCCCAAAGAAGACATACAAACAGCCAAGGCATATTTTAAAAAGCTTAAAATCACTGATCATCAAGGAAATGAAAATTAAAATCACAATGAGATATGTCACACCTGTTATTAGAGTATTAGAATGGCTGCTATCAAAGACAAAAGACAACAAGTACTGGAGAAAATGAAGAGGTAAAGGAACTCTTGCACACTGTTGGTGGGGATGTAGGTAAGTACAACCATTATGAAAAACAGTATTTGCTTTCTCAAAAAATTATAAATAGAACTGACATGTGATTCCATAAGCCCATATCTGGTGTATATCCAGAGGAAATGAAATCCCTATGTCAAAGAAATATCCCTATTCCCATGCTTATTGCAGTATTATTCACATAGCCAAGATATGAAATCAACTCAGTGTCCATCAATGAATCAATAGATAAAGAAAAGGTGGTCTATGTACACAATGGAATGCTATTCAGCCTTCAAGAAGATGACATTCTTCCATTTGTGACAATGGATATATCTGGAGGACATTAAGTGAAATATGCTAGGTGCAGAAAGACAAAAGATGGATGATCTCACTCATTCATAAAATCTAAACAAGTAGATCTCATAGAAAGTAGAATGTAGTTACCAATGGCTAGGGCAGTTAGGGGAACGAGAGGGAGGTAACATTGGTCAAATGGTAGAAGATTTCAGATAGTAGGAATAAGTTCAAGAGATCTATTGTACAACATAGTGACTGTAGTTAATAATGATTTATTGTATTTTTGAAAATCGCTAACAGAGCAGTTTTTAAGTGTTACCACCACAAAAATAACTATGTGAGGTAATGTATATGTTAAGTAGCTAGATTTAGTCATTCCACAATGTATATATACTTTAAAACATCATATTTTACAATAGTAAATACATACAATTTTATCTGTCAATTTAAGAAAAAGAATTTTTTTCTGGAATATCAGGGGGACACAAATTTTGGTTACATAGCTTGTTTTGTGTATTTGGGTCAAAGTTATATGTGTGCCCTTCACCCAGAATGTGTGCACTGTTAGGTGTGAATTAATCCACCTCCTTTGCCCTCCCACCTGCTTGTTTCCACTGAGTTTTACTTCCATACGTACATAAGTGTTGATTGACTAGTTCCAATTTAGGATTGAGTACATTTAGTGTTTGTTTTTCCATTTTTGTGATACTTCACTTAAAAGAACGGTCTCCAGGTCCATCCAGGTTGTTACTAAAGATACCAGATCATCATCCTTTTATAGCTCAGTAGTTACCCCATAGTATGCAAATATCACATTTCATTAATCCACTTATATATTGATGGGCATTTGGGTTGTTTCTACATCCTTGCAATTGTGAATTGAGCAGCTATAAACATTCAAGTACAAGTGTCTTTTTGACAAAATGTCCTTTTATCCTGTGGGTAAATACCTAGTAGTTGAATTGCTGCATTGAATGGTAGGTCTACTTTTCCTTCTTTGAGGTAACTCCATATGTTTCCATAGAAGTCGTGCCAGTTTGCAGTCCCACCAACAGTGGGTAAGCGTCCCTTTCTCTCTGCATCCGTGCCAGCACTTATTTTAAGACTTTTTGATAAGAACCACCCTTAGGTGCTCTGTCATTGTGGCTTTGAAATGCATTTCCCTAATGAGTAGAGATGTTGAGCATTATCCCATGGGTTTCTTGGCCATTAGTCTATCTTCCCAACCATGAAACCCTCCCTTCGTGGGATTAAGCAAGAAGTTATGATAAAATGCCTGGGGCAAAGCTGTATTTGAGATCTATTCTTTTTAACTTAAAAGATCAACTTGGTTAGTAAGGTTTCACTGAAACAGTATTTAATAATTCACTGTTATCATATAATGCACATCTATAAGAGCATAGAAATTACTGAATATGTTGTCAACATTACTCTAGTACTATATGTTCCATTTCCTTCAATTTAATTATCCCCAGGAAGCCAAATTTATTATGATTATACTCTGGTTAAAACACTTGCACTTCTTTTATTTTTTTTTTTTATTGTTGGGGATTCATTGAGGGTACAATAAGCCAGGTTACATTGATTGCAATTGTTAGGTAAAGTCCCTCTTGCAATCATGTCTTGCCCCCATAAAGTGTGACACACACCACACCAAGGCCCCACCACCCTCCTCGGTCCCTCTTTCTGCTTCCCCCCCCCATAACTTTAATTGTCATTAATTGTCCTCATATCAAAATTGAGTACATAGGATTCATGCTTCTCCATTCTTGTGATGCTTTACTAAGAATAATGTCTTCCACTTCCATTCAGGTTAATACGAAGGATGTAAAGTCTCCATTTTTTTTAATGGCTGAATAGTATTCCATGGTATACATATACCACAGCTTGTTAATCCATTCCTGGGTTGGTGGGCATTTAGGCTGTTTCCACATTTTGGCGATTGTAAATTGAGCTGCAATAAACAGTCTAGTACAAGTGTCCTTATGATAAAAGGATTTCTTTCCTTCTGGGTAGATGCCCAGTAATGGGATTGCAGGATCCAATGGGAGGTCTAGCTTGAGTGCTTTGAGGTTTCTCCATACTTCCTTCCAGAAAGGTTGTACTAGTTTGCAGTCCCACCAGCAGTGTAAAAGTGTTCCCTTCTCTCCACATCCACGCCAGCATCTGCAGTTTTGAGATTTTGTGATGTGGGCCATTCTCACTGGGGTTAGATGATATCTCAGGGTTGTTTTGATTTGCATTTCTCTAATATATAGAGATGATGAACATTTTTTCATGTGTTTCTTAGCCATTCCTCTGTCATCTTTAGAGAAGGTTCTATTCATGTCTCTTGCCCATTGATATATGGGATTGTTGGCTCTTTTCATGTGGATTAATTTGAGTTCTCTATAGATCCTAGTTATCAAGCTTTTGTCTGATTGAAAATATGCAAATATCCTTTCCCATTGTGTAGGTTGTCTCCTTGCTTTGGTTATTGTCTCCTTAGCTGTACAGAAGCTTTTCAGTTTAATGAAGTCCCATTTGTTTACTTTTGTTGTTGTTGCAATTGCCATGGCAGTCTTCTTCATGAAGTCTTTCCCCGGGCCAATATCTTCCAGTGTTTTTCCTATGCTTTCTTGGAGGATTTTTATTGTTTCATGCCTTAAATTTAAGTCCTTTATCCATCTTGAATCAATTTTTGTGAGTGGGGAAAGGTGTGGGTCCAGTTTCAGTCTTTTACATGTAGACATCCGGTTCTCCCAACACCATTTATTGAATAGGGAGTCTTTCCCCCAAGGTATGTTCTTGTTTGGTTTATCGAAGATTAGGTGGTTGTAAGATGTTAGTTTCATTTCTTGGTTTTCAATTCGATTCCAAGTGTCTATGTCTCTGTTTTTGTGCCAGTACCATGCTGTCTTGAGCACTATGGCTTTGTAGTACAGACTAAAATCTGGTATGCTGATGCCCCCAGCTTTATTTTTGTTACAGAGAACTGCCTTAGCTATACGGGTTTTTTTCCGGTTCCATACAAAACACAGAATCATTTTTTCCAAATCTTGAAAGTACGATGTTGGTATTTTGATAGGAATGGCATTGAATAGGTAGATTGCTTTGGGAAGCATAGACATTTTAACAATGTTGATTCTTCCCATCCATGAGCATGGTATGTTCTTCCATTTGTTAATACCCTCTGCTATTTCCTTTCTGAGGATTTCATAGTTTTCTTTACAGAGGTCCTTCACCTCCTTCATTAGGTATATTCCTAAGTATTTCATTCTCTTTGAAACTATGGTGAAGGGAGTTGTGTCCTTAATTAGCTTCTCATCTTGACTGTTATTGGTGTATACAAAGGCTACTGACTTGTGGACATTGATTTTATATCCTGAAACATTACTGTATTTTTTGATGACTTCGAGGAGTCTTGTGGTTGAGTCTTTGGGGTTCTCTAAGTATAAGATCATGTCGTCAGCAAAGAGGGAGAGTTTGACCTCCTCTGCTCCCATTTGGATTCCCTTGATTTCCTTGTCTTGCCTAATTGTATTGGCTAGAACTTCCAGCACTACGTTGAATAGTAAAGGCAACAGAGGACAACCTTGTCTGGTTCCAGTTCTAAGAGGAAAAGCTTTCAGTTTTACTCCATTCAGTAAAATATTAGCTGTGGGTTTGTCATAGATAGCTTCAATCAGTTTTAGAAATGTGCCACCTATGCCTATACTCTTCAGTGTTCTAATCAGAAAAGGATGCTGGATTTTATCAAATGCTTTTTCTGCATCTATTGAGAGGATCATGTGATCTTTATTTTTGCCTCTGTTAATATGGTGGATAACGTTTATGAACTTGTGTATGTTAAACCAGCCTTGCATCCCTGGGATGAAGCCTACTTGATCATGATGAATGACTTTTTTGATGATAAGCTATAATCTATTGGCTAGGTTATTGTTGAGAATTTTTGCATCTATATTCATGAGTGAGATTGGTCTGAAATTCTCCTTTTTGTTTGGGTCTTTTCCTGGTTTTGGTATCAGGTTGATGTTTGCTTCATAGAATGTGTTGGAGAAGATTCCTTCTTCTTCAATTTTTTGGAATAATTTCTGCAGTACAGGAATAAGCTCTTCCTTGAAGGTTTGATAGAATTCTGGAGTGAAGCCATCTGGACCAGGGCATTTTTGGTTGGAAGATTTTTTATTGTTTCTTTGATCTCAGTGCTTGAAATTGGTCTGTTCAGGAGCTCTATTTCTTCCTGGCTGAGTCTAGGGAGAGGGTGTGATTCCAAATATTGATCCATTTCCTTCACATTGTCAAATTTCTGGGCATAGAGTTTCTGGTAGTATTCAGAGATGATCTCTTGTATCTCTGTGGGATCAGTTGTTATTTCCCCTTTATCATTTCTGATTGAGGTTACTAGAGATTTTACTTTTCTATTCCTCGTTAGTCTGGCCAATGGTTTATCTATTTTATTTATTTTTTCAAAAAACCAACTCCTTATTTCATTAATTTTCTGAATGATTCTTTTGTTTTCAATCTCATTGATCTCTGATTTGATTTTGGAGATTTTTTTTCTTCTACTGAGTTTAGGCTTAGATTGTTCTTCTTTTTCCAATTCCGTAAGATCTCTTGTGAGATTGTTGATGTGCTCTCTTTCTGTTTTTCGAATGTAGGCATCTAAAGCGATGAATTTTCCTCTCAAAACTGCTTTTGCAGTATCCCACAGGTTTTGGTAGCTTGTGTCTTCATTGTTGTTATGCTCAAGGAAGTTAATAATTTCCTGTTTCATTTCTTGCTGCACCCATCTATTATTCAACAGAAGATTGTTTAATTTCCATGCCTTTGGGTGGGGTCGAGCGTTTTTGTTAGAATTGAGTTCCACCTTTAGTGCCTTATGGTCTGAGAAGACACAAGGTAAAATTTCAATTCTTTTGATTCTGTTGATATTTGTTTTGTGTCCCAGGATATGATCAATGTTGGAGAATGTTCCATGGGGTGATGAGAAGAATGTATATTCTTTATCTTTGGGGTGGAGTGTTCTATATGCGTCTATCAAGCACAGTTGTTCTAGGGTCTCATTTAAATCTCTTATATCTTTGTTTAATTTCTGTTTAGAGGATCTGTCCAGCTCTGTAAGAGGAGTGTTAAAGTCCCGTTATTATGGTATTATCAGATATCATGTTGCTCAGACTGAGTAAGGTCTGTTTCAAGAATCTGGGAGCATTTAAATTGGGTGCATAAATACTTAGAATTGAAACATCTTCTTGTTGTATTTTTCCCTTGACCAATATAAAGTAACCATCTTTGTCTTTTTTGACTTTAGTTGCTTTAAATCCACATGTATCTGAAAATAAGATTGCAACTCCTCTTTTCTTTTGAATTCCATTTGCCTGAAAAATTGTCTTCCAACCCTTGACTCGGAGCTTTAATTTGTCTTTTGAAGCCAAGTGTGTTTCTTGCAGACAGCAAATGGATGGCTTGTGTTTTTTAATCCAGTCAGCCAATCTATGTCTCTTCAGTGGGGAATTCAAGCCATTAACATTTATTGAGATAATTGATAAGTGTGGTAGTATTCTATTCGTCTTATTTTGTGAGAGTCCATTGCTTAGTTTTATCTTTTGCATCAGTGTGGAGGTTAGGTTCTGTCCTTTGATTTCTGAGTTCTTACTTTGCTGCTGATCCATTGTGGTGGTCAGTGTGCAGAACAGGTTGAAGTATTTCCTGTAGAGCTGGTCTTGTTGTGGCGAATTTCCTCAATGTTTGTATATCCGTAAATGATTTGATTTCTCCGTCAATTTTGAAGCTTAGCTTAGCAGGGTACAGAATTCTGGGCTGGAAATTGTTCTGTTTAAGTAGATTAAGTAGATTAGTCTTCTTGCTTGGAAAGTTTCATTAAAGAAGTCTGCGGTCACTCTGATGGATTTGCCCCTGTAGGTCAACTGGCGCTTACTGCTGGCAGCTTGCAGAATCTTTTCTTTTGTCTTGACTTTGGACAGGTTCATCACAATGTGTCTTGGAGAAGCTCGGTTAGAGTTGAGGCGACCTGGGGTCCGATAGCCCTCTGAAAGCAGTGTGTCAGAATCTTTGGTGATATTTGGGAAATTTTCTTTTATAATATTCTCTAGTATGGCTTCCATTCCTCTGGGGCATTCTTCTTCCCCTTCTGGGATTCCTATAACTCGTATGTTGGAACGCTTCATAAAGTCCCATAATTCTGACAGTAAACGTTCTGCTTTCTCTCTCTTCTTTTCTGCCTCTTTTACTATCTGAGTTATCTCAAGAACTTTGTCTTCTACCTCAGAAATTCTTTCTTCTGCATGGTCTAACCTGTTGCTGATACTTTCCATTGCATCTTTAAGTTCCCTAATTGACTGTTTCAGGTCCTTCAGCTCTGCTATATCCTTTTTATATTCTTCATACTGTTCATCTCTTATTTGATTCTGTTTTTGGATTTCCTTTTGGTTATTTTCCACTTTATTAGCAGTTTCCTTCATTGTTTCCATCATTTCTTTCATTGTTTTCAACATGTGTATTCTAAATTCCCTAGCTGTCATTCCTAGTATTTCTTTATAGGTGGAATTATCTGCAGTAGCTACCTCATGGTCCCTTGGCGGGGTTGTTCTGGACTGGTTCTTCATGTTGCCTGGAGTTTTCTGCTGATTCTTCCTCATGAGTGATTTCTTTTATCTGTTTCCTTGCCCTAATTTCCCTTTCACTTCCTCTTGCTCTTTAAGTTCTCATGCCTGTGGACTAAGGGTTACAGGACCAGAAGGGTGAGAAGGTTGAAGAGCAAAAAAGGGATGAAAGAAAGGAGGACCGAGTGATAAGAAAAAAAAGAGAGAGAGAGAAAGGAGAGGGGGTGGGTAAAAGGAATATTGACAAAAAGAAGAGAGGCACGGAAAGAGGGAGGCAGAGCAATATAGGTCTACAGTAGGGTACTTTGACACAACCTTAAAAAAAAACCACCTTCTGGGGGTACCCAGTTGGGTGGTTCCCTTGAGGTCAGCAGCTCTTTGCTAACCTGATCAGACACAGTACCCCACCTCCACTAAGTAGTGAGGAAAGACAAAAATGCTATAAATCAAACCAAAACTAGCAAACAGAAAACTTTACGGGATAAAATTGGGTGAAAAACCAAATAATAGCGGTAGAAACACTAGCAAAAATGAAGTTCTAGTGATTGAAAAAGGCAGCAATGGGAAATTATAATTAAACTAGAAAAATTGAGAAAGAGAAAGGATCTGTATGGAAAAGGTTGAAATTAAAAAACAAAACATCACCAACATCAAGATAAACAGAAAAAACAACCAAACCAAAAAAAAAAAAAAAACACAACCAAAAACAAAGCAGTATGTATATGTTATTGAATATTGTCTGGGCAACACATGGTCTTCTGGGGTATGAGATGTTAATCACAGTTCTGATACGACTAGAGGGTGCTGATTTCTCAAACCCCAGCAGGTAGACACCCTAAATCTCTCTTCAGCCCACTTAAAAGGCACTTTGAACTTGTAAACTTGCTGAGCAGAAGCTTTCCCAGGAAAGTGCTTGTCGCTGGAATCACTGCTGAAGTGGCTATCCACTTACCCAGTGTGCCAATACCGGTCTCACTCTGCCCCTGAGGGTTAGGGCTGCAAGGCGGCTCAGACCTTACCCTTAGGCTACTTGGTCGCTGGGTTACCAGCTCCCACCCGATTCTAGCTCTGCAACTCTCAGGGTGGAGCTTGCCGGGGCAGATTGCTCACAATGGCTCCCTGTCACCCACAGCCAAACACTATTAGCTACATCTGGCTCAGTGGCTCAGACTGGGGCCCTAGACAACGGCCAAAGTTCTGCACACTCCCGCTCAGGCTCTCCCCAAGGCAGTTCAACTGAGTGCCAAGTCCAAGGACACCAAAACAGTTCACAGGTAAGGCCTTTCTGGTTTGCAGTCTCGCTGCTACTGAACTTACAGTTGCGGGCGGGTTTAGACCGATTGAACACATGCGACCACTTGCCGTTTTTCCACTGTTTTCATCCTCCTCTTGGGGTCCAGAAGTCTCTCGCTGACTCCCTGTATCCTCACAGGGGTGATGATAGGCAGATCCCACCAGCCAGAGATGCCTGGAGTCCTATCTCCTCAGGCTCACGGTGCCCAGATGTAAGGAAGCTGTTACTTGGCCGCCATCTTGCTCTGCCTCCAAAACACCTGCACTTCTGATTGCCCGTCAACCTGTCTGAATTTTCACTCTGGCTACCAAAGAAGGATAACATTAATTTTGGTGTCTGACATGGAAGCATTCTAAGTTTTTATAAATATAGATTGAATAAAGAATTTGACATTTTTATTTATTTATTTTATTAAGTCATTTGTACATAGACCATAAATACATTTATGCTATTATGGGATTCGATGTGTTGATTATTGTACAAATTGGAGTGCTTACATCCTACTAATCAACATAGCTTTCCCCTCATGTACCCAATTACAGCGTTAAGACATTTGTGTTCTACACCTGATAGACACAACTTGTACTTGCTTGGTGCTCCATAGGTGTGCTCCCCCTACTAACCCTACCTCTATCAACCCACCCCCTTGGAGAGGGGAGGGAGGGAGGAATTTGCCATTTTTAAATCATCTTTTTTCCCTAGAATAAGAGATATCACAGGGAATGTCACTGAGGCTCAGCATGTGGAGATGAATCGACCATTATCTTCTTTGTGGGGAAAAGATGTTCTCATAACCAAAAGACCCTAAGAACTAAACAACTCCGAAAAACCCACAAACTTATTGGTTTTCTCTGTTAGAAAGAACTTATGGAAAATTAAAGTTCAAAAGAAATGAAAGGTGCTAAGGATAAAAACGCTTGCTGAGTACAGGTTTAGGCACAAAGTTGTGTAACACTATCAAGGCACCATCCTACAGAGCTGAGAAGTTTCTGAGACTGGAACAGACTCAAAGTTCCCCCAGGAGATAAATTCTCACATGTCATCAAAGTTACCCCACAAAAGAAAGCCCTGTAAGGAAGAGGCTTAGTCTGTCTTGCTCACTGTCAGAATGCATTAGTGTGCTGAGCTTGTTAAAACTGAGGTTTCAGAACATTAAGTTCTTTTTGATCAGCTCATGTGTAGCTGCCCTGTGACTCCCCCACATGGCCTCCTACTGAGCCTGCCTCTGCTTGGTCCTGGACACTTCTGAGGGACATCACCTGCCTGAAAGGTCACACCTGACAGAGAAAAGTACCTCCAGGACAATACTCTCCCACCACCCATGTCAGTTCTAACCAGTACCCTAGTAACACCAGTTGTCACATATTCTGGATATCACCTCTGCACTCAGTATTGTGGATATCATCCTTCATCCAGTATCCCAGTATCCTGGGTATCACCCCTGCACCCAGTTCCAGATATCATCCTGCACCTAGGATTGTATGTATCACTCTGCACCCAGTGCTTTGGATATCACTCTTCACTGAATGTTCTGGATATCATCTCCATAGCCACCTGGGATGGAGCCACTGCACAGTGGACTGGGAGTTCCCCAAGCAGGGACTTTACCCAACCTCCCCGATTCCTACAGATAAAAGGAGGGAACGTGTGATAGATTCACACACACACACACACCATTTCTTTTTTGTGACCTGGAGAGACAACACTGTTATCTGCCTTTAGCCAGGTAGACAGGTGCTGCCTCGAGGTGAATTCTCAAGGCCTTTTTATTCAGTTTTAGGGGCATGCATATACAGTATAAAAAAGTGAGAAGGTATCCGTGTCATGTTTCAATTACAGAGGCAGTTTTTTGTGGAAGGAGGAGAGCTATCAGGGTGAAGGGCTGTGGAGCACTCAACTACGGATCAAAGGAAACTATGGTAGGGTTTTAATAATGGAAAATTACAGCCCACAGGTTAGATAAACTGCAGCTTGAAGGTAACTGTCAGTTGACTTTTACTTATCGGTATCTACTCTGTTGATTTCTATCTAGACATTCCCCTGACCAGCTTCTCATGTACTCTGCTGACCATTCTGACTGCATCCCCCTCGCCACCTTAGGCGTGCAGAGCAGGGAGTAGGGGGCACTGAGGCCCAAGGCCTTTCCCACTTGAGTCCTCTAGAATGCCAGCCTCTACTAGCTTATATCCACACATCTCTGCACCTCATATTCTGAATATCACCAGGGCACAAAACAGTGTCTACCTGCTGCTCAGTAAGTTTTTCTGAATATGTTGAAGAATGGATGACCTATTTACTTTATGTTATATTTTTTACAATTTTGCAGAAGCATTAATTATTTGCTAGTTCAACACTACAAAACAAAATGATATCTGGTCCATTCATTCTGCACGGGTGTTATCCATATTACCATATATCCATTTATCAAGACAACACTGACTAAGAACCTACTATGTGGCAGAAACCATTCTGGACCCTGGAGAGACATTCTAGGAGCCTGAGTGAGCTGGAGATGTGTTTGGACTTCTTCCCAAGAGCACAGATCATATAAATAATTCAACACTAGAAGAGCAAAGGAGATGCCAAGGATATTAAATGACTCATAAGTGTGTTACTATTCTTCAGGCTCAATCTGACCTCCTTTTGGCTTAGGTCATAAGGTCTGAAAGTAGTTTTATGACCAAGTAAACACATTAAAATAGACAGAATCACATGATAAGCTATGAAAGCTTGACGAGACCTCTAGACAGCCATATAGGATCCACACCGCAAATAACCTATGCTTCTTGCCTCTTGCCCACCTACTATGTGCAAGCACTATCCCAGGCACACAGGTAGTACTCAGAACTACTCCATGAGCAAGCATTAGTCTCCATCTCATTTTACAGATGGGCTAACCAAGTCATGGGAAGGCTAAATGATTTGTCCAAAGGTATAACAGATGGTTAGTGTCAAGGACAAAATGTAAATTTTTGTCTATCTGCAAAACCTATCTGCAGTTCAGGTTATAAACTCTGCACCATCTACCTTATAAACACGTAAATCTAGTATATGCAGCTTCTCTGGGATTACACATTTTATGCTAAAATATCCAACATTTAAACTAGAACAGTCCTTGCACTTTTCTTCTAGTTCATGCACACGTTGGCATGGCAACACACTGCAGCGTTTTCCGTCCACGCTTTGTTCATCAAGCTTTTCCCTCCAACTCCTTCATCTTGGCAAGGTGGGTAATGATCTGCCCTGCCTCATTTCAGACGGACTTGGTTTGCTGACTGACCCTCCTCAGTTCACTCACTCAGCGCCTCGCCTCCCTGAGGCGCTGTCCTTGACTCTTGTCTCCTGCATGTCCCTCGTGTCTGGACAGACCTTCACCATTGCAACTTGACTCATGGCCTGTTCTCTCTATATCGCTGAAATGATCTTTACCTCAACTTTCCTGCAGGATCTAGATTTTTCTGTCTCCTTTGGCTCTGATCATCGTTAACCAAACTTTAGACTAATACCCCTCCCAGACCAGCCTTCTAATGTCCTACTTCTGCAAGTGGTTTCCATTCGGATTAGGCCAATCTTTGAAGATGAGATCAAGATATTTCATCTCCCCTGCCTCTCTAAAATACCTAAAGATTTTATTTGTCACATTCAATAGTAAGTCAACATGAGGTTATGTACTATATTTCTTTGTTTTCTTCCCAGTACCCAGCCCAGCATTTTGTACATAATAGGTGCATAAGTAAGTTAATCAATACATGGCTGGACCAGAGCAGGCGTGGTGCGTAGGTGAGTAAAACATGACTTAAGAGACATCCTCTGTGCTTCTTTCCTCCTGCACAGAGTGTCTTAGAAGTATTTGTTCATTAAGATTACCAGCAAAGACTGGTAACTGATTTTGAGTCACTTACTTGGTTTATAACATCGTAAACATATTATGATAGTTATGATATGTAAGACACCTACTGTGGACCAGTCACTAGTCTGAATAGTTTTATGATTTTTTAATTAAATAGCACAACAAAAATGGAAGGTAAATGTGAGTTCCCCCTGTTTACAGTAAATACAGGTCAGGAAGTTTGCGAGGTTAAGTAACTTAGGAAACAGCTCTTAGCAAATGAATGAGAGTCATGCGTTTGATATTATGTCACTCTAATTCCAGCCTCTGAACTCTTTCACCCTTCCTACCATATCATACCACCTCATTTTTAAGACAGTCTTATAAAATATGCCTCCTAAATTTTCAGGAGATGGCGAACTAGCATATCATCTTTCATCAACCTGTGACCACAGGGTAGGTTACAAAATCATTCTGGCTATTTCCTAGGAGAAAAAAAAAATGACCTTAAATAAGTAAAACATAAGGTAGATGTATAGATGCAAGAAAAGGAAGTTGAAACATATTCTGCTCACAGACATTTTCCTAGATGAACAGGGGAGTAAGTTTGTAGTTCAGGGCCCCGAGTGACAAAGGAATAAGAGGAGGACACTGACTTCTCAGAGGGGACGCAGCTCCAGAAGGAACTGACAGAGGACGGTCAGGCAGGGGGGAGACACGGGGGTGCTGAGAAGACCAGAAGGAACTGATAGGACAGTCAGGCAGGGGGAGATACGGTCGTGCTGAGAGAAACGCTTTCCTACTTCAGACATCTTTTTAGGCACAACAAAGATCTGTAGGAAGAAGAGGCAAATTCTGCTCTGTCTCGAATTATAGGGATGGGGCTATTACCACCCCCACCCAAATGAACAGAGTAGAAAAGGATGAGAAAAATAGAAGAGATTTTCACCTTGAAATAACATGAGCTATTAAAGGCTACCTAAAGATGGATAAGGACATCTTAAATTCAAGTCAAATTACAGATGTGCTTTTAAAAACTAAAAGCATGCCAAACTTGAATTAGGAAGTCCAAAGGTATCAAAAATCAAAATTATTTAGTTGTCCCCGGCACTTGTAGATTTGAGTCTATATGAAAGATAAAACTTTCAATAGATACGTCAGGTGCAAAAGCTGGCACTCGGCTAAGGTATAAATTCTCACTTCAGGTTCACGGATCACCACAGGGAGCCGTCTAAGCAAGTCTGGTAGGTCTTAAGTCTGCAGGAGTACTTGGCCTCCCTCCTCTGCTTACAGAATATATTTTTAAGGTTGAACATTTCCCTCTTAGGTGGTTAGAAAGGCTTGAGAAGCTTCAGCATGCAACTTTCTCTGATATTATGTAAACAGGAATGTGCCTCAAAGTTCCAAATTTACTTTCAGGAAGTGAGCCTTGGTTTTCTGTAACAATCTTGCTTTTCTGAGTGGTTAGTCTGTTGAACTATGTCTGTGCTTTAATAAAAGCACTTTCAATTGAAGGCATGGATAGCCACTCAAACCATCTGTAACAGGTGATGTAACACTGGCTTGATGCCCTCTGACCCGTGTTGACTCCCATGTGCCTGTGTGATGGTTTCCTTGTGCTGTTGTTTCCCACGGCCTCATCGGGGACTTCTCTTTTGAAGACTTCCCTCCTGCTGCTGAGCTGGGCACACGGAGAACTGGGAGGGCCCAGGAGTTTGCATCCTCTGAATGGCTCTGCACCAATGATGGGTGGTGCAGGACAATCCAAGTCCAGCTTTTTGGCCTCAGGTCAGGAGAGCTCCTAGAGTGAAGCTATAGGCCATGGACTTGGCCTGAAATCACACCTTACCTTTCTCCTCCCTGCAATACTTTCTCTATTTCCTACCTGCTTCTCCCCTGGGAGTTCTTCCTTAATAAGTGACTTGCACATCAATCCTCATTGCAGAGTCATCCTTCAGGGAACTGCCCTGAGACACCAGCTCACATAGCAAATGGCTGCAGCCATTATGGTCAGGCTGAAAGAGACCACGACAGAGGCACAGCACAGCACCCTCCTGGGAACTGGAGCTCAAAACCATGTGGATCCTTACGCTTCTTTTACGACCACACCCAACTCTTCCCTCTGCTCTTCTGCTAAGGAACGTGACACACTGACTGCAAGTAACATCTACCATTTTGGCATGGTTTTCAAGCATTTTTGGCTCATAGTAATACCACAAGCCAATAAATGTCTCCACACACATGCATATACACGAAACACATAAACGCAATCAAAACAAACATGTGCTGAAATAATGCTAGCTGTTCCTACCTGTGATGATGAACTCCATTTTCATTGTTTTCTATTACAATAGAGCCCTTTTTTTAAAAAAATGCTAGCCACAACCAACTAAATTGATTTCAAGGCCCATTAATGAGTTATAACCACTGCCTTGGGACATTAATGGTTTGCATCTAAATGCTAATATTACTAGAAGAGTCTCCTTTATAAGTCATTATCATTCACTAATACCTCATTGTGCAGCAGCTCATTACTCATGCAACAAATGTATTTTAAGTATCTGTTCAATACAGGCTATTTTGCTGGGAGCCAAGAAGGATAAAGACACACGGAGGCGTCAACCCCCTACCATTAAAAGCTCACCACTGGGGTTCTTAGTTCCAAGCAACAAGAGCCCATTCTGGCTGATATATATACATGTGTGTGTATGTATATATAATAGTAGTGGTAACTATAACTATGTACAGTTTTATAATTACCTAGATATAGTAGACTATGATGACAGAGAGATACACAGAGTCACTTTCACGGGGCTACAATGAGAGGGAAAGAACCAGGTAGAGTTCCATAGCCAGACCCACAGTCATAGACGCACCCCAGAGCTGTCCTTTGCTGTCCCTGCCGAGCCCTCCTAGCCAGCCCTGGATCCCAGTGCCCATCACCAACATCACTGCCACTGCTGCTTGGAAAAGTCCCTGTGGCTGTTGTTAGGGTAGGAAGCTCACTCAATAGGTGCTTTACCGACAAGGAGAGAATTGCTCTAAAGGTTAGGATGTAAAAGTGTAACATTTTATCTTCTTAGAATGAGAGAAGAAAAGAAATTGGGGCAGGAGAGGGAGAAAAGAGAATAGCAAGACAGGGTGGCATCCCAAAGAAAGAAAGGAAGCGTGCCAGCAGGGAGATTAAGTGGCTGCTGACTTTGAAGGGTTGGGGTGGGGGGGAGAAAAAGAGAAAATATGGTAAGTTGCAGCCAGTCCACAGGGTGTTTTGAAACTGGTCCACCTGCTTGTCCTCTGGCAGGACAATAAGCAGATACAGTCTGTCTTCTTAGCAGCTGGATGATAAGGAGACAGACTTTTCACAGGACTTTCTGATTCTGTTGTTGATTCTGCCCTAAGACACCATTTTTGTCAGGGTCTGAGGCCAGACACGCAACTCACACCCTCTTGTTCATTCAGGGATGACTCAGTAGTAACCCTGGAGCCTATAGAACAGAGTCTGAAAGATGGTGAGCTGGTCAATGTAAGAAGAATAATTTACATTTCCTTTCTGTCCACTAGGCTCCTCCGTGGTTTGTGAAAACAGAAATCCACAGGGCACCTGGTAGGAAGAGCAAGAGGAGAGGGCTCATGATCAATTGATTTTGCCCCTTACTGAAAAACTCTGAGTAATGATTTCTCTGTTATTTCACTATAAAAACCAAGCGTCCTTTCAGCAGCTACAGTGGCCCTCTGCAGTCCTAGATGAAGTCTCCTATCACTACTTCTCTGAAGCACCAGCTCTTGAATATAAATGTGGAGTGCTTGTTTCTGACTGTTTGAACACGGGCCATGTGATGAGGCCAGGTTCCTTGGGTTCAAATCTTGGTTCTCTGGTTACTTGTGGAGAAAAAAAAGTTACTTTCCCTCCCTGTGCATTAGTCTCCTCGACGATATCTATTTGATAGTAGTAATGTTAGGGTGGAAAGCTTTGTAGGTACTCGCAACGTGGGTTGAGAAAAATTGGTCACACAGAGATTAGGATATATTAAGATGAAAAGATTTTTTATCTTTTTAGAACGAGAAAGGGAATGAGAGAGTGAGACAGATGGGGAAAAAGAAGACAGAGCATGGCATCCCAAAGACAGAGAGGAGAAATGCCAGCACCCACGGCCCCGAGGCTAGGTGGTTTTAAAGGGGAGGTGTAAACTGGGAGGATACAGTTGAGAAACTGTTGTACCCCTTCCTTTCTTTCTTCTTGGTGACAGGTAGATAACAAAAACCCAGCAGAGCTGGATGCCAAAGCCCAAGAGCTGGCTCCTCTGCCTTTCTCTGGAGATGGGGATTATTGCAGGAGATGGGCAGAGTCTGCCCTTGAGATATGGCTGAAGCCTGAAGCTCCTTCCCTGTTGTCCTTAGGAACCCTGTAAAAACAGATTCTGAACCAAATTCTAAAGAGAAATTTTTCTGTCTGTTCAGCCTTTCTCATAAGTTGTATAAAAGAGAACTCCCACAGGATACCTGTTATTGGGAGAACTCATAGAATTGATCTCTAAACTGTGACTGGCAAATTCCAAGACTGGGTATTTTCCTGTTATTTTTGTAATTTTCGGCAGGCTTCCCCTTTCAGTAGTATTTCCTTCACAGGGCTGTTTGAGGATTAAATGAGTTACTACTCCACTCAGGTTCTTAGACGTGATGGCTATTACTAAGGGAAATTAAAAACAGCAATATCTCGAGCTTTAGGATTATCAAATTCTGCAAACTATATACATCCCACAGATTTTTAATTTAACATCTGGCATTTTCATCATAAATTAAATAGCTGAAAGGTAGTGATTTCTGGCACAATAATAGATTGCTTTAGATATATTTTCCTCAAAATCTTGAAGGTTCTGATTTGGGTTTTTGTTTTTTTACAAATTTTTAGACATTGTCCTTTCCTTTATAAGAAAAACATTACAAATAAAGTTCTCAGTTTCAAATTGGGCAAAGAAGCCTTAATTTATGTCAGAAAAATGGGAGGTGGGCTCAGCAACCAATTGAGATCCACAAGGTAGGAAAATTTCCAAGCAATGTGATGGAAGTCACCAAAACAATGACCAATGTCCATTATATAAGTTAGTAGAATAAGAGATGAATGCAATGATTAGATTCAACTCACATAGGTAAGGGCTCTGAAGAATGAAATCTCAAATGGAATGGAGAGTAAGGACTGGGTAAAGATCTGGGGCTTTGCAGGCCCTGGACTGAAGAAGGGGGACAGCCAGAGGCCTGAGGAAAGCCCCAGGAGGTAGGGGGGATGCAGAAAGGAAAAAGGATGAGCACCAAGGTTTCCCACTCAAAAATTGTGGCCCAGACTCTTCCTGCTCCTCCCCACCCTGACATCACGTGGTGTTCTAGAACAGCAGTCTTCAAATACTTCTGCTCCATAGATTCCCCTAAAAGAATTCTGCAAACTATTTACATCCCACAGATTTTTAAATTAACATCTAGAATTTTTATCATAAATTTAAATAGCTGAAAAGGTAGTGATTTCTGGCACAATAATAGATTGCTTTAAATATATTTTCCTCAAAATCTTGAAGGTTCTGATTTAGGTTGTTTTTTTTTTTTTAATTTTTAGAAATTGTGTTTTCCTTTATAAGGAAAATTGCAAATAAAGTTCTCAGTTTCAAATTGAGCGAAGAAGACTTAATTTATGTCAGAGAAAAAAATCTGACTATATTTGAATTGAAATGTATGTGTGAAAATTGCGTTCCTGCGTTAACCATCTGACTTCTGAATTCCAATTTTAGAAGAGATAGAAAAGGCATGGAGCCCTGCCTTGTGTTTAGGGCCTGATGAAATGAAATGTTGCCCCCTTCAATATTTTTCCATTGGAAAGCTCTCTTTGTTTTCCACTCACACGATATTCCCTCCTGAGCTGTGAGGTCTCAAGTTGTTCCCTGGGCAGCTTAGTGGTTAAATCCTGAGCAAGACAACATGATCAAATTTAGGATGAGAGAAGTAGAAGGAAGTCAGCTACAAAAGGGGAGATGGGAAGACAGAAGCCATATAGCACATTCATAGGTGGCCAATTTAGGAAAGAATACATTTAGAAGTTAAAGAATGGAAGTTTATTCCTTAAAAAGATCACAGCTTAAATACCCACTGAAAAGTCCTTATGTCCCCCTGAAGTGTGTGTGTCCCAGTTTAAAGCAAACAAAAAACCCTGCTAGAGCAATATCTAACTCAACACTCTTTAAAGTATTATAGGCAGATTTTTCTATTGGGATGTGTACACATAAGAAACATAGAGCTTTTGTATCTAGTGTTGAACTAATCAGCACTAATACAGCAGAGTGGTTAACACTCTTGTCTACTCACTTTCTGTACAACGAAAGAAAAAAATCATTTCGCAATGGTGCTCATGCTTCAGATTACACAATAAATTCTATTGTCTTTTATTAGTACTTTAACTTCGTAAGGGGCCTTAGAATGCCTTTAGTTCCAAATTAATCTTGGCAAAATATTGCCTTTCATGTGACATAATATGAATATTTTATAAAGTGCTATGCTACTTAAAGCAAATATATAATCCAAGAAGAAGCAAAATTTAAGATACTGAGAAATTTTTCCAGTGTTTTAAAGAGGAGAGCCAAAGGGCTGGGGAAACAGAGTTGCAGGCCCCACCTATCTCCGTGATAGGTGGAGTCCTCAGGGCCTCTGGGACCACCACCAGCAGACCCACCCCTGCAGAGGGCTGGCCTCAGGCAAGAACCTCTCTGTATCACCCGCTCTGAGAAGCTCACCCTGGCCACAAATATTTAGACACTTTTAAGCTAGGTTCCCCAATTATTGTGAAATGGATTTTTTTTTTTTTTTTTTAGTTTTAGGAAACGTAACCTGTCACCAAGTGACTTTTGTGTTTGATATGTAAATATACTATTATTTAGCAATTTGTCCAGACACGAAAGATGATTTATGAAATCAGTAAATACCATTTTGAAAAGAGTGTTCTGTCACAAATAATTTTACCAACTTTAAAATTGATCTATTCAGCAAAGTCTAATTCTGTTCCTTCGGCACTTTATAAATGGAATTTTCTTCTACTTGTATCCATTTCTCGGGGCTTATGGACCCATTCATACTCTCCATATTTAGAATCAAAGGTTCCTTTCTGAAGAGATCTTAATTTTAAGGTAAAACGTGGTCCAAGTGCCTGAATTCCTACTTTCTTTTCACTCTTGAATATGTACCTGTGAAATCTAAAGAAGACATAATCTCGCTGATTATGGAATGTGGCAACCTGCCTTCCCATAAATTGAGGATCATGAGGAAAGAGAGATGCAAACATTCGTCCAACTGAATGACCCAACCGTGTTGTAAAATTATTCAGAATTATCTCAGGTATGTGTTCTGTGGGGTCCTTGCCTCTTCTCTTAATTTCTTTACGAAGACGAACACTGCTCATTTTTAAGTGAGCAGTTGGACCATTTGGCAAGTAACTCAAAATAAGTCCATTCGGGGTTTTACGATTGTCATTAATAACAATCAGATCTGTGAAATCGCTTGCGATGCACTGTGGAATACTTTTTTTCAGGGCCAGTCCTCTTCCCTGTAATAAACATGGGAGTCTGGTATCACTGTGGAGAGCTGTCCACAGAGTCGTGCTGTTCTCCATGAGGCCTATCTGATGTTGTGATCAGAATCTTGGGAGAAGGCTGTCTGTTGAAGTAAGAAGCAAATTCATCTGTAGCTTCATCATAAGCAACCTCTCCATCCTTAGGGTCTACTGTGGTTTCATCATACACTCGCTGGTTGTCAACGGTCTTTGGTATAGGCTTTTGGTGGAGCCTTATCACCAAGAGCCCTTCTCTCTTTTTTAAGTCTTTTTTTAGCTGCCAACTTTTCCTTCTGCTGCTGCTGTTTCCACCGCGTGAACATTAAATGTCGCCGCTGTTTATTCTTGATCTCTGAAATGCTGAAGCCTGGGGGAAAGGCACCCGCTTTCGCGGGTTGAACCCCGCTTTCTATCACCCCATCCTGAGCGACTGCAGCCTCCTGAGATTCCCTGGTAGTGGGTTTCCGTTGTGAAATGGATTTTAAATAGAAATCTTGCTTTCTTCCCTAACACATGCATGACTGATACGGCAGGTAAAGTGTACTAAGTGTAAAGTATGAGGGTTTGAACACAATAATTAAGAAAATGCCAGGAGGGATATGTTAACCAGTTTGGTGAGAATATTTCAGACCGTATGTGGAATCAGCACATTGTACCTCATGATTGCATTATTGTACACAGCTATGATTTAATAGAAAAAAAAAAAAGGAAAAAAAAAAAGAACTTACTTTCCTACTAGGATATTTCATGTGTATTTTGGAAAATAAAATTATTCTTAAATAAATGTTAAAAAAAAAAAAAAGAAAGAAATGAGAAATCCACACAGTGACCTTTACATGTTTTCACGGCTGGCAAAATCCTTAGGGAAATTCTGTGATACTCAATTGGTCAGGGCAATTCCTGTGTGGCAAACCATGTTTTCCACTTCTAATCCTTTACTTGCTCCCTGAATGATGGGAAACCGAAGCTCTCAGATAGACTAAAAGTTCAACAAGGAAGTGAAATAAATCAATGGAGGAATGAATGAAAACCTATTAAATGCAAAGCACTTAAATTCCTTTGGACTAAGTGAGTTTAGTCTTCCTCCCACGAGAGCAGATTATTCCTTCATTTCCTCTCCCTTCTATCCCTCTGAATTTGTCTCAGGCAATTGCCTCGCAATTATTAAAAAAAAAAAAAACTCCTTGAAAAGACTAAAGCTGAGACACAGCAAACTGCTGGGGAGCTAGGCTTGGGTACACAGTGCTGAAATCACCACGAGTAGCTCTGGAGACCTCAGGAGCGCAGAGAGGCAAGTACATGACTGGCCCTCGGTCACCTTCCTGCACCGAGGGGCAGGGGAGGGGGAGAGAAAAAGGTGAGATAAGATAAAGGATGACCTATTTAACAACTACACAGGTCAGGATTTCTCTTTCTCTCTTTTTTTAATTAAATGGTAACTGTACATGAATGCATTTATGGGGTACAATGTGCTGATTTTATATACAATTTGGGATGCTTACATCAAACCAGTTAACAGATTTGACATGTACCCTTACAATCTGTTAAGGGTTGATGTAAGCATTCCAAATTGTATTTAAAATCAGCACATTGTACCCCATAAATGCATTCATGTATACATGATCTATGTGTTTATGACTTAATAAAAAAAAAGAAAAAAAGCAAACTGGTTAACATAGCCTTCACCTCACTTACTTAATTGTTGTGTTAAAACATTTATACTCTACTCTTAACAGATTTGACATGTACCCTTGCAATATGCACCATTGATGAGGTTCCACCAATTACCCTCCCTCCACCTGGTCTCCCCCCTCACCTCCCCTCACCCTCCTCTTCTTCATTCTGGGCTATAGTTGTGTTTTAGCTTTCGTATGAAAGTGTGGGTAGTTATTTATTGGTTTCATAATAGTACTGAATACATTGGATACTTTTTCTCCCATTCTTGAGAAACTTTACTAAGAAGAATATGTTCCAGCTCCATCTATGTACACATAAAAGAGATAAAGTCTCCATCTTTTTATGGCTGTATAATATTCCAAGGCTGGGACTCCTTCTCCAGAGAGATCTCAAGGATTTCTCTTTAAATGTTAGACCTCCGTAAGGACAAATTCCACTTTATCTTGTACTAACACCAAATGAGAAGAAATACCCTCTACCCTCAAGGACAGAATAGTTTCCTTGCAAGTGGTGATTTTAGTTGTCTCTCACCTCAATCTTCCATCAACACTGTATGTTGTTAAAGATATATTTTTGATTACATTTTCTGGATTTTTTTTTTTTTATGTCTTTTAAATAGAATGAGTTTTGTACCAAGAGGTACTTAGGGGCTCCCTAGACTCAATCTTCTGTCTCAAGTGTAACCTTTAAACTCTCCAGAAGAGTTACTTTGCCAGCCTGAACATGTGAATGGTGACTGGGAGATCATCACGGAAGGAGGTCAAGGACCCACAGCTTGTTACCTGTTAACGCCAGCGCATAGCCCTTCTCCTTGTGTAGGGTACTCTAACTTGTTTTGGAGTCATTTCAACACAGGGATCTTGACCTGGTTCAGGAATGCACCTTGCTCTGAGTAAGTCACTCATGGGAATCCCACTCCTCCTCCCTGTGTTGGTTGCATCACACTTGTGGTTAGGGAGTCAATACAGGAAGCAAGGTGAAGTCTTCAGAGAAAGCTTTTCTTACCCAAAAACAGTGTTGCCAAGAAGACACAATTCATTTGTCCTGGTGAATGTTGTTGCGACTGTACATGATAGCTGGTATTTGTGCAGTCATTTTGCACCTATGAGGGGAGCAAGCCTGAGCACACAGCCAAGACACTGAGCATGGCAGAGCAGAAAAGAAAAAATTTGGATCCCTGACAACGACATTGAGATGCTGAATTAAATAACCCAGGCCCTGCCCCAGTTTGTCCCTTTCTCTCATGTCCGTATTATTTAAATGTTCTATGATGGTTTTAAAATGTCCACAGTTCTTTGATTCTCTTCCCTATAAGAAGGGAAGCCTACTTCCCCTTTCTTAAGTATGATTTCAACTTGGTAACTTACTTCTATTACACACAGAATCAACTAGAAGCAATGGTGTATGAATGCAGAGAGTAGGCACTGTGGCTTCCTCTCCACTCGCTCTCTTTTGGATTACCCAGGGTGGGTAAAGCTAGCTGTCACATCACGAGGACACCCATGCAGCTCAGGAGAGGCCCACGTGGTGGGGAAGTGAGCTAGTTGCCTGCCAACAGACACAGAGGGGAGCTATCTTAGAAGCAGACTTTCTGCTCCAGTCAAGCCTTAAGATTATTTCAGTCTCTGCCTACATCTCCCAAGCTCATAAGTGACTCCTAGAACAACCCAGCTAAGCCACTCCTGAATTCCTGACTTATAAAAACTGTGAGATAATATATATCGTTGTTTCAATCCACTAAGTTTTGGGGAAATTTGTTATGCAGCAGTAGATAAGTAAAATGCTTTCTAAGACTGGATTCCCTGATATTTTCAGATAAAGGCATATTAATTGCTAAAATGTTCTAAAAGACTTCCTCCTAACACCAGAGATTTATAGGTTCCTCCACAGGTCTTCCAGTTCATTCCCACCTTTTCTGAAAGTTATAATTCTATTTGAGACACATAGATGTCTTTCTCAAAAGGCCTTCCGAAAAAGGAGATAACAGTTGGTCCAGGGCTTTACTTTCACAACCATCTGGTGAGAGGCTAAAATCACTCTGGTTATGATTGAACCAATTACATCTCATTGTATCCTTAGAATAGTGTTTCCCAAACTTTCTTACAGGAAAAGTATCCGGAATGATATTAAATGATATTCTACAAAAAAAAAGAGGGAGGGAGAGGTTGTGAGGTTCAAAATACACATGCAGCATTGTGAAGACTGCAGAGAAATCTTTCTGCAAAGATATATGTTTAATTTTTGTTTAACCCAGAATTCCCCAAATGCAGGGTGTCTATAGACAGTCTCCTCCATGCTGCTCCCTCCAACAAACATACCTATGAGCCTTTCTTGAGGCATAAATATTCCATCGAACATGTGAAACGTCAGTGTTGATGAGAAAGAACTTATTACAATATATGATGAATGGAATGTATTCACATAAATAATCCAAAATACTATCCTCAAAATAACACAGCTATCCTTCACTTCTATAGTCACGTTCATTATCTGAGTAATCCACAGTGTCTAAGTTTAGACTTAGATTTCAAGTCAGAAATAGTCTGAGTCGATGTGCGGTTAGTAGCAAAATAGGACCCATGTGCATTTATTCAAAAAGATCAGGACTTGTCTCCAAAAATCCAGACTTTCAAATTAGTTTCTTCTTTGCCATTAAAAAAAAAAAATTGTCTCCTTTAAAAATTTTTATTTTAATATTTCAGGAAAATGTTTCCTCTGAAATATTTGGTATAAAGAAACCCTTCTTAGAGAGCTATCTGAAAGATTGATATCTGGTATCTAAGACCCCAAATTAGGATGCTTACATCAACTAAAAGGTCAAGTAATTCACCTATGATCCAGTCAGTACTGCCAAAACATCAAAGCCCTCGTGACTGGTAGTGCCTTGGCCACAGAATCCCTAGAAGCCAAGGGACTAAAGCTACACACCCCTAGTAGGAAGATCACTCCCAGCAGTTGGTTAAGACAAGCCCTAACCAGACAAGGTTCCATAAAGTAAACAGTTCTGCCCTGGGGCTGGGCCAAGTCTGACATGCCCCAATAAAAAGATCCTTGAGCAAGGGAGGTTTCAGGAGGTAATAATTGCCTTTAACTTCTCTTTAACGTAACTTTGAAGGAATTTTTTTTTTTTTTTTTAAAACCAAACCACCCAACCCTTTAAGACTTCAGCAGAAATGTGGTCCAGGGACACGAATGTATGCAAGTGGGTATAAGAGGAACCTCAATCTCTCCTCCCATGACCGTGGCACTGCATCTTCAATTCCTGCTGCTCTCACCAGGTCCACCACCCAGAAAGGAAGCCTGCTTTGCTAAGTCTGGTCCAAGTGAGGACACAAATACTTTTCCTTAGTTCATTCCCTTAGGACAAACGAGACATGCTGTCACTTGGGTATTTAGAATCCAAAAAGAAATCTCCAAATAAAAATAAATGGAATAATTTTGGAATAATCTTTCAGTGCTCAAGGTTCAAAAGAATGCATTCTAATTTGACAACTACACTTTGGCCCTAATAGTTGATGAATCTGTTTGGGCATCTTCCCGGCTTCTTCCATCTTAACCCATAGCCCACAATCTGGGGCAAGGACAGAATGACTACTTTCTTTCTCTCCTACCCTCTTCACTCTCTAAACTTCCAAGTTCTAATTTTTCTCTGATATGAGAGATTCATTGCCTATAGCTTTTCCTATTTCCCATATTCAGTTGGTGAGCAAGTCCATAAGGGCATTGCTGAGTCCAGAATTTATAAGAGCTTAAGAGTACCTGAACCATTCTTTTTGCTTTGCTTAAGGAAAAGATGAGCATTACAAAGTAGCCTGCATTCATAAAAAAAAATAATAATAATACACACAATTACTAATGCAAAAGCTAAGGAGGACTTACAAGAAACCAGAAAGGGTTTCATTACCTGCTGTCTTAAGCTATGAGAGGCTCAGTCCCCACTATCCAAGGCCCCATATGGATTTATCCCAGTGAGAGGTTCTGCCAGTACAGGTGGCTGAGCAAGCTGGAGACAATAGGACTGTCCTGGAAGGATGGAGAACCTCCCGGGAGAACAAGAGGCAGTGACCGCAGCCAGACAGACTTACCCACACACTTTGGAAAGCCCCTGCAGCCAGGTTTCGCTCGGCCTGTGGAGTTATTGTCCTGTAGGAACACTTTCAGGGTGGATATCTGAATCACGTGGGGTGGGTGCAGTGAGGGGGCGTGGAAGGGCCACCTGGAAAAAAGTACTTTTGTAGGAATTTTTAAAATAGTTTTAGTAATTATTTTTCTAGATGAGGAACATGGGTATAGAGAATTTTTGAAAACTAATTGATAATTTCCTCCCAATATTTCCCTACATTGCACTCAGAGCAGCCAGGCTATGCTCATGACCCCACGGGAAACAGGTGAAAGCAAAAAGAAAACAAACAAACAAACAAAACCAGAAGTATTTCAGCCAACTGCTGAGCACAGAGTGCTTTACTGAGTGTGGGAGTAGGACCTGGACAGCCTCCCGGAGACCACCACCCCAGCATGGCTTGGACTTAGCAGAGAGCACCAGTGGACATGAAAGGCCACGAGCAAAGGAACAAGAGAATCTCAGCATTGACCAGTAGAAAGCAGGCACTGAGGACCAGAGGGGAGATGGATTGTTAGTAGACCCAAGTAGGGAAAGGTGACATGAGGACAGTGGGACAAATGCCGCCCCACTCTTCATCCACACTGCAGTGCTCACTACACACACACCAGCAAAGTTAGCTATCGGGGAACAGGAGAGATGAAAGTAGACTGATCAAAATTAAGTTTTCCCTTATTAGGTATCTACCCAGAAGAAAAAAATCATTTTACCAAAAAGACATTTGCACTAGAATGTTCATCACCAAGATGTGGAATCAATCCAAGTGCCCATCAACTCTTGAATGGATTAATAAACGGTGGCACATGTATACCAGGGAGTATTATTCAGCCATAAAAAGGTAAAGACTTTTTATCTTGTTTATTAACCTGGAAAGAGTTAAAGAACATTCTTCTTAGCAAAGTATCACAAGAATGGAAAAACAAGTGTCCAGTGTACACAATACTAATATGAAACCAATAGATAAACAACTACACTCTCACACGAGAGAAAAACACAATTAAATCCAAGTGGGGGGAGGGGAAGCGGGAATGGGAAGGGGGAGGAGGGGGGGTAATTGGTAAGCTCTCACCTGGGTGAAACACACCCCCTGGGTGAAGGGCTCCACTACAATTTGAGCTTTACAAATACAGACAATGTAACCTAATCATTTGTACCCTCATATAAATCTGAAATTAAAAAAAATTAAGTTTCTGCTATGCAAATGGAATAAAATAAGGATTGAATTTAAGTATGGGGGAAAATAAGGACATCCTGGTTTAGGATGAGACTACTCCAGCAATAATTATATTCAAACTGTAGACTAAAATTGTAACATCTACCCCCTTTTGCAGAAAGGTAAGATGTACATCTCAGAATAAGAGAATGGCACCCCCTTTCCATCACATTAATGCTGCCACATGACAACAGGAGGCTGCACCAGTGTCCTAGGGAGCTACAGCAAAGCACCACACACTGAGGCTTGGAACAACAGAAATGCATTCTCCCACACGCCCAGAGGCCCAAACTCAAGACTGGGATGCTAGCAGGGCCACACTCTCTCTTGGCTCCTCTTAGCTCCTGGGGGTTGCTGGCAATCCTCGGTGCCCCCTGGCTTATAAATGTAGCTCTCCAATCTTTGCCTTAATCTTCATGTGGTCCTCTCTCTGTGTTTGTCTCCATGTACCTCTTTCCTTCATCTTAAAAGGACAACAGCCCTGGCTCAGCGCCTACAGCAGAGTGGTTACAGCGCCGGCCATATGCACCGAGGGTGGTGGGTTCAAACCCGGCCAGGGCCAGCTAAGCAACAATGACAACTACAACAAAAAAATTGGCAGGTGTTGTGGTGGGTGCCTGTAGTCTCAGCTACTTGGGAGGCTGAGGCAAGAGAATCGCTTAAGACCAAAAGTCTGAGCTATGATGCCATGGAACTCTACCAGGGGCAACAAAGTAAGACTTTGTCTCAAAAAAATATAATCTCATCTTCAATACTTACATCTGCAACAACCCTATCTCTAAATCCACAGTTGGAGGTTCTAGAAAGGACGTGAAATTTGAAGGGACACTATTCAACCCAGCAGAAAGGCCATTGCTGCTCTTCCTTCACCTTTATGCCCCAATTGTGTGACTATAATCCCCTTAATTCTCTACAAAAAGACAAAGTGGAAATTTTGACAATTTTTTTTTTTACTAAAGATGCATAGAGAAAATTAAAACAGCATAATAATAATAATAACAACAACAATAAATCACAGTCCTGCTAGACGTGCTACTTTCCGAATAGGCAACTCTAGGCTTTTCTAGGTATCTCCCTAAGCTTAAAGCTGCTTTCATGGTCAAGAACTAAATTATCCTCACCTATGAGAATGTTTTTGACTCTGTGCCTTTGGAAAGTAGGCGCTCGGGACCCCCCCCCCCAGAGAAGTGTTTCTTGCAGGGGTCCTCAAACTGCAGCCTGTGGGCCACATAAGGCAGTGTGACTGTATTTGTTCCTAGTTTGTTTTTTTACTTCAAAATAAGATATGTGCAGTGTGCATAGAAATTTGTTCATAGTTTTTTTTTTTAACTATAGTCCGGCCCTCCAACGGTCTGAGGGACAGTGAACTGGCCCCCTGTTTAAAAAGTTTGAGGACCCCTGTTAGAGCTTACCTCCCTGTCTTCATTTCCTGCCCTTGTACCAATTTCTTTATAATATAATTGACAATAGGAATGGTCAATCCCTTCAAGAGAAGAGCACCTTTTACCTTCAAAGGAGAGTGATCTTGCCTGATAAATAATCCATAACAAAATTAGAACAGAGCTTAAAAGTTAAATGCCATACATTTGGAGGTTTTCTGTTTTAAATGATAGCAAAAGTAAGAACAGGATCTCACTGAGCACGTGCAGCAGGTGATGTAATCTCCTAGAGTCCAGAGGTCATGTCCGTCTTTCTCACGGGGTGGCTCCCAGGATGAGTTCTGCACGTAGTTACATTCAACCACGATTCATTGAGTGGACAGACCAAAATTGAATTGTTCAAACCTTTTGAATGCTTCTAATGATCTCTTCCCCAGCATGAGGTAAAGACCACTCCTGCTCTCCTTTTCAAATACTAATTTTCTACAGATAGCTCTGCACACCTACCTTCTCTCTCTTCCCCTAAAATTATATATTAACCAGAAGAAACAAGCATCAGCTTAAGGCACAGCTACCTAACCGCACGCAGAGGAAAGACGTGTTAACCTGCCCTCTCCTGAAGAGAGACAGTATAGGTGAAAGCATAAAACAGCCATGTAAATTATAAAAGAGAACTCTTAGGGAGCTAAAGGACCCATCTATTTTACCCGGACCAGGGAATAATCTGCCCCCAGCTCCTTTAAAGTCTACTCAAAGGGCACTTTTCCTAGTTTCTCAACTTCCCATTCTGTTCCCAGGTCTTCCCCTCCTCCTGTCATACCAGGTAGCTTGTCATTTGAGAGGGTGGCACTCTCTCCCACCCACCATCTCTCAGGATGACAGGGCTTAGTGGGTCATGGTTCCAACTGTCTGCTTTTGATTTCTTGGTTCTCTCCTTTGAAATTCTCCTTGGGCTGACCTTTGCATCCATTTCTGGCTGCTCTGTCTTGCTTAATCAGTGTCCATCTCCCTCTCTGCCTTTGGACTCTATTCTGGCTCAGCTTTCCCTCAGAGTTTCCCCTAGCCCTGTGCCCATCCAGGCCTTCTTGGATTTCCAGGGACCCTGGCTTTAGTCTCTGAGTTCTAGTAACACACCTTCTCTGGCCATCCTCACCTGGGGCCCTGGCTGTCTACTCTGCGCTTCTCTCTGGACTGTCCCCTCCCTTGGTCGTAGCCCTTTCCTGTCATACAAAGACCTTCATAATCTGCTCCTCACTCTTCTCTCCCAGCTCTCCTGTTGCTCTACAGTAAGATGATACCAGATGGGTCACCAAACTACAGAACTCCATTGGATAAACATTTTTATAGCCCCAAACTACCCAAATCTACACCACGGGAAGTTACTGTCAATCACTTCATTCTATTTTTATATTAATTCATAATAGATTATGTACCTTTTGGCTCAACTGAAAAAATTAATCTTTGCCCCCACACAAGCGAAATTTGAACTTAAATTCCAAGATTCACTTTCTCCTTGAGAAACAGCAGTTTGGTGTGATGGCTGAGAATAGAGACTCTGTGGCGAATGGCCTCATTTGAGTTTTAACTGTGTCACTTACTGTATGTACAACCTCTAGAGCAAGTTACCTAACCTATACCATACAATGGAGATGATACTATTTCTGAACTCAGTGCCCCATTATAAGGTTTAAATGCTTCATGTGTGTGAAGTACTCAGAACAGAACTTAGGGCTCAATAATCCTTCAGTGAACCCTGGCTACTGTTATTATTGTTCTCATACAGAGGCATAGTCTACAGTAGGCATCAGTTCAGAGATCACCCATGAGCTCTAATAACACTCTCAAAATCTTATGGCAAAGCATTGAAGATAGCTGATGACATCTCTATAACAAGTATAAAGGAGTTATTTTATTTTATTTTTTTTGCAGAGACAGAGTCTCACTTTATGGCCCTGCATAGAGTGCTGTGGCCTCACACAGCTCACAGCAACTTCCAACTCCTGGGCTTAAGCGATTTTCTTGCCTCAGCCTCCCGAGAAGCTGGGACTACTGGCGCCTGCCACAACGCCCAGCTATTCTTTGGTTGCAGTTTGGCCGGGGCTGGGTTTGAACCCGCCACCCTCAGTATATGGGGCCGGCGCCCTACCGACTGAGCCACAGGCGCCGCCCAGGAGTCATTTTTTTTATTGGGATACATAAAGGGTATAACCCTGCTGCTACATCTTGCACTAGCTGGAGCAGCATCCCGAATCAGCCTGTCACCATGGAGGCTCTTTTCTTAGTACATCCTCTACAATCTGCCCAGGACAGACTCCTATGGGGTAGATAGATTTTTATGTGTGGGTCAATAGTGCCTAGAAACTACCCTTTCCTTTGTTTGGGGGACTTCCTTCCATTTCTACCCTCTCCGGGCAACAACATTTTTCCTGGCAAAGAGTCCATGGATGCTCACATCTGCCAGCCTGGAGCATCCCCTAGTAAATGAACCAAGTTTCTTACCAACTTATCACATCTCACAGAAAACATTTCATGTACTAAGCAAGCTAAAGGGACAAAGATTCTGGCCCTGTCCTCTTTGGATAGAGTAGTAAAAACATACTTCTTACAGAGCCAAAGCACCAATTTCAATTTCCTTTTCAAAGATATTTTCTAGGGCAATTAGTATTTTTCCCCAGTGATATAGTCTGGGAAATCCTCATTATGTGTCGATTCCATATTTGTGAATTTGCCTACACACTAAAAAGTGTTTGTAACCGCCAAACCAACTCTTGCATTGCTTTTGTGGTCATTACTGGGAATGTGCACAGTAGCAAAAAAATTGGCTGCCTCATGTTCAAGTTCCCAGCTGAAGTCAAACAAGGTGATGATCTCTGTCTTATTTAGTTCTTATACTGTAAATGAACGTCCTTTTCACGATCTATTCAATACCATGCTGTTCACACTTCTGTGCTTTTGGTTCGTAATTTTGTTGTTTAAAATGGCCCCCAAGTGTAGAGCTGAAATGCGTCTAGTGTATCTGAGCACAAGAGCGCTGTGATGTCCCTTAGAGAGAAAATACAGGGTGTTTCAAAAAGTCACCCTTAAAGTCGTCATACTCAGGGAAAAAGGGAAATTGTAGCAAAATGTATACCTTTGTACAAAATATTCATTACAAAATTTTACCAAATAATCTCTACATGTTGGTCACTTCTTTGTAAAAGGAAGAAATCAATGAAGATCATCTTGGAAATTACCAGTCATGTTTTCTGCTTGCTTAATTATCTTGTTGGAATCTGCAGTGTAATACCTCAGTGAAAGTTCTATATCATACCTCTTCATATTGGCTTGCTAGGGCTGCTAATACTACCAAAGACCAAGTGACTTAACAGAAGAAATCTATGTATCACAGTTCTGGAGGCTAGAAGTTCAAGGTCAAGGTGTCAGGCCTCTGTTTTTGGCTTATAGATGGCCGTCTTCTCCCTGTTTCCTCACTGTCTTTCTTCTGTGTCTACCTGTGTCCTAATTTCTTTCTTTAAGAACACTAGTCATACTGAACTGGGGCCCACCCTGAGGCCCTCATTTTAACTTCCTTACCTCTATATAGGTCCTCCCTCCAAATACAGTTTCACATTCTGAGGTACTGGGGTTTAGAACTTTTTAACATATGAATTTGGGGGAACATAATTCAGCCCACAGCACTACTGAAATTAATGAATGCAAGACCAGGATTAGCATTTGAGACAGGGCACCTAGGAACAAGCCTGATAGCTGAAAGCTTCAGTGATTCTGGCCCAGAGCATGACACACCTGTCCTGAAACTGTTTTAGGAAATTGAACAAATAGAATCCAACCAAAGGAATGTTGAAATTCTGTTATCCTCTACATGAATTCCATCCTATTGACAGCTATGTCTTCCTTCCTGAACACATTTAACTGTTATATAAGTACAACAGTATACTCACTACTGCTTAATCAGCACTTTTAACATCATTTATAGACTCAGGATTTGATTTTTGTTAAATCCAATCTAACATTTTATAGGATAGCAAAACTAATTTTTATTTTGTTTTACCTTTGTGGTAAATATATATATCTCAGGGATCATTTTCATAAAGCGTCACTTAGTTCTCATAATAATAGTTACATTGGCCTCACAAAAGACATTTTCTCTATTCTCTTACGGTTACCATTTAAAGAAAAGTTGGTTACCAGGATTAAGTAGCTATTTGTTAATAAAATTTTAATCCTGATGCTTACCATAAAATCAATTAACACCAATGAATATTTTTATTGAGAATGACACCAAACAACAATAAAATAAAAATGATTCATAATTGCTCCAAGTGTGGGGTATTATGAATTTTCTCTCTTACAATGTCCCATGAGACCTGCCTTCCTGTCTGGTAAGTGAGAGTCATGGTCACATGAGGTGCAGTCATTTTTTTATTATTATTAAATCACAGCTGTGTACATTAATGCAATCATGGGGCACCATGCACTGGTTTTATGGTGCAGTCATTGCTTCAGTTCCCTGGTACGGCTTTAAAAGTCTCTATAATAGGATCCGCTGCTCTTCCTGGTGTCCGGGCCCCATCACATACACCTGCAGCCTCAGGGAACACTGCAGGTGTCTTCCCTTCACTGAAAAGCAGTTTGTGCTCTCAAATGACAGCAAGTGTGAATCAAGGGTGAAAATTAGGGATAGGGTATGAAATAACTGCAAAGAAATCTAAAGTGATGTAGAAGTTAATATTTTTGTTTAAAGACTTCTAAAACCCTAATATTTTTTTAAAGCATCAAATAATAGTACATGTACTAAAGAAGCCTTGGAAATAGGCATCCATACTCCAGATAAAAAGAAACATTTTCCCATCATAACTCGTATGATTAAAGAATCTGTACACAGAAGGAATTAAGCGCATAGACTCAAAAGTCAGAGTTCCTGAGGTCAAATCCCATGTCCACTTCTTAGGAGAAGTAAACATTACCGGCCTATTTCTCAGTTTCCTCAACTGTAAGAGTGACTAAGTCTGGCAGTTACCTGGAAGGGCTGCTGTGAGACTGACTCTGTCAAAGCAGCAGGAGCAGCCCCTGGCAGGAGATGGCACTCAGCGCTGAGGCTGCCGCCCCCCTCCTCTCCTCCCATCTCCTGTACTGACCTGGTTCCTGTCTCCCGGCTGCTGAGCCCATTCCCCTCTTTTTTCAACATTCAGCTTTTCCAGCAGCTTTGACAATTGGCTGCCCTCTGTGCCTCCACTCTGGCCCTGGTGAATTCAATGTCGCATTAATAAAGCTGCCTGCCATCATTCTTCAATGCCCAAAACAGCTCGCAGTTTTGAGTATTCACTCAGAAATGTTCCAGGTATGTTTCCTTCTGTGAGACACACTCAATTCCCTAAACACATCCTTCCCCCAGCTCTCCTGGGAGCACCCTACCCTAATCCTCCTTGCCTGCTCTCCTTGCTCTAGTGGGGGGGCTACCTGGCACTCTCTCCCAGCCCTTTCTCACTCTGCACACTTTCTCCGGGGTGCTAAAGAGCCTGTGTCCTCAATCACCAGCTATATGCTGCTTACTCTCAAACCGTACCTCCAGCTCTAACTTCTCCCTTGAGCTCCAAAGCCTTATAGGACAGATGGGCACTGAACATCTCAACTTGGAGTCATCTCAATCTGAATTCACCTTCATGCCTAAGCTGTGCCTCTTCTTGCATTTTTATCTGACAAAATAGCATCGCTCTCCCCACCCCCTACCTCCTCAGTATTAAATGCTGGGGTTGCAGAAGTAACCAGCCCAGACGTAGGTTCTGCCCTTACAAGAGATGGAACTTAGATTCTCCCTGGAGGGAGGATCTGTGTATAGGAGAGGAGATGAGAAAACAGCCCATACTTAATTTCTTGTTTAGTGAATTTTTTTCCCTGGGTTTTTCTCATAAGTTCTTGGTAAAATAGATCTATTGTTTGTCATATTTTGCTACACATATTTTTTTATTCAGTAACTTATGTTTTTTGCATTAAAGAAAATTGTGATTTTCTTGTAATTGAATTTAATGAGCCTTTCTTTTATGACTTTTTCTACCACTTCAAAGCTTACAAAATTTTCTTCTATCAGAAGAACTGATAAATATTCAATATTGATCCCTAGTTTTTCTATTTATATTTTATCTTATTCCACCTAGAATTTGTTTTGATGAAATATCAGTGAAGTTTCCAAAAGTCTTCTAAATATATGGGATGCAGTATTCCCATACAACATTCTCTTTCATTGCTATAATATTTGAAACCACCAATTTTCCTGCCTTGAAATTTAAACCACCACCTCCACCCCAGTGTATTAGTGCTATGTTTAAGTCTCTTCCAACTTTTACAGCTTCAACACCTTTCTTCTATTTTTTTTTCTTCTATTTTCTTATTCTTTTATTTCTTCCCTCCTTCTGATTGTTTTCGGCAGCTAAAATCTTGGATATCTATTTGTTCTTATCTGGATTTCTTCCCTTGACCCAATTCTGGCCCACAATATCAAAGATCACTTGGATGAGGAGACTTCCAGATTGGCATTTTCAGCAATGATGTCTCCAAGTTCCAAACCTACTTCTTCAATCCCCTACCCAAATTCAGCAAGAACAAAACTCCACCTACAGTCCCCTGCAGGCTTCAACTAGCTCCATGCCTTTCCCCATTTTTCTCTTGATAATAATTTTTTGGCCTATCAATACCTCGGTCATATGTACTCAAAACCTTAAAATCGTCTTCATTTCTCCTTTATGCCTCATTTTGGAGGAGTCAACAACCTCTATCCATACTTCTCTTAAAGATTATTATTCTTGTTTGTATCTGTCTCTACATCCAGACAAGAACTGTTCCTTGCGGTTTGGATAACACCCTTCGTGGTCTCCATGCACACACTCTCTGCAATGGCATTCTTCAGTGTTTATTGCACACTTCTACTAGAATAATCATCCTATCGTACAAATCTTATGCTATTTCAAAAAAAAAATGCTCAGAGTATAAATAATAAATTAAAAAACTTTCATCTTACTTTTCAAGATTCTGTATGATTTGATCTTATTTGCTGTCGTTTCTGATGAAAGACCTCTAAACTAAGGGAGAAGAAAGCATAAAAGAGAAAGAGAGAGAAGAAAATTTTAAAAAGAAAGAAGGAATGGAAGAAGAGAAGCAAGTGGGGAAAAAGAAAGGTTTTTTTGTTTGAAGTGACAGATTCCAAACTCAAAATAAATTAACCACCAAAATGAAATTGTTGACACATAGAACTAGGAATGCAAGAGCTGAATCCGGTTTCAGGGGAGTTGCATCCAGGGTCTTGCATGATATCATTGCAATACTATGTCTCTATTTCATAGCCCTGTTTTCCTCAGTATCTGCGACAAGAGTCAGGGTCTCGGCCAGTTTAGCAAGCCCATTTGGACAGCATCAGCAAACTGCTGCATTAACTGTCATTGGCTCACCTTGCATTTTGTGTCCAAAACTGAACCAATCACTATGACCAAGGACAAGTGGTATATTCGTTAAGCAGATCCTCATATCTGGAGCTAGGAAGTAGTGTGAGCTCCGCCTGAAACAAATGGACTGAGAACGGGAAATAGTGGACTCTTCAAAGACATTCTGATACAACAAAACACACACTTGTGTAAGAAGCACTAAATTTGAAGGAGTTAGTGAGCAGGATAATCTAATAATCTGTAATTGCCAATTTCATTAATCATCCATTGGTGAGATCTTGTCAAGTTAATTCAATTTTATTTTTGCTTTCGTTTCTTTCTCAAAAAAGAAAGGGGGAGCATAGAATTTATGCCACCAGCTGCTCCCGAAAAGCAAGATCCTCAAATGAGCCTTGACGAAGTACTGCCAGCATCACAAATGGCAAATGCCTGGAGTTAAATGCAGGCCCTGCGTTCTTCACAATGCTAATTTATACGTGTATGAGCTTTTGATTTTGAAGCACTTTCCTCTTTCATGCTAAATCTTAATCTGAATAGCAACACCACAAAATGTGAAGTTTTCATTTTACACATGATGCATTTGTTTCTCAGGCTGCAGTAAAAGATAATCTCCCCCAAACTCCTTCTCAATTACTACATAGGTTTGGTCCTTTCTTACCCTCATATTGTCATTCTTTCTCCTAAAGTTATTTGTGAAGAAAGCATATGGAGGTCGCTCAGTACTGCCTCAGCCATTTTTAATAGGCTGACACCTGCGTGGAGGATATTGTATTTTCTTGTTACTCTTCTCCCCCGCCAAAAAATAGATTGCAGTGGAGCTCACTGCACCCCATCCCAAGAGCAGCCACATGTTTCTCCAAAATTATCATTGTTTCTTCCAATTTTGTAGTCAACATTTTGGAAAACCAAAACCAATCAGCCAACTTTGAAACACACAACAATTTTTATAAATACAAGAAATAACATTATAGTATTCACATCATTACTATTCTAATTTTTTTTCCTATAGCATAATTTAGCTGAGTTTTAACTCTCCTAGGGTAGTAGCTATTTGTAAGATTCAGAAACACAGTTTACACTTTACATGTTCTCAACAAGAATAACTTTGACATTTTAAAAGGTATAAATTCAAAGAAATAATGTATAACCACAGAAGTCCCTATTTTTGTATACACTCCTCCACAATACCTCCGAGTTGTCTGCACACAGTGGCTACTTAAAAATACTTTCTTAAAATTGATTACAATGTCTTTGGAGATCCTAAATACCAAACTTGCTAGAGAAAAACCTTTTTAATTCAGATTTCATTAATTCAGATTCTGTGTTCTTTCAATTAAGAACTGAACTAAATTGTCTACCTTATTAATAAGAAATAAGACATAGTAAATTATGGGAAATATTCAGTTACATCATAGGAGGATATTTGCTAACTTTGAAAAAGAGGGGCTTTTTTAAACCATTTACTTATCAATTACATAATATAATTATAATAGATATTATTTATCAAGTGCTGATTAGGAATACAAGAAATTAAGCTAATGCATTCTCTTATTAAATTCTCCTAAGACACCTATGAGCTAATCTGTTCTTTACAGACACAAAAATTGCAGAGATCACCTAGGTGGTATCTAGGTGATATAACCTAGATATCTAACCTAGGAGGTTAGATCAGGCCTATGAGCCTCAAAACATCAGGCTCATAATCAATACACTATATTTATTCTAAGAGGCAAGCACGCTTCTGAATGGCGCATTAGTGTGGTAATTTTATTTTTATACAACCTTAAAGTAGAACATCTTAGCAAGCAACATTTTGATAGCATATTTTAGTTATCGTGGACATTGGAAAGTAATTAAACACAATCTTTCTTGATCTCTTACAAACACATCTTAGAAGCTGCTGCGCCTCCTACTCTCCTCTTCTCCATCCCCACCAGCTGGCGTATCACGTGCTGCAATTCATACCTTCAGCCCTCTCTCCATTACTCATAATTTCTAACAGAATTCTTGCTACCACATTAGCTTTCAAGACCCATATTATATTCTTTGACTACCAAAGATACGTGTGTTTATCCAAAATTTTATAAATAATGAAGATAAATTGCTGTTGATAGAGGTAGGAAATTAATCTTTCCCTATAAATACAGAAATATCTAATTTCCCACAAATGACTCATTTTAATAACTTCATCTTCCCTGCAATGCTATTTCCCTGGTGGAAAGATCGGGTCAATCTGTTCCACATGTTTGGACAACTTTGTATGTTGGATCAGAAATGTATGGCAGCAAACAGCTGTGGGGAAAATAGAACGCAGTGTGCTGGATAAACCCTGGCCAGTTCTCACTGAAATGAATCCCCATTACTTTAGAACAGCAACCATACAAACTGCATGCTTCGTGTCTTTATTGGAACGCAACCCCGCCCTTACAGGGTTCATCCAAGAGAGAGATGCTGATGGTCTTTCTTAGTATGTCAACAATCTGTAAGCAAGAGTCTCTCCTGGATAGTTCAATTCTATCTAAGACCATTTTTCTTAGATGCCCAGTAGAGATAAAAACAAGAGCCCTTCCCAGATAACTGTGCGTAACGGCCATGCAAAAGTGACTTGGTAGTCCAAGGTGTGCCTTCATGGAAAATATTACTAAACACCAAAACAAATCCAACACTTCTCTCTCCTGCCCTGTCACTCTGTCACCTTTCCCAAGCATGGAACAGCTCACTGTAAGTAGACGGCATGTTCCCAGCTGTGTCTGACTCATATCATGACTGTGAAACCAAATCAGCATCTTTCCAGTGTGGGAAAAATCTGAACTTAATCAATTCCCCATGTGAAAGGCATTTCCCATTTTGTTCATCCTCTCTGGAGGAGAGTCACCTAACTTGGAGACTTGATGACTTAAACTTATCCAGCTAAGGTACATAACAATAATTTAAAAAAAAAGGTTGATGAATCTCCTCCTTGGAAGTACAAAGTGAAAACATAAGAATAACAATGAAACCATGGATCCTGGAAGAGAAAACTAAAGTCAGGGTGAAGAAGCAAAAGACAAATAACAGAAAAAACAAACAAAATTCTGGAAACCTTTCCTCCTTTCAACCAGCAATTGTCCACAGCAACCAATTTCAATCACAAATAAGAGATCTGAAAAAAAAAAAAAAAAAAAAGAGATCTGCTGACCAACCAAGGCAGTTAAAGCATTTGTATTGTCCAGGACAAATGATCTTGGGTTAAATATGCTATAAAATGGGACAAATGAATAGAGGTTGTAGACAGAAAGACTGAAGGTGATTGTAGTGTATATGGACAATGGGTCAAAAATTATAGTCCATTACGAAGGCAAAAAATTAAAAATTGAAAATGCTACAGTTTTTTTAATCAAAATACTATAATGGATACTTATCCCACATGAACCCACCATCTGTATATTCTCCATGAACTTAAGAAATAAAACCTCAGAATATAATTGAAAGTGCCCTTTCCTGAGAACATCATCCTTGCTCTCTGACACAGGTTGGCACTGTCCTGAATTCACTGTTTACCTTTCCCATAAATGTCTGTATACTTCTACTACATACGTACATATCTCAAAACAATAGATGCAATTGTTTATATGTTCTAAAACTTTAAATAAATTGTGTCATACTCTATGTATCCTTCTTGCTTTTTTAGTCATTATGTTTTTCAAATGTATTCATAATGATAGAAAAGGCTCTTATTAATTCATTTATTCTGCTATATTATTGCATTTCATGTACAGATATATGTATGTATGTATATGCACGCACATGACAATTCATTTATCCATTCTTCTAGTGGTGGACATTTGGGTGGCTTCTAGTTTGTTTCTTTCTTTTATTAATTAATTTTTGTAATTGCTTACTTATTGTTAAAAGATAGGATCTCAATATGTCCCAGGCTGAACAATATAAAAAGCAAACTCCTGGTCTCAAGTGATCCTCTTCCCTCAGCCTTCCAAGTAGCTGGGACTATAAGTGTGTGCCACTGTACTCAGCTTGTTTCTAGTTTTTTATACTTGATCTTAGCCAAAAGGCTAAGAAGCAATGTTTATAGTTTTTTTCATTACAGATAATGCTAGTAAGCATATTCTTGTACATTCTTCTTGTGTATACACCTGTGTTTCTGTAGGGTCAGGGTCAACAAACTATATCCGATGGCTCAAATCTGGCCCCCGATCTGTTTTTATAAATAAAGTTTTATTGGAACACAGTCATGTTTATTTGCTTACATATTGCCAGTGGCTGTTACCATACTACAATGACAGAGTTGAATAGTTGTGACAGAGAATGTATGGCCCACAAAGTTGAAAATATTTATCTGATCTTTTGCAGAAAAAGTTTTCCAGTCCCTACTTTAGGATACAAAGTTAGCTAGGTTGAAGGCTCTATGAGTACTCAATGTTACCAAATGTTTCCAGATACTCTCCAAAGTAATGGACCAATTTATACTTCCCTCCAGAATATAAGCACATCCCCACTCTCACTGTTCCTCATGCTCACTAGCACTTGAAATCTCAAAAGCTTTTAAATTATGTCCATTTATTTTGTGATTTTGTTTTAAATATCTCAAAATTTTTATAAAGGTACCTATCCATATTATGAGATATATCATATGTTTTATGGTAACATAAGAAATGGTAGAGCAGGGGCATAACTCCATTCCAGGATAAGGCACAATGGTGACTATCTCCCCCATTTGGTTCTCTGTCCAAACCCCACATCCTGCTTTCCTTTGTGACATCCCAATCTCAGGCACACTATTGCTCAGGGTCTGTCTGTTTGGATCATGTGGCCCAAGTGCTTCTATAGCTTTTAATTTACTTCTTGCAATATACAACTCTCTACTACTTCCTTTCCCAGATAAATCATACAACTAAGTATATTTCCAGAAGCCTTGTTGACTGGTGAGAAGCTGGAAGGACTACCTTTTTCAATAGGGAAAGTTTGGTGTCCTCTGTGTTGACATTGAAGGAAAGGGCTGTTTAGTAACAGATATAATAAATAACGACTGGCCTAATTGCAGCCACAGGAGGTGTAGGTTAGCCCATCACATTTAGAGGACATGAGACAGGACTTGCCACCCTGGGGTGGAGGTGGAGAGCAGTGAATGATTCAGGGCTCAAAGGCTCAAAGCTCTGTTCAGCACAAACTTCTCAGCAAGGCAATGATCCAGCTGGTGCTGTGTACTGAGAGGTTACTCTGGAGCGAGCCATGGCTATAGGATACTTTGGGGCTGACTCAACAAGTTTTAAATATTCTCTGCATGGGTACAGAATAATCCAAGGCCAAAGTTGTGTTCCTGAAGATTGTTCTCCTGCATCACTGGCAACCTCCTCTTGTATTGCCTTTTTTTATATATATATAGATATCAGATTGGTTGTCTACCAAGAATTTCTGGCTTTTCAGCTTTATATGAACATGCTTTCATTCTCTAGGCATCCTGTGTTCAACAAATATTAATTAAGAGCCAACTCTGTGAGTTTAAGTAGTAAGAATACAAAAATTAAAAAGACATGGTCCCTGCCTTCAAAACCCTTAGACATGTAAATTATACTATGGAATTAAAAGAATGGGGATAGGAACCAAGTGTCTATGGTAGAATAGTGAACACTGAAATTTGCCTCGGGGAGTCAAGGAAAATTTCTCAGAAGATGGTATTTTAGGTGAATTTTCAGGAATAATGGTAAAAGGGGAGAAAGGTAGTCTCAGTTGAAGGACCAATATACAGTAGAACCTCCATAGTTGGCCACCCCTCCCTACATTGACCACCTCCTTAAGTTGACCTAATTTTCATAGACTGGACATGCACCACATGTACGTATCAGTATTAGGCCTAATTCCTTACGTTGACCGCCCCTGTATGTTAACCAGTTTGGTACAGTCTCCTGGGTGGTCGGCATACAGAGGTTCTACCATATATTAGATTTTAAAAAAGGCAACACAGTGCAGAAATACACAACACGTTTAGGGGAAATGTTCTGAACTAATCACTCCCAGGTATAATAAATTTCAGCCTTGAATCCTCAAAATATCAACACATGCACCTGAAAAAGTTTCAGCATGTTTGAAATGGATTGGGACCTGAGTGAGGTGTGTGCCTGCTAAGGAATCATAACTTTATTCCATGAGGGCCTGCACATCTCACTAACTTGAAGTTAATTCAAGACAATTGACATCTAGTTTTCAGCTAAGTACATGATTAATGCTATCATGACATATTTTGGCCAAGATGGAAAAATATAGGTTCTATGATGGTACATTTGATACATCCTGTGATCATCTTCAGATATTGGAAGAACTGTCAGGTAGAAGAAAGACATCACATTTTATGCCCATATCTAGAAGAAGAGCTGAAACCAATAAATCAAAGTTACAGGGAATCATATTACTGCTCTGGGTAAGAAAAACAGAAATTTGTAGGCAACGCCTAATAATTATGATAATGGAAAAAGGAAATGCTTCTCTGTGTACATGTTCTTGGTTTGGCAGAAGTTGTCAGTGTTATCTTTGGTTTTAGTAGTGACGTGTTTTAGTTTGACTTCTTTTCTGATATCCCCAAACTGTCAAAGAGTGGAGAACATTTTTTACAATTCTAAAGAGATGCATTTTAATACTATTGAAATGACTTACAAACGATAACTTTTCTATACTTCACAGTGTCCATTGTTAGATTGAAGAAAAAGATTTTCTCCTTAGCTCACAAAATAATATTGAGGCCAAAGGAAGAAAAACATATGGAGGGATAAGGAAGGATAGAGAACAGAGATACAAAACAAGAAGTAATAAATATGTAAAATGGAAAGTGACAAGTTTCCTTTATGCTACAGTAAGGATGGTGACTTAAACACGGAAACTATTATCATCAAGAGATTAAGAATTTAACTTCATTGAGAAGTCAATATTAACAGTTCATTAAAAGTCTTTTTGTTAAAAAAAAAATTCTCAAACAGCTATTTCAATGAAAATCACCCTGAAAATCATAAAAACATTCTTCTGTACTCACTCACTGCCAGCTGCCAAAGACAAATGTTAAGGAGAACAGGAAGGGAGATTTTTTTAATAAATGACAAAGAACAAATCAATTTTCTAATGAAAATGCATAGAGGAGGAGGAAGGCTAAATGAATTTTCTAGTGAGCCTGAGCTGTTTGTTTGCACTAGAAGGGAGAATGCATCTCCTCACTCACTGATCCTCTCCTCTGCACTCAGACCTACGCGCTGCCTGCCTGCCTGACCTGGAGGAGGAAGAGGGAGACAAAGTAAAGGGCTGTGGTCAGAGCCATGTTCTCAAGGCTTCATTCCTCCACTCTTCCAGCATTTAGGGAGTGCAGGCTCAGTATCGGGAACCGCCAGATGTATGCATGCATTCAAAAGGAAATACAATTCTCACATGCCACCTCATCCTACAAAAAAAAAAAAAAAAGAGAGAGAAAAAGAAAAATTTTACAAAAATTCATACAGTAGTATAAAATCGATAGTTGATGAGACATAAAAAAGAAAAATCACATACACGCAGACCATCCAGGACCCTGGATCTATAACAAGTATTACAAGTAAGAATGATAAATTTGGCCATAAACTACACAGCAGCCAATACAGAGAAAAGGCATTCGGTTATAAGATTTGTGATGAGAAACTCAACTTTCCCTTATGTACAGACCTGGAAGCAATTTCTTTCTGTGTCTGTATAAAAGGAATTCCGTGGAGATTTCCAAGTCAAAACAACATATCAAATATCCATTGAAATATTTACATCCAGTCAAATAACTAGAAATACTAACTAAAATACATTATATTTGCCTTTATATCCATGAAGGCTTGGAGGAAAAGAATAATGAAAAATATACAGGAGCCAGAAACGTCATGATTTTGAGGTGAATTTAGCAAGTGGTGGTACAGGGAACAGAGCAGGCAGTAGACCCAGCCCAAAGGTCTAGGATCTCACCACTAACATGAGGGGGAGAGTCAGCACTACAGATGTTACTCCTGTGGTGAAAAAACAAATTTGGGTTTCCTATATAAGAACAGGACCTAAAAAACAAATTGTCTACCTAACCCATAGTTGTAATTTCCTAAATTTGGGATCTGTACCATATGATTATGGAGGTCTAGTTACATTAAGTTCAAAAAAATCCAAAGCTAAAACACAGATGTAAGAACTTGCCCAGAGACAGTCTCTGCAGACGGGGTAGTTAGACCAGGATAAAGCTGCAAAGGAAACTCCCAGTGCCCAGCGTGTACACCACAGAGAGCTCAGAGAGAGGCCAGCTCCACAGGAAAAGGAGCTCACAAGACGAGAGTCACAACACACATGAGGATGTGCATCCCAGCCAATGCAGTAAGAAAAACAGAGGAGACAAGATGTGAAGAAATAAAACAATTCACAGATGATATAATTTGCTACATAGAAAAATTCAAGGAAAGCAAAATGTGATGTTTTACAACTAACAGGATAATTCAGCAAAGTTTCTGGGTTCAAGATTGATATTCAAACACATATATATATATATATATATATGGATATATTTATACTTAATAACCAATTAGAAGTTGTAGTAGTAAATAAAAGCCATCCAAAATTGTAACAAAAACTCAAAAACAGGGCGGCGCCTGTGGCTCAGTGAGTAGGGCGCCAGCCCCATATACCGAGGGTGGCAGGTTCAAACCCAGCCCCGGCCAAACTGCAACAAAAAAATAGCTGGGCATTGTGGCGGGTGCCTGTAGTCCAGCTGCTCGGGAGGCTGAGGCAAGAGAATCGCGTAAGCCCAAGAGCTGGAGGTTGCTATGAGCCATGTGACGCCACGGCACTCTACGGAGGGCAGTAAAGTGAGACTCTGTCTCTACAAAAAAAAAAAAAAACAAAACCTCAAAAACATAGAAATAATTTTAATTTAAACAGAATTAATTTATTTTAGAACTAACCTCAAACAGGCAAGAGATTTTTAAGTTAAAATATGCACAAAGCTATTAAAGGCATAAAGGAGAATTAGGTGATTAGAAAAACAAACCATGTTCATGAATTAGCTTTAATATTTTTTAAAATGTTATTTCTTTCCATAAATAATTTATGAATTTATTCAATGCCAATCAAAAGTCTCTTAGGACTGTGCAAAGAACTTGACAAATTGATTATAAAATTTGCATCATAAAGCTATATAAATATCAAGAAAAAATTTTAAAGGATAACATTAGAAAGAAGTTTGTGCTACCACATAGTAAGAGATCAAAAATAATTAAAACGATCATCTCACAAAAATATACAAAGTAACGGGACAGAATAGATGTCCTACGATATATTACAAATAACTGAGGAAGGACAGTGTACGAGGTATTTTTGGTACATTTGGCTTTTCAGAAAGAAAAAACTTATACCCTACATCATCTAAGAAAAAAAATGAAATGGATTAGGAAGCTAAATGGAGAAATTAAAACACCCCAAATCTATTTAAAAATAGCATGAGTAGGGCGGTGCCTGTGGCTCAAGGAGTAGGGCGCTGGTCCCATATGCCAGAGGTGGTGGGTTCAAACCTAGCCCCAGCCAAAAACCACAAAAAAAAAAAAAAAAAAAATAGCATGAGTAAGGGTGGGAAAGATTTTCTTAACTAAGTTGCCCCAAAAAGCATAAAAGAAAGATAAATATATTTGACTATACAACTTACATAACAGTTGAACTTCTCAGTATATTCTAACTTACTCTACAAATTCATTTATGTAAATTTTAAAGCAAACAAAAGTAGTATATGGTGATTAAAATCAGAAGAATGATTGCCTAGGAGGAAGGGGGTGGGTAGTGATTACAGAGAGGTGCAAGGGGGCCCTTTGGGTGGTGGTCAAGTTGTTTCTTCTGGTCTGGGTGATGATTACACTTTCTTAAAATTCATAAGACTGTACACATAAGTGCGCACTTTTCTAAATGTACATTAATTAAATTTAAAATTTAAGATAAACACAGAAAATCTAGGCATGCTTAAAATACAAACACAGCATTGGAGAACATTTAGATTAGATAAAAGGAAACATAGCATCCAGAATATATATTTTTGTAAAACCTCACCAAATCAAATTAAAGCAATATGCTATTTTTTTACCTATGGTATGGGTAAGAAATTTTAAGGCCTCAAACATCAAGAGTTAAAGAAGTAGGGAAATGGAAAAGTGTTCAGACACGAAGCCGAAGCCGTTGAAAAAATTAACGGATTTGAACATTTTGAGAAGCAATTTAGAGTCATTTCTATTAAAACTGAAAGACGATATTCCTACAAATCAGCTATTCCACTTAGCACATACACCATAAAGCATTAATTTTCAAATTATATATTGTGGCTCATAAAAAGTTCATAAATCGACCTCATGTATTATAACCAAGGGTTCTTTGTGAAATGAAAATAATAAAATGTTTGCAATAGAGAAATACCAAATGCTGGTCACAGACAGCTGCCAGTTAAAGACATACTTTTCACTGGACCACATGAAGAAAAAACAAGAGTCAAGTTTTCCATAAAACTAAATTTGTTAATTTAATTTTTTTTATTCTGAGATTGTCCAAACAACTTTTTTGAGACAAAAAAAGCTCATTCCATTATAAATTATGGTGATTTTTAATGGTGACTATGGTTTTTTTTTAACATTTGCACATAGCAAAATCAAAAGTTGGTGAATGTGTGCATATTTAATTTTATTTCTGAAATTACACTCTCTGCCATTCCAAAGTCCAAAACGCACTGCTTTATTCTATACCTCAATTTTTCCAAGTCTAGATTAAAATCATAGACTGATTCTTTAAAACTGTAACTATTGAACGAATCACTCACTCATTCCTTAACACATTCAGTGGATTCATGTTGAGGGGACTGAGGCATATAGATCAGTCACCTTGATTTAATTCCACAGTGAGGCCTTTCAAAAGCTTATCTCATTGTTCACAAAACCAGGGCAATAGAGGTAGATGGATTATTGCAAATGCATCATCTCTGTGAAAAACAATTCAGGCTATGGGTCAAAAACCTCATCTGTACTTGAACATGATAGCTTATGAGTGCCATACTAAGTGACCTAAGTAGGTAAGAATCTAGAAAATCAGAGGACAGTAAAGGTCTAGCTCCCACTTGAATTAGCTCACTGCAGTGGTCGTGACAAACAGGAATGGAACAAGCTTAGTATTCTAAAATGGAATTTACATTTAACTCTGACTCACTCTCATTGTATCTAAACTTAAGTTTACAGTCTAGAAATAGATGCTTATATATTGTCTAAAACAGGGGTGTCCAACCTCCGGCCCACGGGCCACATGCTGATTTTTTGAGGACTTGTTTGCTTATCTGTGGTATTGGATATCACAAAAGGTATGCAGGGACCTTTTATTTTATTTTTTTGCTAATCAGCTTTAGATAGTGTTTGGATGTTTAATGTGTGGCTCAAGGCAAATCTTATTCTTCTGACATGCTGCAGCAAAAGTTGGGCAGCCCTGGACTTTAAAGGTTTAAACACCTTGTAATATATAAAAAGTCAAGCAGTTAACTATTTATAAAGCTATAGTAGATGAAAAAACTGATTCTTCAATTATGAAAAGACTGAAAGTTATTTTAAAAAATCAATTTATAAGCCAAAATAACTTCAAACATTATCAAATAAACATGTACTGAGTCACAAAGGTTGACAATAAGCACTGCTATGGCAAAAGTCCTGCCAGGGTCAGATTTTAGGTTTCTACCTATTGACAAGTTGCTTTCCACTTTAAACATCTGTAAAACTACAGATCGTTCATTTCAACTGTTTCCATTTTGCAGTTAAAGAGGCTGAGGTCCAAAGAGGTAACATGACTTTCCAAGGCCACAGAGGTAGTTAGGCCAGACCTGAAGTCCCCTGGCTCTCCCTCCAGCGCTCCACCAGCTGCACCACTTTGCTTCTCAGAGATTACCTGTGAGTAGGACAGAAACTGAACTCACGTGAGAAGAGGACATCTTGCCCATGTGGCCAACAGTGCCCGCTGCCTCTAAATTGAAAAGGAAAACAAATGCTAATAATCAGCCACAAATGCTACATTCTGTTCATAAAGGAATCAGGTCCACTGATTTGGAGTACAGTCAGCAGAGCTTTCTTAATCTGACAGAGTGAAATAATATTTGATGTGAGACAATTCTCCCCTGGCTTGCTTTAAATGGTAAAAACATGCTCTGAAAATATTCTTGCTTTGCCTATGATAGTTTTCTGCTTATTCAATTTAACTTAAAATTTTATTGGTTTTTATATGGTATTTCAGGATTAAAAATTCCATCGTATTTCTAAAATGAAACATACTTGGCTTTTATTTATTCTACACTTTGATTTTCAAACAGCCCTGTACTCCTGCACATGAGTCCTTCCTGTTGAGAGTCCTACATTTCAGGAAGCATTGGATACTACTGTCCCTAATCTTTCCCGGTTGTATAAACTAGAGGCTCCAAATTTAAATGTCTGTAAGCACTAAACAACAGCATAAATATATGAGGTGACAATCTGGAGTGGTGAGGACTTGGTAACCAGGAGAGTTCATGCCATTTGTTTTGTTCTACAAATCAGGTAAAATTGTATATAACAGAAGTTTGGAGTGAGTACCAGTGAGAAATAAGCTAAAATCTTAAGGAAAAATGGAAGAACTTAGTTGTTTTAAAAGGGTGGGGGGGACGTCTTTCTTTAAATTAGGGCTCCAGTCAAATGTAGAGTGACAAATCCCAAAGCAAGGAGCAAGATTCATGCTCTGGCCCTCTCCATGAAGACCCAGCACAGCTGGCTGCGGAAGCTCAGTGCTCGCCATTCCTGAGCCCTGGCTCTTTCATCCTCACTTTGACCAATGATGAGCAGAGTTTGTTTTTAACGATCTACAGTGGTTTTTCTACACTCTATTTTGCCTGAGGAAACTCCTTCATTCATTATCTTTAGCTAAGAAGACACTATCCTAAAACTTATATCATTAAAGAAATCACACACACACACACACACAAAAGAAAGAAAAAAGAAATCACTAATGTAGGTGAATGAGCCCATGAGGAGTCAGTCACACATCTAGAAAAACTGGGGCTCAGAACGCTAATGACATTTTCCAATTCCAGACCTACTATCTGATCTACAAGAGAAGAAAAATCTGTATCACAGAAGAAATTGTCAAGTACCTTTTCCTTTCTTCTGAAATAAATGTTTCCCTAAACTATGCTTCTAAATACCCAATAAATCAGAGACCGTGATGGCATCTCAGAGAAAGTCTCTGAAGCATAACTTACAAGCCTCAGACCAAAATATAATTCTACCAAGAAAGCACAAACAAGAGACTTTTAAATGGGCCATCAAAACCAAGTTCAGAACAACAGGAAATAGAAAGAGTAATTTGAAAATTGAGGCAGTCAATTCGTGAGATTAAATTGCTTCCCTGAAACTCACAGATCATTTCCCAGCTTTCTAACAGCCATACTGTTTTCAGAGTTGTATTTACTACAGAAGTTTCTATAGCACCCGGCACAATTTCACAAATTTTACATAGTTTGTACGCAAGGCTCATAAGCTTGAAAAAAAAAGAGAGTAAAAGTCAGAATGAAGTGATACCTGATGGAAAAATAGAAGATTACAACAAGAAGGGACTCCGTTCAACTTCCCCATTTTACAGAAATAAAAACTGAGTCCTTCTTGCAGTCAAAGCAAGAATAATATGAGTGGCAATCTTGATTTTTATTAACTTCATATTCAGCTTTTTTCTATTATGCAACACTGCTTATATTGGTTAGAACTTTAAAAAAAATTCTATAGACGTTACACTGATGCATATAGAAGAGCAAATTAAGCAGATGTCAGTTTTTTAAATTAATAATAATAAAGCAAGTGCTTGTGAAATCACCACCCAGATAAAGAACTAAAACAACACTAGTCCTTGGGAAACTTTTGTATATCTCTCCTTTTTTACACAATTCCACTTTCCCTCCAGAAGAAATAACTCCTGTACTTTACTTGCTTTATTGTGTAGTTTTACTACTTCTGTATATGTTCCCAAAAAAATGTATTTTTTATTTACTTAATAGAATTGCTTCATCATATGTAAACTGTTGTATCTGATATCTTTCATGTAATATGTATTTTGAGATTTAACCAAGGTGATGTGAAGAAATGTAGTTTGTTTACTTCATTGATGTATAATATTCTACTACCTGAATATACCGTATTTTATTAATTCATTTGGCTGTTGATAGACAATTGGCTTTGTCCAGTGTGGTGCTATTATCAAAAATATTGTTCTGAATATTCTTGAACATGTCTTCTAGCTTACAAGAGTTTCTTTAGGGTATATACACATGTGGAGTATAATTTCTATATTGCAGTGTGTATATATAATCTAGTTAGAATGCTTTCAGAAAAAAAAAAAAACACCCCCAAGTAATTCTAATAACTTACACAAAGAGTATTTACTATTTTATATAATAAGAAGTTGAGACTTAAGGAAACTCCAGTATTATTTGTTTCAGTGGCTCAACAATATGATAAATGACCAAGGCAATTTCCATCTCTGCTTTGCCACCTCAGTGCCTCTCTTACTTTGTTCTACCACTAGGCCCCTCATGATCATAACATAGCTACAACAGCTCCAGACATCACATCAATTGTGACCACATCTAGACAAAGTAGAGACTCTCCTTTGATACATCTCTCTTTGGTGAAGCAAACCATTCTCTGAAGTCCCCTGCAAACTTTCTCCCACCTCATAGGCAAGAATTGTATCAGATGTTCTAACTAAATCAATAGCTGGAAAGGAAAATGAAATTTATCTAAGACAATGAAAATATTCAGTACACAGTCTCAGAGGCTGGAGAGAGGCCCCTTCCCTGCGTACCTGGACACCTCAGCAGGAGGCTGTATCTTTTATCTATTTCTCTTAAATTTTGCTGTCATCAAATATGATGATGTATGTTTTTATTATGGAAAATTAAATTTCAAACATATACATAAATAGAAAAAAGAGAAAATGAATAAGAACGATAAATTGCATCTTGAGAACCCATTGCCTAGCTCCATAATTAACTCATGATCCATTTTCTTTCATCTAAATCCCTCCCAACCCTCTTTAATCTACCCCAGATTATTTGGAAACATACCCAGCTATCATTTCATTTCATCTCTAAATATATATCTTTAAAAGACAAGGAGACTTTTAAAAACAAAACCAAATACAATCACTTTATTTAAAAATTGTTAACATTGAGTGGCGCCTGTGGCTCAGTCGGTAAGGCGCCGGCCCCACATACCGAGGGTGGCGGGTTCAAACCCGGCCCCGGCCAAACTGCAACCAAAAAATAGCCGGGCGTTGTGGCGGGCGCCTGTAGTCCCAGATACTTGGGAGGCTGAGGCAAGAGAATCGCTTAAGCCCAGGAGTTGGAGGTTGCTGTGAGCTGTGTGAGGCCACGGCACTCTACCGAGGGCCATAAAATGAGACTCTGTCTCTACAAAAAAAAAAAAAAAATTGTTAACATCAATAAATATACTGTCAGTATTCTTACTTCTCCAATATCTCATAAACGTGTGTATATGTGTGTTAAAGAGTTTGTTTGAGTGGGGATCTAACTACGGTCCAATCGTTGCAAGCGCACAATACATCTCCTAAGTAGGATCAGTTAGTCTTGAAAAAAATCAGGGTTCAGTGAATAAGGAGGACGTGCAGCTGAGAAATGGCAGCACAGAATGAAATCCCCAGGTTAACGGGCTTCGAGCATGATGATGTCAGTGGCCATACCCAGAAATGGGAAAATCAGATTATAATCTAGCAGGGATTTGTTCCTGAAAGGCTGAAGAATATTAAAGATTCAGATTTTGCAGGAGAAGTTTATTGCAGAGAAAAGAGGATCATTAAAAACCGAGTAGAGAAGAGCTTGAAATTAATGTTAATTTCATTTCCACAGGAATTTGTATTTAAGAAATTAGTCATTAGCAAAAGTTTAATAAAAATGGTGAAATGCCCGAAGTTTATAATTCCTCAGAGAATGATACTTATTGATTAAAATAAAATTAAAAAGTATAAAAGATAATGGCTCCAACTCACCACTTCTTTATAATCAATTTGCTTTTAATCTATGCTTAGTTTCTAAATTTAGGTCGTAAATTCTTTAAATTATTGGTATTGTGATTTTTTTATCATGGAGCATAGAAGATAAACTACTAACAGAAGGAGAAATGATATAGCACTAATAAGACTTTTTGCTATTATTTATTAATAGCTCTCCTGCTTCTAAAAATGATTTGCAGTAACAGTGTGAAATATATACATTTAAATAAGATGAGAAAGGCACTAAAACAGAGCAAAAAGGCACAGTTTAAGAAATGAGAGGAGGAAAGGAGAATTATTAATGCAGTAAACATGGGCTAAAATGGGGGGAATCTAACAGAAAGTAGAGGCAAGAAAATCCTTATACTTTGGTTACCTGAGCATTTATTATTTTTTAAATAATAAAACTTTTAAAAATTTGTCTTCCTCTCTTTTCATTTTTCCAAATTGTTTGTGTGTGTGCATGCGTGTGTATATGTGTGTGTGTGTGTGTGTGTATGTCCACTCTGTAAGGAAACCAAAGCCATAAGTCAGATGTGGCACTAAATGAACATAAACCATATTGAATATCAGCACAGTTTCTCCGGGGTGGAGCATGGCAGATAGCCTGTGCTCAAGCAAGGGCCTAGACCCAGTGGTTCTCAACAGAGAGTAATTTTGCCCCTCAGGATATTTGGCGATGTCTGAAGACATGTTCGTTTGTACTACTATCAGACAAAATGCCTATATGGGGTTACTCTTCTCATCTACTGAGTAGAAGCCAAAGCTTCTGCTAAATATCCTGCAATGCACAGGACAGCTCCCTGCAAGGAAGACGTATCCAGCCCACAGTGCCAACAGTGCTAGGCTGAGAAACCCTGAATCTGGTGGGTGGGGATGCAGAACAGCTCTGATGCACCAGTCCATTCTGTGCCATAATCATCTTAATACATAAAATAGCTCCTCTTTCTGTTGTCTGACAAATTCTATCTGTACGATTTTTTCCTTTGGCATTAACTTCACCACAACCAGAATGCAAAAACTCACTTCCAGTTTATTGCAAGCTTCCAACTGATCTCCTGGGTCACATTAGTTCATGTAGCACACAGCTGCCTGTTTTTTTTTTTTTTTTCTGGACATCATAATTCATACCCTCTTGCCTAAAGAATTGCAGCGGCTCCTAGTTTGTCTACCATGTCAAAGCTGAAGTCCTCAGCCTGACACCATGCTGATCCATCAATGGCTGATTTTTCACTTTTGTAAAATCACCTTCAACCACCCTCACTCCTTTGCTCCAGCCAAAACATCACAAGGTATTTTTCCCTCTCATTCCCCTCGCCTGGTTCCACCTGCCTCCTAGTTGTTCCTTGCTGCTTTGATGAAGAAAAAAATGTTCATGAAAAATCAAAATGCTTTTTAATTGTTTCTGTCATGAATAAGTAGAACAATACCAGAATCTACTACAAAATTAGTGACTTAAAAAGAACTTGACCAGGCTCCTGCTGATACACTATGTCAGAAAACTATTGTTAACATTAAACACTGAAACAAAAAACATTTCAGGCAAAAGAATTTCAATTAATCATATTTTTAATTTTATAAAAGGTCTAATAGATATATTCATTTATAAAAATATAGATACGGAAACCGAGTAAATCGGTAGATACATATTTTTAAAAATCTAGGGGTTTTAATCTTTAAAAAGATGCTTCAGGTTAAAAAATTATCTTTGCATATTGAACCCTACTGGTACAAAAAATAAGATTAAGATACATTATGAAAATTAGGTTTACATTTATTTTAATTTTTAATTTTTTTTGTTTTTATTAAATCATAACTGTGTACATTGATGCATTTATGGGCTTCAGTGTACTGATTTGCTATACAATGTGAAACGCTTACATTGAACTGATTAACACATCCATCACAATTATATTCTTTTCTTAATAGTCTGAAATATACCATTGCATCATGCACATTAGGTGAGGTTCCCCCATACACCTTCCCTCCTCTCACTTCCCCCCTCCCCTCCCCTCTTTCTCCTCTTCCTTTCTACTTTCTCAACTATCGTTATGTTTTCCCATTCATATGAATGTGTTGGTGATTATATGTTGATTTCATAGTAGTATTGAGTACATTTGGATACTTTATTTTTCCATTCTTGAGATACTTGACTAAGAAGAATATGTTCCAGCTCCATCCAGGTAAACATAAAAGACGTGAAGTCTCCATCTTTTTTATGGCTGCATAGCATTCCATAGTGTACATATACCACAATTTGTTAATACATTCATGGGTCAATGGGCACTTGGGCTGTTTCCATGTCTTGGCAATTATGATTTGAGCTGCAATAAACATTCTGGTGCAAATGTCTTTGTTGTAAAATGATTTTTGATCATCTGAGTATATACCTAGTAGAGGAAATGCAGGATCAAATGGTAGGTCTACTTTTAGTTCCTTGAGTGTTGTCCAAAATTCTTTCCCAAAAGGTTGTATTAGCTTGCATTCCCACCAGCAGTATAGAAGTGTTCCCTTCTCTCAGCATCCATGCCAATGTCTGTAGTTTTGAAATTTTATTATGTGGGCTAATCTTACTGGAGTTAGATGATACCTCAAAGTCGTTTTGATTTGCATTTCTCTGATGATTAAGGATGATGAGATTTTTTTCATGTGTTTATAGGTGATGTGCCTGTCTTCTTCAGAGAAGTTTCTGTTCAAGTCTCTTCCCCACATAGAAATGGAGTGATTTGTTCTTTTCTTATTGATTAGTTTGAGTTCTCTGTGGATTCTAATTATCAGACCTTTGTCAGAAGCATAACCTGCAAAAATCTTCTCCCATTCTGAAGGGTATCTGTTTGCTTTACTTACTGTGCTCTTGTCTGTGCAAAAGCTTTTTAGTTTGATCAGATCCCAGTGATGTATTTTTACTGTTGCCCAGGGTGTCCTCCTCATAAAATATTCTCCCAGGCCTATTTCTTCAAGTGTTTTCCTTGCACTCTTTTCTGGTATTTTTATAGTTGCATGTTTTAAGTGTAAATCGTTTATCCGGTGAGAATCAATTTTTGTTAATGGTGAAAGGTGGGAGTCCAGTTTCAGTCTTCTACAGGTCACCAGCCAGTTTACCCAGCACCATTTGTTAAATAGGGAGTCTTTCCCCCGACTGAATGCTTTTGATAGGCTTATCAAAGATCAAATGATGATAAGTATTTGTGGGTTCATCTCTTGGTTCTCCATTCTGTTCCATAAATCTACTGCTCTGTTTTTTGTGCCAGTACCATGCTGTTTTGATCACTATAGATTTATAGTATAGCGTGAAGTCTGGTAACATGACACCCCTGATTTGTTCTTATTTCTGAGTAATGTATTGGCTATTTGAGTTTTTTTCTGATTCCATATAAAACAAAGCACTATTTTTTAAAGCTCTTTAAAGTATGACAATGGTGCTTTAATAGGGATTGCATTAAATCTGCTTTGGGTAGTATGGACATTTTAACAATGTTGATTCTTCCCAACCATGAGCATGGTATGTTTTGCCATTTGTTAACATCTTCAGCTATTTTTCTCAGAGTTTCATAATTCTCTTTATGGAGATCTTTCATGTTCTTTGTTATGTAAATTCCCAGATATTTCATCTTCTTTGGCACTACTGTAAAAGGAATAGAGTCCTTGACTGTATTTTCAGCTTGACTATTATTGGTGTATATATAAAAGCTACTGATTTGTAAGTATTGATTTTGTATCCTGAGAGGCTGCTGTATTCCGTGATCACTTCTAAGAGTTTTATAGTTGAGTCCCTGGGATTTTCCAGGTATAGGATCATATCATCCACAAAGAGTGAGAGTTTGATCACCTCTGATCCTATTTAGATACCCTTGATTGCCTTCTCTTACCTGATTGTGATGGCTAAGACTTCCATTACTATGTTGAAAAGCAGTGAAGACAGTGGGCATCCTTGACTAGTTCCTGATCTGAGTGGAAATGTTTTTCATTTTACTCTATTCAATATGATATTGGCTGTAGGTTTGCTGTAGATGGCTTCTATGAGTTTAAGAAATGTCCCTTCTATGCCTATTTTCTTAAGTGTTCTAATCATGAAAGGATGCTGGATATTATTAAAAGCTTTTTTCTGCACCAATTGAGAGAATCATATGGTCTTTGTTTTTTATTTAGTTTATGTGATGTATTATATTTATAGATTTGCGTATGTTGAACCAACCCTGTAACCCTGGAATAAAACCAACTTGATCGTGGTATACAATTTTTTTGATGTGAATTCTGTTTGCTAAGATCTTATTGAATATTTTTGCATTGATGTTCATTAAAGATATTGGTCTATAACTTTCTTTCTTTGATCCTTTCCTGGTTTGGGGATCAGGGTGATATTTGCTTCACAGAATGTATTGGGAAGTATTCCTTCTTTTTCTATGCTTTGGAAAAGGTTGTATAATTTAGGTACAATTTCCTCTTTAAAGGTTTGATAGAATTCGGATGTGAAGCCATCTGGTCCCAGATTTTTCTTTTGGGGAGACTTCATATAGGTGAAGCTATTTCAGTGATTGATATAGGTCTATTCAAGATTTCTACTTCTTTCTGGTTGAGTCTAGGAAGGTGGTGTGATCCCAGATATTGGTCCATTTCTTTCATATTTTCATATTTCTTGGAACAAGTTTTCTGTAGTAATCACTGAGGATTTTTTGAATTTATAAGGTGTCTGTTGTTATTTCTCCTTTATCGTTTCTGATAGATGATTTTAGAGATTTTGCTTTTCGGTTTCTGGTTAGGTTAGCCAAAGGTTTATCAATGTTATTAATCTTTTCAAAAAACCAACTTTTTGTTTTGTTGATCTTCTGAATGATTCCTTGGTTTTCTTTCTTTCCTTCTTTTCTTTTCTTTTTTTTTTGTTTTGAGACAGAGCCTCAAGCTGTCACCCTGAGTAGAGTGCCGTGGCATCACAGCTCACAGCAGCCTCCAACTCCTGGGCTCAAGCAATTCTCCTGCCTCCACCTTCCAACTAGCTGAGATTACAGGCACCTGCCACAACACCTGGCTATATTTTGGTTGTAGCCATCATTGTTGTTTGGTGGGCCAGGCTGGATTCGAACCCGCCAGCTCAGGTGTATGTGGCTGGTGCCTAAGCCGCTTGAGCCACAGGCGCTGAGCTGATTCCTTTGTTTTAAGTATCATTTAATTCTGCCCTAATTTTAATTATTTCTTTTCTTCTGCTGGGTTTGGGGTTGGAATATTCTTCCTTTCCAGTTGCTTGAGATGACCCATTAAGTTATTGACTTCCTCTCTTTCTGTTTTCTTGATGAAGGTTCCCAATGCTATAAATTTCCCTCTTAAGACTGCTTTTGCAGTATCCCACAGGTTTTGATAATTTGTGTCTTCATTATCATTTTGTTCCAAAAATTTGGTGATTTTCTTCTTAATCTTGTCTTTGACCCAGGTATCATGCAGCCTAAGATTATTTAGTTTCCACAACTTTGTTTGAGTATGAAGATTCTTGTTGCTGTTGAGTTCAACTTTTATTCCATGGTGGTCTGAGAAGATACAAGGAATAATTTCTATTCTTTTAAATTTGCTGAGGTTAGACTTGTGTCCTAAGATGTGATCAATTTTGGAGGATGATCTGTGGGCTGATGAGAAGAATATATATTCAGTTTTATTAGGATGAAAGGTTCTGTAGAGGTCAGTTAAGTCCATTTGTTCTAGGGTCAGGTTTAAGTCTAATATTTCTTTATTTAGTTTCTTCTTGGAGGATCTATCTAAAACTGTCAACGGGATATTAAAATCTCCAACTATTATAGTGCAAGAAGATATCAAGTTGTTCATATCCATTAGGGTTTGCCTTATAAACTGAGGAGCATTCTGGTAGCGTGCATAAATATTAATTATCAAAATCTCTTCATGTTGGGTGAGTCCCTTGAAAAATATGTAGTGACTATCCTTATCTTTCTTTATCTTTGTTGATTTAAAGCCAATTGTATCTGCCAATAAAATTGTGATCTTTCCTTTTTTCTGATGTCCATTTGCTTGTATTATAGATGTCCATCCCTTCAACCTGGTCTATTTTTATCCTTTAAGGTAAGATGAGATCCTTGTATGCAGCAGATAACTGCTCTGAGTTTATGTATCTAGTCAGCCAACCTGTGCCCCTTTAAAGGACAATTTAAACCATTCACATTAGTTGAGAGAATTGATGAGCCTGGTTGTGTTTTGGGTGTCATGTTTTTCAAATGTCCAGTGGACATATTTAATCCTTTCATCACTGTAGAAGTTGGGATTTGTTCAAAAATTTCTGAGTGAGTTCACTTTGGTGGTATAGCATTGTGCTGGTCATTGTGGAAGATGGTCTGAGAATATCCTGGAAAGCTGGTTTACTTATGGCAAATTTCTTCAACATGTGTATGTCAGCAAAGTATTTGATTTCTCCATCACAAATGAAACTCAGTTTAGCTGGATACAGTATCCTGAGCTGAAAGTTGTTTGTTTTAGGAGATTGAATGACCATCCTCTTCTGGCTTGAAAGGTTTTGGCTGAGAGATCTGCAGTCATTCTGATATTTCTACCTTTGTAGGTAATGCTTTTCTTATGTCTGGTTACTTGCAGAATTTTCTTCTTCATCTTAACTTTGGCAAAGTTAATCACAATGTGTCTAGGAGATGCTTTATTTGGATTGAGTCTTGCCAGGGTTCTGAAACTGTCTACTATCTCAATTTCTGTGTCTCTTGCAATGCTTGGGATATTCTCCTCCATAATCTCTTGGAGTAGAGCATCTGTACCTTTAGGAAAATCCTCTTCTCCTTTAGGAATTTCTATAAGACAAATGTTTTATCTTTTGGAGTGATCCCACAGTTTTTGCTCTCCATTTGTCTGCCTCTTTGAGCATTTAGGAACATTTAAAAGCTTTGTCTTCAGTTTCAGAGATCCTTTCTTTTGCCTGGTCAACACTGTTACTGAGGAATTCTACTGTATTCTGGAGCTCCTTGAATAACTTTTTCATTTCCTTGAGCTCTGCTATCCCTTTTCTCATTATGTCCTTATCTTCAGTGACTTTGTCTTTGAAATCATTAATTTCTTGAGACAACTTTAGAACTACTCTTTGGATTTCAATTTCTAACTTTTATTCCATTCTATTTATGTTATTTGCCATCTATATTCTCAATTCTATTTCTGAAATTTCAGCCTTGTCTATATGGCATCTTCAGTTGTATCTCCTTTGTCATTCCTTGAGGTGGTTGATCTACTCTGGTTATTCGTGTTGCCAGAGTTCTTCCGTTGGTTTTGTTCCATGTTTATTTTCCACCATTTTGCTATTAGAACTGGTAGGGTGAGATTGAATTGGGGTTCCCCGGTAGTAGAGTTAATTAGCCCCTTATCAAAGTGCTAGGCTTTGTAATTGTGGCTTATTCCTTATAATCTTACAAAGGCTCCTTTCAGAATTTTGGCCAGAGACTCTGAGGACCTACTTGGTGAGATAGTGCAAGCTGGTTCTGTTTTGAAATCAGCCAACCTCTACCCTATCCTAAGAAGCCGTGGTATTAGGTTTAAATCTTGGCTATGGAGAGATACAGACATCTACAGTGCCTCGCCCCCACCATTCAGTTCTTTTCCCCTACAGAACTTCAAAGGTCAACCTCAAAGTGTCCCCGGGTGGACAGCTCCAGACACAAGTTCCGAACAAATTGTCTTGGGCAGTACAAACCCTGCTCAATAGAGAGGGATCAAAGGGTCTCAGTTGGAGCCAGGGGTCCATGCCCCCACCCGCCAGACTCAGTCCACACAGTGGTCACTTTTGTGCTTGGAGGCCCAATTGGAGCTGGGGACCACGCCCCTGCCCACCAGTTTGAGCCTACACCCAGCAAGCCTCTGCTCGCACATTCAGTTGGAACCAGGGACCAGGCCCACCCACCAGTGTCAGTCTATATCCAGCAAGCCTCTGCTCCCAGGCCCAGTTGGAGCCAGAGACCAGCCCCACCAGCCAAATTCAGTCCACACCAGGCAACCACTCTCCCATTTGCGGGCACTGTCAGAGCCAGGGGTCTGCACTCCCTCCCGCCAGACACAGCCTTAACTGAGGGTCAACACCACCACTGGCCAGGCAAAGTCATAACCAGGAGACTGCTCCTCCCCCTGCTAAGGGTCTCTTTCTTTCCCACTAGTCACAGATTCCATCCTGATATTTGGCAGTCCACACTATGCCCAGATCTCTCGGGAAAAGACTAAATACTCTGTGCTCTGCAGGGATAACTTCAGACCACCATGCGAGGGGGAGAAGGTGGACTGGGAGTTCAAAACTGTGGGGGGAAATATTTGTTCAATTTTATGCCAGGCAGGATGGTGTCTAGGTTCACAAGTGGGACCTCCCTAGAGAAAGAGACCTGGTGTTAAGTGACTCTCTCCAGTGAGATAAAATGAAAGGTCTTTTGTTCCCTGCTTGCTCACAGGAAGCCCACAGCGCCCTCCCCCAGCTCACCCCGGGGTAGAGGGGATCTCCTGCCCTCTGGATGATAGACTTTATACCTGTAATTTGTTTTCCTGAATGCTCTTCCTTGGAGTCACAGCTTACCAGACTTCTTTCTTGGCTCAGCTCCCCACCTTTGGCTTCTTAGGAGTCTGATTCTGTCTAGTTTTTCTTCCTCTGGTCAGGAGCCTCTGCAGAGGATTGCTACAAGTCAGCCATCTTCCTAGAATTCCCCTTGAAATTCAGTTCTTAAATTATCTACTTATCAGTCGCAGCTTTAGCCTCCTCAATCTAGTCTGGCCTCTCCACATGTAAGACTGATTGAAATAACCAATTGCATAACTCTGGGATTTGCATTTGTTCTAGTAAAATTGCTCCCTTAGCAGATAATGCTAAGTTAATAAATAACATCCCTAGTACAGAAATTGGAAATATTTGGTCCAAATTTTAAAGAGATGACTATTGCTTTAAATATTTAGGAAGTTGTTATACAGAAAGAAGAAGAGATAAACTTTCAAAGTTTCTCTCAAGAAGAGAATCAGGACAAGTAGGAGGCTGTTCCAAGGAGTGAGATTTTGGCTCAGTGTAAAAAAGTCATGTAGCCACCTAATTTTGAAAGTGTTACAGCAGTGTCTTAACAACATCACTTTCACTTAGGAAAATGTGCTCTTGTCAAAACCTGACTCACTTCAGAATTCCTTCCTTAATGCCTAGGCACACCTTAGCACCACTGCTCCATGGCCTCAGTTTCTCAGAACCAAAACCTTAGGATCCCAGACCTTCCCAGCGTCTGGCCAGCCACAGCCTTATACACTGCTCTTAGATGCAATTTGTTGCTTCTCTGCCCGACTGAAGAAGTCCCCCTATTTTCTACAAAATGACAATAACAGAATAATTTCCAAGGTCCTACACAATCTTCTCATCCCCACTCAACCCACTGCTCCACCCAGTTAAGTGAAGATCTTAATGTAAAACAGGTTGGATTTTCTTTTCTTTTTAGGCAGGGTTAAAAGACTGACTGATTTAGGGAAATTTTATAGATACAATGTATCCAGACATCATAAAGAAATTAGATAGTCTCCTATAAAATCTTTGTGACTAAACTATAGAAATGGGACCCCATACTAGCACATTCAAAAGGATATAAAACTAGAAAATGATCAAGTATTGATTAATGGAAGATTGCCAGCCTAAAAAGATGTTTCTAATGGTGAGCCACAGAATGCCATTTGGGCAATGGCATGGCTAAAAATATTGAACTCATGTTCATCACATTTACAGATTCCATGATGCTGAGAGAAAGCAAATACACCAAATAGCATAAACAGGAAATAAAAAACTACGTGACCAGAACACTGGATGGAACAAAAGCAAATTAAACTTAGCCAGTTCAAAACTCAAACTGTACAAGAACAAAGACAGTGAGACAGTAATATCACAGAACCACTTGTAGGAAAAGCATTAAAAGATTTTATTCAATGGCAAGCTTCATACAAGCCAACATGTGATTCTTTGTGATTCTTGCCGAAGAAGAAGCTAATGTGATCTTGGGCTGTATTAATAGATATACAGTAGCTATAATAAAGAAGATGAATGTTCCTCAATCCCCTACAATCCTAATGGCAAAGGAATTGGTGATGTTTAGCCTGAAGAAAAAGGGTAGATTGATTGTCCTTTTTAAATATTTAAAGAAGTGTCATGTAGAAGTAGCCCATGTATATCTCCAAATATATGAGAAGATAAATTTGGATTTTCTTCCTAAAAATGAGAACTGCCACATGAAAGAATAAGGCCCATTATTAGATTGGACCAGTTTTACATACACTGTAGATCAGATTTAAGTCCTGGAGAGGTGATCAGAATGAGTGACAATTAGATATTCTAAACCTGGAGACTCTACAACTTGGAGTAACTCAGGAAGCCGAGGGTGGCTGAGTAAAACTATTACCGGTGGGCTGAGCATGGTGGGTACTAGGAAGGTAAATTGCTCCATCCTCAAGAATTATGAAGCTAAACTCTTCTCTGAACACAGTTTTTTTGGAGATGATGAATTGTACTTCCACAATCATTTGGAACAAAAACTAATACCAGAATTACACATTTAATTCTCAGAATTACAGGGAAAATTCTCATTCCAATTTATGCTTTATAAAAACTTAAAAATGTTTCCTCTTCCTACTCTACAATATCTCATTTCTAAGTTGTATAAAATGTAGATTTACTAAACATTTTCCAGAAGTAAATTTTTCTTTTCTCTTTTTTTTGTGGAGACAGAGTCTCACTCTACCCTTGGTAGACTGCCATGGTGTCATAGCATAGCAACCTCAGATTCTTGGGCTCAAGCAATTCTCTTGCCTCAGTCTCCCAAGTAGCTGGGACTTAATGGCACCCTCCACAATGCCCGGCTATCTTTAGAGATGAGGTCTTCCTCTGGCTCAGGGTAGTCTTGAACCTGTGAGCTCAGGCAATCTACCTGCCTCTGCCTCCCATGTGCTGGGATTACAGGCACGAAGTAAATTTTTCAGTTGTAATTAAGTAAGAAACTAACAATAAAATATAAAACAAATCTGGTTCTGAGAACTAAAATTTGGGACTCTTAAGTTGTTTTTTTTTTTTATTTGAAGTTATTTTGTGTTTCTAAGACATCCAGTAAAATAGACCTACCTGCCCATGTACATGGGTCTCTTTTTCTTACATCACTGCCAAAATGGTGGCTTTGATATGAATATTTAACATTAGTTACAGGCATTTGGTTAACATTCCTTCAAGCCTTCTCTGTACTGGCTTTGTATGAATAATCCATGGCCATGTTAACACTGCCAAGGTCATAAGCTCTTCTAGGTCTCCAGGCTGCATTGTTTTCCATCCTCCACCACCTTGAGACAATAGAGAAGTAGAGAAGTCCTAGGGGCTAGAGCTCTCATAGCTCCATTCTCCTTACTTTCCTTTCTCTTAAGGTAGTAATTCCCAAATTCAGTGTGCATCAGAATTACCCAGGGAGCTTATAAAAAATATGGAGTCCAAGATACCATTCTTAGGTGTCCCTGTTTGATATTTGCCTTGAGATGAAGAAATAATTTGTAAACAATTTCCTCTTCCCACCCACGACCAGGGCATGTATGTATGTATGTATGTATGTATGCATGCAAGTGGTAAATAGAAACACTTTACGAAACAATCTATAAAGGATTAAAAATTGATATGAGGAGATATAGATTGGAGTATTTTTCTTACAGACCTAATAAAATTTCTATCTCTTTATACCATTGACTGCTTAAGTTAAAAGCTGTCACCACATCAATATTATTCAAAGTAATCTACAGATTTAATGTAATCTTTAACAAAATTTCAATGACATTTTTGCACAGAAATAGAAAAAAATTATAAAATATTATATGAAACCACAAAAGACCCTGGGTAGCCAAAGCAATCTGAAGCAAAAAGAACAAAGCTACAGACATCACACTAAATTCAAAATATGCTACAAAGCTACAGAAAGTAAACCAGCATGATACTGGCATTAAAAACAGATATGCAGACTAGTAGAGTGAAACAGAGATCCCAGAAATAAACTGTGAATTTACAGTCAATTAATTTTTGACAAAGATTTCAAGAATATACAATTTAAGAACATTGGAGAAAGGACAGTCTCTTCAATAAATGGCATTGGGAAAACTGAATATCCACAGGCAAAAGAATAATATTAGGCCCATACTTCATATCACATTTATAAAAATAACTCAAAATGGATTAAATACTTAAATGTAAAAGCCAAAACTGTGAAACTACTAGAAGAAAACAAGGAGCTTTTCCTTGACAATGCTCTGAGCAATGAGTTTTTTGGATATGACCCCCAAAGCACAGGCAACATAAGCAAAAATAAACAAATGGAATTATAAAAAAACCTCTGCACAGCAAAGGAAAAACTCAATACAGCAAAGGAAATAGACAATCTATAGAATGGGATAAAACATTTTCAAATCACATATCTGATAAGAGCTTAATATCTGTAATATACAGAGAACTTAAAGAACTCAAATAGTAAGAAAACAAATGTCCCAATTTAAAAACAGACAAATGCTGTGTATTGACATCTCTCAAAAGACATACAAATGGCCAACGGGTATATGAAAAAATGTTCAACATCACTAATCATCAGGAAAATGAAACTTAGAACCACAATATGATCTTACCCCAGTTAGAAAGGCTATTATCAAAAAGACAAAGATAACACAAGTTGGTGAGATTATGGTGATGAGGGAAGCCTTGAACACTTTTAGTGGGAATGTAAATAAGTACAGCCATTATGGAAAATAATATGAAGATTCCTCAAAAAATTAAGACTAGAAATACCATGTGATCTAGAAATCCCACTACAGTAGCAACCCCCCTACTAGGTATATATCTAAAGGAGATGAAGTCAGCATGTTGAAAAGATATGTGCACATTCATGTTTATTGCAGTGCTATTCACAAATAACCAAGCTATGGAATCAATCTAACTGCCTGACTAATGATGAATGAATAAAAACATAAAAATGGAATACTAATCAGCCTTAACAAAAGAAGAAAATCCTGCCATTTGTAATAACAGGAATGAACCTGGAGGACATTGTTAAGCCAGACGCAGAGAAACAAAGGCCACATGACCCATCATATGTAAAGTCTTTAAAAGGTGGTCTCATAAAACTAGAAAGTAGAATGGTGGTTTCAGGGGTGGGGGAAGTTGAGGGGAAGAAAGTTGAGGTGCTGCCAGTCAAAAGATACAAAATCTCATGGAGACAGGAGGAATAACTACAAGAGATCTATTGTCTATTGTAGTTGTACAACATGGTGACTGTAGTTAATATCGGTGCATTATTTTTTGAAAATTGCTAAGAGAGTAGATTTTTAAATGTCCTCCCTACAAAAAGTGGTATGAAAGGAAATGCGCATGTTAATTAGTTCAATTTAGCCATTCTGCAATGAGTACATATTTCAAAACATCATGATGTACATGGTAAACATATATAATGGTACTTGCCAATTTAACGAATTAATTAATATTTTTAAAAGATGTCTTCCCAACCTAGGAAAAGACAAAAGTAAATATTGTTCTGTGAAATACTGCTATTCAAGTAGTCTGTGTGGAGCTTCTTAAAAATGCCCCACCATACACCTACTAAATGAGAATTTGCACTCTAACAAGACACCCAGGCAATTATATGAACATTAAACTTTGAGAAGAAACTCTACTAGAGTACATGAAAAAGTAACAAGCAAAAGAGGTCATCAAATCAGGATTAGATTCAAATAACTAAAAACAGAGAGGCTTAAACAAAAAAAGAGTTTATTTCTTTCCCACAGAGAAGTCCAGATGTAGACAAACTAGGGTAGGTATTGTAACAAGATTCAGCTTCAGTCCTAAGGGACCCAGGCTCCTCCTAGACTAGGCCACCATGATTTGCTGAGCAAAATGTGCATGGCACAGCTCTAGGACAACATCACTTAATAATCAATACGTATTTGTGTATCTACATGCTAATTTTTCTTTATCTGGCAATAAATGACTTGCAGAACGAGGCCTTTTTTTCCTTAATCACAGAAGTATGCTCTACAGGCCGATGGCAGAGCAGTCTAGCTTTCTGCTTTGCCACCCCTTTGTGCTTCTGCTAAGTAAGATTTTCAGACATTCCATTCACTTCTCAGGCCACATACTGAAGGAAGGAACAAAAAGTGCACACCAGCTCTCAGCCATGGCTAAATTTATCTTATACTACTACAGTCTCAGCATACAATCCCAGTGATCAGACGGAGTCCCACACATATGCTTAACTGCATATGTGTAGTGTAGTCTTTACTCTGAGAAGCCGTGTGTCCAGCTCAGAAGTCTGTTATGATAGAGAATGGGTATGTGGGATAACTTAAGATCCAAGCTGAAATTTCTAGAAGAAAATAGTCTGTCCTCTCAAAACCCACTCCAGCCAAATACAAAATTTTAGTTCAAAATTAAGCCTTTCCAAACTGCCACATTTGCGATGGTAACCTCAATAGTCTCTGTCTGGGTACCAATTTTCTTTTGTTTGACCAGGAAGGGGTAGGAAAATGGTTGTGGGGGGCAGGCCTAGAGAGAGGAGCAGAAATTCAGGCACTAGAACTGTCGTACATGTACTGAGGAGATAACAATGAAAAGAAAATAGACCAGTAATCAAAAAGAAACTAGCAACAAGGTGACCTAATACTGACTCTTAGAAAGTCAGGCTACAGTTTCTTTGATCTTTTGTGTCCAAAAGCATGAATAGCAACATAAACTTACACATTGTCAAAAAACATATTATTTTTGGCATATAAGTTTATGTAACATACTAATATTTATTAATGTGATATCTTGATTGATTATGAGGTTTTTTGGCTCATTTTTCTGCAAATGAACTTATGAGATCATTGCAATACTTCATTTTCAGTTCATATAACTAAAAGATCACATAAGTTGCTCCTGGGAAATAAAAGATTGCAAATTAATTTTTTATAATATTGAATTATGAGGATATTTTTGCTTATAAAACTATCACTGGAGCTGTTTAGAGTATTGATAAGCTATGTTAACATTGGGATAAATTTCTGATCAACTATTTTTAAATACAAATTTTAGTCCATGTAGAGTCAGTGATTCTTGCAGAAAAAATTTTCCAGAACAATTTAATCCCTCATTTGAATATGTTTCATGCCAATCTGAACTTAGTATTACATTTAATTAATACATGGCAGGTTGGTGTTTCCTCTAATATTTCCTAAAATGAAGGTTGTACAAAAACCCAAAGTGGTGTGGTGAATTCACAATCAGAACACCTGCTTATACATTCTGTCAATGTAGTCTCCATTACAAGCCAAAATTAATGTTAGAGTTGTCTTTCTCGTTAATTAACGGGTCCATCTGAAGCTTCATATAAAAATATGAGTGTTCTTTGCCATCAAATGTGACAATATTTAAATTTAATTTCTAAGGCTGTGGGTATTTGTTTTTCAATATTGCAGCAGTTCACAAACTCCTTGAAAAATTATGATGACTTTTTTCATTTATTTTTTATTTTTATTTTTAATTTCAGCTTTCTTGTTCATTCTTCTTCATTTGAAGTACTCTTTTTTTTTTCTTTTGTTCATTTTCTTTCTTCTTTTTTTCAATGTTCTTCCTCTAGCGATGCTCTGTCCCGTTGCCTCCCCCAGTAGCTGGGATTACAGACGCCCATCACAAAGTCTGGCTGTTTTTGATGTTAGTAGAGACGGGGTCTTACTCTGGCTCACTGCTGCTCATACTGGTCTCGAACCTCTGAGCTCAGACAATCCACCCTCCTCCGCCTCCCACAGCGCTGGGACTACAGGTGTGAGCCACCGCGCCCGGCCTATGATGACTTCTTCATCTACTTTACTGTAATGTCCATCTGTACAATTTTATTTTTTAAATTATTTATTGATGAAATGTACTGCTTTGGTAGCAGCAGTTTCTCGTGTATCAGCACTCCGGCTAGAGAATCAGTATTTGTGCTCAAGACACGGGGCCAGGTTCTTGACACCAACCCGAGTCACTGTCCAGGTGCCAGCACTGCCCCCATGCCATACCCTTCTCCTTCCTGGGCTGGGTTGCTGCTGTCACCACTGCCAATCTAGATCCAGGTTCGGGCCCCAGTTGCGCCTCCCCCTTCCTCCCACCCGCTCCCAGGACGCCAGGGCATCCCTGACCGCCCTGCGTGTGGCTGCCCAGCCGGACCCTCACTCGGTTACTGCCCGCTGCTCCGGGGCCTGCACCACCACTGCCCACGCCTGGAGGCCCTCCTCTTCTCCTGTACACAGTCCTTAGTGACCAGGGCCCCCCACTGAACACAAGCGTGAATATGAAATTATGGAGAATTTCTTTTTCTTGTTTTCCAAAATGGCAACAGCAGGGCGCTAAGCCAAGCGCAAGGGCCCTTCTGAGGGCAGGGCCGTGTGTGCGCTCCGGCTGCACACCCAACGCACCAAGCCGGGGACAGAATATTGCAGTTAGTTACCAGGGATTAAGTAGGATGTGACAATTTACAGTCATCTCAAGGGCACAATAGGAAGGGACTTCGTTCCTTTTACCATAGTTGTTTCTGAAAAATGCAGCCTTCAGCATTTCTTCTGATCTTGCAGTGCCAGAAACTGAAATCTTCATTTATAATTTTCCCTGCATGGCAAATTTGCTACCTCCCTTTTTTTTTTCTTTAAATTAACTGTTAGAACTTCTTTTCCTTATTAAGATGAAACCCAATGGACCAATCAGGCTGTGCTATCTCTTATTCTAGATGTAATACTTGCGGGTATTAGCTTTTTTGAGGGAAAAATATTTCGTCCACAGTTTCTCAGCCATCTGAAGCTATTTTTAAATAATACAGATGCCAGTCATTAGACCAGAATGAAGGCCTGTGGGGATTTTCCCTGGAGTACGCTTTTTCACCTCTCAAAAGTCTCACACCATGAGAAAGCACTTCAGAGTTTCTCAGCACCCTGATAAGCCCAGCAACCCTAACTTTCCTGGAATTTCTATTTTCCCCTATGCTGCTTATCATGAGGCCTCTCCACCTTGCTGTTTTTATAATAACTGAAGTGACGCTCATTCCAGCTCAGACTTATAACTATCTTAGTTATTCTGACTTATGGTCTGTTATTGTTGCAATCAAGTTTTTCTTACCTTTAAGGATCTCTCCCCTTTAATTTTTTTTTCACAAGCCTGTGTTTTGAGTCCTTTGTTTGTGTTTAGAAAAGAAGGCATATTTGTAAGTATTGAATACCTATATATTTACATTTAATTTTTCTTTTTCCATCCAAGTTACCACGTTTGATATTGTTTTATCTACCTCACATTTGCTGTCAAGCATTTTGTTTCAGATATATTTCTCCAAAGCACATACACATATATCAATGTGTCCATAAGCTACAGTTCTCTAATACTGAACATCTCCTTCTACTCTGAGTGCTATAGTAGCCACTTGGCCGGCAAGAGTTGATATGCAAACAGCAAAAATGCCCAATGCTGAGGGCACTGTTTCCCTTCCCTACAGTGAGTGCGTTGTGCCTGGTGTCCATGCAATCTCCACTCTGCTGGTCATGCTGGGTCTGGTCTTGTACTTGTTTGAAAGTGATAGGGTTGGGCTTACCCCAAAGAATGAAAGGAAAACATCATGCAGGATGCTATATTTATAAGTTGTAAGGCAGCTGGTATTACCCTCAAAGAAATAGAATGGAAACATGGAGGGAAGCTCAGTAGAGAATTCAGGGATTGGTGGAAACAATGTCATTGTAATGTCATCATAAGCATCTCAGTAGCCCGGGACAATTAACTTGCTAATGTTTGAAAAACACCTAGAAGACTGGGCCAAGAATATGACATGGTTTCAAGTCACTTGAAGAAAATAAAAAAGGTATTATCAACATAAAATGCCAAGAATGTTTGGTCTTACTAGCTGTGTTATGACAACCTTATGTGACATTAATTATGTTAGTGGTCCTATTTTCCAAAATACATTCTCTTTGACAAACAGGGTATACACGCACTCCTCTAAATTGTGACTCAGCTAAAATGAGTTATTATATTTAAGTTCATTTTTCATTTATTTTCAAGATTATTATATACTATAAATAATAGTAACATCATCTTTCTGAAAACTGAACACCTCCAATGCATAAGGCCTCAGTGCTCAAGGAGTTTACAGTCTCATTTGGGCACACACTGAGAACAAGAGCTGCATCAGTTCCAAGGATGGAGAGAATGGAAAACGGTGCAGTGGACCTGAGACATGGGCTGGATGTGAGTATGGATTGCACTCCCATGAGTGGGGAGAATGGCGACAGCCATAATGCAGAGGTGTAGACCAAGGAACGCAAGTGTCGTTTCGGAAGTAGAGTGAAAAGGCTGAATTCACAGAAGGGCTTACACAGGGTAGTAATGGGGATGACTGCAATAATTAGGAATGGCTTAGTTCCGTGCAGCAGAAACCCAACTTGAACTAGCTTAACAAAAAGGAGGAAATCAGGATAGCAGCATTTCTTACATGATTCAGAATAGAGATTGAATCATAGCGCTGAACCTGGGAGCAAGTGGAAGCAAGGACCCTCACTGCCTGTGGTCCTGCTCCCCTGGGTCTGTGCTTCACCTTCTCTTCAGCTCTGCAGACTAAGCCACAAGGTGATAAACAGGAGTACCCGCTTCCTGAGTGTTACTGCTTCAGTGGTTCAGAGGATGGAGAATGGACTTTATTTCCACTTCTGAAATCCCTGATAAAGGCACTGGCTAGGAACGGGTGAGTCACAGGGAGACTCTAAGAAAGCTTAGGGATTAACACTAGTGATGCAAGGTACTTTAGAAAGGGGTTTGATTCTAAGAAAAATGTTTGAAAAGGAAACAGTTATACTAAAAACATACATGTTACATAGAAAAACAGTACCATAAACACAGGTAGTCATACTAAAAACTTTTAACGCCACATTTTGCATTTCTTAATAACCTATTTAACTTAAAACTATAAATGCCTAAAACCTCACACCAAAATGTTAACCTTAAATGGAATTAATTCATCCCTGTTATTCTTTTCCTAAAATAGTTAATTTCACCTTTAATTATTTGAATGAAATGTTGAAATGCATTTACCTTAAGGACTCATTGCTGTTTGTATTCTTTGCCAGGGTTTCACTAAATCCACATTCTCTCCTAGTGTGTATTTGTCTTTTTTAAACTAAACCAGCATCTATAATGCTTTCACAAATTAATCTTCTCATTCTTTTAATTAAAAGTGAAACATTTTTATAATCATAATTGAGGGGAACTAAGCTAATCCCCAAAGTATAAATTAACTATGTTATGTCAGGATTTTATTGTACCTATTATGTTTTTAGACCCAAGATTTTATCAATTTCAAATAAGAAATCATATTATAAGAATAATTACTGCCTTCATTCACAAAAGATTATATAACAGTTTTCATAGAAGATTGTAGAACAGTTTAAATAGAAGCTTTGTATATTTCAATGCTATAATGAAAAAGCATAGGTAAAAAACATGATTAAAAATTGGTATTTGTTTTATGGCATCTGAGATACTTTAAGAAATGTAGGCTCACCAGGCCTAGTGGCTCACATCTGTAATCCTAGCACTCTGGGAGGCCAAGGCGGGTGGACTGCTGGAGCTCACAGGTTCCAGACCAGCCTGAGCAAGTGTAGCTGGGCATTGCGGCAGGTGCCTGTAGTCCCAGGTAATTGGGAGGCTGAGACAAGAGAATCTCTTGAGCCCAAGAGTTTAAGGTTGCTATGAGCTATGACACCACAGCACTCTACTGAGAGCAATAAAAAGTAAGACTCTGTCAAAATGAAGGAAGGAAGGAAGGAGAGAGAGAGACAGAAAGAGAGAAAGAGAGAAAGATTCTACCGCCAGACCTCCTCTGGGAACATTCCTGCAACATTCCTATTTGCCACACCCCAACACCTTCAAACCAGGTCTGTCAGACCATGGGCCCTGAAGGCTAGAGTTCAGCCTCCATGGGAGTAGGAGCATCATCTGATTCACTTGGCACTGTGTCCCACTGCCTTAGACAGTGCTGAGACCAGGCATCAGTAAATACTGAATACATAGGCAAATTACATGAAGTATTTATATTCATGAGCTCTGAGTCAAAACATCCTTCAAGCAAAAAGAGCAAAGTTAAAATGAAGAGGTCACTGAGGCAGAGACAGACAACTTATAATTGCTTACTTCCTCTAAAAATGCCCCATCATATGAACACACAGAGAGTAATTTTTCCTTCACATACCAAAGCTGAATAATTCCACACTCCTTTCATTCCAGTTCTGTTACTGCTTAAAGATAAAGCTCTGTCTCTAAAGGAAAAAGAAGTTTCTCGCTGAAAGTCGGCCAGATGGCTCAGCATACAGCTCTGAAGTCCATTCTTATTGTCCTGTGTTTCCTTTGATAAATAGCATGATTGCACTGCCTGGAAAAGTAATTCCTTCTATCAGAAAATGCTGGCAACAGAGTCCTTCTGGACCATAAAAACTGTAAAAGGAAATGATGAGCCTGTCAGCAAACTCAATCAGGAGGATGAGATCAGCTTTTATTGGGTTCCTTGGTTAACCAGACCGCACATAGCATACTCTGTGAATTAAATCTGGCCAAGCCCAAACATCTAGTTTCCTACAGCACACCACATGTCTTTCTATCACATCCAAGACATTTTCCTAATTAGCAGAAATGAAGAGCCTATGGCGGAAGGCAGGGGAAGGGCAGAATCAGGAGTTTGGTGTGCCTATGGGCCAATCCAGGGGAGATGTATAAAAGGCTAGAGATCAATACCAGCCTAAACGATAGCTAACACCTGCTGGGCTCTGTACTAAGAGCAAAGCCTATGGGACCTCATAACTCTTGCAACAATTCTTTGGCATGCTCTGTTTTGATCCTCATTTTACAGACAAAGAAAAAGAGTCTGAAAGAGATTAAATGACTCATTTATAACTAACAAATAATAGAAACAGGTGAGGAAGGAAGAGGAAAATACCACTGCTTATACATTTTGCTCAGTCAGGAAACCCATCATATTTCCTCTGTGCTCACTGGAAGTGTGTTTTAGGGCCACCACTAGCTGCAAAGACAGCTAGAGAGGCAAGTGAGTAGCATTTTCACAATCTCAGCTGGGGGAGTCCATTCTAGGCACCACTGCCTGTTTTCCCACTTCTTTCAACTCTTTCTTTCCAGGTCCCAGCTGTGCCTACTCTGCCTCCTGCCTTTTAGCCACTTCCTTTCATTTTCTTCCCACAATGCCTAGCAGTCAACAAGGAAATGAGTGCCCCAGACTCATTCAGGGAGCACAAAGTCTAGTGCTTCCCAAGACTTAGGCAAAACAAAATAAATATATGAAAGTGGCCACGAGTGACAGGGAACACTGGGGAGTTTGGTAAACTGGAGAATGCACGCCTGTTTTCAAACACTCAAATTCACATATTAAATACACTGGGCTAAGAAAAATTCATCTTGTAGGCCAAGCATATCCTGTGGATCTTCACTTTGCAATATCCAAATGATATTTTTACAATATCCAAATGATATCTTTATTTCTAACACTTCTGTATTAATTCCTCCAAGTAAATGAAATGATATGTGCCAGTCATCATACCCAGAGCTGAAACTTTCCAAATAATATCAGCAGGAACACTGGACAGAGGGCTGGGTAGGGACACTCGGACTCATTTCAGAGCTATAACTACACAGTCATCCTGGTCCTGGAATGACATTGATGTGGGACCTGTGTGCTTACAGAACCAAAGGCTTCCTTTATCCAACACAGCTTTCAAAGCAAACAAAATAGATGTCACCCACAAGGTATGATTAGAAGGTCACAGGATAAAGTCCCTACTGAAGAATGTCTTTTATAGTCCTATCTAAAACTTTGTAGTTAAAAAATTCATTTCTTTAGGTTGTTTTGATTGCTGTTTTTGAAGTCTTTTGCTATGATGCAAATACCTATAGGCACACTCTTATATTTGTATCAACTAATACCTTCCCATAGTCTAGGGAAATAAATGGGCAGAGGAGAAAAAAGGGGAAGAGACAAAAAGTATATAAAAACCTGCAATGCAGTGGTTCTAACCACACACACACTCACTCACAGGAGATTTTGATATCACTTCATCAATTATAGCAAGCTGAAATGGGCAATTTTTACTTTATAATTCAGATTATAATGAAAATGGAATATTTCACATCCATATCCAAAATTTTGTCTTCATTTGAATAAACTGGAACATCTGAAAACACCAAGTCTGCACTGTGCATGGAAATAGGGCTGAGAAGTGACGACTCTTGTGGGAGGGAACACGTGTTCTATTTGTCACAGGCCTTGCCTTCATCTTTGGTGGTCTCTACCCTGAGAGAAATGGTAGTTGCCATTTGTCACTGTATTTTGCTAGAGCTTTTCTATAATCAAGAAATATTTCTGGTGTAATAATTATGCCTCTAAGACTGGGAAAATAAAATACCTATTAGGTAGAATGTTTCCAAAATATGGAGAAAAGCAAATGGTGGATATTTTTGGTGTTCACCAGTATCTATGTTTTCCTCTTACTCCTGAGTCCAACATTTCTCAGCCCTTTTGGATCTACACCAATGAAATGTGAACAAGTGATATGATCACATAGGTTGAAGAGGTTAAAAATGGATGCACCTTTTTCACAGTTTTTCCTCCAAAAAAATACAAAAGATTCAGTGGAGGATTAAGGGTGGTGGACCCATAAACTGGAAGGGAGCCTGAATGACAGCATGGAGCAGAATCTTTAACCTATTCCACTCTGTATCAGGAGTGAGAAATATATTCTGTTATGCTGCTGAGATTCGAGAGTAATTGGTTACAGCAATTGGCCTGCCTTCACTAAAATAGCACATACATTTTTCTGGAAGGGAAAAAATATCCTACAAGTTCAATAAGGAACAAAGTCTATTCCCTACTGCTTCATTAATTTACATTATCTTTCAGGTCTCTGTAGGTATCTCACCCCTGGAAGAAGATAAAGATGAAGAACAATGGTTTATAACAATGGCAACTCAAACAAAATTGGTTATGGGCGCCAAGGTTTGTGGAAGTGGGATGTATTAATAAAATGTGTGCCTGGAGAAGGTAGGAGATAAATACAGGGATTCTATTTCTCAATTCTCCTCAGTGCTGACCCTGGCTAATACTCAGTATTCTCCTCCTCCACTCAGTTACCTCTTCATCTCACAACACACTCTCTCTCTCTTCCTATTCAATCTCTGCATATCATTTTCACTTGCTATTTGTTGATCTTGAAACAACCTTAGGAATTTTATAAATTCTCTGTTAACATGAAGTGATGAATTTAAGATTCACAGAATAGTCATTAAAGATGATAATGCCCTCTAGACACCCTAGGTAAAGAGATCCTCATTTAAGGAGAGAATCACTTATGTCTAAAGCAGGAATTTTGGTTGATTTGAATTGGGGGGGGTTGTTTGTTTTGTTTTTTTAATAAAAGAACACAGACTCACTCAGGCCAAGTCAAGGTAAAGGGGAAAACAACAAAATGAAACAAAAATAGAGATTTCAGGAGAATCCAAGACTAAAAAAGAGCAAACTCCACAAAGACCAGAGTTGCAAAGGGAGAAGCTCCAGAAATTTCCTTAGCAAAATCCACACATCATCTCTCTAGCCCCCAGCCCTTTTAAGAAACCCAATTCCTCTTTGCAGCTCTGTTTCTCTTGGTACAGCTTCTTCATTCTCCTAAATCAGTAATTGGTTCCCTCAGCACCTACTCCTTAACTTTCTTCTACCTCAAGACTTCTCAGTCCTACTATGAAACTAATTTATGGCTTTCATATGAAAGCTATAACCCAGTTATAACCTAAGAATATGGAGAAGGGGGAGAGAGATGGGAGGGGGGAGGATGGGCGGAGGGAGGGTAATTGGTGGGATTACACCTACAGTGCATCTTACAAAGGTACATGTGAAACTTAGTAAATGTAGAATATAAATGTCTTAACACAATAACTAAGAAAATGCCAGGAAGGCTATGTTAACCAAGTGTGATGAAAATATGTTAAATGGTCTATAAAACCAGTGTATGGTGCCCCATGATTGCATTAATGTACACGGCTATGATTTAATAATAAACAAAAAGACTTCTGCTTACTTCTTGGTTCTTCTTTCTTTATAACTTCTATTTGCCAATGACCCCGCACAGCTGCTATTCTACCCCATGACATTTATCTATGTGTGATATGTGTGATTTTAGCCTCCATTCAACTGCACCATTAGCTCCTATTGTTACTTGCCTGAGTCTCGCCCAGTCAACTCAAGATAGGTGGGGACAGAGATTTGTCATACTAAAATGGCTCCCTAGGACCCACCAGGTGTGGCCCTAACATAGCCAGTATAACATTTACAACCTGTTAAGTCCCAATGGATAAGCTTCACAGATCTGTGTCACACTGTTTTATCAGAGTTTAACTCAAAGTTTACATGAATAAGCAAGGCAGCCTATATGCATCCTTTGGCAAATATCCATAAGCATTGGCCAAAGCTAAATGTATAGGTATGTGCAGTTGTCCCAAGCAGGCCTCAAGATGTAAAATGATCTTCACAGTACATCCTTTCCTTCCGATCTTCATCTACCAGCCCTACCTTCAGTTTTTAAAATACAGGTAATTTTTAACATTTTTTGATGAAGTAACATATGCAACTAGAAAACTTCAAATATTACACAACAATACTAAAAAATTAAGTCTCCCTGACTTTCTTGCCCAGTCTTAACTTCCCTCCCCAAAGATGACAACTGTCATTCTATGACTTTTATACAAATGGATTCAAGTTTAATGAGCCAAAGTAGCTATAAAGATGAAGTAGGAAAGAGAAGCAATCTTACCCACTTTGTTGGAACAGAGTGAAGAATGGGCTCCTTTTCTTTCCCTAGGAAAGAACTTATTTCCCTAGTAAGTTCCACTGTCTGCCAGTAACCTGACAGGGGAAATGCCACAATACAGAGCTTAATACCTCTCCAAAATCCCAGCAAAGGCTCTTGGTGAGAGTCACCACAGGTGGGTTAAAGCTAGCTGGTGTCTCTTTCAAAGAAAGACCAGATTTCATGTCTCATTAAATAAGACTGCTGAAGGAAGAGAAATCTGTCATTCAGTAGGAATTCACAGAAACCCAGCCTGATAAATCAGAATCCCATCTAGACCTTTTGTCCTCCCACCATCATTTATATATGTCAGTAAATGTTTCTCTCTCCAAATAACAAATGTTGAAGATATGAGTTAAAATAGATTTTGGTGTTTCAGGAAATCCCATAAACCTTTTGGTGATGGAGGAAATGCCCCCCACTTTCTCTGTTCCCATGACACAAAAACCTCTGAAATTACTAATGACCATCTAAAACTTCTAAGGGAACCCTATCTAAGATTCTTGGCTCCTAACAGTCCTCTCTGTTACCCTTTGAGTCTGAGTGATACACTTCTGTTCACCTCCCTTGCACTCAATTACCAATTCTGCAGAAATTTCCCATATTACCCCACAGGAGAAAGCTAATCTTTTGCCCAAGAAAAATCAAAGCTGCAGTTATCCCTGCAGAAACTGATATCCTGCCACTTCTTAATGATGATGTAGAACAGGGCTCAGTAAGCTGCAACCCACAGGTAAAATCTAGGTATCTGTTTATTTGTATAAATACCACTTCACTGGAAAACAGCCCCGTGCAATTGTTTACATATTGCCTATGGCTGCATTTTGCTCTAGTGGCAGCATGGAATCATTGACAAACGAAACTGTACGGCCCACAAAGGCTAAAATGCTTACTAACTGCCTGTACAGAAAAAGTTTGTTGATGCCTGAAGAAATTGGATAGGACAATCTATCAAAGCATGCTTTTGGCAAAATACATAAGACTTGACAGACAGTGGCCTTAATATAAGAATATTTACTGCTTATCTAACCTAAAATCCAGAGGTAGGCAGGACCCAGTTGGTTCTTAGGTTCAACAGACATATCAGAGATCCTAGATGTTGACCTGCTTACATTCTACCATCTCCAGCAGGATGACTTACCACTTCAGAGTTTCCAGATAGCTACAACAGCTACAAGCATCCTCATAGGACAGCAACAAATAAGAAAAAAAGGAGAAGAAATGAAAAGGGTAAAGGGAACATTTTCTTGTGAAATTATTTGTTATGGAAAAAATGTTTTCCAAGAAACCCTTGGTAGAAATTCTCAAGTTGGGTTGCATGTATAGCCACGAACCAACCAGAAAGAGAACTGAAACTGCTGTGATGGGTTTGGAGCCAGGACTGTCACATCCAGCTGCATATTAGAATCAGAAGTAACCATCAAATTAGAAAATGTCAGTATCTATGCCCTACCTCAGGCTACTTACGTCAGAATCTCTCCAGCGGTTCCTCATAGTGCCATTTTTCTTTAATTTTCAAGAAGATTGCAATAGGTAACCAGGAAAGGGAAGAACCACCAGATAGGCTGCTCATAATTCATCTACTGGTACTGAACATGTTTGCACACGAACAAAAGTAGGGTTCACTGTCTAGGAGGGGGAGGGAATAATGGTGGCTTTTGGGTTGGCAACCAATGTGTTTGTTACAGTCAATTATATAGACACTGAAGCAATTCAGATAGATAGTGGGACTGAGGCAGAAGAGACTTAGCCAGAATCCACCCACATCCTCAGTGAATGAGGAGAAGCACTCAAAAGTTTATGGTCAACAATTCCAAGCAGGGTAAAGTGCCATGAATTTCATATGAAGAAGTTCAATGTGAAGAAGAAAGAAATATACATGTGAAGATCACAGGAGATGAGGGTGTCAAGGGAGGGAAGGAACATAGGAAGGAAAGGAATGCTGAGAATTTAATTCCACAGTGGTCAAATTGAGGATAAGTGTTCTGTTATTTCAAAGTTCAGGTGTCTGAAAAGAACTATCAGTCCAGAGTTGAAGAAAGAAGTAAACTAAGTTCTTTACAGGACATTTTTGAGAATGATGGAAGGCCTGCTAAGGATTTCCCAGGGAATAGGCTTAAATTGGAAATGTCCCAAGAACACCTGGTCTACAGGGATGATGGAAATCCTGAACTTGGGTGAAATTGTTCTGTGGGAAGTTTAAAATACAAAGAAAGGTGAAGATCTGCATTCTGGGGTACAACAAACATAAATCAAGTCTGCCGCCAACTGTTAATAGACTATTGATTTATTCTGAATTCCACCTACTCAAGGTAATGAAAATTTAAGTATTTCACTTAATCATTTTAAGCTTTGATGGTAAATTGAAATCATACTCTTTCCAACTAATAAGAATAATAAAATTATCAAGATGAGTTCAGGTCTTCCAATTCCAAATTCCTTGGATTGAGACCTTGCTTACTCCAAACTCTGATTTGCAAAATTTGAGTGACCTTTTGATCTCCAATGAAACACCATGGGAAAATTGTTTTCCCTGCACTCTTTTCAAAACAGTAACTGCTCTACATCATTTAAGATCCTTTGTCAAGGGAATTCAATTAGCATCAGCCTGAGGTCACCTCAGGACTTCTTAAAGTTTTTCATCCTGTGAACTCCCCTGGGTTTTCCATGACTCATATCAACTGTTCACAAAAAAAAAATAATAATAAAAATAAGTTCACATTTCATCTTACAAATTCCAAGGTAGCTCTGGTCTCTCCCACAGTGTCACATCAAATCTGAAAGGAGGAAGTGCCCAAGGAGAGGAAGGAGGTGGAGAAGGCGGGGTCACCCGTAGTTCACTGCCTCTTCCCCGGGCAGCTATTTAGAGCACAGGGGCTGCAGTCTCAGCGACTTCCTGAGGACAGCCCACGATCTCCCTGTGGGTAACTCCCAGCGTAGAAAACACTGGGAATGTACTGAACATCCATCTGGTATAATGACAGACTCCAAAGTAAATAGAACCTAAGGGTCTCTTACCTTTTCTCTTTCATCAGAGGGACCCATTTCCAACTCTCTTTGGAAGTGCTCTAAACTTTCTCTTCTTCTTAAATAAAATCTCTGTTACCCTGAAAATAAATAAATAAATAGAACCTAGGAATGGTAAGACAGTAACATTTACCAAATTTGCTATACTGATAGCACAAAAAATATCAGCTTAAGTCAATGGTCAAATATTTTTTGTTTATTAGTAGTAAAATGAAATATGCCACATTCACTGAACTATCCTAAACTGAAAATGCCATTCATTCAGCCTCCACTTCCACAAATACTCGAGTGCCTGGTGTGTGAAAGTCACGTTGCAAGGCAAGGGGAGCAAAGCACAATTCCTACTTTTCGGTAAACAAAAACTATAAGGAAAAAAATCTTTGTAAAAAACATACTATGAAGTTATAACATGGCAGAAAGGCATCAGAGTAAGCCCTGTGGTCAGCTAGAATTCAGGTGTGTCTTATTATATCCACAGGCTTAATATGAGGGGCCTGCCCGGGATCCACCCACATGAGTTTCTCCTAGGGAGGCAGGTGAATCTGACCTGAAAGACATGCCTTCATGTCAGAGGGAGGTGCAATTCCCACAACCTTGGCTTGTCATTTGGAAGCTTCCTCTGTCCTTTGAGTAAAAAAGGAAAAGGCTATTTCCACTAACATTTATAGAATATTGGGTCAGACAGGAACACAGCTTAATACCCTTTTCTCAGACAGAAAGATCTATTAATATCATCACATTTTAAACAGATTCAGTCATTCAACAAATATTTACACTGTAGCAGAAACAGTCACAGGGTTGTGAGGCATAAGAAAAACTGGGTAACAAATAAGATGAATACACCAGGAAGTAATCAGCTGATGTATCTAAAATTAATGAGATCTTTATGGGAATGGAGTGTCCAATTGGTGATGAATTCTTTTTCTTTTTTTTTGTAGAGACAGAGTCTCACTTTACCGCCCTTGGTAGAGTGCCATGACGTCACACAGCTCACAGCACTGCCAGCTTTTGGGCTTTTGCGATTCTCCTGTCTCAGCCTCCGGAGCAGCTGGGACTACAGGCACCCGCCACAACGCCCAGCTATATTTTGGTTGCAGTTCAGCCGGGACTGGGTTTGAACCCGCCACCCTTGGCATATGGGGCCAGCGCCCTACTCACTGAGCCACAGGCGCCACCCTGGTGATGAATTCTTAAAGGATATTCTTAAAGGATATGTGGAGACTAAAGCAGCTTCAAAGGAGAATAGTAAAATCATTAAGAAAGAAAATTAGCTTATCTATAGGTTATATAATTCAAACTACTTAACTAGAAGAAGAAAAGACTGAAGGCTGACTTAAGCATTATCTTTGCAGTTGGAGGGGTTTATGCTTTTCTATGCCTTAAAGCCCACACATAAGAAAATGGGATAAATTAAAGCATTTCTTTAGCCACCAATCCAATCAATAAACACATCATACGGACACCTGCCTTGTTCCCTAACACAATAGATGGTAGAAGCATTAAGATAAAAACAATATAGTCTCCAGCAATGGAAAGTATTCAATTCGAAAATAGAAAAAAAATCTTTGAACAATGGGTGATAAAACTAAAGAACTGGCTAGAGAAGAGTATGTAATATAAATGCCTAGATATTATCAATAAAAAATTAATTACTATTCAAGATTATTAATAACTGTGGCATAAAGCTAGATGATAACTCAAGTTCCTTCCTAGATCTGTGATACTATAACCCAATCATAGCTTATAGTCAACAGTTTCCTATAAAGTGACATTAAAAGTGACATATAAGTATGGTGTATATAACTATATCTTTATCTGTCCACTGATTACTATTTCATGTCAAATATTCTTGTGAATATTTCATGTCAAATATTCCTGAGCTATTTCTAATAACTCTTTAATTAGAAGTAATACCTAACTCCTTAGATTTAAGGGAAGACATCTGATAATCTCTCCGACAAAGAGTTTAAAGTGTAAAATCTGGATCAAGATCATGGCCAATAAAGAGCTTGCAGTTATAAAACAAGAACATGATAATAAACCCTACTTATTTTAATTTTTAATCTGGGCTTTGTGGTTATATGTCTAGTATTATGGACTAGAAAATGAACTTTAAGAAGTCCTTTTCAAGAAATGTACTAAACTACATATAACCTTAAAGCATAGAGTCACACCTAAAAAGTTTTAACTAGAATGATAGAATCAAAACATTTGAAGCTAATTCCCATTCATCTCCATTTGGAGATATTTCAAATTCAGTATGTCAAGAAAAGAGAGTGAGCAAGCAAGAGTGAGAGAAAGGCCGTATCCACCTTAAATCAAACCCACACCTGGACTCGTGTCTCTTAATTTAATTATAGATATCATCTGTCCAGTTCTTCAGAATAGACACATCAGCCGTCTTTGATTCTTCACTCCTCTTTGTCCCCCAAATTAATTCATTTACAATACAGAAGGTCTCTGATGTACCACCATTCAACTTAATGATTTCTAAACTTTACAATGGGTTTACGGGGGTAGTGAATGAGTTTGCAATTTGCAGTATTTCCACCCACGAGGGGTTTATCAGGACCTGCCCCACTGTAAGCTGAGATGCATCTGTAATTTACTGAGCACCTATCATATGTCTCTCACCATACTAGGGGTTAGGGGCATAAAACTTCATGCCATTGTATTTGCCCTCAGGTATATAACCACTTAAACCAATTTTCAAACCCTAAAGATTAGGTGGTTATCAATTGAAATTGCACTGAGATGAGATTTGCACGTACTTGTGAGGGAAAACAGAGAGATCCCTTTCACACTTTGCCTTGTTTCCCCCAGTGGTCACATTTTGCAAAATTATAATATATTGCAACCAGGATATTGCCATTAATACAATCCTCCCATCCTATTTCTGTTTCTCCAGTTTTATTTGTACTCATTTGTGTGTGTGTGTGTGTGTGTGTATTTAGTTCTGTACAATTTTATCACCTGTGTGCTAGGTTCACATATCCACCACCACAGCTAAAATACTGAACAGTTTCGTCACCACAAAAAACAGTGTTGCCCTTTCATAACCACATTCACCTCCCTCCTACCCCCTCTCCTCCAGTTCCTAATCCTAGCAACCTGCTGACTTTCATTTCTAAAATTTAGTCATTTCAAACATGCTACATACATGAAATAATAATTTGTTTGTTTTTTTTTTTTTGGCCGGGGCTGGGTTTGAACCCGCCACCTCCGGCATATGGGACCGGTGCCCTACTCACTGAGCCACAGGCAATCTTTTATGAACTGGCTTTTTGTTCTCAGCATAATACTCTGGAAATTTATCCCAGATAAATGCAAATGCATTTATCAATAGTTCATTTCTTTTTATTGCTGAGTAGTATTCCATGGTATGTATTTATGATAATTTGACTATTTACCTGTTGAAGGACATCAGGGCTGATTTAGCTTTTGGTTATTCCAGTAAAGCTGTTATGAATATCCACGTGTAGATTTTTGTGTGAGCATACATTTTCATTTCTCTGCAATAAAGGCCCAGGAGTACAATTTCCAGGCCCTATGATGAATATGAAGATTGAATGTATAGATTTTCATAAAGAAATTACCAAACTGTTTTCCTGAATGGCTATACTATTTTACATTCCCACCAGCAATGCATAGGTATTCTTACCAGCATTTGGTGTTCTCACAATTTATTTTAGCCTAATGAGAATAGAATGTCACATGATTCACTGTATTTAAAAAGCACAAATATATTGCTCAGGGTGGCAAGGGAGAGAGCAACTAAGTCTGGGGGGTTGGGAGTTGAGGAGAATGTTGAGGGCAAGAGAGGTCTGGTTAGGAAAACATTCAGGGAAGAGAAAATATTTGAGTTGGGTTTTTAAAAACTGAGTAGATCTTCAGAAACTAGAGAGGAGAAAGAACACTGCTGATGTAGCAAACAAAATGCTCAAAACCAGGAAGATATGGGAGAGTATGAAGAATGGGGAGAAGGTCCCGGTGGGTGGAGCCCAGCCTGCCATGCTTGTATAAGGGCAAGACAGGAAGGAAAAGGGGAGAGGGGCAGGTGTTAATGCCGGTGGAAAACCTGTGTGGGTCATGCTAGGGATTTCCACTGTGTGCTTACAGTAAAAGAACAACCTGAGGTCTGATAAGGACAAGGACAAGGCTCCAACCAATCACTTTCCACGAACTGCTGATTCCACCTTACATCTCCCACATCTGTCTTCTCCTTTCCCTTCCCACTGTCTTGTCCTGCCTCAGAGGCTCACCATAGTCCCTAGAGCACCCTCCTTCACTCCACCCTTCCTACTGATGCCAGAGTCGTTTTCTAAAGTCCTGCAGTTCACATTACTTTATTTCTCTTGTCAGAAACCTTGACTGGCTCTCCTTTCTGGGCAGAACGAAGTCTGAGCTCCTCAGCATGATTTGAGAACAGAGGCGTCCTGGCACCACTACTACCCCTAGGAAGATGAGCTGCAGGTGGATGGGGCTCATTTCTATTCCCAGTTTGGGAACTGCTTTTTACAGCTACAAGCTGGAAACTCATGTTTCCTCCACCTCCTTCTTAGCCTGCAAAAATGATCCTGATGCTTAAAGACTTGAGCTCAATGCCACTTCTTTTTGTGAAGGTCACACTAATCCCTTTCCTTTCTCCACCCCCAAATTTATGCTAATCACTCTTACTTTAGATTTCATCACCATTTTGCTTATAATGCCACTGAAGTATTTATTTCATTCTGCCTTGCATTGCAGTTAGCTCACAAGTATTTTTCCTCAAATAGACTATAAACTATTTAATTCTAAGCTTGGTGATATAAATGTAAAATAGAAACTTGAGCTGTTTATTTAATACTAGTGTGCCTATATGTCAAGGATTTGGCTATATCCTGCAGAAAAGTATACAAACACTTAAAAAGTGTGAAATCTAGAAAGGGGATATAATATGCTAAAAATTATAATAAAACAGAATATTATTTGTTTTTGAGAATACAAAGAGCTATATTTTCTCTATATACATTTGAAATATGATTCTATGTCTAACTTTATTTCTTTTGAGGTTCTCTAGAAACATTTTCCAACAATAAAAAGAAGTAAAAAGTTCAAAAAGCTAGATTTGTCAAATATGTGCCAACATCTACCTGAAATGTTTAATCTTCACTTTTTTTATTTAATTGTACTGTAAACTTGCTGTTTTCTCATAAGTAAACATGACAGAATATTCAAAATTGTTTCTATACAATAAAAACTCTTACAATAAGAGGAATAATAAAAGAACATGATACTATAGTTTTTAAAATTCCTTTTAACATTTAAGCAAACATCCACTTCTAATAAAATTATGCAGATGCAAAAAGTGAGGTGCACATCAATAATGTTGACAGGTACAGACACATTTCAAACACAAGGTCTCAAATGACAACACTCCCAGGAGTGAGGTCAAGGTGACCACTCATCATTTCTAAAATGTGACAAAACTATTTTTAATAGTTTTGCTTAGCAACAGTAAAAATATAATCAGAAACCTTAAAACAAATATACATAAATTACAGGATGCAATGAAAAATTTATCACCTGGTGATGGGCCAATGAATGTGTTGACATATCCTGCCTTTTCTGGATAATTTACATAAATTATTCTCTAAACCAACACAAAGTAAATGTCACCCTTTTCTGCAATAGAATCAATATTATATTTCTGTAGTATACTGATTACACTCAATGTGACTTCAATTTAAAAAAAAAGGCAAGAGAGGACAAGATGGCTGACTGAAGCCAGCATTCCACAGAGGCTCCCATCCAGAAGGAGAGTTAAAGGACAGAAATTTAGCAAGTAACCTGGTGGATTAGAGCGTCACCAAAAGAGAAGGTTGAAGAACGCATATCAACACCGCTAAGGTGAGCTGCGACCCCAAGGATACAAACAAAATGTACAAAATCCATTACCAAGAGGACGGAAGTCCCCTCCCCGATGAGAATGGCTCAGAGTGCCCCACAAACAAATGAGCAGAGTTCAAAGGTCCTCCCACTATAGTCCATGGGAGAGACCCTCTAAAAATTGGACCTTCCTCCCCTACTAGGGTGCCATGGGGCTTTCCTGCCAGGCATAAAACTCTGTAAAACTGTATATATTCTCTACTTACAATTCTGAGCTACCAGCACTTCCCTCCACTCTCACTCTGAGGTCTCGAGGCCTATCTCCCAGGAGTCCAGACTCTTGGGTGATTTCTCAAGGTGGGTGGACAGGGCCTAAACCGCAGCTTAGGCCCCTGGTCAGTGCTGATTCTGTGGCACAGGAGTGAGGAGGGGATAGTCGGCTGAGAGGGAACCACGCCAGAGCGGCGGTGCCCCAAGGTGCAGAGCAGCAGCTGTTTTTGGCAAAAATAGGGCTCACTCCCGGATATTCCAAAGTCACACCCCCTGTCTCTCTGGGCAACCAGTAGAGGCCAGGCATCCTCTCAGGTGGCAAACACCACAGAACAGATCTGGGACGGAAACGCAGGCCCCATGAGTAAAGGGTTTGCCTGAGGTGGTATCAGCCTGGGTACAGCACGGGGCCTAGAAAATGCACGCACAGAGCTGGGAGATTCCCAGGGCAGGGCTGACCCAGAGAACTGCTTTACTGAGCCTAAGACGCACCTGGCCCTCAGGGGATCAAAGGGAGGCAGGAGGCTAGAACTGACAGCTAACCGAATACAAACCTGCAGGAGCAAAGATAGGGCCTAAGGTGCAGGTTCTGGGAACTCAAAACAGCTTCTGTTCTGCAGGGGAATATACCAGGGACAGAAACAAATTCCCGCAAAGTTGTTCTGTTCTGTCAGTAACATCAATCAGGGGCAGGGCTGGAACTGAGTGAACACCCCCAAGCCTCCATCAAGCACCCAAGGTTGTCAGGCCTCACAACCCCCTGCTGGATAGAGGCAGAGAGCAGTGGCCTGGCTGAGCAGACATAGATTTCCTTGTGATTCAGGCAGGTGCAAACCCCTGGAGTATCTGTTCATTGGAGGCAACTGGGTCACAGCCCTGTGGGGTTATCAGTGACTGGGTGTGACAGAGGTGCAAAGTGGGGAAGGAGGCATCAACCTTCCCAGACTAATCTATTTGCTGGGTGGCTCTTCCTGACTTCATGGAGCACTGGACCAAGTCATATTTCAGTTGCCAGCAAGACCTCTCCATTCTAGTTGCCAGAGACCTTTTAAACTCTCCCACCTGAGACAAGTGCTGACTGAGACAATTGATTTGGACCTTTTGAACTCAGGCAATCACCCAAGGACTATCCAAGTGGTGCCCTGGGTGTGTGGTTATAGGAAGGTTTGACTTTTCCTTTTCCAATTGTTACCTGTGGGGGGCGGGGTGACTTAATTGCTGGTTATTCTCCACAGCTGAGACTTCAACCCAGAGTAACTGTTTCACTAGGGTCGGACAGAGACCAGCTGAAAACAAGACAGAGCCACTTAGCCCCACCACACCAAACAGGTCCCCAGTTTCTCAGGCCATAGCACTGTACAGGTGCTCGACAAAGTTCCAGGGGAAAAGTCTAATTGTGTAAAATAATCATGGGACGGTATCAGTGAAAATACTCAGGTAACATGAATAACCAGAATAGATCACCCTCTCAAGGAAAGATATGACAGATGTAACTGGAGATTGCATTCATAACAGCTGGCTGAGATGTCAGAAATCAAATTCAGAATTTAGATTGCAAACAAGATTAAGAGAATGGAGGAAAATTTAGAATTAGAAATTCGAGGAGCAATTCAAAAGTCGGAATTAGAAATACGAGGAGAAATTCAAAAGTTGTCTCAAGAATTTAATGATTTTAAGACAAAACCACCAAAGATTTTGATGCACTGAAACAAGAATTTATAGCCATCAAAGATCTGAAAAATACAGTAGAATCCCTCAGTAACAGAGTGGAGCAAGCACAAGAAAGGATTTCTAACACTGAAGACAAAGCTTTTGAACACTCCCAAACTCTCAAAGAGCAAGAGAAATAGAGAGCAAAAACAGATCATTCTCTCAGAGAGCTCTGGGATAATTTGAAGAAGGCTAATATCCACCTCATTGGAAGCCCTGAAAGTGGAGTGGCCTCACAAGGCACAGAGGTCCTTCTCCATGAAATTATGAAAGAGAATTTTCCAGACATGCCAAGAGATTCTGAAATTCAGATAACAGACAGTTTCAGCACCCCAACACAACTTATTTGTCTAAACCCAAATAAGACATCCCACAGGCATATCATAACTGACTTCAATAAAGTTAATATGAAGGAGAAAATTCTGAAAGCAGCCAGACGTAAGAGATCCATTACCTACAAAGGGAAGAATATTAGAATGACTGCAGATCTCTCTGCTGAAACTTTTCAAGCCAGAAGAGGGTGGTCATCGACTTTTAATGTCATAAAACAAAATAACATTCAACCCCGGATCCTGTATCCAGCTAAACTGAGTTTCATCTATGATGAAGAAATTAAATACTTTAATGACGTTCATATGTTGCAGAAATTTGCCATAACCAAATCAGCTCTTCAGGATATTCTCAGACCTATCCTTCATAATGACCAGTCCAATCCTCTACCACAAAAGTAAACTCACTCAGAAACTTTTGATCAAATGTCATCTTCCACAGTGGTGAAAGGATTAGAAATGTCCACTGGACTTTCAAAAAACTACCCAAAATTTTACCAGACTTATTAATATTCTCTATTAATGTGAATGGCTTAAACTGTCCTCTAAAGAGGCACAGGTTGGCTGACTGGATACAAAAACTCAGGCCAGATATTTGCTGCATACAAGAGTCACATCTTACCTTAAAAGATAAATATAGACACTGGGTGAAAGGATGGTCATCCATATTTCAGGCAAATGGTAATCAGAAAAAAGCAGGTGTTGCAATTCTATTTGCAGACACAATAGGCTTTAAACCAATAAACGTAAGGAAGGATAAGAATGGTCACTTCATATTTGTCAAGGGTAATACTCAATAAGATGAGATTTCAATTATGAATATTTATGCACACAACCAGATGCATCTCAATTTATAAGAGAAACTCTAACAGACATGAACAACTTGATTTCGTCCAGCTCCAAAATAGTCAGACATTTCAACACTCCTTTGGCAGTGTTGGATCCATCCTCCAATAAGAAGCTGAGCAAAGAAATTTTAGATTTAAACCTAACCATCTAAGATTTGGATTTAGCAGACATCTACAGAACATTTCATCCCAACAAAACTGAATACACATACTTCTCATCAGCTCACGGAACATACTCCAAAATCGATCACATCTTAGGTCACAAGTCTAACCTCAGTAAATTTAAAGAAATAGAAATTATTCCTTGCATCTTCTCTCTTGAACCACCATGGAATAAAAGTTGAACTCGGTAACAACAGGAATCTGCATACTCATACGAAAACATGGAAGTTAAATAACCTTATGCTGAATGATAGCTGGGCCTGAAATGAGATTAAGAAGGAAATTGCCAAATTTTGGGAACAAAAGGACAATGAAGACACGAATTATCAGTACCTCTAGGATACCGCAAAGGTAGTCCTAGGAGGGAAATTTATAGCACTGCAAGCCTTCCTCAAGAGAATGGAAAGAGAGGAAGTTAACAATTTAATGGGACATCTCAAGCAACTGGAAAAGGAAGAACATTCCAACCCCAAACCCAGTAGAAGAAAAGAAATAACCAAAATTGGAGCAGAATAAAATGAAATTGAAAATAAAAGAATTATACAACAGATCAATAAATAAAAAAGTTGGTTTTTTGAAAAGATTAATAAAATAGATAAAGCTTTGGCTAACCTAACCAGGAAAAAAAGAGTAAAATCTCTAATCAATCAGAAATGACAAAGACGAAATAACAACAGACACCTCAGAAATTCAAAAAATCCTTAATGAATATTACAAGAAACTTTATTCTCAAAAATATGAAAATCTGAAGAAAATTATATTTGGAAGCAGGTCACCTTCCAAGACTTAGCCAGAATCAAGTGGAAATGTTGAACAGCCCTATATCAACTTCTGAAATAGCATCAACCATACAAAATCTCCCTAAAAAGAAAAGCCTGGGACCAGATGGCTTCACGTCAGAATTCTACCAAACCTTTAAAGAGGAACTAGTACCTATATTGCTCAACCTGTTCCAAAATATAGAAAAAGAAGGAAGACCACCCAACACATTCTATAAAGCAAACATCACCCTGATCCCCAAACCACAAAAAGACCCAACTAGAAAAGAAAATTATAGACCAAATTCACTAATGAATATAGATGCAAAAATATTCAACAAGATCCTAACAAACAGAATCCAGCAACACATCAAACAAATTATACATCATGACCAAGTTGGTTTTATCCCAGGGTCTCAAGGCTGGTTCAATATATGTAAATCTATAAGTATAATTCAGCACATAAACAAATTAAAAAACAAAGACCATAAGATTCTCTCAATTGATGCAGAAAAAGCTTTTGATAATATCCAGCATCTCTTCATGATCAGAACATTTAAGAAAATTGGTATAGAAGGGACATTTCTTAAACTGATAGAGGCCATCCATCTACAGCAAACCCACAGCCAATATCTTATTGAATGGAGTCAAATTGAAATCATTTCCACTCAGATCAGGAATTAGACAAGGCTGCCCATTGTCTCCACTGCTCTTTAGCACTGTGATGGAAGTTTGAGCCACCGCAATTATGGAAGAAAAGGCGATCAAGGGTATCCATATAGGGTCAGAAGAGATCAAACTTTCGCTCTTCGCAGATGATATGATTGTATATCTGGAAAACACCAGGGATTCTACTACAAAACTCTTAGAAGTGATCAAGGAATACAGCAGCATCTCATAAATCGGTAGCCTTTATATATACCGACAATAGTCAAATTGAAAAAAACAGTTAAGGACTCTATTCCATTCACAGTAGTGCCAAAAAAGATGAAATATTTGGGAGTTTATCTAACAAAGGAGATGAAAGATCTCTATAAAGAGAACTATGAAACTCTAAGAAAAGAAATAGCTGAAAATGTTAACAAATGGAAAAACATACCATGCTCATGGCTGGGAAGAATCAACATTGTTAAAATGTCCATACTACCCAAAGCAATATACAATTTTAATGCAATCCCTATTAAAGCTCCACTATCATACTTTAAAGATCTTGAAAAAATAATACTTCGTTTTATATGGAATCAGAAAAAACCTCAAACACCCAAAACATTACTCAGAAATAAAAACAAAGCAGGAGGAATCACGCTACCAGACCTCAGACTATACTATAAATCAATAGTGATCAAAACAGCATGGTACTGGCACAAAAACAGAGAGGTACATGTATGGAACAGAATAGAGAACCAAGAGATGAACCCAGCTACTTACCGTTATTTGTTCTTTCACAAGCCAATTAAAAACATTCAGTGGGGAAAAGATTCCCTATTTAACAAATGGTGCTGGGTGAACTGGCTGGCAACCTATAGAAGACTGAAAGTGGACTCACACCTTTCACCATTAACTAAGATAGATTCTCACTGGATTAAAGATTTAAACTTAAGACATGAAACTATAAAAATACTAGAAGAGAATGCAGGTAAAACCCTTAAAGAAATCGGTCTGTGCGAGTATTTTATGAGTAGGACCCCCCACCCCGGGCAATTGAAGCAGCTTCAAAAATACACTACTAGGACCTGATCAAACTAAAAACCTTCTGCACAGCCAAGAACACCGTAAGTAAAGCAAGCAAACAGCCTCAGAATGGAAGAAGATATTTGCAGGTTATGTCTCCGACAAAGGTTTAATAACCAGAATCCACAGAGAACTCAAACGTATAAGCAAGAAAAGAACAACTGATCCCATCGCAGACTGGGCAAGGGACTTGAAGAGAAACTTCTCTGAAGAAGACAGGCACGTGGCCTACAGACATATGAAAAAAATGCTCATCAACTTTAATCATCAGGGAAATGCAAATCAAAACTACTTTGAGATATCATCTAACTCCAGTAAGATTAGCCCATATCACAAAATCCCAAGACCAGAGATGTTGGCGTGAATGTGGAGAAAAGGGAACACTTCTACACTGCTGGTGGGAATGCAAATTAATACATTCCTTTTGGAAAGATGTTTGGAGAACACTTAGAGATCTAAAAATAGATCTGCCATTCAATCCTATAATTCCACTACTAGGTATATACCCAGAAGACCAAACATCACATCATAACAAAGATATTTGTATGAGAATGTTTATTGCAGCCCAATTCATAATTGCTAAGTCATGGAAAAAGCCCAAGTGCCCATCAATCCACGAATGGATTAATAAATTGTGGTATATGTACACCATGGAATATTATGCAGCCTTAAAGAAAGATGGAGACTTTATCTCTTTCATGTTTACATGGATGGAGCTTGGATACTTTACTTAGTAAAGTATCTCAAGAATGGAATAAAAAGTACCCAATGTACTCAGCCCTACTATGAAACTAATGTATGGCTTTCATAGGAAAGCTATAACCCAGTTATCACCTAAGAATATGGGGGAGGGGGAAAGGGAGCAGAGGGAGGGAGGAGGATGGGTGGAGGGAGGATGATTGGTGGGATTACATCTGTGGTGCATCTTACAAGGGTACATGTGAAACTTAGTAAATGTGGAATATGAATGTCTTAACACAATAACTAAGAAAATGCCAGGAAGGCTATGTTAACCAGTGTGATGAAAATGTGTCAAACGGTCTATAAAACCAGTGTATGGTGCCCCATGATCGCATTAATGTACACAGCTATGATTTAATAAAAAATAAAAATAAATAGAAGAAAAAGAAAAGGCAAGAGAAATTTATACTGACTTCCTAATGTGTTTAAAAGACATGACCACTAATATTTAAAAGTTAAAGTAGGATCTCTGGCGTTTCCTCTCCCTGATACACAATCATTAGAAACTGATCACTAGAACTGTGTTTGGGGTTCTGCTATAAACTAGGTTTTATCGTTTGTTTTTCTTTCCTCAGGTCAAGCAAATAGTCTTCAATTTCAAAAGAAATTTAGAAACATAGAGTTTATGATTTTTATTAACTCCTAAAATTATAGCCAATATCTCAGCTATATCTTTTGATGAGCCTTAAACTAATTTTAATCACATTCACCACAAATACCAGGCATTGTAATGAAAATGTCTCTCTAACTTACTGGACCTGAAACAGCATATATACTCTTTTGGAAATTCCAACACATCCTTGGTTGAACATATGGAGATTTCCTTGGAGCCATATTTTAGTTTAGCCCTCCTCTTTTCTCATTAGAAAATGAAAATAAAAAATAGTTAAACATTAGGTATATCAAAGAAATTGAATGTCTATACCTTCAAGAGGCATCTCTGTTAGCTGGACGACACTCACATAAACTAATGCTAACTATACACCCACATAAACTAACTGACTATACTAGTGAGTCTCAGTGTAGACGGGATGGGCAAACACTGCTAATAAAATTGATTTTTAAAAATGTTTCAACTTCTGCACTCCTTCCTTTTCCTTTAAGACTGAAGAGAGTCTGAGGAGAGTATGAAGGAGTCTGCAGGTGGCTAGAAGGGAATAAAGGAACAGTTTGGATAGAAGAGTCAGAGAAGGTGGAAAAAGAGTCATGGCCAGGAAATGCAGCCAAAGCTTTTGATGAATCTACTTCATCATATTAAAGTGTGATAAGAAAATTAATTCAAACAGGAAAAAAAAGAGAGAGCCTTCAAAAGTCTTTCATTGTTTCAAAAACGAAGCAAAAATAAGGCTGATGTGAACGCTTCCCATCTGATTAGTGTTTAGAACTTACATTATACTTTCATTCACACACATTTCATTTCCTAATATCTCAAAAAGGTAAAAAGTTTACTTAGTTTCATACCACTTATCACTGCAGTGTGCAAGTACAGAAACAGCGTACCTTCTCCTCAGGGCTCTCTGCGCAGAATCTGCCTTCTTTGTCTTTATCTATGCAAGCAGAGGGGGGAATCACCCACATGCAAGCAAGGTCTGTTAAATTACATGGATGTGACAAGATTGCGGACTGATTTTTGGTGTGCACTGACCCTGCCCGGCAGAGCTCCTATCAGGTGCTGTATTCTAAGGATGCTCCTCTACATCTGATGGTGCAGCCAGTGTGAGATACCCTCTTCCTGACAAATTTGACAGAATCAAAAGGCAACTCTGGGGGCATCTCTGTAAGTAAGACAATCTTATAAAGTGTTATTGGAGAAATCTCCCTAATTAAATCCATGTGAATAAAACAGTTGCAATTTAAGTGGGAAATTTCGTTCTATTTGTGAGATTTAAGCCTTCGAACAAGGACTGGAGGGTCAGAAATGAGAGATAGCAGTTACTAATAGAGTTGCAATACAAGAATATTTTACATCTTTTGTTAGTTTTTCATCTAAGATGTTTAGTCTGAAATAAATCAGAAGCCATGAATATGATTATTGTGGCCTGGGTTCTGGTCACATGCGACTCATGTGGCCTCAGACAGAGTATGCTGAGTCAGCCTTGTGGGCTAGAATGAAGAGGAATGAGTCTTCCACTGGAGCTCGTGTCCAGGGAATGGTGCCCCACCTAGACCAAACAGCTAATGGAGCTGAGTCATCAGGGTCTGTGGGTTAAGCCAATTATTTCCAAACTGAGGAGCTTCTTAGAATACAGATTCCCAGACTACACCCAGAACCTAGTACACCTACATCTCTTAGAATAGGCCTAAGGAAATGTACTTTTCAAAAGCTTCACAGAGAATTAGGATAATTAGTAAGGTTTGAACCAGAGAATTGAACTAAACTTACCCAAAGTGGGCCTAGGCCTTGGGGCTGGGGTCCTCCATCTGCTCCCAGACAGAGAAGGCCTCCTTACACCTCTCCAGCATCCAGTATTGCCAACTAGAAATCTGACTACAACCTGTCACATTTCTTTCTCATCTACATGTTTGTTTCTTTGTTTAAGTAAATGATTTTCTCCCTAGAAGCTTTTAAAATTTTCTTTTAATTCTTGAAAATTGAGAATTTCAGTAAGATGTAGCTTGATAAAGATATCCTTTTAATCTGAAGACTCAAATTTTTAGGTCAAGGGAAGTGCCTCTGTTATCTACTTTTCATCTCTTCCATTTTCTATGTTCATCTTCTCTTTTTCTGGAAATACTGTTAAATGAGTGCTAACCATCATGAATTAATATTCTTGTGTTTTAATTTTTTATTCATTTTCCCCATCACTTTCTTCTACTGTTCAAACTATTAATTCAGCCTTCAACACTGTTCATTCTGTTTTTTATCCCTTGAATTTTTTTTTATTTTGCCAATCAGATTTTTAATTTCTAGAACCACTCTGTGTCTTCCAACTGCTCATCATCATAGGAGCCTCTTTCCTCTTCCTCCTTTCCTTCCTGCTCCTTTTTCTTCTTTCCCTCTTTTTTAATGGAGAATCTCCATTTGACAGTCTAAAGATTTGTAAAATGTGTCCTTGGTTATGTGTTCAACTATTCCTTGAACTATTTCTTTTACAACCTTGGAGTGGTGGTTCTGTTACCCTGTTTCCCTGAAAATAAGACATCCTCCGAAAATAAGACCTACTTACAGGAAAGATAAGCCGTCCCCTGAAAATAAGACCTAGCGCATCTTTGGGAGCACACCTTAAAATAAGACACTGTCTTATTTTTGGGGAAACAGGGTAGTTCGTCTTGGGCCTTCTGTTGGTTTTCATCAACTCCCTGGTGATATGTGACTGTCCATTTGCAGCTGGCATAGGATACCTCTCCCTTGACATAGGCCTGATGTTGCACCAGCTCTCAATTTTGAGTGAGAAGACTGCTTTTCAATTCTATATAAATATTTAAAATGAGTTGACTGGACAGTATCTCTTAAGGTTCCCAGAGCACAGGCTGGCAGGCAGGCTAAGAGCTCATGCTCTCTCTCTTGCCTTAAGTGGAGAATTTCAGGGTTTTAACCTCCTGGTGGAGCAGCCTGTCCCTTTTTTCTTTCCATGCCCATAAGCATCTCAAGTCTCCATGTGATCTGCTCTCTTTCTTGCCCAGCCCCCAGAAGAACTGACTTTGATAATACTTTTCAGGCCTCTCCTGACGTGGAGTTCCACTTGTGCCTGCCATTCAGTGTAGCAGGGGAAGAGATAGGACATAATAGTTCGTATGTTAGCTCCTATTTAATTACTCTGATGGTTGTCCCTTGGCCACATTCTTTACATTAGATCACTCTGAGCTTGAAGGTTTTCAGGACTGTGTCATCTCTAACTTGCAAAAATTCTCCCAAATTTCTACCTGCTGATGGCAATCATCCTCCTCTGTCCAACACTGCTCTGAAATAATTTATTTCAGTCACGTAAGGGACTCAGGACAGGAGGAAGGTTAGATGTGTTTTCAGTCCAATCTCCTCCTACAAAGCCTTCTCTTGGATTCCTTCTATGTTAAACCACTGACGTATTCAACCACAAAAAAGGCACAAACACAAACATTAAACTGTATCACTCCTAGAAGACATAAGAAACAAGTAAAAAAACTCAAAGAACTCTTAGGTTAGTGACATCTGTTTCTTCATGAAAGCACAAATAGGTGAATTGCCTTTTATTTGGCCATTCTTTTATATTTTTATTTTTCAAAAAACAAAAGTTCTATCCAGGAAGACACCTCCTTTTGCAAAAAGGAACATCACTACAGTTAAAAACAAATCATTTCACTTTATGTAAAAGTTTTTTATTATTTTAAAAATATTTTTAGGTTCTGAAGATACAGGCTTTGCTTTAAAAAAAAAAAAAAAGAAGAAAAGAAACAAAATATTTTCAAAGTAACCTAAAATAAATCTATCATCATAGCCCATTATGTCATATTAATTAATAACAGGAATGATGCTTACAAGGGATTATAAAATTAGACATTAATCCCTAGTTTCTTTGGTGGTTATATAGCAACCATCTGCAGTTGCTAGTTATACAAGGCATAGAACCACTGGCAGAGGATTCCAAATTTCTCTTAATCTGCAAGTACACTTCCCTTGGAGATTGCATTTTGAAATAATATTGTTTGCTATTTGCAAACGTCATTCAGGCACTTTCTAGCTCCCATCTGCCCAGAGTGAAGAGCAAGGAATCACTCATAAGTCACAAGCCAGTTGTAAGTGCTCACTGCAGCATTAATCTTAGACCTGCATTTCAGCCAACTGTGACTTTAGAGAGGGAGGAAACAATATAGCTGACCAGAGATACCAGCTGCCAGATTATCTCAGAAAGAAGGAAAAGCTTTAGATGAAAAAGAAGCAAACAAACATAGATTGAGTGAAATTCTGAGGGAAAAGTGACAGAACCTGCCAGTGATTCCACTAGTTGTGCAGCAGGACAAGGAGCAAGATACCAGTAGAGATCAACCCCTGAGAGGCTCGGGGCCTAGCAAAAAGGGGAGGCAGGGTGTTTCCCTTTTTTAGTTCATCCTTCACATCTGTGGCAAATGCCTGATCTGCCAGAGAGCCTTTCTACCCTCACAAGCTCAAACGCTGTTGCAGCCAGGGAACTGGGAACTTCTTGAGGACAAAGCACCAAGCTGTAAGCCCCCTTGGGGTCACTCCCTGTCACCACAGACCCAAGCAGAGATGGCAGGTGCTGAATTGCTTCTCCACCCAAGGTGCACTTTTGTCCTCCCCAAAGGTTTTCATCTTGCTTATTCCCACATAAATATTTCCCAGCTCCAACCCAAACTGTGACAACCACAGGCGGTGGCGAGTCCCAGGCATCTGGACGACCCCAGAGCTTAGACACTCAGGCACAGAGAGAGGGATAAGGATGATCAGAGTGCCAGCTTTCCTCCATTCAGACTTTTTCTCCCCTTCCTCTCACCTGCCCATGGCTGCCAAGAGGGATGATTGAGCTGGGACTCTCAGGAGCTGCTGCTTCCCCTTTATCGATGTATCCACCATGCCAGGTCTTCCCAGAGAATGGGGCTCAAACCTTTCCTCTTGAAAACTTGAGAGGACTAAGGGGTGCTCATACTGTGAGGTCCCTGCTTACCGGTCCCCTGGTGCTGCATGCCTACTGCTACATCAGAGCAGGGCACACTCTGAATCAGAGGGACACCAAACCTGCCTGAGTACCTACAGACAACTTGGGACCACCTCATTTCTTCCTAGAAGTCAGGGATTGATCTTCAGAGCCTCAGGGATAGGCCTACAGGCCAGATCCTGTACCCTCCAGAACTCAATTGTGTTGCTTAGAGTAATGGTGGGCAGATTTGTACCCTAATCTCAGGAGTTGAGGGAGCCTGCATGGGCAGAACTGAAAAGAGAGTGCAGCATGGGTCTCAGCCATAGCATACTTTTGAGGCACCCCTCCCCCCACAGAAAGGTCTCATTGTCCACCCAGGATGAGATCTCAGACAGGGAAGCTCCCGCCCCACAGCACTATCATGGGGGAGCTCAGCTACTTGGAGCTCCTGCCTGGTGGCAGATACCAAAAAGCAAGCATGGAGCAGGGAGGGGACAGAAGAGCAAGACCCATTCCTGACAGCCAGATTATGAATCTCAGATGACCTCTCTCCCCACAGCAGACTTTCTGGGTGGGTGGGGCCACTTCAGCCCCTCCCCGGTGGCAATCCCCAGAATCTGGGAGCAGACCCTTTATCCCTGACAAAATATCTTCCTTACCAGCTTTTGTGGAGCCTGAGGGCAGGCTTAGCAGCCCAGCCCTGACCAGCCTGACTCCCTCAACTGCCTCTGTTATACTGGAGCATAAAGACTCACCTGGAAGTTCCATGGCTCCAGCCTCCACCTGGGGCATTCAAGTGCTTCTCCTGAGGGGCTAGAGATAGTCACCAGTCCCCAAAACAACACTACAGCTTGTTCCTTCCACAAATGACACCTACTGACAAGGAGGTCAATTTGCATAGCCCTTTACAACACTTACTGACTCAATTATACAGGGTGTGGTGATTCTTACCCACAAGCTCCACTTATTATCAGACATTAAACTCAGTGAGATTAACAATTCACATTGTTAAGATCTCAGGGCTGGGAAGGAGAGGAATTCAAAGACCACCATCTTCCCTTATCAACTAGAACTAGAAAAGAAAGAGAAAACCAAAACCAAAGCAAGCAGAGAAAAAGAAATACCCATAATTAGGTCAGAGCAGAGCTAAACAAAATGGAAAACAAATGGGGAAAAAAAGGCAATTCAATAGATCAATGAAACCAAAAGTTGGTTCTTTGAAACGATAAATAAAACTGATAGATCTCTTGCTAGACCAGAAATAGCAGAGAAAGGAGTAAAATAAGCTCAATAAGAACTGGAAAAGGAGATATTACAGAAATACGAAATTTTATTTGTGAATACTATGAAAATCTCTATACATAAAAACTCAAAAAGTAGAGAAAATGAACAAATTCCTGGAAGTACACAATCTCCTAAGACATAATCAGAAATAGAATTCCTAAGCAGATCTATAATGATCATGAGATTAAAGCAGTAATAAAAAAATGTTCCAACCAAAAAAAAGCTCATAACCAGATAGATCCACGGCCAAATTTTATCAGACCTACAAAGAAGGCTGGTGCCTATACTGCAGAAATTATTTCCTTACCAACAAAAATGAAAAAATCCTCCCCCAACTTATTCTATGAAACTTATTCTTATTCTACTGTGCCAGGAAGTGACACAACAAAAAAAAAGAAAGCTACAGATTGACACTGCTTACAAATACAGATACAAAAATCCTCGGTAAAATACTAGTAAACCAAGTTCAACAACACATCAAGAAAAAATAATAATACACTCACCAAGTGAGATTAATCCCAGGGATACAAGGGTGGATCAACATGCATAGGAAGACCATAGGAACATCTCAATAGATGCAGAAAAAGCATTTGACAAAAGTCGGCACTCTACTGATTAAAACCTTCATCAAACTAAGTATAGAAGGAATATGCCTCAAAATTATAAAAGTCATATATGACACTCACAGCCAACACCATACTGAGTGGGGAAAAGACGAAGGCATTCCCACTAAGAACTGAAACAAGACAAGGGTGCCCACTGTCACACTTCTATTCAACACAGTGCTGGAAATCCTAACCAGAGAAATCAGGTAAGAGAAAGAAATAAAGGGTATCCAAGGGTATCCAAATAAGGAAAGAGGAGGTAAAACTATTGCTTTTCACTGTCAATATGATTTTATATCTAGAAACAGACTCCAGGAATTGATACGAAAATTCAGGAAAGTCTCTGGGCAGCGACTATGGCTCAAGGAGTAAGATGCCAGCCCCATATACCGGAGGTGGTGGGTTCTAACCCAGCCCCGGCCAAAAACTGCAAAAATACAAATTAAAAAAATTCAGGAAATGCTCAGGTTACAAAATCAATGTGCACAAATCAATAGCATTCCTATACACCAATAATAGTCACGCTGAGGCTCCATTCAAAACTCAATACCATTCACAATAGCTACAAAGAAAATAAAAATATTTAGGAATTTACACTTAACCGAGGAAGTGAAAGATCTTTACAAACAGAACTATGAACACTGAGGAAAGAAATTACAAACAACACAAAGAAAAGGAAAAACATATCATGCTTGTGGATTGGTAGAATCAACATTATTAAAGTGACCATACTATCCAAAGTGATTTACAGATTCAATGCAATACCATAAAAATGCCAACATCATATTTCACAGGTCTAGAAAAAATAATTCTATACTTCAACCCAAGTGCCCATCAATTCATGAGTGGATTGGCAAAAATGTGGTATATGTATGCCTTGGAATACCACGCAGCCATAATAAAGGATGAATTAATCCTTTTTGCAAGAATGTGGATGGTATTGTAGAGCATTACCTAAGCGAAGTATCTAAAGGATGGAAAAACAAACACCATATGTACTCACCATTAAATCGGAACTAACTGACGAGCACACGTGTGCACAGAGGGAAGTAAAAATCAGTAGAAATCAAGCAGGGGAGAGGGGTGGGTAACAACCTACTAACAGGTTCAGTGAACACTACCTGAGTGATGGGCAGTTATAGCCCTAATTCAAGCTTTAATCAGGGCTATACAGAAGCAACCCCTGTAACCGAAAACATTCATACCCCTATAATATTTTGAAATTGAGAAAAACAACCTAAGGTCTTTAGAATATTTTATTCTATTTCCAGTTCATCTCTCAAGGGTAAATAAGGCACAAAACTTGACCTATGACAAGAACTTGTCTGTCTTGCACTCACATGTTTATTTAATTGAGTCTTGAGGTGAAAAGAGACTGCATTCTACATGGACAAAAGTATGAAGGGAGAAAAACTAACCTTTATGGTAAGCTCTCCAGATGCTTAAAATAACAAATTATAAAATTAAGCTGCAGATCAAAGGCCATGAAAGCAAGTTAAACGCACTTCTAAAAACCAGGAGTTGGGAATACAGCTGTATTGATGATGGCAAAAATTGTGATTAGTGTCCTTGTTAATTCACAGAATTTTGTAAATCGTCCATACCATAGTAGGTCCCCTATAAATTATGAATTAATAGCAAACTGCCATTATGTAGAAAAGAGAGAACCTGAAGAAAGCCAGTGCACATGCTGGTGGAATATCCTGCTGTGTGTGCACAAAATAGGTGAATAGAGCCAGGGGTCTGATAGTGTTTAAATGATACACAGATCACAGGCAAAGAAAATAAACTTTATCATGAAGTCCTAATTTTTTTAAATATTTTTTAGTGAATATATGTCATGTTGAGTTTGGGGAGAGAAACAATTGTATTAAGACCTTTTATTTAGTGTATGGAAATGTATTTGACAAATCTGAAAAGGTCTGAGAATAAAGACCTTTTCTTTATTATAAAAAAATAAAAAATTAATTAGTATTAATTAACTAGTATTAATTATCTAGGGCTACTGTGAGAAAGAAACATTAATTGGTTGGCTTAAACGGCATTTATTTTCTCCCAGTGGACTTCGGAAGGACAGAAGTCAAGATGAAGGTGTCATCAGGTTTGGTCCCTTCAGAGGGCCATGAGGAAGAATGTGTGCTGGGCCTCTCACTGGCTGACAGGGGACTATCTTCTTGTGTCTTCATTTATCTTCCCTATGTAAGTGTGTGCCCAAACTTCCTCTTCCTATGAGGACACCAGTCATAATGAATTAGGGTCCACCCTAATGACTTCATTTTAACTTAATTACCTCCATAAAGACCTTCCTCCAAACACATTTACATTCTGAGATAGTGGAAGTTAAGATTTCAGGATATGAATTTTTAAGGGGACACAATTCAGCCCATAAGCCATGCTATATGTTTTTGCCAAGTTTGGGAGCGTTGGGGGCTTTGGTTTGTTTTCTTTTTTTAAGGGAGCAACTGTGAATTGGAGGGGGGATTACCACTTAATTTGGAATAAAAACATTTATCAGAGTCCAGCAAGGGCCCAAACTAGATGAAGGAAGAAATTCTAAATATTCTTGACTAGGAAAGAAACAGGGGCAACTTGAAGGAAACATAAAAGTCCTTGCATTTGGCTCTTACCTCTTTATACTACTACAAATAATATCCAAAGAGTCATTAACAAATTAGAGAAACACTTAACAGTTGCAAAGTAAACGAATAACCTGGGATTGTTGAGATCAGAGATAATTATGTATGAAATTGCTTTGGTGAAAAACAAGATCAAATGCTTTAATGTTAGGGTGATATAGGAAACCAAATTCATGATATCCTAATTTTTTCAGTTTTCTGGTATCTAAATAAGTTGATTTTATTAGAATAAGATTGTTGATTGTTAATTGGGGCATTTGGCTTGTTTTCAAGTTTGTGCTTTTTTAAGGAATGTCATTAATAGGATATGAGAAAGACTATGAGAGATGTGAAATTTCCTGTTTTGACCCCTATGTAAAAGTCAGGCTGCCCTGCCTAGATATGACTTAGAAACACACTATCACTGCATCCGTTTCAAATTTTCTACCATGAAACATCTATGCATTTAAAAATAAAAGCTATAGCAAATCCATTTCAACAGGGCTTTTGACGTTAGCTTTATACTCTCCCCTCCAGACCTCATCGGCTCCCTGGAAATGTCACCAAGCAGTCTAAGTTGAAAGAAGTCAAAAGCATTGATGTTTCTTGGCAAACACAAATTCTGCCCTTCTGATTTTTCAATCATAGCTTCAAAACACTATGGGATGACGCTGGGATCTGCTTGATGTACCTTGGGATGTGGCCTGCTTTAGCTCTTGGGCTGGTGACTCACTGAACACCTTTTATTAATCCTTATATCTATTACTATCAACCAACATGGAGGCTGAGACAGTTTTCCCAAATGTCAGAAATAAACACAGTGTTTTCCTGTAAGCTTGGAGGGGAAAAAAAGAGATGAGAGCATCTGATATTTGAAACTATATACTGTGTGTATGATATAGCTCATAAAGCTAAATGTTTTTAAATCATTCTTTTGGAAGTTGAAACCTATTCTAAAATTTTAATTGTCTCTACTCAGATTCTGGGGACCCTAGTTTGTCAAGCCCAGCTTTTTTCAGTTTTCTGGTGTCTGTATAGAGGTTGATTTTCATTATTAGGATAACATCATTGGTTAAGGTATCTCTGTGTTTTGTTTTATTTTGTTTTTGTCCATGTATTTGCTCACTGGTTTGTTTGCTTGGAAGAGTTCCATTTAACTACCATTCATTTATTTTTCCTGGACAGCCTTCTGTCTCCACTTACCCATATAGTTCATAACCGTGGCCACTATGAGTCTTCTCTTTAAGTGGGAAGGGATGTGGGGACTTGGCCTCTCCAACATAGAGGTAAAACATAAACAACTGATAATGAAACTATCTTTTTGGTACAAATTCTAGAAAAACCTACACATGTGTGTTCAGAGACATATACAAATAATTATTAAAGTGTTTGAAGTAGTAAGAAATAGGGAAGGTATAATGTCTGTTGATGGAAGACAGGGAATGAGCTATGGGTTATCAAATCAATGGAATACTTACTACATAGCAGTTCAGATCTCTGTGTATGTAGCAGACATTCAATAAGTCTCTGTGCTTGTGGTTGTCTAGCTGCAGATCCGCTTCCTATTTGGAGGAAATTCTCCCTTCTTGAGTTGGAAGTACTTAGTAGACATGTATAACCTGCTCACCCCTTATGTGTCCCTACGTGAACCCAGAAAACTATTCTTAATAACAAAGTCCTTGGATATTTGATGAAGGAAATACCAATATTTAGAACATTTAAAAACAAGTTTTAGAACCCATTTTTTCCATCTCCACAGGAACGGATGGATTGACTAGGATAATTTTGCAGTGAGGAATGTAAAACTTAGTACTATTGCACCCTGGCTCTGAGATAATGCTAATTCCTGACACCCAGAGAATCACTATCATCTACTAGTCAGAGTGAGGATGTAGGGAGTTCAGTTTAAAAACAGAATGTTCATAGTCCCATAAGTGGGTCTCAGGGGACCCTGAACCTGTTATGTACAATAACACACGTAGGAGCTGAAAAACGTATCTCCTTAATCACAGAGCCCCCACATATCAGCTTCCTGCTTTGAAGAGTAAAGAACATGGGATAGAGTAAATAATGAACTACTGTGAGACATCTCTCCCTATCACAATCTTTAACCAAAAGCCAAACTTCAATGCTAAGGACTGGCCAATGTCATAGCCACAGTGAAGATTTGAAATACAGTAATCCCTTGTTATCCACAGGGAACATGTTCAAGGCACCTAGTGGATGACTGACAGCACCAAACCCTACGTGTACTATGTTTTCTACTGTACTTACATACCTATGATGATGTTTATGAATTGAGCATAGCAAGGGATTAACAACACTACCTAATGATAAATTAGAATCATTGCAACAAAATGGTGTAATAACAGTCACGAGTATATAGTCCCTCCCCGATATCTTTTTATACTGTACTTACCTATTTTTGTGGTAACCGAAACTACAGAAAGTGAAACCATGGATAAGGGGAGGCTAGTGTATATGGGTGGTAACTTCCATTCCACCCTCATTTACTTCTTCAGTTTAGTTGGTTGAAGGAAGAAACAGACAGATCCTAGAGAGTAACACGGATGAACCTAACCTGTAAAGTAAGGCTTTACCCAGAAGCACCATCAGAAAAGAAGTGAATTTAAGGATGAGGTTTGGGCAATCCCAAAAATTCAAGTACATTGAAAAAGGAGATTGTTTAAACTTGTTCTGGTCCAATTGCAAAGCTGCTGTATCACAGACCTGGATCTGGGGAGCTGTAGCCATCAGAGTCTGACTGCAGTGGCCCCTTTGGCAAAACCATCCCTTTCAAGAAATGGAGGCATCACATATCCCAGCCTGGTATCACTGCACAGATTGTTTATTTAAAGCCCCCTTGTTCTGAGTCCAGGATCACCAAGCAATTTCTGAATCCCAAGTTGTTTAACTTTAGAGGAAGAACAGACTGGTAATATGGATTTTATTCCTGAAATTAGTGTACGTTTCCCATAGTTTCTAACCACGATGAAGCTTCTCACAGAGGTTTGTCACCAGGGAAAAACTGTGTTGATCATGGTTTTTACATGTACTCCCAGGTCACACAATAGTTATATTTTTCTTTGTTAATAGTCATCTTGGTGCCTACTTCAGTCATGCAAACATTTTGGAGAGCATGAGTCAGATTCTCAGGGTCTGGTCACTGCTGGAAAATGCAAGTCTTTAGAACTTCAAAAGATAGCCAGATTTATCTGGTCTCTCTTAGATGATACCACATATAGGGGCACATATCCATTTGGAATTTTTTTAAATTTTTTCATTTTTTTCCTCTCCCTTTTGCTGTTAGTAACATTCATTTGGTGCCTGGAGCTCCCACCTCTATTGCATGTAATTTTATTCCCAGTTATCCTTCTATTTGTAGGTCTTTGCTAGAGGTTCCAGAAAGGTTTTCTGGTAACCCATGGTTTTGCTAATATTGTTGTTGTTGTTAGAGATCACGGCCACATGATGAACCTAGGCCAGGATCTAATTTTTCCTTCTCTATCCAACTGCTTCTAGAAACAATTGATACTTCCTATCCACAATGGCTTCTTTATGGGACTTTTTCCCAGAAATACATATGGTTATTGGTGGCTCTCGCAAGAACTCCTTGCTTTTGCCTGTTGTCCAAAGCTGCTGCCAAAGCCAATACTCTTTACTTCCTGAGTCTTACTTAAACACATTAATCTGTATTCAATAAAGAAGTTTTCTGCTGACCTGTCAAATATCAACCCCACAAATGATTAAACTTTTCTCAAGTCCTCTTTCAAACAAGTACTAGGCTGCCCAGAGATTTATCTTGGCAAAACTTGAACACAGCAAACTTCGTGCATGCTGGGTAGCAATCTCATTATTAATCCTCAAAGAAGTGACTGAGTTTACTTGGCATTCACCCTTGGCCTTTGCTCAAACATGTAGAAACTTTTTCATAGTGTTAAAACATAACCAAAGACATTCAGAAAAGAAAGGGAGAGAAGAAGAAAGGATAGGAGAATAGAAATACATAAATAAGAACTGTTTCTTTGGGCTTATGGGTCAGAGTAATGTGTTATGCTCAAATCCCAAATATGGGCTGAATTTTATTTTATATTGTATTATTTTTATAAATGGCTTTCTAAGAGTAAAATCACCAAGGGGTCCTGTTATATTCCAAGATTTTATAATGGAAAAACATGGAAGTTTTTAAAATTATTTTTTAAATTATTATTTTTTCAATTTATAAGTTAGCATCTGAATCATAATAGAATAAATGATTCACTCATAATGGAATAAAAGAAAAAAAGAAAAATGTGTTAGAGTTCCTACCTAAGGTCAGTATTTTCACTTTTTTATTTCCAAATATAATGGGAGTACAAATGTTTTTTGTTACATGGATTGCTTATGTTTAAGTCAGGGCTATAAGTGTGCCCATCACCCAGATAAAGTTAGTATTTTTGAACTATTTTAGGCTGTATCACCTAAAAACGAATTTAGATTGTGATTTGATTGTATTTTAGAAAGCCACATTTTTAAAAACCACAAGCATCTTATGCTACAACAGTGACCAAAAAAATCACTTTTTATTTTATATGTATAGTTTGATCTGCTTGGGAGATGTCCCATTTAAAATACATGCTTTAATTAGCTAATCACTTTTATGTGGGATACTCAATTTATCCTACATCAATAAAACTAGTAACTTAAAAGAATACACACACACCATGTACATATGAAAACAATAATGATGGTGGAATTTATACATAAATGCAGAAAAAAATGGGAAAATGGTAAATGACTTACCAGCCAACAAGGAGAGTTAACCTACAATAGCCCAATACAAACAAGATGAGAATCATCTGACCCTCAGAATCCTGGAATGTCTCAGACATGCAGTTACTATTGAAGCCAGTTTGTGTGTCTATTTAAGGATCATGAGAACTTCAGGTCTCCACCTCTATAACTGGGCACCCACACCTCTCTTATCCCCCATTCAAATACTAAACCAGAAGGCTCTAAACCAGAAGTGAGCACAGCTGAAGCTAGGGTATAGTTCCTTCCTGAAAACTGGAGGGTTAAATTTCATCTTCATAAAAGACAGTGAAACCCCTAAGCCCCTCTGCCTGCACAGATTCAGTATGCTAAAAACCATCATTATACCCCAGAGAAAGGAAGCTGAAAATCCTTTTTTGGAGCATTATTGCAGAATAAAAAAATCTACAGAAGCTCACATCTGGAGGGAAAAGGCTGCTGACCAGAGTGATAATATCCACCAATCCATAAGTCCCATCCACACAAACTGATTCCAGCCAGCATTCTGCTGGCTCTCTCTTAAATATAAATAGACAGTCAAGGGTAATCAGACATTTGAGAAATGGAGATAAAACCTTCCATGCTGGGCTTTGCAATAAATACATGAATTTATAAACTCACAGCATCTGGCAGAGAGAAGGTGCCTACAATGCATCCATGGAATTCTTACATAATGTAGATTCAAGTATACATTTTTCCCCTCTGAAAATAAACAAATATTTATCTTCACAATATACCTTTAAGGGTAGCACTGGAGCATTTAGTTGTGTTGCTATTTCCCTATTATCATTGTTTTTAATAAAGAGGAAGTACTTAGCATGGGGAAACTTGGAGCATAGATACTACAAAAACTGGAAAATGCATTGTCTGTATTGCACCTTCACGAATAGTCACCAATTTAGCAGCACAAAGAAACTAAGAATCTTTAGATATTTTTCATTATAGGTGTTTGCATCATAACTTCCCTATCTAAGCTTCTTGAGTCAATCCAAATAATTTGCAACTTGGATAATCCTTTATGATATGAATTAACAACACAGCTAGCTAGTCCATAATCCTGAAAAAGGAACTATCTCCTGATACAATTAGTGAAAGCACTGTGGTGGTGTTGCTAAATAGGGTATCTGGTCACCAATGTGAATGGCAAAAGGCATGAGATTAATGTTAATCTGAAGCCCTTTCTCCTCCCTGTTACCAACTCCAGCAGTTTTGAACAGTGCCACACCTGCCACAGGGATCTCTGCCACGGATGTATGTGTGGCTGCCAACCATGTATTCCCTCCTGGATGGTACTTCTTGCCAACTCTCAGACCAAGCAATTCAGAGAGAATCAATTCCATCCTCAGGTCTTGGGGTAGACATTTGATCCTTGAGGATCAATCTAAACATTGTTCCCCTGCCCCCAAGCATAGCAATTGGTTAAGCAAAAAGCACATGACTAGACATAGTTCCAGACCTTTGGCCATGGGCACTGGGTGAAAAAGTCTTTCCTTTATGCTATGCCTAAGCTTTGGAAGATGTAAGTCTGAGATGCTGGGGGATAGCCCAAGTCAAAAGTTCACCTGAGAGGGAAGCCAAATTCTGAAGGGGCGTAGCACCAAGATAGAAATGGTGGTCTGGTTCTCATAATATCAATACATTGTTAGTGTGCTATGAACAAGAAATACCCTGGACTTTTCATAGACATGATCCAATGAGTCCCCTTTCCAGCTTAAGCCAGTTTGGATTGGATTTGCTATCAATTAAACTACAATTAGTTAGAGTAACTAATACAACCATGAATTTGTATGTAAGTAAACTCAAGATGAAATTTCACGGTATAATCTAGTCTGCTTTCTCATATCAAGTAGGCTAACCCCTCCCCCAGTACACAGACATATCACATCTAAACATTCTTTATATCTAAATACATGTGTCTTCCATCACAAATATATATCACATTAATAACAGAGCTAGGGAGTTCTTTTTCATCTTTGATTCCCCATCATAAAGTATACTTAATAAAAAGTGAGAGGCACTTAATAAATATTTATTAGATGATTTGAAAATGACAGGTTGAATAAGGGAATGACTCTCTGACCTTCTGTAATATCAGGCCATGCAGTATAGATTCTATGTATAGATAATCACTAATCCTAATTTAATGATTTCCAGGAATGGTTGCAAACTCCCAGTCTCCCTTAGTGGGAAAAAAATTCAATTAGCTTGATCTAATCCAAACAGAAACTGCCTTCAATATTCTTAGTGCTTGATTAGAGGTTGGAAAAAAACAAGTTAAATTAGCATGATTCTTGCCTCCTTGGAGTTTTATCAGTTAATATGGATAACATATGGGCATAGCCCTAAAGGATACATGAATATATATATATTTAGTTGTGTTGCTACTGCCCTATTATCATTGTTTTTTTAATAAATAGGAAGGACTTAAGACATAAATATATATATATATTCGTATATCCTTTAGGGCCATGCCCATATGTTATCCATATGTGTGTGTGTGTGTGTGTGTGTGTATGAAATCATGGATTCATGAAGCAAAGAAATGTTAGTGTAATCTGCTCAGCCTTCTACCCCATGACAGCATCCTCAGCATCACCTGGGACAAACAGGCACCATCTGCCCTGAACCCTTGCAGGCACAGAGACCTCACCTCTACTTAAAATTGCGCATCAAAAGGAACATCAGGAACTGACCCCTCCAAAGCAGTTTTTGAATATCTGGTTAATCTGGACAACCAAACAAATTGGCAGTGGGGTCAGTCCCTGACCACCCTCCTTTATTGATATGTGACTTAAGGTTGGCCAGGGCACTGTTGACAAGGTCACATTTCTAGAAACTTCTTCCATATATTAAATCCAGGCCCCATTTGGGCATGCTGGTGCTCCACAGAAACCATGGGTCCCTTCCCATAGGAGAGCTTTTTATGTCTGAGGACACAGATATCATTTGCTTGTTAGTCTTCTCTTTTTTAAGCTAAGCAGAGTTCTTCACATTATCCTGAATCTCTTCATCATCCTGGAAGTTTTCCTCTAACTATACACCAATCTGTGCAATAATAATAGTTGAAATCATTTATTAAGCAACTACTCTGTGCCTTGTATTATGCTAAGTTCTTTACATACATTATTATTTCTTGAATTCCTCATAAATATTTTTAAAGTAGAATAGAAGATAATTTATCTGAGTGTTTAAATTCTGTAAATATTCTAGTAACTAACTTCTGTTTAAAAAAGGATTTTTAGGATTGAGGATTTAATAATAGAAGACCAGTTTGCTACAATATGCTGTGCTAAGAGACGGTGTGATCTCCAAGGCTGCAGATGACAGGCAAGTGATGACAAAATGGACAAGGTGCTGATTAGAAAGGATGGTTAGAACATGATTCTAGCAAGGCTACTTGATGCTGTGAGACTCTGTTTAATACCACAGAACAAAATTCCTTCCCTGGCGAGCACAAGTTGTTTCAGATGCAAAGGTCCCTAAACTCAAAGGGTGACACAGCAAGCAGAGGGTAGTGGCTGATCTTTTCCAGACACCACCTGTATCTGGTGGCCCCTAGAGGTGAAACAAATCCTAGTGATTAGGTATCTTCCCAAATCCCGTTGTGTAGGTTAGGAATAAATCTTATTTTTTTTTTAAATAAATCATGTGCTTAAAAAAATTTCTAAATGCTTTTATTAACCATTTTTTAGGAAACAAATACATTTTACAAGTTCTGAGGATATTTACATTTAACCAAAAACATCCAGAGATATGCAAAAAAATTATTTAAGTGATTTACTTGATGTCTAAACAAAAAGAAATCTATGTATTTTAAATTTGTTTATTTCTCACTATACTTGACAATTCCTGTTAAAACAAAAACTGTCAGACTAAAATGTCATTTGTAAGCCAATGTCTTCTTTTGATTTAAAATATATATCTAAAGTCACAAATATTAATCATGGATCTGGAATGTGTCAAGCCCTGACAGTCTTAGTAAATAATCTTTTACTGTAGGTAGTAGAACTCACATTTTTTTTTTTTTTGTCTAGCAGAGTACAATTCTTTTTTATTATTATTATTAAATCATAGCTGTGTACATTAATGCAATCATGGGGTACCATGCACTGGTTTTATATACAATTGGAAATATTTTCATCACACTGGTTAAGATAGCCTTTCTGGCTTTTTCTTGGTTATTGTGTTAAAATATTTATATTCTACATTAGTAAGTTTCACATGTACCCTTGTAAGATGCACCGTAGAATCCCTCAGTAACAAAATGGAGCAAGCAGAAGAAAGAACTCACATTTTATAGACGAGGAGACTGGTATTCAGAGAAGGTAAATATAAATAACTTGCCTCAGGGTCAAACAGGTATAGGTGCCTATATAAGAGCTACTTAATAAATATTTGTAGGACAAATAGAAAGAATAGATTATTACTTCCCTTTACTTACTATTTACACAACCCAATGCTTAACTTGTTTAGCACGGAGACTAATAGAGGTTTCTATTGTATCTATATGTAACTAAGTCTTCCAAGTCTTCACAGCCCTTCCATCAAGTAACTGTGAAGTATTTTTAAATTAATATTTATTTATTCATCTAACGAATATTTATTAGGTACCTACAATATATTAGCATAGCTAGGTATTTAAGATTCACCAGTGACTAGAACAACAACAAAAAAATGTTCCTCATGGAACTTGCATTCTAAAAGGGAAGATAATAAATAATAAATCCGACAAATAAGTAAATAATAAAGTATACTGGAACATAATGAGTGCTATATAAAGAAGAAAAAAAGGCCTTGAGCAGGATCAGAAGGTGGCAGTGGGAGTTGGGGAGGCAAGGGTGGGGGTGGAGGTTGTGCAATTGTTAATATTCAGTATCACGCCTGCGTAGACCTCTCTGGGAAGGTGATACCTGAGCAGAAGGTAAGAGAATTAGACAAGCAGCTATCTGGGGAAGGAGTGCTACAGAACAACCTATAGACCCACAGGTGGAATTGAACTGGTGTGTCCAAGCAGCAGCAAGGAGGCCTTGGTGTCTGGAACAAAGAGAGCAGGAGGGAGGCTCGGAGGAGAGGAGGTAGAAGCTGGGGAGGGTGCAGAGCGTGGGGGGCTGTGACACTGTGAGAATTCTGAATTTGACTCTAGTGAAATGGTGCAGGGTTCTGAGCACAGGTTGACTGTTGAGCATGGACAGAGAGCCCCAAAAGTAGAAGCATAAAAACTCTCAACGGTGTATTGCAGGGAGCACCCAGCTGGAGGTGGCAGTTATTTGCCTCAGACACCAAGGTTTTGGCCTGAAAACTGCAAAGATAAAGTGTCATTAACTGAGATGGGACTACGATAGATGGAGCAGACTGGGGAGAGGGGAGAGATCATTTCCAGACACATTGTGCGAATCGAGGGCTGAGGAGAAAGATCTGAACTGGACACACGAACTGCAGAATTGGTGGGACACAGACACGGGGCCTTAGTGAGTGGGGTGGGAAGTGAGGTGGTCATCAAGGCACCTCAAACCTGAGGAAATTATGGAATGAGCACTGTTTCCAGTCCATTAAGAGGCAGTGGAGAAGAGGGAACAAGCAAGGAGACTAAAAATAAGGAGCAGTAAAGTAGTAGAAGACCCCAGTGGTGTGGGATCTGGAAAGCAAAGGAAGAAAGTGTATCAGAGAAAGGAAAAGGAAATGGGCAGTGCCCAGGGGGCTGACAAGGCACATACGGTGAGGACAAAGAGCAGTTTTACTGTAAATTATGGGGGCAAAATTGCAATTAAAGTGGTTTTAATAGCAATTAATAGAGACCAGAAAAGAAAAATACACTGTCAAATAAATGCCTTTGAGGAGTTTTGCTGTAAAGAAATGGGGCAAAAGTAAGACCTAATGAAGATATTTCTACAGTGAAAGAATAATAGCATGGTTGTGGTGGGCGCCTGTAGTCCCAGCTACTCAGGAGGCTGAGGCAAGAGAATCGCTTAGGCCCAGGAGTTGGAGGTTGCTGTGAGCTGTGTGAGGCCACGACACTCTACCGAGGGCCATAAAGTGAGACTCTGTCTCTACAAAAAAAAAAAAGAATAATAGCATGTCTCTATGTTTATGAATGTGACATAGTAAAGAGAAGGGGGAAAAAAGACTTTTTAAGAAAGCCCAGAATTCCCAGAATGATGTTCTTGCCTGTATGAGAGAAGTGGATTCCAGTACACAGTGGCAGCTGTATGCCAGGTTCCTCTTTCCAGAAGCAGAAAGCAAGCCAAAGCAGGGGACAGTTCAGGAAGGCTCAGCGAATTCTCACAGGGTTGCTTACCTTTCCTCAGTGACACAGCAGCAACAATGAGGAGAAGGTGTCATTTGAGGAGAGACAGAAAAAGTCTGAAACAGGCATCTGAGAGAGTTGGGGAGGAAATGGATTAGGGATGTAGAAAATAATTGGTGGCAGCACTAGTGACCCACTTTGGGTGGGTGGTCATGGATTGAAAGTGAGGTGAGTCAGCTCAGGGAAGGGCTTTTCTCTGGCCATTCTTACCCCTGGATGCAATTAAAGAGTTGGGTTTATCCAGATGATTTTGTCGAAGATGAAGCCAGCCAGACAGAAGGGGGTGACGACAATGACAAACCATGAAATTGAGCTGGGTGAGCAGGTGACAGAGAATAGCAAGGGGGTAGGAGGTAATAAAAGCTAGAAGGATCAATGGAGTGGAGCTATGAAACTTCATCTTTCTAAATTATATCCATTTTTAACTATTCAGTTCTACCTGAACCTTAATTCTGTTATTTATCATATTAAGCCTTTCTGTGTCACATAAAAATAACAATAAATACAGCATTAATGCATTTATTTATTCCACCTATTCAAAAAAAGTTCTGATGGTACCAGATGCTACGAGTTATAAAGGAAAATAGGATTGACCTTTCACCTCAAGGACTTCATAACCTGGGAAAGAAAGTAAACAAGTAAATGAGGGGTCACAAAACAATGTTGTGAGTACCATGGAAAACTAGGAGTACAACAGAAAGATCTCTAAGTTGGGGTGACAGAAGATTTCCATTTAGTGGGGATTCTAAAGTGGGGTTTTGAAGATTGAATAGAACTCAGCTAACAAGAAAATCAAAAAGGCCTTCCATGGTTCATCTAAATCATAAATTAAAATGTTGACTGGGGATGGGGTAAGAGTAGAGGTTGTGGCATAGCCCTAAAGGCAGCCTCCTAAATTATATAATTTCAGGAAGTAGCTGCAGCTCTTCCACCAGGCAGGGCCATTTCACAGGGATCTATTTTCTCCATCTTCTCCACCAAGCCATTTCAAATAACTACTTCAAATGCCTTGCCAGAATCAAAATGCTCTATCAAGTTTCATAGACCTCTCCTCAGGGAGGCTATCTAAAAGAGAGATTGGTTTGCCATTTGTTCCTAGAAAATTCAGGAAGGCCCTTATAATTAATCACTGGATTTTTTGCTAAGTGCTAACGAACCACTTGTTTAATAGTGTATTTCAGTGTTTTGCCACTAACTGACATCAGACTCATCAATCTGTAAACTTGCATGTTTATAAAGAATGAAATCAGGCTGGGAATCAATGTCCCTTTCTGAAAATGTTTGAAGAAGATAACAGTGTTTAAGAAATGCTTTCATAAGGGAATTGAGAGAGGGAAAGTATTGCCTAAGACAAAAGTCAAAGATAGATTAGGGCAAGATAAATGAAAGAAAACGAGTGCATTGCCTTTGGAAAAGGAATGTTATTTAAGAGGTTTGCATTCAAGTCATGAAGGAAGTAATCCAGGCTAGCCTGGGTAAAGTCCTAAGAAGTCAAAGATAATGTCTTAGCTCTGACATCTGGTGAAGGGCTCTTATACAGCTTGAGATAAAAGCCAGATTCACCCTGGGAAAACTTGGAAAGCTTTTTTTAAATAAAACAAAGGAAATTATTTTCTATGACATCACACCAACTCAGCCAACTCCCAGTTTGCCAATGCTTGTCACAATGTTTACAATTAAAAATTCAAATACACAAAAGTCCTTGGTTCCACTGCAGTTCAGCAAGGCTGCCAAGAATCTGGGAGAACATCTTCAAGGGAAAGCAAAAAAAACAAACAAACAAACATTAAATTGATGACAAAGAATTGCAGCCCAGCTCAGATAATAGACACTAGAGAGTTAAAGAACTTGCTTTAAATGGGTCACCTCAAGGCCTATCTGATATCAGGTCACTAATTGCATTTTTCCTTCCTATAATTATAAAAGTTTATTCCCAAGTTTTATTTCCTTAATGCCTATATTAATTTTTGAATCTTACAATCAAAATACACACTTAATACTTCTTTTATCAAAGTTAAAAGCAGTGCCTGACCAAGGATGAGGCATGGCCACGGGAGAGACTTCCTTTGATTATCCTCTGCCTAAATCTCACATATTAAAAAAAAAAAAAGAGAGAGACTCTGGCAAAGGGAAAAGGCCATGTGAGGACACAGTGAAAAGGTGGCCATCTACCAGCCAAGGAGAGAAGCATGGGGAGAAAACAAACCTGCTAACACCTTGACCTTGAACTTCCAGCCTACATACATAACTGAGGAAATAAATGCATGTTGTTTGAATAACGAAAAATAAACAAAAAAAGTAATGCTTGAGTGTCTGAAGAGCAGAAAATCCAATTGTCTGTTCAGTTTTTGCTGGGGAAGCAGGAGGTAGAACCTAGAAATCCTGAAATTGCCAAATTTAAAAGTCTGATTAATCTTTTTCTCAAATTAATATCAGAAACAATTTATTATTATGCCAAGATTATTCAGCCCTAAAAACAAATATGTTTCCTTTAGGGAAGGCAGCTAAGGCAACTAGAACAATATGCCAATTGTTACAGGTTAGAAGTACCATTGAAATATTCCTTCTATTGCAACATAATTTTTTAACCAGAATTATTTATGAAACAAAAGCCAAAATGTTGTGAATAATTATATAAGTGGGTATTGTATTCCATGACCAGATATGACCCCCTATATTGTTTTCTATGCTCTGAACAGACAACCAAGTCACAAAAGGAAATAATTTTAAAAACCAAGAAACGTGAATACTTTAGACTGAAGTGAAATTTACTATATGCTAAAGGAATCTGACATTTAGCGATGAATCACTGTTGTACTACGTGGTGATCGTGCCTACTTGGCAATTTATATATCTCTTGTAACTAGTGTTTTTAATCATTTTTTCTCTTCTTTATTTCTCTGCATCTCCTGTCAGCACTGCTTGTCAGTTTTCTTCATTCCATGATAGATTTTAACTCTCATTAATTTACTTCTGCCATGCAAGTTAAAACAATATTATAGACGTGGCATTTCTAAATTAGGCCCGAGGCTCTGTTCAAAGGCCCTCTGTGCCCCCAACCCTACACCAACCCAATAGTCCTTCAAATACATTTTAACCACCTTCCCTCCATTCAGGACCCTAGAAGGAGGAAAATGCAGGTTACATGTGGGGTGGGAGTTGGTGATCTGACAGCACAAGCTGGCAGCAGCAATCAGTGCAGGGGTGAGGAGAGAGGTCACTTAGTCCACGTTGTATGAAACAATGGAGAGGAAAGCACCACGGAGGGGGCAAGCAGCTGGGGAGATGATGAGCCTGCACCCTAATACCTTTGGGGTTTTTCCTGTCTACTTTCCCCTGACAACAACGTAGAGATAAACCATCCCTTAAAAAGAAGAGGATGCTGAACTATCCCTTAGAGAAGGGACAGTTTATCTCCACATTATTCCACAGATATCTTTTAGATCTCATGCACTTCTTATCATCCAAACTTACACAATAATTAACAAATGCATTATTTTAAATCATTTTTTAAAGAAACTGCTCAATATTGGATGTATCTTGCTCACTTGAATCAGATCACTGACTGACTTAATTGATTAGCCATAGGTTACTGAATTGCTGATCCATAAACCATCTGGACATCTAGGGGATGGCAGGAAGAGCTTGTATCCAAGTTCCAGTTCCAGGTTTGTTCAGCCAGTGTCCCAGGAATAAATCAAAAGTTTATTTTCTGCCACAAAACTGCATTTGTCCTAAATTACTGTTTGAATTTGATCTTGTTAGCAATCTAGCTGCTTGATCTCAAGGCAGACATTATACTATTTCAGTTTTTTCATCTTCAAAAAGTAGGGTTTATTCATTTAACTAAATTTTGTTAAATCATTTCTGTCTGCAAAGAATGTTCTAGAGACTTCCACAGAGGAGAATCCTGGTAGTCCCATGCTCCCTAATTTCCTTAGGGATTGTGATCCTCCAAAAGGGGTGGGTATCTACCCTTGTCTAAACATTCACCCAGAGGGTATTTCAAAACACCTCTTAATGAACAATGTTAGCAATGAAAGTAATTCTTCCCTTCCACTTTCTCTTCTTTAAATTTCTTTTGGGGCTTAGCAAGGACACTGATAAACTGTCTTTCATTCCCTAGAGTTAGAAAGCTTTTTTAATTTCTAGTCTAAATCCTTCCTGCTATCGCTTAAATCCATTTCCTCTTATTCTAGTCTCATGGAAGACAGAAAAACCATTCATCCTCCTCTATATAATGATCCTTCATGTATTAAAGATTTCAGCCTTCATTTTTCCAGGTTACATAATGCCAGTTCCTTTCATTTCACTCATATATCTTATTTTCCAAGCTTTTAAATTAATTCCATCACACTCCTCTTGGACTCTATGGATAATGAAATAGTCATGAAGCTCCTTTCAGATTCTAATTGAGTAATAAACCTTCAGGGAGGGAAGTATTTTTAAATCTTAAATCAGAATCTCACATGATCTGGGATTTAAAGCATTTTTGGAGAGCAGGAGGAGGCTGGGAAGTGCATGTAAAATTGGCACGGAAAGCATGAGGAGAAATAGGAAAGCATCATTTGCATTTTATTGTTTTATAAAAGGGAAAACTAAGGCTTGTGTCACAGCAAATGAGTAAAAGATGCAAGATTAAAGTCACAATTAAAACAACCAGCTGCTGGTTCCTGGTTTCCCACCAAATTGCCGTCAACTGATGATGATGTCTAATCATAGCAATCTAGACTGAAGCTTAAAAAATAAATCACATTATCACAGTTTAATTGGCCAGTGAGAATTCACTATTCACTGTGTCAATATCATTTTTCAGACAAGTCTTCCCCTCATCTCTTTTTTCCAACTAAGTCCTGCAGAAGTTCTTCCTCACTGATGTGTACAGAGGGAAACAAATACAACCTTTGAGATTGATAATACATGTATAGTATGATTTTGTAACCTGAGACTTTACTGAATTCATTTATCAAGTCCAGGAGTCTTTTGATGGAGTCTTTGAGGTTTTCTAGGTAGAAACAGAGACAAATTGACTTACATTTTTCCAAGCTGGGTGCAAGTTCTTTTCTTTCTGTTGCTTGATTGCTCTGGCTAGGACTTCCAAAACTACGTTGAATAGAAGTGTGAGAGTGAGCATCCTCAAACTGATTTTCCACACACTTTTCTTTTTCTTCTTCTCACATAAGGAATACTTATGATTCTTTGGTTTGGGCATTTTATATAATCTCACATTTCTCCCAAGTTTTGTTCTTGTCTTTCTTTTTTATTTATTTTTATCTGACTGTATTAATTCAAGAGCTTGTCTTCAAGCTCTGAAATTCTTTCCTTATTTTACTCTATTTTATTTTTTGAGCTTTCATCTGCATTTTAAAATCCATCAATGTGTCTTTCATTTCCATAAGTTTTTTTTTTGATAGCTATCTCTTTAGTAAATGTTTCATTAACATCCTGAATTATGTTTTTGGTTTTTTAGTTTGTGTTGGTTTTCAACTTTCTCTTGGATCGCATTGAGTTTCCTTACAATCCATGTTCTGAATTCTTTGTCTGTCATTTCAGCATTTTCCTTTTGGTTGGAATCTATTGCTAGAAAGCTATTGTGAACCTCCAAGTGGTGTTAAAACAGTATGTTCATATTGCCAGAGTTCTTACACTGGTTCTCTCTCATAGAAGCTGTCTCTTCTAATTTTTTATTTTGCTCTTATTTCGATGGGATTTTAAAAATATTTTTGTATTTTATTTTTCCCCAGGGTTGCACCTGAAATGTTCTTTGTGTTTGCTCATTTAGCTTCAGTTTTGGGAACTTTCAGGGATCCAAGACTCTATATGTGTTTCTTAGTTATAAATAGTCTTTGCATGGTGACTTTGTCAGATGCTGGTTATGGTAGGAAGTACTACTAGGCTGGAGTTCAACCACCAGGCCAGTAGGTGGCACTTGTGAGTGCCAGCTGCAGCAGGAGCCAATGGGTGGTGCTTGGCCTGAATTTGCTCAGGAGGTGAAGTGGTCTATGGAATGCCCAAGGACCAGTGTTCCCTGCTTATCCCTGTTTGGGGGGACAAACCTGGGCAGATATGGGCTGCCAGGCCCACCCTCACACATCCCAGTGATGGGAAGAGGTACCACCCTGACAATGGTGGTAGGGGAGCTTGTGCTGAATTGCACTGTGGTCTCCATAGAGGTCTGGGGGAGGACTGGAAGATTTCCACACTCTGGGTGGGAGACACGTGACCACCCTTCCTATCACACCACTGCCTCATGACTTCCAGTTCAGACAGACACTGTCTTTTTCCTCCACGCCACACCAGACTGTAGCTTAGGACCTTGGAAAGTTTCTCTTTATAGTTCTCCACTCAGATGGACTCAGAGAAAAACTTCTCTTAGCCAGAGATAGGCAGATTTTCAGTTCACCTGTACTCCTTTGTATGAAGTTGCAGCTCCTTAAAGGGAAAAGCATGGGCCCTGCCCTCTGCAAGCTGGGTGTGGTGGGCACACCATAAAGGGATCCCTAGTAATGAACTCCCTCCAGTGAATTTTTGTTAGCTGGGACTTCACTGGCAGCAGTGGTCAGGGGAGGGAAGGAAGAGGAGATGTCCTCAAATGAAGGAGAGTTCAACCTCTGGTCTCCTTTGTCCCAAGGGACCCTTCAAAGTGTTGCACCCTCCTCTCACCTAGGGGCAGGCTGCCCTGAATATTAAAACCCTAGGAATCCCACACTACTCCTGGAACTGATGGTGCTACAGCCTGAATGAGTGCTAGAGAATGTTTACTGTGGATACAGCAATGTGGACACCCAAAGTTCCCTGAGATTCCTGGTCAGGGCCAAAACACTGCCTCTTCTTGCAGGGAGAGGAATGGGCCATACTCTTCCATATAAAACTCAGCACAGTGAGCACACTATTAGCATGGATGCAGTGCAGGCCCCCACAAGCCAGGGCTGGCCATCCCTCAAGCACACTCAAAACAAACCCTCATGAGAGCAAAGATATGTCCAGAGCAGTGGGTGATGGGAGAAGTGCCCACATCCACATCCTTACCCAGGCTTTGGCACTGCTTGTCTTTTGGGGTGGAAGTGTTCTTCTCCCCTATGGACTCTGCTCTGCACCCACGTTTCCACTGAGAAAGAAGCAGATGATCTCAGATCACAAGCAGGGGAGCTCTCAGGTGGAGGAGGCCATGTGTTCTGACTTCCTTTGTCCTCAGGCATTTTTGTTTGTGGCATTTCTCCTTCCCCCAGGAGCAGCCTTTTCTATAGGTTAGAACTCTGGGAATCTCACAGCTTCCCCTGGACCTCTGTGGTTGTCCCTGACTGAGCGGGTGTTAGAGAAGGAGACAGAAGAGCCAGGAGTCTCTGGGTAGGATAGAGGTCGTGACAGGTGCACAAGCAGTGTGGTGCCCAAGAGTTCAGCTCCAGTCTGTGGGGAGGGAAAGTGACTCTGTTCCCAATTCACCACCAGGCAAGCTAGAAGCCCGGTGCTCTACCCTTGAAAAGTTCCAAGATCACCAGCTGATTGGGCTGGTGCAGTCTGCCATGAGGGTGAGGGGAGCAATAAGAAACACCCTTTCCATGGGACTCCAAATTCCTGAGGATCGATCTCTGCCAAAATCTTATTCCTTCTTGTTCTTCACCTTAGCTTCTTCCCACAGGTTCTCTGCCAGGTTAAGGCCGATTTCCCTCAATATTCCACTTGGTCTATGTTTATTTACCTGCAACTTCTTCTTCTTTCTTGGAGACCATTGTGACTAATGTCACCATCTTGAAGACCCCTCTCAAAATCTCTGCATCCCTGTCTGCCAGCCTGTGGTATTCTTCCTTCTGAGTCCAGGCGGCTCCAAAGAACTAACGACCAGTATCCATTATCACAGAAGGAGGAAAATCACTTTTCTTATCACAAGTGAGCAAGACTCCTTTAGGGGAGCTCCCTGGCTAACATAAACCTTAGATCTCAAACTGAAAACTTCGGGAGATCAGGAAACTTTGGAAAAGAGAAGCCTTGAACCTTGGTGAATCACACAATCCATTAGAATCAAGCCCCTGGCGCTGGTACCAGGCCGGAAGAGGAGAATTGCTGTAAGTCAAGAGAGCTCTATTGCCAGGTAGCTCTTTGCAGTTACCAAGTAACAACTGAAATAAGCTACTGATGCAAGGACCTCAGTCAAGAGATCCTTTTATTTAGCCAGCTTTAGGTCTCAGTTGGGAAAAATGCAAGCCAAAAACATATCTGTGACTGTTTTGCCCTAAATTTACACTCAACCTTATTATTGGATACTTTGAAAAAGGGAGAACCAGTTTAATTTGCATGTTATTTCACAGAAAGAGATCCATTCAATCTCATACACTGTCTAGCATAAAGAAGAAAACACACAAGCAGATTTGGGTTGTTGGATTACTGAAAACACTCGCTCCTTCTACCATTCCCCTCCCCTTCCATGGGCACCAGGTATTCCCCTGCCCCATGGATTTGGGACTTTAGCGATGGAAGCTTAGGGGATGATGGGCATAAGGGCCTCAAGCATGATTCCACAGTCAGACTTGATGCTTATGTTGGTGCTCTTTGCCACAAAAACTGCTGAGTAGACACTGGTTCAAGAACAGTGAAAGACATGTAAAGAAGACGCAACCCCAACTAGCAGCCTGAAGAGCTGCCCAACTCTTCCAGACTAGATCAAACTGCGGTCATGTGCAGACCTTTGAGCACGGGAATACATTCATGTTGCTGTAAGTCATGAAGTTTTGGAGTAGTTATGGGGAATTATTGTGGTAAAAGCTGATTAAAATAGCAACTTATATAAACTCCAGAGTTCTCCCACAGTATATGATTTTTTTAAAGTACTTTATGAGTTAGCTGGCTTATTCTCTTTATGTTTTCCTACTTAGTTATAGATTGAGTTAAAATTGTTAAACATGTGAAAAAGAAATTTAAACTATGTAATCTAACTTTTATCTATCAGTAGTATAACTGGTAAGAACTGCAAAGCTTTATTACTGAGGAGTTAAGAAATACAGAAACTATATTTGCTGCAGAGATGGTGGTATAATCAGGTTTCAAGAAACATCTTGATGAAAGCAAATTAATCACTAATTTGACATTTTCTTTTGGCAAATTAGCAAGATTAGGTTTCACATCAAATGAAATGTATTTGTGTGCAAGAACTTCGGCACAGCTGAAAGGATGTAATTCAAGTAAATATCCTCATTCTATTCTTCCATTGCAGACATTTCCATTCCTAATTTTCATGTTTTCAGACCCCAGGCAGGGCTTATAAAGCAATATCATCTTTTTTGTGGGATTTTCCTTATGAAATATTCAAGAAGTTTGTAGGAAAAGCATTTGGCACATGACAGCTCATAATGTTACCCTGTCAACCTGTGTCCCAACAGTGGTCTAGGTGGAAAATTAAAAACATCGTTTGTTCTCCTATTGAATATTAAAATGTTTATTTTTTTTTTAAATGAGCCTCTTAAAAAGAAAGGTAAGTCAGTCCTAACTTTTCTCTGAGCCCAGGTTCTTTTCTTAATAGAGTTCTTGTTTGTTAAATATTGTTTACAAAATACGATATAACATCTAAGGGAAGAAAATTTTACTCCAGTTGGACACTTTCTGCCACCATTAAGAAAAATGTTGCAAAATAGTACACAAAAAAGAATATGAAACCATGTTCATTAACACAAAGTATAAAAAGGAATTTAATATTTATAGAGGAAAAATATTTGAGGATAGAGAAGTAACAGAGGTAGACAATTGACATAGTATTCTATTTTCTTAAGATGGCCAACAGTTAAAAATGATTGTGAAAAGACCAAAACACACCCCAGCACTGGTGGACCAATCAAGGAAAACTGCAGAGGCAGGTCTCCAAAGTAAAAAAGCCTGTGTACATACATTGTAAAGTGGTAGACCTTGTGATCAAGAAGAAAACTTAAGAGAAAATGAGAAAAGAAAATGTTTGAGAAATGCTATCAATTGTACTGTTGCAAAAATAGATAAAATATTTTGCTATGTAAATTCAGAATTGTAGTGGACTCCCAAATACATTTCATCCTCATTAAAAATTATGAGTAGCAGGAAAAAAATCCTTTTATCATAAGGACACTCGTACTAGACCGTTTATTGCAGCTCAATTTACAATCACCAAAATGTGGAAACAGCCTAAATGCCCACCAACCCAGGAATGAATTAACAAGCTGTGGTATATGTATACCATGGAATACTATTCAGCCATTAAAAAAAATGGAGACTTTACATCCTTCGTATTAACCTGGATGGAAGTGGAAGACATTATTCTTAGTAAAGCATCACAAGAATGGAGAAGCATGAATCCTATGTACTCAATTTTGATATGAGGACAATTAATGACAATTAAGGTTATGGGGGGAGGAGGAGAAAGAGGGATGGAGGAAGGGGGGTGGGGCCTTGGTGTGTGTCACACTTTATGGGGGCAAGACATGATTGCAAGAGGGACTTTACCTAACAATTGCAATCAGTGTAACCTGGCTTATTGTACCCTCAATGAATCCCCAACAATAAAAAAAAAAATTATGAGTAGCATGGGAATGTGCAGGAATCAATATCACCTAGTTATTTGTGTTCTTTGTTCATATTGGCATAGTTAATTTAGTTCACACATACTCTAGCAACATATAAGTGAAAGCTTTTGAAACCATAACACTTAGTTCCCCTGTCAGGAGCCATAGACACAGGACTTGCAAGAAGGTGACACCTTGAGAACATGTTTGGTTGGGCTAGTTTGCAGTCCCACCAACACTGTTTAATTAAAAGATATAAATTAAATAAAAATAAATCTGATTGAGAGACACAAATTTCATCTATAATAATACTAGTAAATTACTATAACATGTATTAAAGATTTCCAATAATTTATACTCTCCTATATGCAATAAAATTTGAACCCAACCACTGGAGAATGCTGAGAGTTGAAATTTATCTATATAATCTTGACCAGAGTGCAGATTTTTTAAAAAAGATATACTCTTTTTTTTTAATAGCTTAATGTTATCTCAATTATTTCAGTGTATGTATGTATTTAGGCATATGCCACATTTTCTTTATCTGTTTATCCACTGATTGACATTTAGATTGAACTCCATGTCTTGGTTGTTGTAAATAACACTGCAATGAACATTGGACATATCAATGTGAAGGCATAAAGGTCATTGAATCTGAAAGGTTCCTGTTTCAAATCAAAAACAAGAAGCAGCACAGTTAATCAGAGTATGTGCCTACACTATGTCCACACAGCTTTGCCATCTTAACAGTAGTCCGTGTATGTCCACAGTGAAGAATCCTGGAGACTCAGAAATGAAAACCAATGAACACAAACAAACAAATATATATATATATAGAATTTTTAAAAAGAACAGAAAACCAAATTGGAAGAAGCAAGATGATAAACCAACACTGGTAAAAACATAGTTATAACATGGAAGGGAAGTTCAAGAAAATAACACGGAAGTGAAGGTAATAGAATTGGAAGGTAGTCATTACACATAGAGGAAAATAAAATGTGAAATTTTGCAGGAATAAACATTCCTTTTCCAAAAGAAGACCTAAATGTTCACATTAAAAGGATTTATCCCATGAAAAAATAAAGAAATGTTATATTTCCTAATCATATAATTGAATTTTGAAGTCAAAGACAAAGAAAGTCTTACAAGTGCTCAAGGAAAAGAAGCAGATCTTCTTCAAATGTTAAAAAAAAAAAATAGGACAATCTGAGACTTGACTTTAGCAACACTGAAGGTTAAAAAAAGCAAAGGAACTATATGTACAAAGAGGTGAAGGAAAGGAGCTAGGACTCAAGAGCTATACAGTGAGTCAAGTTTATAGCCACAGAGTGGGAAGAAATGTCCAATTTTGCACTACTTCTGGGATAACATCACTTAAAAAGATATATATATATATATATATATATATATATATATATATATATATATATAAATTCTTAATATAAGCAAACTGAAAGATTATTCAAAACAAAGAACTCACAAGTGAAGAACACCCACTACAAAACAACTAGTGATATAGACTGACTCAAAATAATACAAAATAATACAATGATCACCTTTGTAATAATGTCACAGATCTCGAGGGGGGAATGCTATATAAGTATTAGTCATAATAGTACACTGAGTAATCAATGTAAACATTCCAAAATGACTCAAAATGAATCAAAAAAAGCAAAGGGTAAAAATTGAAGATATTCACAGTCTAAAACCCTATAGTACTAAATATAAAAGAATTAAAAATTAAACTAATACTCAATAAAATTAAAGCACAAAAAAATAAGGAAAGCAGAATAAAACAGTAATAATTTCTAAAAGCACAATTAATGAATTAGAGAACAGCAATGCCATACAATTGATAAATAACCCTAAAGAAAACTCCTAAAGTGGAAAATGAGGAACTTGATACGTAAATATTTAAAATAACATAATTCCATGTGCACAAAATTAGAAATGAGGATGGATAGAAAACACAAATATTCCATCAGTTAAAAATACTGCAGGCATCCTTCATCTAATTGTTCTTTGCTTTGTTGAGCTTCACAGACCCGTGTATTTTATAAATTGAAGCTTTGTGGCAACCCTGCATAGAGCTTGCCAGTCGGTGCCATTTTTCCAATAGCACGTGCTAACTTCATGCCTCTGTGTCTCATTTTGGTAATTAGCACAGTATTTCATATTTTATCATTATTATTATTATTATATCTGTTAGGGTGATTAGAATCAGTGATCTTTGATGTTACTATTGTCATTATTTGAAGGGCCCCAAATCATGGGGAAGACAGCAAACCCCATGGACTAACGTCGTGTGTGTTCTGACTGCTCCACCCACTAGCCATTCCCTCCTCTCTCCTTCTCTGCGGCATAAGAATATCGAAATTAGGCCAGTTAATGACCCTCCAGTGGCCTCTGAGTGTTCAAGCAAAAGAAAGAGTCACATGTCTCTCCCTTAAAGTCAAAAGCTACAAATGATAAAACTTGGTGAGGAAGACATGTCAAAAGTTGGCATAGGCTCTTGCACCAAACAGTTGGGCAAGTTGTGAATCCAAGGAAAAATTCTTAAAGGAAATGAAAAGAGCTCCTCCAGCGAATATATGAATAAGGAAGTGAAACATGTTTATTGCTGATACAGAGAAAGTTTTAGTAATCTGGATAGATAATCTAAGCAGCCACAACATTACCTTAAGCCCAAACCTAATAAGAGCAAGGCCCTGAGTCTCTTCAATTCTTTGAAGGCCAAGAGTGGCGAGCAAACTGGAGAAGAAAAGTCTGCAGCTAGCAGAGGGGGTTCCCTTTAAGTTCTTTGAGGTATCTCCACATAATTTTCCACAGAGGTTGGGCTAGTTTGCAGTCCCACCAACACTGTTTAAGAGGCCTTTTTTTGCCACATCTATGCCAGCATCTGTTGCTTGGGGACCTTTTAATATGAGCCATTCTCATTGGAGTTAGGTGATATCACATTGTGGTTTTGACTTGCATTTCCCTAATGATTAGAGAACTTGAGCATAAGATTCAAGGAAAGAAGTCATCTCTGTAATATACAACTGCAAGGTGAAGGAGCAAAAACTCATGTAGATGCTGTCGCAAGTTAATAAAAATAACAAGAGCTTGGAAGAAGTTGATTCCAACTCTCCTCAATCACTTTGAAGGGTTCAAGGCTACGATGGAGGAAGTAATGGCAGATGTGGTGGAAATAACAAGACAAAATTAGGGTGGGAGTCTGAGGGTTTAACTGAATTGCTATAATTTCTTGATAAAACTTGAACAAATGAAGAGCTGCTTCTTATTGAAAAGGAAAGAAATTTCTTTGAAATTTTTGAAAATAGATTTCTTGAGATGGAATCTATTCCTGGTGAAGATACCGTGAACACTGTTAAAATGGCAACAAAGATTTAGAATGTTCCACATGGAAGCTTAGTTGATAAAGCAGCAAAAGGGTTTTCTACTATGAGTAAAACGCTGTCAGACAGCATCACACGCCATGGAGAAATCTTTCGTGAAAGGAAGAGTTAATCAATGCTGCACACTTCATTATCTTATCTGGAGAAACTGTCACAGCCACCCCAAACTTCAGCAACCACACCCTGATCACTCAGAAACCAGCCAGCATACGCTTCACCAGCATAAAGATTACAGTGCATTGAAGGCTCAAAGGGTGGTTAGCATTTTTAATATAAAATATTTTTATTAATAGTTATGTTCACTGTTTTCTAAGACATAATGCTATTGTACATTGCACACTTAATAAACCACAGTATAGTGTAAGTAAAAACACTTTTGTATGCATTGGGGAAAAAAACAAAAAGAAACGTGTGTGACTTGCTTTCTTGTCACATTTGCTTTGCCATAGTGGTCTGGAACCAAACTCACAATATCTCTGTATGCACGCGCAAGAAAAGATCTGCATAATTTTAAGCTAATACATATTTAAACCAAAATAAATAGATAATTCAAATTAGAATTTAGAATTTATTATAAAAGTCATGAAAATGGACCCAAGCATTGTTTGGCAAATTGTTTAATATATTCTATTAGTATTAAGTTTTATAGAGCTACCTCCCTAAACTTCACCAGATTCCAGCAATATCACAGATAAAATATTTCAAATTCCCAAGGAATAAATTTCCCAATCTGTTTAAACTATACTAGAGCATGTGAAAAAAGAAATGCTTCCAAGATTATTTATAAAGTTAGCATATCACTGCCACCACAATCATATAAAGATAGCTTTAAAAAAAGAAAATATACTTAATTTCACTTATTTAATTTTAGTCATTCCAGGAAGGCAGGGATAGACTAACATTAATAATTCTATAAATAGAGGAGGGGCATGGGCTCAGCAGCACTGGGTCTGAATTCTCCTGGCTCTGTGCAGAAAATGAAAAATATTGATATGAGTTGCATCTCAGGGTAACTAAACGGAATTCACAACTTGTTTAGAAATCGAGGCTGTTTTCTAAGACGCTGGGCATCAGTAATGAATTACTGTTACTATCTTGAAAATACTAAGAGCAAATGGCATGAGCTCAGAAAGCGTACAATTTTTAAAGTTCTTTTTTAAAAGATGTGCTACAGGGGGAATGAAGCCAAGCAGAGCCCAGAGTATTAATGTTCCAGGGAGACCGAGAATGTGAAATAAATCCTGCTAAGGCAAATATGTTGTCTTTTTTGCTCAGCACTGTATACTACACTACTTGGAAAAGTACACTACTTGGAACATAAAAGGGGCGGAGACAAGGTGGCTGACTGAAGCCAGCTTTCCACAGAGGCTCCCGGCCAAAGGAGAGTTAAAGGACAGAAATTTAGCAAGTAAGCTGGTAGATTATAGCTGCACCAAGAGAGAAGGTTGAAGAACGCACATCAACCCCGCTGAGGCAAGCTGTGACCCCAAGGATACAAACAAAAGGTACAAAATCCATCACCAAGCGGACAGGAGTTCCCTCCCCCATGAGAATGGCTGGGAGTGCCCCACAAACAAATAAGCAGAGTTCAAAGGTCCTCCCACTACACTCCACGGGAGAGACCCTCTAAAAACTGGACCTACCTCCCCTACTAGGGTGCCACAACATTCTCCTGCCAGGTATAAAACTGTATATATTCTCTACCTGCAACTCTGATCTCCCAGCACTCCCCTCCACTCTCACTCTGAGGTCTGGAGGCCTGTTCCCCAGGAGTCCAGATTCTTGGGTGATTTCTCGAGGGGTGTGGACAGGGCCTAAACTGCAGCTGGTCAGTGCTGACTCTGGGGCACGGGAGTGAGGAGAGGGCCGTCGGCTGAGAGGGAACCACACCAGAGTGGCAGTGCCCCGAGGCGCAGAGCAGCAGCCGTCTTTTGGCAACAATAGGGCTCACTCCCCGATATTCTGAAGCCACACCCCCTGTCTCCCTGGGCAACCAGAGGAGGCCAAGCATCTGCTCAGGTGGCAACCACCATGGAACAGATCTGGGACAGAAACGCAGGCCCCGTGAGTAAAGGGTTTACCTGAGGCGGTACCGGCCTAGGTGGAGTGCAGGGACTAGAAATGCACGCGCAGAGCCGGTAAGTTCCCAGGGCAGGGCTGACCCAGAGGACCGCTTTCCTGAGCCTAAGACACACCCAGCCCTCAGGGGATTGTCAGCCTATAGACAAAGGAAGACAGGAGGCTAGAACTGACAGGTAACCGAATACAAACCTGCAGGAGCAAAGACAGGGCCTGAGGCGCAGGCTCTGGGAACTCAAAACAGCTTCTCTTCTGCAGGGGAATTTAGCAGGGACAGAAACAAATTCCCGCAAAGTTGTTCTGTTCTATTCTGTCAGTAACATCAATCAGGGGTGGGGCTGGAAATGAGTGAACACCCCCCACCCACCTCCATCAAGGGCCCAAGGTTGTCAGCCCTCACCTCCCCCTGCTAGATAGAGGCAGAGCGCAGCAGCTTGGCTGAGCAGAAAAAGATTTCCTTGTGATTCAGGCAGGTGCAAACCCCTGGGGTAACTGTTCACTACAGGCAACTGGGTCAAAGCCCTGTGAGACTATCAGTGACTGGGTGTGACAGAGGTGCAAGGTGGGGTAGGATGCATCAACCTTCCCAGACTGATCTATTTGCTGGGTGGGTCCTCCTAGCTCCATGGAGCACTGGAGAAAGCCATATCTGAGTAGTCACCAGACCCCTGAGATCCAGTGGCCAGAGACCTTTTAGACCTTCAGGTGCTGACTGAAATAATTGATTTGGACCTTTTGAACTGAGCCAATCACCCGAGGACTATTGAGGTGATGCCCTGGGTGTGTGGTTATAGGAAAATTTGATTTTCCTTTTCCAACTGTTGCCTGTTGGGGGCAGGGTGACTTAATTGCTGGTATTTCACCACAGCTGAGACTTCAACCCAGAATAACTGTTTCACCAGGGTCGAACAGAGACCAGCTGAAAACAAGACAGAACCACTTAGCCCCACCACACCAAACAGGTCCCCAGTTTCTCAGGCCATAGCACTGTACGGGTCCTCGACAAAGCTCCAGGGGAAAAATCAAACGGTATAAAAAAAATCAGGGGGCGGAATCAGTGGAAAAACTCTGGTAACATGAATAACCAGAATAGATCAACCCCCTCCCCCAAGGAAAGATATGGCAGATGTAACTGAAGATCAAATTCATAAACAGCTGGCTGAGATGTCAGAAATCGAATTCAGAATTTGGATTGCAAACAAGATTAATAAAATGGAGGAAAATTTGGAATTAGAAATTCGAGCAGCAATTCAAAAGTCGGAATTAGAAATTCAAGGAGAAATGCAAAAGTTGTCTCAAGAATTTAATGAATTTAAAGACAAAACCACCAAAGATTTTGATGCACTGAAGCAAGAATTTACAGACCTCAAAGATCTGAAAAATACAGTAGAATCACTTGGTAATAGAGTGGAGCAAGCACAAGAAAGGATTTCTGACATTGAACACAAAGCCGCTGAACGCTCCCAAACTCTCAAAGAGGAAGAGAAATGGAGAGCAAAAACAGATCATTCTCTCAGAGAGCTCTGGGATAATTCAAAGAAGGCTAATATCCACCTCATTGGAGTCCCTGAAAGTGATGAAGTGACCTTGCGAGGCACAGAGGCCCTTCTCCATGAAATTTGAAAGAGAATTTTCCAGACATGCCAAGAGATTCTGAAATTCAGACAGCAGACAGTTTCAGAACCCCAGCATGACTCAATCCACATAAGACATCCCCCAGGGATATCATAATTAACTGCACTAGTGTTAATATGAAAGAGAAAATTCTGAAAGCAGCCAGATATAAGAAACCTATTACCTACAAAGGGAAGAATATTAGAATGACTGCAGATCTCTCTGCTGAAACTTTTCAAGCCAGAAGAGGGTGGTCATTGAATTTAAATCTCCTAAAACAAAATAACATTCAACCCCAGATCCTGTATCCAGCTAAACTGAGTTTCATTTATGACGGAGAAATTAAATACTTTAATGACATTCATATGTTGAAGAAATTTGCCATAACCAAACCAGCTATTCAGGATATTCTCAGACCTATCCTCCATAATGACCAGCCCAATCCTCTACCACAAAAGTAAACTCACTCAGAAACTTTTGATCAAACTACAACTTCCACAGTGGTGAAAGGATTAAAAATGTCCACTGGACTTTCGAAAAACTCAATACCCAAAATTTTACCAGAATTATCAATATTCTCAATTAATATGAATGGCTTAAACTGTCCTCAAAAGAGGCACAGGTTGGCTGACTGGATACAAAAACTTAGGCCAGATATTTGCTGCATACAAGAGTCACATCTTACCTTAAAAGACAAATATAGACTCCGGGTGAAAGGATGGTCATCCACATTTCAGGCAAATGGTAATCAGAAAAAAGAAGGTGTTACAAATCTATTTGCAGATACAATAGGCTTTAAACCAACAAAAGTAACTAAGGATAAGAATGGTCACTTCATATTTGTTAAGGGTAATACTCAATATGATGAGATTTCAATTATTAATATCTATGCACCCCAAAACAATGCACCTCAATTTATAAGAGAAACTCTAACAGACATGAGCAACTAGATTTCCTCCAGCTCCATAATAGTTTGAGATTTCAACACTCCTTTGGCAGTGTTGGATCAATCCTCCAACAGAAGCTGAGCAAAGAAATTCTAGATTTAAACCTAACCATCCAAGATTTGGATTTAGCAGACATCTACAGAACATTTCATTCCAACAAAACTGAATACACATACTTCTCATCAGCCCATGGAACATACTCCAAAATCGATCACATCTTAGGTCACAAGTCTAACCTCAGTAAATTTAAAGAAATAGAAATTATTCCTTGCATCTTCTCGGACCACTATGGAATAAAAGTTGAACTCAGTACAACAGGAATCTGCATATTCATACAAAAACATGGAAGTTAAATAACCTTATGCTCAATGAAAGCTGGGTCAGAGATGAGATTAAGAAGGAAATTGCCAAATTTTTGGAACAAAACGACAATGAAGACACAAATTATCAGTACTTCTGGGATATCGCAAAGGCAGTCCTAAGAGGGAAATTTATAGCACTGCAAGCCTTCCTCAAGAGAATGGAAAGAGAGGAAGTTAACAACTTAATGGGACATCTCAAGCAACTGGGAAAGGAAGAACATTCCAACCCCAAACCAAGCAGAAGAAAAGAAATAACCAAAATTAGAGTAGAATTAAATGAAATTGAAAACAAAAGAATTATACAACAGATCAACAAATCAAAAAGTTGGTTTTTTGAAAAGGTCAATAAAATAGATAAACCATTGGCCAACCTAATCAAGAAAAAAAGAGTAAAATCTCTAATCTCATCAATCAGAAACGACAAAGACGACATAACAACAGACCCCTCTGAAATTAAAAAAATCCTCAATGAATACTACAAGAAACTTTATTCTCAGAAATATGAAAATCTGAAGGAAATTGACCAATACTTGGAAGCACGTCACCTTCCAAGACTTAGTCAGAATCAAGTGGAAATGTTCAACAGGCCCATATCAAGTTCTGAAATAGCATCAACCATACAAAACCTCCCCAAAAAGAAAAGCCAGGGACCAGAAGGTTTCACGTCAGAATTCTACCAAAACTTTAAAGAGGAATTAGTACCTATATTAATCAACCTGTTCCAAAAGGTAGAGAAAGAAGGAAGACTACCCAACATGTTCTATGAAACAAACATCATCCTGATCCCCAAACGAGGAAAAGATCCAACAAAAAAAGAAAATTATAGACCAATATCACTTATGAATATTGATGCAAAAATATTCAACAAGATCCTAACAAACAGAATCCAGCAACACATCAAACAAATTATACATCATGACCAACTTGGTTTTATCCCAGGGACTCAAGGCTTGTTCAATATCCGTAAATCTATAAGCATAATTCAGCACATTAACAAATTAAAAAAACAAAGACCATATGATTCTCTCTATCGATGCAGAAAAAGCTTTTGATAATATCCAGCATCCCTTCATGATCAGAACACATAAGAAAATTGGTACAGAAGGAACATTTCTCAAACTAATAGAGGCCATCTACAGCAAACCCACAGCCAACATCATATTGAATGGAGTTAAATCGAAATCATTTCCACTCAGATCAGGAACCAGACAAGGCTGCCCATTGTCTCCATTGCTCTTTAACATTGTAATGGAAGTTTTAGCCACTGCAATTAGGGAAGAAAGGCAATCAAGGGTATCCATATAGGGTCAGAAGAGATCAAACTTTCACTCTTCGCAGATGATATGATTGTATACCTGGAAAATACCAGGGATTCTACTACAAAACTCTTAGAAGTGATCAAGGAATACACCAGTGTCTCAGGTTACAAAATCAACATTCATAAATCGGTAGCCTTTATATATACCAACAATAGTCAAGTTGAAAAAACAGTCAAGGACTCTATCCCATTCACAGTAGTGCCAAAGAAGATGAAATATTTGGGAGTTTAACAAAAGATGTGAAAGATCTCTATAAAGAGAACTATGAAACTGTAAGAAAAGCAATAGCTGAAAACGTTAACAAATGGAAAAACATACCATGCTCATGGCTGGGAAGAATCAACAGTGTTAAAATGTCCATACTATCCAAAGCAATATATAATTTTAACGCAATCCCTATTAAAGCTCCACTGTCATACTTTAAAGATCTTGAAAAAAAATACTTCATTTTATATGGAATCAGAAAAAATCTCGAATAGCCAAGACATTACTCAGAAATAAAAATAAAGCTGGAGGAATCATGCTACCAGATCTCGGACTATACTACAAATCAATAGCGATCAAAACAGCATGGTACTATGGTAGATGGTAGGTAGAGGTAGATGGCAGGTAGAGGTAGATGTCTGAAACAGAATAGAGTACCAATAGATGAATCCAGCTACTTACCGTTATTTAATCTTTGACAAGCCAATTAAAAACATTCAGTGGGGAAAAGATTCCCTATTTAACAAACGGTGCTGGGTGAACTGGCTGGCAACCTGTAGAAGACTGAAACTGGACCCGCACCTTTCACCATTAACTAAGATAGACTCTCACTGGATTAAAGATTTAAACTTAAGACATGAAACTATAAAAATACTGGAACAGAATGCAGGGAAAACCCTTGAAGAAATCGGTCTGGGCGAATATTTTATGAGGAGGACCCACCAGGCAATTGAAGCAGCTTCAAAAATACACTACTAGGACCTGATCAAACTAAGAAGCTTCTGCACAGCCAAGAACACAGTAAGTAAAGCAATCAAACAGCCCTCAGAATGGGAGAAGATATTTGCAGGTTATGTATCTGACAAAGGTTTCATAACCAGAATCCACAGAGAACTCAAACATATAAGCAAAAAAAGAACAAGTGATCCCATCGCAGGCTGGGCAAGGGACTTGAAGAGAAACTTCTCTGAAGAAACCAGGCACACAGCCTATAGACATATGAAAAAATGCTCATCATCTTTAATCATCAGAGAAATGCAAATCAAAACTACCTCGAGATACAACATAACTCCAGTAAGATTAGCCCATATCACAAAATCCCAAGACCAGAGATGTTGGCGTGAATGTGGAGAAAAGGGAACACTTCTACACTGCTGGTGGGAATGCAAATTAATACATTCCTTTTGGAAAGATATTTGGAGAACACTTAGAGATCTAAAAATAGATCTGCCATTCAATCCTATAATTCCTCTACTAGGAATATACCCAGAAGACCAAAAATCACATTATAACAAAGATATTTGCACCAGAATGTTTATTGCAGCCCAATTCACAATTGCTAAGTCATGGAAAAAGCCCAAGTGCCCATCAATCCACAAATGGATTAATAAATTGTGGTATATGCACACCACAGAATATTATGCAGCCTTAAAGAAAGATGGAGACTTTACCTCTTTCATGTTTACATGGATGGAGCTGGAACATATTCTTCTTAGTAAAGTATCTCAAGAATGGAAGAAAAAGTATCCAATGTACTCAGCCCTACTATGAAACTAACTTATGGCTTTCACGTGAAAGCTATAACCCAGTTACAACCTAAGAATAGGAGGAAAGGGGAAAGGGAGAGGAGGGATGAGGGAGGTGGGCAGAGGGAGGGTGATTGGTGGGATTACACCTGCGGTGCATCTTACAGGGTATATGTGAAACTTAGTAAATGTAGAATGTAAATGTCTTAACACAATAAATAAGAAAATGCCAGGAAGGCTATGTTAACCAGTGTTATGAAAATGTGTCAAACGGTCTATAAAACCAGTGTATGGTGCCCCATGATCGCGTCAATGTATACAGCTATCATTTTATAATAAAAAAATTCTATAAATAATGTTCACCATGTAGTCATCTAAGTAGATAGCAAAATGTATTTTATAAAATTTAATTTTTTATAAATATTGGCATAAAGTGTTGTTTTCCCCAAATTAACCTACAAGTTTAATGTTACAAAAATAAATAATACCATCACTCTCCTTTTCGAAGTTAACTCTACATTTTAACAAAAGAAAAAGCAAAGAGAAAAAAAATTAAATATATTAAAGCTAAAGTAAATAAAAACATCAATATTGGCATAGAAATAGACTGCCAAAATTAATAAAACGAAATAGACCCAACCATATGGAAATGTAATATTTGATAAGGATAGTGTTTCAAACCAGCAGAGAAGAAAATGAACTATTCAAAGAAGCAGTGCAAAAAGCCCACCCATTTGGAAAATGGGTTCTATCCTGCTACAAGATAGACTGCAATGCCTTCTATCTTGTTACAAAATAAATTCCAGGAGGATGAAAACTTACATACAAATCAAAAAAGTCAATGCACAAAGAAACTAAGGCAAGTTAGTATTTTTTAAAAACAGAACGGAGGAGGCAGAAATTATGGACATACATTTTCAGATGAGAATTTGAAAGTTCTGCCAGAAAAAATGTAGCATAAAGAAAAGAAAAGAAAACTCTGTTTTCTTCATTTATAAGAGAAAGAAGAAAGTATAGACACTGCACAGAAAAGATAAAACTCTAATATCCCTAATATATACTAATATGTGAAAGCTATTGATATATTCACATATAATAAACATACATATTAAAACTAGTATTTTAAAAGGCAAACAACTGAATAGGGGAAAAATGTACCTGAACAAGCAACTCATAAAAGAAATATTGTGGGCCATAACACTTATGAAAGGAAAAAGAAATAAATTCAAATTAAAAACAAAATTGGCAAAGACATTAGCCAGTATTGATGAGTGTCTGGAGAGGTATAGCTTAATACAACAACACAGTAATTACTAATCCATTAGTAATCCAATGGTGGAGTGATTACTAATATTTTGACTGGCAAAATATTTATTGACAATCTACTAAAATTTTAAAAGTTAAGAATCTTTGATTCAGCAATAGCACATGTACTAATTTATGGAAGAAGAGAGGGAAATTAGAAAGAGGGATCTGGAGAAGAGACCTAAGAAGAGAAGGGGGAAAAGGAAGGAAAGGAGAAGAAAGAACTAGGACATGAAATCTTTAAAATAAATTCTGGAAGGACATGTACAAACTGCTAGTGACACTTCTACAGAGAGAAACTGCAGGGGAATTACATCTTATTGTTAACTATTTGTACAGCATTTAATTTTCATAACAAACATATTACTTTTAAAATAATCAAAGATTTCAAAGTAAAAAGAAAATGCAACCAAGTTTAGAGAGCATTTATTCCACATTGGTTTCTCTGCTGCCTTTTTTCTCCCATATCCTCAGCTTGAGCCCCTCTAGATACGATTTCTTATTCTCACCCCAGGTGTCCGCGCTCCATCCCCGGCTGTTCACTGACTGAAAAGACAAAAGAAATTGGTATGGTCTACACCCCAGCTTTACCCTCAATGCTCAACTCTGACACAATCTATCTCCCCAAAGTTCTCAGACTGTTAATTTTTAGAGCCATTAGGCAAAAAACATTGGAAAGCTATCACTGCATTATATAAAAAATGATCTGAAAGAAATGGAAATGATTGTTCTTTGCCAAGTCAGCCATCTAAGAATGGTGTTGGAGAAGCAACAGAAAGTTGTTTATATCAAAACAGTTTGTGATGTTTCCAAGAAAACTAAGAATCCAAAATCTTGCTTGGACAGACCTACTCCCTATTAATATTTTAGAAATGTCTTATCAGCAAAAGGCCTCCTAGAAATTGAAAGGCCTCCTAGAAATCCTCCTTACTCAGCAGAGTAAGGAGGGTTTTTACCTTATGAACTAAAAGTTTTGAATCTTTCCTCATGTTGGTTCAGTATCATAAAAATTCAATTTAATACAGTATTGATGTCTACATAATAAACAGTAAATGGATTTATACATATTACTCTGTATGATTATACATATTTATATTTCTACAGTGCAGGCAATAATAAAAATAGTGACGGGGCTTAAAATACAGTTTAGTAACCAACTCTCCCAGTCAATACATAAATTATTTCAAAGACAAAAAGCCAAGTTTCCCTGAAGAAATTTTCTGCCAAACACAGGGATAACTCACAGAATAAAAGTCAATACCAAGCCATCCTCTGTAACTTGGTAATAGAGTTGTGTATATTGCATGCACACATTAGCTGTATCTGGAAATCTTTTATTTAAAAAAATAATAACTTGTTTCTTTATACCCTTCACATCTTCTAGATAATGTCTCTCGTAACTTCTAGATGATTGTACCTCCTCAAGTCTCTTTAATTCAAACCTTATATATTTATTTTGAGGAAGTTAATCTCTCCCTTCTGCAGTATGCTTCTAGACTGATCTTCAAGTGAAGTGTACAGTCATCTTAAAACAGACCCAAAATTCAAAACAAGCACTCCCCTGTGAACAAAACTTTCACTGCAGCTGACCTTAAGAAGAAAGGAATCTTAGCACCAGGACTTCATGGGTTAAAATTGGATCATGGCTCAATATCAAGAGAGACTGTACAAAAGAAAAAGAATGTTAATTATAAAGGTGTTTTGATCTCATTAAACATGCGAAACAAAGGAGCCTCATCCCGTGTTAGACATTATCCGTGCTCACTGATGTTCAGACCTTCCTTTTAAAAATTTAGTAGATTGCCGATAAATATTTTGCCAATCAATATGGACACAGAGGACAACACTGGCACACTTGTGACTGAGCAGAACCAAGTAGCTATTTCTGGTCACTGTTATTAGTGGAACTGCCGGATCCCTCTTCCAGGTAGAAGCATCTAATCACCAAGTGAGAGCCTCCAGAGCTCGCCTTGCTCACATCAACCCATCATGAGATGGCTGTGTCATAAAACAAGGGCGCACTCTTCATCTGAGGTCCCTGACTGACTGTGAGGAGCAGAGACCAGCTGCTGGCCCTCATTGGGTGTGTTCTTATTTTAAGCCACTGCAATTTGAGAGTTATCTGTTATAGCTGAATAACCCAACCCATTTTGACTGATATATATACTTAATCTATTACCATAGCAGTGGAGGAAAGAGATTTTTGTTGTCATCATCATGGCTAGAAAAGATGAGCTGGGAACTTAGAATTATTGGTCCAAATCTAGAATGCTTTATGACATAGTACTTTAAATTGACAATTGTACTTTATAGGTATTGTTCATGATGTACTTACTCACATATAACATACAAGTATATAAAAGAAATTTTATAGATAATTTCATAGGCTAATAATTGGTGCTTTTCATTCACTTTGTGGTTCTATATAATTCAATTTATTTTAATGAGTAATATTTTAAAGGGACAGAGAATGGGGATAAAAATTCATTTTATCTGGTTGGCAATATATATATTCAGGAAAGAAGGGTGTTTTCTCTATATCGTAGTAGAAAGAAGGAGATATGAAGTTACCATGCCATGCTTATAAGCCTCAAGATCTGTCGTACAATATCAGGTTACATGCTCAGCCTGAGATGGTGCTATTCTAACCAGACAGTTAGCTGATGTAGTGAGTGTTTTCTATTTGCCCCATGAAGATTCATTATCCCTCCTTTCCACACTGCTCTTATCCACAGGCTCCCATGCATTGAGGCTGCTGACTGGGTGATGTAGCCAATGAGGAAACTCAAGCAAAAAAGTAAAGATGCATCAGAATGAGGTCAGGATGTTACTCCTCTGATTCCCTCCTGGAGAAATCACTTCAAGCTGGCTGTGTCTGTCAGGAGAAAGCCGCTGGTTCTCTCAGGCTGTGTGCCCTGCTGTCTATCCTTTGGCTTCTAGCAGCGTCTTCCCAGCTGAAGGTAGTAATAGCTTCACTCCTCTTGGCTCTGGGTTCTTGTGCTACTTTATGGCTCCACTATATATCACCCCAAATTTGTAATCAAATCTCCTAATCTATACATGTCATCTTTAGACTTTCTCAGTTAGGGACCTAACTTACTCAGCTAGCCTATTGCTTATTATACCAAAATATTAATAAAGATGAACAATTTTGTTTGACATAGAAGCCATGGACGTGTAGTTAACAATGAATTAGTAAATCTTTTCCTACATAATGGGAAATCACTTGAGTATTTTAAACTACGTATATTTACACATATACACATACATAACATACATAAATGCACTATGTATATATCTGTATATACATATACACACATATATACAGGTATGGATGTATTAGTCAGGGTTCCCCAGAGAGACAGAAACCATAGGATAGATATAGAAACAGATACACAAGAGGGATTTATTAGCAGAATTGGCTCCCATGATTATGGAAGCTGGAAAGTCCCACAACAGATGGTCTGTGAGCTAGAGACCCTGGGATGCCAGTAACACAGCTGAATCCAAGTCTGAAAGCCTCAGAACCAGGGAAATAATAGTGTAGCTTCTGTTCAAAGCCAAAGGCCTAAGAAACTGGTGGGCCACAAGTGTAAGTCCTGGAGGCCAAAGGCTGGAAATCCTGGAGTTCTGATGTTCCAGGGTAGGAAAAGATGTGTCCCAGGGCAGTACTTGTGGCTCAAAGGGGTAAGGTGCTGGCCCCATATGCTGGAGGTGGTGGGTTCAAACCCAGCCCTGACCAAAAACCGCAAAAAAAAAAAAAAAAAGAAGTGTCCCAGCTCCAGAAGGTAGAGAATAAATTACTTTTTTCTGCCTATTTTTGTTCTATTGGGGTCCCTAGCTGATGGGATGGGTGCCCACCCATCCTACTCAGTCCTCTGATTCATATACCAGTCTTCTCTAGAAACATCCTCATAGACATACTCAGAAATAATGTTTTTTTGTTCATTTTAATTTTACATAATTATGATTTTTATCTTACAGCTTTTTTATTAAATCATAACTGTGTACATTAATGCATTTATTGGGTACAATGTGCTGATTTGATATACAATATGGAATGGTTACATCAAACTGATTAACATAACCATTGCCTCACTTACTTATTTGCTGTGATAAGACATTTATACTCTTAATAGTTTTGAAATGTACCATTGCATTATGCACATTAGGTAAGGTTCCACCAAATACCAACCCTCCTCCCACCCTCCCTTCTCCCCTCCCCTCTTTCTCCACTTCCCTCCTTCTTTCTGGACTATACTTGTGTTTTATCATTTGTATGAATGTATAGGTGATTATGCATTGGTTACATAATAGTATTGAGTACATCAGATGCCTTTTCTTTCATTCTTGAGATACTTTGGTAAGAAGAGTATGTTCTAGCTACATCCAGGTAAACATAAAAGATACAAAGTCTACATCTTTTTATGGCTGCATAGTATTCCACGGTATGCATATACTACAATTTGTTAATCCACTCATGGGTTGATGGGTCATTTGATCTTTAATAAACCTATCAAAAACATTCAGTGGGGGAAAGATTCCCTATTTAATAAATGGTGCTGGATGAACTGACTGGTGACCTGTAGAAGACTGAAACCGGAACCTCACTTTTTACCATACAAAAATTGATTCTCACTGGATAAAGATTTAAACTTAAGACATGAAACTATAAAAATACTAGAAAAGAGTGCAGGGAAAATGCTTGAAGAAATTGGTCTGGGAAAATACTTTATGAGGAGGACTCCCCTGGCATTTGAAGCAACACCAAAAATGTATTACTGAGATCTGATCAAACTAAAAAGTTTCTGCACAGCCAAGAGCACAAGAAGTAAAGCAAACAGACAACCTTCAGAATGGGATATTTATAGGTTAGGTATCCGAGAAAGGTCTTATAAGTAGAATCCACAGAGAACTCAAACTAATCAATAAGAAAAGAACACATAACCTCATTTCTTTGTGGGCAAGAGACTTGAACAGAAGAAGCTTCTCTGAAGAAGACAGGAGCATGGCCTACAAACACATGAAGAAAAGCTCATCATCTTTAATCATAAGAGAAATGCAAATCTGAAATAATATTTTACTAGTACTTCAGGTATTCTTTTATCCAGTCAAGTTGACAGCTGGAGTTAACTGTCATTGTTCTACCCCTTGTCAGTCTGGCACATACACACATCTCCTTAAACCATACTTTATCTCCAAATAAAGACAATAACAAATTAATATTTTTGTCTAACATAACTATACTACATGCAACCAAAAATGTAACAATTTCTGCCCCAGAAGAGAAGATGAAGTTCTTGGATTATGTTTGTGCTTTTCCTAATGCCCCATAACTTAAATACTGTGATGTAAAATTAATGGTACTTTTTTACAAATATAAACTCAATACATCTTATGTTACATGATAAAGGAGAAAGACAGGAATTGAAACAGAGTTATAATTTCTTATTATATCTACATGCAAATGTGTTCTTAGTAAAATAAGGAGGAAACATTCATGACAATAACAGTTCTTGTTTCCGTAAATGGACACGTGGACACACCTGGTATTTACAACTGTCTTCTTCTACTACCCGTTCTGCATTCCCTTTGTCTTCAGCAACCACCTCAGCTGGTCATAGTCCTCTACCTGACAAGTTCCCCACACATTCATCCCTGAAGGGCCTGTGTGATTTTTAGTCCTGCCTGGTTGATTTCCTACTGACGCTGGTCACAGGGCATGGTATACTACGAGATGCCGCAGAGGATCTTCTGTATTCCACATCTTACTCTTCTTTATACCTCTACTGGGGAGTAGCAGTCCAGTTTCCCCTTGGGGGTGTGGCTCAATTGCCCCACCCAACACTGTTACTCTCTATTTGTCCATTAACTCAGAGCCATGGAGAGCCCAAAGTGGCTGAGTGCCAGTGTGAACTTCCAGTTCCACGGAATCACTGCTGTATCTCCTGGGGGCAGCTTTCCTCCCTCTGGAACTAAGACCCCTCAGCCAGCTGAGCATAAAGTTGCAGGAACAGGAAGCAAAAATTTTGCCAGTGGGTCACAAAGAGTAATGGTGAGTGCTGCCATTCCCATTTCCATCACATGATTCCTAGACCCATGAATTCTTCCTATGAGAGAAAAATTACTATATGTGGGGTGTCTGTTAAGACCACAAACAACTTTATAGAATCCCGCCCCAGCTCTGCAAAGTGTTATCACCTAGCTCATGCAGCTGTCCACTTTCAGGTGGTGCCAGAATTCTGTGTAGAAAATCTGTAAACCAGGCACTAGTTTTCTATTTCTCCCTCAACTGATCCTAGGATACTATCCATGAGGCAGCAGGCGCAGGCTGGGAGAGAGAAGACAATGTAGCAGGAGCTGATACAATAGCAGCTCTGATGGCCATTCCAGGAAGAGAGTTCCAAAATTACTCTGAAGGGTGGACTAGGTGCTGGCATGGGTGCACAGATCCCCAAGGGGGTATCTTGCGACAGTGACTGTAGCTGTATTTAGCACTGAGGTATGTGGCACTTTCTCAACCTTGTATTACCCTACTCCAGAGGTTTTCTTATCAATCTCCTTCAGTGTTGGTCCTCAAACAAGCTGTAAATGTATTTATTTCTCTGGTCTCTGTCAAATAATTGATCATATTTAAACAAACTCTTAATTAAGAACTAGAATTCATAACTTAACAGTTTATGAAATGTGCTTTTGTGACTGGATAATTACCTTCTTATTTATATATAAATCTTGGTTTTGTGTGTAAGTAGAGCATTTTTTTCTTCCTTCATAAAAATAAAACAAAACTAAATTTGTTCTAACTATAACAAACTTTAGATATATTTTTACCTGATGCTCAGAAGTCTCTGCTGAGGCTCTGATGCCAGACAAGGAATACTCAGGATGCGCACACCTAAACTGCACTGTCAGACCATTACTTTGAACTCACCATCACCCACTCACTGCCACTTTCCAGCTATGTATGAGAGAGCTGAGAATGATGGAGAGAGGACATGGGTCCCAGACTGTCCCCTCAAAGGAACCCACCACAGGTCTGCTGCAGAGCCTGGGGCAGGAAGATCTTGGAGGAGCCTAACTATCTCCCCCACAATTAATGAGTGACAGAGCCCAGTTTATGACTCTCACCTGAAAAAGCAACTGGCCCTGATTGACAGAGGGCGCAATGGGTCCCGCACTGGCAGCAGGCACATGTCCTGCAGGGGACCCAGGTCCACAAGAAAGGCTCACCCTGGACCACCAGGGGCCACACCTAAGAGGGAGCCTGAAATTATCAGCAAGAGAAACATTACCTGCACCAAGGACCTGTGGGTGGACGGTTCCCCACAGTGAAGCTTCCTAAGAACACCAAGTGGCCTGTGAGAGGAAGAACATTTGGTCAGCTGCCACGCAGGACACCAACACAGGTCTTTCCATTTAGACTCTCGTGACACATTCCCTCTCCTCCCTCTCTGCCCACCCACCCTGCAAAAACTGAAAACAGCCTCACGCATAGAGAAAACTCCAGAAGGGATCATCAAAGGGCAAACTCTGCTTCCCTTCCCTACTGTGACTGGATAATTACCTTCTTATTTATATATATTATAAATCTTGGTTTTTTGTGTACGTAGAGCATTTTTTTTCTTCCTTCATCTTCCTCCTATTTTTCTTCCTTCATATTCCTCCTATCCTCCTATCTCACCGTCGCGAGATACCCCCTTGGGGATCTATGCACCAATGCCAGCACCTAGTCCACCCTTCAAAGTAAGTTTGGAACTCTCTTCCTGGAATGGCCATCAGAGCTGCCATCGTATCAGCTCCTTCTACATTGCCGTCTCTCTCCCAGCCTGCACCTGCTGCGTGTGAGTTGATCTTCCAAGCCTGAGTCAGGAGCACACTGGGAAAGAGGAAACTTTTTAATTGGGTAAGGGAAGGAGATTTTCATTTAGATAAGACTGAATTTTCAGGCGGCACGTGTGGCTCAGGGAGTAGGATGCCGGCTCCATATACCGAGGATGGTGGGTTCAAACCCAGCCCTGGACAAAAAAAAACTGCAAAAAAAAAAAAAGACTAAAGTTTCAAATATCTGAAAATGACACCATCTCTAGTTCCTGAATATGATTAGAAAATTATGGGATCTGCCCAAAATAGTTTCCAGGGGCAAAGAAGGGAGATCACACAGAAAAGACTCAAGAACAAGGTAAATATAAATGATGAAATAATGTTTCTGGGCTGGGCATGGAGGCTCCCACCTATAATACTAGCACTCTGGGAGTCAGGGGGACCCCATCTCTAAAACTAGCCAGGCGTTGTGGAGGGTACCTGTAATCCCAGCTACTTGGGAGGCTGAGGCAAGAGGATCACTTCAGTCAAAGAGTTTGAGGTTGCTGTGAGCTATGACACCATGGCACTCTACCAAGGCTGAAAAAAAATGAGACTCTGTCATAAAAAAAAAAAAAAGTGAAACAAACTTTCTTCCTGGTAGCAGGCACCCTACCAATAAAACAGTTACATGGAAACATTTCAAAATCTGGCTACACTCTCTGGGACTCTGAAGGAAAGAAAATTAACAGATGGTGAGGGGTGACTCTGTGCCCACACTCAGCAGGCTCCCTTTATCCTTACAGCCCCTCTGCACAATGGCTATAAGATTTGCTGAGTACAACGTGAAAGCTCTTTTCTGAGAGCCTTACATACATTTTTCACTTAATCCTGACAGTAACCCTGAAGGCAGGTTCTGCTATCATCCCAGCACAGGAAGTCAAACTCAGGTCTTTCCTGCCTCCTGTTCGGCCTGGTGCTCTGAGAAGCCAAAGAGAAGCCTAATGCAAAATATCTCTCATCCATCTCTACCCTTTAGTGAGGAAAAAGTATCATAGGCACCATTAGAGCTAAAGAAAATGTGTTCTGGATTTAATGCCCACTTTTCATTTTAGGAGTAGGTAGTTGCAACAAAATTACAGAATAGTGTAGATTTTACTCACTATCCATTTGTAGCCCCAAATCACTTGATTCATACCAATAATTACTGGGATGTTTTAAAAACACTCATTTTCTCTGTTTAAAGCTGTCAGATACAAACTCTTAGGTTGCAGCATGGTATAAAATTAACCACCAAGCACATTTATACTGCCAAGAATAAAAACTTAGAACCATAAAATGTGGATGGTTTATTGTGCTATAGTTAACTTTATAGTCAGCATTATTAGTTTCCTTCCCAAGGAAGGGCACTGTATTAGGGCTGGACATATCGCTCAGTGTCAGGCAGTTGTAGGAAAACATATTTCCAGAGTCAATGAAACTGTACTAGCTGCAGAGGGAGAATAGTTACAGTACACAGATGCTCAGATTAAACAGGTAAGAGGGACAAGAAAACAGACAGGGAAATGATCATCCCAACTATCCCGGGGCAGCACAGAATGTGTTCTTTGTAATCTTAGTTATGATGGTACTGAAATTTACAAAGACACCTTCAGTCACCACCTCAGCCTTTTGTTTTCTTGTTTTGTTTTTTATTGTTTCATGTTTATTTGCAGGTACAAAGAATTCAGTTACAATGTTCGCATTTGTTAGGTAGAGTCCCTCTTATTATTGTGTCCTCCCCCAAGAGGTGCGCCATACAGCCTGACATTGTGCCCATTAAGTGATATCCCTCCCTCCTCCCTCTCCCCACTCCCTCATTCCCCCACCCCCCACCTTGAATTGATTTCTGTTTTTCTCTTCTGTGGTTACATATTAGATCCTCTACTGGCTTCATATTAGTAATGAGGACACTGGATTCTTGTTTTTCCATTCCTGTGATACTTTACTAAGAAGAATTTGTTTCAACTCCATCTAGGTTAATACAAAAGATGTAAAGTCTCCATCTTTTTTAATGGCTAAATAGTATTAAACGGTATGTATATACCACAATTTATTAATCCATTCCTGGGTTGGTGGGGATTTAGGTTGTTTTTACATTTGGGCTATTGTAAATTGAGCTGCAATAAACAATTTAGTGCAAATTTCCTTACAAGAAAATGATTTTTTTTCTTCTGGGTAAATGCCTAGCATTGGGGTTGCAAGATCAAATGGGAGGTCTAATTGGATGGAGTTCTTTGACAGTTCTCCATACTTCCTTCCAAAGAGGTCGTATTAGTTTACAGTCCCACCAGCAATCTAAATGTGTCCCCTTCTCTCCACATCAATGCCAGCATCTGCAGCTTTGAGACTTTGTGATGTGGGCTTTTCTCACTGGGGTTAGGTGATATCTCAGCTTGGTTTTGTTTTGCATTTCTCTGATAATCAGAGACAAGGAACATTTTTTCAAATGTTTATTAGCCATTCGTCTGTCTTCTTCAGAGAAGGTTCTGTTCACATCTCTTGCCCAGTGGTAGATGGGATTGTTTGCTCTTTTTTTGTTGTTGATTAATTTGAGTTCTCTACAGATCCTAGTTATCAACCCTTTGTCAGATTCATATTATGCAAATATCTTCTCACATTCTGAAGGTTACATTTTTGCATTACTTGTTGTGTCCTTAGCTGTGCAGAAGCTTTTCAGATTAATTAAGTCCCATTTGTTTGTTTTTGTTGTTGTTGCAATTGCCACTGACGTCTTTGTCATAAAATCTTTCCCCAGTCCAAAATCTTCAAGAGTTTTTCCCACACTTTCTTCCAACATTTTTGTTGTTTCTTGTCTTAGAATTAAATTTTTTATCCTTCTTGAGTCAATTTTTGTTAAGTGGTGAAAGTGTAGGTGCAGTTTCAGACTTTTACATGTAGTTATCCAGTTCTCCCAGCACCATTTGTTGAATAGGGATTTTTTTCCCTACTGTATGCTTTTGTTTGGTTTATCAAAGATCAGATGGCAACTAGAGACAGGTTTCATCTCTTGGTTTTCTATACTGTTCCATAGGTCTATGTGTCTAATTTTGTGTCAATACTATGCTGTTTTACTCATTATGGCTTTGTAGTATAACCTAAAGTCTGGTAGAGTGGTGCTTCCAGCTTTGTTTTTATTACTAAGAATTGCCTTGGCTACTTGGGATCTTGCTGGCTACATACAAAAGGAAGAACTCTTTTTCCCAGTTCTTCAAAATATGATGTTGGTATTTTAATGAACATTGCATTGAATCTGTAGATTGCTTTGGCATTTTGAGAGTGTTGATTCTTCCCAGCCATGAGCATGGTATGTTCTTCCATTTGTTAATATCTTCTGCTATTTCTTTTCTTAGGGTTTCATTATTTTCTTTATAGAGGTCCCTCACCTCTTTTGTTAGGTATATTCCTAGGTATTTCATTTCTTTTCTTTTTTTTTGAAGCTACTATTCAGGGAATTGTGCCCTTGATTAGCTTTTCAACTTGACTGTTATTGGCATATACAAAGACTACTGATTTGTGGTCATTGATTTTATACCCTAAGACATTACTGTATTACTTGGTCACTTCCAGGAGTTTTGTGGTTGAGTCTCCGGGGTTTTCTAAGTATAAGATCATATCATCAGCAAACAGCGAGAGTTTAACCTCTTGTGCCTCCATCTGGATGCCCTTTATATCCTTTTCTTACCTGATTGCATTAAGTAGAACTTCCACCACAATGTTAGATAATAGTGGCAATAGTGGACATTCTTGTCTGGTTCTAGATCTAAGTGGAAAAGCTTCCAGTTTTATTCCATTCAGTAAGATATTAGCTGTGATTTTGTCATAGATGGCTTCAATCAGCTTAAAAAATGTGCCACCTCTGCCTATTTTCTTAAATGTTTTTTAGAAAAAGATGCTGAATGTTATCAAATGCTTTTTCTGCATCTATTGTGAGGATCATATGGTCTTTGTTTTTGCTTCTATTGATACAATGAATTACACTGATGGATTTGCATATGTTAAACCATCTTTGTATACCAGGGATGAAGCCTACTTGATCATGATGTATAATTTTTTTAATGTATAGCTGATTATTTAAAATTTTGTTAAGTATTTTTGTATCCATATTCATTAGTGAAATTGGTCTGTAGTTCTCCTTTTTAGTTGGGTCTTTTCCTGGTTTTGGAATCACAGTGATGTTTGCTTCATAGAACGTGTTGAGGAAGGTTCCTTCTTTCTCAATATTTTGGAACAGGTTCTGCAGTATAGGACCAACTCAGCTTTAAAGCTTTGATAGACTTCTGGTGGAAGCTTTTTTGTTTCTTTAGTCTCAGTGCTTGACATTGGTCTGTTCAAGATACCAATTTCTTCCTGGTTAAGTCTAGGGAGAGGGTGTGATTCCAGATATTGGTCCATTTCTTTCACATTGTCAAATTTCTGGACATAGCATTTTTTGTAGTAGTCAAAAATAATCTCTTGTATCTGTGTGGTTGTCAGTTGTTTCCCCCATTTTCATTTCTGATCGAGGTTACTAAAGATTTCACTTTTCTGTTTCTAGTTAATAGTCTAGTTAATGGCCAATGGTTTATCAATTTTATTTCTCTTTTTGAAGAATCAACTTTTTATTTCATTAATTTTCTGAATTATTCTTTTGTTTTCACTTTCATTTATTTCTGATTTAATTTTGGCTATTTCTTTTCTTCTGCTAGGTTTGGGATTGGATTGTTCTTCCTTTTCCTTTTTTTTTGAGACAGAGTCTCACTTTGTCACACTTAAGCAATTCTCTTACCTTAGCCTCCCAAGTAGCTGGGACTACAGGCACCCACCACAACACCCAGCTATTTTTAGAGATGAGGTCTCGCTCTGGCTCAGGCTGGTCTTGAGCCCATGAACTCAGGCAATCCTCCCCTCACCCCCGCCTCAGTCTCCCCAGAGTGCTAGGGTTACAGGTATGAGCCACCATCCCTGGGCCCCTTTTCCATTTCTTTAAGATGATTAATTAAGTTGTTGATGTGCTCTCTTTCTGTTTTTTTCCAGAGGTAGGCAGTTAATGAGATAAATTTCCCTCTTACAACTGCTTTTGCAATGTCCCAGAGGTTTTGGTAGATTACATCTTCATTGTTGTTATGTTCAAGGAAGTTAATGATTTCTTCCTGTATCTCTTCCTTGACCCAACCATCATTCAGCCTAAGATTGTTTAGTTTCCATGCCTTCGTTTGTGGATGAAAATTTTTGTTGGAGTGGAATTATAAGTTTATTACCTTGTGGTCTGAGAAGATACAAGATATAATTTCAATTATTTTGATCTTTTTGAGGTTTTATTTGTGTCCTGGGATATAATCTATTTTGGAGAATGTTCTATGCACTGACAAGAAAAACATATACTCCTTGGCTTTCGAATGTTGTGTTCTGCATATGTCAATTAAGCCCATTTGTTCTGCATATGTCAATTAAGCCCATTTGTTCACATTTAAGTCTCTTGTATCTTTGTTTAGTTTCTATTTAGAGGATCTGTCAAGTTCTGGCAGATGGGTGTAAAGTCCCCTGCTATTATGGTGTTATAGGATTTCATATTGCTCAGACCAATTAAAATCTGTTTCAAGAATCTGGAAGCATTTAAGTTGTGTGCATAAATATTTAGAATTGAAATGTCCTCTTGTTGTACAGTTCCTTTGACCAGTATAAAGTGTCCATCTCTTTCTTTTTTGACTTCAGCTGCTTTAAATTCACCTAGGTCTGAAAATAAGATTGTGACCTCTCCTTTCTCTTCAATTACATTTATCTGAAAGATTGTTTTCCATTCCTTCTCCCTGAATTTTGTTTTGTCCTTCAGGGCTTCCTGGCAACAACATATGGATGACTTTTACTTTATTATCCAATCAGCCATCCTGTGCCTCTTCAGTGGGGAATTCAAGCCATTAACATTTATTGAGAGAACTGATAAGTGCGGTGGAATTCTAGTCATCTTATTTTGTGAAAGTGCATTGCTTACTTTTATCCTTTGTGCCATTTTGGAAGCTAAGATTTGTCCTTTAGTTCCTGGGTGTTTACTTTCCTGCTGCTTCATTGTGTTGGTCAGTGTGGAAAATAGATCTAAGTATTTCCTATACAGCTTATCTTGTTGTGACAAATGTCCTCAATGTTTGCAAACAAGTAAAAGATTTGATTTCTCCATCTCCCCATCAATTTTAAAGCTTAGTTTAGTAAGATAAGGGATTCTGGGATGAAAATTTTTTTGTTTAAGAAACTTAAAGGTTGACGACCATTCTCTTCTGGCTTTCAAAGTCCTAGTTGAGACGTCCACTCTCACCCAGATGGATCTCCCCTGTAGGTGCTTACTCCTGGATGCCTGCAGAATTTTCTCTTTCATCTTGAGTTTGGACAGGTTAATGACATTGTGTCTTGGAGAAGCTCTGCTTCAGCTGAGATGACCTGGGGTTCAATATCTCTCTGAAAGGAGTGTGTCAGAATCTTTGGTGATACTTGGAAATTTTTCAGTTATGATATCCTCCAGTAGGGCTTCCATTCCTCTGGGGTGTTCTTCTATCCCTTCTGGGATACCTTTAATTTATATGTTTGGATGCTTTGTGAAATCCCATGATCCTTTCAGTGAATATTCTCCATTCCCTCTTTTCTACTCTGGCTCTTTAACTACCTGTGTTAGCCCAAGAGCTTTATTCTCTAGCTCAGAGATTCTTCTTTCTGCATGGTCTGATCTGTCATTGATACCTTCTACTGTATCTTTAAGTTTCCAGATTGACTGCTTCAATTCCTTATGCTTGGCTATATATCCTTTCTATGTTCTTCATATCTTTCATCCCCTATTTGATTCTATTTTTGGATTTCCTTTTGCTTATTTTCCACTTTATCAGAAATCTCCTTCATTGTTTTTACCATCCATATTTTAAATTTCCTGTCTGTAATTTCTATCTTTTCTCTATAGGTAGAATCCTCTGTGGTAGCTATCTCATGATCCCTCAGGGGGGTTGCTCCACTCTGGTTTTCTCCTCGTGAAAATTTTCTTATGTCCACTTCCTTCCCTTACTTTTTTCTTTAACTTCCTTCTCTTTAAATTACCTTGTCTCTGTGCTTAGGCATTGAAATATCCTTTTGTTATAAGACCAAAAGGAAGGGAAAAGTGAAGAGCAAGATGGAAGAAAAGATCAAAAAAGAGAAAAGCAAAAGAAAAGGGTGAGGTAAAGGGAAAGATTGACAAAAAGAAGAGAAATATAGAAAGAGACACAGAAGTAATAGTGGTGTTCATCAGGGTGCTTTGACCTATACCCACAATTCCTGGCCTCCTGGGTGCTGGGATGGGTGAGTCCCTGGAGGTCAGGAGCTCCTTACCAGCATGAGCAAAAACAAGACCCCACCTCCACCAAATAGAGAAGACAAAAAAAAAAAAAAAAAGCAGTATATCACAGTGGGGAATACTATCACTACCAATAGCATTCTTCCAAAGGCCAAAGCTAGAAGGATTCCCTAGACCAGAGGATCAAGGTCTCCTTGAGCTAGGCTAATGCTGTGGCACCCTAGCCCAGGCCTGAGAATGAGTTTCTGTCCCATAAATCAAATACAGATTGACAAAGAATAAAAAAGATCAGGAAAAAAGAAAAACAATAATATAAGTATATAAAGAAAATTGAAAATAAAATTACATAAGATATAAAGAAAAGGGACTATATCTTAGTTGTTATTTGAGAAATTTATGTGGGTAAGATAAGAAAAGTAGAAAAATCTTTACAAAAAGGGAGAAAAAAGGAGAAAAACAGAAAAGAAAGAATAAAAGGGGTATAAAAACTCCAAAAAAAATGGGGCCCTTATTATCGAAGAAAGTAAAACTGGAAAAGTAAAAACACAACAAAACAAAAAACAAACAAGGGAAAAAATTAGAAATAAATGAATAAAAGGAGCAGAAAAACTATAGCAAAAATAGAGCCCTTACTATTAAAGGAAAAACAATGAAAAATTATAAATACAAAAAAAGAAAAATCTAGGGGAAAAATTAAAAAGAAAAAATACATATAAAGTGCCATATAGTGCTTGGACAACAGGTCATGTTCTGGCGTATGAGATGCTAATCATGATGCTGATACAGCTGAATAAATTGGGGGCTGGAAGCCATTGTCTTTCTGAGGAACCTAGTCCCATCTTTCTGATTTCTTTCCCCTCAATCCCCAGTGAAGCTCTTGTGAGCCTACTTAATAAACACACCTCAACCTTTCCAAATGGTGTCCCTTGGCCACACAGTGGCTTTCCAGGAAAGTGTGTTTCACTCGAGTCTCCCCAAGGGTGGCTGCCTGGCTCAGGAGGCACCCCAGAACCAGCCTCTCATTAGGACCCTGTGGGCTGTTTTATCCTACAGCACAATGGCTGTACCCAGCCAGCAGCTGAAGGATGAAAACTCCACTCTGCCCAGTGGCTCAATCCTGACCTCTGAGCAATGTTCAAGATCACTCAATTCACATAAGCTCTCCCAAGGTAACTCCAGCAAGTGCCCAAATCTACAAAAGTCTGTCTCCAGGGCAGTCCCTCTCTCTCTGAAGACTGCTGCTGAACCAGCCGGCCTTCACTGGCACACAAGCATTCACCTTCTATGCTAGTTCTCCACTGCTCCTGACCTCTTTATTAGCTCCTGGACTCTCCTGCTGCCTCCTTGTGCCCCCAAAGCCATGTTTCTCGGCAGGGGTAGCTCTCCCCAATCTCACCACAAGTGGCTATAAAGGAGATGTCTCTAGTCTCATCTTGCTCTGCCCCCCATCTCAGCCCTTTGTTTTCATCTGCAAGGCAAGATTACATTCTACTCTGTTATAGTTAAGAAATAGAATTTGCTTTCAATTTCATAGACTACATATTAATTAAAAAAATCCTACAGGGAGATTTTAGTTAATTTTTAGAAATCAATTTTACAACCAAATCAGTGTCCATTTGCTAATCTTACTCTTAGTAAATGTATTCAGTAGCCAATATCTTTAGCTCCTCTGCTATGTTGGGATTTGTTTGGGGTCCTTAGCACAAAAGATCACAGTGACATATTTATACTATATGGGCTTGGTTTTCCAGGTGGGCAAAGAGAAAGTGGAGGATTGCAAAAGGACCCAAAGGTACTGAGAAACTTTCGGAGTTCTTAACTACCTTTAACTTTCCTGAATTTTTTATTATCCCACTTATTTACCCTTTTTGATGATTAGCTGTTAAAATAAAAAGATTTTGTGTTCTGTCTTTGGGTGTAGACAACCAAAGGGAAAGACCATCTGGGTCCTCAACCCCTGTATGGTATAAGTACGTCACTATGATCTTTTGTGCTAAGGACCCCAAACAAATCCCGACATAGCAGAGGAGCTAAAGATATTGGCTACTAAATACATTTACTAATGTATTCACAGAAAGAGAGGGACACTCCTAAAATCACCTCACACAAACACATACATATACAAGAAGTGAGTAGTAGCCTCATTAAGCTAGAAAGGATTCCAAGCTCAATTACAAAGGAAGACATTCAAGGAAGAGTACCAGAGCCCTTGAAACAGATTTGGTCTGGACTGGATACGTAGGATGGGAAGGTCATATCACAGCAGTGGGAAGCACGCAATCTAAAGCTTTGCCCATCCCTTTTGTCCCCTCTTTTTGGAGATAATATGGATGGGTTTGCATTTAGGCATAGTAAGCATACGCCACATTAGTAAGGTCATGCTAAACACAAATGTTTTTAATGGACTTTGTTTTGAGGAAGGTATGACCAAACCACTCCTCCCTACTCATAGAATTTGGTAAACAATGTTCTTTTCTAGTTCTGTGGGCATCTCAAGCCTAACAAAAAGCCCCTCTAAACTGAAGAACTAAAGTGCATCTCCACCACTTGGTTTGTTGAATAGTTTCAAAAATCAAAGGAAAACAGATACCAGAATTTAAAATTGCATAAAAGGAGAAATGGCAATGGACTCAGTCATCACACAGCAAAGTTTCCTGTCAAGTACAGTTTTCAAAATAAATAAATAATCCTCTCAAGAGCAAGCACTCAATGGGAAAAGGATTAAAAAAAAAAAAAACAGGATTTTTTACCTTTTTCAATTTGTAATATCTCTTGAAAACGACAATTAAAATAGCCATAGAAACTTGGGTAAATACTGGCAATTTTAGAAATAAGGACTGCTCCTTCCAAAGCAATCTCAGAACCATCAAGGAGCATAGTACTGCAAGGAGTAATTCTTGAGTCCATAAAAACAATTCTGCTTTATGAAAATGGGGGCAAAAGAAACAAGCAGGCATTCTCTATTTGTGAAGTATTTACGATTCTTATGTTAGTATTTATACTAACATGAATTAACGCCTCTTTAATTTTTCATATAATGTTTTATGTATATTTATAATGTTATATATACTGATAAGTCTCTTTTTTCTTTGTCCCATTTTTCTCATGTCACATTTGTATTGGGTCAACATCAGTACCATAATACAGAAACACACATGCTACTAATTATATTTCTCCTACTAAATGTTTCTTCTCCATTATGGGTTAATGCTTCTGATCTTTGTTATGAAAGCCAAGCAAATCAGATTTATGGTCATGGAAATATAAAAAGAATGTTGGAAATGTTTGTAATTGATCCCAGGTGTCCTGATGCTTGGATTCATATACCTGAAAGGGAATTTCAAGAGATCATTTTAGGGATTTCAGAAATAAAATTTTATATGGTGTGATATCATTTACCAACATTCTAGAAGGACAGATACCAGAGCAAATGGGTAGTTTTCCTAGACTCCTAGATTTTTCACTAATAAGATTGAACCCACTTTTGTGTAAAAGAAAACACTGTTTATAGATAATGGAAACTCTGATGTACCCCTTGTGAGGATCCCAGAAAGTACGTGGCAAGCACCACTGAACACTTTAAATAATTCTGGTATCAAGAGAGATGGATGACATCAGAATTCCAACCAAATAAAAGCATCAGAACAGCTGTGAAATATGGAAAAATAGTCATTCTTGATTCCTAATGTACTAGTGATACAGCGTGCAATACACAATAAAATACACTGTATATCTGCTGTCTGTGCAGTCGTTTTACAAAGCATGATCCTGTTCAGTTACTCTTCAATCAGGAAATCACTTTGTTATTTTGCCTACCAAATGCAGTTCATCTTGAGGAAACTGAAAATTTTCATAATCATCCAGCCCCCTGCTGCTCAGATGTCTGTGTTTAAATTATCCAAAATAGGTAGTAGTTCATCTAATTTTTAAAGCCCTTCAGAAACAGAAATCTCATAATCTCATTATACTAGCATGCTTCCTTCATAACAATTTACTCTTTCTGGTTACTATCAAACCCATTGCAGTGAGAGTAGAATACTTATTAAGGCAGCAGACAGACTTTGTTAATTGGTAAAGAATTAACAATACTTTGTAGGGAGCAGAGACAGCTGTAAGAAATAAAGAGAAATAGTGGGACTAGGCCATGAAGACGTGTCCTACAGCAGCGGTTCTCAAATTGTATTGTACGTCAGAATCACCTGAAGAGTGGGGCTTTCTGGCCCCACCCCCAGAGTTTCTAATTCAATAAATAGGCTGCATTATAATGCCTAAAAGTTTGCATCCCTAAAAACTTCTCAGTGATGGAGCTGCTGCTAGTCCACATTTGGAGAACCACAGGCCTAGACTATTTGTTCCTGCAAAAAAACCTAGTCTCCTGAGACCAAAAAAAAAAAAAAAAAAAGTATATAATGTAAAGATATGGAAAAACTTATTTAAAAATTATTTTTCATTTCTCCTAGAAACATTTTTCACATACCATAGGATGTAACCATTTGTTTCCCTCATAATTAAGCTACTTGCTTTCATCTGAAAAGACCCCTAGAATAACCGATGGTTACTGCCCAGACTGGAATGTTATCTGTCTTCGTATTTACACTTTTAAGGATGAATAAGCCTTAGCACTTGGAAACATTTCTTGGTGGTGAAAACTAAGATATGTGTACAGAATGCATTCTGGTTCCTGGAGACATTTTATTTAGAAAAAGAGTTGGAATAAGGATTCAGGTCCATTATATTTCCAAAGAGACCCTTTCAAGAAGGGAGGGGACAGCTGCTTACTTCCCTATCATAAGCAGAGAAAAATATTTTCCTTGTCTCTCACCTGTGGAATTGCCAGCCAATCAGGTAGAACATTTGGCTTGGCTTTTATCACATCACCCCAGAGGTAAACTCTGGAGCAACAGAAAGATTGACACGCTTAAGAAATCTCTCTCTGGCTCAGTGCCTGTGGCTCAAGCAACTAAGGCGCCAGCCACATACACCTGAGCTGGTGGGTTCAAATCCAGCCCGAGCCCGCCAAACAACAATGACGGCTACAACCAAAAAATAGCTGGGCATTGTGGCGGACGCCTGTAGTTCCAGCTACTTGGGAGCTGGAGGCAGGAGAATCGCTTGAGACCAGGAGTTTGAGGTTGCTGTGAGCTGTGATGCCATAGCACTCTACCCAGGGCAACAGCTTGAGGCTCTGTCTCAAAAAAAAGAAATCTCTCTCTGATCTGATATACCATGAGCATGCATTAAGAATAAATTAATAAAAATTAATATTAAAAAAACAACATCACCCAACTCCAAATCACTTCTGCTGTGATTAGTATATACCTCTTCTCTAAAATTTCAGGCTCAAATTTGAGGCCCTTCTCTGGGTCTTTGCAGTTGACAATTTTTTTAACTATTGTCATTTCTTGCTCCTTTTTTTTTTGCAGTTTTTGGCCGGGGCTGGGTTTGAACCCACCACCTCCGGCATATGGGGCCAGCGCCCTACTCCTTTGAGCCACAGGCACTGCACATTTCTTGCTCCTTTTTAATATCCATATATTTGTGCTGCTTTCTTCTCTTTCCATTAACAGTACATTATTTCTCTCTCTCACTCTCTCTCTCTACCCACCACCCTCCCTCTGTCTCATACACACTCATCTGTAAATTTTATCCCTTTCTGGAACAAGGCATGCAGTAGAAAAAAAATTGTAAGTTCTCGAAGTCTAGGGTTTAGCATACTAGCTATTTGTTAACTCCTGCACCATTGACTCCATATACTATTATTTGCCTATGAGCCTCCCTTCCCTTATTTCCCAATCTTGTATCCCTGATCTTATCATAACACTAATCAGAGGGTTATGCAATATTCAAGGTTTATGCAGAAAATCTATTTTTTGTTATTAGGTAGTCCTTTAAAAATTGTCAAGAACCTGGAAGTAATTAATTAAGGAGAATTTTTTTTTTGAAGGAAGTGGCCTTTTGAATTAGTAGGCAGTAATTTGTACATTCAAATCTCTTTGCAGCAAAAGTAAAATTTATTACTGCAAATATGTTCCTGATTGTGTTTTAAACTTTCACTGACCACCAGCAGCATATGAAGTACCATAAGCAACAGCATTAGACCTAATTACAGCCCAGTGGGCATGCTGCCTAAAATGGTCATTTTCTTGCTTTTATCTAATATAATTCTGTTTATTTGTCCTATCCTGTCAATTAAGTTTTTATTTGTCATCTCTTCTTCATCATTATTTCTAAAGGCCTATATCTATCAGCAAAAATTTCCAACTAATGTTCATACAAGGAAAAGAAAAATATAATTTATAGAAAATATCTGAATCCTAATTGTATTATATATTTCAAGAGTTATTTCTCTAGTAATGCATAAATACAATTTGGATAACAATAGTTTTACTGGTTTTAGTGTTATAAATCTAGGTGTTAAATTTTTTGCTTTAATTATCTCCAGAAATTCAGAAATTGTTCTCTTTAGGGCCATACCTTATTAAGTGCATTATACTTTTTTGTGCATTATTACTATTTACACATCAAGGGCTAATCCAGATAGTGCAATAGTGCATAAGGATAGACAAATAGGTCAATGGAATAGAATTGTTAAATCCACAAGTAAACCCTTGAGTATGTGGTCTGACAATTAAATTTGTGAATTCATCATAGAAAAAGTGCTACGTCCCTCATTGCTGAATATCACTATGGTCACCTTTGAAGTCCTCCCTTCACTACCTGGTAACCGCCGTGATATTCAGCAATGAGGTATATAGCATTTTTTCTATGATGTTTGCAAACTTAATTGACTGACCTCAAATAGTCAATAAACACTTATTGATTTTCAACCAGGGTGTCAAGACAATTCAAGAGGGAAAGGATAGTTTTCAAGAATTGATACTGGGGGAACTGAATATCCATACGTCAAAGAATAAAGTTAGATTCCTATCACACACCATATATAAAAATTAATTCAAAATGAATCAAATACCTAAATGTAAAAGGTAAAACTATAAAGATGTCAGAAGAAAACTTACTTTAAATCTTTTGAGTTATTTAATACTTCCTTAGATGTGACACTAAAAGCACAAGTAATGAAAGAAGAAAAGATAAATTTGGTTTTATCAAAATTAAACATGCTCTTCAAAGGAAACCATCAAAAAAGTGAAATGACGACCCAAAGAATTAAAACATATATTTTCAAATCACGTATCTGATAAGGGAGTTGTATCCAGAAGCTATAAAGAATTCTTACAACTCAACAATAAAAAGACAAATAGTCAAATTTAAAAAGGGGCAAAAAAAAAAAAAAAAAAAGATAGGGGCAAAAGGATTTGAAAAAACATTTCTCCAAAGATATGTGAATGATGAATAAGAACATGAAAAGATGGTCAACATCATTTGTCATTAGGGAAATGCAAATCAAAATCACAATAAGATACTAGTTCATACCATAGAATGGCTATTGCAAATAATAATAATAATACAATAACAAATGTCAAAGTTATAGAAAAATCAGAACTCTCATGCATGTTAATATGAATGTAAAATGGTACAGCCACTCTGGAAAACAGTTTGGGAGTTCCTCAAAATATGATACATAGAGTTACCCTAAGATTCAGCAATTTCACTCCCAGTTATCTTCATATGAAATATATAAAATTTACATCCATATGAAACTTATACATAAATAGCAGCATTATTCATAATAGCTGAAAAGTGAAAACAACAAAGTGGCCGTCAACTGAGGAAAGGATAAACAAGATGTGGTCTATCCACACAATGGAATACTATTTGACAATAAAAAGCAACACAGGACTGACACATATCATAAGAAGGATGGACCTTAAAAATACAGTAAGTAAAAGAAGCCAGACACAGAGGGCTACATATTATATGATCCCATTCATATCAAATGCCCAGAATATGCAAATTTGTATTGATACAAGATAGAGTCATAGTTTCCAAGGGACAGGAAGAAACAAGAGAGAGGAGAGGAGTGACAGCTAATGGGTATAGGGATATGAAATGTTGTAAAATTATATTTTGATGATAGTTCACAGTTTGTAAATATACCAAAACTCATTGAGCAAGGTACACTTAAATGGAATGAGCATTATGGTATGTAAATTGTATATCAATAAGGTGTTTTTATAAAGAATGTTCACAGCAATAGTGTTTGTAACAAGAGAAATTGAAAATAACCTAAATATTCATCAACAGCAGAACAGATAAATAAACGTGCATTTTATGCTCTGAACTGTCCATAGCGATGAAAATGAATAAACTATATACTAAGAATATGAACAGAAAGGAATCTCAGAAATAGATTATTGAGCAGTAGATTCTATTTGTAGAATTCAAATAGGTAAAACTAAATAACATTTTTCCTGACTTGATTACAAAAAGGAAAAAAATCAATGTCATACTTAATAATTTTTCCATATTATAGATCTTTAATTTTTAAAGTTAGACTACTTTGCCATGGAAGGCCTTATTCTTTAAAAACAGACATTATAAATATTATTTCAGCAAATTCTTATCTTAAAAAAATTGAACAGAAAAACTCTTGACATCAGAAATGCCAACATGAACATATGAATAAATGTTAAACATTGCAAAAAAATTCATTGAATATCACAAACAGAAATGTAAGTCCATAGTATACCCTACAGTGAGTGGCTGGCAAGTTAAGAGAGTGTGCAAGTAAGGACAGAAGCATTTCTAATGTTCAGTCAGTCTTAAAACACTTCACAGAGCACCCTAATACTTCAAGATCTTCTATGACAAATGGGAACAGGTTATCAAAAAGAAAAACCTTTAAAACTCAATTCTCATCATTTTTTTTTATTGTTAAATCATAGTTGTGTACATTTGTGCAATCAAGGGGTACAATGTGCTGGTTTCATAAACAATCTGAAATTTTCTCATCAAACTGTTCAATGTAGCCTTCATGGCATTTTCTTAATTATTGTATGTAGACATTTGTATTCTGCCTTTAGTAGGTTTTGCCTGTACCCATTCTAAGATGCACCGTACATGTGGCCCCACCCATTACCCTCCCTCCACCCTGACTCCCCCCTCCCTTCCCCTCCCTCAGTGCTTTCCCTATATTCTTGTGCTATAGTTGGGTTATAGCCTTCATGTGAAAGCCATAAATTAGTTTCATAGTAGGGCTGAGTACATTGGATACTTTTGCTTCCATTCTTGAGATACTTTGCTAAGAAGAATATGTTCCAGCTCCATCCATGTAAGCATGAAAGAGGTAAAGTCTCCATCTTTCTTTAAGGTTGCATAATATTCCATGGTATACATGTACCACAATTTGCTAGTCCATTCATGGATCAATGGGCACTTGGGCTTCTTCCATAACTTAGCAATTATGAATTGGGCTGTAATAAACATTCTGCTACAGATGTCTTTGTTATATTGTGATTTTTGGTCTTCTGGGTATAAACCTAGTAAAGGAATTATAGGATCGAATGGCAGGTCTATTTTTAGGTCTCTAAGTATTCTCCAAACATCCTCCAGAAGGAACGTATTAGTGTGCATTCCCACCAGCAGTGTAGAAGTGTGCCCTTTTCTCCACATCCACGCCAACATCTCTGGTTTTGGGATTTTGTTATGTGGGTTATTCTGACTAGGGTTAGGTGATATCTCAAAGTAGTTTTGATTTGCATTTCTCTGATGATTAAGGATGATGAGCTTTTTTTCAGGGGTCTGTAGATCGTGCGTGTGTCTTCTTTAGAGAAGTTTCTCTTCAAGTCCTTTGCCCACCCTGAGATGGGATCACTTGTTCTTTTCTTGCTTATACTTTTGTGTTCTCTGTGGATTCTGGTTATTAAACCTTTATTGGAGGTATAACATGCAAATATTTTCTCCCATTCTGAGGGCTGTCTGCTTGCTTTACTTACTATGTTTTTGGCTGTGCAGAAGATTTTTAGTTTGATCAGGTCCCAGTAATGTATTTTTGATACTGCTTCAATTGCCTGGGGAGTCCTCCTCATAAAATATTCACCTAGGCCAATTCCTTCAAGAGTTTTCCCTGCACTTTCTTCAAGTATTTTTATAGTTTCGTGTCTTAAGTTTAAATCTTGTATCCAGTGAGAGTCTATCTTAGTTAATGGCGAAAGGTGTGGGTCCGGTTTCAGTCTTTTACAGATCACCAGCCAGTTCACCCAGCACCATTTGTTAAATAGGGAATCTTTTCCCCACTGAATGTTTTCAATTGGCTTCTCAAAGATCAAATAACAGTAAGTAGCTGGATTCATCTCTTGGTTCTCTATTCCATTCCAGACATCTACGTCTCTGTTTTTTGTACCAGTACCATGCTGTTTTTTGGGTTTTCTTTTTTTTGGGGGGGGGGATAAGATTTATTTATTTATACCATGCTGTTTTGATCACGATCGATTTATAGTACAGTCTCAAGTCTGGTAGCGTAATTCCTCCTGCTTTGTTTTTATTTCTGAGTAATGCTTTGGCTATTCGAGGTTTTTTCTGATTCCATATAAAATGAAGTATTATTTTTTCAAGATCTTTAAAATATGACAATGGAGCTTTGATAGGAATTGCATTAAAATTATATATTGCTTTGGGTAGTATAGACATTTTAACAATGCTGATTCTTCCCAGCCATGAGCATGGTATGTTTTTCCATTTAACATTTTCAGCTATTTCTTTTCTTAGAGTTTCATTGTTCTCTTTATAGAGATCTTTCACGTCCTTTCTAAGATAAACTCCCAAATATTTCATCTTCTTTGGCACTACTGTGAAAGGAATAGAGTCCTTCACTGCTTTTTCAGCTTAGCTATTGTTGGTATATATAAAGGCTACAGATTTATGGGTGTTGATTTTATAGCCTGAGATATGGCTGTATTCCTTGATCACTTCTAAAAGTTTTGTAGTAGAATCCCTAGTGTTTTCCAGATATATGATCATGTCATCTGCGAAGAGTGAAAGTTTGATCCCTTCTGAACCTATGAGGATACCCTTGATCACCTTTTCTTCCCTAATTGCAATGGCTAAAACTTCCATTACAATGTTAAAGAGCAATGGAGATAATGGGCAACCTTGCCTGGTTCCTGATCTAAGTGGAAATGATTTCGATTTAACTCCATTCAATATGATGTTGGCTGTGGGTTTGCTGTATATAGCCTCTATCAGTTTAAGAGATGTCCCTTTTATACCAACTTTCTTAAGTGTTCTGATCATGAAGGGATGCTGGATATTATCAAAAGCTTTTTCTGCATCAATTGAGAGAATCATATGGTCTTTATTTTTTAGTTTGTTTATGTGCTGAATTACATTTATAGATTTACGTATATTGAACCAGACTTGAGACCCTGGGATAAATCCCACTTGGTCATGGTGTATAATTTTTTTGATGTGTTGTTGGATTCTGTTTCTTAGGATCTTATTGAGTATTTTTGCATCAATATTCATTAGTGATATTGGTCTATAATTTTCTTTTCTTGTTGGGTCTTTCTCTGGTTTAGGGATCAAGGTGATGTTTGCTTCATAGAATGTGTTGGATAGTATTCCTTCTTTTTCTATATTTTGGAAGAGGTTTAGTAATATAGGTACTAGTTCTTCTTTAAAGGTTTGGTAGAATTCTGTCATAAAGCCATCTGGTCCTAGGCTTTTCTTTTTAGGGAGATTTTGTATAGTTGATGCTATTTCAGAACCTGATATAGGCCTGTTCAACATTTCCACTTCCTTCTGGCTAAGTCTTGGTAGGTGGTGTACTTCCAAGTATTGGTCGATTTCTTTCAGATCTTCATATTTCTGAGAGTAAAGTTTCCTGTAACATTCATTAAGGATTTTTTGAATTTCTGAGGGATTTGTTGCTATTTCATCTTTACCATTTCTGATTGATGAAATTAGATATTTTACTCTTTTTTTTCCTGATTAGGTTGGCCAAAGGTTTATCTATTTTATTGACCTTTTCAAAAAACCAACTTTTGGATTTATTGATCTGTTGTATAATTCTTTTGTTTTCAATTTCATTTAATTCTGCTCTGATTTTGGTTATTTCTTTTCTTCTACTTGGTTTGGGGTTGGAATGTTCTTCCTTCTCTAGTTGCTTGAGATGTCCCATTAAGTTATTAACTTCTTCTCTTTCTGTTTTCTTGAGGAAGGCTTGCAGTGCTATAAATTTCCTTCCTTGACTGCCTTTGCAATATCCCAGAGGTTCTTATAATTTGTGTCTTCATTGTTGTTTTGTTCCAAAAATGTGGTGATTTCCTTCTTAATCTCATCTATAACCCATCTATCCTTCAGCATAAGGTTATTTAGCTTCCATATTCTTATATAGGTAGATTCCTGTTATTCTGAGTTCAACTTTTATTCCATGGTGGTCTGAGAAGATGCAAGGGATAATTTCTATTTTTTTAAATTTGCTGAGGTTAGATTTTTGGCCCAGGATGTGGTCGATTTTGGAGTATGTTCCATGGGCTGATGAGAAAAATGTGTTCAGTTTTGTTGGGATGAAATGTTCTATAGATGTCTGTTAAGTCCAGATGTTGAATGGTTAAGTTTAAATCTAAAATTTATTTGCTTAGCTTCTTTTTGGAGGATCTATCCAGCACTGCTAAAGGGGTGTTAAAATCTCCAACTACTATGAAACTGGAGGAAATCAAGTTGCTCATGTCTGTTACAGTTTCTCTTATAAATTGAGGTGCGTTCTGGTTGGGTGCATAAATATTAATAATTGAAATCTCATCATATTGAGTATTACCTTTAACAAATATGAAGTGTCCATCCTTATCCTTCCTTATTTTGGTTGGTTTAAAGCCTATTGCAATGCCTGATTTTTTCTGCTTTCCATTTGCCTGGAGTATAGATGACCATCCCTTCACCTTGAGTCTCTATTTGTCTTTTAATGTAAGATGAGATTCTTGTATGCAGCAGATGTCTGGCTTGAGTTTTTGTATCCAGTCAGCCAACATGTGCCTCTTTCGAGGACAATTTAAACCATTCACATTAATTGAGAATATTGATAAGCCTTTTGAGAATCCGGTGGACATTTTTAATCCTTTTGCAACTGTGGAAGTTGGAATTTGATCAAAATTTTCTGGGTGAGTTTACTTTGTGGTGGAGGATTACGCTGGTCTTTATGGAGGATAGGTCTGAGAATATCCTGGAGAGCTGGTTTAGTTATGGCAAATTTCTTCAACATGTGAATGTCATTGAAGTATTTAATTTCTCCATCATAAATGAAACTCAGTTTAGCTGGGTACAGGATCCTGGGTTGAAAGTTATTTTGTTTTAGGAGATTAAAATCAATGACCATCCTCTTCTAGCTTGAATGGTTTCAGCAGAGAGATTGGCAGTAATTCTAATATTCTTCCCCTTGTAGGTGATGGTTTTCTTTCTCTGGCTGCTTTCAGAATTTTCTCCTTCATATTGACTTTAGTGAAATTGATTATGATGTGTCTGGGAGATGTCTTATTCGGGTTGAGTCATGCTGGAGTTCTGAAACTGTCTGCTATCTGAATTTCAGAATCTCTTGGCATGTCTGGAAAGTTCTCCTTCATAATCTCATGGAGAAGAGACTCTGTGCCATCTGAAGCCACTTCGTCACTTTCGGGGATCCCTATAAGACGAATATTGGTTTTCTTTGAATCATCCCAGAGCTCTCTGAGAGAGTGATCTGTTTTTGCCCTCCATTTCTCTTCCTCTCTGAGTTTGGGAGCATTCGAAAGCTTTGTCTTCAATGTCAGAAATCCTTGCTTGCTCCATTCTGTTGCTGAGGGATTCTACTGTGTTTCTCAGATCTTTGAGGCCTGCAAATTCTTGTCTCAATGTGTCAAAATCTTTGGTCATTTGGTCTTTGAATTCGTTGAATTCCTGAGACATCTTTTGGGTTAGTGCTTGGAATTCTAATTCGATCTTATTTGCTATCCAGATTCAGAATTCGATTTCTGACATCTCAGCTATTTGTTTGTGCATGGGATCTTGTGCTGTGTCTGCCCCATTGATCCTTGGGAGTTGATCTGCTCTGATTATTCATATTGCCAGAGTATTTCCTTTGATTTTGTCTTATGATTGTTTTTTACTGTTGCCTCTGGCCATCCTCAGAGTTGGGGTGGTGTCTCTCCAAGATTAGACTGGGGGATCACTCTATTGTTGCTGGATCTTTGTAGGGAGTGACCCTGTGTAGCTCTTCTGGGGCTGACCTAGCCAGGGAGTTCTGGTTGTGGGAGCAGCTCCAGAATGTGACACCCCTGGATCCAGCAACATGGCAGGTGGTGGTGCACATGGTTCTGGGAGTGCCTGGCACCCAGTGTCTTTGGCACAGAGGACCAAGGCTTCAGCAGTCTCTGGCCAGGAGAAGGGCTACATGCAGAGGCAGGGAGGGCTCCGGGAGGGTACAAGGCTACCAGAGTCCCTGGCCAGTCCAGCAGGCAGTGTGGAGGCAGGCAGGGTACAGGAGGAAGGACCCGGGGTTGCACAGCTCATGGAGTTCCTGGTCAGGGCGTGGGGAGGCCCAGCAGGCAGGGTAGTGGGTCCCTGCACATCTCTTACTGGGTCGGGGGTGCGCAGCTCTTCCGGCGGTCCTGGAGGGTCCCAGCACAGCTCTTACCGGGGTGGGGGGGTGCCGATCACGGTCCCGGCAGCTCTTCTGGAGGTCCGGGCGCAGCTCTTCCGGAGGTCTGGGAGGGTCCTGGTGCAGCTCTTCCACTAGAAAACAGGCTTTGGCCTTGGGATGGCAAACTGGTCCTGTGTTCTCTGACCCACAGATGCAGCCACTTCTTCATGAATTATTCTGGCCAGGCAGGATTTTGTGCATTTTTTTCATGAATACCTGTGCGCCAGGCCAAGACAGCGGGAAGCGGCTCAGGATGCTGGGGCAGTGGGTGGCAGGCGGTGGCACTGGCAACCACCCAGGTGTGGAAGGAGCCACGGGGGTGGTGGGCGCCGGACTGACAGCCCCAGGCCCCGCCTCCAGGACAATTCTCCTTATTTTGAAGCAGTCTTCCCATTTTGAAATCCTCTAATCATACATTTAAAATCTAATTCAATGAAAATAAAGCCATAATTCCTCACACCTATCCATTTACTAAGCAGTTTATAGATGGTTTAGGTGGTATTATTTCTGAAAGAAGAATGGCTAACAAGTTCAGTGGGTTCCTGTGTTCCATTAACAGAAGATTCTGATTCAATAGTATCTAGACATTTGTGTATTTTATTTATTTATTTATTATTAAATCATAGCTGTGTACATTAATTCAATCCTGGGACACCATACACTGGTTTTATAAATCATTTGACATATTTTCATCACACTGGTTAACAAAGCCTTCCTGGCATTCTCTTAGTTATTGTGTTAATAAGACATTTGTATTCTACATTTAGTAAGTTTCACATGTACCCTTGTAAGATGCACGGTAGGTGTGATCCCACCAATCACCCTTCCTCCACCCATCCTCTCCCCTCCCTTCTGCCCCTTCCCCATATTCTTAGGTTATAACTAGGTTATAGCTTTCATATGAAAGCCATAAATTAGTTTCATAGAAGGGCTGAGTACATTGGGTATTTTTTTCTTCCATTCTTGAGATACTTTGCTAAGAAGAATATGTTCCAGCTCCATCCATGTAAACATGAAAGAGGTAAAGTCTCCATCTTTTTTTAAGGCTGCATAATATTCCATGGTGTACATTTGTGTATTTTAAAAGGCATTATAGGAAGTTTTTTGAACTCAATGAATTAATGACTTCATAAAGTCCCAGTTCCAGTTTTACACTGTAAAGTAAAATAACCATGTAAACCAACTAGTAGACAACATCAGAATGGTACTAGATGGATCAAGTCATCAAATCACAAGACCCAAAATATAAACACACTCTGCCTTGTGATAAGCAGAGTAGCTGTGCTTTATCTAGTGGGCAAAGCTAGAATCTCATCCCACTAAGAAGATCCAGTGGGTGTTGAACACAAAAACAGTAACCAGAATTCATTCTTTACATAATTTACATTCTTCAAGATACTTAAAAAGAAAATGAGAAATTACGTGATAAGGAGTTCTCGTTCTCTAGGTATGTGGTAATATTTCTCTTTTAGATGTGTAAACAATCTCTACCCTTTGATTTGGTCTCAGATTTTACCCAAAGACTTTCATACCTTTCTGTAAAATGAAAATTAGGAATCAAGAGAAAATTATTAAGCTCCAGATTTCTCTATTTCTCTAATGTGCCAATGAAGCAGTAGCATGGGATGTCAAAAACACTTAGAATTGAGGCACAAATTTAATTCTACTTACTTTATCCATTTGTGGTTATTTAGATAATAGTCATCACCTATGCACTTCATACACATACTCGAAATCATCTGGGGTTTTTTGTAATGGTTATTTCATACAGTCCTTAAATTCCTCTGAAGAGTGATTCCCTCTTGGGTTTTCATGGATGTCACTTAATACAGATACATGTTGATGGAGAGACAGAGGAATTACCAAAGTAAAACGGAGAGTTAGTCAGCCACAGTAGTCCAGGCCTGTGACCAAGAGTTAAAACTGTTTTGGTGTCCACCTAATCCTACCCATTGTCTTGCCAGGTTCTTCCCCAGCAAAGCAGGTCTGCTTCTGACAAGCCTTCACATCACAAAGACAAGGCTTCCTCTCATTCCCTTATTTCTACCTGGGCCTCAACTTCTCTAGCTTTCTTTAGAAAAGAAGTTACATAAATAAGAACTTTCTTCTGGTTAGGATGTGTCGACTAGGATAAAGTTGTCTTAGATTTCTCATCTATTTTAAGAGAGTACATGCTAATAATTAAACACTAAACATCAATACACCTTTTCTTTTTATTCTTTGAAGGAGTGAAAAATAATATGAAGCTAATAACTTACCAAAATATCAATGTGTTTTTAATTCTCCAATTCATAGGTATTTTCCTCCTCCAATCCAAGCAGGTTTCTAAGTTTTATGTTTTTCCTTGCCTTGCTTCAGATGCTTTTGTGTCCAAATATAAAACAGAAACTATTGGGATAATACCCTCTCTAGCTTTTATATTTAAAAACTTAAAGTCATATAAGAGGTTACTGGGTCACTCCCAGAGAAAGAGAAAAAAGAGCTTGAGCAATGGGGAGTGGGCAGAGAAAAGAGGTCAAGAGCAAGGGAGGACTGTGGAGCACCCCTGGATTTGTGGATGATTCTTGGCAAGGGAAGAGGTGTGGTAATGACTGAGATTGAACTTCTGGGCAATCCTCCAGGATGGGAGCTTGGAGTAAATCTGACTTAACAAAATAAAGTGGATGCAACAATTTCCTATCTCCTTTTATTATGGAATAAATAATAAATCTGCACAATAACAATATTTCGTAGCAAAATTCTCTGTATATATGCCTTACCCTTTCTGGTTTAAACAACCAGACAGAACTCTTTCAAAAACCACTAGTCAATATTTTTAATGTAAAGAATCTTCTATAGAACCATCAAGACACTTCATGCAAGGTGCAGCCCAGAAACATGCCTCACCTATATAATGAAGAGACTAAAGTATAATAAAGAGCTCTGAGTTAGACATAGCCAATCTTTTCTTCTCATTCACCATGAAATAACGAAATATAAAAATTCCAGCCTTCACTTCTAAAGCATCTTGTAAATAGTACCCGGTAAAGATATAATGTACACTTACTGAACAAAAAAAAAAAGTCACCCCATAAATGTTATCACTTATCTATACCATCTCTGGCTTCCACAGAACACCTACCTTGCTGACTTCCTAAAATATTTCAATGCCACAGAGCATTTCCTGTGACTTGATACCAAGCACTGCCTAAAAGTTAAAATTGGAACATGTGATTATGAATTAGGCCAACCAGTAACCAGGGACTGTCCCTGGAAAGAAAACTAACTCCTGGAAGATTCCTAACTCCATGCAGAACACCCGCAGCTTGACAGACATTGTTGATGTACACATCAGGATGATCCATAGCATAACCACCTAAACTTTAGCATTAGACATTGTTTTAACAATTTTCAGAAGCTAAGTTGCCTCTAAAAGTCTCAGTGAGGTATACTCCTTGACAAGACAATGGCAACCATCAAAGGAAAGAGTGGGAAATATATTCACTGCTTAAAATGGCAAGCTTGTCCTGGGAAATAGCATTATTCACAAATCAGTAGAGGCTATGGGTCACAGTTTCTAATTTTACAACAATTGAAATAGTGATAAAAAGTATTAATATGTCCTAGTAAGTCCATCCATAACTAAGAGTCTAAGGGTCTTCTCTGATTTCCCATCTGTAAAATGGACAAAATAGTTTCAAATCTATTTCGCAGGCACATATAAAATAGATGTGTATAGACAAGATTTTGTGTATATATGCAAGATTTTGTGTATATATGCAAGATTTTGTTCTCATTGGTTATCATTAAAGGCCCAGGTCTACTCCTTTATTTCTTTAGCAAGGCTGCATCACAAAAATATCATTTGTTGAGCTATTAAGGCACAGACAGATCGATTCAAGGGATTCAAATCCTATTTTTTATTAAAGGTATCCAGTGATTCCTGTTACATGCACTTTACCAAATTAGAATCATAAGATTGACAAGTCCCTTTCATTTTCAAGTACAATTAAGTAGAAAATTAATCCTAAAATGTTTTTTAGGATGCAATCAATCTTTTAAAAAATACGGCATATATGTATGTATATATACAGGCTATCCTTACAGTTTTCTTTTTTTTTTTTTTTTTATTGTTTGGCATTCATTGAGGATACAAAGAATTAGGCTACACTGATTGCATTTCTTAAACTCCCTCTTATAATTGTGTCCTGCCCCCAAGAGGTGTGCCAGACACCATGACCGCCTATACCCCTTGGAGCTCCCCTCTCCCTGCTCTCATTCCCCTACCCCTCACCTTGTATTAGACCGTCTACTGCCTTCATATTAGACTTGAGTACATTGGATTGAGTACTTACATATATTTTTAATGATTATATTCTAATCAAACAGACATGTCCCTAAGTTCCTTGAATCGATAAAATTTATATTTAAAATGTGAAGTTACATTATTGTTGAGCACAACTCAACATATTCTACTGAATGGACCATGAGATAATTATTCTTTATTTTTCTTCCAACTGAGCCTGAAAACAAAGAGCTTTTAAAGACAAGGGGAGAAATGCTTTTTAGAAACCTATAATAAGTATAAAAGTCATCTAGTACTTGTTTAGTGGTTAGAGTAATACTGTTCTCTTGCTACATATAAAAAAAATCTGTGACTCACATTTGTTTCTTCTACAGTAAGGATATTTCTGTAGCCTGCATGATAGATGGTAAATGTCTAAAAGTATTTTATAAATTCTAAAAAAAAAATGGCAATAATAATGACATATTCTTTGAATCTCCCAAACACACATATCAAAAGAAAAAGAAAAAAGGGCAACTAAATAGCAAAAAAAAAAAAAAAAAGAAAGAAAGAAAGAAAAAAAAGAAATAACCACTGATAACATTCACAGCAGAGTAGATGACAGGGTGTTCCCACAAACTCCCAAACAGAAGCATATGAAGACCAGCCAACAACATTCCCAAGAGACTTGGGTGATATCAGCTTATGTATGAGAGATAGAAAAGGGTAATAAGGCAAATGAGGAACCTGAGAATAGGAATCCCCAAATAGCCAGTAAGCATTCACTGGGAATCATGGCAGGTCAACTTGGAAATGGAGGCTGAAACTGGCAAAGCTTCCTAATCTAAAACAGGTGAGAGAAAGAAGTACTTGGTAAGCTCTGAAGGGACTAAAGTGGTTTATGAACTTTCAGAAGTGATCAGCTGGGGCTTTCTTATAGGACAGTGCCCCCAGTTGAAAAGAAACTGCTAGCAGTAGATCAAATTTAATGGTGGTGGTGATGACAAAGAAAGAGAAGGGGTTTATGGAAGGAGGCAGGAAAATCTCAGAAAGCAAAGCCACCATACTATCTGACACTACCTAAAACAATAGTGAAATATGTGATGTTAGAGACACCAGACACAGCTCTCTTTTGAAAAGTTAAGAAAACTAGTTGTTCATAAAAATTTAGAATAAGTGAAGTCAAATTCCATACATTAAGGTAAGAAAAAAGACTAAAGAGTATTAAAATACTCCCAATGATGAAAGACTGGCCAAAAGATGTGCCTACATAACAAATTAAAACTACTTCAAAATGAGTTAATAGATACAAGAAATGGTACAAGATAGAAGAACAACATCAGAATCATAATAACTCATAAATGAAGGGACAGAGCTTATAAAATAATTAGGAACAATTTTTTAAAAAACTATTTTAGTAATGAAGAATAAACTTGAAGGAGGAGATCCTGCTTCGACAGCCTCCCGGCTCCGTGTGGTTTTCTTCGAGCCGCCGACACTCGCCATCCAGCTCAGCCCCTGGGACAAGGTCGGGCTGGCCCCGATCTTCCCTCAACTGCGACTGCCGGAGGACCCGGCACACCAGCTCAGGTGTATGTGGCTGGCACCTTAACCGCTTGAGCCACAGGTGCTGTGCCAGATTTTTTAATTTCTTGTACAGATTTCTACTGATCTACTTATTTGATCTGTTTATTTCTGAAAGTAGATCAAGAATGAACAGTTTACACAAGAACTACAGTCTGCCCCTACACAGCCACTTGGAAAGGAAAAGATCTATTATGCAGTTTGTGAATAATTGTCATCTGATTATTTCTACTACTAATACATTTCGCAAAAATAATTGTTCTGTCTGGGCACAGTGGCTCATGAGTATAATCCTAGCACTTTGGGAGGCCAAGGCAGGTGGATACCTTGAGCTCATGAGTTTGAGACCAGCCTGAGCAAAAGTGAGACCCCGTTTCTACTAAAAACACACACACAAAAATAAATAAACTAAGGGAAGAGAATTGTTTGAGCCCAAGAGTTGGACAACAGCTTGAGCCTCTGTCTCAAAAAAAAAAAAAAAAAAACTTGAAGGAGCAGAAAAGCAAATATAACACATAATGTTGTAGCATAATTCTAAGATAAAAAGGATTAAAATAGTCCTTTAAAAAGGAATTGAGACAAAGATCAAAAAGAAATGACAAAATTAGACAGGATTTAAAAGAAAGTGGCAAATATTGAACAAAACCAAAAAAGATCCAATAGTGATAACAGGAGTTCCTGAACAAACAAAACCAAAGCAAGATTTGAGAATATTTACTAAAATCTATAATTCATTTCCTTAAAAATGTCCCTGAATATTGAGTTCCATAATTGTCAATACCAAGGCAAGCATTTAGTAAAATTATTAGAATTTAAAGAAAAAGAGAACTATCCTTCGGGTATTTAAATAAAGAACAAGTAACTTATAAAGGATAAAATGCTAGGCTCAGCGCCCGTAGCACAGTGGTTACGGTGCCAGCCACATACATCGAAGGTGGCGAGTTCAAACCTGGCCTGGGCCAGCTAAACAACTGCAACAAAAAATAGCTGGGCATTGTGGCAGGTGCCAGTAGTCCCAGCTACTTGGGAGGCTAAGGCAAGAGAATCACTTAAGAGGGAACAGAATCACTTAAGCCCAAGAGTTTGATGTTGCTGTGAGCTGTGAAGCCATGACACTCTACCAACGGTGCCATAGTGAGACTCTGTCTCAAAAAAAAAAAAAAAAAGGATAAAATGCTAGATTGTCATCTCCTTAATTGTCATCTTCTGGCATTGCTTCATGCCACAAGAAAATAAGATGACATAATGAAAACATTCTAAGAAAGAAAATGTAAGATTTTATCAGCCCAGACTGGCATTCAAATGTAAAAAGACAAATTGAGATCAATGTGAGAAAACAGGGAATAGTGTTCCCATGAGCCCTCTGCTAGACTATTAGAAAACAAGCTTCACACAACCTGAATGGCCAGAGAGAGATTACCATAAGACATGGTAGTAAGGATGAAATTGTGTTTCATATAGAACTAAAACTGAGTAAGTATTCAAAAGAGAGAAGGAGGTCTACTTTTAGTTCTTTGAGGATTCTCCATGCTTCTTTCCAAAAAGGCTATATTAGTTTACACTCTTACCAGCAGTGTACAAGTGTTCCCTTCTCTCCATTCCCGTGCCAGCATCTGAAGCTTTGGAACTTTGTGATGTGGGCTATTAGTTTAGTTAGGTGATATCTCAACGTGTTTTTGATTTGCATTTCTCCAAAGATTAGGAACAATGAGCATTTTTGATGTGTTTTTTGACCACTGGCTGTCTTCTTGGGAAAAAGTTCAAGTACATCTTCAATCTGCTCCCACAGTCCCATTACTAGGTATCTATCCAGAAGAAAAAAAATCACCTCACTTCAATCCTTCCAATTTTCATGAACAATTAATTTTCTTTTGTTTCCACATCTTTGAGATTGAGACTTATGATTCCACATCTCAAAGATGTGGAAACAACCCAAGTGCCCATCAACTGATGAATGGATACATAAACTGTGGTGTATGTATACCATGGAATACTATTCAGGCAAAAGAAAGATGGAGGCTACATATTTTGCATTTATTTGGAAGGATTTGGAGAACATCCTCTTAAGCATTGTATCACAAGCACGGAAAAGCAAGCACCTAATGTGCTCAGTATTAATGTGAAATTAGTAGATAAACCACGACATGACCACATGAGAGAAAAAACACATTTAAATTCAAGAAGGCAGGATGTGGTAAGCTCTCACCTATCAGGTATAATGCGGAGTGCAGGGCACACTTCCTGGGTGAAGGACTCAACTATAACTTGGACAAAGTTAACTTTGTTAACTTTACTTAACAAACACAATGTAACCTAATTATATGTATCCTTACATTAATCTGAAATAAAAAATAAATTAAAAAAAACACTAAAGTAAATACATAAAAGAGAAAGAATATAGTATTTACGGCTATAAGCTCAGACAATGTGCATGGCATAATTATTTAAAATAGGGAGAAGGAACAGACAGCAAAGGGAGAACATATGCAGAGCAAAACTATAATTGTCTGAAGTAATAATATTGGTCTAGCAGTATCTGCATTGCTATTATGAGTTTGTTGTGGCATAATGTATAGTAAACTTAGTGAGTCATTATGGGATTCAGTGTAGAAGAAAGGAAATACAAATGTAATAAATAAGAGGTAAAGTAAAAGCCCTATGGTATCAAGGTGTCCCTAGTGCTCAGATTGTGATCTTGAAATATCATTTCCACTAATAAAAACCCAGACTTCTTAGAAGATAATTTTCAATAGAGTGACATCATTCCCAAGAGGAGAAAATTGGTTTAGGGAGGATGTAAAAATCTTACAATTGTTTGTGGCCATCCAAAGTGCAACCCAAACTAAAAACAATCTCTCAGTATCTAATTTCTATCATTAGGGATATATTAATTTAATTTTAGTTTAATTAAAATTTAATTTAATTTTTCTTTTGTGGGGGTGATAATTTTTTGAGAGATTGAGAAATAGTCTCAAAGAAATGGCTAATTCCAGGGCTAAGATAACAAATATATAAAACAAATCCAGAACATTTTTTCACACCAGATAAGAAGAAGCTATCAAAGATTATTAGGGTTATGTCAAAAGACACAAGAAGCAACTTGAATAGACTTCCACTGGCCAAAGATGAACAATTTGAGCCTCAGTAAGGACAATAATTGCAATGAATTGAAATCCACAAAGTTCATAATAGTCATTTGTCACCTTCAGAGCATAAATATAAGTAATTTAAAATCAAAGTTCCCGGAACATTAAATTTTTTTAAGCCTAAGAGAATATGATCACAGGACCTCAGTCACATGACCAGTAGCTCTAAGCTAGACGACTGTAATTTTGCTCCTCTGATTATAGATTAGCTTTCTCTTTAGCTGCACTGTTTTCTAAAACACTGTAAAAAACTAAGAGGTTCCAGAAAAGACTCTTTTCCCTTTTCATTGCTGATCTTCATTATAGATCAGTTTCCCTCTACTTCTTTTCTCAAAGATTTCACAATTATCACATTGTCTAAGATAGAATGTTAAATATACTCTCTTAAATTGGAAAAGAAAAAATAAGCTGTAACTAATCAAATTGATGTAACTTATAAACTAGTCTTGTATTTAAAATGTTTTAATCCTGTTAAATGTTTTTTCTGCCTATACAAGCAAGACCCCTTTCCTTTGAAGTCTGTGTTACCTGAATGGCCATGCTCAGGTTTGGACTTGAACAAATTCTCTAAAACTGGGTTCTGTTTTCCAGTTATTTCAGGTTGATAAGAAATTGTTGGGGAACTAATTCATTACCTCAAATTTCACCTTTCTATTATGCACTATACCACTTGGCAATGATTGTTTTTGAACTTAATGAATTAAGATGGAGTCTGTTCACATCACAAAAATAGTATAGACAACTAGACATTATGTGCTTCCCATAGTCTTTCCAAACACCAACTAGTCTTGGTAAAGGCATTGAACTTGAGTTTGATCAGGCAAGTGAATCCACCTGCCAATTATTGTGCCAGAAAATAAAAGTGATTACCAAAACTTTATCAATTTCAGGATCAAAATAAATAATGATAATAAAGTGTTCTAACCCATTGAATAAAATAACAATCAATGTGTTATGCTGATAGCAATCTATAAATAAGAATATACGATAACATATTTATTTACGATAAATATAAAGAGAACTTAAATGACAGCTCTTACAGTAATAATTGAATCAAGTAGGAATCGGCAATGGTGCTAAAAGAATATGAGAAAGTTTGCTGAGACATAATTACAAAACTCAGTGTTTCTCCCTGCAGAGTACCTAAATAAATAAGAAGGGAAAAAATTACTTTACAAATAGAGAAAACTGACAGACACCACCTTACCCAATGATCCAATTTAACACCACCAAAAACGGGACCACTTGGCACTGCATGCCTCCTGATATGATACACTCACAGAGCAGAACAAAACATAGGCATACTACTCCTGCCAAAAAACGCATAAATGGAATTTAATCATGAGGAAACAATGAATTACTAAATTAACAGACATTCAACCAAGAAAAACTGGCTTCTGCTCTTTAAAAATGCCAAAGTCACAAAAGATAGAAATACTAAAAAACTAGATTGAATAAAACTAGAGACATGGCAATTAAATGCAGTGTGAGTGCAGATTACGTCTTGCATCCATTTGCTAGAATGGGTGTTACTGGGATAATCAGCAAATGTTAAATAGTGTCTCTGGACTAAATGGTGGAAACGCATCAGTGATTACCTAGATTGCATTGTGATTCTTTTAGAAACTGTATTCTGAATATTTAGAGGAAATGGAGCATCTTGCCTGCAACTCATTGTCAGTATGTTGGTAAAAAAGGCATAGAATAATGTGTGTATGTGTTTGTGTGTGTGTGTATGCGTGCCTGTGTGTGTGTGTGTGTGTGCGCTCAAAGAGAGACGCAGGAAATGATCAAGTAAATGTGCTAACAAGTCAACATTTGGTGAAACTGCGTCAAGAGTATAGCATGTTTCTTTGAAAGTTCTGGCAACTTCTTTGAAAGTTTGGCGTTATTTCGAAATAAAAGATTAAGAAAGAGATCTCTCTGTCAAACTCTTGGGTCAAAGAGGAAATGAAAACCAAAACTACAAAATACTTTTCTGTAAAATGACAGTAAAAACTATAGTGGTGCCAATATCATAGGGTTAATCTGAGACTTAGATGAGCTGGGGAAGTACTTAATAACAATTTAGTAAGCCGTGCATTCTCCATGAGGCATATTACCTCCAAAGGGGTGAAAATTTGTTCTTGGTAGGTGAAAAAATATTAGATATCATAATAGTTTGTGGCCCACCAAAGCTCAACCTTACTGAACAAAATTATATTCCTTGCTATTTAATTTTGGGAAGGCAAAAACTTAATTTTTCTGTTTAAGGAGCCAATAATGGAATAAAGATTGAAAAACACTATTAAAAAAAAAAAATAGGTTACAGCCTAGGAAGAAAATCCATGGCTTCAAATACTTCTATTTCTAATTTTTTTAAAAGAAAATCTACATATTACATTCAAGAAATTAGAAGAGGCAAACAAATTTAAGAGAAAGAAAAACAGACAAAATAATAAGCAAACAACCAGAAATTAGTGAATTTTAAAAAGGAAAAATGAATAGAATAAAAAAACCCTCCAATATAACACAAGAAAACAAGCAAGTTATTAAACAGCACACAGTGTATAGTCTAAGCTTCTCACAGCTTACTCACACCCTCATACACACAGTGCATAGTCCACACTTCTCACACCTTCATACACACACTGCATAGTCTACACTTCTCACATCTACTCACACCTACACACTTCTCCCTGTCTACACTTCTCACACCTACACACCATCATACATACAGTGTACAGTCTACACTTCTCACACCTACTCACACCCTCATACACACAGTGTACAGTCTACACTTCTCACACCTACTCACACCCTCATACACAGTGCATTGTCTACACTTCTCACACCCTACTGACACCCTCATACACACAGGGCACAGTCTACACTTCTCACACCTACTCACACCCTCATACACACAGTGCACTGTCTACACTTCTCATGCTCACATCCTCATACACACAGTGTATAGTCTACACTTTTCACACACCTACTCACACCCTCATACACACAGTGCACAGTCTACACTTCTCATACCTACTCACACCCTCATACACACAGTACACAGTCTACACTTCTCACACCTACTCACACCCTCATACACACAGTACATTGTCTACACTTCTCACACCTACTCACATCCTAATACAGTGAATTGTCTACACTTCTCACACCCTACTCACACCCTCATACACACAGTACACAGTCTACACTTCTCACACCTACTCACACCCTCATACACACAGTACATTGTCTACACTTCTCACACCTACTCACACCCTCATACACACAGTATACAGTCTACACTTCTCACACCTACTCACACCCTCATACACACAGTGCATTGTCTACACTTCTCACACCCTACTCACACCCTCATACACACAGGGCACAGTCTACACTTCTCACACCTACTCACACCCTCATACACACAGTGCACTGTCTACACTTCTCATACTCACATCCTCATACACACAGTGTATAGTCTACACTTTTCACACACCTACTCACACCCTCATACACACAGTGCACAGTCTACACTTCTCATACCTACTCACACCCTCATACACACAGTACACAGTCTACACTTCTCACACCTACTCACACCCTCATATGCACAGTACATTGTCTACACTTCTCACACCTACTCACATCCTAATACAGTGAATTGTCTACACTTCTCACACCCTACTCACACTCTCATACACACAGTACAATCTACACTTCTCACACCTACTCACACCCTCATACACACAGTACATTGTCTACACTTCTCACACCTACTCACACCCTCATACACACAGTGCACAGTCTACACTTCTCACACCTACTCACACCCTCATAGACACAGTACATTGTCTACACTTCTCACACCTACTCACATCCTAATACAGTGAATTGTCCACACTTCTCACACCTACTCACACCCTCATACACACAGTGCACGGTCTACACTTCTCACACCTACTCACACCCTCATACACACAGTGCACGGTCTACACTTCTCACAACTACTCACACCCTCATACACACAGTGCATTGTCTACACTTCTCACACCTACTCACACCCTCATACACACAGTGTATAGTCTACACTTCTCACACCTACTCACACCCTCATACACACAGTGCATAGTCTACACTTCTCACACCTACTCACACCCTCATACACACAATACATAGTCTACACTTCTCACACCTACTCACACCCTCATACACACAGTGTATAGTCTACACTTCTCACACCTACTCACACCCTCATACACACAGTGTATAGTCTACACTTCTCACACCCTCATACACACTGTGTGTAGTCTACACATCTCACACCCTCATACACACAGTACATAGTCTACACTTCTCACACCCTACTCACATCCTCATACACAGTGCATAGTCTACACTTCTCACATCCTACTCACACCCTCATACACACAGTGCACATTCTATACTTGTCACACCCTACTCACACCCTCATACACGTAGTTTTAGTCTATACTTCTTATACCCTACCTCATACCCTCTCCATCCACATTAGGGACTAGCCATTGCTGTATACCCAAATGCTTGCAAGTGTAGTCCATTCCTCATGTCTACCATGTAGTTTTCTGGAACTATGGTTAAGACAAAACAGCCATCTGAGAGTTTACAGATTTCTTGAGTCACTGCCATAGGATTCAAAGCAATATTTTATAGTGAGAATGGTACAACGGACCCCTATGTGCAGGCTAACAGAAGAATGAAATGGCCCACTAAAGGCTCACAAAATGTGCCAGTTCTGGAAAGGACTGAGTCCAGGCAGGGCACTGCCCTCCCAGATGCAGTTATATACATGGAACTGGGGATTGGTATAGAAGGTTGTGTTGCCCATCACTAGAATGCCCTCGTCAGGGAAAACAGTGCTCAAGTAGAATTGGTCTCTAGCCACCACTCCTTGTGACCCATTTGTAGAATTTGTGCTATCACCTCAACCTTATCCTCTACTAAATAGTCTTTCATGAGACGTTGTGATACCAAGCAAAGAAAAAATATCAGGCAGTGGAGATAATTGACCTTAAGTACCATAAGGAGCTAGGGTTGCCACTACACAGTGGAAGCCAGAAGGAGTACATTTGCATTCCAATAAACTGCTAGAATGTCTCTCAGTGTTTCCATATTCAGTGGTAGCTGGAAGTCTTAGCCCGGCAAGGGCAAAGCATCAAGGACTCAGACCCTTCAGGAACTAAGGCCTCAATTACCATCCCTGACAAGTAACACTGGGCTGTAGAGCCGGAACAGGGGTAGAGAGGCAGAGGATAATACCAGGTACAGGCTCAGAACAAGACCAGTTTGCTGTACTAACCTTCCCCTATTATGTCTTCTGGAAATAGCACAGTTGGCCCCCACAGTGAAGGTTCTGCAATGGAGTGGGTTTAACCAAGGGAGGTATTTCTCCCCAGGGTTTTTCTAATGTTGCCATTTGGGATGATTCCCAGAACCAGTGGGTCTCTCAGGTGCACGAAGGAGGGAATTAACAGTCCAGAGAGAAGTGTGAGGGAATTAACAGTCCAGAGAGAAGCCCTGGAGTATGACGAGACAGGACCCGCAGGATGGTCACTCTCCTCCTCCGACCCACAGAGGTAGACAATGCTGAGAAACATTCCTCCCAGCTTCTCAGAGTGTCCCCAGCAGGATGCAGTCCCAGTTGCCTACAGCAGTGATGACATCAATCATATAGTTATGTGTCATATAACAATGCTTCTGTCAATGATGGACCCCATATACCATGATGGTGCCATAAAATGGAGCTGAAAAATTCCTATTGCCTAGTGACAAGTAATTTGTTATTTGCAGCCACAATAATATTGTGTGTCGTACAATGTATTACTTGTGTTTGTGGTGATGTAACCTACTGCACTGTTGGTCCTATAAAAGAATAGCACATACAATTATGAACGGCACATAATACTTGATAATGATAATAAATGACTATGTTATCAGTTTATGCATTCACTATACCATAGTATTTATTGTTATGTTAAAATTTATTCCTTATACTTATTTTTAAAAGGTAACAGTCAAACAGCCTCAGGCAGGCCTTTAGAAGCTATTCCAGAAGAAAGCACTGTGATCACAGGAGATGACAGTTCCACGCATGTTACTGCCCCTGAAAACCTTCTAGTGGGATGGAATGTAAATTGGAGGACAGTGATTAGTAATCCTGACCCTTTGTAGGCCTAACCAGGAACGCCCAACCTCTTTTTTTCCCCCACTGCTACACATTGGAAAAAATAAAAGTTGCCTCAGGCCACACATTAAATACACAAAAACTAATGAAAGCTGATTAACCAAAAAAAGTTAATGCATACTTTTCATGATATCCAACACCAGAGATAAGCAAAAATAACCCTCACAAAATCAGCATGCAGCCTACAGGCTGCAGGTTTTACACCCCTGGCCTAAGCTAATGTTTCTGCTTATGTGTGCCTTAATTTTTAATAAAAATGTTTAAAAAGTAAAAAAAAAAAAAAAATTAAAGGGAAAAATTTTTGAATAAGGATATAAAGAAAGAAAATATTTCTATATAACTAAACAATGTGTTTCTGTTTTGATCTAAGTGTTACTCCAAAAGAGTCAAAAAGTTTTTTAAAACATTTAAAAGTTTATAAAGTTAAAAAATTACAGTACGCTAAGTTAATGTATTATTGAAGAAAATTATCTCTGAATAAATTTAGTGTGGCCTAAATGTACAGTGTCTATAAAGCACAGGAACATCCTGGCCTTCACTACTCACTGTCTCCCCCATAGCCTCTTCCAGTCCTGTAAGCTCCATTCATAGAAGTGCCCTAGAGAGGGGCACCATTTTAAATCTATTATAGTCTATGAAATACTCCAACCTCTTTTATCTTAATTGATACATTGCTATATTATATCTTAGGTCACCCCTTTTCTTGGCCAGACATCCAGCCCAGACCTACTTCTAATTCACTAAAAGTATCTTTTCCCTCAATCTCATTCTCAGTTTAAATAATGTACCCTTTTTGTCATATTCTCAGCCAAAGGTCTTAGAGGAAAACAATTCTAACAATTGACTAATGGATACAGCCCTAGAAACAAGGTTAGAAACAATGTCATCATACAGTGACTAAAAGTGAAGACTAGCCATAATTTCCTTCAAAAGACCCAAGATCATAAACCTTAAGCAGTTCTATGTAGTAAAGTAAGTTCTATGTAGTAAAGTAAGTTAATTAAGCACATTACATTTTTTTAGAAAGTTCTTACAATTGCTTATGGATAACATTAATGAATTTCCAATTATTATATCTTAGAACAAATGGGGCCAACCAGACAACTCGATGTGTTCCTTGCCCCAGGGAAGCCAAATGAATATATCAAGAAGAAGCATTGAATCCACAAGAGTGCAATTACTCTAAATGATAAAATTTTATATAAGGAGAAGAATGGTTGGAACAGATATTATTCTTTCTATTTTTTTAACAGAAACACATTACGTCCTGGGACTAAAACAATTACCCAGTTTCTCACTTAAAGTCACAAAAGACACCAACCAACAACTCTTCTTATCCCATAGAACTTAATATTTTCCCTTCTCTGTAGGCTTATACTAACTGCCTAAATAACACAGCACACAGGAGGAGCCATGAAAAATAGTGGAGATTTTTAAAGCCTTCTAAGGTAAATAATTCCCCTTCTGCTCAGAAAATAAAACCAAATCCTCTGAGCACTTCACAGGCACTACCCTCATTTGACAAGTATTTACTGAGAACCTGCTCTATCCAGACACTGTGCTATGTCCTGAGAGCACAGTTGATGGGATAGCCCCTGATGACTCCCACCCCTTATCATCCACCCATGTGTAATACCCTCTCCTCATTGTGGGTTAGACCTAGTGACTCCCTTCTGGTAAAAAGAAATTACAAAAGTAGTGCGATGTCACTCCCAAGATTAAATTATAAAAATATTATGCCTTCTGTTTTGGATGCCTTCTCTCACCCCAGAGAAAGCCAGCTATCATATAGGGAGGCAGCCCTGGCCCACACATGAATTAATTTGAAAGTAGATCATGGAGGCCTGCCAACAACCACAGGCCTGAGCTTAAGAGCAAATCCTTCCTCCCAACTTGAGTGCAACCTCAGGAAAGACCTTGAGCTGGAGGCCCCCCGCTAAGCCACACTCAGATGTGACACTGTGAGATGATAAATGTTTATTGTGGCCAGATGCAGCAGCTCACACCCATAATCCTAGCACTCTGGGAAGCAGAGGTGGGTGGATTGCCTGCGCTTAGGAGTTCGAGATCAGCCTGAACAAGAGCAAGACCCTGTCTCTAAAAAGAGCTGGGTGTTGTTTGCTGTGAACTATGACGCCATGGCATTCTATTGAAAATGAGAAAGTGAGACTCTGTCTCAAAAAAATAAATAAATAAAAATAATAAATGTTTATTGTTTTAAACTGCTGAATTTGGGGATAACTTGTTGCACAATAATAGAAAACTATTACAAAATGGTTTATAAGACAGACAAGACCCTAGCCTAAGTAGAGCTTACAATTAAATGAGTAGCAATATGTGATAAATACAACCATAGATAATATCATTTTGCAAGTTTTAAATGCAATGGAGAAAGTAAAAGAGGGTAAGGGATGGAAGGTGACTTCATAAGTGATGAGAAAGGAAGACCCCTTTGCAGAGACCTGAAACAGGCCTCAGGTAAAGGACATGTTGTATTGCAATAAATTAAATGAAAAACTACATATTCTAAATCCAGCCATATTCTCAGCCAAAACATAAAGAAACTGATCAAAATGTAAAGCAATACCATTCAGTTCAATACGTTTTGATAAATACAGTCATTTTTATTAAATGTTATGTATATTGTGTATTATTACTTTTAAATGAATTAACAAGCATTTTTGTGTTTTAATTTTTAGTATAATAATTATTAATATGTATAATTCACATAAAGTTTGGGGGGGAACTCAATAATATTTAAGAGTATTAATGAGGCTAGGCACAGTGGCTGACTCCTATCATCCTAGCATTCTAGGATGCTAACCTGGGAGGACTGCTTGAGCTCAGAAGGTCAAAACCAACCTGAATAAGAGTGAACCCTGTCTCTACTAAAAATAGAAAAATTATCCCAGCCTTGTGATGGGCGCCTGTAGTCCCTGCTATTCAGGAGACTGAAGCAAAAGAATCACTTGAGCCCAGGAGTTTGAGTTTGCTGTGAGCTATGGTGACACCATAGCACTCTGGTAGTTGGAGTTACAGAGTGAGACCCCATCTCAAAAAAAAGAAGAAAAGAGAGAGAGTACAAAGGGGTCCCGAGATAAAAATGAATGAAAATTGAGGGTACAGACTTTTTGGAGTAAGGTATGGAATGTGGCTCTTACTGTAAGTTGAATGGGACAAAAATTCATAGAAAGATTCAATAAGCAGAATCATGGACCATGACTTAAATATCTAAAAGAGTATCTGGGGTCCTGTAAGAGGAATGGACTGAAAAGGAGAGAAATGAGGAAATCTGTCAGCACTTGGCAAATAATTATCCACAGAGATTTTCATGGGGAACTAAAGAAGAACAGCTTAATTTTTCACATGAGAAAAAAAATATCCCAACCTGCATCTCTGTTATGCAACAGAGATAAAAGATCTGCTATTATCATACTAACCAAAAAATATAGAATCAAACAAATCCTGATGATTTAGAATACGATTTATTTTCACCTGTTTTTCAGGCCCTGGTAATTTCTCTCAAGCTGTTATTTGTACTCTGTGGACCTTACCCAGGCACACCATATAATTTCTAAGCAAAATAGCAAAATTATACTTGGGTGACACTTTCCACAAGACATAACCGTCAGAAAGAAAGGCCACCTGCTGGCTGCATTAGGCTTTGCTTTTGCCATTATGAAATTCAGGCTTCCATAAATTGGCAGTAATGGAATTTCACTTGCTTTATAAATAGCACTCTTTCAGAGGAATAAAATTTTTCTTTAAGAGTAATATGCCACAAAAGTAGAAAACAAATAAATCAAACCTGAAAAACCTCTAATTTTATTTCATTGTAGGGTGAAATGTATTGGGATTTTTTTCTTGCCAAATATCAACCTATGGAAACAACAAATTCCAGCCTGAAGTTCTATGGCATACAAATCTCAATAAAACTGAATTATTACGAATGCTTTAAATGTCTTTACTAAACTTTTCTGCCAACTCCAAGGAGTATCCAATGCTGTCACCAATTAAAAGATTTTTAGCTTGATTTTTTTCTCCTATAAGCAGTGTTTCAGGAAATATAGCTAAAAAGCTAAGAAAAAACAGAAAATACATATTTTTTGAATTATATGAATTTCTAACTATGTTCATATCCTCCATGGTGAATGAATCAGATTTTCAGGTAAATTCCTGCCTTATGTATCTTAAATGCAATCCCACACTCCACATTTTCTCAATGCTCTCAGTAATTTCCCTTACTCACCTCTGAACATTTTTTCAAAATAAAGGAAAAAAAGAAGAAAAAAATGTCCAATAATTTTATTTCTTCTGAGTAGAAAAAAAGCTAGATGGCTTTAAAAATGAAATGTAACAGCAAAAAAAGAAGTAAAAATCTACTAAGGATTTAGTATCATGTGGCTAATTTGGGCCACAGAATACTATTTTAACCGAAGTTGCTTATCCTGGCTTTCAACACTGAGAAAATTAAGCAGAAGAAAGATCAGGTTTTTTAACTCTTTTTGCGTCAGCTTCAAGCAGGTAATTTTAATATAACTATTGACCAAGGGAAGAACAGAAACTATTTTTCTGGCTATGTGATCATGAAATAAAATGTGGAGTAAATGCAAACAAACCTATTATTAAAAGGAACAGCTTCTCTGAAAATGAAAGTGTGATGTTTTTAAAGCACTCTTCACAAATTCATAATGGAATTTACCAGAATGAATTTTAAATAGTATGTTTGAAATAGAACTTGACTTGCAAAAATTCATTTCATGCAAATTTTCAAAACTGTATTTTAAGTAAAGCACATCAGACTTATTAAATTATTTGCACAATAACTAGAACAAGGAAACCCTGGCACTCAGTTTAATTTCTTCCTTCTTTCCATGCCATATCCTTTGCTCTTGCTCTTATTGTCAAGCTCTCAAGACTCCACTGCTCTGCTCCGTAGGGTGATAATTGCCGGGTGAAGCAGGAAGGTTTAAACAGAAGAGACAGTAAGTATGGCAGCACCACGCTTATGTGTTGCAATTGCCAGCCCCATGTGTTTTGAAGGTTCCAAAGGCTTCCCTGCTCCCCAAATTTTTGCCCACTAGCTTCTGCCTTAGAGACAGTAATTTCCATAGTATATACTCTTTGATCCAAGGAAGTAGAAACTCTTGCCTAAATACCAGTTTTGCCCAATCTAGCACAGCACATTTAAGTGAAAGGTAAAAGAACGAACTTAGGGCAGCGCCTGTGGCTCAAAAGAGTAGGGCACTGGCCCCATGTGCCGGAGGTGGTGGGTTCAAACCCAGCCCCAGCCAAAAACTGCAAAAATACATATATATATATGAACTTATAAGGGTCGTGAGCCAGCACATGAGTGGAAGACTGAAAAATCCAGACTAGCTAAAGTGAAAATTTCATCTACAATGGACTTGTGTGGGTGAAATGAGGCAGGAATAGGGTCACTAAACTGGGACCTTACATGGTGAGTAATGGCTGTTCACTAATGGAACAAATTGGATCTTCCTACTGGAGCAGAAATCCACAGCCTTGAGGCAAAGCCACATAAGGAAATATAGGAAAAGCCAGGTACCAAGGAAGCAAATCAGGTATAAGTCAGAGGAGCTTTGCCCTGGGGCATCTTAAAGGTATCATGCAACCTCCCAGCAGTTGATTTAAAAAGCATGACCAGCTGGGTACTCATTCTTTGAGATAATGGCAGGGTGGTAAAGTGGACTATTCAGCAGGTTGGCACGACGCTTCTGTAACTTGCAGGAAACAGGACTAGCCATTGAAGATAAAAGAATCATCCCTGGTAAGGTGATGGGGGAGGTTGAAGAGTGACATCACTGGAAGATATATTAAATAAAAAAGGACAAGAGCTAGGGCTACAGGCACCAGGAGTAGTCACTGAGTGAGAAAACAAGCAAGAGAAGGAGAAAGGGGTGAAAGGGGCGAGCCTGAACAGCGTGATGACTAAACGAAGGGAAGAATTTCAAGAAAAAAAATTGTGTGAACGGCAGTGTCAGCTGCAAGCAGAATAAGGACTATTACCATGACTCTGTCAGAGTGAAGGGGTGGGAGGCATTCATAAACTCTCCCTGAATAGACTGAGTGGAATGGTTGGGGAAAGGTGCCGAGGAAAATGGAGGCGCTGAGCAAAAACCACTCCGTGCCCTTAATGGCAACAGAAAAGCGAGGGATTGCTCCCGGAAGGAGCAACATTAATCAGAGATTTTTCACGAGGTAGAGGAGACCAAAAAGAGAAAGTAGATCTTATCTCTTCCTTCCTTCCGGCTTAAGTGAACTTAAGTAGACAAGAATTATTTTGACCACAAATCCCTCCAGAAAAGGAACTGGGAGAAAATTAACTCCCTCTCTAAAGTAGCAGATGTTGGTTTCTCCTCCAGATACATTTGTTAAGAAATGTAGATGTTCCTCCAAATACTCCCCACTCCATTCCACTCCACCGACTCCCACCCCTGGGACAATCTTTGCTTTTTAACACTTTCACAACCACCAGGTCCCAGTTCACCCATTTCTTTTTCTTTTTTTTATTGTTGGGGATTCATTGAGGGTACAATAAGCCAGGTTACACTGATTGCAATTGTTAGGTAAAATCCCTCTTGCAATCATGTCTTGCCCCCATAAAGTGTGACACACACCAAGGCCCCACCCCCCTCTCTCCTTCCCTCTTTCTGTTTCCCCACCCATAACCATAATTGTCATTAATTGTCCTCATATCAAAATTGAGTACACAGGATTCATGCTTCTCCATTCTTGTGATGCTTTACTAAGAATAATGTCTTCCACTTCCATCCAGGTTAATACGAAGGATGTAAAGTCTCCATTTTTTTTAATGGCTGAATAGTATTCTATGGTATACATATACCACAGCTTGTTAATCCATTCCTGGGTTGGTGGGCATTTAGGCTGTTTCCACATTTTGGCGATTGTAAATTGAGCTGCAATAAACAGTCTAGTACAAGTGTCCTTATGATAAAAGGATTTCTTTCCTTCTGGGTACATGCCCAGTAATGGGATTGCAGGATCAACTGGGAGGTCTAGCTTGAGTGCTTTGAGGTTTCTCTATACTTCCTTCCAGAAAGGTTGTACTAGTTGCAGTCCCACCAGCAGTGTAAAAGTGTTCCCTTCTCTCCACATCCACGCCAGTATCTGCAGTTTTGAGATTTTGTGATGTGGGCCATTCTCACTGGGGTTAGATGATATCTCAGGGTTGTTTTGATTTGCATTTCTCTAATATATAGAGATGATGAACATTTTTTCATGTGTTTGTTAGCCATTCATCTGTCGTCTTTAGAGAAAGTTCTATTCATGTCTCTTGCCCATTGATATATGGGATTCTTGGCTTTTTTCATGTGGATTAATTTGAGTTCTCTATAGATCCTAGTTATCAAGCTTTTGTCTGATTGAAAATATGCAAATATCCTTTCCCATTGTGTAGGTTGTCTCTTTGCTTTGGTTATTGTCTCCTTAGCTGTACAGAAGCTTTTCAGTTTAATGAAGTCCCATTTGTTTATTTTTGTTGTTGTTGCAATTGCCATGGCAGTCTTCTTCATGAAGTCTTTCCCCAGGCCAATATCTTCCAGTGTTTTTCCTATGCTTTCTTTGAGGATTTTTATTGTTTCATGCCTTAAATTTAAGTCCTTTATCCATCTTGAATCAATTTTTGTGAGTGGGGAAAGGAGTGGGTCCAGTTTCAGACTTTTACATGTAGACATCCAGTTCTCCCAACACCATTTATTGAATAGGGAGTCTTTCACCCAAGGTATGTTCTTGTTTGGTTTATCGAAGATTAGGTGGTTGTAAAATGTTAGTTTCATTTCTTGGTTTTCAATTCGATTCCAAGTGTCCATGTCTCTGTTTTTGTGCCAGTACCATGCTGTCTTGAGCACTATGGCTTTGTAGTACAGACTAAAATCTGGTATGCTGATGCCCCCAGCTTTATTTTTATTACTAATAACTGCCTTAGCTATATGGGATTTTTTCCAGTTCCATACAAAACACAGAATCATTTTTTCCAAATCTTGAAAGTACGATGTTGGTACTTTGATAGGAATGGCATTGAAAAGGTAGATTGCTTTGGGAAGTATAGACATTTTAACAATGTTGATTCTTCCCGTCTATGAGCATGGTATGTTCTTCCATTTGTTAATATCCTCTGCTATTTCCTTTCTGAGGATTTCATAGTTTTCTTTATAGAGGTCCTTCACCTCCTTCATTAGGTATATTCCTAGGTATTTCATTTTCTTTGAAACTATGGGGAAGGGAGTTGTGTCCTTAATTAGCTTCTCATCTTGACTGTTATTGGTGTACACAAAGGCTACTGACTTGTGGACATTGATTTTATATCCTGAAACATTACTGTAATTTTTGATGACTTCTAGGATTCTTGTGGTTGAGTCTTTGGGGTTCTCTAAGTATAAGATCATGTCGTCAGCAAAGAGGGAGAGTTTGACCTCCTCTGCTCCCATTTGGATTCCCTTGATTTCCTTGTCTTGCCTAATTGTATTGGCTAGAACTTCCAGCACTATGTTGAATAGTAAAGGTGACAGAGGACAACCTTGTCTGGTTCCAGTTCTAAGAGGAAAAGCTTTCAGTTTTACTCCATTCAGTAAAATATTGGCTGTGGGTTTGTCATAGATAGCTTCAATCAGTTTTAGAAATGTGCCACCTATGCCTATACTCTTCAGTGTTCTAATTAGAAAAGGATGCTGGATTTTATCAAATGCTTTTTCTGCATCTATTGAGAGGATCATGTGATCTTTATTTTTGCCTCTGTTAATATGGTGGATAACGTTTATGGACTTGCGTTTGTTAAACCAGCCTTGCATCCCTGGGATGAAGCCTACTTGATCATGATGAATGACTTTTTTGATGATAAGTTGTAATCTATTGGCTAGGATGTTGTTGAGAATTTTTGCATCTATATTCATGAGTGAGATTGGTCTGAAATTCTCCTTTTTGTTTGGGTCTTTTCCTGGTTTTGGTATCAGGTTGATGTTTGCTTCATAGAATGTGTTGGGGAAGATTCCTTCTTCCTCAATTTTTTGGAATAATTTCTGCAGTACAGGAATCAGCTCTTCCTTGAAGGTTTGATAGAATTCTGGAGTGAAGCCATCTGGACCAGGGCATTTTTTGGTTGGAAGATTTTTTATTGTTTCTTTGATCTCAGTGCTTGAAATTGGTCTCTTCAGGAGCTCTATTTCTTCCTGGCTGAGTCTAGGGAGAGGGTGTGATTCCAAATATTTATCCATTTCCTTCACATTGTCAAATTTCTGGGCATAGAGTTTCTGGTAGTATTCAGAGATGATCTCTTGTATCTCTGTGGGATCAGTTGTTATTTCCCCATTATCATTTCTGATTGAGGTTACTAGAGATTTTACTTTTCTATTCCTCGTTAGTCTGGCCAATGGTTTATCTATTTTATTTATTTTTTCAAAAAACCAACTCCTTGTTTCATTAATTTTCTGAATGATTCTTTTGTTTTCAATCTCATTGATCTCTGATTTGATTTTGGATATTTCTTTTCTTCTACTGAGTTTAGGCTTAGATTGTTCTTCTTTTTCCAATGCCATAAGATGGCTTGTGAGATTGTTGATGCGCTCTCTTTCTGTTTTTTGAATGTAGGCATCTAAAGCGATGAATTTTCCTCTCAAAACTGCTTTTGCAGTATCCCACAGGTTTTGGTAGCTTGTGTCTTCATTGTTGTTATGCTCAAGGAAGTTAATGATTTCCTGTTTTATTTCTTTCTGCACCCATCTGTTATTCAACAGAAGATTGTTTAATTTCCATGCCTTTGGGTGGGGTCGAGCATTTTTGTTAGAGTTGAATTCCACCTTTAGTGCCTTATGGTCTGAGAAGATACAAGGTAAAATTTCAATTCTTTTGATTCTGTTGATATTTGTTTTGTGTCCCAGGATATGATCAATTTTGGAGAATGTTCCATGGGGTGATGAGAAGAATGTATATTCTTTATCTTTGGGGTGGAGTGTTCCATATGCGTCTATCAAGCACAGTTGTTCTAGGGTCTCATTTAAATCTCTTATATCTTTGTTTAATTTCTGTTTAGAGGATCTGTCCAGCTCTGTAAGAGGAGTGTTAAAGTCCCCTGTGATTATGGTATTATCAGATATCATATTGCTCAGACTGAGTAAGGTCTGCTTCAAGAATCTGGGAGCATTTAAATTGGGTGCATAAATATTTAGAATTGAAATGTCTTCTTGTTGTAGTTTTCCCTTGACCAATATAAAGTGACCATCTTTGTCTTTTTTGACTTTAGTTGCTTTAAATCCACATGTATCTGAAAATAAGATTGCAACTCCCCTTTACTTCTGAATTCCACTTGCCTGAAAAATTGTCTTCCAACCCTTGACTCGGAGCTTTAATTTGTCTTTTGAAGCCAGGTATGTTTCTTGCAGACAGAAAATGGATGGCTTGTGTTTTTTAATCCAGTCAGCCAATCTATGCCTCTTCAGTGGGGAATTCAAGCCATTAACATTTATAGAGATAATTGATAAGTGTGGTAGTATTCTATTCGTCTTATTTGGTGAGAGTCCATTGCTTAGTTTTATCTTTTGCATCAGTGTGGAGGTTAGGTTCTGTCCTTTAATTTCTGAGTTCTTATTTTGCTGCTGATCCATTGTGGTGGTCAGTGTGTAGAACAGGTTGAAGTATTTCCTGTAGAGCTGGTCTTGTTGTGGCGAATTTCCTCAATGTTTGTATATCCGTAAATGATTTGATTTCTCCGTCAATTTTTAAGCTTAGCTTAGGAGGGTACAGAATTCTGGGCTGAAAATTGTTCTGTTTAAGTAGATTAAAGGTAGATGACCATTGTCTTCTTGCTTGGAAAGTTTCATTAGAGAAGTCTGCGGTCACTCTGATGAATCTGCCCCTGTAGGTCAACTGGCGCTTACTCCTAGCAGCTTGCAGAATCTTTTCTTTTGTCTTGACTTTGGACAGGTTCATCACAATGTGTCTTGGAGAAGCTCGGTTAGAGTTGAGGCGACCTGGGGTCCGATAGCCCTCTGAAAGCAGTGTGTCAGAATCTTTGGTGATATTTGGGAAATTTTCTTTTATAATATTCTCTAGTATGGCTTCCATTCCTCTGGGGCATTCTTCTTCCCCTTCTGGAATTCCTATAACTCATATGTTGGAACGCTTCATAAAGTCCCATAATTCTGACAGTGAACGTTCTGCTTTCTCTCTCTTCTTTTCTACCTCTTTTACTGAGTTATCTCATGAACTTTGTCTTCTACCTCAGAAATTCTTTCTTCTGCATGGTCTAACCTGTTGCTGATACTTTCCATTGCATCTTTAAGTTCCCTAATTGACTGTTTCAGTTCCTTCAGCTCTGCTATTTCCTTCATTATATTCTTCATATTGTTCATCTATTATTTGATTCTGTTTTTGGATTTCCTTTTGGTTATAATAAAGTGGTTTTCCACTTTATTAGCAGTTTCCTTCATTGTTTCCATCATTTCTTTGATTGTGTTCAACATGGGTATTCTAAATTCCCTTTCTGTCATTCCTAACATTTCTTTATAGGTGGAATCATCTGCAGTAGCTACCTCATGGTCCCTTGGCAGGGTTGTTCTGGACTGGTTCTTCATGTTGCCTGGAGTTTTCTGCTGATTCTTCCTCATGAGTGATTTCTTTTATCTGTTTCCTTGCCCTAATTTTCCTTTCACTTCCTCTTGCTCTTTAAGTTCTCGTGCCTGTGGACTAAGGGTTACAGGACCAGAAGGGTGAGAAGGTTGAAGAGCAAAAAAGGGATGAAAGAAAGGAGCACCGAGTGGTAAGAAAAAAAAAAATACAGAAAGGAGAGGAGGTGGGTAAAAGGAATATTGACAAAAAGAAGAGAGGCACGGAAAGAGGGAGACAGAGCAATATAGGTGTACAGTAGGGTACTTTGACACAACCTTAAAAAAACCCACCTTCTGGGGGTGCCCAGTTGGGTGGTTCCCTTGAGGTCAGCAGCTCTTTACTAACCTGATTAGACACAGTACCCCACCTCCACCAAGTAGAGAGGAAAGACAAAAATGCTATAAATCAAACCAAAACAAGCAAACAGAAAACTTTACAGGATAAAATTGGGTGAAAAACCAAATAATAGCGGTAGAAACACTAGCAAAAATGAAGTTCTAGTGATTGAAAAAGGCAGCAATGGGAAATTATAATTAAACTAGAAAAATTGAGAAAGAAAAAGGATCTGTATGGAAAAGCTTGAAATTAAAAAACAAAACAACATCAACAACATCAAAATAAACAAAAAAAAAAAAACAATCAAACAAAAAAAAAAAAAAAAACCACAACCAAAAACAAAGCAGTATGTATACGTTATTGAATATTGTCTGGGCAGCACGTGGTCTTCTGGGGTATGAGATGTTAATCACAGTTCTGATACGACTGGAGGCTGCTGATTTCTCAAACCCCAGCAGGCAGACACCCTAAATCTCTCTTCAGCCCACTTAAAAGGCACTTTGAACTTGTAAACTTGCTGAGCAGAAGCTTTCCCAGGAAAGTGCTTGTTGCTGGAATCACTGCTGAAGTGGCTATCCATTTACCCAGTGTTCCAAAACTGGTCTCACTCTGCCCCTGAAGGTTAGGGCTGCAAGGCGGCTCAGACCCCACCCTTAGGCTACTCGGTCACTGGGTTACCAGCTCCCACCCAATTCTAGCTCTGCGACCCTGAGGGCGGAGCTTGCCAGGGCAGATCGCTCACAATGGCTCCCTGTGACCCAGAGCCAAACACTATTAGCTCCATCTGGCTCAGCAGCTCAGACTGGGGCCCTAGACAACGGCCAAAGATCTCCGCACTCCCACTCAGGCTCTCCCCAAGGCAGTTCAACTGAGTGCCAAGTCCAAAGACACCAAAACAGTTCACAGGTAAGGCCTTTCCGGTTTGCAGTCTCGCTGCTACTGAACTTATAGTTGCGGGCGGGTTTAGACCGATTGAACACACGCGACCACTTGCCATTTTTCCACTGTTTTAGTCCTCCTCTTGGGGTCCAGAAGTCTCTCACTGACTCCCTGTATCCTCACAGGGGTGATGATAGGCAGATCCCACCAGCCAGAGATGCCTGGAGTCCTATCTCCCCAGACTCACGGTGCCCAGATGCAAGGAAGCTGTTACTCGGCCGCCATATTGCTCTGCCCCCCAGTTCACCCATTTCTTATACCAGGCCTGGTGATAAGACCCTTCCTCCTCCCTCATTTTCAGGTGAACCATCTACTTACCTCCAGACCAGGATTTCTCAACTTCCACACTGCTGTCATTTTGAACCCAACAAGTATGTATGTGTGTGTGTCTGTGTGTGTATGTGTGTGTGTGGATAAGTGTGTGTGTGTATGTTGTGTGTTTAGGTGTATACATGTATATATGTGCATATGTGTGTGTGTTTGTGTGTTTATGTGTGTATTTGTGTGTATGTCTATGTGTGTGTGTGTGTATGTGTGTGTATGTGTGTGTTTAGGTGTATAAATGTATGTGTATATGTGCATATGTGTTTGTGTTTGTGTGTTTGTGTGTATGTGTGTATAAGTTGTGTACGTGCATATGTGTGTGTGTTTGGTTGTGTGTAGAGTGCTCATCAGCGTCCCTGGCCTCTCCCCACTAGACATCAGTAGTATGTGCCCTGCAGGCATAATAATCAAACATGTCTCTAGACAGTGCACAATGTTCCTTTAGGGGCAACACCCTCTATACCCATATGAGAATCACTATAGACACCTCTCTACTCTGATTCTTGATATAGACCTATACAGATACCCTCCCTCACCCCCTCCTCCTGATACCCATCTCTGAAACAAGCAGATGACATTTTTTCTTTCCAACCATAGTTCACCACAGGCAACTGTCAATGCTTTAAAAACATAATCCTGACAAATTCCAGTTTTAACAATGCTGAGAAAGTTGCCGCACTTCCCAGATTCCAGGGAAACATGACACAAGGAGGCTGCCACTGCCTGTCCCTCTCCCACACTTCCTTCTTAACTGGAGTGTGGGATGTGACTGTATCCTGGTTGATGGTAAGACAGGAAGCTGGACTTACCTACTGGTTCACATTCCTATTGGACACAGACATGGCTTCGCGAGTCCACTGGATCTGGTAGATTTTGCAGGACAGTTCCCTGTGTGGCCTTGGACTGACCTGCCTTCCTCCTTTCTCACTGTAGTCCTCAAAAGTAACTGTAGCACATGGAGAATGTAACATCCTGAGACAGGGAGAGACTAGCCAGGAGGCCTTGGATTCTGTTTCGGTCCCCCAGAAACATGATGTCTTCAAGCTTTAGCCCAGTGAGTCTAGTAACCCTAGAGTAGAAATCCCAGTGGAGGCTGCTTTCATGGGTACCACAGCAGTAGTCCAAATAGGGCACATGAAGCCAAGACTCCATCCACCCCAGGCAGCGGTCCTGAGCCTGGAGGGACTGGCTGACCAGGAATCCAGGCTTCTGTTGTCACCTGCTGCCTCTCTGTAAGTAACTTGCTTCGCATCACTTGCAGATGGGTGATCTGTCTCACCAGATGTAGAGAAAATAGTAACCAGTGCTCAGGGAACCTGCTTCACAGGTTCAACCTGCTTCTCAGGTTTTCTTCTTTATTTCATTGCCAATTATTGGCAGTACAGTCCCCTCTTTTTGCCAAAAGTTATAGTGCAGTTTCTCTGCAGTTAGTTTTTTTTTTTTTAATTGTTTGGCATTCTTTGAGGGTACAAAGAATTAGGTTACACTGATTGCATTTGTTAAAGTCTCGCTTATGATTGTGTCCCACCCCCAAAAGGTGTACCATACACCCTGGCCCCCATCCCTCTCTCCCTCCTCCCCTCTCCCCACTTTTTCATTCCTCTACTTCTCCCTTGTATTAGCTCATCTACTGCCTTCATATTAGAATTGAATACACTGGAGTCTTGCTTCTCTATTCTTGTGATGTGTTACTGAGAAGAATGTGTTCCACCTCCATCCAGGTTAATACAAAAGATGGAAGGTCTCCATCTTCTTTACTGCAGTTAGTTCTTATTCAGCTGCCTCCCCCGTATCAACCTTTCAATGACTTAGTTTGCCCACGTTTCAGTCCCTCCTTTACTGACCTGGCATCATACTTAGAGATTTCACGATTCCATTCCCTGGACCCTTGGGTGAGAAATGCCATCTCCAATTCTTGGTTTTCAAGCTGCGTTCATTCCCCTAGTACTAAGTAAAGTCTTCACAGTTCTGGCAGTGTGAGTCAGCCCTTTCCCCAGTGCCATTTTTTGTTTGCATTTTTCATTTCCTAAAAGATCTATTTATTTGAACATTGAAACTGATTTTACATATTAGACCTTCAACAAATTGTTCTTACAGTCTAAGCAACATTTTGAGTCTTAGCTCTTTTGAAGAGAAGAAACGATAGATATACCCTAAATTATCTGTGCATTTCTGTAAGTTACACTAGCCCTACATGTCAAAGTCTCTTTGAGTCATTACTTTTGTCCTTTTCCTTGTCCCTTTAAGGAACTAGTTTTTTGCCATGTTAAGTGATTTTACATACAGAGCAACACTAATTGACATAGTTGACTTGGGGATGTATCTATGACCTCCTGACCAGGAAGGACATTAAAAGCTCTTACTTCTAAATGCATTGTCCCCTTCTCTTTGGAAATGTATTTGCAGAACTCTTTGGCAGCCTCTCTTGGCTGATAAAATATAAATCATTTTATATTTCAACCAGTGAAGCCATTGGCTCCATTGGTTGAAATATAAAATGGTATCAATTGGTCCTATAAAAAGCAAAGAAGCATAATCTACCTTCATCATCTTTTTATCATCTTGGGGATGATTACCATTTATCAAAAGCAGTTCTCTCTTCAGCAGTGTTCTTCAGATGAGCCCCAGGTCAACATGCCCATATCTTGCTTTCAGCCCTCTGTCTTCAAATAAACACCAAGAAAAATAAATGCCTATATTTCTGACCACTTTCTGGCTAATCCATTTACCATTTGCTCCAAAAGATAAGCAGACATTTCCCCTAAGGCAAAAATCCTTTCCAAATCCTACCAATTCTCCTCTCAAACTGTAGAGCCTAGCACAACTACTAACTCTGGCATAAGCCTAACTTGCTTTACAAATAAAAAAAGAAAAGAACAGCCCCAGAAGGTCAGGATATCCACCACTTTACCAGGACTGACAGTACACACACAATGAGCCCCGTACTCCCCCTGAAGTGAGACTCTTGAGAATCTGAAGAACATCTACTCATGTCACGGATAAAACTGACAAGACAGAGCGTTCAGGTCACTCTACTCTCTCACCTGAAAGATAAAGAATGTCAAGTATCACTATAATCTTTTCCCCATGATTAAAATATCCACTGCAGAAAATTCAATAAATAACAGTAACTTCAACTCTTGGATTGTATCCAAACTTTTGATTTAACTGACTTAGAAAAATTGATTAAAATTCTGTTTGGTGTTATAATTTAAAAACAAGTGAGATGACACCTCTAAGAATACACATACGTTCACTTTTTGGAGTCATTTGGAAAGATTACAGAAATAAATGATATGCACAATAAAAAGACCAGAGGTGAGAATTGGCCCCTGTGGGTGTGCTGGGATTGAATGTAAGAGAGAAAGTGATAATTTGGGAAAGGGGAACAGGGATACCACTCTCTTTAGACCACAGAAAATAACATAGAAAACTAGGGAAGATGTAGGAAGGGTTTTTCTCCTACTTCTTGCCTCCCACAGGAACTCTCTAATGCTTTCTGAGAAAAGGGATAAGCTGTCCAGTTTTTACCCATTAATGAAACAGCAATTTCTAGACTTAAGCATATTAGTGAACACTGTCCTTTATTTCTGCCCAGGTAAAAAAACACTTGATGATAATCCTCATTGTTTCTAGGGTAGACTCACCCTATTTTAAGAGTGACTTTAAAATGTGACTTCTAAAGAACAGCAAGTTTAACAAAAAAAATCCTACTAAAACTCTGTTAAAAACACATCAGTATAAATGTAATACTCCTGATCCAGAACTAATTGAAGCAAAATGGGCAGCACACAGAAATGTACACAATCCAAGGAGCATTTTCAGTTTGGCTGCATGACATGTAGCCTCTTTGAGGAACTTTGGTGCAAACAGCTGAGTAGAGAGATTCATTGCTCCCATTTCCTTTCTGGTGCCCTCTTCTGAATGTGACCACTGTGGAAGAAGTGGATCTATCTAGCTCATAACAGACCCTTTGTCCTTAATCCAAAGCAACACTCTAAGGCAGTGGTTCTCAACCTTCCTAATGTAGCAACCCACAGGTTGAGAACCGCTGCTCTAAGGGGCCAGGTAAATTTCCATGGAGAAGGAGGCAGGGGCATCTCCCTTCCACCCTCTGTTCCCCCATACTAGATGTTACTCCCTGGACTATGCCCAGAATTAACCTGAAAGCCCAGCAGTCAGAGCAAACAACAAACAGGTTTGACCTGGCAAAAGTCCTCAGGACCATGCACCAAGCTGACCCTCATCTCTAGAACCTAACCACCCACCAGCCTTCCCCTAAGTCATTTTCACTAGGTAATGACAAAAAAAATTCAGATCTCTACTATAACTGCATTTTCTTTTCTTTACTTTTTGAGACAGTGTCTCACTTTGTCACCCTGAGTAGAGTGCTGTGGTGTCATTGCTCATAGCAACCTCCAACTTTTGGTCTCAAGCGATTCTCTTGCCTCAGCCTCCCAAATAGCTGGGACTACAGGCACCTGCCACAACACCGGCTATTTTTAAAGATGGGGGTCTCGCTCTGGCTCAGGCTGGTCTCAAACCTGTGAGCTCAGGCAATCCACCCACCTTGGCCTCCCAGAGTGCTAGGATTACAGGCATGAGCCACTACACCTGGCCTTATAACTGCATTTTCTGATTAAGAAAAACAAACAATGGCACTAAAAGTCAAAAGCTATTTACTGAGCTTCTGGTATCACCAGCCTTCTAGTAGATACATTACATTCTGATTTTAATAGTGATGACAAAGAAATACATTCTGATCCATTTTGACATTTTGGAATTATTATACAATCGTTTATAATTATTTAGGGGTCTCTTCCTACATTTAAAAATAGAGAAATTTCTAAATTAATTATTATTGCTAACAATAACTGTTATTAATTATTAATAAATAATACCATACAAAAATTTTGGAAAGGATGAGTATTCGTTTCCATGTGTGTATTGTAACCTGAATGGAAACATAGCTATCTGATTAAAAATAATATCTAACTTTTGTTATTATTCAGTGTGCAAGGCTCTGAAGGATCTGTTTCCCATTTCTGCTTTAAGATCTCTGCTCTCAGTTTCATTCCAATTTGTTTATTTTTGTTGTTCTTGCAACTGCCACAGAAATATTCTTCATAAAGTTCTTCCCCAGGCCAATAGCTTCCAGTGTTTTCCCCGCACTTTCCAGACAACCTACATATTGGGAAAGGATATTTGCATATTTTGATTCAGATAAAAGTTTGATAACTAGGACCTACAGAGAATTCGAATTAATAAACATAAATAGAGCCAACAATCCCTTAGATCACTGGGCAAGAGAGATGAATAGAACCTTCTCTCAAGAAGACAAACAAATGGCTAACAAACATGAAAAAATGCTCATCGTCCCTAATTATTAGAGAAATGCAAATCAAAACCACCCTGAGATATCATCTAACCCCAATGAAAATGGCCCTCATCACAAAGTCTCAAAACTACAGATGCTGGCGTGGATGTGGAAAGAAGGGAACACTTTCACACTGCTGGTGGGACTGCAAACTAATACACCCTTTTTGGAAGGAAGTATGGAGAACCCTCGAAGAACTCAAGCTAGACCTCCCATTTGATCCTGCAATCCCATTACTGGGCATCTATCCAGAAGGAAAATAATCCTTTCACCACAGGGACACTTGCCCTAGACTGTTTATCGCAGCTGAACTTATAACCACCAAAATGTGGAAACAGCCTAAATGCCCACCAACCCAGAAATGGATTAACAAGCTGTGGTATATGTACACCATGGAATACTATTCAGTCGTTAAAAAAGATGGAGACTTTACATCCTTTGTATTAACCTGGATGAAAGTGGAACACATTATTCTTAGTAAACCATCACTCTGTACTCAGTTCTGATATGAGGACAATTAAGATCCTAGTATATGGTGGGGGTGGGGGATGGGGAGAGCTGAGAAAGGAAAGAAGGGAGGGGGTGTGGAGACAAGGGGCAGGACACAATTATAAGAGGGTCCTTATCTAACAAAAGCAATCAATGTAGCCTGGTTCTGTGTACCCTCAGTGAATCCCCAACAATAAAAAAAAAAAAAGATCTCTGCCTCTGCTCTCCACATTTGCTAATTCAGTTTGCACTGTTTTCTTCACATGGCAGAGGGATGTAAGTCCTCCCAGCTTAGCAATTTGACTGCCAGAAGACCAGTATCACTACATAAGTGATGATCTAAGTGTCTCTCTTCTTTTTCTAATCTATGTATCTACAGCAAACTGATTTTTTTTTATTTAGGATTAATATAAAGACACATACAATTAGGTTACATTATTTGCATTGATAAGGTAAAGTCCGACTTGTAGTTGAGTCCTTCACCCAGGAGGTACGCTGTATACCCGTACATTGTACCCAGCAGGCGGGAGCTTATCTATGTGTTTCTTACCTGATAATTAAGATCCATATCTTTGCATAGAATCTCAATAGAAATGCCATATGACATTAAATATTTCTGTGGTATTCTTTCCCACTGTTACAGGCTGAATTGTGTCCCAGCCTCCAAAATTCATGTATTGAAGTCCTAACTCCTAGAACCTGAGAATATGACCATATTTGGAGACAGGATCTTTTCAGAGAAAATTAAGTTAAAATGAGTTCATAAGGTAGGCCTAACCCAATATGACTGGAGCTTGAACACTGACAATTAGAGAGGAAAGACGCAGTGAAGATACAAGAAGACAGTCATCCATGAGGCAATGAGAGGCCAGGAACAGATTATTCCCCAACCCTGCAGATGCCTTCATGTCAGACTTCTAACCTCTACAACTGTGAGAAAATAAATTTCATTTGCTTCATCTACTCAATCTGTGGGACTTCGTTATGGCAGCCCTAGCAAACTAATATACCCACCAGAGGAAGAAGAAGAGTGCAGGAAGTCTTAGGATGCCAAAAAAACAGATTGTAAAACAGTGGGAAATGGGAAGTTCATTAAGATGACACATGGGAGCCAACAGGTTACATAAGAGTACAACTGTTGTGCACTCCCATAAAGGAAAAGATTAATTTTAGGTCCTGCTGGACCATACAAAAGGTGTAAATTAAGGAAAATTATCTCACCAACCCTAAATATAAAGAAAAAAATAGCATAAAATAACATTGAAATATATGTAAAGTAGCAAAAAGAAAGCTGCCATGTTGAAAATAAGTTCATGTATTGTGTTAAAATTAATAGTTCTAAAGTTTGAATGCATAAGACATTTAAGTCTTTGAAGTTCCACAGTGGCAAAGTACAGGATTCCCTTAAAATTCTGAACAAAGTCTTGCTAACTGACTTATTTTTTAGAAAATGATAATAAAAACAGTAGATAATTACAACACTGTGATGTGTGAGTTAGGCTGGCAAGAAATAAACCTCAATTAAATGTACTGAATCATTGATAATGGGTTTTTACTAACATAATTAAAAAATAAATACCTGCCAATTTTCTTCTAATAAACACTGATATACAAATGACAATCTGGAACAAGTCACCGATCAGTTCTGGCTTTCTGTTTCCTCTGTTATAAATTAAAAAATATATGATCGATATAATGGCTACAAAAATATTTGAGATATTCAGATCAAATATTTTTATCTTCCTTGATAGGGTGTACTCAGAGGTGGTATGAGTAAAGGGCATACAATATATAAGTGACCTATTTTTGCTCGGGTCATCCTCATTTTATCATAGAAGAAAGTACCATCGAATGTGTCACAAAAGAAAAAGCATTTTATCTGGCATTCATATCATAGAGAGGTAGAATTCTCTTAATCATCCATTGTGTTTTGTCTTAAGCATCAACCCTAACCATAAGCCAGAGAATATTGGGTTGATTAATATCCTCCAAGCATACTCTTTGCCAAAATTTATTATTTTTTTTTCATTAGTTGAAATTCTAGAGGGAAGGAAACAGAGCCTATGTAGGTGATGGATGAGGTTAAGAGCCCAAGGACTAACAGGATTGTGTGAGAAGCCGTGCTGGGTGACGTATGCACATATTGGAGTGATGCTGGCTCAAAGTGAGGAGGCAGTATGGGGCCCTTGGCAGGACAACAAGCGGCCTCAGTTGCATCATTCAATTAATAGCTCTAACATACGGTAACTATTAGATCTCCAAAGCAAAGGCAAGACTAACCTGTACTCCACAGAAAAGAAGCTTCCATTCTTAATTTTTCTAATAAGATGACTCAGTCCAAGTTACTGCCAATTTCAACACAAAAGTAACATATATTTCTACATAGAATAATTATAGACTCTTCACCTGAAAAATATATGAAAATGCTAAATATTCTTGTTTTTATGTCTTTCACAATCTTTTAAGGAGCTCTGTAGGGATAATGTAATAGTTTTAAGTAGCAACTGAATTCTGTACTATATAAATCAGCTCATAATTGTTTTCAGAATGGGAACACAAATGTTCTATGTTAAAGCTGCTTTCACTTAAAGCAAGTGGAAGACATCAATTCTGTCACCTGCCAATTAATCTCATTTTTGTGATACTAAAAGCACAGGGGAAAGCTTCAGTGATCTTTTGGGGATCCTAATCTCGTTCTTGTTTTACATGGATTTCAAATAACTACCGTAAGCAGGAAACAAAAAAGGGACAGAGAGTAAAAGAGAGCAAGATACACACACTGCCACTCTATTAACAATCATTGGGAATTTTTGTATTGTACTTGGTAAAACCTTTCCTCTAGATGCCAGCTCTTCTGATGAGCTACCCTTGAAGACTTTGGGCCTCTGTGAACACTCCAGAATAGTAAAGGGCCTAGAACGTGCGGACAAATACCAAACTACTTACACCAAAATTGAAAAAGAAAGCCAGAAGGTAGTTCATTCCTCTCCGCCTGTTGCTGAATTCTATGCTTTATCCATGTCATTTCCAGGCTAAACCCGAGTGTAATCCTCTTCTCTCCCTTGGATTTAATCCCATCCAATCCAGCCCTGTGTGTCTCTTTTCTCTCTTTCTCTCTCTGTCTCTCTCTGATCTTGCTGACACCCAAGCTGGAGCACAGTGGTAGGACACAATCATAGCTTATTATAACTTCAAACTTCTAGATTCAGGCGATCTTCTCAAATACGACCATAGGCACATGCAAGCATGTGCAGATAATTTTGTATTTTTTGTAGAGATGGGTTTTACTATGTTGCCCAGGTTGGTCTCAAACTCCTGGCCTCAAGGAATCTCCCCCACTCCACCTCCCAAGGTTCTGGAATTACAGGCATGAGCCACCACACCCAGCTCCCTTTACCTCTTTGATCTGACTTCTCTCTCCCCTCCTACCTCCCTTTTACTAATTGTCTAAAGCTTTATCAGTGTACCCTATAGAATATCACTCTTCTGCCTGAAAGTTTTCAACATTTTAAACTTTCTTAAGAATGTCATTTCCCACATTACCCTAATTTTCCTCTGGGAAATGAACATCTTCCTTATTAAGTTCACTCCACATGTGTCTCCAGGGGTACACAAGAAACTAATGCATAATCAAAGAATTACATTCCACTGCCTTCTCTCACCCACACGAACCAATGGTCATCTCTGTCTGTAGCCCCACTCGTGAGGCCCTGGTAAAGTCATTCCTCCAGAATGGCACTCAGGGACCAGGGCTCAAAGCCCTGCTGACACCTACCAATGCTTCAGCTGGTTCCTATTCTTATCCTCCAGCCTAGAAGATGGTTCTCTAATATTAGGGGAAGCCCTACTGTCTTCCTTCCGCTTCTTTAAATGGTATGTTAATTCCCAAAATACTCTTAGTCATCTAAGGACTTAGGATTTTGGAACACAACTCGAGAGCAACTCTTTTACCTAGTTACTTCCCTTCCACAAGGTGATTAGCTCAGAACTGCCCATCTGCTCCAATGAAAAAGGAAAGATGTGCCAAAAGGACTAAAAAAAATGAATCCTAAATATATAATTCCATCAAAGTTTCTTGCTGAATCAAAAATTTATATTCCTACAAAGAAAATTTTTTTCACATCCAGGTGTCACTCCTCACTCTCAACAAATGCCCCTTCCAAACGTATGCATGCATACCGTAGGCTGAGACCTGGGTAGAAATCTCCAAAGGATGAGAACTGTACCCAATGCAACCCCAGACTGCAGAAGTGGTGTTCTTTCCCAGGTTCCCCAAAGAAGAGATAAATAATAGGCTCCAGTGAGCTCTTCCTCTTACAATGCTCCTTCTGTGAGGTGACTCCTGGAATTCTCCCACCTCCCCTCCATAATCCCTTTATCACCCATCCCTCAAACTCACCCATGACTTCCACTGAACAAAGAGAAGGCCTGAGGGACCCACTTTCCCTGGAAATGAAAAGCTATTGCTGATTTGCAAGCTGAATGTTAAGCAGGCCCCCCAACTTGAATCTCTACCCTTCTCTGGTCCTTTCACTTTCCCAGACACCTTCCTCCTACCCTGGCAAAGCAAGTTTTCCTCCAAGGTCAGTGGGAGAAGGTTTCCTTTAAGGAAAAGTTGTCATTAAAATGTTTCTTTTTTTCTACAAACAAAGCAAAGTAGAGGTATGTCTGTGCTTCACTAGCATCTTAGAAATGCCTGCCCTCTGCTGCAGAGCAGGATTCTCTCGAGGCTTTTCAAGGAGTCCCGTCTCCTTGCCCAAGAGACTATCTGACTATGAGCCAGCCCACCACATCAATCCACAGTACATTAAGGGGAAGCCCATTTGGCAGGGCACCAGGATCCTTCTGTTTTGGAAGCTGCCATAAAGACAGTGTGTAAGTCAAGGCATCCCAAAAGAATTGCTGTGGTAAGTGCCCAGCTGTACCATCTGGCAGGGCCTGAACTGCTGCTACACTCCTCCCTCTTCAAAGTTGCTCTAAATTCAGTCTAAGAAAGAAGTCCTTAAAAGAATATCTCGTGCACATGCCATTTTACCTACTTCCTAGTATGCCCAGAACTTAAATCCATCCACAGACTTCATTCAGGTTACATTTGTCCTCTCTTCCTTCTGCCCACCCCCACCCCACCCCACCCCCGGGCTGCCCAAAAGCCTTAAGGCATTTTTGCAGAATTCTCTCCAACTTGGTCTCACTACAGCCCACTAGTTTTCCTGAAATCACTGATGTCCTCTGAGCACAGACTTTGTGAATATTGCCCTCCCAATGACTTGGCCCTCATTCTACCACGTGTCAGCAGTCTGTAATTCAGAAATGTGCTGTGTAAGGAATCTCAGCACTTTAGACAGATCTCCATGTATATAAAAAACAAGTCTCAGCCCAATAGCAGGTATGCCATCAACGTAATATCATTATTTTATAATTCAACCTTGCTTTTACTTCAAGCTCCATTTTACTGGAGAGGCAGAAAATTCAATCTGCTGTTTTGGCATTCTTCCTTTCCCACCGTGCCTTTCCTTCCTGGTTTGTATCTATGTCCCCAGGGATTTCACAGTGTCGTGCTATCGGTCACCTACGAAAGCCTCTGGTGCCCTCTCTGGTCCTCTCTCATCACCGAGACCTCCCTCACTTGTATACACAGGACCTTGCATGTTCAGCAACTCTCTCCCCTCTCTGAGTCCTGCGTGAGGAACCCAAGAGCCTCTGTAGGACGTGAGTGGCTAACCTGCTAAAATGCGCTGTGTAGCAGTCCCTGCTGGGCATCTGGCTCCTGCCCCATAGCCTCTCGTGGAAACTTGGGCCCCACAAATCTGAGAATGCACATTCTCTTGAACATTTAAAAGTAAGTATCAGAAACACAGGTCATTCTCTATTGACTGCTTTACCCATAATGAAGAAGCAAAGAAAGCTTGTGTGAAGGGAGGAAAGAATGAAGTGGGTTCCCATGTGGTAGCAGAGGAATAAAGAAAAAGAACCAGAAAATTGCTACCTCAGGCCCTTAAGGTTTTCTGGTCATAGTCCCAGTCTCTTTTGAGGCCAGATGAATATCTGCTTTTGGATTCTGTGATACACTCTTTTTTTTTTTTTATTTTTTTATTAAATCATAACTGTATACAATGATATGATTATGGGGCATCATACACTCACTTCGTAAACCATTTGACACATTTTTATCACAGTGGTTAACATAGCCTTTCCGGCGTTATCTCAGTTACTGTGCCAAAACATTTACATTCTACATTTACCAAGTTTCACAAAGTTTCACAAATACCCCTGTAATATGCACCACAGTGTGATACACTCTTGTGTCTCTCTAATAAAGTTTAATTTGAGTAGGTATCTATTAAGATGGATTTACATCTTACCGGTAGGTTTGGTTTTAAAGTGGGTAATTGAAAAACATCACATATAGATAGTAAAGACATCCTTAAAATACTTTACATTGCTTAAAAAATATAATATGCATTTTTTTTACAGCTCTGCAAAATGATTTTTTTTTTTTCTGTTGTTGTAGTTTTTGGCCAGGGCAGGCTTTGAACCCACCACCTCCCATATGTGGGGCTGGCACCCTACTCCATGAGCCACAAGCACCACCCTACAAGATGATTTTTAAAGGTTTCCCTAATTCACCATTTGTAAAAGTTTCACCAATTAATTCAACTAATACTTCAATTTCTTCTTCAAGAATGTAGGTGAATATCTCATCACTAACTTATCTGCTCATATTTCTACTGTTAGTGATAAAAATTATTTTTAAATAAATCATTTATACATTAATTTTATCAACCTGCATTGACTATTGACTACTACCCAATATTACTGAAATTCCACACACTTTCCCACCTCTCTCTCTCATTCTCTCCCTCGCAGCCTTGCCTTCACTCCTCATGTGGGGAAATTTTGAAGTTGGGTTAAGTTAATTATACATACACAAAAACCTATTGTACTTGCAAACAAGCAATCCCAAATTAAAATAGGCTCAAATCAATGCAGATTAATTAAAAAAAAAAAATTAGACCTGGAAAGGAGATCATCAAATGTAGAAGTTGTTTCAGGACAACTTCTACATTTTGCCAGAGAGGTAACAAAGGCCCAGAGAGCAGACATGTTCATAGTCACTTCAAAAGTTCCATATTGATGGAGAACAGAAGGCCTGGAATCAGCCACCACAGTTAAATCTGGGCTCTGTCACTTACTAGATACGTGCCCTTGGGCAAGTCCTCTACTCTACCTGACTTCAGTCTCCTCCTCTATAAAATCAGTCAGTTATAATAGTATCTACCTTGCAGAGTTGTTGGGATTAAACACGAGAGTCTAAGTGAAGGGCTTTGAGCAGTAGCTAGCACATAATGAATGTTCGAAATAAGTTAGCTATTGGTTTTTATTTGTGCCAATTAGTAGTAGAGTTGGAACAAAAATTGAGTTTCCCGAATTCCTGGCTGGTCCTCTCCCCTGTGTGAGGCTCCCTGCCAAGCCGATGATGAAAGGAGAGTAATGACAACAGAAGCTTAAAACGCAGGGGAGCCAAGAACCACGGAAAGTCAGCCAGCAGCACAGGGCCTGGCCAGTATTCAGCAGTCAATGTATGTTTGCTGGACGAAGGCAGAGTTGGCCACAAGGCAGAAACCATGCATAGGAATGTCAGTGACAATGACAGTGATGAAGAGGGTCCTTGCTAAAGAGTTATTTACTGGGGAAAATATTCATAACATATTTCTAGATAATCCACAAATTTGATATCAGTATTATAAATGTATGTGCATATAAATATGTATACCCATGTATGTTAAATATGTGCATACACATTACAAGTAAAAAATAGTGAGGAAATTTTATGCCTCAAAATATTAACACTGAGATTGTGTAATTTGGGGCGTCTTTCGTTGGTTTCCTTTGGGCTTTTATTTCCTTTCACGTGTTCTGCAGAGAGCATGAATTTTTCTTTTTTAATTAAGAACAAAGTTTATGACCAGATGGGGTAATAGCAAAGCACTTGTCTCTACAAAATTATTTAAAAAACTAGCTAAGCATGGTGGTATGCGCCTGTAGTCCCAACTACTCAGTAGGCTGATCCAGGAGGATCACTTGAGCCCAGGAGTTGGAGGTTGCAGTGAGTTATGATCACATCACTTCACTCTAGCCTTCTAGCCCAGGTAACAGAGTGAGACTCCGTCTCAAATACAAAAGTAAATAAATAAATATTTTATTTAAAGGCAGACAGACCTAATTTTAAGATGACTTGAATCCAAGATTTTAAAGATTGTTGATATCTGTCCTTATGTCAGAAGTTCTTCATAATTCCCCAGTTTCATAATGATATGGAATTCATTATCAACAACTCAAAATTAAGAAAATGTCTACAGTTAGCATTGGTTAACTTCTGCCCACATGACACCTGGTAGAAGTGATGCTCAGATGGTTGAACCTAAATAGCAAGGGGTGCTATTCAGTAAAGAAAAAAATAAAATAGTTTCCAAAAATCAGGGGTAGACCATATCCTAGGGCCAGAAAGGTCACATTTGACTTGGAAGCTACATGTCATAAACTCCTAAATGAATGAATATACATACAAATAACCAATAAGAGGTAAACACCATAGAGTGTGTGTTATCATGTCAAAAGTTATTGCAAGTAGAACATTTAATTCATCAGTAGTTTATTTTTCAAAGTACCCCCTTCTCCTTCTCTCCGTTTTAATTAATTGAAGTGATTGGATATAACTTTAGAATACTGGATGTTGTGGGCAGCCTCCAAAATAACCCTCCGTGATTCCTACCTCCTCATATTCATTCCTTTTATAATCCACTCCCCTAGAGTGTAGGCTGAACTAGTGACTCACTTGTAACAAATATAATATGGCAAGAGTTATAGAATGTCATTTCTAAGATTAAATTATGAAAAGACTATTACTTCCATCTTGGGTACCCTCTTTCACTCTCTCACTCGGAGGGAGGCTTGTTGCCATGTCGTGAGCTGTTCTTTGGGGAAGTCTGCATGGCAATGACTTGATGTCTCCATCCCACAGCCAGTGAGGACATGAGGGCTGCCCACAGTCATGTGCATAAGCCTGGAAGCAGATCCTCCCCAGATGAGACTTGGGAGGCTTACAGCTCCTGCTGACAATTAGACTGCAGCCCTGTGAGGGACAAAGGCACTCAGTTAATCCATATCCAGAGTCTTCGCCCATAGAAACTATGAGATAACAATTTTTGTTGTTTTAAGCCGCTAAATTTTAGGATAATTTGTTATGCAGCAATAGATAACTAATAGGCTGGGGAACAAAAAGAAAGCTTCAGCAAATACTATACAATGTAATAAAAAATAAGTGGCATAAAAGCTAGAACAATTGGGGCAAAAAAATAATATTGTATTAGATTATAATGTAGAATTGGATTATGAGATAAATATACGTGTATCAATATTGATAGAAATAAATGATTAAAGGGAAGAAAAAAGTTAAGCTATTGGAGAAACTGTATAGCAGTGTAAGTGTGAAATGTGTCAAAGAAGAGTATGGTGTTGCAATGACTACCACATATGACCTGAAGAAACAGGAGGATAAATTGGGATTTTTGTTTTCATTTATTTTTCTTTTTTTGAGACACTGTCTCACTATATCACCTTTGGTAGAGTGCTGTAGCGTCACAGCTCACAGCAACCTCAAACTCTTCGGCTTAAGCAATTCTCTTGCCTCAGCCTCCCAAGTATCTGGGACTACAGGTACCCACCACAATGCCCGGCTATTTTTTTTTTGTTGTTGTTGTTGTAGTTGTCATTGTTGTTTAGCAGGCCCTGGCTAGGTTTAAACCCACCAGTCCCAATGTATGTGGCTGGCACCGTAATCACTGAGCTACAGGCGCCAGGCCTAAATGGAGAGATGAGATCTTCTCCATAGTGAGGGATAGTCTACAAATATCTGACCAGTACTGCTCAATACTGTCAAGGGCATGAAAAACAAGGAAAGGCCAAGAAACTGTCACAGACCAAAGGAGACATTGTAGACATGACAACTAAATAGAGTATCACATCCTGTATTAGATCCTAGAATAGAAAAATGACATCCGTAGAAAAGCCAGGCTTCTCCTCTTCTCCTTCTGTGTCTCCTTTCTGTATGTGTCTTACAAGGAGACTTACTGCATTTTTCTTTTTTTTGAGACAGAGTCTTAGGCTGTCGCCCTGGGTAGAGTGCTATGGCATCATAGCTCATAGCAACCCCCCAACTTGGGCTCAAGCAATACTCTTGCCTCAGCTTTTCTATTTTTAGTAGAGATGGGGTCTCACTTTTGCTCAGACTAGTCTCAAACTCACGAGCTCAAGCAATCGACCCGCCTGGCCTCCCAGAGTGCTAGGATTATAGGCGTGAGCTACCGTGACCAGCCTACTGACTATATTTAAAGTCCACTTGAGTAGCTGGGCGTTGTGGCGGGCGCCTGTAGTCCCAGCTGCTTGGGAGGCTGAGGCAAGAGAATCGCATAAGCCCAAGAGTTAGAGGTTGCTGTGAGCCGTGTGACGCCACGGCACTCTACCCAAGGGTGGTACAGTGAGACCCTGTCTTTACAAAAAAAAAAAAAAAAAGCCCACTTGAGTAATCCAGAATAATCTCATTTCAAGATCCTTAACCTAATTAATCTACAAAGACCCTTTTCTTTTCTTTCTTTCTTTTTTTTTTGGAGACAGAGCCTCAAGCTGTCACCCTGGGTAAAGTACCGTGGCATCACAGCTCACAACAACCTCCAACTCCTGGGCTTAAGTGATTCTCTTGCCTCAGTCTCCCAAGTAGCTGGGACTACAGGTGCCCGCCACAATGCCTGGCTATTTTTGGGTTGTAGTTGTCATTGTTGTTTGGCAGGCCCGGGTCAGTTTCAAACCCACCAGCTCTGGTGTATGTGGCTGGCACCTTAGCCGCTTGAGCTACAGGCACTAAGCCCTACAAAGAACCTTTTCCCCAAAGAAGTTCGAATTCATAGATTTGGGGAATTAAGATGTGAATTTATCTTTTGTGGACCACTGTCCAACCAATGACAAATGTTAACGTTAGGCAGAGATGGGTGAAGCATATTCAAGAACATGTCGTACTCCCTACAACTTCTCTGTAAATACAAAAATTTCCAAAGTAAAAAGTATATTTAAAAAATATATATAAGCAAAATTGGTTTATGACATAAAAATTCAGAAACTCAAACAGTTTCTCCTATAGCCAGACATCTCTTTGCAGATAGCAAAACTGATGGCAGCTGTTATCTATAAATTTGTAAAGAGTAACACCTAGACTAATCACAATAATACCCTAAAAAACACTCAGTTTATGTTCTGATTTTGTAAGCATGTCTAAGCTACCCAGGATGAAAGCCATCCTGACCTCTCAAATATCTTCAACCAGAACTTGAAGATGAAGAATGTGCAATTGTTTTAATGTGTGGTTACTTTTCTTCCTTTTATAAATTACAGATTTGGAAGGAGGTCAGTCAATCACTGCACAAAAAAATATATTATTTGCAGATTTAATAACTTTGATTTTATTTAAGTACTTGTCATATTACAGCAAAATTCCAAACTTCACAAAATTTTTTCTGATTTATTTAGTGCTTTGAACAAATGCAGGTTAAATGGTTCTAATGGCTGGGTCTTGACGGCATTTATCCACAAAAGCATTTCTACAGCTCAAACCCGTTATTTAAAAGCTTAAACTGATTAAGTGGGAATGCTCTATCCAAATTTTTTTTTTGTCACCTTTCTGAGATACATTTCTATCTAATGGGTACTGATCTGTTTCTTTTCATTTCTTTAGGTTATTTTCCTTAATATTATAAAAATGATGATATATGTCTCAAATAGCACATACTAAAAACTGATCTCAGGCTTATACAGAATTCTTACTCTTGTAGTTAAAATTCTGTACCTTTTTGAGGTGAGGGAAAGGAGTCTTCAGTTAAATGACAGTCACATACAGATAAATTATCAAAGGCCTGGAGTACGGAACATCAGGTACTACAGCCCTGGGACCCAAGGTCAAATTTCTCCAACCTGGGCTGGATAAGCACACTCTCTCACCAGAGTCATCCAGTGTAAGGATGCAGATGGTGATGAACAAAAAAAGATGGGAAAGTGATTCTCCAAATTCAAGGTTCCCTGTGGTTCTGGACACAGAATGCCCAACGTTCTTAAAGTAAATCACTCAGGAAACCTGTCAGGGAAAGTAGAAAATGTATGGTCCCCACAGAGGAAAATACACTGCAGTTCTTCCTACATCTCATTTCTTCCTGTACACCATATTCCAAAATTAGAACCTGTTCTGGTGTTTAAAGCATCATACTCACAATATAATGAACAGAATGTCAAGAGAAGAGATACTGTGATGTTTACAACCTGTGCATATCATCTTTCCCCCTAGAAGCCTCGTATGTCACAAAACCACCTGCTTTCCTTACCCGCCCATACATGTCCCCCCACTTGCCTTCCTTCACCTCCTCCTCCTCACTTGAACCATTTGAACACCCTTCCCCTGTGCCTGTATCACAAAAGTGAGTTCCCAGTTACTTCACTTCAAAACAAATAATCTTGGATATGTTCCCAAGTGCTGACTTCAACTTGCCTGGCGCCATCTCCCAGAGAGCCCTGCTTCCACTGCAGGGAGGAAGTTCCCGGAGGTTGTCCCCTTTGGTTATCTGCCGTCTGTTTCTTTCTGTGCCCTCCTGATCTTCCCTTCTTCCCATATATCTGTGCATCTTAGTCATTGAATTTCATGAGATAAAGTTGCTTATGTGATCACCTTCCACACCCCCAATACCCTGAGGACTGGTCTAGAAAAACAAATATAACATCCAGACTTTGCATGAGAGGAAAGTCTGAGCTCAATTATCTTGGTAGAGCCAGAGTGAGGGGCATTTGAGTCTTTCGGGGGCAATGCCGGGCTCTGCGTGCTCTGACTTTGTTCTGTGTTTTTACCCTTTTGAGGCTATCTGGAGAAGCAGCCTGGCTCCGGAATATGCACAGATCCTTACGAACCAGGCTGTAAGACTCCTCAACTTACACGACGACCACCTGTCCTGGCTCCTCTCCTCACTGTTGCTCAGGGCTGAGCCCACTGTCCGTAGCTCTCTTTCTTCTGTTTGTGGACAACTTTCTTTTTCGTCTACAGATCCTTTCACTCACCATCTTCCCGCTTCCCATTTTCCTGAACTCAAGTTGCTATAAGTATCGTTTAAGAATTTACTGGGTACTGTGAGTTATTCTATCTATTCTTCTAAAATAACATCTGGTAATTCAAATTACAGCTGTGCTACAAGATGAAAATATGAGCCTCATTTTGTTATAGATGTAAATATGAGTAAAAATGCTTATAACTGTTAGGTCAAAAATAATTTATTCATGAAAAGTTAATACTTTTATTGTAACAAAGAACCCTTTATAACTTAGAAGTCATTCAAAAGTAATCTAAGAATAGATTTATTTTAGAAACTAATTACACCCTGACATCTGGGCTGCATAGATCAATCGGCAAGACCAGAAAGAAATGTTGAAGGGAGTGAGATTTTCAGTCAGAAGATTAAGGCTTAAATCCTGTCTTTGCAGCCTTTCTAGCTATATGACCTTGAATAAATTTCCTAACTTTTGAAGTGCATTAACATCATACCTTTTATAGAAAAATAGTTGTGTTCACATTTTTTTCCATGCCCCCCAGTATTCATTCCCTTTGACTGCCCTGCTCCTCCCAGTACAAGTGGAGACTACTTCCTCATTCCTTGAATCTGAGCCAATTAAAATGCTGCAGAGGTAGTGACGCACCAGTGCCAGGTGTGAGCCTTGAGGGACTCACAGGCCTCCATGCGTGTTCCTGGAACCCTCGATGTGAGCAAGCCAGGGCTGGCCTGCTTCAGATGCAACATCCAGTCATTCCTGTGTGCCGAGCAGAGAAAACCACCAAACTCCACACCTGGAGATGAGGCCACCTGGACTAGCAGCCCTAAAACTTGGCCAACTTACTGCCAACTCATGAACAAGCCCATTTAAAATCAGCTGATGTTGGCCCAGACCAGAAAAAATTACCTAACCAAGACAAAAACTTGTGAGTTAAATAAATCCTCACTGTTTCAAGTCACTAAGCTTTGAGGCAGTTACCTATATAGTAGTAGCTAACTGATACAGGCAATCTATAGGTCACTGTGGAGATTAGATGAAAAAATACATAATGCACTCCTTACAGTGCCTAACACACAGTAGAGGCTTAACAGATTGTAGTTATTTTCCTTATCAGACCAAAATCATGTGTATTTTTATGTTTACAAAGTAATATTTGATAACAGAGATTTTCTGCATTAGGATACAAATGGCAGAAATACAAATCAACTTAAACAAACAAAAAAAGAGTGGCTCACTGGGGCTGACATCAGACAGCATGAGCTCCAGACCCCAAACAACATCACCACTTCTCACCTCTCATTTTTCTCTCTTTATTGACCTCATTCAGACTATTGTAAAGAGGCTTTCTCCAGCCATCCTCAGCTATCCTTCTAGTTCTAGGAATACCGAAGCAGTAACTGTTTTCCCTCCTGCCTTCAATATAGAAAAATCCCAGACAAGGAGTCCAATTGGCCTAACTTGGGTCATGTGTCACATCTGAACCACACACAACAGCCAGGTAGATAGGGCTCTCTGTCCACTAACGTGGACGTGTGCTGACCCCATATAAAGAGAGAGAAAGCAGAGTCTGCACTAAAAGAATAAATAGGAAAAGAGAGGAAATGTGTTCTTCTGCCAAAGATCATACTAGCAGAAGCCTGGAATAATAAATTATGCTGTTGCCATCCTCCAATTCATTCCATGTACAGTCACACCTCCCCCACCACTGGACTGGAACTTTGAACTTGGAGTCTATATAGTCCAGTAAGGCAGAATATAAACTTCCCTCAGAAACAGAATCCAGGGCTCTTTGCTTACTCTTCTCTCTATAATCACTCCTCACACTTCTTTTAATCACCATCATAGGAAGCAGCCCTGGGACCGCAAGGGAAACCAAACTAATATATACATATATAAGAAAATAAGGTATTTATAAGGAAAGGCATTTTATTAGACTTGACTTCTGCTCTCTCACCAACATATAAGTATTCTCATTGCATTCTAACAGGGTTTTGGTGTTCTGAATACTGGGATTTTAGAGGCTTCAATTGCCATGGCTAAATTTATACCTAAGCTTTAAAGATGATCTTGCTTGTGAGCTGAATCATAGGATTGTAGAGATAGAAGAAAAGTTAGAAGTAATATAAATCTAAATTGGGTGAAATAGCAAAGACATCTCAGGTTCTAGGGATCAGGGCCATGAGCACTGCAATTGTCGCTGCTACTCCTTTAGCCCCACATGTGACATAAATGTCATAAGTATATATATGTAATCCATGTAGGGTGTTAAACTTTGAAAGTCTTTTATTCAGTATTGTTACAAAGACTGAATGGATTACAAAATGTAAAACTAATAAATACATAACCTAGTAAAATCTATAACAAACTATTGTTATTGCTCAAGAGATCAAGAAATTAGTACTTTCAGCAGAGAACTGAGCAGATTAAGATGTACGCTGCCCACACAATCTGTCTACTTTATGATGGTCTCAAGAGTGTCTCACTCTCATTTGACCTGAAATTCATACCTTGCTGTACCACTTAAAATAGCTCAACTGGTCGAGGAAATGATTTGCTTGTGCTTACCTTTTCGGAGGCATGTCAGAGAGTCCCACAGGAATTTGCAGGTAACTCCATTACCTCAGGCAGCAGTTGTGTTATCAAGGGACTTTAAATTCAAGGACAAACAATATCTATTTTTTTGTTGTAGTTAAGTAAGAAAATGCAGAACTATCTTATGAATTCCAAGAGGGCTGAAGAATTCTTCAACAGTTAATTATATTTTATTGACCATTCCTTTTTACCTACTTAGTTTAGTTTGCCTGTGATTTTTCATCTATAAAATGTAAAAACAACATGTAGACTAAATCAGCACAATTTATATCAAGAAGACTCTTGAAATACATGTGCTCAAAGTGTCATTTGTTTTTTTGTTTTTTTGAGACAGAGTTTTGCTCTGTTGCCTGAGCTAAACTGCCATGGCCTCAGCCTAGCTCACGGCAACCTCAAACTCCTAGGCTCAAGCAATCCTCCTGCCTTAGCCTACAGAGTATCTGGCACTACATACTGGCACCTGCCACAAATGCCTGGCTAACTTTTCTATTTTTAGTACAGATGGGGTCTTGCTTTGCTCAGGCTGATCTCAAACTCCTGAGCTCAAGGGATCCTCCTGTCACAGCCGTCCAAAGTGCTAAGATTATAGGTGTGAGCCACCAGGCCTTATCCAAAGTGCCATATCTTACTGAGCTTAGCCATATAAAGTTTAGCAGAAAAGAAAACTACAGGAGAAACACAGATGATAATCTTAACATTATATTTAGGCACAAACATAATCGGTATGCCAATAGAAAGAAAACATGGAACTTTCGGTGTAATTAAATATTTTCTGGAAAAAAAGTCTGGATATAAACAAATATTGGTAAATAAATTATATGTACATACGAAATCTGGATTGTGAAGGGAAATGGAAACATAACTACACAGCTAGAAGGAACCAGGCGAGGTCTTCCACAGGTGAGTAAATTTAGTACCCAAACAACATGCTATTTGGTAACAAAACCTTATCTAGAATCCATCCATAGCCCCTGGAATTCCGACTCACAGCTGTAGCCAGGTATTTCCTTATTAAGCTGGTCTGCATAGGATGCAAGCAAAACCCAGCTTTATCCTTTCTTCCATTATCCCTTCAAACCTGCTTCCTATACTCCTTTCTCATGCTTGAATAAAAACATGGTAGTGGAGCATGTTCTCACCAAAGCCTCTCTCACACAGTGCCACTATCAGGCATGGGCAGCTCCAGCTACAGTCTCTCCCTGGGTGCACATCACTGTGCTTGAGCCTCCCAAACGGCAGAGGATACGTGCCATGTTCCCCCAGTATTTCTCTGTGGTGGGCGTGCCTCGCAGCATACCCCCAACTCTCTCCCGAGCCGTCTACATCACTAACTCTTCAACTCCAGCCCTTGCAAGCAATGGCCCAATCAGGCAGAACTGGCTGCCTGATCACTTAACACCCCCGGACTAGAGGATCCCTTTTGGATTCAAAGGCACTTGGCACCTATTGTGTTGTCTCTGAGCCAACAGGAATAAAGGTCACATTTAAAATCCTGACATTGCCTCTGCTTACTAAAGAAACTGAAAAGAAAAAACAACATATATTAAGCTTATAGGAATTAATATAGAGAAATCTTTCCAAAATGCCTTCTCTTACTCATTCGCATTAAATTAATGACTTAAGAAAATAATCCCAAATTCTCAGAGTAGGAAGAGACCTTTAAATTCATTCAACAATCTATCAGTTGCTAAAATATTTCCAAGTTCTTAATCCATCTATGCTTGAAGACCCTCCTACTGATAGAGAAATCTATCATCTCCTGCAATAGTTTCTTCTTCTTGAACATCTAATTTGGGATTGCTTCCAACCATCAGAAAGTCCTTGTATGTCATTCAAAACTGTCTAAGGTCTCCATTCCCTTCATCTTAATTTGATCCCTTAGGTTCACACATAAGAAGGCTAATCCTCCTCTTATATGACAGCCTTACAAATACATGAAACCAGTGTTGCCCCATCTTTTGATACCACATTTACTAATACCCAGTTCCTTCAGCCACTCCCTTGCAACACAGCTTCTATTGCTCTTCTTATCTTGTTTGCCTCTTTCTTTCCTCTTTTTCTTCTACTTCTTCTTCTTCTTTCTTTTTTTTTCCCCCTGGTTTAAACAATAGACACTTACTTCTCACAGTTCTGGAAGCCAGAAATCTGAGATCAGGGTGCCAGTGTGGTCAGGTTCTGCTAAGGGCCCTCTCCCTGGCTTATCCACCTTGCTTGCCTCTTTCTTGAACAGCCTCTGGCCGCCTATGCCCTACTTGAGATATAACATGTAGTCTGAAGACAGAGTAATCTAGACAGTAGGAAGAGGGTGGGACACCCTGCTTTCCATCACCATGCCACACTTTTGATCAATAAAACCTAAGTTGGCATTACCTCTGTTGATGCCTAAGTTAATTCTGCTGATAGCCACGGTACAGAACTGATTTGTATTATACTATAATCACTGCCACCTACTTTTCCTAAGTTGTTTCCAGATGTGCCTCAGCTAAGATACGACTCATCCTGTATACCTGCTTTTGACTTTAGGACACAAGTAGTGACATTTTACATGTAGTCCCTTTAAAATCATTCTTACTATACTTACTAAGTTTAACCAATCTATGACTTTGGGATCCTGATTTGAACATCTAATTTATTCGCTTTCATTTCATGTCATACCAGATTTGATAAAGTACATAGGTGTATAATATCTTTAACCAAATCACCAATGAAAAGAATTAAAGAAAAAAGGCCAAGGACATCCATAGAAACATCCCTTCATTTGATGCCAACTTATTAAATAGCTATTCAACCAAATATCAATATACAAAATTACACTTACATCACAACCCCTACCTCACTTCATCCAGAAGTGTGTTATGAGAGGCCTTGCCAAGTGCCTTGTCCAAATTCATGTTTCCAAGCTCTGCACCTTTCCCAGGTGGACACCTGGACACCTTGCTAAAGAAGAACGTTTGCTATAGTTGGTACTGAACTCAATCTGGCATCTCATGAATAAGTGATACTGCCTCTAGGGACTCATTAACCATTATGTGATAATATATTAGAGAACTGAGACCACATTCATTATTACAGACCAGAGCTTGTTGAAATGACTACTTACCCTTTTTAGAAGTCTGAAGGATTCGAATCCCCAATTTTTTTCTCATCTTTACATCTTTCTGATGCCCCACATGATTTCTGGAAAGATTCTGTGTTCTCAATTTCACACCGCCTCAGTACTCAGGGATATAATTTATTCAGTTGAGAGACTTCAGGTCTCTAATGGAGCATCTGGGAATTCTCTTTCAGTGGCTAAAAACAAATACTAACATTAATACAATTAAAACCACTCATTAGAAGCACAGGTTTTATGTTGGTGCTCTTTGAATGATTCTGTGCCCCACAGGAGGGCCTTACTCACAGAGCACCCTCCAGTGCTGTCTGCCTGCCCCAGAGACTCTGCCCCAACAAAGAGCTGACTTACTGACATGGAAACAGGTTTTTCTGAAAATATCCTTGGTAATATGTGGACAGGAAACACACGGTTTTTCAATTTCATCATAAAAATATAAATTTTTTATCTAGTAACTTTTTATTTCCACTCATAACTAAACACAACAATCAAGTCACAGCTGACTTTAAAAAAAAAAAAAAAAGAAGACATTTTGAGCTGCCTAATGTCCCAAAGAAGTATCTGTTAATAACCCATTGCCATGTATATTTCCTGGCAGACTGGCTTCCTGACTAAAGCACCAGCTTTATTTTCCTGGTTATCTCAGGATATATATAATAGTTCTGTGGTACAGAGAATCTTATCACTTAAGGAAGTTTCATTCTTGTCTGAACTGCAATGCATAAGATACTCTTTGGGATTACTCAAAAAGTAACACATTAGAAAAGGTCTTTCTTATGTTTCTAGACCAGATTTAAAAAAAAAAAAAAAGTCAAAGCCTCACTTGTGAAAAACTAAACAAAATTTTAAAAATACCTGGAAGGTAAGGTAGTTCTACTCAGATATGGCTATTCAGTTGTTACACTGAATTCTCATTCCACTTAAACTCTGTAATTTGTCAGTGTGCCTCTTGTGAATTAGAGTGGGTTTTGTGCTTGGCTTATACTGCCCCCTGGTGTTTTTCTACATTACTACATGTATGAATATAAAACCCATTGACTTTCTTGAATTAGCATTCATTTAGCAGTCTCCCTGTGGTTGTCAAGTCAATACTTCTAGAAGATCTCTAAAATGGTGGTACAGAAGAGATTTTACAAAATCAAATTAAGACAAACCACACTTTGCTTAAACATCTCATTTTTATGTGAACACATTTAGCATAAAGATTAGTAAATACATAATGAAAAATTTACAAGAAAAAACTGTAAGGATAATTACACCCCAAAATAAGAACTAAACCTTTGTCGGAGACATAACCTGTAGATATCTTCTCCCATTCTGAGGGCTGTCTGCTTGCTTTACTTACTGTGTTCTTGGCTGTGCAGAAGCTTTTTAGTTTGATCAGGTCCCAGTAGTGTATTTTTGAAGCTGCTTCAATTGCCCGGGGGGTCCTCCTCATAAACTCGCCCAGACCCATTTCTTCAAGGGTTTTCCCTGCACTTCTTCTAGTATTTTTATAGTTTCATGTCTTAAGTTTAAATCTTTAAACCAGTGAGAGTCTAACGGTCTATGAAACTAGTGTATGGTGCCCCATGATCACATTAATGTACACAGCTATGATTTAATAAAAATAAATAAATAAATAATAAATTTTAAAGAAGGTAAAAAAAAAACAAAGAAAGAAAAAAAAAGAACTAAATGAATGAAAAAGATAAGGCTTTTACAAGCATAGACCTGACTGGTTTTCAATAAAAGTCTAGAAAAACATTATAAAATTAGGAGTTAAATAGTGTTACTATAAATGAGTAAAATTATACAAATACTTTTATAGGATTCTTTGGCATGTTTTAAAATTCATATTTCTCTTTTGTGAAATGTCTCTTTGTCTTTGGCTCTGTTGATTTCTCAGTATTCATAATAGATAAATATAAACATTCTATTATGAGGGTATTTGTCTTCAATTTATTATAAGAATTTTTCCAAGTGATACACAGAATTTCTCTTTAATTATTAGCTTAGAGAAAAGTTTTAGAGTTTATCAAACCATGATTGTCAATTATGTTCTTATTTTACCATTTATTTATTTATAAAATAAATTTTATTTATTGTTTTGAAAGGTAATACTTTCTCATAGTTCAAAAGGGAACTTCCCTCATCCCCTCATTTATTGTAAGAGGTTTTCTTGCCACCTTTCAGAAACAGCCATTGATTCATTGATTTTTAAGTTTAGTAAGTCTTTCTACAAACAAATATTCTTTCTTAGTCTTTCTATCCTTTGATTTTTTTCATTTAATTTTTTAAACTGAATAGGCCTTATTTTGCATTTTAATATAAAGTCTCTTTTTTTTTTTTCCAATGGCAGAGTATTCTTTCTAACAACAGGTATAGGATAAGTCCTCCCTCCCTTGCTGATTTGGGTTATCTGACTTAAGACATTAAAATCCAGCATACAGGAAGAACCATCTCTGAATTATAACTTCCATTTTATGGACAGAGAATGCCTGTGTCACTACCATGTTAATTCATACTATGTTAATTTAATTATCCTGCAAAATTCAGAATATGTTTTAATATTTAATATTAGAATATGTTTCATATTTAGTATTAAGGAAGAAGTTAGCTCTCCTTCATTACTCTTCTAAATTGTTCTGGCTATTCCCATCAGTTTATTATTCTGATAAACCTTCAGAATAATTTTGTCAGGCTCCCAAAGAATTTGACCAAGTTTCCTTAACAAAAAAACCATTTGAAAATTGCTCTAAATTATGAATTGTTTTGGAAAGAATTGTTAAGTTACCTTTATAAATAGCTTGTTTGGAAGGAAAAACAGGACTAGTGATAAGCCCATCTAATGTTCTTAAGCTGCACAGTTTTTCAAGGACCAAATTGGCAAAGAAACTTGAAAGATGCTTTGTGCTTTCAATAAGGCAGGAGAGATACATAGAGAAATCCTCTAATTCAGGACAAACAAAAATACTTCATAAAAAATATTAAAACACTGTTCTAAATGCATGGCTGAGTTGGTTAGAAACTAAAGGAAGATCCCAGGGCCACAAATAAAAGATAACATGAATCTAAAGCAAGTTCTAGACCAGGCGTCCTCAAACTGTGGCCCGCGGACCACATGAAGTGGTGTGATTGTATTTGTTCCCGTTTTGTTTTTACTTCAAAATAAGATATGTGCAGTGTGCGTAGGAATTTGTTCATAGTTTTGTTTTTTTTTTTTAAACTATAGTCCGGCCCTCCAACGGTCTGAAGGACAGCGAATTGGCCCCCTGTTAAAAAGTTTGAGGACGCCTGTTCTAGAGCTTGCATTTGCCTGGAATATTTGCCTGTCCCTGGTAGCTTAGAGCTTAGGTTTCAAGGGTCCACAAGGATGCCAGGAGATAAGACATGAGGCCTGAGGAAGACGAGTTAAGATGAATGACCCATGCATAAAGTTGTGCCCCCTGAAAAGTAACATCCTCAGAAAGTGAATGTGGAAGGGATCACCCTACATAGAGAAACAGGAGTGACAATCAGCCTAACTATGTCTTATGAAAAAGGATGAAAGTGGTGTTAAATACTAACACCATCCCTCAAGGTAGGAAGAGGTAAGAATTCTTGCCATCTGTGTAGGCTATGTGCTTCCAGGTCAGTGGTGCTCCAAATTCCCAGCAAAACAAATATAAATTCTTTCTAGAGAAACAGACCCAAACAGCTATCACAACTTAATTTCCACACAACATAAATTCCCAGCAAGGAAAAAAATCACAAACCCTTGAGAAAATAGGCAATAAGTGAGAGTTGAAACAGAGTTAGACCCTGCCAATTTTTGGCCAGATTAATTAAATGAGTGTGTATAATACAGAGGATGCCAAAAAAAAAAAAAAAAAAGTATACACATTGTAAGAAAGGAAAAAACTATATTAAAATTGTAATAGTCATATTTGACTTCCGCAATTACAAGACATACAAGATAATAAACATTATCTACATGCTATATTGAGTATTACAATTTTAATAAAGTATTTTCCTTTCTTAAAAATATGTATACATTTTGTTGGCAGCGTACGTATATTTCAAGAAATAAAAGAGAGTACATAATAAAGAAGCAAAAGATATTACAAATTACCTCCATCTTTGGAAAACAACCAATGAGAACTCCCATGAAACTTGTGATAATTAACATTAAAAACTTGGTGTTAGCAGCTGAAAAGAGAATTAGTAACATGAAATACAGAGCTGAAGAAGACATACAACAAGTCTCAGATTCAATAATCTCAATTAATCACAGCCAGCATTACAAAAAAAAAGAAAAGTCCCATCTATTCAGGTTGTAATAAAATTCAGATCATCAAAGAGAAAGAAAAGACAGATCACTTGGCAAAGAACAACTCTTAGTGTGAGTTGTAAATTTTCCATTACAAGAAATAATAGGTCAAAAGTGCTGAAAGAAAATCACCATCAATGTAGAATTGTGTACCTAGCAAAATCTCTTTCAAAAATGAGACTGAAACAAAGACATTTCCAGACAAATAAAGGCTATGAGAGTTTAGAATGAGTAGACCCTCAATAAAAGAGTCGCTAAAGCGGGGTTTCTCAAACATTAGTTTGTATATGAATCACTTGGGGAGCTTGTTAAAATACCAACTGTAATTCATTATGTCTGGGGAAGAAGCTGAGATCCTGCATTTCTAACAAGTTCCAAAGTGATGCTGACATCCAAAGATCTCAATTAGAGTAGAAAGATTCAATAAAGTGCATACTTCAATAAGAAAAAAAAATTATCTTGAATGAACAGTCTAAGATACAGGAGGGAATGATGATCAAATGAATAATAATCTGTAGGAAAAGTATTTTTAATGACTAAAAAACAATAAGAATAATGTCAAATTTGTGAGTTCAGAAATGTATAAAATAGAATTAAAATACTGGACAACGGTACATAAGTAGGGCTAGTCTAAGTGAGAGAAGGGTGAGGTCTAGAAGAACAGGTCTTCTCAAGGAGACCACAAGGATACACATGCAGGGTCCTCTCCATGGTGACTCAGCTCTTGGGAATTTGTAAACTTAGCTTCCTGAAACTTGGAAATTTCCAAGTTCTGTGAAATCCTGTAGTTCTATGGGGGCGGAAATAGCATCTCCCGCTTGATTCAAACTGGCCAATGAGAAGGGTACCTGTGGGGTGGAATTTTTTGACTGTCAATAAAAAGGGAAAGACCAAAGCAGTCGGGGAGCGCGGCCATTTGGAATTCTTCTATGCCATAAGCTCCTGGCTGGTGAATAAAGCCCTTCCTCTTATAAACGTAGTGTCTGGGTGCTCTTTCTCGCCTTTGGGCCTTGTCTTCCTGCAACATAAGCATTCTAACGTCCCTATGTTTTTGTTCAAGAAGAATATAAGAGGCCAGATGAGGTGGCTTACACCTATAATCCTAGCACTCTGGGAGGCCAGGGCAGGTGGATTACTTGAGCTTAAGAGTTCAAGACCAGCCTGAGCAAGAGTGAGACCCTGCCTCTACAAATAGCTGGGTGTTGTGGAGGACACCTGTAGTCCCAGCTACTCAGAAGGCTGAAGCAAGAGAATCACTTGAGTCCAAGAGTGAGGCTGCTGTGAGCTATGATGCCAGGGCATCAAAATAAGACTGTCTCAAAATAATAATAATATAAATATGTATTTTACATATTTTATATACTTACATATCTTATAAATTATTTATATTTTTTAAGTTGAAATTTTTGAGGAAAATCCCTCAAAAACTATAAATTGGGTACATAATTTCCATAGTATGATAAGAGAAAATATTAAATAAAAACAATTTCAAACAAGTCCAAAAGAAGAAAAAATATTAAAAAAAAATGAAAGAGGCAAAAAGGAGCTTATAAAAAGGAAGGTGAAAAGGAAACACAAAATAAAATCAAAGAAATTAATACAAATGTACATTTACATTAAATGTAAGCGAACTATATGTTCCAATTAAAAGACAAAACTCACAAAACTGAACTTTTAAAAAAATCCAACCTTACGCTATTCACATGTCTGGTATGGTCTGAACGTCTGTGTCCCTCCCAAATTCATCTGTCGAAACCTAACCTCAAAGGCAATCGTTTTTTTAAATTTTCTTTTCTTTTTAGAAACAGGGTCTCCCTCTGTCAGCTAGGCTGGAGTGCAGCACCACAGCTCATTGCAACCTGGAACTTCTGAACCCTGAGCTCAAGTCATCCTCTTCCCTCAGCCTCCTGAGTAGATAGGACTTCAGACACATGTCACCAGACCCAAATAATTTTTTATTTTTTTGTAGAAATGGGGTCTCACTACATTGCCCAGGCTGGCCTTGAACTTCTGGCCTCAAGCAATCCTCCCACTTCAACCTCCCAAAGTACTAGGATTTCAGGTATAATCTGTACCCAGAAAGATGATGGTATTACTGCATAACAGACGGGACCTTTGGGAGGTGATTTTGTCACAAGAGCAGAGCCTTCAAGAACAGGATTAGTGCCCTTGTAAAAGAACTTGAAGGAGCCTGTTAGCCCCTTTTGCAAGTTAAGGATGCAGCTAGAAGGCATCATCTATGAGGAACAGGCCCTCATCAGTCACTGAATTTGCTAGCGCCTTGATCACAGCCTTTCCAACCTCTAGAAGTAAAAGAAATGTTTCTGTTGTTTATTAACTACCCAGTCTAGTATACTTTGTTATAGCAGGAATGGACTAAAACAACAACATAGCTATAGGGTAAGGACTCAAAAAGTAAAAGTAACAAGACGAAAGAAGATAAACCATACAAATACAAAACTATAAAAATTAATGTGAAAATTACTAACCTAGTGTTTTTAATTTTCAAGAAAAACTTGAAAAAAAGACTCATTAATTTACATTTGCCTGATTAAAAAATGGGCAAGTGATCTGAACTAACATTTCTCAAAAGAAGACATACACATGGTCAAGAAATACATGAAAAAATGCTCAACATCACTGATTATCAGGGAAAAGCAAATCAAAACCACCATGGGGTATCATCTCACCCCATGGGCAGAAGGGCTATCATCAAAAAGACAAAAAATAACAAATGCTGGCAAGAATGCAGAGAAAAAGGAACTCTTACACACTGTTGGTGAGAATGTAAACTAGTAGAGCCACTATAAAGAACAGTATGGTGGTGCCTCAGAAAACCATGAACAGAACTACCATATGATCCAGCAATCCCACTACTGGGTATATATCCAAAGGAAAGGAAATCAGGGTATTGAAGAGACATTTGTACCTCTGTGTTTATTATAGCACTGTTCACAACAGTCAAGGTATGGAATCAACATATCTGTCATCCAATAACAGATGAATGGGTAAGAAAATGTGATATATACACCACAGAATACTATTCAACCATAAAAAGGAATGAAATACTGTCATTTGCTGCAACTTGGGTGGAACTGAGAACATTACATTAAGTGAAATAAGCCAGGAACAGAAAGCTAAACACCATATGTTCTCTCTTTTATGTGAAAGCTGAAAGTGATCTTGTAGAAGTAAAAAGTAGAATAGAGGAGTCTAGAGAATGGGAAAGGTAGAAGTAAGGGGGAGACAGGAAGAGATTTGTTAAAGAATACAAAATTATAGCTGGATAGGAGGAATTAGTTCTACTGCTTTATAGCACTACAGGATGACTATTGTTAACAATAATATATACGGTATCATATAGGTGTAAAAAGCTAGAAGGAGATAGTCAATGTTCCCACAACAAAGAAGGGACAAACGTTTGAGACAGGCTAATTACTAATGAATAGGCTAATTACTCTGATCTGATCACTACACATTATGTGTATCACAATATCACTATCACCTTATATGCATAATTATTATGTATCAATTTTTTACACTTAATTAGAAAAAGAAAAAATTGCCAGATTAAAAGATTATATACTAATAAAATATTTAATTAATTAGGAAGATATATTGCTTGTACAAATATGGATGCAATTAATAACACGATTTCAAAATATATAAAGCAAAAAATGACAGAAATACAAGGAACAATTAATGAATCCATTATCATAATGGAAGACTTTAAAACACACAATAACATAGATTAAACAGATTATAAATCAGCAAGGATAAAGAAGGTTTAGTCCATATGGTTAATAAGCTAGCTCTAAAGAACATAACATGCAACAGATAAAGGAATGAGGACATTTATAAAAACTGACCACATGTTAGAACATAGAGAAAACAAATTTCAAATAATCAGAATCCTTTAGCTTTATTACTTATAATTTGATACTGAAAATAAATAACAAAAAGCCTACACTTAAAAAAATTCCATGCATTTGAAATTACAAATATATTTCTAACTCAAGAGTCAAAGAAGAAACCACAAAAATACTTAGAACCAAATATTGGTACATACCAATATGGCCAATTAATAGGTAAAATATTAAAAAACATTTGAGCATTTTGGTAAATACCATAATAATATTAGAAGAAATAAAATGAATTAATAATGTAAATGTAATATAAGCTGGTTAAACTACTTATGTGATATTGCAATGACCACTGACAAAGGGATCTTCTGCTATCAAGGCGTCTGGGAACATTCACACCTCTGTCCGCCAGTCCATCCTGACTCACAGCAAGCTTTACAGCCCCACTGCACATTCTTTACAAAAGTACTCTGGGCTTTAGAATGAGCACTGGGTTTTCATTTTGCTGCAATTATATAGTGGCTACTATTTCTAAATAATTTGTTTTTACTTTGGATATATGTATATCCAAATTACACTGTAATTCTTGCGTAAGTAGTAACTGTTCAGGATTTTGATATTTTTACATTCAAGAATGTATAACATAATTTCAAGCAAAATTTTAAAATCAAACACCCACAGTAAAGAAGATAGTTTTTTTTGATGTTCTTTGTACATATTATTTACATGATTCTTCTAAATCTACAAGAGATTCAGCAGGAATGTAAGAAAGCACATAAATAAATAAATCTATAGGAGAATAAAAAAGACACAGTAATAATAAAAAAGCGTGAAAAGTACTCTAACGCTGTTTAAAAATTAGAACAACATGGAATGTCGCTGTGCAAGTATAATTAGCTCCTTCAAATATTTGTAAATCTGAACTAAAAAATAACTTGATAACAAAAATGGACTGATTTATTATTGTCAAAGCAAAAAATTCTGGATATAAATTGTGCCAATGAAAAGATAGTATCAATAAAAGTTTAAAATACTCAATCATAGCCAGGTGTGGTGGCTCACACCTATAATCCTAACACTCTGGGAGGCCACGGAGGGTAGATCTCCTGAATTCAGGATTTGGAGACCTGCCTGAGCAAGAGCCAGATATCATCTCTAAAAAAAATGCCAGGTGTTGTGACAGCTTCCTGTAGTCCTAGCAACCAGGACAGCCAAGGCAAGAGGCTTTAAGCCAAGAATTTGAGGTTGCTATAAGCTATGACACCACAGCACTCTACCAAGGGCAACAAAGCAAGACTCTGTGTCAAAAAATAATAATAATAAAATAAAATACTAAATCATTACTAATAAAATTAGTGATTCTTTGATACACATTAGGAATGAAAAAAAAAATGTAAGTGGGGGGAAGGCTCACACCTGTAATCCCAGCACTCTGAAAGGATGAGGTGGGAGGATCTCTAGAGGCCAGGGGATTGAGATCATCATTAACAACATAGCAAGCTATTGTCTCTAAAAAATTTTTAAATTAGCCAGACATAGTGTCATGCACCTGTAGTCCCAGCTACTCTGGAGGCTGAAGCAGGGGCATCATTTGAGCCCAGGAATTCAAGGTTGCAATAATCTATAACTGGGTCACAGCACTCCAGCATGGAGGGCAGAGACCATGTCAATAAAATAAAATATACGTGAAGGAAAAGCAAGATTATGTTTTAAAACATAATCACATAATATAATGAACTGTCTGCTGACAAATTTAAAAACATGGGAGTAATAGATACTTTTCTAAGAAATTTGATTTACCAAAGCTGGCCAAAGAACTAGAAAACCTAGATGGTTCCAGACCATTAAAGGAATTCAATAGCTTAAAATCTTTGCATAAAAAAAATACTAGACACCGATAGTTTAAATGTGAGTTGAGGTGGGGGCTTGTTTTTTGAGACAGGGTCGCATTCTGTCTCCTAGGCTGGAGTGTAGCGCCCGAATCATCGCTCACTGAAACCTGACCACAGCTCTCTGCAGCCTGTAACTCCTGGGCTCAAGGGATCTTTCCACCTCAAAGTATGGTTATTTTAATGAAGAAAAAAATCCGACATCACTCAAACATTTTCAGAATAGAGGAAAAGTTCTTCAACTAACTTTATAAGTAAGCTGCTACAGGCATCCTTCCCACAAGCTCTCCTGCACTGTATTTCCCGACTAAGTGACCTCTTGCATTTAATGCCCCAGTACGCGGTATCATACAATGTATGTATCTCTCAAAGCAGCATTTCAGCTAACATTTACATAGGAAAAAAACTATTGGGGTCCCCAAAATTCAATAAAACCTTTTTAACAACAACCAAAAAGACCATATGAAATGCCTTGAGTTACATTATAAACACAATTGGGACAATGACAGTGTCAGGCATCTGTATATCCAAAAGTACGCTGAATGTGAATGGAGGGGACATTCTACACAAACACCACCCACCATATAGAGGCATTAAAGCATCATCCTCAGTAAGAACCGGACATCCTCTGACACTCTGCATAGTACCTTTTATATTTGCTCCCCACCTTTTTCCTCCTAGTTTTTACAATGAAAACTAAAAAAGTTGAGAAAGCATTAAAAGTATTATGTAAAAGGAAGCAAAGTAAACAGAAAAGCAATTACAATGAAAAAGAATATAGTACAGCTAACAAAGTAACTACAGTTGCAGCTCTGCGAGCTCGCCACCCCAGGCACCGGAACAAACAGGTCAACACAAGGAGGTGGTCAACATGAGGAAGCAGGCCTTACGGTACTCATACACACATGTGGTGCATGTCCAGTCTATGGAAATTAAGAAGATGGTCGGCTATGGAGGTTCTTTTGTATTTATCAATAACTAAATTATTGGTGATCAGAGAGCAAAACTATGAACATCTACAACCTAACATTATAGCTTATTTCAACATAGGCTTATTTACTGTATTTTAGTCACACTGCAAGAAATCAGTTTGAATTAACAAGCAACCCACTATAATTTTACCATTTCACGTAAAGAGAAATTAGGCTCGCAGCTAATGGTTTTGCACAGAACATCTGATTTTCAGAAACCAATGACTAATTTTAAGCAGATATCTATATGATTTTAGTATCAAAATTAATGAAGACAATATGAAAAAGATAACCAGTCACTTATCATAAATGTAACTACAATAATTCTAAACAATGTTTTCTGAAGTGATAGACATGGTTTCTCCCAGAGCTGCAAGATTGGGTTCGACATTAGAAAATGTATTAATGCAACTCACCACATTAACAAATGACAAGAAAGAAACAGATGTTCCTCTCAACAGAAACATAAAAAGAATCATTTAATCAAATTCAACATTCATTCATGATTTTAAACAACTATTAGCAAACTAAATAGAAAGAAGCTTCCCTAACCCAAAAAATAGGATAGAAAAGGCATACAAACGTCACACGTCACACACATATGCTGAAGCATTAACAGCATTCCTTTAAAATCATAAATGAGACAAAGAAGTCTATTATAGTCACTCTATTCAACATCATTCTAGAGGTGTGAGCCTGAGCATTCACAGACACACACACACACACAAATAAAAGGCATAAGAATTAGAGAGGAAGAAATAAAGCTTCTGCAGATAATATAGTTGCTTAAGCAGAAAATCCAAAGAGAATTTAAAAATTATTTTAAATTATAAAAATAATGTTATTTAATACCAATATTTTAAAAAAATTGCATTAATATACATTAAGAGCAATTGGTTAGGAAATTAGAGTTTTTTCAATTCTCTATATTTGGTTTTAATTCACGAGTTTACTCACAGGCAGTACTTTAAAATCAGATTTTTTAAATTAAAGGCCAAAACTAAAAAAAGGTTGCAAATCCGATACTGCTAAAAGAATGGTGTTCTTAATAATTTACACCCTAAAATGTCTGTCCCCAAGATTTAAAATCTTTACACCTAGAATATGTAAGATTGATATCGTTTAAAGTAAACAGCAAAAAAAACACAGTTGGTGGATAAATTTGTCAATGATGATAAACATTGGTTTCAGCCTCCCAGAGTATGAAAACCAGTCATTCCTTCACACTGTGACAGAATACAAACTATGCTTCCAAACTTTGACTTTAAAGTCTCTTTTCTCCAGCAATAAATCAGCGTATCTGTGTTGAAGTTCCTTTTCTCTGTCTGTTGTCGCTGAACAACTTTTAGACGCTCTAGCTTCTGGGGAATGGCAGAATCTTCAGGGTTCTTGAGTTCTTCAGAAGTACGAAGCTCCAAGGGAGCCTGCTCCACTTTGAGCCCATAAGTTGTTAAGTGTTTCAGGAGCCCCCAGCGCGAGGTCGATAACCCCCAAGCAAACTGCTCATCTTCTTTCCATCTTTGCAGCTCTCTTGGCTTCTGTCATCATGTGTCCCGTATACGTTAGATACTCCAGTCACATCTGGATTCAATGCACATTCCAAAGTCTCAAGCCTCTTCTGAAGTGGTTTGATTCTGTCCCTGTACAGCTAGTTTAACCCATGTATGGAGGCTCTTCCAGGAAGAAATAAACTGACGGCAGCAGTCTTCACCTGAGAGTCCTCCACGTTCCAGCTCTGTCTCCTTCACTAGAACATCCTGGGCCTTCTTCAGCTCTTCTCTGGAGAACTTTTCATGAGGGTTATATTCCAGAGAGGTAAGGTGCTCTGAATTGTTGGGGCCAAATCCTACAATTTTTCTTCTTTATTTCCAGATAACTCGTGAGGGTGATGCAGGGGGTCATAGTGAAGCACTGTGACCATTTCTTTTTTGATTCGTTCTTCACTTAACTTCAGGTGGTCTTGGCAGATCTTTCTGGACAGCCGTGTACACTCGCTTCCTTTCCTTTACACTCTGCGTCTCATACGGCCTGCTCTCCAGCACCCATATCAGCAGCACCTCAGTGCAAGTACCATCTACTTCACGGTCTTCCAGCGCCTTCTTGGCATTTTCTGGTAGAACAATTTCAAAATCATTCTTAGGGGCAGGAAAAGCCTGACAATCTCAAACAGAGGTGTTTGCAAGATTCTCATTCCATCTGCTTCATGTGAGAATGATCACTGCAGTCTGTCATTCCATCCTCAGGATTAAGGTTTAACTTATCTCAAAGAGGAGTTCTACTGTGGTGGAATTAGTAATGGTTTGGGAGTTGTTCCGGTCCAGGGAGTCAGCCCTTTAGCTCCACTAGAAGGAGTCCTGAATGGGGTAGAGAGAGCTGTGTTTGGAGTCTATACAACCTGCCACTGTGGAGTCACACCCAAGAAGTCACTCTCATGCAACAGGGCACCTTTAATGGGCTGTACACGTTGGTCAAGGCCATGGGCTTCCTGCAGAATTCTGTCCTGGGAAGAACAGGCATTCTAAGGCAACACTGTTGTTGGTGACAGTGTCCTCAGACATGAGACTAGAAGTAGAATTTGTCACTGCTGGTTCTCTGGCCGTCTGACATCAATCTCACATGCTCGGCCCACTTTCACAACTTCCTGCAGTTCTGCCTCTGAAGTCTGAGGGGCAGGAAGTATTAGTTTACTTCTCTTCGGTAAATTCAGCAACACCACTAAAGGACAGCCAATGATAAATCAAATTATTTTTCCCTTTTCAAATCCTGTTTGTCTTTTTTTTTTCTCTATCTCCTCCTTCTTTTTCAAAATGACATCCAAAGGTAGTTAGGAACCCCAAAGCCCAGCCCAGGGTGGTCTCTCAAAGCTCCAGGAACGCCTCTTCCCCTTCTGCCTACATTCCTTTCCCCCTTTCTAGTCTAAAAATCTTTTAATTTAAAAATTCATATTTACAGTAGCAATAAAATTATAAGGTGTAGGAATTAACCTAATAAAAGATGTGCTAGATATTTATTCAAAACATCATAAAATTTGTTTGAAAGATATTGTAGAAGCAAATAAATAGAGTGGCATACTATACTAGTCAGGGTTCCCCAGAGAAACACTGCAGCGTGGGTATGTGTGTGTAGCTATGGTATGAGGGCTGCCAAGAAAGTATCCAGCCATGTAATAGGAAGAAAAGAGACATGCATGTCTGCTTTCAGGACAGAGCGCACGCACGCACGCACACGGAGGCTGAGAAGTCAGAAAATCTGCTGTCTGCAAGCTGGAGGTCCAGAATGGCCAGTGGTATAGTTCAAAGGGCTAAGTGCCAGAGAGCAGATGGTATAGATTCTAGTCATAGTCTGAAGGCCTGAGAACCAGAAGCACTCAGGGAAGAAGACCAATGTTCAGCTCATGCAGTCGGGCAGAGAGTTAAGTAAATCCTCCTTTCCCCTGCTTTTTCCTTTTTGGAGACAGAGTCTCACTCTGCTGCCCAGGCTGGAATGCAATAGTGTGATCATAACTCACTGCAGCCTAAACTCCTGGGCTTAAGCAATCCTCCCACCTCAGTCTCCTGAGTAACAAGAATAAGCACACAGCGCCAGACCTGGCTGATTATTTTTTGTAGAGGGGGTTCCACTAGGTTGCCCAGGCTAGTCTCCAAGGCCTCCCAAGTGCAGGATTATGGGGTGAGCCCCTACATCCACAGCCCTTCCTCTATTCCTCCACTTCAGACCCTCAAAGAATTAGATGATGCCCACCCATATTGAAGAGGAAAATCTCTTTACTCAGTTCACTGATTCAAATGCTAATCTCTCCTAGAAATAGCCTCACAGATACACCCAGAAAGAATGTTTAGCTAGATAGCTGGGAATCCTGATTCAGAGAAAGTGACACACAAAGTTAACTAACACATGTACCATCTTCATATAAAAGTCAACTCTCCTTCAGTGCATCGTGGATTCCAATAAAAATCCCAACAGTGCTTTTCATTGAACATTACCAGCTAATGTAAAAACTAAGTGCAGGAGGAAAAGGGCAATAGTAGCCAAGACTTTTCTGGAAAAGATCATGACGCCTGGGTGATGAAATGGATTGTGGGAGGACAGAGTTCCTACTGCTCCACATATTCAGACTTATTATAAAAATACAGTAATTAAGGGTGGCACCTGTGGCTCAAGGAGTAGGGCACCGACCCCATGTACTGGGGGTGGCAGGTTTGAGCCCAGCCCCGGCCAAAACAAAACAAATAAAACATAATTAATACAGTGTAATACTGACCCGCAAGACAGAATAAACAGATTCACTCAAAAAAAACCCAAATCTTTTTACAAGACTAGGGTGGCATGGTAGATCTGTGCAGAAAGGATGAGCTTTTTGAAAACGGTCTTCATTAACAATCGGCTATCCACATGGAAGAAACCAACCTGGATCCCTAGCACCCACTGTAAACACAGGTCAACTCCATATGGATTAGTGCTTTAAAACAAAATGTGCTTAGCTTATATGCAACATCTTGTTTACATTCCTAATGAGCAAATGGGGATGAGCCAAGAAAGAGTGTAGTAAGAAATAAAGATAACCAATTTGTTATATGTGCTCCACCCCTGACAGGGTAGATTCATTTTCTCTTGCTATCATAAAAAATGAACACGTATTTAGCAGCTTAAAACATTAAATTCATTACCTCACAGGTCTAAAGGGCAGACGTCTGGCATGGTTCTCACAGAGTGAAAATCAAGGCATTAGCAGGGCTGTGTTCTTTGAGACTCTAGGGGAGAGTCTGGTTTTGCACACATTCAAGTTGTTGACATAATTCAGTTCCACACAGGTGTAGAAACGAAGTCCCCGTTTTCCTGCTGACTGTCAGCTGAGGGCCCTTCCCAGCTTCTTGAGGCTGTCCATGTTCTTCAGCTTGTGGTTCCTTCCTCCAGCTTCAAAGCCAGCAATAGAGAGATGGGTGCCTCTCATCTCATTTCTTCTGCCTTCTCCGCCGCCGAATCCCAATTCTATGTCCCTCTTCTTCCGTTTTTATTTCTCCATCTCAAAATCCCAACCTTTAATCACATCTGCAAAGCCCCTTTTGTTATATAACATATTGACATGTTGTGGAGATCAGGACATGGACATCTTTGGGGGACCGTTATTCTGCCTACCATGCAGGGAAACTGAGGTTGTTTCATGTTTGCACTGATACTGTGAGTCGTTTGAACAGTATCAGGCTGTGTTTGCCGCAGCTCACAGGCAAGGACGAAGGGGAGACTAGGCAGAAAATATGCCCTGTCTTCTTCTCACGTCCTTAATGCTCACCTGTACTTAATTATTACATTTTTCTTACCAGAACGTGCAAGGTTAAAGCAGACAGGAAGACAAAGTATTTAAAACTGATTTCCTAACACCCAACATTAATCCAATAATTGCAAAGAATGGTTTTTCTTTGCCTACCCTTAACTTGTCCAAAGTTTAGGGAAGAAATATAAAAGGAAGAAGAGAAAAGAGTAAAGCAGGAGCAATATAAAGCCATTAAAAGAAAAACAGCAGCATAACCCTCTCCTGCCCCAAGAACTCCATACAAGAAGTTTTTGTACTTGGGGTGAGAGGAAAAGCCTAATTCATTTGAATCATTTATCAAATGCTATTGTTACAGTCTCCCACTGTACCCTTTGGTGTCCATAAATGACAGTCACTGTGGAATTGCCCTCCTTTCTGACCCTTTCCTTGCCCAGATATTAGTAATGCACGTCCAGAGTTATTTAACGTCTTGTATAAACTCACCTCTTCTGCATCGTCATTGTCTCAGGTTGATTTTGTTATCACTCAGGAGATAACACTGAGCTATGGGGCTAGATTATCTTTTCCTTTTTTTTTTTTTTAACCAGTTTACTGAGGTATGACTGAGATACAAAAAGCTATACGGAATGTATACAACTTGATGAGTTTGGAGAAAAGCACTTTTTTTCTGGCAGCATTCTTCAAAGAAACAAAGAAAAGTGCTAAGACTGTTGTCTCTGGATGAATCTCTACTGGGACTTAACGGAAAATAGGAGTGAATGTGTGTTGTTACACACGTTGTCTGACTGCCATTCCTACCCCTTCAAGGAGTTACGGTTAAAATCAAGAAAACAGCCAATGAACAACCTCTGCCTTATTTCTATAGTGATTCTTAAGTATAAAATTTCAGCATACAGCCCAACACCTTACCATGAGTACAGAGCCCTGGGTGATTGTCCCTGGTTGTAGCTCAGACACGTCGTCTCTCTGCACTCCTCACGCTGCTCCAGCCACACTGGCCAAGGCCTGCTGTCCCCACACTCTGCTCAAAGGTCACCTCCGATCTTCCTGTCGCTGCCCTAGCCCCATGGGCTGTTGAGTACTTAAAATGTACCTACTCTGAACTATGCTCGAAGCATAAATAAAAACATACACAGGATTTTCTAGACTTAAAGAATGCAAAACATCTCATCAATAATTCCATATTGATTCCATATTGAAGTGATAACATGTTAGGTTATAATCAAAATTAATTTAACCTGTTTATTTTTTTTAATGTAGCAATTTGAAAATTTACGCGCGTAGTTCGCGCTGCCTTTGGCGCGATGGCGATGCTCTGTGGCGCCGCCCTCTGGGCACCGTGCGGAGCAACAGGTGCGCGTTACCTGGTCGGGGTTTCCGCTCAGCTGAGGCGTAAGATTGGAACTCGCGTGTTTTATTCACGCCCGCTTCCCAGCGCCTGGAGCTTAGTGAGTACTTAACAGGGTTTGAACGAATGACCTTCCTATTCCTCAGCTGGACAGCGTGAACTCTGTCGCACCCCAAAACCCAGAGTCTGAAGTCCTCTGGGTTACACCCGCTGCTCAGCCCTAACCATATGCTCCTGACCCTGGGAAGAAGGATGACTGGAAACCCCCACTCGCTAAAACTTCCTTCAATGTAGAAAGAACGGGTCCCACCGCCGCGCAGGGGACTCCGGGGGAGAAGCGTCGCTCCTCCGCCCTCTTCCCGCTCGGGAACCCGCCCCGCGGGCCTGCACGGACACTTCCCCTCCGGCCACACGGCGGCGTCTCACGGCGGCCGATGGTACGGTCCGCTCCCCCCGCGCCGCTCAGGCAGTGGGTCCTTCCGCCCGCAGAAAAGCATTGTGGGAGCGCGGCGAGGTCTTTTCTCCGCGCGGTCTTTCTTCTGTGCTGGCGGTTCTGCGTGTGCGGGGTCTCCGGGATGCCGGCCAGTTCTGGCGGGCCGCGTGGCCTCCCGCGCCAGGACACCGGTGTCGGGCCGTGGGGCGCCACCCTGAGCCTGCCGGAGCGTCCGCGGCGGCGCTCGAGAGTCTGACCGTGAACGCGTGGAGGGCGTTTTGGAGGGACCTTGGGAGGGTCGTGGGCCCCTTCGGCCGGCATGGGGACATCGTTAAATGGGGTTTAACTATCACCAGCCATATGCCAGGTAGTTCATGTAAGGCGGGGTCTTTTTTCTTCGTGAGAGGAGGAAACTGTATAACTGCCTTTATGCCTCCCCTGCCCTGGGGCAAAGTTAGTCTTGGAAGCAAAGTGCCATTTAAGGCGTATAAGATCATTTCAGCCGCTTCCAGGTGCAGCACCTCGCAGTGCTGAGGATCGCCAACTGTGCTGGTGAGTGTTCGTGTTGTTACGAGAAAACGCCACTGCCGCGAGCTTTTAGGAATTTTAACTACTCATTTCAAACACTTTACGTTTTAATTTTTTAAATTAAATTAAACCTTAGGAGGTAATTTCTCCGAAGAGGAGTTCCCTTCCAGGCGCTTATCCGCACAGTCATCTGCGCAGTTACCAGCCTTAGGCAGTAGATGGAGCCGACCTCAGTTTAAATGTAGCCTTTGTGTTGCCCATTCACTTTGGAAACTAGTGGATGTGGTGTCAAAAAAGGCGTAAATTAAATGCTTTGCAGCCTTTTTCTGCCATTAAATTTGATATCTTTGGTGTAGGGGCTGCATAAGTAACAGTTAATGCTTTTATTTACACGTGGGATCTCGAGCCTTCCAAAGCAAGCATAATGGTTTCTTTTAACCAGTTTTAACTGATTTTTGTTCAGGTGGAAGATGGATGCTTGAAGCAGAGATTGCTGCTAGCTGAGTACCATCTGGGAACACAAGTGACTGAAGGTAGGGTAATAATGAAGTAATTACACCATAAAACACTTTATAATGGAGATTTCATCACCTTTTAAATTGCAGAGCCTTCTCTAGTATTAAGTTAGGATTCATGGCTCATTGGTATTAGCCCTACATCTGTAGTTGGAGTTAACAGTAAATAAGGCAGCCTCTTCCCAGCTTTTCTGACAGTTTTGCTCATTTTTCTCAGTATCCCAGGGAAATAATATACATAAAACTGGCATTCTGTATCTCTTAGTGTTTGTATTTTGTTGTGTAGCAACTAAATTTTAAACCTTGTTAAGTTTCAGATTTGTATCTGGACATTTAGGGCCAAATCTAGAAATACAAGTCATGCACTACTGAAACATGTCGTGAGAGTATTACCAACTTCTTTATTAATACGTAACAAACGTAAATGTTTGCTTCTCAAATTGAGTACTGTATTTTTTTTCTCCTTAGGATGTCCTTGGTGAGGATTTCAAAAATTTGATCTTCACAAGAGTTGATTGGATCACTTAATTTCCAGGAGCCTGAGAAGTACTGAAATAATTGCCTTTGGCCCATAATGATACATTTATGACAAATGATATGAATAAATGTTAATGTGTTTGAGATCTAAGTCATTAAATGCCTGAAATAGTTCTGTATTACTGAACAAGTTTTCATTTCCCCTTTATCCCAGCAACTTAAAAATCATGCCATACCTCAGCATTTGAGATTAATCTTAACTGCTATTACCATAATTGATAGGCTTAAGATGATTTGAGGTGCTTCCCTCCAGCAACTCATGGTGAGTAGAACTAGATTAGGTGATGATTTCTAGGTCACAGGTGCACTTTTCTGCACTGTGTACTTTTTCCCCCCAGCTAGGTGGTTGGCCTAAACTTTGTAGGAAAGAACAAATCGTGTTCAGAGATTCAAAAAAATTTATTGACAGTGCTGTTCTAGGAGTTGAGAACACAATGGTAAGCACAACACAGTTCTCCCTTTGGAAGCTTATAGCTGAGTGGAAGGAACATCATCACAAACATGGAACTTTGATCATGAGATGAATCTCAGGGTAAGATCTGACCAAGTCAGAGAAACCTGAGAAAGGAGTTGAGACTTGAAGGTGGGTTTTGTTTCAACTAGAAAAAAGATAAGGACCGTATGTCTGACAGTCATCGGGCTGTGTTCCCTTTTCAAAGCCCTGTTTTAGAATTTTTTTAAGAGACAGTCTCACTTTGCCCTCGGTAGAGTGCCATGGCATCACAGCAACCTCCAGCTCTTGGGCTTAGGTGATTCTCTTGCTTCCACCTCCTGACTAGCTGGGACTATAGGCACCCGCCACAACACCCAGCTATTTTTTTGTTGCAGTTTGGCCAGGGCCGGGTTTGAACCCGCCACCCTCGGTATAGGGCCAGTGCCCTGCTCACTAAGCCACAAGGTGCTGCCCTAGAATTGAGTCGTTAATGAGGCTTATAAGGTGGCTGTTAGGGGGAGTGGGATTTGTTATAAAATGAGTCTGAAAAGAGGTAGGTAAAGCCAGACCACTTAAGGCTCCCCCTCACATTATTAAAGCATGCAAGGGAAATCCATGGTAGAATTCAGATTGCCAAGAAAAAGCAGGTGGTCCAATTAGGCCACTAGTGTTTAGCCAGGAGATGACTAGCAGCAAATAAGATTGTAAGGGATTGAGATTGAATTCTGAGAAATCCAAGTAGCCTCTTGGCAATAGAACACTATGTCTAACCCAGTGGTCCTCAACCTTCCTTGAGCCACAGGCGCTGCCTAAAATTTTTTTTGTTTTTGGCGGGGGCTGGGTTTGAACCCACCACCTCCGGCACTATCCCTTGAGCCACAGGCGCCGCCTGGTCCTCAACCTTCCTAATGCTGCGACCCTTTAATACAGTTCCTCATGTTGTGACCCCCCAACCATAAAATTATTTTCGTTACTACTTCATCACTAATTTTGCTACTGTTATGAATTGTAATGTAAACATCTGATATGCAGGATGTATTTTTCACTGTTACAAAGGGGTCACGAGCCACAGGTTGAGAACCACTGGTCTAAACTTTAAGGCCATGGCTATAAATGAGATTTCTCTAGGGTAGCAGAAGAAGGCCTAAGTCTGAAATTTGAGAAATTCCAATAATAGGGCAGAACAGGATGTTCTGGATAGTGGGAACCAGATAGTATGTTAAAAGAAGCAAAAGGAAAACCATAGGCCCTAAAAAGTCTCCATGGGATCTAGGGAAATGGTAGTAAGAAGCCCTGTTGGAGATAAAAGTGGGGATTAGATGAATTGAGGGCACTGACCCAAGATGATGCATTGATGAAAATTAGTTGAGAATGGGAGAGGAAAGTAATAGTAGGTAGAGGGATTTGTGGTTGTGAAGGTTGTGGCTTATTAGAACTTAAGTTTCAAACCAAGTAGCAAGGATCTAGCTTAAAGTGGTGGGGTACCTTAACATTGCAGAGACATCCTGAGAAGGGTGAAAGAGGGACTCCCGGAGGACAGGAAAGGGATTAGTTAATGGCAGCTGTGGAGAGGACTCCATGTGATAAAAGATGTCTTGCATAAATGTTTTCCCTGTAAGTTGCAAAGTCATCTGGGGAGAGCAAAGGTCTAAAATAGCCATTCTTGGGAGAGCAGGCAAATTAAATGGCCAGGCAGAGTTAAAGGAGCATTTGAGGTTAGCAGAGCTGAACCGAAATCCACACTTAGCCTTTCTTTTTTTTCTGAAAACACAAGAACACTTCAGAAATCAAAAGCAACATTTAAAGCTTTTTACATCATTTGTAAATACCTGGTAAACATAATACCACAAAATACAAGATCACAAGGAACTTAATATTTACATGAGTATCAGCAGTCTAAAAGTGAATCCTCGGTCCATGTGCATCTGGCCACTCCGAGAACCTCGCAGGGAAGACTTCCTTCCGTGTGGCAGAGTATTGCACAGCAAACCAGTTGCCATCCAGAATTCCAAAATGTTGAACAGAAGCATCTATCTGGTCTTGGTTGTAGCACAGGCACAAGATATTCAGAGTTGAATGGTTACTTTGTCTCAGGAAGGAAAATGTGGCATCAAATGAGTTTTCATAAAACTCCTTCCAGTTAAAAAGGCCCTTCAGCCAAGTATGTTGTATCTAAGCCCTTAAAAGAAGCAAAAGATGCTGAAGAAACGTGAAGGTCCAAGATACTTGAATCAAATTACCTAATTCACAGTTTCAAAAGTACCAGTGGCACATAACACCCTCCCCACTCCCTTCCCTGGCCCTTGACCATGATCAAGTCTCTATCTTGAGGCGGGAAGCTTGGACAGTTTTTATTGTTTTTGCTGTGTGTTTTCCAGCTAGATTGGTGGTAGATGTCTGAGATTTTTCTTCAACCAGGCTGTCTTTAGACCCGTTTCTTCTCTAAAAATATATTTGAAAAATAAAAAGATTAAGAAGGAAATAGTCAAATCAAGTGTTTTTATTAAAACATAAGAAACTACTAACATTTCAGATAATGAATTATAATTCAAAAAGTATCATAGTTCCAAAAGCTGTTCAAGTACTCCCTCTAAATAGTTAACAGAAAATAAGCTTACATGTTTAGTCCTTGTTGATTAATATAGTTAAGTCTGACAGTTGTATATATGTGAATTTTATTCATGAAAATTAGGCATAATTAACCCAACTGTCCTTGGGTGGATAATTTACAAACCAGGCTTTCAACTTTCCCATTTTTCCAAGCCAGGGCAGAGATGAAAAGAGTGGAGAGTTGGGTACTATATAATCCCCTAATTATATTTTCTGGAGCTATTGAATGAAACAGTGTCTTAGGACTAGAGATAACTGTAATTTGAGGTGGGGAGAACTCGAGGTCTTGTAATATGAGTGTACCACATCATTGGAGAAGAGAGGATCTAAGCTGCCCAGAGCCTGGGCAACACAGCCAGTGCTTCTGGAATTAGCTCTTAGCATCTCCTGCAACCACCTGTGGAAACCCTGAACAATGGCACTAACAGTACCTGACCAGGTCTCTGCTCACCTTTTCTGTTCTTACCTCCAGGTAATAAAATCCTTTATTAAAAAGGATTTGTTCCATAAAATTTAGATTCAGTCAAAAAGCCACACTCAAAGATCCAGAAGGCTTCGTGTGGCCCCAAGGCTACAGGTTCCCTACCTCACAAGTGTATTTACTTGCCCAGAAGTATATCTTCACACAATGCTCTGTACTTTCCAGAATTCTATTATTTTGAGATTCATTTGGGCTAAATATAAATCACCCTTTAAGAAAGAATTGTTCATCTGTTCCTACGACTGCCTTTGTTTTATTGACATTGAAAGAAGCACCAATGAAATAAGAAGTCTGCCTCACACAGGAAGTATGATTCCATCTTTGGGATGGAAGATTTCCAGGTTGCTAGAGGTGGTCTCCGAGGAAACCAATGCAGGTGAAAGGAAGAGAGAGATGAGAGCAAAAGGATCACGGGAAAAGGAGCTAGGAGGGGACTTAAACACAGATTTGTCTAGGATGGAATCTGTCTCCTCTGCAAACCTGAAGGATATAAGGAAATCGAAGTCACTCATCCACCCCACTCTTAGCCTTTGCATGAAAAGGCCAGGTGAGGCACAGGGCGTGCCACTGCCAGAATCTCGCTCCACGGTGGGACTTAGGAGATGGAACTTCCTGCTTCCGTTGGTCACTCAGCTCCTCCTCAATGTAACAGCCAGATTAGTGGCTTCTTTTTGGCACTTTGAATGAAATCTAAACCTTTTCTTCATATTCTTTAAGGTCCTGTTTTTCTTGTCCCCTTGTCCCCTGTGCTCAGTCCACACTTGGCTTTCAATTCCTCTAGACTCAGCATTTCCCCCACGTTCTTCCCTCTGCTTAGATCAGCACTGTGCCCACTCATGTGGCTGATTCCTTAGGTGTTAGGTGTCAGCTTTAAATGGAGTCATCTAAGCTGGCTTACTGGCCACCCTGAATATCTAAAGTGGGCTGTCCTGTTGGTTCTCTAGGTCAGGACTTTGTTTCTCCAGAACACAGGTTTTATTTATTTATTTATTTATTTTGCCAGGGCTGGGTTTGAACCCACCACCTCCAGTATATGGGGCCGGCGCCCTACTCCTTTGAGCCACAGGTGCCGCCTGCAGGCTTAATTTTTAATTGTTTTACCTATTTGCCTTTATATATTGTATGTCCAGACTAGGTCAGCAAATACCTTTTGGAAAGAGCTAGGTAGTACACTACCTTGTCTGTGTCACATATTACTATTTGTTTTTTAAAAATCCTGTAAAAGTGCGTAAACCATTATTATCTCCTGAGTTGTATTAAACAGGCCAATAGGCTGCAGTTTGCTGACTGCTTGGATATTTGAATTCAAAATCAAAGGTGATCTAGAGACGGGCTGAGAATCACTGCCATTGATCAGGTGAGTTATTCTGTGGCCAGCAAAGCGAACACTAGTCTTTCACATATAATGTGGTTCAATTCTTAAATTCCTGAGTAAAGGTGATTAGTTAAGGAGTATATAGTTGGTAAAGCAAAAATACAATAAAGATTCCTGTTTGTATTGACACTACTTAAAATTTAAGACAAAATCTTAAAAGATATTTGCTTATTAATCACCATAGTAACCCTAAGAGGCAGGCTGTCTACACTGTACAGAAAATGAGGTTTATCAATGAAAACTTAGCATATACTTTAAGAGAGTAGAACTGAAATGTCCCTAAACAAATGTCAAATGAACGAGGTGGTGGGTTTGATTAATCCACACTGTACGCCTGTATCAAAAACATACGGGCCCTATAAAGATGCACAACTATTATATACCCACATAATTAAATATAATAAATTTCTAAAAAAGAAATTGAGGCTTTTAGATCTTAAGTAGGATGCTCAAAGTCACACAAGTTGTTTGTGGAGATGAGACATAATGCAGGTCAGTGTGAATGCAAAGCCTAAACTATTAGTCATAAATATAATTTTTGAAAAAGCTATCAACTGGGTGGTGCCTGTGGCTCAAAGGGGTAGGGTGCTGGCCCCATATGCTGGAGGTGGCGGGTTCAAACCCAGCCACGGCCAAAAACTGGAGAAAAAGAAAAGAAAAAGCTATCAACTTGAAAACGTGTTTAGAAAACCTATTAGCTATCCCAGATTTATCTAATAGAATATGTAGATTGCAATGGATGTGTTGACTGCTCAGACCTCCATTCCAGGCTGAGGCGTTCATCCCTCAGCAGCTGGGAGCGTCAGGCTGCTGTGCAGCTCAAAACTGAACCCTGTTCCCAAGGTCACACCCCCTCCCGGGGGCACCGCTTATCCAATGACTGTTATATGGTGACTGTGAGGGGGTAGAAGTTCAATCCCCTTGTCACAAATGGGATGAATTGGAAGGGCCATCTGGAGCTCTACCTCAGGATCAACTGATGTCTTCGGTAGGACTGTATTACAGAGTTAAACTCTTACCTATGCCTAAACCTGTTTTTCACTCCTTAATAGGCATTGGTCCTGAAGGCACTTTCCAATAAACCTCCTGCATGGAAATTTCCATCTCTGAATCTGTTTCTAGGGACTCCAACCTAAATTAGCACAGGCCTTGCTGGAGTCATTAATAGTGAGGCCAGTCAAACAAAGGGCAGCACGTGATGGGCACTGCGAGGGCCAAGCTTATTACGAGGTCCAGCAACTCCCTGGATTCTCTACAAAGCTGTGTCTCCCCATCTTTATGGGGAGAGAAACTAGTTACAGCAGCCCTTCTAAGGGATTCGTGACCCAAACAAGACTGAAAACCACAATTCTGCAAATAACAGGCTGACACTGACCCATCATAAACATCAACTTTGCTCTTTACAACAGTTGTTCAACCAGATATAAGTCCATCCAGCTGTCTCACTCAGCCTGCATTTTTTTCATCTTTTTAAAAAACTTACCAGGAGAGATGGTGTCAAACACCTTGAATTATGCCTGCTCCCCTGACACATCTAATTCAGCTGTGTGTTAAACTGACTTTGTTAACGCAGCCTTGGATTCCTTTTTAAGCACATTTTTTTAAACATTTCCAGGACAAAAAGTAATTCTCCTTGATGGGGAAGGCAGAAATAAAATAGGATTCGAGTAATTTTTCTGCCTGCCATCAGTTTGCAGCAGCACGTTTGGCCCCTGTGGGTCTATCACTTTCTCTTTGTTTCTCTGGCTCAAAAAATATCTAAAAGGTGTTTTTGTTTTGTTGTTTCATTATTGAAGCTATTGTTTCTTGATTCTGGGTCCACACCATCCACCTCTCATTCCTAACAACTCTTCCCAGGCTGGGCCTTGGCTTCCTTCTCCTTCCACGTTTCCTACAGAATCTCAGAATAAAGTTAACAACTCTTCCCCTTACCTCCCCCCAAACGAAAAGCTTTTCCAAATTGCGGTACACCAAGTTCTTAGAGCAATAACATTAACTAACCTGATGAACTGTCCAGCCACCAGAACCCTGAGCATCTGAAGAACGGGTCACCGGAAGTGGTGGTACCAGATCTGTTTTTGAACTGCAGAGAGTGAGTTTCAGAATTAATGATTGGAACAGTACCTAGAATCAGAAATTGAGTTGGAAGAGGGCTGCAGTGTAGAAATAGAATATTTCTATCAGCACAGAAAGAGTTCTCTTGAACTGCGCTGTCCTGGAGCCGGAGGGTGAGGACTCAGGCCACTTACTTCACCTCCGAGAGAACAGACCGCTCTCCGTCTGAACACTGGGACCTGCGGTACTGGCGGTAGCTCCGCGGTGAGTGGGAATGCCTGATGCGGATCGGGTCACCTTGAGTCCTGAACAAGTAACCAGAAACGTGAGAACGCACCCTGGAAGTCACAACAGGGTAATCTGCAGTTTTTCCTGCATACTGGAGCTGCAAAAAGAGGGTAGTGACTTCCGGAGTTTTACAAAAAGAATTTGACTTCTCTGGTCTTTGAAAGACGGAGTGACAAATTTGACAAGTTAACAAAAGAAAAATGCTCCCATGACCATACATGAAAATGTACTCTTTAAATCCGTCTGTATGTTTGTGCGCACATGTGTGTATTTTTTAACCACCAAATTTTAAATGAAATTATTCCCCATGGTTAAATTCTTTGTAGTAGTATGGAGGAAAAACTTCTATAATACAGACAAAATGGCATTCCTATCGGAAAAAGCTAGTCATGGCTCAGCGCCTGTAGCTCAAGTGGCTAAGGCACCAGCCACATACACCAGAGCTGGTGGGTTCGAATCCAGCCCAGGCCTGACAAACAGCAATGACAACTACAACCAAAAAATAGCTGGGCATTGTGGCGGGCGCCTCCCAGCTACTTGGGAGGCTGAGGCAAGAGAATCCCTTAAGCCCAGGAATTGGAGGTTGCTGTGAGGTGTGACGCCTCAGCACTCTACCCCGGGTGACAGCTTGAGGCTCTGTCTCCAAAAAAAAAAAAAAAGAAAGAAAGAAAGAAAAAGTTGGTCATTGTCCTAGCTACTAAGTAGCCTGCCATTAAGAATCCCATCTTTACTTTGAAAACTGCTAAGAGTAGATCCTAAATGTTCTCACCACAAAAAGTCAGTATGTGAGGGGACAGATGTTAGTTGGATTTAATCATTTCACAATGTATACGTAAAACATTATATACAATTTTTATTTGTCTATTGTACCCTAAGAAAAAAGAATTCACCTAAAGATGGGGCCAGAGGGTAGCTGGGGTGGGAAGGGAGCCTGGGTTGTAGAAGGGAAACAAAGCAGGTACCGTGCTCCAGGGCGGCGCATCCTCCACTGGCCAGTGACTAGAACCCTGTCATGCTTTCCTGAAGCCTGTGCAGATACGCTGAGTGCTATCAGGGATTGGATTGGGCTTATATGACAGTTTTGTGGTCAACTTAATTCTCTTTGTCTCAAAATAATGGATAAAAGTAAAATTTGTTACCAATTCAGTGACGATCTCAGAAAAAACTATTTTGAAACTGAAATTAATCACTGGAAACTCCTCTGCACCTACCACATACAAATAGGCAGCTCAAGGGAGAGGATAGTAATTGTGACGCACGGAAAGAATAATTAGCTTTAATACACCCTTTCTACGTCTTTCCATACTGTCACCTCTAACGTAGGTTAAAGCGTGAAGACAAAGCACTACACAAAACACAGCCAAAGAGTCAGAACGGATTGCTCATAACACTAATCAAACTCTGTGAAAACATACTTACTCTATTTTAGTGTATGGAATCTCCTTTAATTGTTCTTCTGACAATCCAGATGGATCAACAAGCTCCTTTCTAGAAAGGAATAATGATAGTTGTGCTGCTGGTACAAATGCTATAATATCTTTTGCAATTTTTCCCTTTGCAATCTTGTCCCAAAATCCAGTGTTAGTAAAACTAATATGAAGTATAAGCTGGAACAAACACTTAAAAACCAGAATGTGTTCAAGGAAGAACAGAAGGAAAACCTTTTCTGTAGTTTTTTGCCGCCTTTTAATTTCTCTGCATTCAGACTCTTTAGTCATTCCCTATTTTTCTCTAAAAGATCTGCTTCTCTCCACTGTAGTGGATGTCTTTTTTTCTTCTGAATTTGTTTTCCTTGGTATTTATTTCTAAATTTTAGGCCTGAGGTCCATTTACAAAGAAGGTGAATGGCCGTGTAAGTGAGGAGGTGTGAGGCTGCCTGGCAACAGGCTGTTGGCATGGTAAGGAACCCCCACCACGTGCTCTTCCTACCACAAGATAATGACCATGACCGCTACTTGGCAGGGGTCAGCCTGAGGCTGCCTCTCAGTGTCAGGGCTCTTCATTGCAGCTGCATTAAAACTACACGGGGAAAAAAATTTAAAAAGCAACAAAAACAGTACTCACTGAATATGCTTCCATAACTCTTCTTTTGCTTGAATGTCAGGGCTTCTCCTATAAATGGAGAAAACAACACTCATCTCAGCAAACATGCTTCAGCTCGCAACCTAACAGCCAACTCGAATAGTTCTCCAACTGTGAAGTTCCTACTTGCCAGCTGAGACCAGACAAGGAAAGATGAGGCTGGGAGAGTAACGTGCTGGTTAGCACAGAGACACCAGGTAATTTATCTGCTACTTGCTGCTGAAGAATAATCACGTAAAACCCGCTCATAAGCAGCGATGTCCTTAATGAAAGAGCTCAGAACTACACAGCCATGTCCACACACGCTCCACTGGTGACTGCACAGTGAAGAACAACTCAGGACTCCTGTTTCTGGTCCTTCTAGACATTTGTAAAGGCAAAAGCAGAATTCCCCTGATTCTAAAGAGCCCCAACACGACTTGCCTAGTGGAAGCCACAAACCCTAAGGAAGAAGCAGGAGAGCCCAGAGGACAGGCTGCACCAATGACCCCCCTTGTGTGACAGCTGGCCTTGCACTTCTCTACCAAAACTTGGGCCCACAAATTCTAGAAGTGATCTGTGGCCTTGGCTCATGCCGCCAATCTCTGTATTCCCTTCTCCAGCCCTACTACCCACCTTACAGCTCTTCTCTGAGAACTACGTGAGTAGACATTATACCACTAACTTCCTAGAAGGAGAGATCAGCCTTCCCGTGTTCTCCACTCTCTGCTGTATCAACTATGACTCCCCAACTGGAACACTGGGAATGTGTTATCACTGCAATTGTTGCCACAGAATTATTTTTTCCCTTAGTGCGACAAAAAGCTTTCATTAGTCTCTTCAAGATAACCAGGGTCTAACAATAGGCCCAAGAAACCACTCAAACTCTTAACAATTAAAAGGTCTGAAGCCAAGCAAAGCCACTGATATACTCTGCTTTGTGGCGTTTGACATTATCAATCTGTATCAGCATTTGGGGGGCTCTATATCACTTTCACCATATGATATCCTCAACACTTTCATTTTTCTCAGTTATACAGGCACCACTGAGGCATTCTGGCAGGACTTTCTGAGCCCACAGAATACGATAAGCTACTTTCTAGCCATTGAATGGATTAAATGGTTTTCCTTTGTGAAAAATAAAATCTGACTGTAATGACCTTTGAATCAATTTAAAAGAAGACAAAACATGGAAGATAAGGAAAAAGGGGTGAAGCTTGGGTCTCAGACAAAATATAGTATTGTTAAATGCAGGGTTTGTTATGAGAATAAAATTGTACATCAAAAAAATAATAAAAACTGCTTCTTTAGAAGGATTTTCCTATATGAAATCTGTCTTTCCTCCATCTGGCTGGTCTGATTTGCTACGTAATATTAACTCAAGAAATGGTGCTGTTAGAGAAGCTGCTGATATCACAAAGCACTACACTGTTACTCCATTCTGAGAGAAGAAAGGTTCAGTTGTAGCTGATTCTTACAGAAAGTAAGTCAATAGTCTAAAGCACGGGTGGGGGACCTGTGGCCTTCTAGGTCGTTAAGTGTAGCCTCTTGACTGAATTCTAGATAACAGATCCTTTTATTTTTATTATACACTTTTGTTCATCATTTATATTTTTATTTAATTTTTAATATGAACATATTTAAAGCCAGATGTGGCAGCTCACACCTGTAATCCTAGCACCCTGGGAGGCCAAGGCGGCTAGATTGCTTGAGCTCAGCAGTTTGAGACCAGCCTGAGCAAGAGCCAGACCCCCGTTTCTACTAAAAATAAAAAAATGAGCCAGGCATTGTGGCAGGCACCTGCAGTCCCAGCTACTCAGGAGGCCGAGGCATGAGGATCACTTGAGCCCACGAGTTTAAGGCTGCTGTGAGCTGTGACACACTGGCACTCAACCCCAGGGCAACAGAGTGAGACTCTCTCTTTAAATAAATAAAATGAACATATTTAAAATACAAATAACATACGTTTCAATGACATAATCACCCCAGATCAACCGAGCACAATTAGAACATTAGAAGTCATGCGGGCTAAACTGACAGCTGCTATGATCATGTTTTAGTTCCAACTTCCCCTGTTTAACTGGTGACACTAACTCACAGGCTGGTTGGCAAGAATTTATGGGGGTCGAGTATGCCAGTGTGTTCCCAGCTTTTGACAATGGCGCCCTGTGTTTTGGTTTGAAATGGAATTTGTGGGTCGTCGCACAGCCTGACAGTACTTTTAAATTCCATCTACTTACAGCCTGTCATGTCAAAGAAGACCAAGAGAACGCTGAAGAACACAGATTTTTTAAAATGCAGATTGGGAATTGCAATATCATCTTGTTTCTGCTAAGGATGATTTGCTTGCTTTGTGATACTGCCATATCATCATTAACGAAATTCAATGCTCATCAGCTTTATAACTTTTATAAGGGCTACAAGTATTTTAAATTAGAGGCATGAGAGATTGTATTGTAGAAATTAAAAGATGAAAAGCAAAATCAAAGACAATTCCTTCCAGCAGCAACAAGACCTGGAAATAATGCCGCTGAATAAACGTATACAGTAGTTAATATACTGGGGTGGGAGCATTCAGTGATGTAGAAATTGTGAAGGACTGTATTGTTGGAGCTGTAGGATTCTTAGACCCCATAACGTTTCAAAATACAAACAACTGCCACTTTGAAGAGAAGCATAACTGATCAGCAGCGTGCATAAGACTTCAGTGTAACAGAACTTCATGCAATACTTCAACAGGAAAGTCTGTATTATTCAATTACTTTGGAGGAATCAACTGATACTGCTGTGCAGGGTTTTTACTTCATTCGAATCATAGCAGAAGATTTTCTTTTCTATAAAGTTACTCCGCTTTAGGCACTCTTGAGAACACCAGGAATAGATTTCCTCAAGAACTTTCAAGATAAGTGTTGTGAAGATGGACTGAATTTGGCAAATTTAGAGTGTATGCACAGACAGTACACCTTCCATGATGAGTCACATGATGGTTTATTGCACAAATAAAAAAAGTATTAACAGATCCAAATGTTATAGTCTATTAATTAGAAAATAAAATGAACGGTTCACTGACTTTGAAAATCTCGACATCACACTCAAATTAGCATTTCAGCCTCACCTAGTTGATATCGTCAAGGCACCTACAGACCTACAGATGGAACTGGTTAAGCTCTCAGTAGACGGTATTTTGAAGTCATTGTTTGTGGTTGAGAAAGATCCAGTTGAAACACAGAAAAATGCAGAACAGCAGTCCTCAACCCTTCGGTACCAGGGACTGGTTTCATAGAAGACAATTCTTTCCACAGACAGGGTAGTACCTCCCCTGGTGCGGAGGTCGTTTGTGACAACCAAAAAAAGTCCTGACACTGCCAAATGTTCCCTAGGGGAGGCAAAATTTCCCTAGTGAAAACCAGTAGTCAAGGATATGATCTTGTAATTAAGTGGCTACTGTTGGGTGGTTACTATATTCAGTACGTGAATGCTGAAAAAATATTGGAGAGAGTGATGGTAGCAGGAACAAAATCATGAATGAGGGAAGTGACCCAGGGTACCTTTGATCACAACTACTAGGATTGGTAAGTGGTGTAATTTGGGGGCATGAGACTGAAAGCCGGATGCTTTTAGGGAGGAGTGGGAGAATAAGAAAAAGGAATGAGAGGCAAGAAGAACGGGCATGCTATGACCACCAAACCAGGCCTGGAGGTTCTTGTATCTTGAATGAACAAGATTATTATTTCAGTCATCTTTATTTTGTTCATACAAAATATAAAAAATGTACAATAGTTGATATTTCTGACTGCTGAAATTATAGACAATTTTTTTTTATACTTTCTTTTCTGATTTTTTTTTTTTTAAGCCAAGAAAATGTCTTCCCTTAATTATCAGGGGAAAAAAGTAAGACTATTTTCATGTTTAAAAAAATTACTGTTGCTATGTAATAACCCCATAGGAAATGCCTTTCACTCCCATCTCAGAACTAACAAAAATGTGATCTTCATCTGAATGAAATCATCAGTCCTTCTACTATAAATATTGGTCCTGGAAGATTCAGGATTTAGTATATGCGCGAAAATAGGCATATTTTTAACTAAACTGGGTTCTGAAATGGCCAGGAGTTTCAGTTTTAAGGCAAGAAAAATTCCAAAGCTAATTTTCTCTGATTGCTAGACCATCTGTGATTTAACAGATATAAACACAAGCTCCATGTGAATGAGGAATGTATTATTTTTATCCCTAAATCTGCACCCATTTAATCAATAATTTAGGATGAACTCGTCTGCAGCTCAGCATCAACTTGTGGATTTAGAAAGCTATAGAATTTTAACAACCCTTTTTCTTAATTAAAAGGCCCTAATTATGTAGATGTTTTACTTAAACTCTTTTTTTTTTTTTTTTTTGTAGAGACAGAGTCTCACTTTATGGCCCTCAGTAGAGTGCCGTGGCCTCACACAGCTCACTGCAACCTCCAACTCCTGGGCTTAAGCGATTCTCTTGCCTCAGCCTCCCGAGTAGCTGGGACTACAGGCGCCCGCCACAACGCCCGGCTATTTTTTGGTTGCAGTTCAGCTGGGGCCGGGTTTGAACCCGCCACCCTTGGTATATGGGGCCGGTGCCTTACTGACTGAGCCACAGGCGCCGCCCTACTTAAACTCTTTAAACAAGATCCTAAGGAAATAGAACTCTGAGCTGTCCACAGATACAACATATTTGGGAAATAAACATGCAGCCCACTATTAATCCAATACAGGTGTTTTTCAAAAACATCCCTTATCCATACCTTATACAAATATTCCCCTTTAATCACATAAATTAGTTTGATGAAACATCATTTACAAAACACTTTCCCTTCTTCCAAAACCCTAAAATAAAAAATAACACCTCATAAATTTACAAAGGATTTAAATTTCATCACTGCACATAATCTTTATATATCCTTCACACTCCCCAACTATATTTCCTAAAAATACTATAATATGTGCAATATATACTATATTTTACATATATAATATTAAAAATAAAATAAATACAGCAGCATTTGACCTTTATTATCTTTGCCATCTTTACATTGGCCTCTGCTCTAAAAGGAAATTTAGAGTAGAAAATACGTTAAGTTCATAAAATATTTTTTTAAGAAAATTCAAAGTACTTAACAAACAGCTTAGTAATTCCTTCTCACATTTCTTGGTGGTAAGAATAAATCTAATAGGGAGAGGTCTTTCTCTTTTCCCTCCAAGGTAAAGAAGCATTAGGAAGCCACAGAGCTTGACAACCTAGTGGCTGAAGAAAGCACGGGAGTCCCTTCCAGGAGCTTCGTGTTGAATCTTTATTTAATACACCACATTTCTGTTTTGTCTTCAACTGAGATCATCATCCTGGACAACCTCATCTTCCACAATACCACTGTTTTTTCAAGAAAATAGTAAGACATTGCTACCACCAGAGGGAGCCCGAGCCTTCTCTTACACACAGACGCCCCTACCAAAACTATTGTTTAAGCTTCAGCATCTCTTCCAAATGTCCCCGTGTCACCCACGCAGAAAAGCAGTTTCAACAAAGTTGACTTTTTTCCTTAATGACAGTAAACATGAATGTCATGTTGAGGGTAGCTGAAAATGAACAGTTAAGAACTATACTTCTTAACCGCTTACCAAAATCTAATGAACAATTTACCTGCCCTTGAGTAGGAATTTAGTATGGGAGTAATTGAGAGATCAGTGGTTTACTGTATAAGTGAAACACCAAATAGGCATATGTGTTATATGTAATACATATTCTAATACAATGTACATAGTTATGTGTTTTTAAATATTATGTATTTTATACCTTAAGATATATTTATTATACATATGGAAAAACAATTTTCATTGCTTTCCTCACTGTGCTAAGCATGTTTCTACTTTCAAGGAAAGCTATAGCCATTGCTTAATTCTCACAGAACCAAATTCTAGTCTGTAAGGACTTTATGCAAGTTGGACCACTCTATTCTCTTCACTACCTCTCATCTTGAGGAGAATAAAAGAATACCTTGTAGCATTTCTAGTAATAAACTAAGACCTGGGAATAAAGGCACCTGCCACAATGTGTATTTATTATGTCACAAGCACTTGGCACCTGTGACCTCACTGCTTAGTAAAATCCTATGAGCACAATATCATCCGTGTTGTGGAGAAGGAAGCTCGTGGAGATCAGGTCAGAGCTGAAACTGGGCCTCCCACAATGCAAACCTAGGACAATAGCACCAGCAGGTATTAATTGTCAACAGACATCAGGATTTTGGTGTCACCACTCAAATAAAAGAGCCCAGTTTTTGTTTTATGAAAAGGAATCCATCATTTGCATTTATAATACTTTCGTTCAGTTGCTTGACATTTCTATTTTCATTGCCTATTTGGCATCTCAAACTTAACAAAAACAGAAATCTGAATTCTCTCTCCCTACACATCCCTGAGTCACCCCTTTCTATGAAATAGCATGGTTACCTATTGGCTCAAAACCCAAATTATGCTCCTACTACAAACCTGCCAGTTTTACTTCAGAAACTGTATACCCATCTACTTCTCCGCATCTCCACCACCACCATGTTTTTTCTGAACATCTCACCTGGACCACTGAAAAAGTCTCCTAACTGTTCTGCTTCCTTCCTTTTTAACTCTTTCTCAATATGCTTTTTACCCAGCCAGAACGAACTACTGAATGAACTACTCTTCACACCAGATTTTTTTTCTATCTTACGCACTTTGGCCCTGTCAACTCTCTAGTTAATCAAGTTCCAGTAACAAAGTCATCTCAAACATTTGCTAAGTCTTTTTATGGTGTACTCTTTTGGTTCGTTCCAAACACCAAGTGGCACCAGGATTATGGTTTACTTTAAAAAGCAATTCCAGAAAGATGCACAAACTTTTTAATTTTCCTTTTTTTTTTTTTTTTTTTGAGACAGTCTCACTCTCTTGCCCAGTGTAGAGTGCTGTAAAATCATAGCTCACAGCAATCTCAAACTCTTGGGCTCAAGAGATCCTCTTGCCTCAGCCTCCCAAGTAACTGGGAATATAGGCACCTGCCACAATGCCCAGCTAATTTTTCTATTTTTAGTAGAGATAGGGTCTAGCTTTTGCTCAGGGTGGTCTCAAACTCCTCAGCTCAAGCAATCCACCTGCCTTGGCCTCCCAGAGTGCTAGAAGAACATGCATGAGCCGCTGTGCCCAGCCTAAAAACATTTTTCTTAATGAACAGAACTTGTTGCTTGTGAGACAAAACAAGTGATCTAACATATATAATTAGATGTCCAAAGAAAAGAGAGAAAATAAGTCAGAAAAAAGAAATCTGAAAAATAATAGTTAAAAATTTCCCAGATTTGGAGAAAAGCATCAAATTATATAAAAAAGAAAGATGAATGTAAAGAAAACCACAATTTGCCACACCATAGTAAAACAGTTGAAAACAAAAGATTAAAAAAAATCAAAGGCCAAGCATGGTGGCTCATGCCTGTAATTCCAGCACTTTGGGAGGCCAAGGTGGGTGGATTGCCTGAGCTGACAGGTTCGAGACCAGCCTGAGCCAGAGCAAGACCCCGTCCCTGAAAACAGCTGGGCCTTGTGGAAGGTGCCTGTAGTCCCAGCTACTGGGGAGGCTGAGGCAAAGAACTGCTTGAGCTCCAAGAGTTTGAGGTTGCTGTGAACTATGACACTACAGCACTCTGAAGGCAAAAGTGAGACTCTGTCTCAAAAAATAAAAATAAAACATAAAATCATAAAAGTAGCTACAGAAAACAGAAATCCCATGCAATGCCTACAGTGTGATTTCTCATCAGAACCAACAGAGGTTAGAAGCAAGAGGACAGAATCTTTAAAGGGTGAAAGAGCATTCGACCCAGCATTCTATAGCTGCTGAAAACATTTTACAAATAATGTTAAAATAAAGACATTTTCATGTAAAATAAAACCAAGAATCTGTCACTTACAGAGCTGTAATACAAGAAATACCAAAGGAAGGAAATGATACCGGATGGAACAGCACAGCTACAGGAGGGAAGGAAGCGCACAGGTTGCAGTCAACACGCGCTATGCTCACTTTCCATTGCTGCTGCAACAGACTGCCATAAACTCAGGACTTAAAACCACACAAATGTAATAACTTATAGTTCTGCAGATCAGAAATCCAGCACAGGCCTCACCAAGCTAAAATCAAGTTATTGGCAGGGCTGTGTTCATTTCCAGGAACTCCAGGGAAAAATCCATTTTCTGGCCTTTTCCAACTTCTCATGGCTGCCCACACTTCTCAGCTAAAGGCCCTTTCTTCCATCTTCAAAGCCAATAACAGCTGGATTAGTCACTTTCAAACTGAATCACTCTGACTTCCTCTTCCATCCCCTTCCCCACTTTTAAGAACCCTTTTGATTACTTCTGGTCTCCTTGGATAATACAGGATAATCTACCAAGCTGAGGTCAACTTATTAACAACCTTAATTCCACCTGCATTTTTTTTTTTTTTTTTGAGACAGAGTCTTATTCTGTCACCCTTGGTAGAGTGCCATGGCACCACAGCTCTCAGAAACCTCAAATTCTTGGGCTCAAGTGATTCTCTTGCCTCAGCCTCCCAAGTAGCTGGGACTATAGGCACCTGCCACAACGCCTGGCTAGTTTTTGAGAGACAGGGTCTCACTCTTGGTCAAGTTGGTCTCAAACCCCTGAGCTCAGGCAATCCACTCACCTTGACCTCCCAGAGTGCTAGGATTACAGGCATGAGCCACCACGCCTGGCCTCCATGGTCTTAATTCACCTGTGCCACCTAGCATAACATACTCACAAGTTATGGAGATTAAGACACAAACATATTTCAGAGAACATTATTCTGCTCAATACAATAACTATAAAATTTTGCTTCCTCCTAATTTCTTTAAATAACACACTGTTTAACCAAAGATAATAGCACTGTCATCTAGGGCTTCTACCATGCAAAAATACATGATGATAACACAGAGGGAGAAGTGGAACTATATTTTTCTGAGTTTTCTAAATTTTACATAGACTGTTCCAATAATAATCCTAAACAATGTGATACACTGAGGAATCATAAGCCATTGAGAGACCAATAAGTAAAAAATATTAAAAGAAGGATAGGTAAGACATCAATATAAGTAAAACAAAAGTATTAAAAAATATTCAATTGATGCAAAATAAAGTAGGAGAGGAGGAACAAACCAAAAAAAGATGTAATAAATAGGAAAATAACAAGATGGTAAACTTAAATCTAAAAATATTATTATGTTAACTGTAAATAGACTAAACATTCCACTTAAAAGGTAGAGATTATCAGGCTAGATTAAAAAACAGTAAGACCAACTCCATGCTGCCTATAAAAGATGTGCCTTAAATATAAAGACATAGCTAGGCTTAAAGTAAAAATGTGAGAAGGATATACCATGCAAACGGATATACCATGTGGAGTGGATATGTGCTGTGCACCTGCAGAGGACGCAGAGGAAAGAGTACCACCAGGATCAAGGGTCAGTTACCAGGAATGGAAAAAAAAAATCACATATGTATATATCCGATACCAGAACTTCAGAGTAACTTCCAGCAAAAACTAAAAGGATTAAAGGATAAAACTGACAATTCCATAATCACTGTTGGAAATATTTTTTCTTTTCTTTTTTTTTTTTTTTTTGAGACAGAGCCTCAAGATATCAGTACAGTACTGTGGCATCACAGCTCACAGCAACCTCCAAATCCTGGGCTCAAGCGATTCTCCTACCTCCGGCCCCCAAATAGCTGGGACTACAGGCGCCCGCCACAACACCCAGCTATTTTTTTGGTTGCAGTCGTCATTTTTGTTTAGCAGGCCCAGGCTGGATTAAAACCCGCCAGCTCAGGTGTATGCGGCTGGCCCCTTAGCCCCTTGAGCCACAGGCACCGAACCACTGTTGGAAATTTTAACTTTCCTCTCTCAATGACTACTTTAAAAGTAGATAAATCAGAAAAGACATGCTACCAAGGAACTGGGCCTACCTGACAGCCAATGACTGGGACTATTAATTCTTTTCAAGTGCACAGATCATTCATCACTGAAGACCATATGCTAGGCCTTAAAACAAATCTCAATAAATTAACATCATACAGTTTTTTTTTAACCACAATGGAATGAAATGAGAAATGAATGACAATGAGATATTTAGAAAATTGCCTAATATTTGGAAATTAAAGAACACACAACTGCAAAACCCATGATCAAAGAAATCACATGGGAAACTGAAAATCATTTTGAACTACATGATAATGAAACAGTGATGTTAAAAAATATGTAATATATAGTTAAGGTGAGACTAAAAGCAGAATTTATAAATTTATGCTTAATCAAAAAAGAAGAAAGTTTTAAAATCAGTGTCACCTTAAGAAGAAAAAAGAGCAAGTAAAAGACAAAATAAAAAGAAAGAAAAATAATGAAGAGCAAAAATCAAAGAAATAGATAACAAATAACAAACAACAACAACAAAAAAAAATCAACAAACCCAAGGCTGGTTCCCTTTGAAAACTAAATTAAGGAGGGAGGAGAGAGAAAACACCAATCACCAACGTCAGGAATGAAAATCGTGATATCACAACAGATTGCACAGATGTTAAAAAGATAATGAGGAATTATGAACAGTTTTTATTAAAAGATTTGACAACTTAGAGAAAAATGAACAAATTCCTTTTGAAATATAAATTACCAAAATCTAGACATAACAAGTTGAAAATATGAATCAACCAGTGTCTGCAAAAGAAATTTGAATTTGTCATTTAAAATGTTCCATAAGGAAAACTCCAGGCAGAGATGATGTCATTGTTGAATTACATACATATAAGGAAGAAAAATGATTTTATATTAAAATATTCAGAAAAATAGAGGAAGAAGGAATATTTCCCAGATTATTTCAAATGAGCAGTATTACACTGTTACCAAAAATCTGATAACGTAATAAAATTATTGATCAATTTTTCTCATGAACATAGAAAAAAATCTTGAAATAATGCCATGCAGAATCCAGCAATATATAAATAGGAAAACGCGTCACATCCTAGAAATGCAAGGATGCATCATTCAAAATCAAATCAGGGTAATTCCTCCTCTAATAGAATAAACATAACCCATTTACAATGATCTCAGTGGATGCAGAAAGAGCTTACAGAACTCATTCATGATCAACTCTTCACAAACTCAGCAAAATAGGAATAGAAGGATCCTCCTCAATTTTACAGCTAGCAGCATACTTCATGTGAAATACCGAATCCTTTCCGCAGAAGAAAGCAAGCAAGCTAACGATGTCTGCTTTCTTACCACTTCTATTCAACACTGTAATTCAACACTGCATGAGAAGATCTCGCCAGCACAATAAGGGAAGGAAAAGAATAAAAGGCAAAAAGATTAGAAATCAAGGAAAACTGTCTCTACCCACAAACAATGTGATTGTAACTATAGAACACCCTGAGAAACCTCAAGCTTCTACAGCTGCCGGAACTTAAGCTCATAAAGTGGCAAGATTTAACATCAGTATTTTTTTAAAAAATCATTTTTTCTATATATTAGCAAACAATTGGAAAATAAATTGTTTAAATGTACAGTTCAATAGAATTAAAAATATCAAATATTTAGGATCAAATTTAATAAAATAAATAACTGTACTGAAAAACTATAAAACACTGCTAAAGACAAGTGAATGGGTAAGATACTCATTTTTCTCAAAATTGACCTCTAGATTCAACATACTCCTAATCTAAACCCTTTTTCTTTCTTTTTGCTAGCAGAGAAGGTGGTAAAAACTGACAAGTGGATCCAAAATTTTACACACAACCTTTTTCCGCCATCTTGGGGCCTGTGGAGGTCTGCTGGGAACAGGACTTCTAAAAGGCGTATATGTCTGGAAGGCTGTGGTCCAAGGCCATTTTTGCTGGCTATAAGAGAGGTCTCCGGAACCAAAGAGAGAACACAGCCCTTCTTAAAATTGAAGGTGTTTATGCCCGAGATGAAACTGAATTTTATTTGGGCAAGAGATGTGTTTATGTATACAAAGCAAAGAACAACACAGTGACTCCTGGCGGCAAACCAAACAAAACCAGAGTAATCTGGGGAAAGATAACTAGAGCCCATGGAAACAGTGGCATGGTTCGTGCCAAATTCCAAAGCAACCTTCCTGCTAAGGCCATTGGACACAGAATCCGTGTGATGCTGTACCCCTCAAGGATTTAGTGATGAAAAGTAAATAAAAGTGGATTTGTGCTGTTGTAAAAAAAATAAAATAAAATTTTACATACAAATGCAAAGGACCCAAAATAGTTAAAGCAATCTTGAAAAAAGAAAAAGAAAAAAACCAAAGTCGGAGAATTTACACTGCCTGATTCAAGCCTTACTATAAAACTACAGTAACAAAGTAAGACAACTTGGTAACTTAGGGATAGACAAATAGATCAATGAAATGAAACTGGCCCACATATAAGCAGTCAATTGATTTTCAACAAAGGCTGCAAGGCAGCTCAATGAAGGCAATCTTTTCACAAATGGAGTAATTGGATAGACATGATGAAAACACCTCTCAATCTCTACCCCACACGTACACGACAATTAACTCTACATATTAGATTGCAGATCTAAATATACGAGTAAAATCTATAAAGCTGCTAGAAAAAGATGTAAGACTACCTGTGACCAAAAGCTAGGCAAACATTCCTTGATGTGAAAAAGCCTTAACTATAAATAAAATAAATGATACACTGGTCTTCATCAAAATTAAAAACGTCTGCCCATCAAAAAACAATGTTAAGAAGATGAAAAGGCAAACCACAGCCTGGGAGCAAGTATTCAAAATACACATACCCGAAAAAGAGCATTATCCAGAATACATAAGTAATTTACAAATGAATAATAAAAAAGACAACCCAATTCAAAGTGGATAAAAATTTGGACAATTTAAAAATGAAGATATATGAATAACCAATAGCACACAAGAATGTGGTTAATAACATTAGTCATCATAGAAACACTAATTAAAACCACAGTATAATACTATTTCAAGACTATCAGAATACCTAAAATTAACAAGACTGACAAAACCAAATATGAGCAAGAAGGGGTCAGAATGAAAACTCTCACGCATTGTCAGTCAGGTGTAAGATGATACGAGTTCTTTGGAAATCAGTTTGGTAGCTCCTGATAAAATTAAACTACAAATAGCCTCTACCCCAGAAATCCCACTCCTCGGTATTTACTCAAGACAAAGGAGAACAGATTTCCACAGATACACCTGTACAGAATGTTATTAGCAGCTTTTGACACAATGGCAAAAGCTGGAAAACAATCCAAACGTCCATCAGGAGAAGAATGGATAAAGAAAGTGACATATTGATACCAAAAAATCTCCTTAACCACTGATACCATGAAGGGATCTCAAAAACATTGTTTCATGAAAGCAGCCAAATTTTAAAAGAGTATGTACTATGTTATGACATTTATATAACGTTCAGTGGAGACAAAAACTAATCTATGGTGATAGAAATCAGAACAGTGGTTGCCTGTAGGGTGGGCACTGACTAGAACGACCAGGAGGGAACTTTCTGGATGATGGAAATACCTACATCTCCACTGGCAGGATGGGCACATTATATCTACATCTGTTAAAATTCACTGAACTGTACACTTAACCAAGAGAGCATCTAACTGAATGTAAATTTCACCTCAATTAAAAAAGTTTATTCTTTAGGCTGTTAGATGAACCTCCCTCAATTAAAAAATGATTCAGTTCCCAGGTCTATGTACATATATTTGCCCCATAATACAACTGAATTACAGATACTCAACAACTTTGAATTATTCTAGTTGTCAACTTTATTTTTTTTTGGCAACTTTACTTATAAATGAATAGTTCCATACTATTGCCACCAAGAACATTCTTTGATTTCTCTAAAATTTATGCCAGGTGTATGCCTGTAGCCCCAGCTACTCAGAACACTGAGGTTGGAGGATTGCTTGAGCCCAGAATTCTGGGCTGTAGTGTGTGACACCAATTGGGTGTCCGCACCAAGTTTACCATAATATGATGGCCTCTCAAGAGCAGAGGACCACCAGGTTGCCTAAGGAGGGATAAACAAGCCTAGGTTAGAAATGGAGCAGGTTAAAACTCCCAGGCTGCTCAATAGTAAGATTAAGCCTATTAATAAGCACTGCACTCCAGCCTGGGCAACACAGCAAGATCCTGTCTCTTAAAAAAAAAAAAAAATGTAAAAAAAACAAAACAAAAAAAAAAATGTACATATGGGATGTTTCCTAATCTTATTTTACTTCTCCCTTTTTAAATAAATGAAATGCACTGCTGGCATTTAACTGAACTTTAGAAATTATTAGAAAAGCTGAATGCTGTTTTAAGATTTAATATCAAGTTACCAAATCTGGTGTATAACAAGTCTCTCATAGAAAAACATTCACATGAAAAGGTGGAAGTGTGGTGGCAAAAGATATACCCATGACTATGCTGGATCTGACCTTGGGTTCTGTGCCTTTTGGTTAAACTATCTTCACTGAAGTCTGATTCCTTCATATTTAAATCATCCTTTTTTAAAGGGGCTTGGGGGAGGTGCTATTAAGACAAAAAGAACTTTTTATTAGCTTCTGCTTCAAATTGAACAATATATTAGAGTCCCCCCCAAAAAGAAACATGGTAGAATAATAAATAAATTTGCTAAGGGTAAATATTACTTAATGACTACTTGCAGGCTTTCTATTACAAAAGTAGTAGTCATCAATCACTGTGATGTACTACTGATTAAAAAAAAAAAAAAAACCACACATGCTGGGTTAACTTCTAATAAAAGCTAAACATCGGGCAGTGCCTGTGGCTCAAAGGAGTAAGGCGCCGGCCCCATATGCAGGAGGTGGCGAGTTCAAACCCGGCCCCAGCCAAAAAAAAAAAAGAAAGAAAGAAAAAAACTGTAAAAGCTAAACATCTAAGACCTACAGCACAAAGGCCCTGGGTGTACCATGCAGAGTCCTCGCTTGGCCTTGGCTAACCTGATCTGGCACTCACAGCAGTCCTCGAGCATCCTTCTGCCTGGCTCCCTCCCTCCTTACCCAGGTTTGTTTCTACAACTTTCCATTGCTTTATCTTAAGACCCTTGGCTTTAATGCCTCCTCCCATGAGTAATCAGCCTCAGACATCTAACCACCCACTATCACAAAACAACCTGCAGGCAGTCTTGGCTCACTTTAAAAAGGTGTGTTTGGGGAAGTGGGAGGTGGGGAGGTCTAATTCTTGATGATGCACAGATTTAAAAAACAAAAACACATATAAACTGTATGTGCTCAAAGAAAATTATCTGGGGGGACTGGAAATCTCAGGGTGATGGGATAATTGTGCTCACACATGGCATTGCCTAGCAACGCACATCCCAACCTTGGGGTGTAATGAATCACTCACTCACTGCTGCTCACAAATGGTAATTGGATGAGAAGATATTCACATCTGGTTTGCTCTGTAACAAGACTTCAGAGAACTGTGGGACTCAAATTGAGAGAAGCAGCAGGTAGTTCACCCTCAGCCAGAGTCCCCAACAAAGGAGACCATTCCCATTCCTCCAGCTGAATGTATGCTTTTGTTTAAAAGCAGTATAAAAACAGCACAAATACATGGTGTGATAGCCTTGCTTTCATAACATTTCACTTCGGCCATGCTCTAATTTCTACGGCTTCAAATATAGCCAATGTCACAAACATAAGAAAGTAAATATGGCAAACAGCAGGAGAATCAGGGTTGAACTAAACCACTTTAGAAGACCCCGGCGGTCATAAGCTACTTAGAGCTCAGGGTTTCTGAATCCAGGTATAAAAAAAGAGTCCACATACGAGCGAGATCTGTGTCTGGATCGCCTGTTGTTGGTGTCTGCTTGATTCTTTTCCTTTTGTCTCCTTAATACAGCTTCCCACTGAGGTGCTGAATCAACCATATCATTCTCCTGCCGTATTCTGAAAAGCAAAACCATCCATGTGAAGTTCACGCCCCCACACATGGAGCCTTGTTTTGGGTTGACCCTAAACTTGCTTATAAAAGTTATTTAAGGAACAGAAAACGCATTATAATCATTGAAAGTTACAAATGTACTGGATTAATACTATGTATATCCGTTAAGTAGTTAAGTGTGTATATAAGTGCATATTATAATATTTATATTAAATATGTACGTGTAAGTTACGTTTGGACTTCTGACTTAAAATTTTATAGGAAAAAGATGTGGCGAATGCAAACTCATTTAAAACATATTTAAGTTTTGGCTAAAGAAACAACAGCATCTCCTACAGTGCCAATCTTAATGTATGAAACAAAATCATTTTTTAAAATGTGCTAGTCAAAAATAGCAATAAATGAAATGCTCTTAATAATGCACACTAATTGTCAAAGTTGTTATCAACAAGAGGTACCAGAAATAATTCCCATTTTTAAAGACAGAAAACCAGAAGTACAAAAAGTTAAATAAGAGGGGAAAATGCGTGGATAGTGGAACAAGCATACACTGTTTTGACTGTGGCCACTCACGTGTTGTAGAGGGAATGAGGGCTGGACACGCAATGTGGCCAAGGGCCAGGCAAAGCCCCCGTGAAGCAGAGAAATGGAAACAGGAAGGCCTGGGGAGCATAGGCATTGCCACGTGAGATCACAGGCAGTATTACCAAATCTTCTCATTTAAAAAAGAAAAAAAAAAGATAAGCCCTCAATCTACACTTTTGAAATGAACTCTCCCAAGTTTCAAGCATTGACAACCAATTCCAAATGTTAAAGCACTGTCTGTAATAAGCACATCCGCGGACCACACTCAGCTGGCAGATGCATCAAGTCTTTTAAGCAAGTATTTAGCATGTAAATACTGTCTCCAAGGGTGAGTGTTCCTCCCACGAATGAAACATTTGAATATTTGAGCTTATAAATTTATGAAGCTCTTCAGGAAGCTGCTCTCATGTTTGGCTCCCAGGGTGTGAAGAGCAGCAGGGAACTGCTAGGGACTCAGCCCAGTCCTGACAATCTCCACGCATAACTGGGTCAGGGCACAGGTGAGCACCACAGCCCACTTGGAGCCATTTCTCTCCCTAAACAGACATCTTTTGGTTCCTCTGTTATAGCACTTTTTACAGGCGGTGAGGTAACAAATACTCATTTCACACAAAACTTAGCGATAAGGTAGAGTAAATTCAAGTTAGAAGAACCACACCTTATGAGGAAGAAACTATTGAAGTCTCTCTAGGTAAAGGGGAATTGTGTTAAGCAAAAAATTATCTGTAACATACTCGGAGCCTTTGAAGTATATACATTTCCTCACTAAGGTTTTCCTTTCTACCAGGCTATTATTTGAAGATTAACAGGAAGCAGTCATGGGGGTTTTTCACAGATTTTAAGAACATAGTTCTCTCTTTCATGACAGGTACAGAATAAATTAAAATTACACATTTACTGCTACGGACCTTCATGTTGGAAATATCTGAAGAAAAATATGATAAAATGTACTACCTGAGGTCCTAATTATTGATCATTCTTTGAAACAAATACCCCCATTTGAAAATCTCGTGTGGATATGTATCTGCACACGCACGCATGTGTGTGTATGGGTTCACATACACTTTTGTGGCCAGATCTATGCTTACGAGTCTTTCCATGTATCATGTGACAGTCAGAAACCCCCCTGTCCAGATGTCCAGAACTCAGGGGTCAGGGATAGGAGGAGACGGCCAATGGGCAGCATCTACCCTACCACAGGAACTCACACCTGGCCTGCTGGGCCCAGGATCAGACACAAAACCCAGGTCTCCCAACTCCTAATCAGACTGCAGCTTCCATTCTGAACAAAATCACTACATACCGTGGGCAGAACTAAATTTTACAACCTTAAGTATTTTTATCAGGAAATCAGCAACTCTAACTTTGAAAGGTCAAACCTAAGCAAGAACGAGGCCTGACTTAAACACATAATTTTTCCAGAGTGGACCTTTATTTAAAAGGAAGCCCTAATATTATATGTTCAGTCCCATCTGTTGTAGAATTCAGATGGTTACCTTCATACTCAGAGTTCACTTTCATGACAAACCTTAAACTCCTGAGATGTAAGCACATATATTTCCTGCACCTTGATAGTGATAAGGACTAACTGAGAAATTATTTCAGATTGTAACATGTACCTTTAACTTTTCTTTTTCTAATTGAAAAGTCTAAAGTGAGGGCGCAGTGTGGACTATTCTGATGACAGGCTACCTAAAAGCCCTGGCTTCAGCATTGTACAATTCATTCATATAACTTAAATACTTGTACCCCTCCTAATATTGCAAATTAAAAATTATTAAATTTTTTAAAAATTGAAAAACATTAAATGAGGGCAGAGAAACTGTCAGCTAATATCCTCGCGACCCACATTTGAAAGACAGATGCCCTCTACTGGTGATGCTGATTCATAAATATTCTAACAAGACTCATTAAAAATGTAAGGTGCACTGGAGAGTCACAACAGAAGCACATTTTCCTGAGTAGCAGGTACTGTGGCTGCCTTAGTCCATAATGAAGTTTGAAATTACACCCTTACAAAAGGCTTCTGGTTAATGGTCCTCATTACATGAATGAAAGTGTCATTTCTTCCATTGCTGAACTGCTCCAGAAAAGAAAAAAATGCTAGCCCTCGAAGAATATTGTGGCATTCAGTCCTTAAGAGGCAGGAGGTTATATAGGCATGAATAAAGAAATTTTTTAAATAAAACATGTCTCTTACGATTCTGACTGTGAAGCCTAGTTTATGCTTAGGTGGAGAGTACTCAAGTGGTTTTTGCTCCTTTCCTACATTTTAATTCTGATATTTAGATATACATCATGAAGAATAAAATACTGCAAACGTTGTATTGACATAGTACCTTTGAAAAAGTGAAAATGTGCTCTTACGTCATAGCCATGAAAATCTCAAGTGGGGGGGAGAGTCTACTGTAATTTATATTGGGGAGCTATTCATTTTTAAACATTGCATTTGAAGATGAACCTCAAAAAAATGCCAAATGCTGCTTTCCTTTGATGCCGTAAGTCAACATTTATCATATTGTGCCTTCTTTATCTATCACCATAGTCAATAGCTATATGAACAAGTATAACATAGTAAGGCTTTTTTAAAGATGTGTGTATAAGATGGCTATTCTAGAATGGAACGAACTCTAGCAATGTTTCAGAAAAGAAGAATTCCAAAATATTTCCTCCATATCTCACCAAACTTCAACCCTCTACTTTTCAAACTATCCATGCAGTTTAGATTTTAACTGCATTTGACAGTTATAGTTTGCAAGGGTTTTGAAGGTTAAATGCCATATAATCATTTGATAACAATAATGAAGACAGTAACTATTCCTGGTCCCTTCTTTCCTGTCTTACCTATGAAATAGGTCTGCCTCTCTTGCAAAATGTTTCACACCCCCGAGTCTTACACTGTCCTCTCCCTCTGGCAGTTTTGTTTCTAATAGGACCTTCCTTTACACCAGTTCTTAATTTACTTCCAATGTGCTAATGTAAAGACCACATTTGATACGGAGTCCAGGAAGTTCCATGGAGCAAATGTATGATGTGGCTTCAAATGACAAGTGATGCTACTCTTGAGTTATGAAGAGGATTTGGTTGTGAGAGTGGTTAAAAAAATAAATAAACATTATTGTCCCCATTCCCTAGGGAGAAAACATGTTTGGAATATCAGCAGACTTAAACCAGTGGGCATTTCTTTCATACAACCTGAAAATAGGTATCTGTTTCCCTAAAAGCAGTGTCCTGCCCGCCCTGATTTAGCAATGGGAATAGTGCTCCCAACTCTGTCACTAACTGACTCAGGGACCATCAGCTTTGGTCATTCTCAGTTTCTTTATCTATAAAATTACTGTGAAGATCCTTCCTAGCTTTAAATCTCAATGTTTAGCCAGCTGCCTATAATTGTAGCACTCTGGGAGGCTGAGGCAGGAGGATCCCTTCAGCTTAGGAGTTCAAGACCAGCCTGAGCAAGAGTGAGACCTCCCCCCACCCCATTTCTACCAAAAAGAGAGAAAAAAAAAAATAGCCAGACATATTGGCAGCTGCTTGTAGTTCCAGCTACTCAAGAGGCTGAGGCAGGAGGATCGCTTGAGCCCAGGAGTTTGAGGTTGCTGTGAATTAGGCTGTAGCCACGGCACTCTAGCCTAGGCAACAGAGCAAGACTCAGTCTCCAAATAAAATAACCCAGTTTTATTTCCAGGCCAGTCAGACACACTGAAAGAATTCGTTGTTCTTCCACTACAGCATAACGTTCTAGACAATTGCTTCACACGTATGGCCACTGTATTGCTAAAATTAAACCTGCAGGTCCCAGCTGACCACGAACTTGTGTTTCTCATCAACTGCACTCATTTTTGGATCACCTGCTACAAACCAATCTTCATTTTGTTTCAGTTTTTCTTCCCTAGGGAAATTTATGTTGGTTCCAGGCATCTGCCGGCATGCTCCCTGAAGACCAGAAAGCATAAACTCCATTTGCTGTGCTCACCTTCCCCACCTCAATAAATTATTCATATTTGTCTCAAAGATACTTGTGTCTCTTCCACTTATTCCTTACACTCCCTCTACTAAATGGGCTGCATTTGGTGCAATTCCCCTTTCAAACTCTGTTTTCATAATTTTTTAATCTGTTTTGCCCTCCAGTAATGTAACAGCCTTCCTTAGTCCATGTAGCTTTGTACTTCCAGTCATCTCTGCCAAGTTTGCTTATACTCCAGAAGCCCTAAATCATCTGCATCAAATTCCTAAATCTCCATACCAGTCTGGCTAAAGTAGAAATCAGAAACCCTGGCAGCCACAACATGGTGAACACATCTGTTTCCACTGGCTTGGGATGAACTGTCCCTTCCATACCCACAATTTTTACCTTGTTTGCAGCCCAGTAGGCATTGCCCACCAAAGAAACAGCTACCTATTGTGAGGCTATATGAAAGAAATGCACGCTGATTAAATGTGCTGACGTTCTCCTAGGGAATGGGGTCAACAAACTTTTTTTTTTTTTTTAGTTCTATTTTTTTAACCACTCACAACAAAATCCTACCAAAATTGTGATCTAGATTTGCCCTACTTGGATGTATCGTAACTATCAGTGTGCAAAATTTCTGCTACAGAAATGCGTTTCTTTCTTCTTTGTTTAAAAAATAATATGAAAGACCTTATGGAACATAGTTAAAATATTCATAACTCTTACATGATATTTGGATACTAACAGATATCCAGTAGACTAACCTAGAAGGCAGGAAGAAACTCTGAAAACATATGTGCCAGAAATAAATTCCTGTTAGAAAATATTTCTTTCACTTTCAGATGGCTGGGCCGCATTTTACAGATGTTGCCGGAACTTCAACTAACACTGAGCAGCGCGGGACGCCCTCGTTAAGTGACAGACCCTCCGTGCAGGGTGCTTTCTGTTTCATGGCACAGCCACTATCTCCTGGATCTTCACAAGCTCTTATGAGGCAGGCTGGGCAGCTGTTACTCCACTTTCTACTTTGCCCTTGAGAACTGAAGATTCAAAGGGTATTGTAGCCAGCTTATAGCCACAGAACTCTTCAAAGCAGGGTCAAGTTCATAACACAGGCTCCCTAATTTGCACATCCATATACACACAGCTTCCAGTAAGTGACTCGTGTGTTTATGATGCAAATATACCAAGAAAAAAATTAGACAAATGTTCAAATGGCCCCCTGTGGCCAATTTCCTTAAATCCAGCTCTTACCCTGAGCTTCTTCCATTTCTCTGACTCTTTTAATCCTTGTCAGGTTCCAGAGTTACTTCCATTTTTCTGCTATTGCAAAAAAAGAAAAAAAACAAAAGAAAAACCCTACTTCTCCACGTCACCCACCCCTCCAAATCTCCCACTTCACAGTTCTAAGAGCCTAGCAAGACATCAAAGCTAATGGATGATCAAGTAATCCAAGATTCTCCCCAGTGAATGCTCAAAGGACTGCTGGTTTTTATCAATACCACAAAGGATATTTTGAGAATCACTTTCTTTGAATGTCAAGGATATTTTATTAAGCTCAAGGTATTTTTAGGGAAATCTGGTTCATGAAAGGTTTCACTCCACTAAGTCCACTTCCTAGTTCCCTTCAGCATATGTCCTTGAAAAAAAACCCAGGGCATGACCCATGAGGTCTATAGAGAAGCTGGCTGACACGTCTGATCTCAGCAACAAGATTCAAAATTCCAACTAGTAAAAACTAATACTACCTAACATCCACAACACAGGTTACTAACTTTATAGTGCCTTATTTTAGGTAAGCTCCCAATGTCATGAATTTAATTGAACCAACTGTTTCACAACAGTTTGCAAGTCAATATAGCAAACTGAGTAATTAAAGAAAGATGAAGCATTTCAGCTTTTAATCCTCTCAGAGAACTGAAATGCCATTTCATTTCCCAGTACCAACCTAGCCTTTACTATTTATATCACAGAATTTTATAACTTTTGGGAGTCCATGAAAATATCCACTTAAGAGTCTGATAAAAGCAACAGATCCTGTAGAAAATTATGTGCTTGAAGCACACACAAATTTTCACACAATTTCGTAGTGTTATGAGACCCCGAAAAGCTACCCATAAATGCCTGGTGTAAAAATAACTAAAATATATAAAGTTAGGAAAGGTGGGAGAATACAAGAAAGGACCAAAAGCAAAGTAAAAAAAAGGCTGGAAGAGGGCTGGGAGGAGAGGACAGGCGAAGAGGCAGCAACTAACTCCAGAACTGTGTGCCTCTACACACAAGAGAACTTGCCCTTCCCGATTTCCTCTGATCTTTACAGTAACTGGATCAACAAAATAGATTCCCCCGTCTGTCATTAACCGTTCCCTACACACACACACACACACACACACACACACACACACACACACACACACACACACACATACACACACACACACTTTTAAGACAAGAAAACTAAGACCTAAATTGGTTAAACGATTTGGGCAAGGTCAAATAACAGCACACAGCAAAAACCAAGACCCTGACTCAAATCCTCCAATTTGTGACACACCTACGCAGAAAGAAAATTCAGAAAGGACAGAAGAAAGAAAGAAAGAGTTGGAAAGAAGCCTAGGGAAGAGAAATGAACTGTGTTGGGAGAATATTGTGATCAAAAGAGGGAGGCGGGAGGCAAGAGGACAGAGAGGGAAACTGAGGCGGAAATAAGGACCCTGTCCGCTGAGGTCCTCTGTCTTCTTCACAAGCAGCTGGCTCCAATTCCTAACTGGTTATAAAAAGGGAATGAAAAAGTTTCTTCTCAAACCTCAAAATCCAGAAAACTATAGGATGCCCACCCAGATTATATCAAAAGGAAAGAAAAAACTGAAGTGGAAAGCAGTAAGGGCAGATGTAACCGAAGCCGTCTCAGGGTGGGAGGGCGAATTCCTCTGGGGTTCTAGGAGACACTGTAGAATGAGCCCTCACGGCGCAGGAGATGCCTCTCGCATCTGGCCCCAGCTGGATGCAAGGTGAGAGGGCAGGGTTATTATATACAGTATATTATTATACTTTTCTGAAATCAAAAATAAACAAAACAACCTTTGCTTCTAATATTAGAAGATGATCTTCCAGAGATGGTCTGGGTTATCTTTTTTTTTTTAATGATTATTAAAAGCCTAACTTGGATGAAGTTGATATGTAAATAAAGTTTTATTAATTCTTGCTTCTCTTCACACAAAATGAGAGATGTTTATATTGTTATCCACGAAAACAGTAAAGCAGTTTAAACTTCAATAGGTTGACTTAGGAAAAAAAAAACCCCAAAATACAATAATCCTGAGGAGTGTCCTCAAGCCTAACAGGAAAGACATCTTTTATGTTATAAAAGAAAAAAGAAATCCTCACAAGTATAAGAGGGACTTTATCTAACAAATGCAATCAGCGCAACCTAATTCTTTGTACCCTCAATGAATCCCAAACAAAAAATAATAACTAACACTGGAGAAGAGCTAGAAAAATATTTTTTAAAAAATCCTGCCAGCAAACACATGTATATGTAAAAATAAAAAATAAAAAATAAAAAATAAATCCTGCCAGAAGGACAGACAAAGGGAACAACTTCTACAAGACTAGATACGGTGTCTAGAAAGTAACAGACTCTATTCAAAGTCCCACTGGACACATCGGGGGCTCCAAAAGAGTGAGCCTGAGAGGCAGATTGCCCAGGAGTTGCTCCTGTCCAGGTTTACAGTTTCCCAAGGGGAGAAACAAACGCAGAGCGTGTCAGGGTGCAGCTCTTGCTGCAAAAGTGACAAAGTGCTGTGGATTTGGAGATGAGACCTCGCTGGCAGCAGCAGAACATCAGCATAGGCAAGAGTCTGTTTGCCCTGTACTGGGATTACTAGTCCTGGGATCACTAGTCTTGGGATTACTAGTCCTGGGATTACTAGCTCAAAGGGCAATGCTGAGAGAGCTCTCTGGGTCACACCGTCAGCCAAGAAAATGAAGGATGAATGAAGGTGAACAGTCATCCCCCCCAAAGAGGAGTCTTTGGCACAAGTAGGAACTCAGACATTAGGAGACAGCCTTCAGCACAGACGTATGACATATGGGGACCATAGCAGGACTGCAGTTTACTCATACTCGCATACCTCAATGTGCAATGAGTAGGTTCTAGCAAAATTGAGAAGGCCAATAGTGGGATTGGGGGGCAAGCAGTCCAGCATGGTGGGGAAGCAGCATCCAGAGGCAGCTCCACGCCTTTGCACCAACTTTCTCTTTCCCTGCAAGCCACCACCTGCTGCACCAGAATTCGCAGGAGTGGGGATCAGAACTCACATACATATTTCTCCCTCTGCCAACCTGTTGCTGTGCTCTTGAGAGCCAGAATCTAGACTTCATATGCTATAGGCAACTTACATTCCCTTGGGGCAATATTTCTACAGGCAAGAGGAGCAACTGTGAAGCCCTGTGGGATCCTTCACATGAAATGTGTCAGTGTGTTTTGAAAGCTATTTTTTAGGACTCGCCTTACAAAGCACATTAGCATTCTAAAAGAACGTATTTCCTACGCAGTACAAAGAAAGCCAATCAAAAAATCTGCCCATGAGGAGGAGGAAGAAACGCTTAAGGGAGAAAAGACCTACAAGGTGCCAGCAGAGCATAATGAGGAATTTAAGGATTTGATGGCAAATTTGGCTAGTGTTCATTTTTTTCTCTTTTATGTGTTTGCTTCATGCCTTGGCCTTGAGGTAGAGCAGTTCCCCTCCCATCTCTGCCACCTGCTGTCCTCACCCTTCATCTACATGTGACTGCTAAATGGATCTTTTTTCTCTTTTCTCAATAGTCTCATCTGACCACAACAGGGTGGCCTTTCAAATTTATACCCACAGCCTACCTCTTAACTCACATTTTCACAGCCTCCAAGGTACCCCAGGTCCTGCTGTCAGCCAGGGCTCTGTCCTTTCTATGACAGCCCATCCCCTTTCCGCCTTCCCTCCTGATCTCACCAGCCTACCTTGGTGCAATGACTCTCACAGGCACAGACAAACCAAACTAGCAGCTTCCAAATGGAGGAATCACCTGGAAAAGCTGCACAACCCTGCCACCCAGAAGGTGCCCACTGGTCTCCTCAGGGGACTGATGGAGAAGGAGAAAGGTGTGGAAGGTGCAGAAAAAGAGGAAGTGTGTGCAATTTAAGATCCCCAGAGGATTCTGTTACCCTTCCCCTCATACCTGGAAGAAGTGCTTCTCTAAACCTGGATATTATCTGTGAAGTCCTATTTCTCCCTCATATTCCTCATCAGATTGGTTACCAAATCCTTGCTCATTACCTCTCAAAAACACCTCCCTAATCTGGTTCTTCCTTTCCATTCCCACAGCACCAACCTCATTATCTCCTGCCAGAATTATAGTTCCAATTGCTTCTGAGCAGGTTTCTGAACCTCCAGGCTCTCTAGGCTCCAATCCACCTTGCACAGTGCTGCCAGATTAACTGTCCTTTTTTAAAAATTTTCATTCATTTATTCACTCATTATTTGGGGTTAATGTGAGGGTACAACCAGATCACAATATTTGCATTTGTTAAGTACAGTCTATCTTGCAGTTGTGTCCCACACCCCAAAGGTGTGGCATAAACCCCTTACATTGCGCCCAACAAGTGGGAACACACCAATCTCTCCTGTTACCCTCTCTCTTCTGCCCCAACTTGAATTGAATTGAGTTTCTTATGTGGGCATGTATTAGATCATCTACTGGCTTCATATTAGTATTGAGTACATTGGATATTTGCTTTCCATTGTTGTGATACTTTATGAAGAATGTGCTTCAACTCCATTCAGGTAAATACAAAAGATGTAAAGTCTCCATCTTTTTATGGCTGAATAATATTCCATGGCATACATATCCTACAGTTTGTTAATCCATTCCTATGTTGATGGATATTTAGGTTGTTTCCACATCTTGACAATTATAAATTGAGCTGTGATAAATAATCTAGAGAAAAATGATATGATAAAATGATTTTTTTTTCTTTTGGGCAGATGCCTCGTAGTGGAATTGTGGGGTCAAAAGGGAGATCTAATTTGAGTTCTTTGAAGGTTCTCCATACTTCTTTCCAAAGAGGTTGTATTAGTTTGCAGTCCCACCAACAGTGTAAAACTGTTCTCTTCTCTCTGCATCCATACCACACTGCAACTTTGAGACTTTATGATGTGGGCTATTCTCACTGGGGATAGGTGATATCTCAGAGTGGTTTTGATTTACATTTCTCTAATGATTAGGGATGATGAGCATGTTTTCACATGTTAGCCTACATCTGTCTTCCTTAGAGAAGGTTCATTTCCTCTACATTGTCAAATTTCTGAGCATAGAGTTGTTTGTAAGTAATCAGAAATAATCTCTTGTATCTCTGTGCTTATCAGTTGTTATTTCCCCTTTTTCATTTCTGATTGAGGTTATTAAAGATTTTACTTTTCTGTTTCTAGTTAATCTGGCCAAAGGTTTACCTGTTTTGTTTATCTTTTTGAAGAACCAACTTTTTGTTTCATTAATATTCTGAGTGATTCTTTTGTTTTCAATTTCATTTATTTCTGGTTTAATGTTGGTTATTTCTTTTTCTCTGCTAGTTTTGGGATAAGATGGCTCCTCCTTTTTCATTTTTTTAAGATGATTCATTAGGTTGTTGATGTGCTCTCTTTCTGTTTTTCAGATGTAGGCATCTAATACAATAAATTTCCCTCTTAGGACTGCTTTTGCAGTGTCCCACAGGTTTTGGTGGTTTGTGTCTGCATTGTTGTTATGCTCAAGGAAGCTAATGATTTCCCCTTTTATCTCTTTCTTAACCCAACTGTCATTCAGCATAAGGGTGTTCAGTTTCCATGCCTTTGTGTGGGGATGAAAATGTTTGTTGGAGTTGAGTTCTACCTTAATTGCCTTGTGGTCTGAGAAGATACAAGGTATAATTTCTTTCTTTCTTTTTTTTCCGAGACAGAGTCTTATTACATCACCCTTGGTAGAGTGCTGTGGCATCACAGCTCACAGCAACCTCAAACTCTCAGCCTTAAGTGATTCTCTTACCTCAGCCTCCCAAGTAGCTGGGACTAGACACTTGTCACAATGCCTGGCTATTTTTTCATTGCAGATATCGTTGTTTACCTGGCCTGGGCTGGGTTCAAACCCACCAGCCTCCGTGTACTTGGCCAGCAATCTACCCACTGAGCTATGAGCACCGCCCACAAGGTATAATTCAATTCTTTTGATTTTGTTTTGTGTCCTAGAATATGATCTATTTTGGAGTATGTTCCATGGATTAATGAGAAGAACATACATTCCTTAGCTTTGGGATGGTGTGTTCTGTATATGTCTATTAAGCCCATTTGTTCTACGGTCACATTTAAGTCCCTTGTATCTTTCTTTAGTTTTTGTTTAGAGGATCTGTCCAGTTCTGCCAGAGGGATGTTAAGGTCTCAAGCTATTAGTGTTATGGGATACCATATTGCTCAGACCAATTAAAGTCTGCTTCAAGAATCTAGGGGCATTTAAGTTGGGTACATAAATATTTAGAACTATAATGTCTTCTGATTGTATTGTTCCCTTGACCAGAATGAAGTGACCATTAGTATTTCATTTTGACAACAAATGTCACTGAATATTTTTGACCCCAAAAGATACTGTTTTTCAATGGGCCACCTCCTGAACAGTTGAGAACAGTTGCATCTGTGAGCACACCAAGCAAACTAGAAATAGATTTGTTAAGATCCGGTTTGATCAATAAGTTTTAAATATTAAAAAAAAAAAAAGCAGATTTTCTTGCTTTGTGTTGTTTGTGCAAAAATACTGAATTTTAGAGAAGAACAGGGTACCTAAGGGAAAGCAACCTCCTACACTTGGGTTTTTACTGAAAGAGAAACTGAAATCATTTCCTCAAGAGAGGTGTCATAACACATTGAGATCCCACATCTGTCTGGTGTGATTCTAGCCCATAAGAAGGCTCCACTTGGAAAGCTTTCCTAAGAAAATGGTCCACTCTTACAATGCTAAGCTATTATTACACAGTCTTTGGAGTAAAAGAGGGTGGCTGATTCAATTTGCTCCAAGCACTAATCCAACTTCCTCATTTTACAGAAAAGAAAAAGATGACCCAGAAAAGTAAAGCAACCAGGCCAGACTTCAACATTAGGTGAGAAAAGCCTTCCCAACAGTGGCACCACTGATGTGTTGTTGTACTTGACACTTCTTTGTTGTCAGGAGATATCCTGTGCATTGTAAGATGTTTAACAGTATGCCTGGCCTGTTGCAACCCCACGACTCACCCAATCATAATAGTAAAAAATGTCCCCAGTGACAGATGTCTCAGGAAGGAAGGAGACAGGGATGACAAAAACCCCCAAGTTGAGAAACCACTGGATTAGAAACTGGCAACCAAGTCTAACTCCCAACCTAGTCCTCTTTGCATTAATCACATGTACTTGTTCTTTGCAGATAACCATTTTTGAACTAGGGAGAAGAAATTAATAAATTAAGCCACTGATAATACCGATTACATGTTAAATGATGTTTTTAATAAGCTCTTAAAAATGTGCCTTACAATTATGAACTAACCACATTTACTCATCTGTGGGTGCCTGGCACGAATATAAACAAATTTGCAAGAACCTGAAACTATGGAGTCTACGAAATAATGAGTCTCTCATGTGGGGTTGGATAAAATACAAGAAGGCCATGTTGAAAGTTCAGGGAGAAATCTCTCTACAAATGGTATGCTTTCTTACCAGCCTTGGAAAAATTCACTACATATTATAGCTAACTATGGAACCATCATTTTTTTTTTAAAGAAGAAACCTCACTGTCAAGTTGTTTAATCGTCTTATTGTAAAAATTGAAAACTCAGTCCCAAGATCTGAGGTTTCCTGAACTTAGTGCTTGAAAAGTGCCAGATTCCTTCTTAAACACAGACTAGAAAATCTGGCCAAGCAACATACAGCATACACAGCGTCTAACCACCAGTGACAGCCTCTGAATTCAGAGCACCAGTTAATTATGATGTTCAAATATTACCTGTTCCTCTTCTTCCGGTGTTCTCTATTAGAATTTTCCGATTCACTACCACTGCTTGTGTTACAGCGTGAACGCGACCTGAAGGCAAAATGATAAAAGCAGAAGGAAAAAAACATGTTTATGACAAATAAAAAATTTCAGAAATGTTCAAATTGGTTCTTTGAAATTAATTTTGTAGCAAAATTACTTAACCAAACACAAAAAGCTGTATTAACCCTTAGCCAGACATTGTTTCTGAACTCAGACATCTGAATGAGTCTACAGCTCAGGAAAACAGTGAGGCAGGGGAAATATGAAAACAGATTAAGGCAAATGTCATCATGTTCCCAGAAAGGACCACAAAATCAATTACTTCCAGCAGAACTCTGACAAGGCAAAGCTATAAGCACCTGGTGGACTAAATGAAAACAAAATCTTGTCACACACCCCACCCCATTGAGAGAGGCAGAGTTTATTTCCCGAGCGCTTGAATTTACAATAGTCCTGTGATTTAATTTACCAAAAGAATGAGGCGGAAGTGTTATTTTGCCAATTTTGGCATTACTCTTTAATAGACTGCCAGCTCCTGGCACCATCTAAAGCAACCTAGGCTAGCCACATGGAGAGACCCTACAGAGACGTCCCAAGCCTCCAGCCAATCTGCCAGGAGGCCATCACGATCAAGGTGCCTTGGATAACACCATCCAGCTACCATTTAACCACAGCCTCATAAGACCCCGAACGAGACTAGCTAAAAACCTTCCTGCTCAACTGACAGAATTATACTAGATAAATATGGGTGTTGTTGCTTTAAGCCATCAAGATTTAGAGGGTTTATAATATAGTAATAGGTTAGTGAAACAGCTCCTCTGAGACACAGGAGCAGAAAAAAGAGAAATGTCTAAGGATGCCACAGAATGGAAGGCTAACAATCAGTTGAAGTCAAATTGGTTTTTGAAAGAAAAAACAAAATTCCTCCACTCTTGCCTCAACTCTGACCACTCTGAGTATTGCTAATCTGCTGAACCTTCCTCCTTCTCACTCTCCGAGTTTTGTTTTTTACCTCCTTCTTTGCTTTAGATCCGAGTCTTCACCACTGTTATGGGCTTTCCTATGGAAAACAAATAAACGAAGACATTAAAGAAAACAAAAAATTACCAGCAGGCTAACAAAAGCACACCCAAACAAGTTTAACTTCAGTTCATCCATATCTGTTTTATATCTGTTTTATATTTAAGTCATAGTGTATGCCCAACCCTACAATAGGTCCCAGAACCATCACCTGGCCTCAGCCTAGTGGGAACTGCCCAACGAATTCCATTCATCCAATGAGTTAGCCTGTAGCTTCAGGTCTGCAATCCAGAAGCCCATTCTGCCATAATCTGATTTCCAACATCCTAGCCCCGAAGTCCCCTGCTCCTGCGGTCACACTTTAGACTTGATTACCTGTAACCTCCAAACCTTCCCATAATCTCTCCTTCCCGTTTACCCCCACACGGCCTCACTGGGGTGTCCTGGTTAAAAGTGTGGGCCCTGGGGCCAGATGCCCTGAATGTGAACCTCCTCTCCCCCACTGATGATTTATTTGTGTGATTTAAACAAGTTACTTCTTGTTTCAGTACCTCAGTCTTAATAGAACTTCTTTTAAAGGATAAAATGAATTAACACATTTGAAATGCATAGAGTAGAATGTGAGCCATTGTTAGCACTCAGTAAAAGTAAGCTGTTATTGTCATTACTTCATCAACTATTTCCGTTCTGTCTTCCTCTGACCCCAACAGGACTGACACCTGACCTTGCTACTTCCTCCCAGCTCTTCACCTCTCATCCTCTTTACCTGGGTTGAATTTCCAAGACCATCATCTCCATAACATGCTTGCCAATACACAACCCTTCCCCACCTCTGCCTTCCATTCCAACTTTTTGGCAAACCCCACTGCATGGGGGAATCTGGCCATGCAGGCTTTCAGAGCTAGCCCTCCACAGCTGGCTGAGCAGGGACGGAAAGTGTCACATGCAAGAGGGGTATTAGTTACACTGCAAATCCAAATTCATAAACCTCAAATGGGACCACAATACGAGTCAGCAACCCTACCACCCTCTTCTGACCTAAGCACAAAGCAGTTTCGAGCTCTTCACTTTGCAACCCTCTGACCCCTGGCACCTCTGTTTCAGCACATGTCTTTGTTTTCTCCTTCCAAAGGAAAGAGCAGCCATCAGATGGATCTCTTCCATCTTCCTGCTACCAGAAATAAAAACTTACCAACACCTCCCTTTCTGTTATTTAGAAATGGATCCTTACAACAAAGGTCAGTCTCTTTGCGGGTGAAACATGGGTCCCGTCCCTTCAGATCTTCTCAAAGACTTTTTTCGCCCACTACCCGTCTCTCATATATTCAACAGTGCCCTTCTGGAAAACTGTTTTCACAGGCTATTAACATTTTCAAGTCTCTCCCACTTAAACAATCAGACCTGCTCTGACAGCACATCCCTACTCAATTTCTGTCCAGCCCCCGCCCCCTCTCCTTCAAAGCCTTCTGGAGAGAGGCATCTATGCCCATGCTCCATTTACCCACCATCGGTCACCTAGCACCCTCCCACTGATGGGGGTGGACGTGGCTCTATAATGCCACCATGGCGGCTTACGTTCTCCCACTTCCCACAAGATGCAGACCTTGAATAACCCCAATACGTGGTCCCTGTCCCTTCTATCAAATTTTTACGTAACTATTTAGCATAAATGCAGTTATACAAATATTGTTCACAGATGATCTAACTAGTCATCTAGGAATACAATTCCCTTCTTTTATAGGTTTTAGACTTTCTGAGAGAGGATGATTGCCTAGTTTTATCCATACATAGATTACCTGCTTAGTATTCTTTCGCTTATCTTGAATTCTTCACCTGTCCTCTCTAAGAGAGCTGGCAACACTCCTCCTGACGCAGGTCCTCAGGTAATCGGCAAGTTCCATTCAAACCTCCCAGAGCCCTCTGCCCTCCTGCTCATATCCAGACCTCCCGCTGACCAGGACTACTGCACAGATGTACTTTTGATAACCTCCCTTCACCAGGACCCAGGGGATTCCTTTTGCTTCCTTGTATGATGGGCCCACATTTCCAGGTCTGATGGCGCTTGGATTTGTGTTGTTTGCATCCTTCAGTTGCTAACAGAGAAAATGCACATGGCAGATACATTGTTTTGACACCTAAAATTTCAGAAAATGTTTTTATTCTACGTATATAAGTATGGTTTATCTGGGCATAGAACCCTATGATAAATTGAAAATAACTTTCCAGAATTTTGAAGGCAATGCTTGTCTGATATTACTATTAAGCAGCTCAGTGTTTTTCTGATTCATCACCATTTGTAACAGAACGTTTCTCATACACCCCTCCCCACCTCAAGCCTTTAAAATTCTCTTGACTCAACACCTGTAGCTCAAGCAGCTAAGGCGCCAGCCACATATACCAGAGCTGGCGGGTTCGAATCCAGCCCGGGGCCCGCCAAACAACAATGACAACTACAACCAAAAAATAGCCAGGTGTTGTGACGGGCGCCTGTAGTCCCAGCTACTTAGGAGGCTGAGGCAAGAGAATCGCTTAAGCCTAGGAGTTGGAGGTTGCTGTGAGCTGTGATGCCACAGCCTCTACCCAAGGTGACAGCTTGAGGCTCTGTCTCAGAAAAATAAAATAAAATTCTCTCTTACTCTATAATGTTTTGAAGTTTAATGATAATGAATCTTAGTATGGATCTAATTTTTACTTTTTTCAATCTATTATGTCAAATGCTTGGTGGAGTCTTTTTTATTTTTTATTTTTATTTATTTTTTTTTTTTTTTTTTTTTTTTTTTGAGACGGAGTCTCACTATGTTGCCCTCAGTAGAATGCCATGGCGTCACAGCTCACAGCAACCTCCAATTCTTGGGCTTAAGGGATTCTCTTGCCTCAGCCTCCCAAGTAGCTGGGACTACAGGCATCCACCACAACGCCCAGCTATTTTTTTGTTGTAATTGCCACTGCTGTTTTAGCTGGTTGGGGCCAGGTTCAAACCCACCACCCTTGGTATATGGGGCCAGCGCCTTACCCACTGAGCCACAGGTGCCGCCCGGATGCTTCTGTTTTTTAAAGAGACGGGATCTTGCTCTGTCGCCCAGGCAGAAATGTAGGGTACAGTTGCCTGCTCGTAGCTTACTATAGCTTAGAACTCTTGGGCTCAGCACACCTCCTGCCTCAGCTTCCTGAGTAAGCTAGCACTATAGGCACTGCCATCACACCTGACTAAATCTGTTTTTAATTTTTTTGTAGAGACGAGGTCTTGCTATGTTGCCCACACTGGCCTCAAGTGATCCTTCCACCTCCCAAAATGCCGGGATTATAGGCTTAAGCCACTGCTTCGGGTGTGTACTATTTCTTTGATAGTTCCATCCCCTAAATTTTCTCTGTTCTTTATTAGAAATATCATCAGTTGAATGATATCTAGGTTTGATAATTTTATTATTCTTATTTTCATATATTTATTCTGGCTTTTTTGGTTCTATTTTGGAGAAGATTTCTTTAATTTTACCTTTAAAACCTTCTGTTGATTAAATTCTGCCACACTCATTTTAACTCTAAGAACAAATATTCATTGATTCTTACCCTTTTATGGTAATTCATTGATATGTTTTTCATTTTATGAAGATAATTAGTTTCATAATTTTTTTTTTTTGACAGAGTCTCACTATGTCACCCTCAGTAGAGTGCCGTGGTGTCACAGCTCACAGCAACCTCCAATTCTTGGACTTAAGCGATTCTCTTGCCTCAGCCTCCCAAGTAGCTGGGACTACAGGTGCTCGCCACAACACCCAGCTATTTTTTTTGTTGCAGTTGTTTAGCTGGCCCAGGCCAGGTTCAAATCCACCACCCTCAGTGTATGTGGCTGGCACCGTAACCCTATGCTACAGGCACTGAGCCAGTTTTATAAATTTTTATTTCTTATTTTGTCTCTGTTTCCTACCAGTTCACCTACTCAACTCATATCCCATCTGTTTCAGTCTCTGTCTTTCACGATAGAAGCAATCCTCAATGCAGATCATCAAGGTTGTCTCTTCCTAGTCAAGCTTTAGGCACTAAAAGGTCCGGGGCCCTCTGGATAATGAAGAGCGTGTTAATTGATGGCCTGACTATAATATGGGGTGATCTCAACCATGTCACGGAACGATCTGATCTGTAGGTCTCATCTCTGCATTTGTCCATTTTTTAGAGTGAGATTCTCTAATCTCAAGCCTGGGGGATGTAAACCTGCCTCTAGTATTTTATTTATTTATTTATTTTTGCAGTGTTTTGGCTGGGGCTGGGTTTGAACCCACCATTTCTGGTACATGGGGCCAGCGCCCTACTCCTTTGAGCCACAGGCACTGCCCAACCTGCCTCTAGTATTCTGGGAATGAATAAAGAAACGAGAAATTTGGTAAGCCGAGATTTTTTTCTCTCTTGATCTTTCCTATGGCCATAATTTCTCTGTCTCCGTTCCCAGCTAATCCTCTTCAACAAAGCCCCGGCATGTTGGCGTTTCCCTAGCACGGACCTTTTCTTTGCATTCTATCTATGCTCTCTACCTACACAATTTCATCTCTACTCCATATTTCAGGCAATATCTTTAAGAACTTTATATTTTAGTCCAGGCAGCTAATCTAGATCCTGACTTATATCCAACAGCTCATGTGAATCCTTCATTTAGACATCTCAGAAGTACCATAAATTCAGCATATCAGAAACTACACTCACACAGCTATGCCTGTCAAGCCTGTAATTTCTGGTGATTCTATTTCTGTGCATGGCACCTGAACTCATAAAACCGCACAAGCCTGGCTTTCATTCTGGCCCACCCATCATACTCCCCCTCCCGCCCAGACCTACCAAGTTTACCTCCTACTGGCTCTAGGAACTACCAACTTCCTCCCATCTCCACATCACAACCTTGGTCCAAGCCCCCATTCTCTATGACTGGGACTCACAAAGTAACCTGTTCCCTAGGGTCACCATTTCCATTATTACCCTCTTCCATCATTTCTCCAAGGACAGAGTAGCCTTACACGAAAGCCTTGCACAAACATGGTCATGTCTTTATCTCAGATCCCAGCTTTCATGTCCAGCCTCAGCAAACCCTTCCCTGATCTCCTTGGTTCAGCCCTTGGCAAACCACCCCTAATAGTGCTGGTTACACAGGTGTTTGGCTTGTAAACATCTATCAAGCAGTTACACTTATGACGTATTCTCTCCTGTACATATGCTAGGTTTCAATGAAAAGGTTTACTTACTGGTTCCCCCAAGCACCACATAATTCTCCTTCATATAACATACCAAAGAGATAACTGCACTTGTATTTATGTAATTCATATGTTTCTCCCCTAAAGGTCTGTAAATGTCCAAAGGATAGGGACTCTGTTTACTGTTGTTGAGCACACTGCCCGGCATACAGTAGATCCTCAAACATTTTTGAGTATAAAGATGGAAGGAAGCTGGGGAATGAAAATATGTTGAACCACCAGAAAACATGCTTTCCTTTTCTAGAAATGTTTAAACAGATAGACTTCATGGTCTCTATAAGCCTTGAAAATTATATGAATTATGTTTATGTATATTTAAATATGTGCCTTTCCCCCCAGGGAATAAATCCAACATTTTATCTGATTCTCAGAGTGTACTGTTACCCCAAAAAGGTTAAGGATCACTGTTCTAGACTCAAACAGAATTCAAGAGCTTGTATACAACTGACAAAACAGAAAATTTTGATATCTCTATTGTAAAACATGTTATGTTGGCATCAAAAGCCAAACAGAATTTCCTATTATATCTAAAGCCTTGAGATTTTTCCATGCTGATGACAAAGCTCAGTTAAATGCCAGAGTTAATCCAGCAATGCAGGGATTTGTGCCCAGAGGCAAGATAAATGTGTGTGAAGATAAAACAAGACTGACAAGGACAGGGACATTTATAGGGCATTTATTGTCACAAGAAAATGAGAGGAATGTGCCTTAGCTCTTCTATGCCAACACGCAATAATGGCTGATCACCTGAAAACACACATGCCCATTACGAGACCTCTAAGTGACACATGGCACCAGACAGAAGGCTCAATGGCTACTCAGGCAAAAAGATCCTCTTCCCAACAAACTAAAATAGCCCTTTCCTGGACTATGCCAGTGAAAGGATCCTGTATCCCCCATCCACAATAACTTCTGTGTTTCACAGAAAGCCAGCAGAAAATGTATCTCCATATAGAAGTCTGAATTTGCAAATGTATATGCTCTGAACTATTTTAAGCAATTAGTTTGAATTAAAATAATGTTAATTTTGGTATATTTCAGCAAAACTTCTTAAGTTCATTTTCAAATGTATTACAATAAAAATAACTATCTGCTCAACACATGCAATTACTCAGGGAGTGCTGACAAGCCTCACTAGTAATTAAGGATGACAAACTATAAAAATCTAACAATAATACATGTGAAGTTCTTGATGTGTCTAGTCGTTCCCACACCCACATCCCCTCAGCACACATACACACACAAACGCACTTTATACCAAAGCAGTGCCACTGGAAACTACTTCTAAGTATCATTCGAGTTGAAGCAACCCTTGGTGTTCTCAAGGAGAAAGCTCAGTAAGGGCTGGGGGAGAGCCTTATTTAAGTGTGGGTCATTATCTCCACCTTTTTCCAAGGTATAGACCAGGATTCAAATTCTAGATGTGCCACAGAAGACAAGCCACTGTCATCTCCCTGAGCCTCAGTTTTCTCATCTGTAGAAGTGTGAAGATGCTTTTATTTTTTTGTAGAGACAGAGTCTCACTTTATGGCCCTCGGTAGAGTGCCATGGCATCACACAGCTCACAGCAACCTCCAACTCCTGGGCCTCAGCCTCCCGAGTAGCTGGGACTACAGGCACCCGCCACAACGCCCAGCTATTTTTTTTTTTTGGTTGCAGTTCAGCCGGGGCCGGGTTTGAACCCGCCACCCTCGGTATATGGGGCCGGCGCCTTACCGACTGAGCCACAGGCGCCACCCGAAGTGTGAAGATGCTTTGGGTCAGGTATTTTCATTGGTACTCAGCTCCTACCAACTCGTCTATAATCTCTCCTTTGCTGCTGAGATTGAAAAGCTAAAAATCATACTTTCCTGGACTCCCTTGCCAGCGGGGTTCAGTTACAGAGCCACTCCAGTAAGATTTGAAGGCAGGAGAACAGGACGAGTGATTCTGCTTCTGGTAGCTTCCGTCAACATGAACACTCCTGAGGCAGGGGGGCTCCGCAGCATTAACTACAGTGTTGGTACCTCCCACGGTGGCAGCAGGAGTGATTCCTGCTCAGCGACTGTGGTGGGACCGACAGCCGCGTTCGCAGGAGGCACAGGCTCAGGAGAGCCACCCACAGGTGGAGGCGGCTTCTGGCCTCCGGGTGGCATCCCCTTCTCTCCTTGTATTCCTCCAGGAGCAGAACAGAGGCCAGACCTCTGGGGACCACCACTCTGTGCCTTCGATCCACTCGCGCCTGTGCACCAATTCTCTGCTTAGTCCCTCTCTGCTGGAAATGCCTCGTGACAGAGCGAGACCAATGTCTGTTCCCATGTGGTTATCTCAGGAGTAAATGAGACACTGTACAGCAAGCACTTGCTTAGAACTTGGAACATGGTCAATACCAAACAAATGCCAACCATTACCCCATTACTCTATCTAATCACTATTGGTCCTCATCTACCTCCCTTCTCAATTCCACCATGAGATACAGACCTCTCTCTTCCCAGCCGTCAAAGGATTTCGGTGAAATGGGACCTGGTTTGAGAAAGCTGGGGGACAAGACCACAGGAAACTAACGGAAGCAGAAGGGACCAGCAAGTATGAACTAATGGTGGAGGAGAGAGAAAGGCCCCAACTCCAAACCCATGGTGTATATAAAAAGAGTATAGATGGTTATGTGACATCATGACCTGAACTTCTCGTAAGAGTCACTTACACAGTGCCAATTATATGGGTGCCCAAAGTAAAACACAGTCCCTGTCATATAGGAGTGAAACGAATTTCACTGGCAGGCCACATCTGGGTCTTCCTCTCTGCACCTGTCACATTGCCTGGACCACTTTGTAGAGTCTAAAACTTCTGGATAAGGTCTAATCTTAACAAAATTTGAGCATTCATACACAAATATAATTCCCACAAACATTCTGACCTGTTAGTTGAAATGCAAGAGGATTTTCTCTCCTTTGATAAGTATTACTCACACCTATCAACAATACCAGTCTGGTGGACAGAGCACTCAGACTCAACTAAGGAGGCTCAACTTTAAATGTGGTTCTGTCTCCCCAGGAAGGAATATTTAATATATATAAATCCATGTTAATTATACTGTATATTATATGTACTACATAATACACATTTTATATCATATGCATATGTGTAATGTATTAGTCTTAATTAAAATATAGAAAACAAATCCCTGTCAATACGTCATGAAATTGTCCTTGAACTTTTTTTTTTTTTTTTTTGTAGAGACAGAGTCTCACTGTACCGCCCTCGGGTAGAGTGCCGTGGCGTCACACGGCTCACAGCAACCTCTAACTCTTGGGCTTACGCGATTCTCTTGCCTCAGCCTCCCGAGCAGCTGGGACTACAGGCGCCCGCCACAACGCCCGGCTATTTTTTGGTTGCAGTTTGGCCGGGGCTGGGTTTGAACCCGCCACCCTCGGCATATGGGGCCGGCGCCCTACTCACTGAGCCACAGGTGCCGCCCAGTTCTTGAACTTTTTTGGCTATTTAAAATCAATGTTTATCTTGTCCCCAAAAGAATAAGCTTCTTTATTACTTTGAGAAGACAATAATGACATTATCAAGAATATCTGTTATGAAAACATGCCGGGACCCAAAGCTTCTGCTGAAAGCTAAAATCAAAGGGGCCATGTCAGCTCACCTTCTCCTCATTGGCTGTACAGAGTCATTGTCACTTCCACAGGAAGGGTTTCGGCGACGCGTGTAGGGGAACTTTGGGGACTTCGTGCGGTCACTGGGAGAGTTGTAGAGTCCACTGGAGTGAAAGAGGAATGGTGAACAAGTGCTTCCAGCGGGCCTGGAGAAGCAAACACCCCAACCCAGTCTAGAGGGCGTTCCTGGTGGCACAGCCGGCAGCTCAGGGCACCTGCGCCACTGGCGCATGGTTCTCCTTGCTGACAAGATTTAATGAGAGAGGAGAAATGCAAGATCTGGCAAAATCAAATCATAAAATCATAGAAGTCTTCATTTTGCAGGAAAGGATTCGCCTCAATAGGGAGAAATGGTCACACACAAACGCAACAATTCACATTTACAACGAGCCCGCTGCACTCTAAGCACTGATGGAGTCAAAGGCTTGAGTCGTTATCTCAGTTAATCTTCCTATCAACCTTCAGTACTAAGGTGCAATTAGTACAGCCATTTAGTGGAAAAACTCAGAATAATTAATTAAATGGCCCAAGTAGGTAGGAAGTGACAGAGCTAGAACTTGAACCCTAGGTAGTTGCATTTGGATCCACAGTAGCACCACTAAGTAGTAATGCAGGTCTGTCAGTGGCTGAATGGTTAGAAACAGAAAGAAACTAAAGCTGTCCATATTTTTAGGAGTAAAGGTCTTCCAACATCATGGTTCATCAGCTACCGTTTTCACCAAAAAGTTTTACAAAAACTATGAAACGGGGGAATTATCATTACTATGCCATTTAGAGTTTTTGGAAATACATTAATAATATCTTACACTAAACTATTATAATGACATTTCAGACAATCTCCTAATATTCATTCGCTTTCCCTTTTGTTTTTTCCAGGAAGAAGTTTCACATTAAGAAACAGACTGTTGGCTTCCACTTCAGAAATTCCCCAGCCCAACCCCATCACAGGATTTAGAAATGTGACTGCTTGTCCGCTGCTGGCTGTGACCAGCACACAGCAGCTGACCTCCTTTATTCAAGGAGCTGCAATTGCTAACCCCTTTTCTACCATTTTCCTTTGTAAACACAGTAATTTCCTTTACCTCTGGGGACCGTTTTCTTCCCACGGAGCATGAGATTTGCTTCTTTGGGTATCAGGGCTGTTTTCATTTTTTGCTTTCTTAAAGCTTTAATTAAAAAAAAAAAAAAGTAGAGAAAATAAATCAACTAGAAAATGAAAGTAAGCTCACATACTTATTTCTTAAAGAGAACTATTTAACGCGTCTTAAAATGTGTTTATTTGCTTGTGGACTCCAAGAAGAACACGCGATGGCTCACTAGAAAATACATCTCCACCAAGTTCCTGGGGGTCTCCCCTCCTTTCTTTCTAGTTTTACTGCTTTAAGGCAACAAAAGCCAGGTTCATCAACTGTTAAGAAATGCTGAACAGAGTCCACCTGTCGCACAGGAAGCTTTGAGCTAAGAAAGGGAGAAGAGAGCCAGCCTGGCTCCAGGCTCCGGAGGCTGCTGCCCTGGCTCTGGCTCTGGCTCTGGAGTTCAGGCTCCCCAAACTGACCTTCCCGGCTTCTGCCATATCTCAGTTTCATCCTTCCAAATCGGAATGACTTTCAAATGCCATTTCCTGCCCTAGTATCACCTTTCTACCCTAAGAAGGTAAATATAACCAACGTGTTATTCAATCCCAGCAAATTGTTTTAGAAACACAGGAAGAGACAGGGAGGAAGGGACACATCAGAAGCCTTCGGTCCTCCGCAGTGGGGGAGGGGGTGTCACCTCTCATTTCCTCAGGAGACCATGCTGCGGATAAAACAGAACACTTAATGTCTAACCCACTTTAAACCTAGGCTTTCTACAGAACCCTTTACATAACTGTTCTAGAATATGGTCACAGGAGAATTCTTTATAACAGCCAGCAAAGAGGGGAGAAGAAAAATGACACTATCAGAAGAAGAAAATAAATGTGCAGCATACTACATCCAGGTAGGAATTAACACGAACCTACAAAATTTTCTGGGCTCAGTGGCTGACGCCTGTAATCCTAGTACCACTGGGAGGCCGAGGTGGGAGGATCCCTTGAGATCAGAAGTTTGAGACCAGCCTGAGCAAGAACAAGACCCCATCTCCACTAAAAATAGAAAAAAGCAGGGCGGCGCCTGTGGCTCAGTCGGTAGGGCGCCGGCCCCATATACCGAGGGTGGCGGGTTCAAACCTGGCCCCGGCCAAACTGCAACCAAAAAAAAAAAAAAGAAAAAAGCAGCTGGGGTGTTGTGATGGGCACCTGTAGTCCTAACTACTCGGGAGGCTGAGGCAGGAAGATGGCTTTGAGCCCAGGAGTTTGAGGTTGCTGTGAGTTAGGCTGATGCCATGGCACTCTAGTCTGAGGAACAGAGTGAGGCTCTGTCTCAAAACAACAAAAAATACCTATAAAATTCTATCTCTGACAAAGGCATGTAACTCATAGTATAGTAGGTAGGTTTTATATGTGAGTATGAAAAATATCTTTATAAAGGTTAAAAACCTCTGAAGATGAAACTTCCAAGGTGAAAGCTTATCTTCTGAAATGGGAAAAAGTAATAAATATGGCAGATGTCTAAAACAACAGTAGAACCTGTGTTTATAAATCAAAGAAAAAGAAAGAGAAGGGGAGATTGAGAAAAGGCACAGGGGCGTGGACGAGGAACGGAGAGAGCAGGTGGGAGTTAAATAACGAAACCCTGGGTGGTTAATCACACTTGCTCCCTGAGTTCTCTCTCTCCTGGAGCTTGAGTGGGAAAATTCAGAAAGCCTGCAGGTAAGATTACAGTTGGCAGGAAAGGGATGCAAAAGGGATGAAACTCCTCACGACACTCTAAGGGGCTTGGGATCTGAATTTCACGTACGATTACTGTTCTTAGCTGGGCTATACCACAAGCACACCCTGTACATACAGAGGAAGCTGACTATTCCTGCACAGCTGCGAGGCCAACGAGGGGGAAGCATGTTACACTGAAGTGTAGGCACCAGTAAAGAATGTGTCATTCCAAAAGGAGAAGCTGTAAATGTAAAGAAAACACAGGCAAAACCCTGGGTAAAATACCGCGACTCTGAGAATCTTCAGATCCTAAAATCATCTTGGGCTGAGAAATTACAAACTATACTTTTCTAAGTGTCCACGTTCCAGCTGAATGAAGACACCATTATTGACTAATAAAAGACTGAGCTGGTGATGTAAGGAGTCTCCGCAGGTCACAAATATCTGGCTGCCTGGACTTCATGACATGGTGGGGGCCTGCATGGAGAAAGGGAGCTTATGAAAGCCCCCCTTTGTGTGCCGACGCCGTTCCACGAAGATAACTAGAGAGGGGAAAAATGACAGCAACCGTGCCTTAACAGAGAACAAGGCTGAGCTTTCAGGGAAACAATCCATGTCATATATTAAAGGAAGGTTTTTCCGCTGGGGAATGCCCCTGGGAATACTGACGCGGAGGACCCTGACAAGTCTTCATACATATGCAGTTCCTGGCTTCTGAGGCTTCACTGCCCCTAAATACCATAAACCCTCTTCCCAGGGCCACAGTTCAGCGCACCACTGTCATGAACACAGTGCGTTAGACGTGAATGTCATCTGCTTTGTTCCACAAGGCCCTCTAAGTGAGGCCATTAGATCAGGCCCTTTTAAAGATCTCATGGACTTTTCACGTTGCTGCTGAGAATGCAGACCACAATCTGTGAGCGCACCTTGCCACTAAAAAAAAAAAAAAGAACATTTTCTTCAAATGAAAGAGGAGGGTCCTGATGTTTTATATTTCACTGCCATTTTAAAAGTATACTAGGGCCCAGAGATTATTTACAGGAATGCATGGATCAAAAGTATTATGAAAGTAAAAAGATTTTTAACCTTGTCAATAGGAAAAATTATTCTGAGGACAGCATGTAGCCGTATGTTTCTTCCGTTAGCTGTACTGACCTTTTCACTGGTGAAGGTACAATAATTTTCGTTGTCCCTTCGTTTTCTCCATCTTCCATGTTTGCAGTTACCCTGTTTATGCTGCTTGATCCTAGTAGCAAAGAGGGGAAGGGAAGACGAAAGGAGCCAGTGATAAGGGAAACGCAAAGCGGCAGACGACGTATTTAAAATGCAATTTTAGGAAAATCACGGCACATTTTACCAATAAATTTTAACCCCAAGTAAATAATGAATCACTCGATACATCTGAGGTACTGTTCTCCGACATGTGCTGAGCCCTCCACATGACAGGGTCCCGGTGTTCTAAGCTATGACCTTTTCAGACATTCAGAGTGAACTACGTCCCACATCATGAGTGTTCCTCAGACCGCTAAAATAAGATTTGGAGACACCTCGTACCACATACTAGAAAAGAAAACATCATGATCAGTTCCTGATGACTAGGCTGAGAAGAAATTTCTCAGCTCGTCTTGACAGCCTCCATTTAAAACCAAACAAAAAATCTGTAATTCCAAACTTGAAAGCGACCTAAGTTACAGTTCAAATGTCAAAAAGAGTACTATCACTGTGCTCTGTATCGCGCATGTACAAAATCTGTTTTCAAATGCACTGTTTATGCAAACATTCCCCCAAATTTAAAACTGAATTGTTAAACGCTGTTTTTCCACAGATTGGCACCTGAGCTAGATGGACCAGCAGAGGGAGCCCAGAGCAGACAGTGCTGGAAGTCACGCTCAAGATGAAGGTAAGCGAAGTACCCTCCGGGCAGTCTGGGTTCCCCCCTCAGAGCAGAGGCTGCTAAGCCTGCAGGCGTGAGATGTGTGGGCTCAGGTGACAGTGTCCGCTCTTCTCTCCCCCCAGCTGCCTGCATCTCATGCTGGGAGGCGGCAGTTTTGATGAGAAATCAGCCAGCTGCCCACAGCCTTGTTCAGTGAAGCCTACATGCCGTGCAGGGGTGTGTCCTCCTTGAGCTGCTTGTGCAGGGTGTGTCCGTAGTTAGAGTCCTTGAATCCAAAGCATACTCACCACCAACTGCGGAGAGTTGGAGTCACGTGGCTGAGTCCAGGATAGTACTAACTGCTGGTGTTTATTAAGTACTTACTTTGTGCCAAGTTCTGGTCCAAGCACCTCAACATCTGTTTATTTACACAGTCCTCAAAATAATACTATGAAGTAGATACTAAAATTATCCTATTTTTAAAGATTTTTTAAAAATGAGCTTTCTGGCCAAGCATTGTAGCACTCTGGAAGGTCAGGGCAGGAAGATCACCTGCAATCAGAAGTTTGAGGCCAACCTAAGCAGGAGCAAGACCCCATCTCTACTAAAAATAGAAAAATTAGCCAGGTGGTGTAGTGGGTGCCTACTATCTTAGCTACTTGGGAGGCTGAGGCAAGACCTATCTCTTGAGCCCAGGAGTTTGAGGTTGTTCAGCTATGATGTCACGGCACTCTACCCAGGGCAACAGAGTAAAGACTCTCTCTCAAAATAAAAATAATCATAATTAAAAATAAATGAATAAATAAAATTAATCAATTAATTAGAAAATGGGCTCTCCCAAGGTCCCATAGCTCATGAGTGGTAGGGCAAGCTTTGAGACCAATTAGTTTGTCTTCAGAGCTGTCCAAATTACACAGTAACAGTTCAAAAGTCGTTCTAAGGTAAGGATCAACTGGGAAAGAGAGAGACTCTTCAGAAGACAAGTGAAAGGGATGTTCACTGGGGAGAAGACTTGGTAGCCATCTAAGACAAGAATACTTTGTTTCTCTCTTTGGTAAAGAAAGCACTATACAATATCCAAATTACAATTTTGAAACACGAGTTAGTTTTCCAAAAGAATTTAAGGGAAAACGTGTGTGCTCTCTGTCACAAGCACTTAACCACCAGTATAGCCAGACTTTCAAAATAAATTGTCCAGCCGTCAGGACTAATTTGCTAACATAACAGTCATACGACTCTCGGGTACACAATGCAGATGAGATCAGGTATGAGGTTCCGTCAGCAATACAGTCGAAACCACACTCAAAATGGGGAGCTGCTGTTCCCCGCCTGTCTACAGTCTGTTGATAGGTACTAAATCTCTCTTTATTTGTACTGCTCTACTCCATAACTAATGTGAACTGGACAAGCCTGGGTTTTGAAAGCTTTATTAGGAAAATGAAACTACATAGGGAAAAACCACTTAAAAGCATTAACTTCCTAGGAGTACTTGTGAGGTATCCATTTATATAATATTCATATGCTAATCTTAAAAAAGTGCTAATTAGGCAGCATTAGCATTCTTCATGTTATTAAATATGCACTTAGTAATACTTTCAGAATACTGTATTTTAACATCTTGCTCATTAGCTCAAATTAGTGAGATTTTACCACACCACCATTTGGGAAGAAAACTAATCAATTCAGTAAACCGAGGTTATATGTTGGTTATTGAAATTTGCAAAGGTAAGACATTTACATTATGCATTACTTAGGGTTTGCTGACTTTCCATTTTGCACTATTTTTTTCCTTTTCTAAGGAAAGGATCGAGTGGGAGAGAGAGAGACTCTTCAGAGGACAAGTGAAAGGGATGTCCTCCCCTCATCAGCATATCACATTCTAGAATCTTCCCTCCTACATTAGCTCATACTCCTGACAAACCACCCCCCTAATAATAGGCTTATGTCTTCATGTAACTGCTATTTAACCACTACCCACTTCGCAAATTAAAACACTGATGGCCATTTTCCTACAACTTTACAAGATCAACCCATTTAAGGTCATCCTTTCTCTTTTAGACAGCACCAAACATTTGCTTTCTGCCTAAAATATCTATAAACATGGATTACTATGGATTCGTTTCATAGAATATTTATAATATATACAATAAAATTATTAACTTAAAAATTAAAGATTTCATAAAGTCTCAAAATCTTAATAAAATGAAGGACACACCATTGTGCACCTTTGTGGCTCCCAGCATAGCCCACTCGGAGGTACACAGCGGAGGTCTATTATTGGAAAGGATGTGTCTATTTCTACCATTTTTTCTACTAGAGAAGAAAATTCAGATAATGACGTCATGCTGCGTAACTATCAACAGTCAGATGCAAGAAAACTGGATGTGGCAGTAGGTGAGGTGCAACTCAGGAGGACATGCGGGCGCACGCCCTGCAGCCCTGAGCTACTCCTGAGAGCTTTAAAGGCAGCCTTCTGCTGCGGCATGCTGCTCTTCAAAATACAGTTACTGTATTTGTTTTTTTTCTTGTTTGTTTTGAAACAGACTCTTACTCTATCACTCTGGGTAGAGTGCTGTCACGTCATAGCTCACAGCAACCTCAATTCTTGGGCTCAAGCGATCCTCCTGGCGCAGCCTCCCAAGTAGCTGGGACTGCAGGCGCCTGCCCAGCTGCCTGGTTAATTATTTCTGATTTTAGTAGAGACAGGTCTCACTCTTCCTCAGGCTGGTCTGGAACTCCTGAGCTTGTATCTTTACTTTAGATAAAATATTAACTCTAGCAAGACCACTTGGAATTAATCAAGAGTGTCTAATTCATTTTATATGTTGTTCACATAAAAAAAGACAAAGAGCTTCATTTCAAGAGACTGGTCATATTTGGAAGAGCAAGTTAATCTGGGGACTGCTATTGTTTATCAATGAGCCAAATCTAGCTCATGCCCTGGGATGTTTGTTTCGGGCTATAAGACACGGTAGCTTAATATAAGCCCACACCACTTCTGTACTCTCTACACAGTCCTGAAATGCCAGACTCCGAAGCTCCAGCGTCTTCTCTGTGCACCTTTAACATACTCTGCCCATATCTGCCGGCCTCTGTGCATCAGGCCACTGACAGGCTTGTGTGGGGTGAGGGTCTCTTCACATTTGAGTACCTTTATCTTAAGTGACCCTCACCTTCAGTTCAGGAAGAGTGAAGGTCAGAAGCAGACAACTTTCCCAGGATCTACTTAGCTACTTGATTTGGGCACAATTCTTAAAAAGTCATCCCTGTTATACCAAGATTTGGTGATGAATATACATGTACTTTTAATTACAAAACAACTTTGCATTTAAATACTATCATAAGTCTCACAAAATTTGTAATTCCACCCCACATCTGCCAATCTAAATCAAATCTTTGTTACTTAAATGTTGTCATTGCTTAAATTTACAGAGTGGGTGTAGAGCAGCAGTTCTCAACCTATGGGTCACGATCACTTTTTAACAATGAAAATACATTGTCGCATTAGGAAGGTTGAGAACCACTGGTGTAGAGGGTGAATGGGCAACATTAAAATGAAAAAAAAAAAAATCTTTGACAAGTGAGAATACTTTATTCTGCTATATGGCAAAAAGGACAAATAGCTAACAAAACAAGATTATCATATATAAATGATTTCTTTTAAAAACTCTTAAATATAAACTTTAGTTTTTTTTAAATTCTGCTTAATCACATTTTATTTTCTTCCCTAAACTTCAAGAAGAAAACACTAAGACAAATAATTAGGACAGATTATAACTGAAAATACGATTTATGTTATCTAACCTAGCATGACTTAACAGAGGAAAAATGGTATTTATGAATTAAGGCCAAGGTAATAATTAAAAATATTTTTTAGCTCTATTTATCTCACACTTCGAAGTCACTTCGCCTTATTTTCACCAACTTTATACTGTGTATTATGGGGAAAATGGCAGGTAGTTTAGCAAATCAGTAAAATACAACATTTTTTACACCACAAAATTATGGTCAAATAGCAAAATGGCTAAGAAAGTTTTATACATTTTTTCTCTACAAAATATATTTAATATCTGACCATACACTCATTAAATTATAAAAAGAAAAATGCACAATTTGGAGTAAAGTGTTTTTGCATCCAATGGCCAAAGTTCAAAGGCCAGGATCTGCCATTCAGCCCAAAGAGGCAGCAGGACCCTGCTGTTCTTAAGCAATTTTGCCTTCAAAAGTCAAAGGAGCGATATTTAAGCAGTTGCCTCTTTACCATTCTGACACACTGATTTTGCTACATGTCAACTGCAAGATCAAACAAGGCATTCTGCTAAAAAGCTGGAGGGTAGATTATAAAGAATGGGTGTGGATGAGAAAGATGCTAGGAAAATGAGTCTATGCAGGAAACATCCCTCCCCAAGTTGGTCAGCTTCCAATTCCTCCTCCCTGCCCCAGAACGGCACAGGCACCCTTCCTTTTGGGTCAGAATGCCAGGTTCAAAAACAATCAAGGCATTTGTGTGCCTAGGAAGGCATGTGCTCCCGCCCTCAGACCCGCGGAAGAGCAGGATGGAAAGTTCCACTGTCTGAAGACGTGGGAATAGTGGGGCTTGCTTCTCTTTCCTTCAAGCCCTCTTGGGTCCAACACCACCACCTGTCCGTGAGTGGTCAGCCGGAAGCAAGAAGTATCAGACGTCACCTGGCCACCAGGTGTTTCTTCCTGTGATAGAGGAGATGAGGAGAGAGCCAAGTAACCACCCACACCCTATCCTAGGGTACTTCTGGTTCTCCTCCCGAACACTTCATAGAGTCATATGATTCAGAGCAGCATATACCAAACATTCCTGGGTCATCTCTCAAATGCCGCAGTTCACACCTGCTTGGTCTAGGGCTGCTGGACAGGTCAATACCTGACCTAAAGTTGGTTCTGTTTCAGGCAGAATGCTAAAACACTACTTGAGAAGTTTTTTTTTGTTTTTTTTGTAGAGACAGAGTCTCACTTTATGGCCCCTGGTAGAGTGCCGTGGCGTCACACAGCTCACAGCAACCTCCAACTCCTGGGCTTAAGCGATTCTCTTCCTCAGCCTCCCGAGTAGCTGGGACTACAGGCGCCCGCCACAACGCCCAGCTATTTTTTTTTTGGTTGCAGTTCAGCCAGGGCCGGGTTTGAACCCACCACCCTCGGTATATGGGGCCGGCGCCTTACCAATTGAGCCACAGGCACGGCCCCTACTTGAGAAGTTTTTGAGATAGAATCTCACTTTGTCACCCTCAGTAGAGTGCCATAGCATCATAGCTCACAGCAATCTCTAACTCTTGGGCTCACGTGATCCTCTGGCCTCAGTCTCCTGAGAAGCTGGGACTACAGGTACCCACCACAACCCCAGGCTATTTTTGTAAAGACAGTGTCTTGCTCTTGCTCAGGCTGGTTTGGAACGCCTGAGCTTAAGCCATCCACCTGCCTCAGCCTCCCCAGAATGCTCAGATTATAGGCGTGAGCCACCGCAACCAGCCTTTTAGAAGTTTTTATTTGATACACTTGTATTAGTATATAAAGTAAATACAAAGTATATATAGCTGTAAATAAAATTTGCCTTTTTTTTTTTTAAGGCAAGATCCTTTTCCTTTTACGGAAAGTTTTTATCTGCTCCCATGTTTGAATTCATATCCAGGAGGCCTAACTCAGTGGTCTTTAAACATTTTATCCAACTATTAACTGAATTTTGAAGAAGTACTTCTGCGTACATTTCTAGGATGGCATCTACCATTTTTCTTTTTTTTTTTTTTTTTTTTTGTAGAGACAGAGTTTCACTGTACCGCCCTCGGGTAGAGTGCCGTGGCCTCACACGGCTCACAGCAACCTCTAACTCTTGGGCTTACGCGATTCTCTTGCCTCAGCCTCCCGAGCAGCTGGGACTACAGGCGCCCGCCACAACGCCCGGCTATTTTTTTGTTGCCATTTGGCCGGGGCTGGGTTTGAACCCGCCACCCTCGGCATATGGGGCCGGCGCCCTACTCACTGAGCTACTGGCGCCGCCCGGCATCTACCATTTTTCATCAGAAGTTTAAATAGGACCAAAGGATTAATCTGCAGATAAATATTGACACTTTAAAAGGGAACTGTTTCATGACTCTCTTTAATGTAATAAATGTAATAAATACCACAGCAATTTGATACATCATCCATTTTTAAAATGTAGGAAATGCAGTCCCTTCAGAGAGGGACTTGAAGAGAGGGAACTAACATTTGCATTTCAATTCCACAACCCCTAGTAGGTTTTGTGCTTGAAAGTTTTCATCACCATATCATACTTTTGTGACAAAATAATTAAAATCTTTCATGACCATAAATTCTTTATTTTTTTTGGCAGTTTTTGGCTGAGGCCAGGTTTGAACCCGCCACCTCTGGTATATGGGGCTGGCACCCTACTCCTTGAGCCATAGGTAACGCCCATAAATTAAGTGCTAAAAATCTTCTAAACTAAGTCGTTACCGTTAGTAGCATGTTATTAGTATGCCATACTAACACTGAAAACTTATCAAACATAAAAAGTAAATTTTTATTGGAAAGCAACTCTGAATGAGGTAATTGGGGTAGTTTTTTACTTCTCTAACAATTACATATATCATATTCATTTGAGAGTATTATTTTTTGTTAGAATGAAATTGCTTAGCAACCATTCTACTCTTTTATTGTGATAGATTTTCAATGCTGAGAAACCTTGGTCACATAAGTATTCTGTTATGAAGACATCACCCATGTCCAAGGAACTTTATAGAGTTCCACGTCTAGTAATGATATATTATCCAAAACTGTTGTGAATGGCCTATCAGGTGACAGATCCACTGGGTCCCTTTAATTTTACTGCAAGCCAAAATGAGAAAATGGCTTAGAAAAGTATGTGTCACCTGATAATTAGAATCATTTACTTTCCCAAACTCAGCCCTGGAGGTTTAACTTTTAAGGACAAAGCCTAATATAATAGATTCCAGATGGAAGAAAGGGTTTTTTTTGTTTTTGTTTGTCTCTTTTGTAAAATGGGAGAATGTCCATTGCAAAAGGGCAGGCTGAAGAGAAGGACCAGCATGGCCAGGAAGCACCACAAGCAGACTCCTCTTAGGAAAGAGAGTCTGGAAACTGCTTCGGTCAAAACTGTCTACGGCCACATACACCCCTCGGAAAGCCTACATGTGTCACCCTCCCTACCTGACCGGGCTCAGGACAGAACACACCAAATTATGGCATGCTGGCAATTGAGAAAACAACAGAAAAAAGGCCATTCTTCCCTGACACCAGTCATCAGAATGTAGGAAGGTGACTCTCTGACCTCTTCCCTCCTTGCTCCCCTGAAGACCCTCATGTGACAAATGTCCTACCCTATGCAGAGGAAGAAGATATAAAATAGGGGTGCCAAGAAGAACCTAAAGAAATAACCCTTGCTGAGTTCCCGGATTTATTATCAGTAGATAACACCTTTTTGTACTCTAATCCCATTCTGCGTGACTATCCATAAAAACATACACACTTCCCCAATTTCTTCAGTCTTCAGTTCTGAAGGCTCCTGTGCTGTGTAAGTTTATCTTAAATTGGCATGCTTTTCTCTTATTAATCTGTCTTTTGTTATGGGGCCTCCACCAGGAATCTAGCAATGGGTGTGGAAAAGACACTACTGTTTCTCCCCTGAGCACCCCACCCAGGAGTTGCATGCCTTCGTTTGAAATCTACTGCCCTGATCGACCCAGCCTTTAAAACCTACTTCCTTCATGACAGCACCATGTAGTACCTTCAGCCAGGAGCAAAATCATCTTCTGGACACTCACAGCCCTTCAGAGGGCTCCACTGCTCAACACTTGGTAAGCATTAATTTAAGTAGTCATACAACCCTAGATTTGTTTCTTAGCTTTGCCAACTTAACCACTGCACATGGATCTTGCCATCTCAGACAAGTTCTTAAACTTCTCTGGGTCTCGGGTGGCGCCTGTGGCTCAAGGAGTAGGGTGCCAGTCCCATATGCCGGAGGTGGTGGGTTCAAACCCAGCCCCGGCCAAAAAAACTTCTTTGGGTCTCAGTTTTCCCATCAGTGAAATGGAGACGCCACCAACTATTTATATAGTGCCCAGGAGGATTAAATTAGACGATTTATAGAAAGCTCTCAGCACAGTGCCTGGCATGTAACAGCAAAATGACTAATCGTTGTATTATTTGTATAGGACTAAGTTTCAACAGATTAGCGACCAAGATTTATTTGATTATCTGTGCTCTGTGGAATAGAGTCTTACGACAAAGAGGTGGCCAATAAATTCTTGTTGAATGAGATAGAAAAGGAAAAATGGGGTGGCGCCTGTGGCTCAAGGAGTAGGGCGCCGGTCCCATATGCCGGAGGTGGCGGGTTCAAACCCAGCCCCAGCCAAAAACCAAAAAAAAAAAGAAAAGGCAAAATGTATCATCTGTGTTAACTCACCAAAGCTGTGATTTTAACTTAAATTCATTATAATAGGCCTTTAGCTTTGCCTGCTTTTCTAATTCTGGTAGCTATGCTTGGAATGCTAAACACACTTGAAAAAGGTAGAAGCATTAACTTTTCAGAGAAGATCTAACCACATCTTTTAGAGAAGATTAAGCCACGTCTCAATAAATCTGTTACACAATGAAAGTAAGCATCATTTTTAAGGCAGAAGGAAAAGGGTACCAACAAAGACAGTCTTGGGCAAACGTACCTTACGGCGTCATCTCCCTAAAGCTCCTTGAGATTACCCCTGCACTGCTTTTTCCCCTCTTTGCTAGGGAAGATGCCCAAAGAACTCGAACCTTTTCCTTAGGAAATGGCTTCAGGTAAAAGCAGGCTGACTCTCCGCTGTGAATGAGCGTAATGTGCTGTCTTCTCAAGAACATCTGCTGAAACAAGCTTGATCTGAAATAAGTAATTACACCCGGAGGAAAAACACAGGATGTGTATTTTCAAATCATTTTAGACCTTTCCCCTTTCTTATTTTCCATTTACTTTCTAAACGTATGTCTAGTATTCCAAAGACCCGGGTTCAGAACCTGACTCTGCTCTCACCATCCGTGTAACAGCGAACAAGTATTTAGTGTTTCTCAGCTTCAGTTTCCACACAGGGAAGCTGAGAATGCCGCCATGTTCCTGGGACAGATACTGAAAAGACTGGATCCAGTAACATCATCCACTGTCTTGGTGCAAGGAAAACAGCTCAAATTAGAATTTGTGGTAAAGACACAAGATCTCCAAGACTGGTATTCAAGGATACTAGGTCTCCCTTCTTCTGGAAGCTTCATGGCCCCTTTCTCACAGTAAACCAACTCCATTCTTTCTCTGCAAACCAGCTTCACTGTTCAGGGCTGTACCTAGTCGCTAGGCTGCAATAGGCTTGGCTGCCCTCAACTAAGTGACTCATCCACTGGGCCCCAATTCACCCTCTGTGGAGGAGGAACATAATTGGGCAGTTTCCCCAGAGGGCAAGGCCACAGCTACCAAGGATGGTACCCCCGCCCCTTCCGCACAGTGCAGTGTACCCAGTGCCAAGTGGGCACCTGCTCCTCAGTGAACATACTTCCTTCTATTTTACCTTACCTCGTCCCCTCACACCTACCGAAAGAGCCCATGGCTCCAGGAACCCCAAACATTTTTCATATTGATGTCAATAAATAAAGCAAGCAGAGCCCTTAAAAAAAAAAAAAAAAAAATCAACCACAGAGTTCTTGAAGTCTGAAGGAAATGCTGGCATAGAAACCCCACAGTGGATCCTGAATCTGACAGTAAAACAAAGGTGTGGGGCCCTCGGACACCACCTGCTCAGGAGCACCCATCCCCATGCAGTCTCCAACCCTCTGTGGAGGAGGAACATAATTGGGCTCACACTCCTGAGCCTGTGAAGACGGAGGGGAAGCAGGGAAATGTGCCTAACTGGTTAGTAAAATCAGGAGCTGCAACAGCAAAACAACTGTCAGGGTGAGCGACTCCCACTGCCAACTTCTCAAAGAACAAGCAGGTTCAAAAAAGGACTAGTTGGAGGTCGCAGTCACATAGAAGTCAGAGTCACACAGATAAAGGTGTCCAAGACTCTTCTAAAATGGAGTGTTTGTAATTTTTACCCAACAAGACAGCACTAATGTTTAACAATGAGTTAACCAAAGAGGTAAAATCTCATTCATCTGGTTGATTTGCACTAAAAGAATACTTTTAAAACTGTACATGTATGAAAGCCAAGGTTCTTACAATTTGATTCCAATAAGCCAATGAGAGTTTTATTTGAACTTTAAGCTGTTATAAAAAATTAGCTAACAGGTTTTCCAAATACAAACATTACTATATATCCCCAATACAAAAATATATTTTGGAATCTGAAAAGATGTTTTTCACAAGTTTGTAAGTCTTCCGAATGGTAAAAACCATACTTTAAAAAAAAAAAAAAAACTTTCTAAAATTTCTTTGGTCTATTTTCATGTTTGGACCTTTCAACTCTGTGACAGGTAAGAGAGCCAACAAGAAAATTTTAGGAAGAAGAGAGATCTTTAAAGTTTATGTACCTAATTCCTTTATTTTGTGGATAATGGAATAAACTCTCAGAATGTTGAGTGACGAGTTACAGGCTACAGCCAAGTTAAGGAATTCAAGTCTTCTCAAATCAAGTACAACTAATTCATACGTAATAAAATTTTTATTCCCCCACCACCATACTAAGTGCCTTCCTAATGCAAAGGCTTAAATAATCCGTTGAGAGGCAACCACGTCTCCCTCAGAGCAGAGGTTCTTACAGTCAGCGTGAAGAGAAAGTGAGGTCACAGAGCTGGACCATATCTTAGGAGATTATCTAAGTCTGACTTGTCACCTTGAGAAGGGAGAGCCATAATCGCATTCTCTCCAAAACTAAGTTAACTCTTTGTTATATTTTCCAGAAATCATCTCCAAAGCCATGTTCTCGTTCCTTTGTGTGAAAATTTATACTCATTTCTTCCTTTTCCTGTTCTCAGCTGACCCGAAAGGGATGAGCAAACAAAACCCTCATCCCCACGTGAGGCCCCGTGTGTGAGAGCTACGGTAATGAGACTGTCTTTTCTCTCTGTCTTCACCGTCACTTTCCCCAAACTTTCCTCAGTGCTTAGTGGTTCCCAGCCAGATGCCCTCTGAGGTCCACGACCTGCTACACTTGCAAAACACGTCACCTCTCTAGGCCTCAGTTTCCTGACCTTCAGCACAAAGTAACTGTCCTCTCCTGCAGCTGATCCAAGGACTGAGTCCCACCATGGTCCTCCTCACGAAACAAAGCATGCTCTGACTCGGAAACCTGTTCACAATCTTCTACCTTTAACCTCGGATTAAAATGTCCAGATATGACAGCGTCTTATGCCTCTCTCCTTGAAGATGTAGGGTGTATTTGTCACCACATGGAAGAAATTGCTAACGTTTGAATTTTGTACAAAAATGTATTATTCCATTACTTTTTCTATAAATCCCACTGCACTCTTCTTAGTACAACATCAGTGTCCTTAGATGAGCTTTTCAAAAATCTCTCTGCTGGAAATATGCATGAGCATTTGTGCACTTAATACATTTGTGACAATCATCTGCAGGGTTTTTTTAAAGCACATGGTAAAAATTCGAATGAAAATGCATTGTCACTCCTAATCCCCACTCTCTCAGAAACCCTTCCCAAATTCCACTGCTGTCACTAGTTTCCAGCACTTCCTGCCTATAACTCCACCTGTAAACGCATACTCCCCCAACCGACTTCCGTCTTTCTGCACCACAGACATGAGTTACCTACTACCGAGGGCCCTGCTCCCCCACCCCTGTTCTTTACACTATATTCTGCAGCTCATTCCCGATAAGCACACACTTATTTGTCACATTCATTTTCAGTCTTTCCCTTCCATACTGTGGGCTCTAACTGAACGAGTGTCCAAACCTCAGCTCTGTGGCCCTGGACAGGTCCCGACCTCCACCTCTTGACCTAAACATTGAGTCAGCATCCTCTAAAGATACCATACGAAGCGTGTCCAGCACAGGGCTGGGCACCCCATGATGTGTGGTGATCGTTAGTTACTGACACACTCTTGCTTGGTGGGGCAGGGCCCCTCACAGCCAATACTGTGGGACTGTGGAATCCAACAACACAAGTTCAAACCCTAACAGACACACGGGATTTCACGCAGGGTATGTGGGGGGATGGTGGGCATATGTTATTTTATTAGGCCCTTCTCCTACTAACGGATGCTTAGGGAGTGTCCAGCCTCTGTGATGACAACACAGCAAAAGGTCTATTCATGGTGCAGAAGTAAAGTGGCTAATATGATAACTTTTTGGACCAACTCAGAGGTTGGGGACTTGCTTGAGAAAGCCCCGATCCTGAGCCCCGGCCTCTGTGGGCTGCCCATTCAACAACTCTGCTTCTCTCCAAGCCCCGTCGGCTCTACCATCTGTCTCTTTTCTGCTTCTAGTGTCTGCTGGGCACACAAAGTTCACTCAGGTGAGACGGCATGATTAAGCACGTGACCTCTAAAACTCCCAGGCAGTGCCATCACTAGTATGAATACACCACAAGAACTTTGTTGTTTCTGACTCACAGTCACAAAAAATGCCCAGGTGACTGGAGAGCATGAACACCAGGGTGGGAGGAGAGCAGGGTGGGGATGCAGGTGCTGGAATGAACATGAGGGGACTGCGTTGGTGAGAAGCGTCTACAGCAGTCGGAATCACACTAACGGAAGGTAGAAAGATGGTCCATTACTTTCTAATGGGGAGGGGAAGGAGAATTACTGTTTAGTGGGTGTAGTTTTAGTGTTACAAGACAAAAATGTCCTAGAAATTTGTTGCACAACAACATGAATATATGAAGCTGGACAAATAAGTTTGTGAACTCATTCTAGAAAAAGTGCTACGTGCCTCGTTACTGAATATCACTACAGTCACCGGACAGCCCCAGGGAGTACTTCAAGGTGACCACAGTGATGTTTAGCGATGAGGTGTGCAGCACCTTTTCTAGGATGAGTTTGTGAACTTAACTGTCTGACCTCATATTTAACAGTACTGAGCTTACACTTAGAATGGTTAAGAATGTAAACTTGATGTCGTGGGTTTTTTAACCGTAGTTTTAAGAAAGGTTTTAGAGTAAAGGCTACCCTGGAAAGCAGCAGGACACAACAGGGAAAACGCCCCCAGCGCTGTGCTCCTGTCTCTGCCTCCCGACAGCCACCCTGAGCACTAAGATCTCTCAGGCCAGGAGGGCAGCAGAGACCGGCTCAGCGAGAGCTCAGACTCCCTGACTCCAGGGTATCCAAGCCCCATCTCCATACCCATCACTTTCAAAAGCCCACAGCACCTCAATATAATATTATCCTCTGTATATGCAATTGATACTGTTATGGCCACTACAATTCAAACAATGACAGTGGTTCATGGTGCATAGAAAGGCTTCCTTTCGGTTTGGGAGAAAAAAACTAATGTGTGCAAGCCCCTACAAGTAGTGGACAGGAGGATGCTCTGTCCCTTTCAGATAGCATCCCCATGAAACAACTCCTAGGCAGGGGGTAATATCCCCACCTGACAGATGAAGAAATCAGGGCTGCAACTGGTTAACTGGCTTTATACTCCTCCATGTTTAGTACACGAAGTTAAACAAGGATTTACCAGATCCCACTTACTACAGAGCACTGCCTCAGGCCCTTGGTCCCACACTGTGCGCTCTCTACCCCCACAGCCTGCCTTTCCTCTTCCTGAACAAAAAAGATTCGACTGCCACAAGCCAAGCTGACATATGCTAACTCGAATCCGATACAATAAGCCAATCAGAGAGGGGCTCGGTTACATGGTTATTCCCTTCTTTCTTGACATTACTGTTTTTCAGCAGCCCAGAGCTATGCTGTATCAAGTGAAATGATTCCTCCTGGCATCAGAGCATTTCTGCCTCCCCTGCTTTGGCTGTACCCACCTCAGGGCACCCACAGATGCTGTCGGCCCCTCTCGGGTGAATCGCTGGCTTTGGAACCTACCGTCTAGTGAGTGCTCATGCCTGGAGAAACAAGGTGTTGAGATCAAACCTGCTGACGCTCGCCGGGAATGCTGGAGAAGCCCATGGGAAGCCCCAGGGCAGGGGGCGTCATCTGTCCCCAGTGGATCTGCCATGCACATCACCTGCCAGTCGAGGTCCAGAAGGGGCCGTCCTCAGGCCAAATCTGCCCCCTGGGAACATTTAACTTAACACAGAGACTTTTCAAAATGAAATTACTCACCAATATTTTAAATTCTAGAAAGCATATAGGAAGATCTAGCTTGCACGCTTCTCTGGAAGCAGTGGAAGATTGTCCACACTAGACCCGCCCTGCTCTCCAGAGACAACCAGCCTGGCCAAGCAGCAGCTGTCTGCACGCCCGGCACAGCACTCCTCAGAAATCACATGCCGGGCACGACCCTCCTCAGAAATCACCCACCGGGCACGACCCTGCTCAGAAATCACTTTCATGCCTTTTTAGGTGATGTATTTGTGGACCCTTCAACAGAGCTGGAATGGGAATGCCAAGATATCATCCCATCTTGCTTTTCAATAGTCCAAAGACTATGCTACCACTACTTCCGCGTCCAACAGGACATCTTCAAGAACTTGAAATGCTGCAGCAGAGAATCATAGCCTTGTTTATCCACCACAGGTAGTGGTGGATAAATTACTTTTCTTAGAGCTAATTATGGTCATACAAATATTCTGTTTTTGTTGTCTATTTATTGCAGAAACTCTTTTCTGACAAGAGCCCACCAAGAGTAAGTTGCCAAGACCTTGCCAGAGAGGGGGTTGCACCCACATGCACCTTTTCCTCCTGCCTGGCTCCCCCGGCTCTACCCAAGCCCCACTCCTGCGAGGTGCAGGTGCGCAGGAATGATCTGGCTGCCCGCCCTGGGGCTGACCGCTGTGAGGGGTGCAGGCTGCCGGGCGCGGGGCTCTCCACTATGGAATGTACTTCCTCAGACAGGTGCCAAGGCCTAAAGTTGGTGGATTGCAAACACAATGGCTTTTTAGCTGCCAATGTATTTATTAGTCCTAACTGAGAGGTGAATAAAAGGCTTTTTAAACTGGCAGAGAACAGAGATGCAGCTTAAGAGGAATAGTCCATTAGTCTGAGGAACTTAGGAAAGAAAAGAGCTTCTTTTAAACCAAAATGTCACATACTACAAAAGAATGGCCCAAACTAACAAAGAGCAACAATCTCATTTCTATAGCAACTTGTTTTTTATTGTATATTCATGTTAAATGAGAAGTGAGCGTTTGTGATAATTCCAAAAACTGCAGTCCTAAAATTTTATTTTACAGAGAATACCAACAAGATTCAGACTATGAAGATTAACAGCTGGCCTTATTAGAGGGTTTTTTAAAAATCTATCTTCTATTTAAACTATAAGTACATTTTTGGTGAATAGACGATGGAAGAACAGGGCGGGCCTGGTGGTACAGTCTCCCTAGGCAGGCTGGACCCCGAGGCCCAAGAGGTCCCCATAGCCTCATCACAGAGCCCACCCACCTCACACAGGCCCTAGCCCTGCTTCCTGCTGAACTATACCCCCACCCCACCCCCCATCAAGGCTGGAGGGCTAGGACCAGAAGCATGCAGACAGAGAACACAGCAGTGACAGGTGTAGGTGGAAACCACAGGGCCCTCTTCCAATATCCTGCTCTGAGGTGAAGCCTACCACAGCCTTAGGAGTTCACAATGGCTCAGAAAGGCTTTCCACCAGCCAGTTCAGTTGGGACTGAAAGCAGAGGATATCTGAATTAGAGGAAGAACAATATGTAACATTTTTAAAAGGAAATAAATTTAATCTCTCCCCTACAACAACCTTCATATATGCAAGACAGCAACCGTAACACTGGAGCACTGGCAGGTGCTAAAGGGTCCTCCTACCCAGGACAATCACACGGCCAATGCAAGGGTCATCTCTGGGTCCCAGGGTACCTCACAATGTTTGTGGAGCCCAAGATTGAAAAGTAAGGCTAAAAGCATTCAAAATCAAAGCCAAACGTGCTCTCTGCAGTTTTAGATTTTAAACCAGCATTGTTTAATTCTCTTTATAGAATGAAAATGATGGCTATGCACCATTGTTTAAAATATACAATAAATAGTCATGAATGCTTAAAGATACTATGTGTCCCTAAAAAGACATTTAGTTATATTTATGGTTTTCAAATTTTGAACCATCTTACATATTCAAGAATTGAAGATCGGTTGACTAAATTATGTCACATCTATTTATACAGCAGAAAATCATACAGACATTAAAATGGTGCTAAGTAAGAACATTTAAAGACATAAGAAGTGCACAGAACATACCCATGATACATAATTAAATTTAAAAAGGAAAGATATATAAATGACTAAAAGGCTATATAATACAACACTAATACTAGCAAACTGGAATTGAATATTTTTTGTTGTTTATGCAACACATTCCAAACCTATACATTTTCTAACTTTTGTAGAGCAACCATGTATTTTTACAGTAATAAAAGCATAACACATGTCACATTTTTTAAGGACCCACCAGATGCTAGGAGGTTGTCCTCGAGTGAAGCCTGGGCTGGGCATTCGCCATCTGGCCCGTCCATACCCTCAGCCCCTCCTGAAAGAGTGTCTTTTTTTTTAAACAGTCTCACTCTGTCACCTGGGCTAGAGGGCAACTGGCATTATCATAGTTCACTGCAACCACAAACTCTGGGAGCTTGAGCAATCCTCCTACCTCAGCCCCCTGAGTAGCTGAGACTACCAGCACCCACCACCATGCCCAGCTAGTTTTTTCTACTGTTTGTAGAGATGGGGTCTGACTGTTAATCAGGTTGGTCTCAAACTCCTGGCCTTAAGCAATTTTCCTGCCTCAGCCTCCCAAAGTGCTAGCATTTCAGGCGTGAACCACTGCACCTGGTGCGGCTATGTTTGTGTTTAACAGCAATGCTGTGGAGGGCTCTTCCCCCCTCCTCTATGGCACAGCAGAGAACTGAGAGGCTGGCCTCAGAAATGGGCTGGGAAGGACATGACCACTCAGTCCAGATTTGTTTTGTGAAAGCTGCATTTGTCTGTATCTGCAGAAGCCAAGAGAAAGACAAATACAAAAAACCTTGTCCCTAAACTAACCAGCTTCCACAGAGAGCAAAAAGGAAAAAAGTGTTGAGAGGCAGATTATTTGCAGGTATTTTCATAAAAACAAAGAAACATTCCAAACAAAAAATAATAACCCAAATGTGCATCAACAATTTGGTACATTGCCAAATACCAGAATACCCAGTGAGAAAAACAAATGCACTTCAGTATGCACTATACATAATGTCAACAGGAAAACCCAGACACAAAAGCACACATGCCAGGATTCATTCACAAAGTGTTAAAAACGGGCAAAATTAATTTGGTCAAGGAATGCTCCATAAGTAGTAAAATTATAGTGAAAAAAATTATTATCACAAAGGCAGACTGTAGTTTCTTCTGACTGGGGGGATGAAATGGTAAGAATGTGATCACTGGCAGAACCTTGAGTGACGTCTGGGGGTGCCGGCTACACTGAGCCTCCCGTGCGAGTGTAGGGGTGTATGCGTGTGTCTGCCCATATGTGTATCCTCTGCACTTCCTATATGGTATTTCATAATTAAAGGCCAACAATAACCAAAAACCAAGTGGTTTCTGTACGAATTATGTCAATAGTGCTTTTTAAAGACTTTCATTAAGCATTCGTTTCAGATACACCGAACTAAGAAACTACTCCATTGAGACATTATTTCAAATAAAACCCCTTCAAAAAGAAAGTCCAGTCATTAAGCAGGTCATGGTAATTCAATCTGACTACTTGTCTACTTAATTACTGACTGCTTGAACGTTTCCTAGGTCAAATTAAAATTTCTAGTATTAACAATAAAGACTGCATGGCTACAGTCACCACCTGAGCACGCCTTACACCACCACCCTAAGAGAAAACCACAAGGCCAATGGATGGGTTGGGGGCGCCGTGACTCACCAGCTGGCTGTGTTTGCGCTACTCTCTTAGGGTAAGTCTTGCTTCGACTTCTTGCCACATTCTGATCAGGTCGGGGAAGCTGAATAGAAAGATCTCGGCTCATTTGCAAAGCTGTTCTGCCACTGGAAAAAGGAACATTTTGATTAGCCAAAAGGTAAAACCACACAGCCACAAAATTAAACATCTCATTCAGAACATCTGCAGAGTACAAAAAGAAGAAAAACAGACTAGTGTACCAAGAGTGTATGGGGTTCTCCATTGATTCTTAATGAAATATTAAAGTACTAGTGTATTCTAGCAGGGGATTTACATGAGACAGAAGACCTTTTATAAGAAGAAACAGGAAGAGTTCATTAAAGGAGAAGTTAGATTTAGATGTAAATAGAATGATGTCTAAAATCAAGGTCATTGGTAGTCTTTGGGCTCTATAGCTAAATGATAAAAAGAGATTATGTTGGGCTAAACATACAAGGGCAATGATTTCACATGACTGTCTCTGTGGCTTACAGGGCAAGGTGCACAGCAGCCCCCACCCCCACCCCCAGGACTCCTCAGGTGACCTCATTCTGAACCCTGCCATGGCAGTCAGCTGTCTACCATGCCCACCTCCCCTGCGCCAGACTATAAACAGGAAGACTGAAGACTAGCCTAGAACCCACACCAAGTTCTACTCTCCAAAGATTCCAGGAGGATTCAAGAGGGCAAGCTTCCCCTGCATCAGGGCTTATCAGAAAATTTCCCAAGGAATCGTGTAATTTTATTTGCTGGACTTCATTGAACATTCGTCTTACTAAAAAATTTACTCCACAATTGCTGAATTTGAGCCAGTGCCTTCAAGCAGGAAAATACCTTTTCTATATGTCTAGTTTGATCACCACAAGCAGAGCTTTCTAGGGAAGGGAAAACAGCCTTTTAATGGCCCCAAATGCTATTCTCATTTACAGAATATCAGTGAATGTCTCCCCAAAAGAAATTAAATGATTTATAAAGTAAGGTCCATCTTTTACATGCTTCTGTGAAAACGTCTATTTCCTTGTCGCAGAACATGGTTGACAAGCATAAAGATTCACAGTATAAGCTACGTGTGTCTGGTCTCCGCTGTGACAGGACGGAGCTTCATTTCCATGGTCACCCACTTCCCAGCCTCAAAGTGAGGAAGAGGGAAAAGACCAAGGCTATAGATTCCCAGGTTCAAATCCCAGCTTTGCCCCTTACTGAGTAAAGGTCCTAGTTCAATTACTTTACTTTCTGGGGGCTCCAATTTCTCATCCACAGAAATAGGGGTGTGATACCCCCTTTTCTGGGTCACTGTGTAGAGTAAAGCAGCGTACAGGATAACACCTGACCCTCGGGAGGACCTCCTGCCACTGCAGTCTCACTTCCATGCTTCATGACATTTGAAACCCCACAGCAGCTCCTAAGCCTTAAAGTCCTATAAAGGAGGACATCTGGGTTCCCAGGGGGATTCTAGGGTCTCTTTGTCATTTCTGGTATATAAATTCTATACCCGGGGTGTCAAACCTTTTTTTTCTTCCTGCCACGCTTTGGAAGAATAAGAGTTGTCTTGGGCCACACGTTAAATGCACCAACACTAACAAACACTGATGAGAATAAGAAAATGCCTGGGCATACGTGTCACAATGTCCACCACCACCTATACGCAAAACAGTCCTAGAATAATCTGCATTTGGCCCATGGGCCACAGGTTGAACACCCTGTTACAATTCACTCATTAGTTAAAAACCAGGGGTTCCCCGCAAACATAACAGGTAGAGACAAAGTTAATTTTTAAGGGGTTCAGAGAAGAACATATCGATCTATAACATTCAATCAAAGATTACATATCTCTTTCAAATAAGTGGTCCCTGACAATAAAACCGTAACAAAAGAACTATAATGTCAGACTCCGCTCAGCCTGTGCTCACAAACCTAATTTTGAATCTTGATTGTCCTTCTTAAGTAATCATTTCAAAAGGTGTAGGAATTTCTTTGGCACCTTGCAAGAATTTGATATTTGACATTACTCTATCCTTTATTGATTATCTTTGGTGTCAACTTCAAGACCCTAAAATGCAGGAGAGAGTAAAGACTAGAACTCTGTCTTCCTCTGTCATTACAAGCACATGCACAAAAATAAAAACACTCACACCCCACGTAAACAAACGCACACTTTATACCCCATGCTCTAAAAGCCTGCAGGGGGGACAGAGGGGGCTGTGTGTGTATAGCCCTGCTTCCATTCCAGAATGTCTCAAGACAGGGGCAGGCATATGACGCCGACTAAAGGCTAATTGTTTGCCCTCTCTTGATAATAAACACTGTGTGTGTTAATGACCACCCGGTAATCAGAGACCCGTCCCTGCCTAAGCTCTGGGCAGTAGGATGAATTGTCTTTCGTCCAAGGGTGGTGTAATTTTAGTACTTCCTACATGCAGACACATAGAATTAGGAGTCATTAAGACTTAGTAGGCAGTTAACATCAGCCAAGAAATTAGAGCAGACTTATTGGAGCCTCCAATTCTGCAAAGGTTACCTTTAATTACTTTCTTGGAAGAAATATTTAATATGCAAAATCCAATAGCTTTCTAATAACAATCCCCAGTAGCCACAATATTTGCATTTCAATAAATTTGAGAAGTCAGGTATGGTTAAATTTGTGGAAGCCAACTATAGCCTATGCTAAACAGAATAATTACAATTGTAATAGCATGAATGTTAAGATAGATGCCTTTTCACTGGCACCATTTCAGTGACAAGGACCTAGATTTATTCATCCTCTCTGTAACTTGGCAATGTTTTAATGCCACAAATAGAAGAACAGCTCAAACACTATCACCTGTTTTTCTCAATATAAAACTAAATAATTTTTCCTTAAATTCCTCATAATTATAATTGTAATCTATGGGAGAATAATTGTAATCGTAATCTATGGGAGAACCCTAAAAATCCCAAGGTAAATATTTAGCTAACAATGGATACCTTCCCACAAATAACAACAATGTCTATAACTACTAAGTTTTCAGTCATCAAATGAGTGAACATCCAAGTGAATAATATGTAAGAATGAATGCATCGAATATTTGATATTAATCTATCCTTTCTGGATTATCTTTGATCTCAAATTTAAGGCCCAAAAATTGGGTTATAAAAGAGAAGAATAAAAATCTGGCATACAGCACTACCACTTGACTATATTTTCACATCTCCTAAGGAAGTATTTCATCAGTATGTCTCCAGTGGAACTCACGGTAGATTGTTCCAGCCCTAGGTGGCAATTCTACACCCTGCCTGAGCTCTACAAGGCCTGGGACCCACCTCACTGCCTGAACAACACCATAGCCCTGGGAAGGCACAAGCGTTTAGGCCTAATTCTTTGTATCTCTGGGCATCTAATAACATGCCTCACTCATCACCAGGCTTTCCACTGAACAGAATAAAGTGAAACAAATCAAATGATTTTTCCAAATATAAGAACCACTCCCATTTAAAAAAATTTTTTTTAATTTCAAAATATCAATTCTGATATGGGGACAATAAAAAAAATTTTTCAAAATAAAGAGGGACTTTACCTTACAACTGCAATCAGTGTAACCTAATTCTTTATACCAGGTGTCCTCAAACTTTTTAAACAGGGGGCCAATTCACTGTCCCTCAGACCGCTGGAGGGCCGGACTATAGTTTAAAAGAAAAAACTATGAACAAATTCCTATGCACACTGCACATATCTTATTTTGAAGTAAAAAAACAAAACAGGTACAAACACAATCACATTGCCTCATGTGGTCCGTGGGCCGCTGTTTGAGGACCCCTGCTTTATACCCTCAATGAATACCAAACAATTAAAAAATAAAAAATATAAATTTCAAAACATACTAAGGGGCACAAATGTTTGTGGTATGTGGGTGCCCTACATGCTGCTGAAGTCGGGGCATTCAGTGTTCACTGTACCCAGCTGGAAAGTTTTTATCCCTCCCCTCCCCTCTTGGTTTCCAATGTCCTACATCTCTCTTCATGCCCACATACACCTGCCATTTAGCTCCTACTTATTAGTGAGAACATGTGGTTGTTTTTCCACTCCTGAGAAACTTCATTTTGAGTAATGGTCTCCAGGTCCATATAAGTCGCCATAAAAGACAGCACTTCCATTTTTAGTGATGGTATTAAAAAATGACCCAAGCACTGACCTAGCAGCATGATGATCAGGCTTTTTCTGACACGGCCTAACAGTGTCCCTACTGGTTAAAACTGTCAACTCTGGGGTTAGACTGCCAGGGTACAGATCCCACTTCACTGCTCCCCCGCTGGGTAACTTTGAGAAGTGATTTATCCTCGCTGAGACTCAGTTTCCTCAAATTTTAACAGGCATATTACAGAAAGACTATGATAAATAAAGCAATACATGGAAAATATTTAGCACAATACATGACTTAGTAACTGCTCAATAAAGTTGTATTACTACATGTAACTGCACAAAAGCATGTTGCAGAAAAATATGGTTCCATGGACAGTGTAAAATATACATTGTGTCAAAATAGGGGATCAACTGAATGTCCTAAAGACACAGTTGCTATTCAGATTTTCCACACTGTTTCATATTCACAGAACCTAATTAGAAATATGTGATAATTATATCAAAATGAATTTCTAAAGATAATAAGCTCCACCACATTCTTTTTTTTTTTTTTTTTTTTATTGTTGGGGATTCATTGAGGGTACAATAAGCCAGGTTACACGGATTGCAATTGTTAGGTAAAGTCCCTCTTGCAATCATGTCTTGCCCCCATAAAGTGTGACATGCACCAAGGCCCCACCCCCTCCCTCCTTCCCAATTTCTGCTTCCCCCCCCATAACCATAATTGTCATTAATTGTCCTCATATCAAAATTGAGTACATAGGATTCATGCTTCTCCATTCTTGTGATGCTTTACTAAGAATAATGTCTTCCACTTCCATCCAGGTGAATACGAAGGATGTAAAGTCTCCATTTTTTTTAATGGCTGAATAGTATTCCATGGTATACATATACCACAGCTTGTTAATCCATTCCTGGGTTGGTGGGCATTTAGGCTGTTTCCACATTTTGGCGATTGTAAATTGAGCTGCAATAAACAGCTCCACCACATTCTAAAAGCCCACAACTTAATATAGCTAATGCGGATGTCATACATAAATAAATCTGGAAAATCATTTGTCAAGAAAGTTTTAATAAACTGTTATAATTACAAAAATCATTGGCACTGTCAGAAAAAAAATTAAATCACAAATTATGTATGCGTATATGTGGACAAAGGAATTATTTATACTCACACATTCAGAGAAAAAAAATGCCAATTACCTGTACCGGTGCTTATAACTTATGGATCCAAACTTGCTGAGCTTTCTTGACAATGAATTTGATTCATTTTCTGGCATTCTAATTAATTTTGAAGAAAAGAGAAAATAAAGGCTCAAAATACTGCAACAGTGTTTAATGGAGCTAGCCCAAATATTTTATTTATTCCACTGGAAATAATTTATGCTAATGTTTGAAACATAACCAGACCCTAGGACTTCATATGTATTCAGTATCAAATACTCATACTTTTGAAGACTGTTGTATAGCTCGTTGCCCTTGGGAGCTATAGTGGGCAATCATCTTACTTCTCTGCTTAAGTTATTTTGGGAATTTTGTCACTATGTTGATGTACACCTGTCCAGCTTTTCATGACAGTTCATCATATCAGATGTGGTAACTCACTCTTATTTATGCCTCACACTCCAGTACTTATCACAGGATACTTTAAACAGATGCCATCACGGGGAGCTCCTCAGCACAGCCCCACTGAACTGGAGGCAGCACCAGACTTTCTGGGCCAATCCTTCCTCTAATACCCACAATACAAACTATATCAAGGACCTGGTCATTTCAAAGGAATAATTCTCCAATTCAGGCTTTTCAGGGAAATTGCTCCATGCAAAAATCAAATAGGAATAAGGGGATGAATTCAATCGTATATGAATTTTTGAAAACAGTCAAGCTTAATCTATTGTCTGCTAAAATTTTCATCTTTACAACATAAGGATATGAAACAAAAAGATGTCCCCACAGTGCAGGGGTCAATTTATCTATCTTCGTCTGACTTCACCACCCAGGAGCACTGTGCATCAGAGTTACCACGTCTCCTATGATGGATTGTCATGAAAACCTGAACGGAGTCAATCAACATAGTAACAAAATTCCCAAGACAATGTCCCACATGTGTATGTGTGTTTACCCTCATACCACCCAGAGAATTAGAAGCTGAAAAGAGCTAATAAAACACTTCTAAATTTCTATTTTTAGAAAGAACAGATTTGTTATAAAAATAAACTCCATTTTTGGGCGGCGCCTGTGGCTCAGTGAGTAGGGCGCCAGCCCCATATGCCGAGGGTGGCGGGTTCAAACCCAGCCCCGGCCAAACTGCAACCAAAAAAAAATAGCCGGGCGTTGTGGCGGGCGCCTGTAGTCCCAGCTGCTCGGGAGGCTGAGGCAAGAGAATCGCGTAAGCCCAAGAGTTAAGAGGTTGCTGTGAGCCGTGTGATGCCACGGCACTCTACCCGAGGGCGGTACAGTGAGACTCTGTCTCTACAAAAAAAAAAAAAAAAAAAAAAAGAAAAAATAAACTCCATTTTCAATGAATGAAACTTTCGCATTAGCATACCTAAAAAATGTATGGTGTTCCACACTGCACTTCCAGAGGTGTTTGCAAGCAGCCTTACTTCGAGCTTCGAAGAAGAATGAGGTTTCATTGCACTAAGGAAGAGAGAAAGAGAGGAAGGGAGAGAAAGAGGATGGGAATTACTGACCACAGTAATTGTTGTTGCTGTTGTTGTTGCAGTGGGGCCGGGGCTGGGTTTGAACCTGCCACCCTTGGTATATGGGGCCAGCGCCCTGCTCACTGAGCCACAGGGGCTGCTCTGACCACAACTCTTACCAGGTGACAGACCTCTCTTTAAGGTAACAAAAATGCAAAGAAGCAGAGAGATTATTGTTAACACATTCGACAAAGAATAGGTAATCATTTTTGGAGGGCTGCATTAAAATCACATTACACCAATGAAAATTACGTAACAGAAATTCCACTGAAGTCTTAGCACAATCGCCTTTCCCCACTGCCTATATCTGCACTGCCATGACTATGGATAACTTGGGGAAGGGGTCGGAAATACTATGAAATCTTCCCTCCCAAAGACCACTGACAAATAAAACACAGTCCACGAGGAAATCAACTCCCAATAAAAAGGAAATGCCCACAAATCCAGCCTTGAACTGATACGTCGCACTCACACCAACGTATAAAGAATTTCAGAGGGAGCCGCAGGAAGGAACAGTTGCCACAACAGTGTAATCTGGGAAAATATGATAACATCTCTGATTCTTAGTTTCTCTATTGCACATCAAGTTATGGGGTGAGTTAAATGATACAACAGATGTAAAATGTCACATAAGCATACAATAAATTTTTATTATTTTAATCTAGTAGGTACTTGACTCTCTATATTTAAGATGTGAGAGACAAAGTCATATTAAAGGTACAATCAGCCCTCTGTATTCATGAGGTCTGCATCTGTAAATTCAACCAATCTCAAACAGAAAATATTCAGAAACAAAAACTGAAAAAACAAAAAAAAAGAATTTTAAAAATATAATATCACCACTACTTACATGGCATCTACATTATATTAGGTACTAAAGTCAACCTAGAGATAATTCTAACTTATACAGGAAGATGTACACAGGTCATCTGCAAATATTGCACCATTTTAACTGAGAGACTTGAGCATCCTTGGATTTTGGTATCCTCAGGGGTAGGAGAGTACGGGGTCCTGGAACCCATGCCCCGTGGATACTGAGAAATAACTGTACAGGCCTCAGAAATGTGGCAGGCTAGGCTCTAGGGCTGCACAGTAAAGCAAACATCACAATAAAGTGAGTCATAAACGTTTTGGGATCTCAGCACATCTAAGAGTTATGTATACACAGTCCAGCAGTCCACTGGGTGGTAACAGTGTTAGATCCAAAAACCTATCCACGTAACAAAATTAAGAATACTTTATTGCTGGGCGGCGCCTGTGGCTCAGTCGGTAAGGCGCCGGCCCCATATACTGAGGGTGGCGGGTTCAAACCCGGCCCCGGCCGAACTGCAACCAAAAAATAGCCGGGCGTTGTGGCGGGCGCCTGTCATCCCAGCTACTCGGGAGGCTGAGGCAAGAGAATCACTTAAGCCTAGGAGTTGGAGGTTGCTGTGAGCTGTGTGAGGCCACGGCACTCTACCGAGGGCCATAAAGTGAGACTCTGTCTCTACAAAAAAAAAAAAAAAAAGAATACTTTATTGCTAAAATAAAATGGTAACCATCATCTCAGCCTTCAGCAAGTTGGCTTTTTTTTTTATTGATGGGGGGGTAGCCTCATCCTGATACCTGCTGATTGATTAGGGCTGGAAGTTGCTGAAGGCTGGGCAGCTGTAGTAATTTCTTCAAGTAAGGTAACAATTAAGTTTGCCACATCCATTGACTCTTTCATTCATGAAAGATTTCTCTGTAGCATGGAAAGCTATTTAATGTCCTTTTCCTTATAGTAAAACTTCTTTTAAAATTGGAGTCACGAGGAGCCAGGGACAAGATGGCTGAATGAAGCCAGCTTTCCACAGAGGCTCCCGTCCGAAAGGAGAGTTAATGGACAGAAATTTGGCAAGTAACCTGGTGGATCAGAGCTGCACCAATAGAGAAGGTTGAAGAATGCACATCAACCCCGCTGAGGTGAGCTGCGACCACAAGGATACAAACAAAAGGTACAAAATCCATCACCAAGTGAACGGGAGTCCCCTCCCCCATGAGAACGGCTCAGAGTGCCCCACAAACAAACGAGCAGAGTTCAAAGGTCCTCCCAATACACTCCACAGGAGAGCCCCTCCAAAAACTGGACCGACCTCCCTGCAAGGGTGCCACGGCATTCTCCCGCCAGGCATAAAACTGTATATATTCTCTATCTGCAATTCTGAGCTCCCAGCACCCCCCTCCACTCTCACTCTGAGGTCTGGAGGCCGGTCCCCCAGGAGTCCAGATTCTTGGGTGATTTCTCGAGGAGTGTGGACAGGGCCTAGACTACAGCTAGTCAGTGCTGATTCTGAGGCACGGGAGTGAGGAGAGGAAGGTCGGCTAACAGGGAACCAGAATGGCGGTGCCCCAAGGCACAGAGCAGCAGCCATTTTTTGGCAACAATAGGGCTCACTCCCAGATATTCCGAAGCCACACCCCCGTCCCCCTGGGCAACCAGAGGAGGCCAGGCATCTTCTCAGGTGGCAACCACCGCGGGACAGATCTGGGACGGAAACGCAGGCCCCGTGAGTAAAGGGTTTCCCTGAGGTGGAACCGGCCTGGGTGGAGCACGGAGACTAGAAAACGCACACGCAGCCCACAGAACATACTCCAAAATCGATCACATCTTAGGTCACAAGTCTAACCTCAGTAAATTTAAAGGAATAGAAATTATTCCTTGCATCTTCTCAGACCACCATGGAATAAAAGTTGAGCTCAGTAACAACAGGAATCTGCATATTCATACAAAAACACGGAAGTCAAATAACCTTATGCTGAATGATAGCGGGGTCTGAGATGAGATCAAGAAGGAAATTGCCAAATTTTTGGAACAAAACGACAATGAAGACACGAATTATTAGAACCTCTGGGACACTGCAAAGGCAGTTCTAAGAGGGAAATCTATAGCACTGCCTTCCTCAAGAGAATAGAAAGAGAGGAAGTTAACAACTTAATGGGACATCTCAAGCAACTGGAAAAGGAAGAACATTCCAACCACAAACCCAGTAGAAGAAAAGAAATAACCAAAATAAGAGCAGAATTAAATGAAATTGAAAACAAAAGAATTATACAACAAATCAATAAATCAAAAAGTTGGTTTTTTGAAAAGATTAATAAAACAGATAAACCTTTGGCTAACCTAACCAGGAAAAAAAGAGTAAAATCTCTAATTTCATCAATCAGAAACGACAAAGACAAAATAACAACAGACTCCTCAGAAATTCAAAAAATCCTTAATGAATATTATAAGAAACTTATGAAAATCTGAAGGAAATTATACTTGGAAGCAGAATTGGCCAAGAATTGGCCAGAATCAAGTGGAAATGTTGAACAGGCCTATATCAAGTTCTGAAATAGCATCAACCATGCAAAATCTCCCTAAAAAGAAAAGCCCAGGACCAGATGGCTTCATGTCAGAATTCTATCAAACCTTTTAAAAGGAACTAATACCTATATCACTCAACCTGTTCCAAAATATAGAAAAAGAAGACTACCAAACACATTCTATGAAGCAAACATCACCCTGATCCCCAAACCACGAAAAGACCCAACAAGAAAAGAAAATTATAGACTAATATCACTAATGAATATAGATGCAAAAATATTCAACAAGATCCTAACAAACAGAATCCAGCAACACATCAAACAAATTATACATCATGACCAAGTCGGTTTTATCCAGGGTCTCAAGGCTGGTTCAATATCCATAAATCTATAAGTATAATTCAGCACATAAACAAATTAAAAAACAAAGACCATAAGATTCTCTCAATTGATGCAGAAAAGCTTTTGATAATATCCAGCATCCCTTCATGATCAGAACACTTAAGAAAATTGGTATAGGGAGGCACCTGTGGCTCAAGGAGTAGGGCACCAGTCCCATATGCCGGAGGTGGCGGGTTCAAACCCAGCCCTGGCCAAAAACCACAAAAAAAAAAAAAAAAAAAAAAAGAAAGAAAATTGGTATAGAAGGGACATTTCTTAAACTGATAGAGGCCATCTACAGCAAACCCACAACCAATATTGTATTCAATGGAGTTAAATTGAAATCATTTCCACTCAGATCAAGAACCAGACAAGGTTGCCCATTGTCTCCACTGCTCTTTAACATTGTAATGGAAGTTTTAGCCATCGCAATTAGGGAAGAAAAGGCAATCAAGGGTATCCACATAGGATCAGAAGAGAGCAAATTTTCACTCTTTGCAAATGATATGATCCTCTATCTGGAAAACACCAGGGATTCTACTACAAAACTCTCAAAAGTGATCAAGGAATACAGCAGCGTCTCAAAATCAACAACATTCATAAATCAGTAGCCTTTATATATACCAACACTAGTCAAGCTGAAAAAACAGTTAAGGACTCTATTCCATTCAAAGTAGTGCCAAAGAAGATGAAATATTTGGGAGTTTATCTAACAAAGGACGTGAAAAGATCTCTATGATGAGAACTATGAAACTCTAAGAAAAGCAATAGCTGAAAATGTTAACAAATGGAAAAACATACCATGCTCATGGCTGGGAAGAATCAACATTGTTAAAATGTCCATACTACCCAAAGCAATATACAATTTTAATCAATCCCTATTAAAGCTCCATTGTTGTATTTTAAAGATCTTGAAAAAATAATACTTTGTTTTATATGGAATCAGAAAAAAAACCTCGAATACCCAAAACATTGCTCAGAAATAAAAATAAAGCAGGAGGAATCATGCTACCAGACCTGAGACTGTACCATAAATCGATAGTGATCAAAACAGCATGGTACTGGTACTACTACCAGAGAAGTAGATGTCTGGAACAGAATAGAGAACCAAGAGATGAATCCAGCTACTTACCATTATTTGATCTTTGACAAGCCAATTAAAAACATTCAGTGGGGAAAAGATTCCCTATTTAACAAATGGTGCTGGGTGAACTGGCTGGCAACCTGTAGAAGACTGAAACTGGACCCACACCTTTCACCATTAACTAAGATAGACTCTCACTGGATTAAAGATTTAAACTTAAGACATGAAACTATAAAAATACTAGAAGAGAGTGCAGGGAAAACCCTTGAAGAAATCGGTCTGGGTGATATTTTATGAGGAGGACCCCCCCGGGCAATTGAAGCAGCTTAAAAAATACACTACTGGGACCTGATCAAACTAAAAAACCTTCTGTACAGCCAAGAACACAGTAAGTAAAGCAAGCAGACATCCCTCAGAATGGGAGAAGGTATTTGCAGGTTATGTCTCCGACAAAGGTTTAATAACCAGAATCCACAGAGAACTCAAACATATAAGCAAGAAAAGAACAAGTGATCCCATCGCAGTCTGGCCAAGGGACTTGAAGAGAAACTTCTCTGAAGAAGACAGGCGCACAGCCTACAGACATATGAAAATATGCTCATCATCTTTAATCATCAGAGAAATGCAAATCAAAACTACTTTGAAATATCATCCAACTCCAATAAGATTAGCCCATATCACAAAATCCCAAGACCAGAGATGTTGGCGTGGATGTGGAGAAAAGGGAACACTTCTACACTGCTGGTGGGAATGCAAATTAATACAGTCCTTTTGGAAAGATGTTTGGAGAACACTTAGAGATCTCAAAATAGATCTGCCATTTAATCCTATAATTCCTCTACTAGGTATATACCCAGAAGACCAAAAATCACATCATAACAAAGATATTTGTACCAGAATGTTTATTGCAGCCTAATTCATAATTGCTAACTCATGGAAAAAGCCCAAGTGCCCATCAATCCTCGAATGGATTAATAAATTGTGATATATGTACTCCATGGAATATTATGCAGCCTTAAATAAAGATGGAGACTTTACCTCTTACATGTTTACATGGATGGAGCTGAAACATGTTCTTCTTAGTAAAGTATCTCAAGAATGGAAGAAAAGGTATCCAATGTACTCAGCCCTACTATGAAACTAATGTATGGCTTTCACATGAAAGCTATAACCCAGTTATAACCTAAGAATAGGGGGAAGGGGGAGAGTGAGGGGGGAGGGTGATTGGTGGGATTACACCTGTGGTGCATCTTACAAGGGTACATGTGAAAGTTAGTAAATGTAGAATATAAATGTCTTAACACAGTAACTTAGAAAATGCCAGGAAGGCTATGTTAACCAGTGTGATAAAAATGTGTCAAACGGTCTATAAAACCAGTGTATGGTGCCCTGTGATCGCATTAATGTACACAGCTATGATTTAATAATTTTAAAAAAAAGGAAAATTGGAGTCACTCCCCTCAAACAGCTGCTGCTTTATCAACCACGTTTCTGCGCCATTCTCACACCTCTGTTGTCATTTCAACTTCAAGATGCTGTGAAGCATCTTCACCCAGAGTAGTTTTCTTCTCAAAACTTCTCAACCAAAACAACAACAAACAAAACCATTTTGTCTTCTCATCCTTAAGAAGCAACTGATTTTTTTTCAAGTTTATCAGGAGATTGCAACAGTTCAGTCACAGCCTCAGGCTTCATTTCCCACTCTGGTTGCCTTGCCATCTCCACCTCTTCCACAATTACTGCCTCCATGGAAGTCGTGAACCCCTCAACGTCATCCATGGGGCCAGAATCAACTTTCTCCAACCTTCTGTTAATGTTGTTATTTTAGTCTCCTCCCGTGATTCATGAATGGTCTTAATGGCATCCAGAATGGTAAAATCTCTCCAGGTTTTTATTTAACTTTATTCAGATCCATCAGAGGAATCACTTAGGGGGCAACTACAACCTTAAGTTTCTCTCTTAAATAATGACACTTGAATGTCAATTGCTCCTTGATTCACGGGCTGCAGATTTAACACTGTGCTAGCAGGCATGAAAACATTCATCTCGTACATCTCCCTCAGAGCTCTTGGGGGACCAGACGCATTGCCAATAAGCAGGAATATTTTGAAAAGAATCTTTACTGAGCAGTAGGTCTCAAGAGTGGGCATAAGATTTTCAATAAATCAAGCTATACAGATGTGCTATCATAAAGGCTTTGTTGTTCCATTCACAGAGCATAGGCAGAGTAATTAACATAATTCATAAAGGCTCTAGGATTTTCAGAATGGTCAGTGAGCACTGGCTTTCACAAAGTCACAGCTGCGTTACCCCCTAACAACAGTCAGCCTGTCCTCTGAAGTTTTGAAGCCAGGCACTGATGTCTCCTCTCCAGCTGTGAAAGTCCTAGGTGGCTTCTTACCATAGAAGCCTATTTTATCTCCACTGGTAATCTGCTGTTTAGTGTAGCCATCTTCAACAATGAAATTAGTTACATCTGGATAGTTTGTTGCGTTGCCTTGCACTTTTACGTTATGGAGACTTTTGTTTTCCTTAAGCATCATGAACCAACCTCTACTAGCTTCAAACTTTTCTTCTGCAACTTCTTCCCCTCTCTCAGCCTTCACTGAATTGAAGAAACTTAGGGTTTTGCTCTGGATTAGGCTCTGGCTTATGGACATGCTGTGGCTGGTTCCATCTTCCTTCTAGACCATCAATACTTCTCCAACATCAGCAATAAAGCTTTGTTTTGCCCCCTTATCATCCCTGTGTTCACTGGAGTAACATTCTGAATTTCCTTCACAAATGTTTCCAGCGTGTTCACAACTAGGCAGACTGGTACTAGAGGACTAGCTTTCCGCCTGCCTCAGCTCTGACATTCCTCCCTCACTGGGTAGAATAATTTCTAGCTTTTGATTAGAAATGAGAGATGTGCAACCCTTTTCACTTGAATGCTCAGAGGCTATTGCAGAGTTATTAATTGGCCTCATTTCAATATTGTTGTGTCTTAGAAACTGAGAGGCCCAAGGAAAGAGAGAGAGATGGGAAAATGGCAGGTCAGTGGATCAGTCAGAACACACGACATGTATCAATTAAGCTTGCTGACTCATCAGTCATGGTTTGTGTTGCCACAAACAGTTAGAATATTAACATCAGAGATCACTGATCACAGATCACCAAAATAGAAAAGTCTGAAGTACTGTGAGAATTACCAAACTATGACACAGAGACACAAAGTGACCACATACTGTTGGGAAAACACTGCTGACTGGCTACTCAACCCAGCAAGGTTACCACAAATATTCAGGGTATAAACAATGCAGTACCAATGAAGAGCAATAAAATGAGGTACACCTGTAATTCTATAATAATTTTGCAGAAGATGCTATTTTAAGTTATTAAATAGAAAACTAAGCAAAATATGAATGCTAAAATAATAGACCCCAAGTTCTGTGAAGTTACATAATTGCTAATTTAGTTTCGAATCTAGCAAACAAACTCAAGTCTCAAATACAGAAAAGCCTCTGGAATGAGGTTTCTATGGACACATAAATACAAAATCGTCAGCACAGAGGAATAATTGAAATGATTTATCTCCCGCTTTTAATAAGGACAGAACATTTACATGCATGAAATTTCCCACAAGCCCAACTGGAATGATGGTGCCCAACCTAAGAGTTTTTCTGTAAAATGAAGGGAAAGATGGAAACAAAGCCAACATGTGTAAGTTGCTGAAAGGGCAGCTGTCATTCCAAAACCTTGCCAGGCAGAGGAAGAAAATTAGATTCCCTGGCTTCTGGCTCGGGAGTTGCTAACTATTAAAATACAGCAAGTGGGGGAAAGTGGGGATTTGGATGGCAAGGAAATAGACAGTAAGCTCAGGGTAAGACACTTTGATTCTGAGGTGCTCATGGCTTGCCTTGGCGGGCCAGTGAGCAGGCAGGTGCAGAACCCCGGAGAGGTCACATCTGCTGACACAGACCATCGCAGCCAAGAGTGAAGGGGCTGCTCGGGGAGCAGATGGAGAATGGATAAAGGTGGGGTCGCAGGTGGAGTGAGGGTCGCTACATTAAACCAGGAGATGGTATCAGAGAGACTGGGAAGAGAGATCAGACATCTCAAGTGACCCAGAAAGGTCAAAACGAGTTTAAAAGGAGGTGACTGCATTTCATGGTATGAAATTGTTGGTGACGTCTGTGAAAGGGGTAGGGATTATAAACTCGAAGATGAGAAACCGAGTCCATGAATTCAGAATGCATCTCCTCAAAAGCTAAGGGAAGGGGGAGGGGGGGAACGCAGGAAATCACAGAAACTCCATGGGGCAGAGGGGAGAGCCCAGACTCCTCTCAGGAGACAGGAGTGCTCAGCAGGGGACTGTTTGTTTGTTTTAGTTTTCTTCTTTAAAAAATATTTAGTCATACACTGCATAAGGGCAGTTCAGTCACCAATGGAACACGTATGACACATATGACGGGGGAGCTAAGATCATAAAGCCACATCTTCACTGCACCTTTTCTATATTCAGATACACAAACGCTTCCTGCTGTGTTACAACCGCTCGTAGGGTTCAGGTGTATAGCCTCGGAGCAGCAGACCATAGCACACGGCCGGGGTGCACAGCAGCCCATGGCCTCCAGGTCCATGTAAGTGTGCGCCGTGAGACCCTCACTGCCACACAGAGTCCTGTGCTCTAACGGGTTCTTCCCTATTTCAGTTGACAGCCAGCCCTGCACAGCCTCCCAAGACTTAGAGGATGAACATCTTCTTAATCCTATTATTATAAAATTGTCCTATTTCCAAGGTCACTAGAAATAACCCGAGACATACTGTGTAGATTATTATTTAAGAGCAAAAGAGATGAGAACTTATAAGGATAAGGAGATGAAGTCATTATGCAGATACTCGAAGACCCACAGAGGAGGGTTCCAGCTTCCCAAGCCCTGGGGAGAGGCTTTAAGTGCAAAGCTTATATAAGTCTAAAGGATTGCGGGATTTTTTGTTGTTATTGTTGTTGTTCTTTTTTTCCTTATTCCACCCATATAAGATTTATGTTTACTTGGCAATCATTAATTTACTCTAGGCGCTGGGAGAAAATCAAAAAAGTATTAGAAGCCTGATAGCAAATAACTAAAGTGATTTTCTTCTTAATAACTGATACTGCAAAGGAAGGCTAGGGGTAGAAGAGAAAAATATTCTTCAGCCGGAAATCCATGCCAAAGAGAGATTATAAAATTGTAAATGTTTTGAGAAATTTTATCTTTCTAAATGGTGAAACTGGGTGACCATACTTCCGAAAACTGAACTCTGTTAGTGCACGCGAGACGGGGCGGAGTGTTTCCCGGCTTTCCTCATGTTGGCACTGCTCTCTCTTCCAGGCATCCTGAGTTCAACCCAATTAATGAATTCAGAGTGAACCCTGCAACAAAATTCACCAACTTTGCCATTACTTAGAAACAGAAGTCAGAAGGAAATGTTAAGACACAATAAAATGTGTTATTCTTTCAAGTTTTTTTTTTACTTAAAGCTCTCCAAAGAGCCGGGCGTTGTGGTGGGTGCCTGTAGTCCCAGCTACTCGGGAGGCTGAGGCAGGAGAATCGCCTAAGCCCAGGAGTTGGAGGTTGCTGTGAGCTGTGTGATGCCATAAGCACTCTACCAAGGGCGATAAGGTGAGACTCTGTCTCCACAAAAAAAAAAGGAATAAAGCTCTCCAAAGAGTGTTTCTTACTACGCTAGTGTCTCGCAATATTGGCATACAAGGTTTCTACCTTCAAATAAGAATGGGAGACACTGGATTTAAAGACTCAGACCTTTTAATGTGCTAACATTACTGAGAATCTCCAAGAGCTGCTAAAGAAGTGGGTTATTGGGTGGTGCGTGGCTCAAGGAGTAGGGTGCCGGACCCATATACCAGAGGTGGTGGGTTCAAACCCAGCCCCAGTTAAAAAAAAAAAAAAAAAAAAAGAATTAGCAAATGTGAATTCTTTCGAGAAAGTATGAAGTTTTGTAGAAATTGACTGTGAAATGTCAGAGAAAAATAAAAGTCACTTGAAAATTAAAAAAAAAAAAAAAAAGAAGAAGAAGTGGGTTATTTTCCTAATTTATTCCAGCAAAGAACTTTCTTTCAGGGAACGGTATTTTAAGTAGTTCAGGGAAATACTTCACTAGCCATAAACACCTCTCTAAACACATACAAGTTTTCTTTTTAATTCTTTTTGAAATGTATGTAATGTAGTTTTCATTGAAAAAGCGTGATGCCTTTCACCAGCGCACTTAGACAATAAAATTAATTTTCATTCTGCATTTATATTTCACAATAAAATAGCAAAAATATTCTAATCCTCTGGTCAGCCATGTGGATTATATTTCAAAATATATACTAAATGAGAAAAATAGATGCAAAAGTCCTTGGAAATCCAGAAGGGGGAGGGGTAAAATCTACCTACTGGGTACTGGGTGACGAGCATGCTAAACGCTCCAGATTACGCATTTTAAAAGATATCAGTGTGATAAAACATGTCTAACTTCTTAATATTTTGAAATAATTTTTAAAGGAACCATTTTCCCCATTGACAGGTCAGTAACCATTTTCTCCATTGACTGCTTGATGAACGACTGTATGTGATCCTAATTCACAGAATCATAAATTACAGAACTGGGAAGGATCTAGTAGACGATGCTGCTGCTCCTGTTACTTTCTTTTCCTCCAAAAATTCCAGGAGAATATGAGCCAAAGCATTAGAGAATATTTACATCATATTTCAGCAAACTTTGAAAACTATTACACTGAGCTGATTCTGCTTTCTATTTGAAGGAATCCGCAGACACAAACTTAAACGTCCAGATGATTCGCTTCTATTATTGTTTCTACTCTGCCTTTTCCTCATCTGCTCTGTAGTATTTCCAAAAGGTCAACATTTCTCTACATACCTACAGATTGATTTAAGTTTTGTTTTAATAAAATAACTTTTTTTTTTTTTGTAGAGACAGAGTCTCACTTTATGGCCCTCGGTAGAGTACCGTGGCCTCACACAGCTCACAGCAACCTCCAACTCCTGGGCTTAAGCGATTCTCTTGCCTCAGCCTCCCGAGTAGCTGGGACTACAGGCGCCCGCCACAACGCCCGGCTATTTTTTGGTTGCAGTTCAGCCAGGGCTGGGTTTGAACCCACCACCCTCGGTATATGGGGCTGGCGCCTTACCGACTGAGCCACAGGCGCCACCCAATAAAATAACTTTTATTCTCAATCTTACAAATGTTTAAAAGAGGTCTAATAAATATTCTTCAAATGGAGGTATAGCTGGTAAGATCTACCAACACTCAAATTTTTTATACAATTTTCATTTCTTCGGTATAAAGGGCCCATATATTTAAAATACAGACAAAGTCAACAAAACACACCAGCAAATGAAGCAAAGGAAAGGAAAACCTGGGCTTCCCTTACTGCTCAGGCACAACCCATCCTATGGCCGAGACTGGCCAAGAGCAAGGTGATCCATGTGGCCCTTTCCTGCCCGAGACTCCAGTAGCTTAAGTGGTGTAACACCAAGACGGTTCTGATCCAGACGGGTGGAGTGGGTGCCAAGTGCGATCCGACTCTGGACTAGGAGCTTTCAATCTAACAACAGCTCCACAAGACAAACATCACCCTCACTTTACAGATAAGGAAGTTAAATGTGCAGCTTTACCATAAAGGAACTGTGCAGATGGGGAGATACCAGGACGTGAGCCAAGTCCAGCAGTTCCCCTCACTGGGTCTGAAAGACACCAAACTGTCGTGTGGCATCAAGATCCAAATACTGCCGTGGCGGCCTCACTTAGGAATAATAGGTGGGGGAAAATATTCAATCCGTAGCCCCAGTGCTCTCAGGCATTGTAGTTGGAAATGCAAAATGGTACAATAACTAAGGGTGAGGGTGGAAGGGAGGGACCAGGCAAGACCCAACAAAACTACACAGGTGCTTACCCTGTGACCGAGCGATCCCCATCCTCGGAGTTTATCCCACAGACACCTCTCTAAAAGTAAGCCCACACAAAGTTGTCAAATGAAGGAAAGTTTAATCAGACTACCTAAACATGTGTGCATAAGAAAATGGTTGAAAAGACTGTCGTCCTTATGCTGAATGGAGTGCAGTGTGTAGAGAATGATCTGCCGCTCAGTGAACTGGCACTGAGTGATTCCTAGCAGATAATACTAAGTTAAGAAAAATCCAACAACAACGCTCAAAAGCCTCTATACTGCATGCCACCTTTCAAGTAAGAAAGACGGAAAATAAGGTAACAATACTTACTTTTACAAAAGGAAACAGGATAAACTAGAAAACACTGAAGGTGATGATCCATAAGGAAAGGACAGAAGGAGCATGGGAGTCAGGGGCACTTCTGAGTGTGCTGTGTTGTAAAGTTTTGAGTTTTGGAAGCATGCTAACCTTCAACATATTCAAAAAAACAAAATCACATAAATACGATGTAAAGGGGAGGGAACTGTAACTGAACCCAAACTGAAAAAAGCCTAGATTTCAAATGAGCACACAGCCACAGTAATGAGGGAGGGAGGAACCAAGGGAAAGAGGGAAGGCCAAGCTCACGTGGACACAGGGTTTGACTGCAGGCCGTCAGTCCTAGCTGGACGGTCTGCAGAGGTGAAAAGAACCATAAACAATTACCCATTTCAGTGTTCTGACTAAAGAAATTCTGCAATTATTTGACATGTACTTTAGAACTGAGCAAATGAGTGACTGTGGTGTTGTCAGGAGCCAAAGTTCCATGGCCAGAGAAAAGACACACATTATGAAATGGGGGAAGGCAAGAAAGAAGCCTGCGGGTGTGGACGGGAATTACAGGGATGATGTGAACTCATGGCTTCTAAAGTATGTTCAAATTTGAGTATGTTCATATGCACATGTACATAAGCATGTACTTACATTTGTGTGGGAGGGTTCAGGTCTGTGAATGGGCACATGTTCCCTAGCTCTGCCCACTGAAAAGGCCAAGTAACAAAGTCACCACAGCAGCCATGACCACATCTAGCACCCAGATGAAGGCTATTTCCCATTAACAGGAACCAGGGCTCCTTGAAGAAATGACATACCAGGGTGGAGGCAGGGTAGATACAAGATGCACCTGAAACATTCATACCAAACGAGGAAGATAGTATCCCAAAATAATGGGGACAGATCCAAAGGGCACGGGAGCAGGACTGAAGGAGTTTCCATGACCAAATCTACATCAAAATAGTAGGTACAATAATGCATTAACAACCACTGAAAGATCGGAATTAATAAGTACTGACAACAGATAAACAAATAAAAGGGCCTCTGGCTTACATTGGCATGTGGAGGGTTGCTCATAAATGTGGAGGGAATGGACAGCTGGAATGCCAGCACTTTGCAGCCATCTTAGTAAACAATTGGATCAGGCAAGAATCCTCAAAGAACGGAGCTGACTATTTAGTTTCTCCCCACAGACTGCTTATGAGTCACCCAGGAGAAACAGAAATGATACAGCGGAGAAATCAGGCAACCCGGTGACCGAGTGATCAGATTGACCAACCAACAAGGGACCAGTGTCCATCATGGGCCTCCAGATGACACCACTTCACCTTGGCAACTGTGCAGTTAGGGATGCATAATCTCAGCCTAATCACAAGGAAAAAGCAGAAAACCACAAAGCAAGCAACTTTCTGTTTTTTACAACAGTGAGGTGCAATCACGTTCTTAGAAAAACGTCCATGTCATGAAAGATAATGCTTAGAAAATGTTCCGGATTAAAGGAAGCTACCTGAATCCTACACCCGAAAAGGAACATGCTGTAATGGACATTATTACATCAACCAAAAAAGCTAGAATCTAGAACACAGACGATAAAAGTATTTTGTCAATATAAACGTATGAAGTCAGTAACTGTACTGGGGTCACATCAGAGCATACCGTGTTCTTAGGAAATATGTACTGAAACATTTAAAATCTATGGCACATGTGACTTACCCACAGATTGTTCAGAAAAGAATTGTGGGGACTGGAGTGGGGAGAGAGCGCAAATGGAGTGATATCTAACAGTGAGTGAATCTGGGAACAGCAGATGAATGTGTTCTATGTGACATCTTAATCTTTACAACTTTCTATGAGTTTGGAATTATTTTCAAATAAAAAGTTCTTTTTTTCTTTTTTAATCTATAATGCCATTTAAAACGTGAAAGGAACCCTACCTTACCTAAGCGAGACTTCTTGGGCTTGTTAACAAACAGCGACACTTCCTGTGTACTCTCCTCAGAGAAGGCAGAGAGTTCTGCCAAGTGGGTCTAATTACTCAAGGCCAGACTTGCCAGGACACTTTGGTCCTACATCCTGTCACACGGGGTAGGTTTAGCTGAGGTGAGTTGCATGATACATTATACATAAAGGCAAGCACGGCATCACCTATTCATCCTTCCACTTACTACACAAATGGGCTTTCCACGTGCCAAGTTCTGGGCTCAGTGCTGGGGATTACACCTTCTCCTGGTGCCAAATCAAGAGATTTGGGTATGATCCCAAATTCCTCCTCATGTTTCACAAAAACATTCCATCTGCTACCAGTCAGAAGCAGTTTTACCTCCTAAATGCTTCCCAAATCTGCCCACTTCCCTGTGCAATCTCTGTGCTACAGCCCCTCTCCTTGTTCCCCCTGGATCACACCCCCTGACGTCTGCGCTGTCCTCACACCTGGGGGTGTCCCACCTGCAGCCAGAGTGCTCGTTCTGAAATGCAGACCTGATTGTGGAAGGGGAAGCCCAAACGCAGAGGTAACACCCAGTCTCCCCATAGTCCTCAAGTCCATTAGCAAGTGTCAGACCCAGCACCAACGTGCAGGTCAGAGAGGCCGTCCCCTAAGGAGGGTCAGACTGAAGCAGGCAGTGTGCTGGGGCCACCCCACCTCCCTTAGACCTCTACCGTCTTCACTAGGGGGAGGGGCAGACATGGACACCAACTCTCCCGCCTCCCACGGCCACGGCACCAGCTCTCATTATCCCCCTTACCCCCCTTTCTGCAGCTACTCCCAAATAACACTCAGCTCGTCCTCTCATCCGTCTCTGCACCACCCACATCCCCAAACCCCTGCCATGTGCCCACTCAGAGCGCATCCCCAGGCTCTGCAGTCTGTGTGCTCACGCTTCCTTCACCCTCTTGCACTGCTGGACACCAGGGGCTCTCGGAGGACATTGCTTCCACTGTTGGCCTCGCGAGTAGTGGCCATGCCTTCTGTCCCCACGGATCTTGCAGCATTGAGCCTGGAAGTGGGGCAGGATCCTCCCTCACTGCTGCTTTCAGACCATTCTCCCTCTAAAACTTTCAGCTTTGAATCTTACTAGGTTATGCCACCTGCAGTCTGTCCTGGCGACGGTCACCTCTACCCATGTCTCTCACGTCCCGACGCCACTGCACCCCTGGCCGTGCCTCTCACGTCCTGATGCTGCTGCTAGTTATATTCCTATTTATTCCCTTTGTACCAACACTCCTCAAAAGAACTTTCTATACTATCTTTAATTCCTCTTCTCCTGTGGACTTTTTTCTTAATGTATATACGTCAATCTAATTTGTTTATTCTCCCTTTTTTTTTTTTTTTAAGACAGAGTCTCACTCCTTGACCCTGGGTAGAGTGCTGTGGCATCATAGCTCACAGCAACCTCAGTCTTTTGGCCTCAAATAATCCTCATCCCCCAGCCTCTCCTCCAGCTGGGAATACAGGTGCACACCATAACACCCAGCTGTTTTTCTATTTTTAGTAGAGTTGGGGGTCTTGTTTTCACTCAGGCTGGTGTCAAACTCCTGAGCTCAAGGGGTCCTCCTGTCTCAGCCTCCCAAAGCGCTGGGATTACAGGTGTGAGCCACCATGACCTGCCTGTTTATTCTCTTATTAATGGATTTCTGGGGGGGGGGGGTTTGTTTTTGCCTTTTATGTAAGTGCTGCACAGAATTACATGTTTGTTGTATCTCTAGGATATTCAGACCTCAGAGGGGAACTGCTGGGTTGAAGCTCCCTGTCCACTGATACGGTCCTTGCCAGTCATCTCCGGCACTCCCCACTCAGCTGTCAGTTCTCAGTCCCTGTGCTATCTGACATGTCGGCATTATCGGACACTTCCTTAATATATGACTTTTACTCGGCATCCAGGGTAACATAACCGGTGTTCTTTCTACCTCATCAGCTGATCCTTCTCAGCCTTCTTTGCTGGTTCTCCCTCTTTTCTCATTTATACTCATCTCCCCAGTGATTTTGTGTAGTCTTAAAACTTTGAATACCAGGAAATGCCAACGGAGTCTCAATTTGTGTATTCTGCTAAGACCATTTCTTATTTGGTATCTCCACTCAGATGTCCAAAAGACATCTCAAATTCAGTAAGTTCAAAATGGGACTCCTGCTCTTCCTCCCAAGCCTGCTTTTATCTATATCCTTCCTCACCTTGCATGAAGGCAGCTCCGTCCTTCCTGCTTCTCAGGCCAAACATCATCAAGCTACCCGGACTGGTATCTCTCCTACCTCCCCATCCAGGAAACTTTGGTGAATACATCTAGAATCCAACAGAGCTTTGAAGGATGCTACCCTAACCCACTGAAATTTAGCCACTGTCTTCTCTTGCCTGGATTTTAAAGTAAGCATAGGTTGTTGAATTAATTAATTAATTAATTAACAACAACAGTCTTGGTTCACAAGGCATTCAGTGAAAATCACCCATTTGATAATAAATTTTTAAAAAATCAGCACCCAGTAATAAAAACATGTGATGAAATAGCAGTGGTGTTCCCAATATAATCAAAACCAATCAAAGATCCTTTATGTTGCTATATCACTTAATACTCTTCTAGAAGTTCTGACAAACACTATCTACAAGATATAAATAACAAAAGTGGGAATAAATTATTTTTAATTGCAAATGGTATAATTCTATACCTATGAAAATTTATGAGAATGAAATTAAGAACTCTTGGCTGGAATACAAGAATTTGGCAAAATGGTCAGATCTGAGAAAAGCACATGAAATTCCAGAGCTTTCTCCTCTTCTAGCAAAAACCAGTTAGAAGATATATATAGTAGAAGGAAAAAATTCCATCTATAATAGCAAGAAAACAAATTAAAACACATAAAAAGAAAACCTATCAAATACCAAGTAGGTGCATGTGAATATTTTTTTTTGTCTTTTTTTTGAGGCAGGGTCTCACTTTACTGCCAGGGCATGAGGATAGTGGTGTGGTCATAGCTCACCACAACCTCAAACTTCGGGGCTCACGTGATCCTTCTGCCTCAGCCTCTTGAGTAGCTATGACTATAGATACAGGCTACAAGCCACCATGCCCGGCTATGTTTTCTACTTTTTATAGAGACAGGGTCTTGCTATGTTCCTTGAGCTGATCTTAAGCTCCTGACCTCAAGAGATCATCTTGCCTCAGCCTCCAAAAGTCCTGGAATTTTAGATGTGAGCCACCAAGCCCAACTCTCACATGTGAATAAATTTTTAAAAAGGTAAAATTCTTATACCATGAAGTATAAAAATATGTACAAAACCATAGAGGGAATGACCTGAATATGTATATACACATATACTCATAAGGCAAATCTGGAAGCAATTATACCAAAATATTAATAATTGTCACCTCTGAATTTTAGGATGATTGGTAATTTAAATTTTCTTCTTTGTATTTCCCAGATTTTCTATAGTCAACAAGATGTTTATACTAACAGTTTAGATTTTCTGTGAGGCATTATTTAAACCATAGTACCTATATTTTAAAGGGTAAATAGTACATAAAAATGTCTCTGAATTTGGCCTAAAAGCACTAAACATACAGAGTTAAAACTCTGACCAGACCAGAGGACCAGAAATCCAGCAGACTCAGCATTTCAACCCTTCTTCATGCTAAATGTGATTGCTGTTCCAGGTGACAGGTTTTAAGGAGCTTTTTAACTCAAACTGTGATTGCAGTTAGGTTTTTATAATAATCAACTTAATTCTACCATTATGTAAATCACTGCCTCACAGAAAAGTACCCTGGTGGAGAAAGAGAAAGGACTCTGCAAGCTGGAAGCCTTAGGAAATAGAAAGCTTTGACTAAATTAACGTGCTATTTATAACAATTTTCAAAAACCCTTTGACTCAAACCTCTGAGTTATATGCCCTATGCTGCTACCTTACCAAAGGTAGGTACCAGCTTTCGTGAGCTAGAAATGGATAGTGCCTCCGGCCTCCCCAGACATCCACTCGTCTCAAAGCTGGGGGGGAGGCTGAGGGCAGAGAGGGGGAGTCCTCAGAGGAGTAAGCAGGAACCGGGTGGCATTATGAAGACAGCCATTTGAAAAATACCACTACAACATCAAGTTTGCTGCTGTTATTTCTGCCTAATATTGATGTCTAGGAAACTGAAAGTTCAGGTTAGCTGTGACTTTACCAAATATTGATTCTGAGCCAGTAGTAAACATACATTTTAAGACACTGTAATAGCATAATAGTAGCTCACCAAGGACCTCACTCACAAAGATAGCAGGTGTAAGGGGAGACAAGACTTTGAATAACAGTAACGCTTCCACAAAAGTCTTATTTTTATTATATTCTGCTAAAAAAAGAAACATTATTTTCAATATATTTAACAGATCTTACTTTTTGCATTATTTATATTATATAGATTAATTATGATTCATGTGTAAACTTAATAGGACAGAGAGGAAATCACATAACCCCACTATCTAATTCCTAGTCTACTTTTTGAATGATTTTAATTCAGTCTTACATTAGACACGTGATTTAAGAGGGACGTGTCTAACCAGGGGCTGGCTATCCATTTCTAAAATTCCTTTACTAGATTTATACCCAGAAGACCAAAAATCACAATATAACAAAGACATCTGTACCAGAATGTTTATTGCAGCCCAATTCATAATTGCTAAGTCATGGAAGAAGCCCAAGTGCCCATTGACCCACGAATGGACTAGCAAATTATGGTACATGTATACCATGGAATATTATGCAGCCTTAAAGAAAGATGGAGACTTTACCTCTTTCATGTTTACATGGATGGAGCTGGAACATATTCTTCTTAGCAAAGTATCTCAGGAGTGGAAGAAAAAGTATCCAATGTACTCAGCGCTACTATGAAGCTAAATTATAGCTTTCACATAAAGGCTATAACCCAACTATAGCACAAGACTATGAGGAAAGGGCCAAGGAAGGGGAAGGGAGGGGGGAGGTCAAGATGGAGGGAGGGTAATGGGTGGGGCCACACCTAAGGTGCATCTTAGAATGGGTACAGGCGAAACTTATAAAGGCAGAATACAAATGTCTACATACAATAACTAAGAAAATGCCATGAAGGCCATGTTGAACAGTTTGATGAGAATATTTCAGATTATTTATGAAACCAGCACATTGTACCTCTTGATTGCACTAATGTACATGGCTATGATTAAACAAAAAAAATAAAATTAAATAAAATTTAAAAAAAAAAAAGAAATGAGTATAATTGTGACTGATTTGTTACTTAGTTCAATGTAAGAATTTCACATTGTATATCGAAGCAGTACCCTGAATCCCATAACCCCATAAATGCATTAATGTACAAAGTTATGATTCAATTAAAAATAATTAAGAAAAAAAGAGGACCACAAAATGATGGAGTTCAAGAAAAAGAGACAAAGATGAAAAAAAAAATTTCCCTTCCCTTGCAAGTTAAAATTCATGTCAAAATCCAGTTTTATCAGTAAATGGCAGGATGCCATATAGTTCAGGACAGGATAATTTTTTTCCCTAGGAGGAGAACCATTAGATTTCTGGCATCAGGTTTTCTGACGGGCAATGCAGTGTCCCCAGACGCCAGCTGTTCCTTGCTCACTCCACAGACTCTTACTGAAGGCCTCCTCACATGAGGCGCTCTGCCCATGCTAGGCCCCAACGGGAGCTGCAGCTACAGCTCCTGCACCTCAGCATCTGGGTGCAAAAGCACTGATTTTCTTTTGACATCAAGAAAATCAACTCCACTCCATTTCAACCCCACTCACAAAACTTAGTTTTGGTTCAAAGAGAAAGAAGGGTGGGTTCTCCTACAAATTTTCACTCATGTACCCTATGGATACGGATTACGTGTCACGTTTTTACTCATTTATCCCATAACACGTGGATTACAGTAACAGCACTTCAAGGGACCATTATTTTCACAGGGAGATTAAATGCAAGCTTGAGCAGCCTTGCCTTCTTTGGACCCAGCTCCTCAAAGCTCCCTGTCAAGGCACGAAAGCACCTCCAGGCTCTGACAAATACTGTGCCCACTGCCCACACTCCCCCAGAGGACACCGCCCAGCTGGGCAGGGAAGGTCAACATCTTTGCTTTCTTGTCTTGCATGCTCTCTTGAAAGCGTCCAGAATTTCCATCTGGTTTGTCTATCATGCTCAACTCGGGAGCGAGCAGAACAGTGACTCCTAACAGGTTGTTTCATTTATTTTAGAGCAAAATAAGGACGTGTTTCTGCAGTTCCAAATGCAGGGTATACCCCAATTGTACGGCCCCTCCCTTCAGACAGTGCTGAAAAGCAATTACGCTGATAAAGATAATCACCTCCCATTCTCTCTGCTGCCCTAGAGAGGTTTTGTTTTACTTTGCTAAAACTAAAACAATACTTGTCCTTCACCATCTTATTCATTTCTACTCATTTCCCTTTCCTTTCCTTGAAAAGTTACACATGAGTTAATTAATCTGGTTCCATGTGGCTGCCCCTGAAGAAAACACGGTAGTTTTATTTCACAATGTCAAGTTATAAATGAGCACCCACGACCCTCCTACTCGTTTCAGATAAGGGCTCACAAAAACTTACATCTTTGCCCAGCACTCGGAGTTCAAACTGAGTCTCCTTGAAGTGAACTTTTGTAATCCGAGGCCTGAAAAAGAAAGCAGAAGGTGGTGGTAGAGCTGCTGGTTTTAAGCTTTAATCTTTCAGAAATTCAGAGAAGTAGCCAGTGGAAAAGATTGGTGAAGGCTGGCTTCTGTACGTATTGCTGTGTGACCGTCAAGAGCCCCTGGAATGTCCTTTGCTATGACCACCCTAAGGAAACCTCCATTCTCATAGTCCCATTTCTCTGCTACAGGCAGACAAGCTAGAATCCCTGGCCGTGGCAGCGCTGCCTCCCTGGACATGGCAGGCCCACAGGCTCCCCAGCCTCTCCCAGCCTCTCCCACCCTTCCCACTTCAGAGCTAACAGCCTTAGATTCACAGCCCAGGGTGCACACCTTAATGGATGGGAAATACCACAGCACACAGCTTCCCTGTACAAGAGAGTCCAGAATCACGGTGTCTAAAGTTTACAGAGAAAATATACACTAAGGTACTCTGGGAGCAAAAAAAAATTAGGGGGGTAGAGGGGACAGAGACTCACTTTGTCACCCTCAGTAGAGTGCCGTGGCATTATAGCTCACAGAAACCTCAAATTCTTGGGCTTAAGTGATCCTCTTGCCTCAGTCTCCCAAGTAGCTGAGACTACAGGTGCCCACCACAACACCTGCCTACTTTTAGAGACGGGGTCTCACTCTGGCTCAGATTAGTTTTAAACTCCTGAGTTCAAGCAATTCTCCTGACTCAGCCTCCCAGAGTACTAGGATTATAGGCGTGAGCCACCGCACCCTGCCTCCCTGGGAAAAAATTTACACCTAATGTCACTTTTTTTAAAAACCAACCACTGGAAACATACCAGTTTTCTCTCCCCTAACTCTCACTGACACACAGGTCTCCTAAGCCCGCTACACAATCTTAACACCAGCCCTGCTCTCCAGCGATACCTACCAGAAATACTTCCCCACTTGCTTTTTATTCTTGTAGACAACAACACCAACCGGAGTTAATCCCAAGAAATACTCAGACTTGTTTTCTCCCTGCAAAAACAAACACATGCCTATAATAATGAATTTATTCACATTGAAGTTTTTTGTTGAACCATAACTGGCTATACAAACGTAATGTGTTGTACTAATATTGGTTTAATTTTTGAAAGACATTGACCTAGAAAGTGAGCTAAGCCATTATAGCAGCTAACCTGCTGCTCACGCTTTTCAAAGCTTTTAAGAAAACTTTTCTTAGTACTAATTCATACTGGTAACTTCAGTTCATAAAAGACAGCTAGACTACCACTGAGGCTGCTAACGGACTTGCCCCGTGTCCCTCCCAGAGTGGTGTTCAACCTCGCTGCACATTAACTGGACCCACCCGTGCAGCTTAAATGCTGATGCCCGGGTGCTACCCAAACCACTTAAACCAGAATCTCCAGGGCATGGGGCCAAAGTAGCAAGAAACACATAAAAGTTCCAGGTGACTCTCCTGTGTACTCGAGGACTGAGAACCACTTGAGGCTGCTTAACACCAGCCCTGCTTTTTTGTTGTTGTTGTTGTTGTTGTTGCAGTTTGGCCGGGGCCAGGCTCAAACCCACCACCCTTGGTACATGGGGCCGGCACCCTACCCACTGAGCCACAAGCGCTGCCCAACCAGCCCTGCTATTAAATGGCTCCTCTTGATGTTACACTCTGATGTGGACAGTTACGAGGTCTGCTTCACCACCATCACTACCCTCTCCAGAAATTCAGGTAGCCACCAGCACACATGCACTTGAGCTTTCTAAGATCTCCCAAGCGCTCCCTCCTACTTCCATGTTTAACTTTAAGAAGGCCCCAAAATTTAAAAATCCAATCTCTTGTGGTAAAGACTAGAGACCTTTATTTCTAGGCAATGATATATCCCAATTAAGAACATGGGATCCTAAAATGAAAAAGTCACAAATAGAGTGGGTACCAAGGACATGCACAGAATTGTGTTAAATTTACATCTACTCAAAGTTAAAGAATAGCCTGAAAAGTTATATTCATAAAGAATATAAGACAACATGTTTTAGAAACATACCAGCTGTGGCCCACTTTCAGTTCTAAAACTTCGGTCTTAAAGGAATATATGGAAGATTCTAATAAATCTAGCTCATTTGCCATAAATTCCTACCACTAATAAAGGGTGATTACAAATTAGGATAAATATTAGACAAAGTAGAAGCATTTTGTAGAAGATTCTCTTTGTAAATTTCCTATAGAATTTCATTTTTTAAAAATCTGATAACCTAGCAAGATTAATGTGGCTAGAAGGGAAAAAGCTAATTCTGCAAAGTTTTAAGGATATTCTTAAAGGACAGGACTATGAAGCATTTAATAATCAAATAAGATAGCAGTGAAATACTATAACACTTTCCTAAAATCTTTATCTTTTATTGCCATAGGGACTGTATACCCAGGGATGCTTCTAACTCTTTAAAAATAATACGGGCTGCACCTGTGGCTCAAAGGAGTAAGGTGCCAGCCCCATATGCCAGAGGCAGGGAGTTCAAAACCAGCCCCGGGCAAAAACTGCAAAAAAAAAAAAAAAAATACATATATATATATATATATATATATGAGTTGGTTTGTTCTTTTAGAAAACCCTGATGAGCAGCAAAAGACATATTAGAAAAAAGAATGCATGAGTGTTATTTGCATTGCAGAAAGTTTTATCAGGGCTCCTTAAAAACTGAGTCCCTTGGTCCAACTAACAAAAGTTCAGTCTAGAAATACACTTGTCAGCAATTCATTACCTATAAAGAATAAGGCACCTGGCTCACATAATCAAATTTGTTTATTGCTAACTACAACTCTTAGAAAAACCAAAGGCAATGGCATTTCGATCTTACTGGTATAGAATTAACAATTGATACCCTAAGAGAAGTGGCTCAAAGGTTAACACCTGGATCCAGAACACTCAATACAGAGTCAGTGTAATTGCTCACTGACTATATCCAGCAAGTTTAAATAAACCACTGGGGAAAAAATTCTGAAAAAAACATTCCATTAAGGCAATAATACTTTTAGCAGGTGCCAACCTTCATATCAACAGAAAACTGCACATTCAACAAGGAACCAGAAATATTCAGACCTGGACTAATCCTAATGTCTACTTTACCTGGCAAGTCATTTCACTTACGATTTACAGTCTTAAAATCCATTTTTGGAAAATTCTCCTGTTTGTCTAATACAATCAATTACAGACCAATTTTAAATTGTTTTGACATTATTTAGCTAAACCCTCTGGAGCTGTTATCCAGATTGTTTTTCAAGCCCAGTTAATTGTTTTCTACACATGGAAATAGCATCACAGATTTTTATGCAAAACTCATTAGGGTTTAATCCATGCAAGAGCTGCTCTGTGTTAGAAAAATACACAGATGAAAAAAAATATCATCTGCTTGCTAAACAAAAGGACTGCACCTTCCCTTGTGGAGTCTCAGTACTTTTAAAGAAAAATGTCATCAGCTTAAAGTATTTTACGTTAATTAAATGTTACTCACATAGACGGGATGGAGGTCAACGCCGTACATCTCCAGGGATTTAGCAGTCCTCAAATAATTCAGCTCAGCCTCAGAAGGAGCCTGACCCCTGTACTCGCAACAAAAACAAAGAGCCTTATCTTACTGTAGCGACTGCCCTCTCAGGGAATGTAAACCATCTTCATTATATCCCCTAGAAAAATAAATAATCCTCTGTACTCATGCAAACATATGTCTTTGTATTTCAAGGAGACCTATGCCTTCTCGGTGACAAAATTTTATAGTCTGAGGTGATAACTTATATAAGTTTTCATTTGCCAAATCTTGCTCATTATAGCCTAACCCCAGCGTCCCAGCGCGTATTAAACATTCTGTGTTTCAGAAACCCCCAAAGCAGTTACTGAGAACATAAGCACTCAAATGAAAAAGCAGCCCCTTCTCAAAGAGCACCATGCTGCTGGGCACCATCAGCTCTCCGCCAGAAGCAAAAGCAACCACAGCAGTGGTCAGGAGGTGGAGAGAATGGGGCCCCCACCACCCAAGGGGGGTCATCCAACATCTCCTAAGCACATGTACTATGAAATTAACATCAGCTAACATAAGGAAACTATAAAAATGATTGTCATTCTCTTCATATATAGAATCCATCTCACCATCTTCCCTGGTGATAATGTACAGAAAACAGCCTTCATTCCTAGCAAGCATGGGCATCTGCTAGAACCTCCATGGACAAGTTAAGTGAGAGAAACTAAGAAACCCTGCTTTGATGCAATCCCTTGTTTCAGCCACAACACACTGGAAAACCCAGCAATGTACCAGGTATCTGAAAGCCACGAAGAATGTTCATCAAATTAGATACAAGATGTCACCACCATTGCATAAAAATGAGGGCCTTTACCCAAAGCTCCTTGATTTTACTTTCAAACTCCTAATAAAATTAGTATTCTCAGAATGTGCTGACCACACTGCCCTTCATAACGTTATAACAAGCAACCTCTTAGCATCCACTTCGGCGAAGCCTTAGATGAAGGACTCTGCAGTCAGGCTGGACAGCAGCCCAGCCCAGCCCAGGGCATATTATTGCGAGATGGAGAGCCTTTCCCCTATTCCAATTCAGCCGGCGACTTCTGCTTCTAATCACTGAAACAGATCCTTTATGCAAACATATTTTGTTGACCAGATTAATGCTACATTTTTTTCTTAACCATAATAGATCTGAAACCAAGCATAGTCAAGAGGGAATGTTACATAAGAGGCAATAAAGCAAAGTTAATCAGTATAAAGGATTTAACCAAAATAACCATAATTAAATTATAACTTCAATGCTGCAAGCCATTAATAGAAAATCCTGCTAGGGGAGTGCGTCTACTCTCCGAAGCACACATGCTGTTAACATAATACCCTCCCAGACCCCACACTGGTGTCACCATGATCTCCAGAATCACTGCTATAGCCTGAATAGGACTTTGCTTGTAACTGAAAAATATGCATACTTAAGACAGAGCAAACCCAGACTACATTAAAAATGTTTGTGCTTGTAAATTATATGTAGAGCCATAGAAATAAATCTCATACCATAGTGGTGACCGAAAAACATTGTAAAATACAGCATTAAAACAATGATTCCACTTGTGTAAAGTAATATGTACACACGTAATAAATCCATGTGATTGTATTTGGTAAGTTTTCTCTATGAGAAATTATGCACAGAGGGGTGGGAAAGGACGTTTACAAAAAATGTGACGTAAGATTCTATTTCTCTTTTGTACTTTTCAAATGGTTGGAGCTTTCCATGAGCATTTTAGTATTGAAATCAGTATTTAAAATACTAGAAAATGGGCAGTGCTCAGTGAGTAGGGCGCTGGCCCCATATACCGAGGGTGGTGGGTTTGAACCTGGCTCCAGCCAAACTGCAACATAAAAATAGCCAGGCGTTGTGGCGGGCACCTGTAGTCCCAGCTACTCGGGAGGCTGAGGCAAGAGAATCGCCTAAGCCCAAGAGCTGGAGGTTGCTGTGAGCTGTGATGCCACAGCACTCTACCCAGGACGACACAGTGAGACTCTGTCTCTTAAAAAAAAAACCTAGATAAAAAGAATACTGGAATGTTCAAGGCCCAAGTGAAGAATTTATCATTCAAGAAACTGTTCTTACGCCTGCCTGCAGCATAGGATGACAAGTGACAGATGATGCAACACAGGACGCGATGCTTACATCAGAGTTTTGTGGATCCGTTCTACAGCTTCTTCAAGTTCTTCCTTCTGATCAGGAACAAACCGATACTGGGATACATACCCCGCAGTGTGCTTATATGGGTCATAATCTCCAAGCTCAGCTACAAAAGAAAGAAACTTTAACATCTTTCCATTTGGAAAACTATCCCTTCAAATACAAGAATTTAAATATTCCTATGATGCTTAAACATTTTTCTTCAAATGATATGTTGAAAATTCATATATAACTCAATAATTTTACCAAAACAACTCTGATGAGCCTATAAGGATATCAACAAAACCTTGACTTTAAATCATAAGTTCTATGTTTTTTACTTTCCTGAAGACAATACTTCTCATTTTCATTTCAATTTTTGTTACCAATTTATAGAATGTAAAATGTTTTAAACAGAATTTAGAGTACAAATATGAGGCATGCTAGAGGTGATAAACAGCTACGACCCCAATATGTCCTCTCAGACAATGACCAAGACCTGGAGCATGTGATTCAAAACATGTCTTTGCCCCAGATAATAGTCAGGGAAATGCACAGTGCTGCACACAGACCCCATTACAGTTTACACAAAAGCAGCAAAATGAAACCAGAGAGCTCACTATGTTACTCTTAGAAAACTGGGCCTTCCAGTGTTAATCTACCTTGCAAGCCCCAATCCAGCTCATATAGGTGACATTTTTCCCTAGGATATTTCACCTAGATTATTTCCGGTCTGCAAGTAACACAATGTCTCATTCTCCCCACACCTAACTTGATTCTTAGAAGGTGCCCAATAATTATTAGAGAATACAGTCTCAGCCTTAGTCTGCAAAATGACAATGCAACCGGCAGCTGCCCCCCGTGGGCACCACCGTGGTGCCGAGAGCTAACATCCTGAGCTCCACGGGTCACCACGCTCTGAGCTGCACTGGCACACGTCTGCGTGGAGTCTTCACCCCAGCTGTCCAGAAGCCACGAGATTTCCAAGACACAGAAGCTTGGGCGAGCAATGAATTCATGTGGGAAGGTGAGATGTAGCCCAGAACACATGATTAGGCCCTTCACTTGGTCGAGAATCAGTGCTTTTCCTGAGACTAAAACCCCACAGAACATACAATCAGGGGTGTTGTAAAAAGGGCTCCACTTTCACCTGTTCCCAAGAGAAACAGTTCAGAATGTGGATTCTAACAAAATTTAAATTATTTTAGTAAAATGTCATTTAGTTAAGTGTTTTCGCATATAAACTTGCTTACAAAGAAAAATTCAAATATTTCCCCCGGACATTTCCAAATTTCAGTAAGCGTAAGTGGAACCTACCCTGGGTGGCGTAGGCTCCCAGCTGAGCAGCGACGCTGGGCGAGCAGGGCAGCCGGCCCTGAAGCACGTCTTGCTTCACCTGCAGGAAAAACTGGTATCTACAAGAGAAATGGAAAAGAAGGATTAACGATCTCTTACAATACTCAGGCCTGACCCTCCAGACCCTTATCATCAACACTAACAAGCGACCACTACTCACCTTCAATTAAAATATAGCCGTTCTCCACCCCTGTGTGAGGGGGCTGTGCAGTGAACAGGGACTATTTAAACCTCAGAGGCAATCCAGGATGTGGCTTGCAGGTTAGCGGGCCTGCTCTGCCTCTCAGCCCTGCAGCCCCTACCTCTGTGGCCTGACTCCAACAGCGAGGGCCACTTGGGGACAGCTGGCGGCACACACCCCCCAGGGCTGATGTGAAGGCTGAGCATAATAAGCTGTTCCTGCCGTTCCCGTCCCTGCCACTGCAGTGCACCCCTGCCGAGGGGGACAATCACAAGGACCCCACCTCTGTTACCTGTGTTCTCTATAGGGTCTAAAATTCCACATCCAGAACAAAAAGGTCACTATAGTGTGACTCCCTCGATCCTCCCACTGACTAACACCCTGCCTATTTTCTGCAGCTTCAATGTTGCCAAAGGAAATTCTGTTACAGCTACAGAGCCACCCATTGTTCCAAACTGCACAAATAAACTCTAAGTATTTTACCTACAATAACTTAGGTAAGAATTTCAAAATGAAATCAGTATTAGTATTTTCTCCATCCTGCAGATGAGAAAGCTGATAGATGAAAGCAGATGAAGTAATTTGCCAGGCACCACACAACTAATTAAGCAGCAGGGCTACAACTGGAGCCCAAGCCATGTGACCCTAGAACTCTCTCGGTCTATCAGGATGTCATGTATCTTTGGCTAGCTGTCTTTTGTCCTCTTATTCGGCCTTTCTGCCAGTAGACTGAGTGGAGAACAGACTTGTGAACCATCAGGACCCTCCTTGGCTGCTACCACTTACACACACTTGCACCCAACCCTTACAGGCTTTAGGCTGTTCTTACGTGATCTCTCGACTTGCAAGGTGAATCTCCACGTGATAGGAAGTGGCAGAGAAAAAGAAAATGAACTATACAAGTCAGCTGGGATAAATATCCCTCACCAAATGCTCACGACAAAGCCCTTAGTGAGGGACTCAGAATGTTAGATACCACATTGATTATTGCTAGAAGACTGATATCAACTCGGATTGCAACCACAGGCTGCAGGGAAAACCTGCTCAAAACCCCATGAGTCCTCACTGCCCAGGTCAGTAAATGGCACCGCCAACTTCAGATGCCTAAGTAAAAGAAACCTGGGAGCAATGTGTACCCACCGCTAGCACCCACTTTCAATCACCAAGTAGGCTGTGGCATCCATACTCTGGTCTCCACTGGCTAGTCCAGGTCACCATCTCCTGGATTTCTAAAACTGCCTCTGAAACGGTCTGTCACCATGCACGCTCACCTCTCTTCCACCCCTCCCAACAGGTATTCTTGAGATAAATAGGATCATGTTACACCTTTGAAAAAATCCCTTAAAAGACGTCCCCTTGACTGCAGGATAAAGTTCAAGCTGATAAGACTTCTGCTTGTGTCCTAGGCCAAATCTCTCACTGCCCACCAGTAACCACCCCGTCCCTAATGTGCACTCTCTTCTCCAATCCACTCTGCTGCTTTTCATCCCCTTAGTGCTCACCTGGGATAACAAATCCACTTTGTAATGACTCTGCTCCTCCTGGAGAGGAGAAAGTCAATGTCAAGCAAAAGCTTATAAACTAAACAGATGTTGGCTAGAATTATCACTGCTGGCTGGAAAGCTGGATTTTACTACACACCCTTTCTCTATTGGTATCTTCAAATTTCTTTTCCTTAATGGTATTTTTTTTTTTTTAAGAAATGGGTCACAGATACCTATTTCTCTTCCTCTATTAAGATTTTCATAGCATCTGACTCGATACTCAAATCCTTAGCCAAATACAGAAGCAGGTATTGGCTTCAAAGACAAAAGGACAGAGAAACAGGAGATGGAAAATCAAAGGCAGAGCTGGAATGCAGGAACACAGGCAGATACAAGGAAGCAGGAAGCGTGTCCACAGCGACATGGCAGATGGACACATGGACGAACGGACAGACTGGTGGAAGTCAAAAACTGAACTGTCTTACTTTCTGTCTCTGAGAAATTAATGAAGAAAAAGGATAAAAAAGGGCAACTGTTCGAACTTTACCAGGAAGCCTGCCTTTTAATGAAGATACCAGTGACCTATAAACCACTGCCTTTAAAAAAAAAAAAAAGGCCAAACAAGAAAGCAAATTTTAATTAAAAATTGGATTAATTTTTATTACCACAAGCATCTTATTTGATTCATATAAGAAAAATGTATGTTAAAGTAAAATCATGCTAGACACTGTTTAGTGTCTCAAGGCCTATTTAAAATTAACTGTATATATTTTGTCTGTTTTATGGGACATAGAGTATAATTTAGTATTTTATTTCACTTACAAAGATTTAGAGTGGCTGGGCATTCCTTCTGTGCCATTCTGAGTAAAGCTATCATTGAACGCTGGGCCCTTGTTTACCTCTGGTTTTCACCAGGGTGAACCTCTACCCCAGGTTGCCTAGAACCGTACTAGTTTACACTTACTATACAGGCATCATTATTAGTAACTCTCCTCAACACTCTCCAAAGTTTCACAGTGTCAACAATAAATTATATTGTGACTCTAGTTGTACTATCATACCCCACTGGGAAAAAATTGCTGATTAAAAATGATCTCCTTAAAAAGGACGTTTCCAGAACCCACTGTGGTGCACAGCAGAGGCGTCACAGAGCAGCGTCTGGTTACTGTCTTCGTTACGTAACTGAACACGCTGAGTGTGTGCACTGCCTTCCAGGCCTGTGGTCTCGGGGAGAAGCTTTCCATCTCCCACACCGTCCACACTGCACGTGGCACCAGCACTGGCCCCACACAGCAAGAGGGCTTGAGACACTGGCCACACAGCTTTCTGTTGATCTCATGTTCATGAAAAGAGCTGACGCGGCACCAAGATATACACGGTTTTGTCTATTAATGATTTAGCAATTCCTGGAGGCAAAAAAAAAAAAAAAAAAATGGGTGAGGAAGACAGAAAGTAGGGGTGAGACCGCTGCTCTTCTAGGAGCCAAAAACAGACGGCTCCCGTGAGATTTCACGGCCCCAAACAGTCACAGACACTCACACCAAAGCAGCCAGAAGGGCACCTCCTAATGACCTGAGACCCTGGTGAGGACTGAAGGACGTGGGGACAGGAAGAGGTTTGATTTCTGGGCTAGACAGACGTGGAAGAGAAGAATCTAGAAGGGGGGTGACTACCCGCACAGAAGGTAGCGCAGAGCAAGCCTGTTGCCTTGATCCCATACAGACTGGGAGCCTGAACAGTCTGGACAAAAGTCCGGTGTGAGAGATAGAGGGAAATGTTTAAATAATACCATAATGTTGAATCACGTGCAAAAATGGCAAGTGTGACTTAGAAGAAAAATAGTAGAGAAAGCACCCAGTAATTCTCAAGAGAAAGTGACAAAGATGATCAGGGACAGTCTCACATCTGAAGTTTAAAACCAGTGAAAGAAATACAGAAATAAATAGCAATAACAACCTCTTACATTCAGATAGTCCTTTTGCATTAAAGGAATGCCCAGCAGAATGTAACCCTCACCTCGACTCCAAGGTAGACAAGGACCACTGTCTGCACTGAGAGCAGCAGCCATGATGGATGGTCCCTCGGGAGGTAAGGGAGCTAACGTAATGGAAGGTCCCTCGGGAGGTAAGGGAGCTAACGTAATGGAAGGTCCCTCAGGAGGTGAGGGAGCTAATGTGATGGAAGGTCCCTCGGGAGGTAACACAAGCTCATCTTCACCAGGGAAGACACAGGTTACAGAAGGACGAATTACAGGTGAGCTTAACGTCAATCCCCAACAAAATGCTAGCAACAGACTAGAAAAAATCAAATATCTGTTTTTATAAGTTAAGAAGTATTTGTTAAGAGTCATTAGAACTAATTTTTTTATTTCAACCCTTTTTTTTAAATTTCAGATTAATATGAGGACATAAACAATTAGGTTATATTGTTTGCGTTTGTTAGGCAAAGTCCATGCTGTAATTGAGCCCTTCACCCAGGGGGTTGTGCACATACCTTACTTTTTGCCCATTAAATGAGAGCACACTAATCCCCCTTCCTCATCTCCTCTCCCCCTTTCCTTTTCCCTGCTTCCACGCTTGAATTTGTGTTTTTCTCTCCCGTGTGAGTATGTAGTTGTTCAGCTACTGATTTCACACTGTATTGAGTAGACTGGATACTTGTTTTTCCATTCTAATGATACTTTACTAAGGAGAATGTTCTTCACCTCCGTGTAAAGTCTCTATCTTTTTCATGGCTGAATAGTATTCCATGCTATACATATGCCTCAGTTAGTTTATCCGTTCATGAGTTGACGGGTACTTGGGTTGATTCCAAATCTTAGAGATTGTGAATTGAGTGGCAATGAACAATCTAGTGCAAATATCCTTATGATAAAATGATTTTTTTACTTCTGGGTAGGTATCTAGTAATGAGATTGCAGAATCAAATGGAAGGTCGACTTTTACCTCTTGGAGGATTCTCTGTACTTCTTTCCAAAGAGGCTGCATTAGTTTACAATCCCACCAACAGTATAAAAGTGTTTCCTTCTCTCCACATCCAGGCCAGCTTCTGCAGCTTTGGGACTTTGTAATGTGGGCCATTCTCACAGGTGATAGGTGATATTTCAGGGTAGTTTTGATTTGCATTTCTCTGATGATCAGAGATGATAAGCATAATTTAGAAAGAGCAGTAAGATCCTTAGAAGTTCAGGGAAATGTCAATGGAATGACAGGTAGGCTTGTTAGCAAGGAAACTGATAGATTCTTTCTTCAGGCAGACTGAAACCAGACCTCTCCCCACCTCCACCCTGGGCACTACTGAATCCGCCTACTCAGCACACTGGAACACAGTGTTCCCGGCAGTGACGTAATGAGGAAGAGGTGAGTGAATTCTGCCTTGACATAGAAATTCAAGAAATGCAGGCAAGAGTGCAGTAGCAGAATCCTTCGCAGTTAAACACCTACCCCAGAAACTTCTGATTAATGGACTTACGTAAACAAAAAAAAACACCTATCTCAGGGCTCTAAGTTGGTCTTTCGCTAATTTTTCAAACAACTTGAAAACATGAAATACTCATCGTTTCATTTTAGCTATCTTTAGCATCATTGAACACTTACACTTTTGCACCATAAGTACTTTGCATGTATTATCTTAAAAATCCATCCAGTCATCTTTTTGAAAAAAGTCCTATAATTCCATTATACTGATGAGACAACAGACTTTAGAAAAGCTATGAGATTGTCTCAGGATGACACAACCAGTGGACAACACAGCAAGGATGCAGTCCTCAGCATGTGAGACTCCAAAGCCCGTCTTCTAACCAGTACATGCATCACCCTCTGCAAATCTTCAGAGGATACAGAGCTGTCACAGACTCATAGCCCATGGAAGGGTGTCATAATATTTTGAATTCGTACTAAAAATAACAGAACTCAAGAGGACGCAAATTAAAGTATTGATGAAGAGAAAAGAGATTAGACTTATTCTGCACAGACGAGAAGGAGAAACTACCACTGATAAGAAATGTACTGGGAATTCTTCTTTCTTACTGAATTTCTTATTGCTCTTCAAGACAATAAGTCTTCCTATCTAAAAGTTTTTAAGAAGCAACTGCCTGACGTGTCAGGAATGTTCTACAACGATGAAGCTTAGAATACAAGGCCTCAAAGTCCCCCCGATTTCATTTATTTTAGAAAACTTATTAGAACACACAACAGGGAATCCAAGTTGATAGGATTCTACTACCTTACATTTTTCATAATCTGAAACTTTATTTTCCTATGTAGCCCATTCATCACTGGTCTTTTTTTCCTAAGTACATGTTCTTCTGGGATTTTGCATCCAATATGACCATATATATGTAGAAGGTGGTTTCCTGTAGCATAATCTATAATTAAAAGAAAACAATCTAGGTGGCCATCCACAAAACATGACTAACTAAATTATGAAATATTATGTAGGAACAAAAAGAATGGGTAGGTGGTAAAAGAGGTTCATACAATATACATGAAATAGGAAGACATTAAACTCTGTACATGAAAGATTACGTATAAAAAAAGAAAAGATTACATATAAGCTTGTTTATGACAGCATTATCTTTCATATTGGCAAAAACTTAATAGCCAATACAGAGTAGACTGGAATGATTTTCTAAAGAACTGAAGCAATATGAATACTCAACTTGAAAATGCTCACCTAAGTATTTTTTTCCTTTCATAGATATATTAGGGAATTTTGCTTTCTGTTTCCAGTTTTTGCTTTTGCCAAAATTATCCCGTGTAAATCATTTCCTTTTTCAGGTCCATAAAATTTTACATATTCATGCAAATCAATGACTTTATCTTCAGCACATACTAATAACAAGCATATACTTTCTCAATGTTATCACATTAAACGCATATTTAATTTACCTAAATTCAGCCATATGTTTTAGGCAAAAAATATTAAATTATTACAGATCCTGGACACTGATTGTAAGTTAACTATGTTATCCGGTTCTCAACTGCGTGAGCTGGTAAAATTCTTCAGGAAAACTGGTTATACTGGAAATACTATAGGGTTGAACATTATACCCAAATCCATGTATTTTGTTAATGAGTCATTAGCAGACTCAGGAGGGAAATTCCTGTTCACTGCTTCTATGTGGTGAACAAAGGCGAAATGACGCATCATAAAACATCCATCTTTCCCCCCTTAACACAAACTCAAGTATTTTTGAATTCTAGCCCCATTTAAGATATAATTCTTCTACACTATCAGAAAAAGGACAGAATGAGATCGTAACTATTAACATTCATCAGACACATACTGTGAGTCGAACTCATATACATTATTCCATTTAATGCTTACAAAAAAACTCATCTCCTATTTTACAGTTGAGGAAACTGAGGTGCAGAGAAATTACTATCTCAAAATGAAGGAATCATTGCATTTTAATAAAATGTCCACATGTAATTCCCTAATGAGCTATAGACATAAATGTATTTTTACACCACTTGGATTCAGCTCCCTCCTGAAACTCTATTCAGCATCTGCTCCCCACTCCCGTGTCCCTTCTCCCAAAGAGGCGTGCTGTGGGAAGGTCTAAACTAGAATGCTCCCTTCTCCAAGTGCCCACAGACAACGTGACAACAGGAGACAGGAATGCAGACACCTGCGTGGTTCTAAAACTGAGGCCTAAAGATGCTGCTTCAGAGTGGAAGGGGAAAGGTCCGAATAGTCTGCCCTTTCTCACTCTTCCACGTGCATTCCGGAATGAAGACAACAGAAAGTCTGGGAAGAAATAAGAAAAGATGGAACAGAAACAAAACCACAGACTGAGTTATCGAGACATGATTTTCAATTCTGGGGGTCATATATTAGATTGTATTGAGCCCATAATAAGGGCTCAGAGAGAAAACTGACCACTTAAGAGTTGGGTGAGAGAAAATGATTTTGTTTTTGTGATCACACACAGACTGGTCACTAGTGGAGTAAGTTAAAACAAACTACTACTGCCTGCTCTTCAGAAGCCGCTTTCAAAGGTTAACAAGAACTATTTTGACAACTAATCAATACCAACTGGAAATTCTGCCATAACTAAAAACAAATATTTGATGACAAAGGTAAAATAACATATTAAAATACTGGTCTTTTCTGTCCTTTCTTAATATTAAAAGCAATGATCTTTTCGTTACTATACAGATAAATGAAACACCTGGACAGCTGATATTTAAGCTACAACCAATTAAAGAGAAATAACTAGCTCTTCAAATGTATATTTTATACATATACAAACAAGCATCAAAAGATCCTTCCTTTAGACAGTTCAAATGGCTACTTTTATATGAATACAAGGGCCGAAGGCATGCTTAGCAATGAAGCAGCAGAAATACCCCATTGCGGGCAGCACCTGTGGCTCAAAGGAGTAGGGCGCTGGCCCCACATGCCGGAGGTGGTGGGTTCAAACCCAGCCCCTGCCAGAAACACCCCATCGCAGCAGATGCAAAATCTGTCATCATGTCACCCAGGTTCATGCCCTTTTTCAAACACATCTCTCAGCAGACACTAATCAGCCTGTGCAATGCTGGCTGGACTTTAATCCACAGGGAGATGCTTTACAAAATGCAGGGAGACACATCCATGTGTCTGACCTCAACTTTAAATAAAACCTTTTGTATATTCCATGCATGTGTCTATTCAAAAACAAAGTCCAAGTCATACCTGGTTATTTCTTCTTTAAGTTTACATGGATCCTCAGCATAGAATTTAATACCGAAATACAAAGTATATGGAGGTCCAGCTATAAGAAAAAATAGAAATTAAATTTCACTAAAATTATAGTAAGTTAAACTAGTAGCATAATACTATTTACTATACAAGCATCCACAATCACACCTGCCAAAAGGTTCTAAAGGCACAAGAAAACTTAAGATGAGAAAAACAGGATTAAGAATTGTAGCAGCAGGACCCCAATAGTGTATGTGTGTACACAACACTCACACACAGAGGACAGGACAGGACCAGATACACAAGAACACTGCTGGTTCCATCTCTGGTTGGTGATGTTATGCACAATTTTTATTATCTATATTTTTCCTCTTTTTCACATTTTCTACTATATATATATTTAATATTTTCATAATGAACAAAGAGTATCAACAAACCAAATATGTGGCTCTAAAGCCATCACTTGTCACTTTATCACAAAAAAATTTTAAAATGCCCCCACTCAAAGCCAGACACCTACATGGTCTGCGGCAGGTGGACTAACTAAGTCGACCACAACCACAGGACATATATACACTGCCAGTCAAATGCTTAACCAGAGAGTGCAGCACCTGCCCGGGTGGGCAGGACCACCAATCTGTACTTCTTTTTGTGGAAAAAGCATCAGTTAATGTATGTTGTTTACTTTTTTTCCTAGAAGAACACACAAGAAATCACTAGCAATGGCAAACCTTGAGAAAAGGGACTACATTCTACTTTCAAATTGATCGGTTATAATTTTCTCATGTATATCTTTTACCCCTTTTAGGGAAAAAAAAAAATCAATGAGTCTATATAAAATGATTACGAATAATATTGCATTCCTAAACTTATCAAAATCTAAAAATACTTTCTTACGTATTTAAAAAGACATTTCTCATCTCATTCATTTATCACACAGAGAAGAACTAAGTCTACAAAAAAAATCATGTACGTGGGCAAATATAAAATAAACACATTAGGCAAAAGCACACAAGCCTCTTGAGTGACAGTGATGTTATATTATGTTTTTACTAGAAGGACTTCTGTTTCAGACAGTGTAAATCTGCTCTGCATGGTTTCCAAAACTGTATACTTCTGAGCTTTACCTTTTAAAAGATCTGTTATTTGGTGCACCAATTGGTGGTCACAGACACTAATTGTTTTTTCAACAAAACTTTCCCACACAAATAAAGATGTGAAACATGCTCTTGGTTTTTATTTTATTTTATGACATGGTCTCACTTTGTCATCCTCAGTAGAGTAGCATGGCATCATAGCTCACAGCAACCTCAAATTTCTGAGCTCAAGCAATCCTCCTGCCTCGGCCTCCCAAGTAGCTGGAATTACAGGCACCCATCACAACACCCAGTCATTATTACTTTTTTTTTTTTTTTTTTTTGCTTAGCAGACCTGGGCCGAGTTTGAACCCACCAGCCCCAGAGCATGTGGCTGGCACCCTAACCACTAAGCTACAGACGCCCAGCCAAAACCTGTTCTTTAGTAAAAGTCACTGATACTGTGTAATTGACATAAAGTAACCCCAGGCTTGCTAGTTTTATTTTTAACTGAGTAAAGTCACAAATTTAGAAGTTGGGGAAAGGAATTAAAATAGAATAAAGGAATAATGCATTTATAATATACCAAATATATGATTTATCATTAGTACATACACAGCTTATATTTGCACTACCCCAAATCCCTGTTCCTGGCATTCAGGAATCAAGGCAAGGAACGGCCTCATCCCCCTCCCAGCATCTGTGCTTTCCTGTGTAAGACATCCCTTACGCTAGAGCTTTTTTAAAAACTAAATTTGAAAATCAACTTTGCTAGTATTTAGCATTAGAACGGATTCCACATGTTTGAATGTTATATTTACTTAACCACTGTGCTTGTATTTGACAACTACACTTCTAATCCTGAACATAGACGTCAGGGAAGCACAGACTATGAAATATTTAGGAGAGGCAGGAAGTCCAGCCTCAGCTCATCCGTCTGTGTCAATCAAGCTCTGTGTCCCTGAGCAGACGGGCCTGCCAGTGCCAGCGCCTGCAGCAGCACCTGGGGGAGGGGAGGAGCTTAGCTGTAGCAGAGTTGGCGCCCAGAGGGAAGAGCCTCCCAGACCCCAGCTGCTTCTGTTCTCTGGAACATGACAGATTACACCCTCCTCAACAAGCCCGGCCATTTCGAATGGTTCAGTGATGAGAAGTTAAGCAAAAGTTTGAAAAATACCCAGTGAAAAATATTTAGTCTTAGCTAATTTTCTGAAGGACTTTAGGCCCAAATTAGCCCTCCATTTCACATATAAAATGGCTGTGTTCTAAATAATACATACATGTATGAGATATATATATATATGATAATGTACAATAATATTTCATAAACCGTTGATTCAACACACCAGGCACCATATGCAAGGCAGGTGATGCTCCAAGGATTTAAGCAACTTGCCTAAAATCACAGGGAATAAAACCAAATTTACTAATATCTAAAGAGCAATGTGTGCAGGGGCATTATCCTATACATTCTCTCAGGGAAAAAGGTAAGAATAATACCTTCAGAGTAAGCAAATACTCTCATACACATCACGGTTTGTGCAGCAATCAAAGCTATGGAAGTGGACACTTTGGAGCAAGGGTTATGTCTAGCCAGATACTCTCTCGCTCCTATCCTGACCACAAAATCAGGTGCTGATGATACAGATTACTAAATTATTATTTTGAATTGATGTTATTCCACAGACTCAACGTTTAAGAAACCCCTGTGAGTGAAGCTAATATTGCTTCACTTTAGCAAAATATACAACATCAGAAACTGGGAACTTCCTAATCTACCTTTTGTGGAGCTTAATTTGAGGCCTTTAATGCTAAAGAGTCTCCCATTACCTCAGGGATAAATAAATCAAGACTTATCTATGAGAATTCTGGTAACTAGCAAATGTTTTATTTTTTTATAGACACTCCTAACTAGTGTACTAACGATTTGATAGCCATTTGCTTTCTCTATCAAACCACTTCATGAGATGAAATATAAGTATTCTTCAGTTACTAACATTTCCTCAATTGTAATAAAAGCACTGAATTCTTATCATGTAATTTTTTAACAGTTCTATATTTCTGAGGATCAAAAATGATTGAATCAAAGAGTGATTTTTAAGTAAAATATTTAATACCATGTAAATAAACAGACACTTTATGCTTTGGAACACTTTAATAATTAACCTTCAAACAATTTACATTTACCTTCATTGCCTTGATAGAAATCTTTTTTCTTATAAAAGAAACCTGTAAATTCATTTTAAAATAATCGTTCTTGAAATTTTTCTTATTTTCTAACTGCTATTTTTGAATTGGCTCAAAGGGGCTGGAGGTCACTCATAAACTCCAGTGGTTTGCACCACAGAGGTAGCGGAACAGAGAGAAACAAAAATGGGATGCTCAGAGAAATGGTACTTCCTGAGGATTTTGTGTGCGTGGTTTCCCTTCCCCTTTGAGGCGCAGCTCTGTTCCTGCCTTCGGGTCCATGAGGCATCACACAGGCTGTACAGGAAACGAGCCAATCCCCGCGGAAAACATAGATTTACAGACTCAGAATGGGGGTAAAAAAGGCCAGAAGAGCCCCACTAGGATTTGACTAGCAGTAATTCACACAGTTAAGCAAAATGGTTTAACAGGTGCAGAGTTTCCATTGAAGATGATGAAAAAGTCTCAGAGACAGAGAGTGGTGATGGTCACACACCAATATGCAGGTACTTAATGCCACTAAATTACGCATAGAAATGTTTAAAATGATAAATTTTATGTTATGTATATTTTATCAGAATAAAAACATGCAATTTTTTTTAAAAGGCTGTTCTTTCTTTTGCACACTTAAGAAATCTATGTGTATTGTGTACTTAGGCTATGAAAATCAGGATTAAGGAATATATACTATAATTATACTGAGTCTCCTAGTATTATTCATATGGATAAAATCAAAAGCTAGCCCCTGAAAATGGATGATCTTTCTATGAAAATAGTAGTTTTTCAGGTCAAGGGTACCTCTCAATTATGAACTCAGCAACTGAGTGAATGACAGGAATGCTCCATAATCTGAGAAATTCAAGCTCTTTATAAGCTTCTCATTTTTCCGTCCAAATCAATGCCTTTCTGCCTTTTCTAAGGTCAAATGTTAAAGACAAGCATTATAGAAAAAATCATAGATGAAACAAAGGGAAAGCAGACCCCTAGGACAAATTCAATACTCAGATCCACTCGGAATCCGATTAAACTGAACATTTGGAGAGAACCAGCTATACATACAACCTTCACTCCCACATTCTGATACTCAAAGGACTAGTACTCACCTCTCCGGTACTGAAGCCTATTTCTGCACCCAAATAATCATTCTGAAGCTACCCCTTGAAGTTAAAATTTAATACCTACTGTTGATCAGTTCTTTGTGCTCAGCAAGGGTTTTTGCAGGATCCAGCCAATACTGTGTGAGGAAGAAAAGGATAATTATGGAAATTAGTTTTCATGGCCTTTACTTCAAGAATATTTGCAAAATGTTATTTAAATGACACTTCCATACGTGATAAGTAAAGCCCTTCACTTATCACATATATACACAAACGTACATAAAAGCTCCCTGTGGCTAGAAAAGGTAAAGGAGAGGAAAATGACGCTGGTGCTGGCAGAGGAGCAGAGAAGAATTCGCTGGGTCCGTGGTCAAATCTTCATACCATCTATAAGGTCAGTGACATCCAGATGCTTGTGAGACAGCTTCTTACTACTTGTGGGAAATCAAAGGCTACAAAAAAATGTTCCCTGAGCCTCTCTCCCAAGTTCCCAGCACAACGCCACTGAGAGCCATGTCTTCCCTGAAAAATATCCTCACCCTCTTCATTCCCAGTCTCATCCCCTACAGGGACCACTGCCAGGTGTTAGGAAGAAAGGACTCAAATTCAATCCAGTCCTCACCCAGGAGCCAGGAGAGCAGCTCTGTGCGGAAGGGGAGGCCTAAGTCCCAGGGCAGACCCGCCTGGACTCTGCCCTCCTCACCACCATGTACCTTGGGACCAGAGACTGGCTACCGCTGAACCTTCCTCATAGGGCTGGTGTACAAATTAATTAAAACAATTCATGTGAAGTCTTCCAAACAACCCCAGCTTCTGCAGCACACAGTGGGGAAGACGATCTGCTTATTCTGCTATTTAACAGTAACAGCAATCAAAACAGTCGTCTGATGCATTCCTCTTACCTTTTATTCCTATGTCCAATAACAAGAACTCACACTAAGTGTATGCCAGAGTCATTTGATCATAAGATTTGTTTACAGTACTAAACTCAACTCATGTAGACATAATTTACACTATTTGCCACTCATATAGCCATTAACATTTTTCAGCTTTTAAAAAAAGTAACATATATGAGTGCTGTAACTTCAAACACAATGTTCATTCTTCTAGCCTTTGTCATTTCTCATTTTAAAAGTGTGGAATCACTTCCTTTTTTTTTTGTGAGAAAACCACTGTTAAACTTTATATTTTAACACTAATGTCACATTTGACTTCTGCAATTATAAGAGATACACGATAAACTACATCACACATTAAAAAAAAAAAAGATGCATCATGCTGTTCACTCTAGAGTAAGCTGTACTTAGGTTTGCAAGAAATTTCTATTGTAACCCCAGGTTTCATTCTGTTGGAACTTTCCAAAACATTATTCCTTTGGGGTTTAAAGCAGAGGTTGTATTGGTGACTAAAGACGTGGCTTTGGCGGTAAATGCTGGTTCCCAGGAAAACTCTGGTCCCTCTGAGTAAAATCCGTCAAATGCTAAGCTGTGTGTGGGGCACAGAGCACATCAATCCCTCACAGAGATAAAGCTGCGGGTTCTTCCATGAAATGGAAACATTAAGTGGGGAATGGAAGACTGTTTCTTGCCATTCATGTTAAATAAAAAGGTTTGACTACTCTGTGTATTTTTTCAAAGAGGAGAAAACCAAAGAAAACCAACACAAATGCTCATTAACACCTGCGCTAGCTTCCTCCTGCTGCTCCACCAAATTACCACAAACTCAGAGGCTTAAAAACAAAACCCGTTTTTTATCTCCGAGTTCTGAAGGTCAGTAGGTTTCTCTGCTCCAGACTTCACAAGGTTGAAATCAAGGCATCAGCTGTCTGGGTTTGGGGAAGGTTATTTGACTAGGGGACCTCCCTGGAGCACACACTAAATCAGTGGTTCTCAACCTTCCTAATGCTGCGACCCTTTAATACAGTTCCTCATGTTGTGGTGACCCCCAACCATAAAATTATTTTCGTTGTTACTTCATAGCTGTAATTTTGCTACTGTTATGAATCGTAATGTAAATATCTGATATGCAGGATGTATTTAGGTGACCCTTGTGAAAGGGTTGTACAACCCCCAAAGGGGTCACGACCCACAGGTTGAGAACCACCGCACTAAGGGAAGGGGCTGCGAGGAAGCCGGTTTTCCCCGCACATTAAGGTGCACGCAGTCCTGAGTCTTCACTTTAGGCTTCACACACTTACTCACGTGGTCTCGATAAGTATAGCAAGAAGGGGGGGGTGGGGGGAGCCTCTGGTCTTACACCTCTGTCTGGTCTCATCCTGAAACTATTAATAGTAAGAAACAGAAACGGGAAGGCAGCTTGCAAATTTATCCCTCACCATTTCAAGAAGACAAATTTTATAGACACATCCTTCAATTCAATTCATGTTTTCTTTTCCCAGAATGTTTTTCAACAGTTAAAAAAGAAACTAGGGAAGAAATTTTTAACTAAATGTAATGGGAAAGGCTGGTTAACCTATCAAAAAAATTTGCATTAATGATAATCTGTACTCTTTTCAAATAAATCTCTTTCCTTATGAGCAACTAAATTTGTGAGTTGAAAAAATAAAGCACAAAAGTCCTGAGATGAGTTAGAAAGTACAATTTTGCAGCAAGAACTAGGGGCAATGCGAGTCAAAGGCTATTCCCTCAACTCACTGCACATTAGCTATGCTAAGCATCAACCCAGATCTTGCCAAGAACAAATCTCATCAGAATGGAAAGCAGGGGTTACAGAGGTCAGACAATGATAAATGCCCCGGAGCATAAATAATAAACACAAGCCACAAGGCTTCATAAGCCAAGATCTTGAAAGATAAAACCCACTAACATTTGACTGAGGGAGATGTGACCCTGGAATTAAGGCAGCTCTGCTGTGACAGCACTTGTCACCACTCATTATCAACAAGCAATCAGACGGAGCACACGTCAGATCACAATGAAACACATTAGGCTGCTACTCCACAACCAAAGAGAAAAAAGGCCACAAGAATTTGCCAATGAACACGATTCTGATATCTGGATATAGGACTACATGGAGAATACAAGTCATGGGTTGCCAATGTTCTGGAGGTGGACTCTAGAACTGGGATATCACTCATTCTTTCAACAGGCATGAACTGCTCACCACACTTGTTCTTCATCATATCGGAATCATATCGGGCACGGTCGAGGGGAGTGTGGGAGAACAAAGACGCGTGAGATCTGTCTCATTAACCTCGAGGCACACACAGCCTAGCAGGAGACACACAGACGGATAATTACAATACAATGTGGTGAGACAATAATTACTTGCATAAGATGAGTACATTCAAAATAATGAGATTATGTACAAAGAAAATTAACTCTGGAAAGTGAATGTATGAAGACTTCACTAAAAACAAATCACTGAGCAGTGTGTTCATGGGGGAGGGGGGACTTCCTCAAAACACAGAAATGGGGGAGAAAAGAACCTTAAATTTTTATAAAACACATGTCTATCAGATCAACTGCTCTTCAAGCCAAGAGGTCGACACAGACTGTAACACTCCTAACACTAACTTTGTAAGTGTGAACTTAAATCGATGCTGCCCATTGGGTGATAGATACTCGGCTGAGTAATCCATCTCCACAGAGGACTCCCAGAAAGACAAGTCCCTTTGTTCTTTTAACCTGCGCTGGGCGGGGGGGCGGGGAAGAACGCTGAGCACAGCTCCATGCACACAGTGCAGGGCCACCAGACAAGGGCTTTCCGGAACTGCTTCTTGGAGCATAGCCCTCTCCTCTACCCAGTCATGAGCAGAGAGACCCCTCCATCTGCCATTCTCTCTCAACATTCATTCTCTAGGACAACCTATCAAGTATTTACCACCTGCCCCCGCCCTATTTCAAATGTATAGCTACCCTAGAACTTGTACATGCTCACGAGCTCAGTCAGGTCCTCCAATAGGGGGAGGTAACCATTAGCTGAAACAGACGCTGCTCTCTCATCCTGCTTTCATAGAGTCTGCGGCTTATCACAGGGGGGAGTACTGCTTCCCAGACAGCCCATCACTAAGCAGTCATGACAACGGTGCTCCCCAGCTCTGATCCTTTGCTGGGAGGTAGGAGGCGAGCTGAGGGACAGTCTTACCACTTCAGTCCCGTCAATCCTAATAACAGCATTGATGTGACCCGGAGACCAGTGACAGACCCTGTGTACTTTCTGACAGTCCTGGCTAAGTGCCCTGGGCATCTTTCATCTACCTTGGCTGATAATGTCTAAATTTCATCAATTTCCTAGGTAACCGTCTGAGAATTAGAGTTTAAAACTCTAATACTATCCAGTAGATCAATATCCTAACCTTCAAAAGATACATACCACATTCAGGGTCCAACCTTTCATTTGCCAACTGTTCTTTTGGAGTCTAGTCTTAGAGTTCTAATAATGAAATAAAACAGCAAAATTTTAAAGAAAGGACAGCACACAATAATGAAAGCTCTCTGCATCTTACTGCACATCAGGTGTAATGCTGACTCTTCTCTATGTCCAGGGTCTTTAATAATGCTGCCTGTAGGCCAAACGAAAACCTTTCAAAGCACACACTGTTTTCAGCAACACAACATACAATCTCTGATCTAAGGGAGTAAAAAGAGAGTTGACCATCTATCAGGAACAATGGAGCCAAAAAGATATTTTAAAATGACGCAACAGCTCACTCTTGGAGAGTTCTAGTACACAACATAATTCACACGTATGTCCCAAGAAGCCGAGGATTGTGGTGACAGTGATTTGTGCTGGTCTCCTGCCCCATAAGCATATCTCAGACCCTCCAAGCAGCATTAATAGGATGTAGTTTTAGTTTGTTCCTTGGTATGAATCACATAAGCCTTAGGCTCAGGGAAAACCACCTTAAGGGAACTATCTCACAGCCTGACAAAGAGGAGGACCCATCGCGGGAGTGGGGATAATTACAACAAGGGCTGTTTTCCAGCAAAAGTGGATTTCAGTGACTCAGTGTTGGACCATCTGGCTCCTCATGAAGTATCACTGGCCCAGGGAATGTTTCTCAATTCTCACCCATGGGTTGTGGCACCACTGTAAGGGTTACAGAAATATAGCAATAGCTAACATTTATTTAATCCCTACTTTGTGCCAGGCACCGATCAAGACGCTTCATACATATACTCATTTAATATCGTTAACTCTATGAAGTAGGAACTACCATATTTACCAGTTTACAAATAAGGAAACAAATAAAATAGTTAAACAATTTTCCCAAAAGCACAGAACAGCCTCTTTAAGGAACTGAAGTCATCCCCCCATTTCGTGTTTAAGCCGAGCCACCCTCCATAGTATTATCTGAATATTACACATAACCTCAATTTCAAGATTCTTATTTTCAACTAGTGACTCCTCTTTCCCCAGCTCACTCCCTCTGACGTTCTGACTCCACCAGGACACCCAATTCACTGACCCTCTCACCTTTTCACTGTCCCTCCCTGATCCATCCTTCCGTAATATCCACTAAAGGTAAAGCCCGCCGTGCCTAACTCCAGCTCACTGTCTGCTCCAAGGCAGCACCGAGGAGCTGAACGTAACTAGAGGCACAAACTGCACACCCACCGGTGCACTCACCTGACAATCATTATCAACAACCCAGGAAACCCTTGGTATTATCCAGAATCCTACATCACTCTCTTGGAGGACCCCTTGATACTTCTTCCCTCAGCCTTTAAACCTCCAACGTCTCCTTGCCCTTCCTCACTCTCCACTGAAGACTTCGGCTATGTCACTGAAAAATTACGACAGAAGAGAAACCACGTATGCTTGTCACCCCACCTGCCAGCCTGCCAGCCTCGGCAGTCCTGTCTGCCCCCCTGTCCCCTGCAGGCACCGTCCAGCTGTCCATTCCCCACTGAAGCCCATCCCGTCTCATCTTTTCAGAAACGTGATTCCAGTCACGTTCTGTTCCCTTTCCACACTAAAGCTGCCCTTTCTATAGGATCACTTCCGGCAGAATGTGTGCCTTCATTTCTCTCATCTTTAAAATAAAAAATTTTTTTTGACTCCCACACCTGCCCACTTCACTTCTATGCTTTGAAATAAATACCTGTGGAAATAAAAAGTTGTTCTCTGTCTCTCGCATCTCCTCCTGAACCCACTTCAGCACTGACCACAAAGCCCTACCCCTTGTTAAATCTAACAGCACAGTCTTCTCCTACTTCCTTGAAATTTGTCTCATGCTTCTGGGACCCTCTTCCCTTTCGCTTCCCTTCCTACCTCATTGGTACCTTCATAATCTCTGCCCCTTACTCATTATCTCCCAACTCCGGAAAGGCTGGATTGCCAGAGTTCACACCTGACACTAAGGCTGAGGCCTTAAATGCCATTTATGGCCCAACAACTCCCAATTTACAGCCAGACCAGAATTCTCCCCTAAATCCAATGGCCTACTTGAGATCTCCACTCAGATGCCCATTACAACCTCAAACATTACACATCCAAAAGGAACTGATTTCATTCCCTCCCAGAAAAACTTGTTCTCCTGTAGCCTTCACCATCTCAGTACACAGTATAGGACTTTTGCATTGGTGCTGGTCAAAACCTCTTTAACTTCTGTTCTATCCATCTGCAAATCCTCTTGGCTGTATGTTCAAAATATAAAGCAAATATGACAGATTCTCAGTCCACTGCCTTTCCCCTGGACTTCTTCAACTCCTTTAATGGTACCCCTGTGTCCTGGCAGTCAGAGAAATTCTTTTAAAATGTGGGCCAGACCGGTTCACTCTTTGGTTCAACATCCTCCAGTGATCTCCTTTCTCACCAAAGCCCTTCTGATGACCTAGAAGCCCTCCAGGATCGAGCTGCACTCCGTGCACTTTTTCCTGGAGAGACATTAGTGGAAGCCTGGGGGGCCTCAAGGAGGCTGCCTGCCAGGGCTCAAAGAAAGCAAAAAGGAAGCTGGAGAAACAGGAAGAAAAGAAACCTTGTTAGACAGAGGCAGAAAGTTCAGCAATGCCACTGCCAGTGGCAACATGGAAAACGAAAAATGTACCTAATGACCTCGATGATCCAGATAAGATTTCTAGGTAAGCTGCTGAAAACACCAAGTGCCTTCCTTTTGGTCCCTTTAATAAAGTGCAAGAGGAGAGAGATAAGCTAAAAATAAGAACTATTAAAATATCAGGAAGCCAGGACTTACTGGGCTTAAAAATGAAATTTTCTCATTCCCAGTCTTATCAAAAGTCAGAAAGTGCTACAATTAAGAAATGACTCTGGGCAAAGATTGAATCCAGCTTATTGTTAGGAAAAAAAAAAAAAAACATGATATAACTGTAAAACCCTTCATTAAGTTCCCCCAAAATAATTTACTACGATGCCTCAGAGATCTTTTCAAAATAACAAAAGCTTCTTTGATAATCTTAAGGGCATTGCTCTCCAACAGCCTTGTAAGGGATCTAAGGTACAGGAACAAACCAGTTCCTCCTTTAGACCCTATCACTCTTCAGCTTAAAACTCCCAACAGATTCCCGTAATACTTAGCCTACTGTGGGCTCCTGGGCCCTACATCATACGGACCCTGCCCACCGTCCCCCTTCATCCCCCCTTACTCACTACTATCCAGTATTGCTGGTCTCCTTGACGTTCTAGAACACCTCTCAGTGGTCTCTGTCCTGGGCCACTGCGCCAGCTGTTCCTTTTGCCCACAATGCTCCTCCTGCCTACCACTCACCTGCCCTTCTTCTCATTCAAGCCTTCAGACCTTTAAACCACCTGTTACTGGGTGATCAGGCCCTTCCTGATCATCCAGTCATGTCACTCACCATCTTTTTTTTTGTAGAGACAGAGTCTTACTTTACTGCCCTCAGTAGAGTGCCGTGGCGTCACACAGTTCACAGCTACCTCCAGCTCTTGGGCTTATGTGATTCTCTTGCCTCAGCCTCCCGAGCAGCTGGGACTACAGGCGTCCGCCACAACGTCCAGCTATTTTTTTGTTTCAGTTCAGCCGGGGCTAGGTTTGAACCCACCACCCTTGGTATATGGGGCCGGCGCCCCACTCACTGAGCCGCAGGCGCCGCCCATCACTCACCATCTTATTTTTAAAACACTCATCATCACTACCTTGGTGTCTGAACATAAATTTGGGGCCTGTCTTTCCTCTGGAAATAAACTCGAGACCAAAGACTTTGTCTCTTGCTCACCACTGTAACGAAACTAAGCTCCCACACATCATCGGCTTCTGAAAGGACCACTTCTGTTAGTTCATAAGGCAACTTTCACAATTCATAGTCCAAAAGAGAAAGCAGGTTAAGTCCCAGCACCCAGAGAAAGGCACCTGCCCAGCTTCACGCAATCCCCGCAGGCCCTCTCTTACCAAAAAGGTTCTAAAAAGACAAACTAGCCACTTCACTTTTAATACATGCAATATATCTGAAATTTTATAAAACTCAAGACAAAATAATATAGGAAATATTCCAGAGAGTACATTAGTAGGCTACTGACACATCCCAATTAAATTGCTTGTTATATTCATGGAGAAAATCCTCTTAAGAGTCAGAATGAGATTAAATCAAGGTTAATTTATCAGAGGTTTTATCAAAATCTAAATTTAAAAAAAAAACCTAGTTTTCTATGATAATCAAGAAAATGTCTAGAATCACAACTCTAAAAATAACTGCTTTCCATTAGCCATCAATCAACTGTCTGAAATTCCAACTTTTACAGCTCATTCTGATTTAACCAAAAAGAAGGGCAGTCAAATTTAATAAAATAGTTATAGTAAAGGAATTAGCAATTATTCCTTTCACATACTTACTTAACTAATAAGGTGTGAGTCACAGAAATTTCTCTGGTATCTGATTTGTTGATAAGTACACTCAGCATACCTGTGTACCTTATCTTATATACAAAAATATAAATGTGTTTGTTTATATATACACATATGCAAAAATGTTTAAATATATGTGTGTGTGTGTTGAGGTTTGTCATTCCTGTCAGTTTTGTTTTCAATTATTTTTCACCTTTATCATCTTAAACTGTTCCTTTTAATCTAGTTTTGGTTAAAAAAAAAAAAAAAAAGCACTGGGTATCATTAATGAAAAATCACTTCTATACCATACAGAATCCAGTCCCTCACCTCCCTAAACCTAGAAAACAATTTATGAAAGCTGCAGGAGGAAATATTTTATTATACATGACCCATGGAAAATACACTCATGTCTATTGTGATCAAGCACTTGAGGGAAAAGGAAAAAACAGAACTATGAGAGGATTAAGTTGAAAGTGTGTCGTGCAGCTGATTCTAGACAAATATAGCTCCTTCAAGAGCATTTCTGACTCCACATCGAAATCAACACATCCAACAATGAAAGTGTGAGCCGATGAAAGTGCTACAGTGGGCAAGGGCTGCAGTGCCCAGGTGATTCTGTGGGTGCCATCTGGGAGCTCCCCTCTCAGCACTTCCAGGGTTCTTTCAGACCCATCATCTCCTGAATTCTCATGATGTATCACTTGCCTGTGTTCGGAAGAGATGAGACCCACTCTGAACAGAAAACCCTCCAGAAAAACATCATTTCTTCCTTCCTTATTAGATACTGTTCAACCATAGAGAAACAAAAAAATCTATTCTTTTATTAAAAGAACTGCTCATCATAAGCTCAGTTTCTAAATTCATGGGTTCTACAACCAGACAGCTACAGGCAACACTGCCCGGACTCAGATCCTCATATAGAATACCTCTTTCTATTAGACACTGTACACCCTACCTCTCACTCTCAGGAATATTCAAAGCAGTACCTTACCTGATCACTGCCAGCACATTAAAAATATCCTATATTCATAATTCCTTATAATCCCATAAATTTCCAACCTAATTTACTAACATCTCAAGAAAGCTTTTTTCTTTTAATATAGGTAAAATCTGGTTTAAATGAACAAAAGGAGAGGCATTAGAGAAACAAGGTGATAAATTTGAAGAACTGCAGGGAAGAAGGGAGCACCCTCACAAGAAGGGAGGTGAGGGAGGAGCTCTTGTCAAGGCCCGCCCTGCCCCGCCCACACTGTCCATGTGAGAGCTCTTCCACTCAACACCATTACAGAACACCTGCTTCACCGTGACCGAGGTGGAAACAAAGAGGTGAACAGGATTCAATCTCTGCCTCAAGGAGCTTCACTCAAATTGTGTTATTTATCAGAGAAATACAACATATATAGTCTCTGAAATTTGAGATGGGAGAAAGCCCAAGGCATTTTGGGGGAGTTGTGGAAGCTTTGGGAAGGAGGAGATGTCAGAGAGACCGTCCTGGGTAATAAGGAAGAGCAAGATTTAACCAGATAAAAATGATGGAAGGGAAGAAAACAGGAAGGTATGCAGTCCGGGAAGCCTGTGCACAAGCCCCAGACAGGGCAGAGCAGGGGAAAGCTGCAGGGAGTTCAGCACCTGCAGCGTGAGTTTGGGCAGGGAGCTGAAAAGCCACATCGCAAGAAAAGAAGCTGATGCATAAGCTAGAGCCACCAATCTTGAAGGACTTGTAAACCGTGTTTAGGAGTTTGGGTTTTCTATTAAGGATTCATTAAAAATTTTAAGCCACAGAGGAAACATCAAGTAAAGTTTTCTTCCTGAGGAAAGCTGCAGCTGCAGTGGGGAGAACCCTGGAGGGAGTGAGACCAAAGACAGGAAGGCCGGCTGAAAGCTGCTGCAGAAATCCATACTGATCTTCCGCACCTACACTAAAAATCAGAGATGGACGCAGATTCTGAAGAGGTTAGCTGGTGACTGTGAGTCCTGTCTACACCAGTTGTCCCACCGTAGTTATTTATTTTTTTTTTGTAGAGACAGAGTCTCACTTTATGGCCCTCGGTAGAGTGCCGTGGCATCACACAGCTCACAGCAACCTCCAACTCCTGGGCTTAAGCGATTCTCTTGCCTCAGCCTCCCAAGTAGCTGGGACTACAGGCGCCCGCCACAACGCCCGGCTATTTTTGGTTGCAGTTCAGCAGGGGCCGCGTTTGAACCCGCCACCCTCGGTATATGGGGCCGGCGCCTTACTGACTGAGCCACAGGCGCTGCCCTCCACCGTAGTTATTAACAGTGCTCCTTTTCACTCTCACAGTATCCTGACTTGCGGGGTGGATTATATGGTCACTCTAGGTATGAGGGGCAGAATGACAGAACTTGGTGACTGGCTGACTATGTGGGAGGGGACGCGATGTAGCCAGGCATGACAGCCAAGGTTCCAGCCTGAGCAGGGGGGTGGATGGTGGTGGCACTCACTCAGCTCTTCAAACAAGTACAGCCTCTTCGGGACACTGCAGTGAAGACTTCCTGAGGGATCTGTGGGCACATCAAGTAGGTTTAAGGAGCTTAATTCCCACATCCTCAGCTTCCATATGCACTCTGTCCTACGCCTAATCACCCTGACAACAGACCTGAAATCGAAATATCATGTAAGTTCTCCTTTCCTGCTGCACTCCATTTTTAATAGTCTCCTTTCCCAATTTGCTGCAAAAAAGGTACCTTTCACTCATGTCAAGCAGCTATCTCACACTGCCCCAGGGTATGAAAAACCCCAGGAGAAACAGGAAGACTGTTTAAATTCTACGTGAGCAAAATCGCCTTTAATAAAGACACCATAAACCCGAAGAAAGGTTTTATATTATTCTCTACCCTATACACATTTCTGGGAAAGACCAGGCAATGTGTTAGAAATGCTGCATTTTTGGTAATAATTAGGTAATTTTACAATAAGATATATTACAGAGGAGGGCATGCAGGAACTGATGATTTTTGTTTACTAATCTTGTAACTACCATCCTCCAGCTAGTGTCAAAATACACATGACTCACAAGGAGGAGACACATCGTGACAAAATAAAGTCTTGGTAAGACTTAACTGAAGGCAGACCTATCTCATCCAGGTGACAAAATGCTGTGCCTTATCTGTCTATCCATCTTAGGAATAGAATTCCAGAGTGAAATACTTTTCCCAGAGCACAAGTTAACATTCTCATTTAAGTTGACAACTGCCAGGAAGCAAGCTAGTTTGGGTGAGAGGTGTAATGATGACTGGCTCTGCCAAGGACTTATATGTCGGACACCTTCCACGAGCTGAATGAATTAAATCTGCAGTGCAGAGATTCCGATGAACATATAAAGTACATAATTAGACAAAAACGTTTTATCACAAACTTGTGTTGGCAAATGTTGAAATTAACCATTTTTTAATGTTTTGAATCTTTTCTCGCTGTACTAGATTGAATCAAATGCCTCTAAATCAAAGAAAAAAGCATAATTGAGAGAGGATAACCTAGGAAGGGTCTAGGAGAATGGACGTCTTCCCAAGGATACACTTGCAGGGTCCTCTCCATGGTGACTCAGCTCTTAGGAATTTGTAGACTTAACTTCCAGGGACCTGGAAATTTCCACTTCTGTGAAATCCTGTAGTTCTATGGGGGCTAGAATAGTTCCCACTAGATTCAAACTGACCAATGAGACAGTCCTGAACAGCCCCCCAATACTATGGGGAGGAGGGACTAGAGAGGGGAGAATAGCGATGCAGAAGAAAGGACCTAGAGGTGACAGGTCCAGTCAGACAGCCTGGTGACAGGGGAGAAAACGGCTGGCAAGAAGCAATGAAGTGGGCCCGGGGCTGGGGTAGCCGAGACGGTGGGCAGCCCCTAACTGTTCTGACTCCCCCAGAAGCAAAGAGCTCACTGGGAGGAAGAAATCTACATGCAGACTTTAACTGCGCCCCTTTGGTTTCCCCCTTTCTGGGACTTCTGAGGTAAAGGGTAGCAAATCCAGCTGCCTGATCCTCAAAGCCACACTGATTTCCACACTCTGAAAAAAGCTCTAATTATATATAACTCCTGCCTTTGAAGGAGTCATTTGTAAAGGAGCCTCAAGCAGTAATGTTAAAATAAGACAGGATTATAACTTCTGGAAATTGAACCACAGCACTGATGTAACAGACCCACATACACCTTGTTAGTCTAGACAGCCTGGATCAAGGACAAACTGGACGGCCCAAGTCGGAGCGGAGAGCAAAGCACCCTTGACACCCGGTCAAGTGCCTTCCCTGTTAAAACTCATTTTCAAATCAGAAGTAGTATGGAAATCACATTTATATTTATTATTGCTCTCAGTATCAACAAAATGCATCCCCCAAAATCTCTGAAGGCACTTTTTAGAAAATATATATCACCAACAATATTTTCTCCACCCCCCATTTCAACAGGAAAGGCCTTTTACACATTTCACACCTTACAAAGAGTTTTCATGCATTCTTTTCTGGTCCTGTAACAATCCTGAAAAGTGAGGGAAAAAAGGATTTTACTCTCAATTTAGAGATAAGCATATCAAGACGCAGACGCTTTAAGTGACTTGACCCTGTGTTAGGAACAGACACAGGACGCAAATCAATCTTGTAACTCCAGAGGCACTATCTGTCCTCCAAATCACAATTCATTTATAATAACTTCTGAGAGCTGAAAAGATGATTCAAGTTCCTGTCAACCTCCAATTAATTTCAATTCACCACATCCTTAAAGTGAAGAAGTCTGTGTGGCTGCAATTTCAGGTCTCCGCCTGTCACTGTAATGGATCTGGCCACCCCTCTCCAGTAAAGAACCGAAATTCTTTGGAAGCAGCTACTAATTAATGCTCAGACACGTAAGGAGGGACCTGCAGCTCTCCCCACCAATGCAGAAGGTGAGCACCTGCGGTCGTGGGTGTCTGACATTATCACCCAGGGAGAGTGATGGTGCTCTGGGGTTCTGCTCAGCGTGAAGAGCCCAAACAAGAAAGCTCTCATTCCTCCCCCGAGCAGGCAGAATAAAACTCTTCCCACTATATCTGTGATTATTAGATTCCTTCCAATGCTGTAACAAATTTCCACAAATGGGGGGTGGCATGAAGCAACAGAAATGAATTGCCTTACACTTCTGGAGGTCAAAAGTCCAACATGGAATCATTGAACTAAAATCAAAGTGCAAGCAGGGCCGCCCCTCTGGAGCTCCGGGGCAAATCTGCTTCCTGGCTTTTCCAGCTTCTGGGGGCTGAGTGAGCTCCTGAGGCCCCTTCTCCTAATGGCTTTCCTCAGACCTCTGCTTCCAGCAGTCACCGCCTCACCTCTCTTCCAGCACCTCTCTTCCTGCTCCTGATTGTCCTTGCTGTCACCTGCATCACCCAGCACAACCTCTCCATCTCAAGATTCTTCATCACATCTGAAAATCCCTGTTGCCGTGTAAGGTACCACCTTCCAGGCACAGCAAAGACACCCCCTGGGGCTGAGGGGCCCCACGAGGAGGGGTAGCAGCTAAACTGGTGACAGATCATCCTGGGACATACTGGGGAAGTGAACATCTCTAAGTGCTGCCCCTCTGCACTAATAGTCAGTACTTTAAGACCATAGTAAATACTCCTAATTAATAAGTGATAGGAGTGGCTAAACCCAGGTCTGACTCCCAAGGGTGCTCTTACAATCCCCACAACAGACTGCCTCACACCCACTCAAATCAAGGCGGGGAACTTTCTGTATGCTGAGCAAGGCCTTGATATAAGAGACCTCCGTCCTCACATAGACTATGTGAGTAAGAGTGACCCTGGACAGCAAAGTCAAAGTAGAACAGAGAACAGGTGGGATGCCGGGCCAAGCACCTTCTCTTCATCTCTATGGAAAGGAACTACAAGTACAAAACACCGTGGCGTACCTTGAAATTTGTTTTTGGAAGACACGGGGTCTTTCTATGTTGCCCAGACTGGTCTCAAACTCCTGATCTCAAGTGATCTTTCCACCTCAGACTTCCAAAGTGCTGGGGTTACAGGCAGGAGCCACCATCCCTGGCCAAGAAGCTGGCTTTTAAAAAAAGCTTTCATCCCATCCATTGTGTTAATTCAACCTTAATAAACACACCCTGGTGAAGAACTGTTTTTATTTCTGAGAGGTTCTTTTACAGCTCCTACCTGAGAATTGCAGTTAAGAAATTACAGTGCCCAAAGTGTCCCAAATCAAGTCAACTCCACCCCTTACAGCGCAGTTTGCTTTAACAAGGTGTATTTCTGTCTAGCTGTTATGCTTTACACATGGGTAACACCTGAATCAATGCATTTGTTACATGAATTTTCCAGACTTGATTTCATGAAATGTATAGCTAATGACATTTGTGCTTTAAAAAAAAAAAAAAAAAAAAATGCCATGCAATGTTCCAGGCAGTAAATTCTCTTTCCCTGAATTCCTGAGAACTCACATTCACATACCTTGCACACATCGGGCATGTGATAATAACCTGCTGACTGACCCAGGGACACACAAGAACGTGAGGGCTCCAATAAAGGCTTCTTATCACAAGGTCAGTCAGACATCTACTGATTTAAAATGTTCAACAAATGTTGAACAAATGTGAAGTATGTGAATTGCCTAGAAACAAAATTCATTCGTAACTCAAGTCTGCAAAACCACCTCATCAGGAGATCACAGTGGCTGAAAGGTGCTGGAGATGTGCAGACTTGGGTTTGAATCCCCACAGTAATAACATGCTCATTATGTGACCTTGGGAAAGGGGCTTTAACCTTCTCAGCTGGTGTCTCGTCAGCTGTCATGGCAAGACAATACTTACTTTGTAGGGTTGCTCTGAGCATGTGATAACCTATGAAAAATGTATCTAGTCGGACCACCAGTGCTCTGATGAGGGGGTGATGATGAGACGGGGGTGCTGCTGATGATAAATGATGAGTTCTGGGCTTCTCGGTTTGCCTGGTTCTCCAGGATGGGCACGGAATACCCTGGCACGAGGCCCATCCGTCCTGCAAACAGGCTCAGCAGGCACATTGCTCTCCTGTTCTCCAGGGTAGCTGCCTATCTTCTCGTGCAACACAAACTAATCCAAGAGATGGCACAAAGCCCTCCGTGACACCTTTCACCTTCAGCCACTGCCAGTCCCACTCTCATGCTTATATTGTGCTGCTGAAGAGCAGTGGGGCAGGCGGCTGGGCGAGTCCCCTCCAGCCTCAGCCAGAGTTCCAGCCTGGCCCTAAGGATGATCCATAACCAAGGCATGGAGGGGGCGGGGAGGGAAAGCCTAGGGCTTCTCACGGATGGGGGCATCTTCTCTTTCCTAGTCTCTTTCTTCCCTTTTACCTCCAGATCTACCACTTCTTTTCTTTTTTTTTTTTTTTTTTAATTTACTACCACTTTTTTTCTTATATGCCCCCCAAGTTGACCTAAGGGGTCTGCCTTATTCTCACCACCTCCTACAACTAAAAGGGATCAGACAATACATTTGAACGTGCAAAGACCAGGCAACCTCTGCAAATCATGTTTTATCTGAGCTCACTAGCAAGAAAGAACAAAGTCACAAAGCAATTCCGAAAACCTACTTTCTTCATTTACACACCTGATATTCTTACCATGTCAAAACAATACGACTTGAGAGTTTTCTTTTTAATTTTATTTTCACTTAAAACCTATATTATAAACAATAGTCTATGTTAGCACAAATGCCAAACCTTAGAAGTAAAGATAAGAAGAAAAAATATCGGTCTTAATATAAACCCTACAAAACTTTCAATCAATGTGAACCGCTAATTCTTTTGCAACAATAGAGGCCACTGTTTCGAAATTCTCTTGATTGCCTTACCTTGGTGAAGTAAAAAAAAGGAGAAAAGGAGACCAGAAGGTCTATACATGTATAACTCCTGCAAAACGAGGTTTCCAGCAAGGTCCAACATACTAGATAATATCAGGAAACCACAGTTTCCTCTGCTAGAAAAAATATTACTTCGAAAGTGAATGTAATATAAAGTATCTTCTATTGCCTTCAATTTATTTATTTTTATTTTTATCTATATATATATATTTTTTTTTTTTTTTGCAGTTTTTGGCTTTGAACCCGCCGCCTCAAGCATATGGGGCCCCTTTGAGCCATAGGCGCCACCCACAATTTATTCTTTCAGTATAGATTTTTCGGTTCTGCTATATTTAATTGTGGCCTCTGCAAGATAGAGTTCAATGAACTCCTGAAGAAGTCCATTCCCATTCTTTGCGGTACGCATTAATGTCCAAGAGCCTTTAGAAAGTCATCCCTTCCCATGGAAAGCTCAAATTTTTTACTCTTGTCTTGTGAAACCCTCCTGTGAAACACAAGTTATAAAAGTAAAGAAAAACCATGAGTTATCACCATCAACAGCGTTCCATTTGCCTGCGTCTTTTCATCCTGGGACATTCTGGGGCCAGTGCACAGAAATACCACTCAGAAAATCACATCACTGAATGGACCCTGAGTGGCCTGGCGGAGGCCAGGAGAACCCATGAAGGAAGAGGAGAAAATCTTTATATCTACAGCAACTGAATGGATGGAAAATAAAAGGCAAGTCAAATTCGGTTTGTTTTGTTGTTGTTGTTTTGAGACAGAGCCTCAAGCTGTTGCCCTGGGTAGAGTGACGTGGCATCACAGCTCACAGCAACCTCCAACTCCTGGGCTCAAGCGATTCTCCTGCCTCTGCCTCCCAAGTAGCCAGCACTACAGGTGCCCGCCACAACACCCGGCTAATTTTTGGTTGCAGCCGTCATTGTTGTTCAGTGGTCCCGGGCTGGATTCGAACCCTCCAGTTCAGATGTATGTGGCTGGTGCCTTAGCTGCTTGAGCCACAGACACCGAGCCCAAATGTGGTATTTTTAAGGTAAGCATAGGAGAATTTTGCATAACAAGGCTGTGTCTCTGTGAGGTGAAGACCTTTCTTAGAGCAGCCAAAAGTCTCATTAATGGGTATCCTTTCTTCCTACAAAACTATCACCTGCAAAGTTTTTCCACTGTGGAGAATTTCTTAAAAACTCTCTGCCCCCAAACCAGACAGGAAGTTATTCTGAGTTAACCCTCGTGAACAACTGACATCAGAATCAGAAGCCAGGCTGCCTTTACTGCTCCTACTCCACCAAGCTCATGAATGAAAATTTCTTTTTTTTTTTTTTTGTAACTGCTCATTCCACCTTTAAAACTTAGATGGGAGATAAATACTATGTTTTTATTCTGTATGTCTTTCTTCTCTTTAACCATTGCCTTTCTTAAAAGGCAACAATACCTACCACTTTAAGAGAACAGCCACTTGTCCCCTACCACGTAGTGAGTGACATATTCCATCTTGCTGCCACCACAAAGGGAGAGCACTCCCGACATTGTGGTCGCAAAACTGGAACCCACATAAGCCTCTGCAAGACGGTACACACCCGGAGGAGTAGGGAATCCCGCCACTCCACAGGCTTTCAGCAGAAGAGGAAAAAATACAAAGCAATCAGAAGCGGAAAACTTGTCTGAGGTTTTCAAAGTCATTTTCAGTTACAAAGAACCTAACCCACCTAAAACCACATTAGGAAAGGTGGAATGAAATTTATAACCAGAAAAACGTTAACACGAAGTCACGGAACTCACCGTCTGATGGCTTCTGTCACAGTACCGCAGCCCGAAATAATCTATCTCCACAAGGTTTATGTGACGGAATACGTGGTCAAGGACAACGGAACCTTTCGTTGACTTCTGAAAAAATAATTCATAGTTTTATTTTTTTTTTTAAACAAGGTGTCCTGTCATTGTCTCTGGGACTTAATCATGGTTCTCATCCTTCATTAGCTTTGCTCATGATGGAGCAATTTTACCAGACCAAGGATGTCTTTTTACATTTGCTTTTTTAAATCTACTTTAAAAATTGCTTAGGAAAATAATTTTTAAATGGCAGTAGGTTTTAAACATATGCTTCCTTTCTTCCAGAACTAGAAATTATGTGTATTTTCAAAACAAAATTCTCTTCATGAAGATAATCTCTCATAAGAGAATCTACTAAATACAGACAAAAAAACTTGATTAAAAAAGTCCCACCATTGTGTCATTTTAAGAAGCAAATGTCACCAACAGCATTAGTCTCACAACTAAAAGAAAAGATACAGAAAATTAAAATAACAATAATCAAAGCTTTTATTTTCAAACTTCAAATAATACACCCATAGAATAAAACTGCTAAAGCTAATGTTCTGAAAAGCCCTGGTACAGGTATTTTCCTTTTTCTCTTTCACATAAGCACAGACACAAAGAAAACATTTCTCTTGGCTGCTTTTTAAATGTTGATACATATCTAAAAAGCTAATCCCTCTCGTCTCCGTGCCCTTGACAGAAGAATCTTAATTTAAAGAATGCACTTATCATCTAACCTATTAAGTATCAATTATTCATACATATAAGAAACACTTCATCAGCAAACACCACTCCACATTTCTCATTAATCTTGAAAATAATCCATTTCGATATCATAGTACAGACACAGACATTTGTTGCTGACAGGTGTAATAGTGTAACAAAAGTAGTTCCCAAGAAGTTACACACTGTGGTAATGAGGCAGGGCTTTTGTTCCGCTGCAACTTCCTCAACCACTGGCCACTGTGCGCCCCTCCCTCCTCCCACCCCCACCCCAGGTGTGGACCCTGCACCGCTTTCAGAAGGCCGTGGCGCTCTTGGAAATGGACTGTTAACCTCAGGGAATAAAATGGCTGGTCTGAAGTGATCAAAGTCTCCAAAGGGAGAAACCAATTTCTGTTACAAACCCTATAGGTATTTTGTTCTCCTCTGAATTACTTTGGTTAAAGTAATTCATTCCTTTCATTCAATTTCATTGGTCCCTTTTTCAAAATCAATAAATAATTTATTTATAAGCTAAAAGCCTTCCATAATGGACCTTTAGGTTGGCAGGCATTTTTCTCCATAATCACAACGCCACATCGATAGATGTCTCTCTGTGCTCATTTACCTGTGCATTTCTCTGGGATAAAAATCTGGCATGTAAAATACTCACGTGAAGGATATGTACTCTTACAATTACAGAGGGCACTACCAAAGTGACCATCACCATTCATTCAAAACAGTGTATGTTTCCCCACCTCCTTGCCCACAATTTCTTCCAATCTGATTGAAAAGAAAAAAAAGGTAGGGGGAGAATTGTTTCAATTTACAATCTCCTGACACTAATAAAAGCACACACTCTTTCACGTGTTTGCCAGGCCACTGCATTTCTTGGCATTGGGGGTAGGAGTTCTAGTCCTTCCTTTTCAAAGCCCTGCTCCCATTTTCTTCTATTTTCTTACTTCATTGGCCAGAACCTAATAAAAGGATAACTGGTAATTGTGAGGACATGCATCCTTATCTTCTCCCTGGTTTTAACGGAATTGCTTCTAAAATGTTCCCACTAAATATAACTGGTACTGTATAGCCAAAATAAGTGCCCTTCTATTCTGCTTTATTTGGTCTTTTTAATTTTGTTTTGCTTTTTAATCAAGAATGAGTGATAGGTTTGGCACCTGTAGTTCAAGCGGCTAGGGCGCCAGCCACATACACTGGAGCTGGCGCGGTTTCAATCCAGCCCAGGCCTGCCAAATGACGATGACAACTACAACCAAAAAAAAAAAAAAAGAAAAAAATAGCTGGGCATTGTGGCAGGCTCCTGTAGTCCCAGCTACTTGGGAGGCTGAGACAAGAGAATCTATGAGCCCAAGAGTTGGAGGTTGCTGTGAGCTGTGATGCCACGGCACTCTACCCAGGGCGACAGCTTGAGACTCTGTCTCTAAAAAAAAAAAAAAAAAAAAAAAAAAAATGAGTGATAATGTTATCAACTTTCTGGTAATCAGATGATTATACAATATTTGTCCTTTCATGTATCAATTACATTAAAAGCTTCTAAGGTCAAATATTCTGGAGAGAAAGTGTCATTTTGTTCTGGGTACATAACAAACCTTCTCCCTATTCAGAAAGAATCCCCTATTGCATGGGTCTTGGTGAAGGCAGGAACCTGACTCCCCAACACCTGACAGCTAGACCACAGGTGCATGACGTGACTTCAGCCAAGGCCTTGACTTCTGAGCAAGTGATACAAAGAAGGAAGGGTTAGGATTCATTCATAGCACCAGCTCCCAGCAGCAATGGGGTGCCCAATAGCAGAGGCATCCAGAGGAGCAGTTAGCTACAAAAAACAGTAGGAGGGACTAATTTCCGAGCCAGATTTTCCAGCATTATTGAGTTCCTCAGTAGGAATAGCCAGCAATCCACCACCTCCCTTTCCCTGTCCCCTAGAAGAAGTGAATATACTATATGTTTGACCCACAAGCCATGCCCCAAGTAAAAGTCCTGAGTGACAGTGTAGAAAATTGGGTCCAACAGGATACTGAAAATATCATCATAAATACAAAAAGCATTTGTAAGTGCATCCTTCATGTAACTGTATCAAGCAAGTGTTCTTAAAGCAAACTCTGGCTATGTATCTACAAAAAGAATTTATTGAAGAGACACTGAGTATCTCCAAAGACCTGACCCTGATGGCGACCTGGGGTTTCTTCTGACCCCCACATATCCACAGCCACTAAGCTTGGAATAGTCCATCCATCATCACCACCACCTTTCACAGCTCCCCTGCCCGTGTTTGGGCTAGTTATGATTTTTACCTGCAATGGTTTCCCGTTTGCCTTTCATGATTTTTTTCTTATAATTGATGGCCCATTAAGATCAAATTTTCTTATTTTTCAGCCTACTGTAGAAAATGCACACACATCTTTCCTGCCACTTCAAAATATTTCTGGAATGCTGGCATTGGAGGCTAGTGGTCCATCTTAATGTAACCTTCCTTAAGAGTCCCTTCTCCTCTACCTAGGCACAGACCGGAAAGGTCAGAATAGGAGCAGGTAGAGCCCCACAACTCCACCTAATTCTTCTATCCCAAATGGGTAAACAAGTGGTCTGTGAACAAAAGAGGAAAAATGATGCCCAAAATAATGGCAATAAAATGTTTAGGATTCTTTGGGCGGCGCCTATGGCTCAGTCGGTAGGGCGCCGGCCCCATATACGGAGGGTGACGGGTTCAAACCCGGCCCGGCCAAACTGCAACCAAAAAATAGCCGGGCGTTGTGGCGGGCTCCTGTAGTCCCAGCTACTCGGGAGGCTGAGGCAAGAGAATCGCTTAAGCCCAGGAGTTGGAGGTTGCTGTGAGCTGTGTGAGGCCACGGCTCTCTACCGAGGGCCATAAAGTGAGACTCTGTCTCTACAAAAAAAAAAAATGTTTAAGATTCTTTAACATGTAAATCAAGCCTGGCTTTATCAAAATTATTTTTATGCCTCTACATTCACTAGAAATGATAGGGCTTTTTCATACATATGATTTCTAAAGCATGAAAAGGACCTAATACTCTACTCACGAAGAATATCAAAAAGAGCAAGGTTAGAAAAACAGCAAAAAACTTCATGCACAGGAGGAAATCAGCACCTTTAGCAATTTTCCAAAACTATCCTTCCAAAACTACCAGAACATAGACTACTGAACTCCATGACAGTTTTGCATTTCTGTAGATTCTAGTGCTGATCTATTTATAATTTTACTTTATAAATATTATCTTTTAATATAATTTCTCTAACCTTTATAGAGAAACCACAAGGAAAGCAGCCCTTGTTACGCAATGAATTCAGCGCTGACCTAGGAAAAATGTGATGGTTCACGATTCCTTCTACAGTTTCTGAATAGCACAGGTGTGTCCACATATATACCTGGAGCAGGGCCAGGTGGGTCTCAGAAATGCTGTATTTCTGCCACACCTTCAAGCAAACATGCGCAGGGAAACCGCTTAACTTCTCATCTGTCATACTATAATACTTTCTGACAAGACTCAGAAAGCACGGACGTCAGTGGTAAATTGCTCCTGGGGGCGGGGTATATATCCCAGCTCCTATTTCTGCTAGTCCTGCCCTAATCCTCTGCTAGTCCTTCCAATAATCCTTCCCCGAATTTGTATTTGGTGTTATGGCTTCTGTCCTCTTACTTCTGGATAATTTCATTCTTCGTGTGCGTTCTTCATAGAGATTGCCTGTGGGCCTATATTGGGCAGTTACGGTATAAAGCCTTCAGGTCATAAGAAATCGTCTATGAATAAAGAAATTAAGAACTGATAGAGCACTTATATGAGAACCAAAGTGGAAACTCAAGTATAGTAGGCCAGGAACGAAATCAGCTCCAGAATTTATTATGGAAAGAAAGGACAAGTACCAGAAGGATACTGGGAAACATGTGACTTCATTCATTCAGGTATGAGCACCTATTACATGCCAGCAAATGATTAGTCTCTAGAAGATGGAAAAGTATACTAACAAGTGCCAGGAGAGAGGAGGCTGCATCCAGAACACCCTACAAAGAAGTGTTACAGGGGAAGTCTTTCACCCACCTATAGAACCCTAGAGATGCCCCAGGGCTCTGAGTGACAATAAACTTCTAAAAGGTAGTCTCTGGAAAGTGAGATGGGGGAGAGGGATGGTTTTCATCAGAAGTTCCTTTGGGCCTTGACTAGTTACCAGGCACATTTATTACCTGCATAAAAACAAGCTTAGAAAGAAAAAGCGTACTGAATAGAAATTAGTCATTACCCTTATTTGCTCATGGAGGCACCTGTTTTGGGGGAAACTTGGCATATACACCAGAGTTATTAAGTAAAGCAATGAAAAGAAAAAAGATAGGACTATGGTGGTAAGCTGTCAATCTGTTGACCATTTTTATACATAAACAATAACACTCCCCATCACCTTCCAAAAGTTATGTGATAGCTTTTTAACCTGAATTCCTCTCCAGCCCTTTGAGCAGGTAGATCTATCACAGAGTTAACACACCAGGGTGGAGGCCACACACCCCGGGCCCACCAGCCCAGTCCTCAGCACTGAACCCAGAGCTCCATTTCTAAGTCACACCGTTAAGTTTGAAATTTAAGGAGAGTTTGATTCTTAACTTTCCTTCTTTTCAGTATTTGGCAATACTGAAAAAAAGAAGGAAAAGAAGGAATCCTATTTCAAAAAAGAAATAGGATTATATTTAACAACATGGTAGTTTTTAATTTCCTGGCCATTTCTAGAAGAAATCTCTGCTAAAGTGGGAAATTCATCAAGATGCCACAAAATAAGATATAACAACAACTACAGCACTTAACAACATAACCACGAATTTTCTTAATTAGAAGAATAAATTGAAATTTCGTCCTAGATAATGGACCTCCACTAATGAGACTTTTTTTTTTTTTTTTTTTTTTTTTGCAGTTTTTGGCCGGGGCTAGGTTTGAACCAGCCACCTCTGGCATATGGGGCCGGCGCCCTACTCCTTTGAGCCACAGGTGCCGCTCCAATAATGAGACTTTTGCGAGAATGAGTGAAGTACTATCACAGATTATCAGGAAAAGAGTGTTCTTCCCACCCCAGGTTTCATGAGCTCTCCCTGGGTCTTGCATGATACCCGTTCCATGATCTGGAATATCTGCCCTGCTCTTGGTCCCTTACCCTTCAAAATCCAGTTCAAATGCCGCCTTCTCCATAAAACCGATCCTTAGCTTCTCAACCTCATTATGAACCTTATTCTCTCACTGACCCTAAAACTTCCTATTTTTGCCTGTCTCTGAGGTCTATGAAGGCCTTTTATGAAGGCCATGTATCAGTTCTCTTTTCTACTGATGTTTAGACATTTGGAAAGCAGGTGCTGAGAATCACACACCACTTCATTTCTATGCAATCCAACAATTTACCCCTAGTAATAATTCTCTAACAGTTCATTGAGTTAGTACTAAGGAATAATAATCTTTCCTTCCTATCTTCTTACAAGGATTTCCATTTTTCCTGAACGATCAGTCTTATAAAAGTAAAGAGAAAAATGGATGGATGCATTTATCTTATTCTTTCAGCATATCCAAAGTTATTTGGTTTACTTTTAATTTAAAAATATACATTTGTTTCAGTGGTATAATCCCGATAGACTCAACATATTCTACAGATGGTATAAGGAATAAATATCTCATATTTGAAATTTATAAGACATCAAAAAATAAAAGAGGGTTTACATTCAATGTTTACATATAAAACATATTTCATTGCATAAGGAAAACTATCTCTAAATAAGTTCAATAGGAATTTGATTTTCCATCATCAGAAAAATGAAAGACTGGACATGAGACAAGAAAAAAAAAAATAAAAATAAAGGAACATCTTATTTTTTACAACTACTCAAAAACACTTCATTTCAAGGTAATGATATGTTAACTTACTTTTAAAGTGAGCATATATAAATGGCTAGGGCATATTTCTGGATTGAGAGTGATTTGACACTTAACTCTCAGCAGATAGATCACTTACATTGCTGACATACTACCAACATTCTAGAAGGAACAGACCTACAAAAGGCTTATAATCTTCGAGGAGGACTCCCAAGTAGGACAAGTTTACTCGAAAATACCATCAGTGCAGCTTTCAACCAGAACAAAGAATACTTCAAATGAGTAATAACACCTTTGCAGATTAACTCGACATTACAAACCAGAAAGACAGGTTTTTTGCCAGCTGCACAAAATGATAACTATTACATTTGAGACAAATAGCTTACTCCTTCAGAAAAGAGAAATGAACACTGCAAAAACTTCCAGTTATGCCTTTAAAAATTCACTATATCTTTATATGGTACTTGGAACACCATTAGAGTCCAAGTTAACATCAGTCATGTTAAATTTTTTGGCTTAGTCCTACTAGCAGGGGCACGAGAGCTGCTTAGGGGTGGGTGGGTATTCTTTCTCAGGGCATAACTATTAACCACCATCCAGTGTTAAGTTTCCCTCACCCTCCTGATGGGCAACAGGGAAAGAAAACTCTCATGTAGTTATTAAAAACTGAGTCAAGATGGCAGGGCACAGTGGCTCACGCCTACAATCCTAGCACTCTGGGAGGCCGAGGTGGTGAACTGGTTGAGCTCTCGAGACCAGCCCAAGAAAGAGCAAGACCCCATCTCTACTAAAACAATAGAAAAATTAGCTGGCCAGGTGTCATGGTGGGCACCTGTAGGCCCAGCTATTCGAGAGGCTAAGGCAAGAGGATCACTTGAGCCCAAGAGTTTGAGGTTGCTGTGAGCTGGGACTTCACCACAGTACTCTACCAAGGGCAATGGAGTAAGAGTCTGACTCAGCTCAGCACCCATAGCTTAGTGGGTAGGACACCAGCCACATACACCAAGGCTGGCGCGTTCGAAACCAGCCCAGGCCTGCTAAACAACAATGACAACTACAACAAAAAAAATAGCCAGGCATTGTGGAGGGTGCCTGTAGTCCCAGCTAATTGGGAGGCTGAGGCAAGAGAATCACTTAAGGCCAAGAGTTTGAGGCTGCCCTGAGCTGTGACGCCATAGCACTCTACTGAGGGCGACATAGTGAGACTCTGTCTCCAAAAAAAAAAAAAAAAAAAAAAGAGAGAGAGAAAGGAATGTTCTTAACACATGTTGCAAAACAGGCAATATTCTTCATTATTACATGCCTGGAGAACCTTGTAAACCAGCCCTGCCTCATCTTACAAGTGAGCAAACTGAGATCAGAAAGATGACTGACTTGCCCATGGCTACAGAACCAGCGAAGGGGAGATCTAGGAAAACAATCGGTGCAGCATAATAGCCATTAACCAAGCATGTGCCTCTCCCTGTTACAAATTCTCTTACAACAGGAACTCGCAAAAATCTTGTCAGTAACAAAATAAAACCAAAAGGAAAATATCAGACCACAAGGAAGCTTAGAGATTAAATAATAGATAAGAGCATTCTTTAACAATAGAAATCAGAATTCCCATAGAAGGGAACTACTTTCAAGACTAATTTAAAGCATATTCCTTGATTTCTTCACTTGCATTAAAAAATTAAATCCTAATAAATATAAATGCCTGAATCACAGTCAAATTTTCATCTCTCTCATTTGCCTTGGATATCCTTAAAACGTTTCCAATTCAAGAATGCTATGAACCTCAAAAATTCATCTTTCTAAATGCACTCTGGTATTTTGGATTTCAAAACAGAAAAGGACATTATGGAAAAACTGCCGAAATCCAAAAATAATCTGTAGTTTAGTCACCACCACTGTATCATCGTTAATTCTCCGGTTTTGACAAATATACTATCACATGATTATTTAAAGTTATTATTTAAAGGTTGCGTGAAGAGTATTCAGGAACTCAATCTTTACAACTCTTCAGCAAACCTGGTTTTATTTCAAAATAAAAAGGTTTTGAAAATTAACCTTTGGTGCTAAAACAGTTCCATAGGCAATATAAGAGGCACATCAAGTAAACAGAAACCCCACCTGGTCCATCCTACTCATTACAAATCAGAGAGGGAAATCAGTGTTGAAATATGGGGCAAAAGAGGGAAGGAGGGAGGTGGGTGGGGCCTTGGTGTGTGTCACACTTTATGGGGGCAAGACATGATTGCAAGAGGGACTTTACCTAACAATTGCAATCAGTGTAACCTGGCTTATTGTACCCTCAATGAATCCCCAACAATAAAAAAAAAAAAAAAAAAAGAAATATGGGGCAAAAAAAGGCATTTGCACACCACAGTCTTTTACTTTGTGAGGAAAAACAAAATGGGTTATATATCCTTAAGATGAAATCTTTGAGATTTCCTTAATAACCTTCTTTATTCACAACATAAGCTCATAGCCTTACAGAGCAAGAGAGCAGGTATTAAGCCAAGATCTGTGCTTTACAAACATATTCCCTCACTTCAGATTTAATCATTTAAACTCTAATTTGAATGAGTTTAATATAATCTTTATGTTATAAAAATGAAAAGATATTTCAGAATCTTTAAATATGCCGTTTAACAATTACAAACTCATCCTCGAAGCAAGTTAACATTCTATTTTATATAGAACATTTAAGAAAAAGTTTTAAAAATCCTATCGCCTTCTGCTCAATTTTTTCAAGACGTGGCGCAGTAAAGATTGCCACAGATTTTTTGGACCCTCTTCTCATTTAGAGGTGGGGTCTATTCCCGTCTCCTTGCTTCTGGCCAGCCTTTGACTGCTTTCACCTGTACAGTATTGTGTAAGAGATGTTAAGGCAGTTCCAGCCTCACTTTTAAAACAAAAGGCTGCTTTACTCACAGTGTCTTGGAGCCCTGGGCCCCCATGTAAGAAGCCCAACTACTCTTCTAGAGAGAATGTGGGGAGACCTTGAGGATATATGAGAAGTGGGGCTCAACCCAGCCCATCTTTCAGATGCCCTGCAAAGGCACCAGGCCTGTAAAGGAGAGATTTTCAGCATCTAGACCAGGGGTCCTCAAACTGCGGCCCGTGGTGAGGCGGTGTGATTGTATTTGTTCCCGTTTTGTGTTTTTACTTCAAAATAAGATATGTGCAGTGTGCATAGGAATTCGTTCATAGTTTGTTTGTTTTTTTTAACTATAGTCCGGCCTTCCAATGGTCTGAGGGACAGTGAATTGGCCTCCTGTTTAAAAGGCTTGAGGACCCCTGATCTAGACTGCTCCAACCGCCCAGTCCATCCAATAAGTGCTCCCAGTCACTGCCACATGGAGAAACACTATCCCGCCAATGTCCTGACCTACAAATCAGGATTTGATAAAATGGCTACTGTTTCAAGCCACTAAGTGGTGGGTAGTTTGTTCCACAACTACACAACCGTAGATAACCAGACTATTTATTGGTAAAACCCAAATAGTCTCAGACTAGATATATGGATCCCCACAAAGAATAAAGCACGCACCAAACATTAAGTAAATCTTGTCTTCCTGTTTCAATCAAGTCAGGTAAAATACACACATTACATTAAAAGCCTCAAAGTTTTCCAATTAAAAGATATTTTGTACCCACTTTCAATCTCCCTCACACCATAGCCCTTCCCTCACCTTGTTTCTGGAATGCCGTGAAACTTGTCCCTGGGTATCTCCACCCTAGCTTGTTATGGGACACTTGTTTGTCATGGGACTCACTTGTTAAGGGACTAGCTTGTTAGTTACGGGACCCCCTGGTCACGGGGCTTCGGCACAACACCACATCAACAGCAGTGACCACACAAAGCTTCCATATCTTCATGGAAAACAGAATGATTCCAAGGCTGGGATACCAAGTACATGACCTGAAATAACTTCTTATACCAAAAAGGAAAGGAGTGCTCACATAATTATGGAGCCATTCCAAAAGAGCATTTCAAAAGCTAGGAGCTAGCCTGAAGGGACTGCTCTAGTCACACTTGGGACAAAGAGAGCATGAGAATAAATGTATCGTATTGTCACCCAAGAGGAATCCATGATTCCAGATGAATAAAACATATATATGAATAAATAAGTTAGAAGAGAAAACACTTCCTTACAATAAAAGGCCAACTAGTAAAGACTGGACGAAATGACAGAATTAGAAACCTTGTGTGGGGGTGACACGCACTGATCCATCCAGGGAATATCAGCCTCATGTTTTCAACTTACTCAAAAATGGTTCAATAAGAGAAAAACACTGACAAAGCCTATTTTAACAACTGCACCTATGAGTGAAGGGCTTCTAGCAACAGTCCCCAGCCTTTTGGGCACCAGAGACCAGTTTCACGGAAGACAATTTTTTCATAAACCAGGAGTGGGGAAGATGGTTTCCAGGATGATCCAAACACATGACATTTATTGTGCACTTTATTTCTATTATGATTATGTTGTAAGGTACAATGAAATATGGTCTCTGAGCAGCCAAACCTCTCTGCTAATCATAATCATATTTGCAGCTGCTCCTCTCGGCATCTCCGCCCCAGCTCCACCTCAGATCATCAGATTAGATTCCCAGTTAGATTCCCGTAAGGAGCAGGCAAGCTAGATCCCCCCCATGTGCATTTACAGTAGGGCTCACATTCCCGTGAGGATCTAATGCCACCCCTCATGTGATAGAAAAAGCTCAGGGCTGGGGTGAGTGCTGGGGAGCAGCTGTAAACACAGACGAAGCTTTGCTGGCTCTCCTGTCATCCACCTACTGCTCTGCCGTCCTGTTAAAACATGCTGCATTCCAGTACCAGGCTGCAGCCCTGGGGAGCAGGAGCCTTGGATGTACAGAGGTCTTCGTATTATTCTTGTAGTTCTTCTGTATTTGAAATTATCTTGACATGAACAGTTAATAAAATCTCTCATCCTCTCCTATTCAAGGGCCCTCACAGCCCTGGGCCTTGCTCACTCTTGCACCCATTGGAGCCTCCTGGTCCCTCCGCATCTTGGTCCCACAGTCCCTCCTCCCCACCTGGCTAATCCTCAGTCTTTTTGTCCTTTCTTCGGAGATCAGTGAGGGGACAAAGCTGTGTGGGAAAGTGGGAGGAGAAGGCTGTGGTCTCCTATGGTCTTTCATCCGCGTGCCATCGCATACATATTACGGGCTTCTCCTGAACGCGTGGGTTTTATGATGTTATAACTCTTCCCTTCCACACAAAAGCCACCCAAAGTGACCCAAGAAACATTTCACTAAAGTCATTTCGATGTTTAGAATCATTCTTACTTAATGCTGAAGTATTCTTTCTCCAAGAGGCTAATTCTGTAAAATCGCAATAGTAGTGGGGAAGACGTGGGCCCTCCTGCTGAGTCTGTTTTCCCCCCATCCATCCCAAGCAGTTCTCTCTCAAAGCTGGGACTTAGGTTGTCACTCTCTCATTTTTTTTTTTTTTTTTTTTTTTTTTGTGGTTTTTGGCCAGGGCTGGGTTTGAACCCTCCACTTCCGGCATATGGGACTGGCCCCCTACTCCTTGAGCCACAGGCGCCGCCCTACTCTCTCATTCTTTATTTCCATTGATGTATGTAAGGCAGAGGTCACAGACAGAAGCCCATGTTCATTCAGTGGCCAATTTAGGGACAGGAAGAGCAGCAATGATACATTCTGCCTCCTGCAGCAGCCCCCAGGGCATGGTGAAGCCTCCTGCAGCAGCCCCCAGGGCATGGTGAAGCCTCCTGCAGCAGCCCCCAGGGCATGATGAAGCCACCTGCAGCTGCCCTGCTGAGTGGGGTGCGCACTCCTCTCGACCTAAGGTCACTGCCCCTCCCTGTGGTCTTAAACTCTGCTGCTTCACTCACAGAAGGGATGTCCCCAGCCTGTGTAAATGCCTAAGTTTACACCCCCACCACAAAAGAAGAACTAAAGAGCTAAAGGTAAATGATCTAGAGTTTTGAAAGGTTGAGAGAAAGGGCCATGGGGATTCCAGGCCATGGAGAACTCTGGGTGCCCAGTCTTGCTGGGAGCAGCACGGACACATCCAAGCTCATGACCATGAGCTGGTCTAAGTCAAGGTGCTAGATGAAGGGACAGTTGAAAAAGCCTGGGATCACAGAGGAGCGAACTTGACAAGAGGAGTCAGAACAAACAAGGAGATGCTCCCAGTTTGGAACGAAGGACAGGGTTGGACAGGCAGCATGGGGGTGGGCGGGGTGGAAGTTAAACAGGGGAGAGAAAACCTGATCACCAGGCACATTCCTGGCCGGCTCTTCTCCCCTGCTCTGCAGCAACAGCTGAGCAGGGTGAGGACCGTGCAAAGGCCGCAATCCTTCAATCTCTCCTGAGCTGACACTTCCCCAGGAGTGACAGCAAAGCAGGGGGAGCTCTCTTCGGACACATATCTACAGCAATTGCCTTAATTCTGCTTTGTTTCATTAAAAAATACTGCATTATTATCAGTTATTATTATCAATTATAACATTATTATCAGCATTATTATCAATTATAACATTGGCAAAATGTTCTCTCCTAAATTAATAACAGCTCAGTTCACCAGGGCAGTTGCTGAGATATTTTAACAATGTTCATCACATCTAACTGCTGCTCCAAGTTACTGACTTAGGGAACATCTCTGCCCTGGCCCTAATACACTACCACCAAAGGAACACTTGGAGGATACCTTTTTCCCAGATAAAAAGGGCTTTTAAAGATACAAAAGCAAATGTTAAAATAACAGCACTTTTGGCGGCACCTGTGGCTCAGTCGGTAAGGCGCTGGCCCCATATACCGAGGGTGACGGGTTCAAACCCAGCCCCGGCCAAACTGCAACAAAAAAATAGCAGGGCGTTGTGGCGGGCACCTGTAGTCCCAGCTACTCGGGAGGCTGAGGCAAGAGAATCGCTTAAGCCCAGGAGTTGGAGGTTGCTGTGAGCTGTGTGATGCCACGGCACTCTACCGAGGGCCATAAAGTGAAACTCTGTCTCTACAAAAAAAAAAAAAAAAATTGACTCATGCGGGAGAAAAGATTTAAATCTAAGACACAAAATGATAAAAACTCTAGAAGCAAGTGTGGGAAAAACTCTGGATGATAACAGCCTGGGGAAAGCTTTTATGACAAAGACCTCATTGGCAATTGCAACAACAACAAAAATAAATAAATAGGATCCGATCAAGCTAAAACACTTCTGCACTGCTAAGGTAACAAAAATGAACGCAAACAGAAAACCTTCAGAATGGGAGAAGATATTTGAATGTTACAAATCTGACAAACAGCTAATAACCAGAATCTGCAGAGAACTCAAACTAAGCAACAAGAAAAAGGCAAACAACCCCACTTATCATTGGGCAAGAGGCATGCACAGAACCTTCTCCCAAAAAGACAGAAGAATGGCCAAAAAACACATGAAAAGTGCTCGTTGTCCCTAATCATCGTGGAAATGCAAATCAAAACCACATCACAAAGTCTCAAAGCTGCAGATGCTGGTGTGGGTGTGGAAAAAGGAACATATATTAGTACTTTACATGTACTAACTCATTGACTCCTCACAGCAGCCCCATGAGTTGAAGATGATAAAAATGACAGCTAACCGGGTATCTGCCTGTGTGGACCCTATTCTAAGAGCACCCCATCTTCTCATAAATGGGAAATTCACTTAAACCTCATAGCAACTCAGGGAAGTAGGCATTTTTTCGTTATTTTAGAGATGAGATAACTAGAAACTATGGTTTAAGTAACTTCACCAAAAGCATTCAAAGAGAGCCAGGATCAAAGCCCACACTGGCTCTAGAACCTGGGCTCTAAAATGCCTTCGCACTGTATTGAGAGAACAAAAGTAGGAATCTGAGGCCAGAGCTCTTTGGACCCCCTAGGGAGAGTACTCTCAAAAATCTATGTCAGAGAAAAAGGACTCCCCTGGATTAAGTACAGATTTTATAAATATCCCTAAAGTGGCCAGGAATGGTGGCTCACACCTATAATCCTAGCACTCTGGGAGGCTGAGGCAGGTAGATTGCTTGAGCTCAGGGGTTTGAAACCAGCCTGAGTAACAGTGAGACCCTAATCTCTCCAAGATTAGACCCCAGCCGGATCACTCTATTATTGCTGGATCTTTGTAGGGAGTGACCCTGTGTAGTTCCTCTGGGGCTGCCCCAGCTAGGGAGTTCTGGTTGTGGAAGCAGCTCCAGAGTATGACACACCCGGATCCAGCAACAGGGTGGGAGGTGGTGCACACGGTTCTGGGAGTGCCTGGCGCCCAGTGACTTTGGCACAGAGAGCCCAAGGCTCCAGCAGTCTCTGGCCAGGAGAAGGGCTCTGCGCAGAGGCAGGGAGGGCTCCGGAGGGCATGCAGCTACCAGTGTCCCTGGCCAGACGAGCAGGCCAGTTTAGAGGCAGGGAGGGTACAGAAGGGAGGACGTGGGGTTGCATGGCTCCCTCAGTTCCTGTTCAGGGCATGCAGAGGCCCAGCGGGCGCAGCTCTTATGGAATTCCAGGTGGTGCCAAGCCCAGCAGTTTGAGGTTGCTATGAGCTGTGACGCCATGGCACTCTACCCAGGGCAACAGCCCGAGGCTCCAGTGTGCCAAAACCGGTCTCACTCTGCCCCTGAGGGTTAGGGCTGTAAGGCTGCTCAGTCACTAGGTTACTAGCTCCCGCCGGATCCTTGCTCTGCAACTCTGAGGGCGGAGCCCACCAGGGCAGTTCTCTCACAATGGCTTCCTGCGGGCCACAGCAGAATACTATTAGCTCCGTCTGGCTCAGTGGCTCAGTCTGGGGCCCTAGACAATGCTCAAAGTTCTCCACACTCCTCTCAAGCTCTCCCTAAGGCAGTTCAACTGAGTGCCAAGTCCAAGAACACCAAAACAGTTCATAGGTAAGGCCTTTCCAGTTTGCAGTCTCACTGCTGTTTGTACTTACGGTTGCCGGTGTGATTAGGTCGATCGAACACACGCAACCACTTGCCAGTTTTCCACTGTTTTTGTCCTCCTCTTGGGGTCCAGAAGTCCCTTGCTGACTCCCTGTAACTTCGAAGGGATGATTATAGGCAGATCCCACCAGCCAAAGATGCCTGGAGTCTTATGCCAGACTCACCATGCCCAGTTGCAGGGAAGCTGTTACTCAGCCACCATCTTGCTCCACCCTCCCTGGTTTCACCATTCTTAAGGGAGTTCAACCAAAATGTACAGTGAAATGTTTCAAAGCAACTCAAAAAATGTGTTGACCCAGCCCCTGACCTCTGAGAGCGTGTGGTGCAATACAGGAGCCACCAGCCACTTGTGGTTAGTGAGTCCTTAAAATGTAGCTGGTCCAAACTGAGATGTATTGTCAGTATAAAACACTAGATTTTGAAGACCATGTGAAAAACAGTAATTTTTAAAATATTGATTATATGTTGAAATAATATTTTAGATACACTGGGTTAAAGAAAATGTTACTAAAAATAATTTCCTTTTTTCCCCCCACTTTCAATGTGACTAACTAGACATTTAAAAATTGTATGTGTGCTCCTGCTTGTAATCCTAGCACTTTGGGAAGCTGAGGCAGGAGGATAGTCTGAGCTCAGGACTTCAAGACCAGCCTGAGCAAGAATGAGACCCGTATCTAAAAACAGAAAAAGTAGCCAGGTGTTGTGGCAGTCACCTGTAGTCCCGGCTACTCAGGAGACAAGAGGATTGCTTGAGCCTGAGAGTGTGAGGTTGCTGTGAGCTATGTCACCACAGCGCTCTACCCAGGGCAACAGAGTAAGACTCCGTTTCAAAAAAAAAAAAAAAAAAAAAAATTTACATACGTGGTTCATATTATACTTCCAATGCACAGCACCACAGTGAAGCTTTTCTTACTCAAGGAACAAAACCGCTGATAGCTAACTGCGTAAGTGGAAAAAATGATATTGCTAGCTCCAATGACTAATTCTCTTACTATAAACTTTCCTGTTTAGTCCTGGCTCTGCTATTAACTTGAGTGACCTGGAACTGCTGCTTCATCCCTCTGGCCCTAAATCCTCATCCAGAATCCTAGAAAACATTTAATACCAAGTCTTTGTTTTAAACAATGACGATGCTGAGACCCCGCGGTTCCTGCCTTCTGGTTCATTGCCAGTTTCACTGCACAAATGCCCCACGCTCCCTTTCTGATTTCATCTGCTCAGCAGCCCTACAAATACATCTCTAACCCCAGGCACTCACTACCCTGTAAATGAAATCTGTGTCACCTTGTACATGGAAAGGAGAGTGTGGGTGGAACTAAGCACACCTCTTCTGCGTGGGGGAAACACTTCCCATGCCCTCACCCCCTGCACAGCTGAAGCTGAACCCCATGGGTGACCCACAGGCTTATGTGCCACATCAAAAGGGAGGCAGAGGATGAGGCTTCCCACAGCTCTAGTCGAGGCTGTGTCACCTCGGGCAAGTCTGCTGATTCACTTTTAAACTGTATGTCCTTCTTTGCAAAACAAATTAATAATACCTGCCCATCTGATATCGTAGGCTGGCTTGGAAGAGCGAATGAAACATAGCTGGAGACTCCTCCTTTACAAGCGTAAAGCACCACATGGCCTGTCTCCTTCCCACCATGAAGAGCCGGCTGCCTGTGCACAATCACAGTCTAACCAGATTTTGCAGAACTCAAAGATAACATGGCACACACTTTCACTCTCCATGCTATAAACTTCTTACTATTTCCATGTCCTGACTTGGTGCATGTTCTTTCTGTCAACAGGCCATAATTTTCCCTTTCAGGGAAAAAAAATAACAACTGATGCAGCTTCATGTTGTTAAGTTTAAAAAACGAGCAAGATGCAGAGTATTAGCAGTGTGGATTCATTCCTTATCTATCAAATAGTAGGCATTGTTCTAAGTACTTAACATCTGCAGATTTACTCAGAGCAACCCAAGCTAGAGATGAAGCCGCAGAGGATGTCACCTCAGACGTGATCAGTAGAAGAGGCAAGATCTGAACCCAAGCCATCTGGCCAGGGAGCCCTCGCTTGCAACTGTACTATCCTGTCTCTACTGTGCAGTATTCTAGTCTTTCTTTGGTATAAATAGAAAAAGGATTATACTTTAGGGTCTGTGTGTTAATATATGTTAATGTGCATATATTTATACAGATTAAGAAAATTATCAATAGTGATTACCTATGGCGAGAGCGGTTAGGAGGACTGGGGCACCGACAGGATGAGAGCTTTCACTCTCCATTCGATAAAGTTCTTAATGTTTCCCTGTCCTGACCTGTGCATGTTCCTTATGTCAACAGGCCATTTTCATTAAGGGAGCTGCCTTTTCAACATAAGGAGCTACCTCTGTATTCTCACAAAGCCTTAAACTGATGAGATGGCAAAGAAGCCACAGAGGCCGTGTCAATCCAACCCAACTGTGTCCAGATACTCATGTGAGTTTGGAAGTCTCTTAACTCTCTGTGCCCAGCCTCCTCTTCAAAATGGACAAGCTCTGGTGGCGCCTGTGGCTCAAGGAGTAGGGCACTGGTCCCATAAGCTGGAGGTGGTGGATTCAAACCCAGCCCCGGCAAAAAAAAAAAATGGACAAGCTCCACCTTCCTCACAGGATAGCTGTGAAAATCTGTGAGATCTGTGAAGAACCTGGTCCCGGAACTGGTGCCCTGCTGTGGCTCAAACACACGACTTCCACCCACCCTCCTACAACTACTCAGATCTGCTGGTTTTACACACTGACCACTGGGGAAGTGCTGACCCTCCTGCACCAGGTGACAGGCCCAAACTGGAGATTAAACCCCACTTCCTCTTTTCCTTACTCATAGCAGGCAGTGGGTACACTCCTTCGGGGAGCCCCCAACTGCACTAGTTCCCTGGGGTTCAGAGGGCTGCTGGCCTGCTTCTCACTAGGTCCTCATGTCACATTCCCTGCCATCGGAACCAGAGAAGTCCTGGGGGTCCAGGGCCAGAGCCCCTGTCGGCAACAGGCTGGGGCTGCCCAAGTGAGGCCTTCCAGGTGCTGCTGCTGTGCTGCAAGAGGGGCAGAGGCCCCAGTCCCTGTCCTGACACTGCATCAGCAGGATGCTGGGTCCTCACAGGTTCAGCCGGCAGGGCTGAGAGACAAGGGCCTCAGCCCTCAGCTGGGGGGCTACTGACTCAACGCAGGATGTGCTGTCCACCCGTGCTGGGTGCCCACTTCTGAGCACATGTGAGAACTGCCTGGGCCATTTTTTCAAAATAGTAATCCCTCACCTTCCACCCCATCCCCAGTAACTGACAGGGGCAGCCGGGAGTTAGTCATAGGAGCATTTCTTATTAAGAAACTACTTCCCCTCGCTGCTCGGGAGGCTGAGGCAGGAGAATCTCATAAGCCCAAGAGTTAGAGGTTGCTGTGAGCCGTGTGACATCATGGCACTCTACCCGAGGGCGGTACAGTGAGACTCTGTCTCTACAAAAAAAAAAAAAAAAAAGGGAAAGAAAGAAACTACTCCCCCTCAAACCAAGTGAACAGGAAACAAGAAGTGCAAGGTCTCAGGTACCTGGTGTGTGGGCGGAGGACAGCAAAGGTTATTCCGACTCCACCTCCATCCTCAAGGAGGGGGTTCCAACATCACTGCCCGTGTCACTGCTAGGGGGACTGCGGAGTGGGAAAAGGTCTGCCGTGAAGCAAGCGCTTACTGCTTTTTCTTTCTTTTTTCTTTTTAGGCCATAATGTGACTCTAGATGAAGAGCGGTGCCGGCATTAGTGTCCTGAATGGCCCCACAGACCCTCTCGGAGTCACCCTTCCACTCTCCACCTGCCCACGTTCCTTCTCCATCCCGGATTTCCTTCCCCTCCCCTCTTCCTTTGCACAATGGCTCTTTCCTAGGCGCCCCCATTCAACTGACACCAAATTATAGTGTAGGCCCCACTGATACATGGGTTCTCAGAATAACAGAAGCCACCAACAATACAGTTACAATTACAATTAAAAAGATGCACAGATATGGTGCAACTGTGGCTTTTTAAAAAATCAAACTTTTTCCAAAGAGGACGCTATTTTTATAGCATCACTTCTATACTCTGTGGCCTTTCATAAGTGGTAAAAGGCTTTCTTCCATTACCATTCTGAAAGCAATACAACATACCATCAAGAGATTAGGGTCCAAGCTTTGGAGAAAAGTTCTTCAGAGACCCAAATCACACACAGCACGTGGTGTAGAGAGAGCAGAAAAATGGCCCATATTGATTTTTAAGCATAACTCCTATTTTTTAAGATACTACAGAATCCCCAATGGCTGCGAATGCAAAGAATCTTGAGATCATTAGTAGCCACTCTGCTGACCAGTAGCTTTCTCACGGCAGAACCAATGTTTTTCTCCGTCAGTGTAAAATGGAGGTGCCCCAAGGGCTTAGAGTGAGTGACAGTCGGGGAACAAGCCTCTGGCTGAGAAGCTGCACCCTTTGTAGGTTTCCTTTCCCAGGCAAGACTCCTAATTCCTTTCTGCTGGCCCGTCCCCTCTAGGAAATGCACTGGGGGTGGGAGAGGAGATGATGTCAAAAAGGGGGGGAAGGGAAAATGGCAAGAACGTGCATGTCAGGGACTGCTGACCCCACCAGCCAATTAAGGGGAAAAGCCAGTGGGCTCCACGGGAAGCTGCAGCTAGCTCAGATGGAAGGATAATAGCTGTGACACCAAGCCCCAGGAGATGGGGTATGGATGAGTATTAAAGACACGCACATTGACACACAAAGCTGAAACCATCCAAGATGCTATGTCTGCACCCCCATTCTCAGAAATGGAGCGCTTGGCTGTAAGGGCTGACTGTGTCTTCCCCAAACTGTGGCCTCTATGGTCTTCCTTTCTCTCTCCCTCCCCTCCTCTGCTCTCACACTACACTCAATTTCTCTCTCTCTCCCTATTAGACTCTGACAGCAGATCTGATCCCACTTCTCCAAGACACATGTCATCATCTCTCTTTCTGCATAAGTGCTTCTCTAGTGACCAGCTGTCTGCCAGGGCCTCTGATTAGCCAGGAGGGACATCACATCGAATCATTCTACCATCACACTCGCTGTTGTTACCACCAGGTTTCCCCCATCAATGTAAAGAAACAGCTCGCTTGGCACTAACATTAGATCACCAGGACAACTGTACCATCAACAGTGAGTATAAGGAAAGAAGAATTAAGACGACGGGTCTGGTTGTTTCACAGACATCACACTGGGTGAAGTCAAACATTAAACTTTGGCTGAGAATATGGCTCTAGCAAATGCTCCACCACACGCTAGCCAAGATGGGATAAAATCTGACTCTGAAAATCATTTTCATTTGCATGAAGTTAAGTGGTCCAAGAATAAATGTTCACAGATTGGCATTTTCCAGATGGTTTGTTTTTCTCAAATTATACCAGCCCGACATTTTGATTACTGGGATGGGATTTCTAGGTGCAAATCTGTCCATGGCTCTCCACCTCTGCTACCATCACCCCATCCAAGCCACCTAGACAACTGCAACTGCCTCAAGCTGGTGTCCCCTGCCCACCCTGCTCCTGTCTCCACACAGCAGCCAGTGTGAGAACTAAGATGCAAACTTGCACCTGACTCCTTGTTTAAATTCCTCAATGATGTCCCGATATGATAAAGACAAAAACCAAATTCCTACACCTGGATCCTCAAGCCCGGCTTCACTCTAGTCCTGACCAACCACAGGAGGCGTTTCTCTCCTTCACTCCAAGGGTCCAGCTACATCCTAGGGTCCTGCCCAGGCTAGCGTGTCATGGTGTCATCAGAGCCACAGCAACCTCAGACTCCTGGGTTCAAGCAACCCTCTTGCCTCAGCCTCCCAAGTAGCTGGGAGTACAGGCACCTGCCATGATGCCCAGGTAATTTTTCTATTTTTAGTAGAAACAGGGTGATGTTCATTCTCAGACTGGTCTCCAACTCCAAGCTCAAGGGATCCTCCAGCCTCAGCCTCCCAGACTGCTGAGATTGCAGGAGTGAGCCACCGCTCCCAGCAAATGGAACTTCTTTCCACAGACCCTCGGCAGCTGGCATCTCTTGCCTGGAAACAGTACTTTTCCTAATCTTTTTTTTTTTTCTTTCTTCTCTTTAACTTATAACATTTTATTTTGCTGTCTTAATTAATTGTACATCTGAATTCCCATTTTTAGAACAGCTTATCTGGTTGTAATTATTTTACTTGCAGGAGCAGGGAGATCTTTCTTTGTTCTGGGAAGTGGTTACCTCTTGGATATGTATTTTTCACAGCCTTCACCATGTCTTATGCCTACGATTAAAGAAGAAAGGTGAAAAAGTCCAAAGTAAAGAATCAGTCCCACACCGCTGCTGCCCATCCTCAAGCTTCTGCCGTGTGCAGACCAGTCAGCTCCTGGTATGTGACTGGGGCAGGGCTGTAGTCTGTTTTCTCAGGGGAAGGCAGCAGGGATGCTCTATGAGAGCAGTGCTCATCGTTGGACTGTCCACTCCTCGTCACTGGCTGGTGTCACACTCGAGTTTCACACCCAGTCTTTTTGCTTTATCAGGTTATCATCTCTACATAGCCTCAAAGTTGTACTTCATGAGTCCCCATCCTAGGGAAAGAAAGGCCTCTGGGAGAAAATGAGTCTGAATAAATAAGAGTTTGGATGAGTGGGAAGGAAAGGGAAGGGCCTTCCAGGTAGAGGAAACATGAGTGAAGATAGAGAGGGGGATTAGGATTAAGCAGATAAACACCAGTGGTTCAAAGAACTATGGCAAATCCGGAAACCATAAACTTTAATTTTAAGACCAAAAAATGAGTGGTGGTGGGGTAGTGGAAATCCCTCGGTAATTCCAGCAAAACTAAAGTTTTGGCTAGAATTTCTTCAACAATAGTAAGGTACCAAGAAGCTGAGCAACCAAAACACACACTGAAGGGCAAGTTGTCAGTTATCTGAGGAATTATAACTGGATGCTTACAAGTTTGAGTGGACCACTAAGTTAATCCCAAACACTAGCCCAGAAAGCTAGTCAGGGTAGCAGAAGCAAAAAAACAGAAAGGTGATGGCCACAGTGTTCAAAGGCATGTGTCACTGAGGTACAAGGTCAGAAAGTTAAAGATTTTGGGTTACAGAAATAGGCAGCTTTTAGAACTGACAAATATCCTAGATGTATTTAGGGTCCGTTACGAATCTTTCAAGGTTTTCAAGGCCAGTCCAAAAACAGTTTCTGATCTCTCAAGAGCAAAGGCATTTTCTCAATCAGAGGTGTCTCCTTTAGAATCCATTCACGGAGGCGGAGCAAGATGGCAGCCGAGTAACAGCTTCCTTGCATCTGGGCACCGTGAATCTGGGGAGATAGGACTCCAGGCATCTCTGGCTGGTGGGAACTGCCTAGCATCACTCCTATGAGGATACAGGGAGTCAGCGAGAGACTTCTGGACCCCAAGAGGAGGACTAAAACAGTGGAAAACAGGCAAGTGGTCGCGTGCGTTCAATCCGTCTAAACCCGCCCACAACTGTAAGTTCAGTAGCAGCAAGACTGCAAACCAGAAAGGCCTTACCTGTGAACTGTTTTGATGTCCTTGGACTTGGCACTGAGTTGAACTGCCCTGGGGAAGGCCTGAGCAGGAGTGCGGAGAACTTTGGCCTTTGTCTAGGGCCCCAGTCTGAGCCGCTGAGCCAGACGGAGCTAATAGTGTTTGGCGGTAGGTCACACGGAGCCATTGCCAGTGATCTGCCCCGGCAAGCTCCGCCCTCAGGGTCGCAGAGCTAGAAACGGTTGGTAACCCAGCAACCAAGTAGCCTAAGGGTGGGGTCTGAGCGGCCTTGCAGCCCTAACCCTCAGGGGCAGAGTGAGACCGGTTTTGGCACACTGGGTAAGTGGATAGCCACCAGCAGTGATTCCAGCGAGAAAGCTGGGAAAGCTTCTGCTCGGCAAGTTTACAAGTTCAAAGTGCCTTTTAAGTGGGCTGAAGAGAGATTTAGGGTGTCTACCTGCTGGGGTTCGAGAAATTAGCAGCCTCCAGTCGTATCAGAACTGTGACTAACATCTCATACCCCAGAAGACCACGTGTTGCCCAGACAAAATTCAATAACATATACAAACTGCTTCGTTTTTGGTTATTTTTTTCTTTTTTTTTTTTGTTTGTTTGGTTTTTTTGTTTGTTTGTTTATTTTGACATTGTTGATGTTCTTTTGTTTTTTAATTTCAATCTTTTCCATACAGATCCCTTTTTCTTTCTCAATTTTTCTACTTTAATTATAATTTCCCATTGCTGCCTTTTTTAATAACTACAACTTCATTTTTGCTAGTGTTTCTACCCCTATCATTTGGTTTTTCACCCAACTGTATCCCCGTAAAGTTTTCTGTTTGCTTCTTTTGGTTTGATTTATAGCATTTTTGTCTTTCCTCTCTACTTGGTGGAGGTGGGGTACTGTGTCTGATCAGGTTAGCAAAGAGCTGCTGACCTCAAGGGAACCACCCAACTGGGCACCCCCAGAAGGTGGGGTTTTTTAAGGTTGTGTCAAAGTACCCTACTGTACACCTATATTGCCCTGTCTCCCTCTTTCTGTACCTCTCTTCTTTTTGTCAATATTCCTTATCCCCACCCCCTCTCCTTTCTCTATCTTTCTTTTTTTTCTTATCACTCGGTCCTCCTTTCTTTCATCCCTTTTTTGCTCCTCAACCTTATCACCCTTCTGGTCCTGTAACCCTTAGTCCACAGGCACAAGAACTTAAAGAGCAAGAGGAAGTGAAAGGAAAATTAGGGCAAGGAAACAGATAAAAGAAATCACTCATGAGGAAGAATCAGCAGAAAACTCCAGGCAACATGAAGAACCAGTCCAGAACAACCCCGCCAAGGGACCATGAGGTAGCTACTGCAGAGGATTCCACCTATATAGAAATGTTAGGAGTGACAGACAGGGAATTTAGAATACACATGTTGAAAACAATGAAAGAAATGATGGAAACAATGAAGGAAACTGCTAATAAAGTGGAAAATAACCAAAAGGAAATCCAAAAACAGAATCAAATCAGAGACAAACGATATGAAGAATATAAAAAGGATATAGCAGAGCTGAAGGAAATGAAACAGTTAATCAGGGAACTTAAAGATGCAATGGAAAGTATCAGCAACAGGTTAGACCATGCAGAAGAAAGAATTTCAGAGGTAGAAGACAAAGTTCTTGAGATAACTCAGATAGTAAAAGAGGCAGAAAGGAAGAGAGAGAAAGCAGAACGTTCACTGTCAGAATTATGGGACTTTATGAAGCGTTCTAACATACGAGTTATAGGAATTCCAGAAGGGGAAGAAGAATGCCCCAGAGGAATGGAAGCCATACTAGAGAATATTATAAAAGAAAATTTCCCAAATATCACCAAAGATTCTGACACACTGCTTTCAGAGGGATATCGGACCCCAGGTCGCCTCAACTCTAACCCAGCTTCTCCAAGACACATTGTGATGAACCTGTCCAAAGTCAAGACAAAAGAAAAGATTCTGCAAGCTGCCAGGAGTAAGCGCCAGTTGACCTACAGGGGCAAATCCATCAGAGTGACCGCAGACTTCTCTAATGAAACTTTCCAAGCAAGAAGACAATGGTCATCTACCTTTAATCTACTTAAACAGAACAATTTTCAGCCCAGAATTCTGTACCCTGCTAAGCTAAGCTTCAAAATTGACGGAGAAATCAAATCATTTACGGATATACAAACATTGAGGAAATTCGCCACAACAAGACCGGCTCTACAGGAAATACTTCAACCTGTTCTGCACACTGACCACCACAATGGATCAACAGCAAAGTAAGAACTCAGAAATCAAAGGACAGAACCTAACCTCCACACTGATGCAAAAGATAAAACTAAGCAATGGACTCTCACCAAATAAGACGAATAGAATACTACCACACTTATCAATTATCTCAATAAATGTTAATGGCTTGAATTCCCCACTGAAGAGACATAGATTGGCTGACTGGATTAAAAAACACAAGCCATCCATTTGCTGTCTGCAAGAAACACACCTGGCTGCAAAAGACAAATTAAAGCTCCGAGTCAAGGGTTGGAAGACAATTTTTCAGGCAAATGGAATTCAGAAGAAAAGAGGAGTTGCAATCTTATTTTCAGATACATGTGGATTTAAAGCAACTAAAGTCAAAAAAGACAAAGATGGTCACTTTATATTGGTCAAGAGAAAACTACAACAAGAAGACATTTCAAGTCTAAATATTTATGCACCCAATTTAAATGCTCCCAGATTCTTGAAGCAGACCTTACTCAGTCTGAGCAATATGATATCTGATAATACCATCATAACAGGGGACTTTAACACACCTCTTACAGAGCTGGACAGATCCTCTAAACAGAAATTAAACAAAGATATAAGAGATTTAAATGAGACCCTAGAACAACTATGCTTGATAGACGCATATAGAACACTCCATCCCAAAGACAAAGAATATACATTCTTCTCATCACCCCATGGAACATTCTCCAAAATTGATCATATCCTGGGACACAAAACAAATATCAACAGAATCAAAAGAATTGAAATTTTACCTTGTATCTTTTCAGACCATAAGGCACTAAAGGTGGAACTCAACTCTAACAAAAATGCTCGACCCCACCCAAAGGCATGGAAATTAAACAATCTTCTGTTGAATAACAGATGGGTGCAGGAAGAAATAAAACAGGAAATCATTAACTTCCTTAAGCATAACAACAATGAAGACACCAGCTACCAAAACCTGTGGGATACTGCAAAAGCAGTTTTGAGAGGAAAATTCATCGCTTTAGATGCCTACATTCGAAAAACAGAAAGAGAGCGCATCAACAATCTCACAAGCCATCTTATGGAATTGGAAAAGGAAAAACAATCTAAGTCTAAACTCAGTAGAAGAAAAGAAATATCCAAAATCAAATCAGAGATCAATGAAATTGAAAACAAAAGAATCATTCAGAAAATTAATGAAACAAGGAGTTGGTTTTTTGAAAAAATAAATAAAATAGATTAACCATTGGCCAGACTAATGAGGAATAGAAAAGTAAAATCTCTAGTAACCTCAATTAGAAACGATAAAGGGGAAATAACAACTGATCCCACAGAGATACAAGAGATCATCTCTGAATACTACCAGAAACTCTATGCCCAGAAATTTGACAATGTGAAGGAAATGGATCAATATTTGGAATCACACCCTCTCCCTAGACTTAGCCAGGAAGAAATAGAGCTCCTGAACAGACCAATTTCAAGCACTGAGATCAAAGAAACAATAAAAAACCTTCCAACTAAAAAATGCCCTGGTCCAGATGGCTTCACTCCAGAATTCTATCAAACCTTCAAGGAAGAGCTTATTCCTGTACTGCAGAAATTATTCCAAAAAACTGAGGAAGAAGGAATCTTCTCCAACACATTCTATGAAGCAAACATCACCCTGATACCAAAACCAGGAAAAGACCCAAACAAAAAGGAGAATTTGAGACCAATCTCACTCATGAACACAGACGCAAAAATTCTCAACAAAATCCTAGCCAATAGATTACAGCTTATCATCAAAAAAGTCATTCATCATGATCAAGTAGGCTTCATCCCAGGGATGCAAGGCTGGTTTAACATACGCAAGTCCATAAACGTTATCCACCATATTAACAGAGGCAAAAATAAAGATCACATGATCCTCTCAATAGATGCAGAAAAAGCATTTGATAAAATCCAGCATCCTTTTCTAATTAGAACACTGAAGAGTATAGGCATAGGTGGCACATTTCTAAAACTGATTGAAGCTATCTATGACAAACCCACAGCCAATATTTTACTGAATGGAGTAAAACTCAAAGCTTTTCCTCTTAGAACTGGAACCAGACAAGGTTGTCCTCTGTCACCTTTACTATTCAACATAGTGCTGGAAGTTCTAGCCAATACAATTAGGCAAGACAAGGAAATAAAGGGAATCCAAATGGGAGCAGAGGAGGTCAAACTCTCCCTCTTTGCTGATGACATGATCTTATACTTAGAGAACCCCAAAGACTCAACCACAAGACTCCTAGAAGGCATCAAAAAATACAGTAATGTTTCAGGATATAAAGTCAATGTCCTCAAGTCAGTAGCCTTTGTATACACCAATAACAGTCAAGATGAGAAGCTAATTAAGGACACAACTCCCTTCACCATAGTTTCAAAGAAAATGAAATACCTAGGAATATACCTTACGAAGGAGGTGAAGGACCTCTATAAAGAAAACTATGAACTCCTCAGAAAGGAAATAGCAGAGGATATTAACAAATGGAAGAACATACCATGCTCATGGATGGGAAGAATCAACATTGTTAAAATGTCTATACTTCCCAAAGCAATCTACCTATTCAATGCCATTCCTATCAAAGTACCTATATCGTACTTTCAAGATTTGGAAAAAATGATTCTGTGTTTTGTATGGAACCAGAAAAAACCCCGTATAGCTAAGGCAGTTCTTAGTAACAAAAATAAAGCTGGTGGCATCAGCATACCAGATTTTAGTCTGTACTACAAAGCCATAGTGCTCAAGACAGCATGGTACTGGTACAAAAAACAGAGACATAGACACTTGGAATCGAATTGAACACCAAGAAATGAAACTAACATCTTACAACCACCTAATCTTCGATAAACCAAACAAGAACTTACCTTGGGGGAAAGACTCCCTATTCAATAAATGGTGTTGGGAGAACTGGATGTCTACATGTAAAAGACTGAAACTGGACCCACACCTTTCCCCACTCACAAAAATTGACTCAAGATGGATAAAGGACTTAAATTTAAGGCACGAAACAATAAAAATCCTCAAAGAAAGCATAGGAAAAACACTGGAAGATATTGGCCTGGGGGAAGACTTCATGAAGAAGACTGCCATGGCAATTGCAACAACAACAAAAATAAACAAATGGGACTTCATTAAACTGAAAAGCTTCTGTACAGCTAAGGAGACAATAACCAAAGCAAAGAGACAACCCACACAATGGGAAAGGATATTTGCATATTTTCAATCAGACAAAAGCTTGATAACCAGGATCTATAGAGAACTCAAATTAATCCACATGAAAAAAGCCAACAATCCCTTGTATCAATGGGCAAGAGACATGAATAGAACTTTCTCTAAAGACGACAGACGAATGGCTAACAAACACATGAAAAAATGTTCATCATCTCTATATATTAGAGAAATGCAAATCAAAACATCCCTGAGATATCATCTAACCCCAGTGAGAATGGCCCACATCACAAAATCTCAAAACTGCAGATGCTGGCGTGGATGTGGAGAGAAGGGAACACTTTTACACTGCTGGTGGGACTGCAAACTAGTACAACCCTTCTGGAAGGAAGTATGGAGAAACCTCAAAGCACTCCACCTAGACCTCCCATTAGATCCTGCAATCCCATTACTGGGCATCTACCCAGAAGGAAAAAAATCCTTTTATCATAAGGACACTTGTACAAGACTGTTTATTGCAGCTCAATTTACAATCGCCAAAATGTGGAAACAGCCTAAATGCCCACCAACCCAGGAATGGATTAACAAGCTGTGGTATATGTATACCATGGAATACTATTCAGCCATTAAAAAAAATGGAGACTTTACATCCTTCGTATTAACCTGGATGGAAGTGGAAGACATTATTCTTAGTAAAGCATCACAAGAATGGAGAAGCATGAATCCTATGTACTCAATCTTGATATGAGGACAATTAATGACAATTAAGGTTATGGGGGGGGAAGCAGAAAGAGGGATGGAGGGAGGGGAGTGGGGCCTTAGTGTGTGTCACACTTTATGGGGGCAAGACATGATTGCAAGAGGGACTTTACCTAACAATTGTAATCAGTGTAACTGGCTTATTGTACCCTCAATGAATCCCCAACAATTAAAAAAAAAAAAAAAAGAATCCATTCACATACCTTGCTCTGAAGACCATAAACACCACCTGTCTGTAGTTATTTCACAGAGCCATTGAGAACACAAACAACTCAGCCAGCTCTCTAGTCTGGAAGCAGCAAGCCTTGTTGACATTAATTATTACCTCTCATTTATCTTTTGAGCTCGCCTTGTGCGGGTTTTTTAAGATGCAAGAAAATCCGATCATTAATTCTGATAATCCATGGGTCCTGAATTTTTTTTCCACTGGCATAAGTGAAATTTTATCCACTTTCCCTCTGTAATTAGTATCTTTCTAAGAGGTCTAGCTACATGTAAGTTTCTTTGAAATCCCACACTTTGATCATTAGAGACCAAACCCATCTGTTACAATCAGCTTTGTCACATTTCCTGCTGGTCTGTATCTCTCTACCATACAATCTATCTAGGCCACCCCATCCATGCGTCTACACTGTGGTAGGCCCTGAGGTAACATGACAGTAATGCCACTAGCAATTGCTAACATTTACTGAACTCTGATGTTCAGGATCTATCTGAAGTGCTCAGTCATCACAAGAGGGCTGTGAGGCTGGTAAGGCTCCTATCTCCCTTCACAGACAAGGACGTGGAGGCCTAAAGCAGCAGCATAACTTCCCTAAGATCACACAGTCAGTGTCAGGACAGCGTAACCCAAGTTCACATTCCCTGCTCTATGAAGATCCCACTATCCATAAAGCATCTCTTGCTCTCAACATGGGTAAGTGATGAGGACACAGAAATAAACAGCTCCATCTGACCCAGCCCATAAAAGCAGTACCAGGAGGAAGGTGCCACAAGAACTGGGAGGAGAAAGTAAACTCTGCTAACAGGAGTGACCAGGACAGGGCCATTCCCTCCGTCAGCCATTCCAGCCCACTTTCATGGCTGGCTGATACCACCTGTAGCTTTCAGGTGCTTTGCGGTTGACTAAATATTTCCTCACAGAACAGCATGTAGACTTCACCAAAGGTTCTATCCAGGCCAGTATTACCTTATTTTGCCAAAATATAGAGTTCCTCGGACATATTACAATGACTGCGTTACTACCATCATTTCAATCTCATCTCATCTGGTCCTGACAACAGGTTCCTCTGTGGGCACAGGGGGCATTGGCTGGCAGCCTGTCCAGAATGGTCCCTCAAGCAATCCAAGACTCTTGGATTAAAACTGAATGGAACCAAATTAGAATAAACTGACACACAAAATCCAGAGGTGAGGAAAAGGCTTTGTGCAATTAAAGTTTATAAGTCTTATCAGAAAAGTGAAAGCGGCTCAGCGCCTGTGGCTCAAGCAACTAAAGCGCCAGCCACAGACACCTGAGATGGCGGGTTCAAATCTAGCCCAGGCCCGCCAAGCAACAATGACAGCTGCAACCCAAAAACAGCTGGGTGTTGTGACGGGCACCTGTAGTCCCAGGTACTTGGGAGGTGGAGGCAGGAGAATCACTTGAGCCCAGGAGTTAGAGGTTGCTGTGAGCTGTGATGCCACAGCACTCTACCCAGGGTGACAGCTTGAGGCTCTGTCTCAAGAAAAAAGTGAAAGCATTTTAACAACCTAATATCCAATAGGGAGCTGATTATATGAAAGTGTTATACATTTGGATAATGGACATATAGTGGCTACTACAGACCATATTTTAAGACATATGTAATGACATTTAGAAATCCTCAATTTTTTTTTTTTTTTTTTTTGCAGTTTTTGGCGGGGGCTGGGTTTAAACCTGCCACCTCCAGCATATGGGGCCGGCGCCCTACTCCTTTGAGCCACAGGCACCGTCCTGCTCAAGTTAATTTTTTAAAAGTATGTTGCAGTACTCTATACACAATAAGATCGCAATTCCCCCCCAAAAAAAATATTAGACCAGAAGGCATTAAACAAAATATTAACACTGGTTGTGTCCCTGGGTACTGAGAGTGTACGATGATTTTTGTTCTTTTGTTGTCGTATTGCAATATAATTTTATACAATGAAATGTACAAATCTTAAGAATGCAATTGGATGAGTTCTGACAAATACATGGATATACTCAGGTAACCCACAGCCCAAGACAAAACAGAAAACATTTCCACAATCCCAGATGTCACCAAATGCCCTTTTGCAGTTCACACGTGTGTGCACACACGAAGTATAGACACGTACACAGTCCCCCAAGCAACCTGGGATAGTTTTTATTTTCTTGTTATGCCCTGTGTTTTTCCACATTTTCCAGTATAAATGTGTATTTTATAATTTAAGCAGTTTTGATTTTATTAATTGTGAAAGAGTTGAAATGGTATCCAGTTCACGGATTTCACTGTTCAAGAGAGATCAATACATTAACCGTTACTAGAGCCACGACGAACAAGACTGCTAGCCACACCCTCCACGATTATTTCTGCTTTCTCTTTCCAAAATCTCCAGAGTTTGTGGATGCCACATCAGTTCTTCACAACGATATACCAATGTGTTGCATTTTCATAAAACACTTCAGGTAGAAAAAAAAATCCCTACAAGTTAGGGAAATTGTATTCTCTCACCGGGCAAAAGAAACCAAAAGTGAAAGAACTTATTAAATTCCTGGAGGTTAATAAATAGAAACCGAAAGAAATCAAACTGTGAGAATAGATCATTCCTTCTGGTTGTCCTAGAAAATGTTAGCCCCGAGACTTCATAAACAGAACAGCTAATCGCCACACTGCAGAAATGTACAAGACGATCAACATTTTATGTTATTTTATAGTCATAATCAAAAATAACTGAAACCAGGTTTTAATAAAACAGAGCTGACAAATCATCATTTCCCTGTTTTATCCATCAGCACAAGTATTAGCCACAGAAACGTCCCTCGGGCCACGAAAAAAGAGGCGCCACATACACCTACATGGATTCTTAAATCCCCCGTGTTCTTCATAGCTTTCTGAACAGCAAGGAGGAGGATCTGCGGTAGGAGCCCAATATTTGGCATTTAACCAGCTGCATACCTGACCCTAATTTCAGACCAAAGGGCATAAAGACAATAAACTAACGTGTCCCAGTCCAGGACATGGATAAAACCACCAGTGCTAAGGTGAAGAAACAGTCAACTGCAAAGCCCCTGAAAGCGACAAGTAGTATCAGATGGCCACAAAAGGGAGCTAGAAAGCGCCCTCCTCATCTCCAAGGTGTAATCCATGAAGTCAAAACTGGGCTTAGAACAATACTAAGATGTTATCGGCCTCTTTCACTGGGCTGACATCTGCACTGACAGTGGGAAGGGTAAAAGGATGAGGAAAAGGCTGAAGGAATGAATAGGCTTAACTTTAAAGAACTAAGAACACCCCAGAATTCCCCAGTATAGACAGTTCGCATCTGCTATGATGCAGCACTTAGGCTGCTACTCACGTTTTACTAGCAGATTCTTCACTCCCCCCACCAATTCCGTACATACAGACCTTCCAAGCATCTAGAAGCCGTCGTGTGGGGCTCACCTAAGGACACGCTGTTGCTGTGTCTTTGTTTCAAACACACTTTGAGGCCTTTGTGCAGCTTTTAATTATCCATTTTATAACTGACTTCTCTTCCTGTCACTGCCTGACCTTTGGGTATCCATTTAGAACACAATTAAGTACTTGTAAAATACAGCAGTGAGAGAAAGATGGAGCTGGCAGGAAATTTAGAGAAAAGTGTTGAATCTAAGATGAGCAGCCAAAGGCCACAGTCTCAGTCTCACATCAGATAAGGGCACGGCCAAGGGCAGACCAGTATCTCCCACATCCCAGCACTCTGAAGAGAAGCTGTATCATCACCACCTCTGTGGTCTAGCCACCAGGCACAGATGCCCTACCTGAACCCTCCATTACACCCACTTACTGCTGGCTGCCAGATCCGTCTCCCCAGTGCCCAATCCTCACCCCCCTCCTCTGACAGACAACCTCCAGAGGTTCTCTATTAATTAATGGACCTGTCCTGCTTAGGTCAGCATGTGAGGTTCAATGTTACAGGGCTTACTTCCCCCATGTGTGTTTCTCTCTCAATGTACCAGTCAAGTTCAAATGCTCCTTATAGCCAACATGTACCACCCTTTTTATCACCTTTATCCAAGTCACTCCCTCAACCCAAACTGCCCATCAATGGATAGTATGCCAGTTGAAATCTTTGCCCCTCCTAAAGGTCCTCAAGTCACCTTCATGAAACCTTGCGTGACACCTCCACCTTTGTCATTCACATCATGCCTGTAGGAAAGTTAATACAGTCTTTTCCTAGTAGCCTAGAAACTGCAAAAGCTATGCCTTCCATATTTTCTTTTTCTCTGTACCTCCAAGAACATAAGTCCTCATAAATGTCTAAGTAAATTAACCCTTTTTAGACCTGACAAATAATGTGGCCAAAATCTATTTTGTTAGAAAATAAGTGTGCAAAATCTATTTTGTTAGAATATTACTTAAAACACACAGTAATTCTGAATTTTCTCAGCTGCAGACAAAACTCAGAACGTCTGGGAAGTCCCATGAATCATGGTACAGGGGAGTGGGAACTCAGCTAGAGGAACAGGTGAGCGAGCACGGCAAGCTCGGGTGATTCCACCAAGTATGGCATTGTGAAGAGGGGTGACAGGGATAATGACGAAGTGTTCGGGTGTTTGATGGAGAGAGAAAATAAGCCTCAACAGTGAACTCCCCAACAATGACTAGGGATTCCATTTGCCAGTTCAGGACCACATAGGTGCAAATCAAAAGCACTTTGAGGCATTCCCAAACAAGCTGTTTATCCCTCACACAGAATTCTCACTAGAGCCCCACCCCATTAGACAATGTTGCTAACACAAGGTTCATACCCAACAGTACACTTGACACCAAGGGGCTTCAGGTGAAGACGTGACTGAGACAAGGTCCAAATCCTCATAAATAACTGCAGTTTGGTGTAACAAGGGCTGTGGGAAGATAGAAAAAGCATACAGAGGATTCTAGGAAATAGCTGGAGAGCAAGAAGGAGAAGGCAGATCACAGCGTCAGGGACCCACAGAGTTTCAGAAAAGTAGGAGCGGCAATGAGTTCAGACAGCACTGCAGGGCACAACGCTGGCATCCTGAGGTCGGTAATGACACAGACAGAGGGAGTTTCAGCAGACTGAAGAGAGTTGAAGCGTTGAAATTTGTCAAAAAAAGGAAAAGGGGGGATAAGAACATCATTTTAAGGGATGTAAGGTCAAAACCCGTCTTCAAGTTCTGAAATGCTTTCTTCTGCTTAATCTGTTGTTGAAGCTCTTGATTGTAATTTTTATTTCATTCATTATAATTCTTCAGCTCCAGGAATGCTGTTCTGTTTTTATGATCTCTCTTGGGTGAATTTCTCATTCAGAGCCTGAATTTCGTTTTTGTACTGTGCGTCTCTGTTCTCTTGTGTCTCAACTGAGCTTCTTTGGTATCATTAGCTTGAATTTTTTATGCATTTCATAATTATTTTGTGAAGATTATGTTCCTTTGGAGGTGTTGTATGTCCTTACTTTTTCGTGTTCCTTGAGTCGTTACACTGACGTGTGCACCTGGTATAGCAGCCACTTCTTCCACTTTTTTGGAATTGGCTTTTCTAAGAGAAAGACCTTTTCCTATAGCTGCCTCTACGCTGTTGATTGGGTAGGTACTTCAGCTCTGAATGGGGATGCATGCAGTAAGTACAGTCTTCACTTGTTTTCTTCAGCTATAACCAACATAAGTAGTGTCTGATTTCCTCAGTGTCTTGAGGTTTGTAATGGAGGCTCTAGTGAGGCTTTGCTAGAGACAGGGACAGGTGGGCCAGACCTCAGGCCCAGAGATATCAGTGGTAGGCCAAGCATGCTGATCCTTGGGCCCCTGGTGACATACATGGGCAACAGTGTTGGAACTTTTAGGTAGGTCAATTCTTGGATATCCTGGTGGCTTGCTTGGGTGATCATAGTGGCAGCAGTGGACTGGATCCTCAAGCTTCTGGGAAGCACACATGTTGTGGGCAATGGCCGTCGCAGTGGTGGGATAATGCTTAGGCTGCCAGGTGGTATGCTCTGGTGTTAGTGCTGGGAGCAGCAGGCTGGGCTGTCATTGGGTAAGCTGGTAGTTATGGACAGGGCTTGGTGATCCCCAGACCCCTGGACAGGGTGCTGGGGCACTGGAGGAAGAGGCCCTATAGGGGTGTGGCAGGCCTTCCCTAGGCCCCCAATAATGTGCCCAGGCACTGCGGTAGGTGAGCAGGGAAATCCCTAGACCCCAGGCTGTGTTCTCAGGTACGGGAAAGGTGCAAGCCTCACCCTCCAATGATACACACCGGAGCAAATGGACACCAGTGCGCGCACATGCACACACGCAGTATATACTTACAATTCACAAGTGATCTAGTTCAAATCTGGCTTCATTGATGTTGATATGCTGATATGCAAAACATGCCAAGACTACTAGAAAACCTGTTTAATTTGCATTTTAACTACATCTTTTATACGTCTCAGAAAACACTAATACCATTAATAAAAACAGTATGTTAACTTCAAGTAAGATAAATTACTACGTGTAGCTCTGGAAAGAAGTATTTTTTAAATTCAAGAACAGGTGCCAAAACAAACTAAAGGAAAAGGGCAGAAATGACTAATATGAGACCAGGAAAAGGTAAGAATGAAAATGTGGCTACCACTAAATGCCTTAAGCTGCAGGTTTTTCTATTTCTCTAAAATTTCACATAAAGATGTGAACACAGGCATATATTCAAAGTTCATTGGTCACTACCAAATATTTGATCAACTTGAAAAATAATAAAATATTCTCACATATTTGCAACTTGTAAATTACTAAGAACTGAAGGCCATTTTACAGATCATTTCTATGCCACAAAAATGGGTAAACAAAGGCAACAGTGCATGCAACTCAAGGCAGGAGCAGTGGTGGGTTTCAGACAAATCTCCTAGGTTCAGATTTTTACCTAAATAAAAAAAATTGAGCCTGAAATTTCTTAACAGACTAAAGTTATTTCTCACAAGAAAAAGAAAGACCTAAAACCCCCTTTCACAAGCTTGTTTCACACTTCAAAATGATGTTACACAATGCTTTGGGAGCGCTAAATGTGTTGATGTATCAGCACAAGGCAAGTTTCACAGTTATAACACAATTTCCAATACAATGACGTTCATTTCTGGTTCCTCATTAGGAGCCAGGCTTGAAACCACTTAGAAAGTGTGAAAACACCACCACTCTTCTAAACCTGCTCCTAACACAACCATAAGCTCTATGGGAACTACCTTTTGCAAAAGAATACCATTTGTTAAGAATTTCGTTCCTTCATCTGTTCTCTCTTAACTAAACCCTAGGGAAACTCTTCTTAGCGGATACATTGAGAGAGCCATACACAGTGGCTCATGCCTGTAATCTCAGATCTTTGGGAGGCCCAGGTAGGAGGACGAACATGAAAATTCCAGGGCTGCAGCCTTAACATTGCTGGGGATCCAGTGGTCTGGAACATTTATTCAACCACAAATGCCTTTGCTGGAAAGAGAGTAAATTACAAGATCTGGACTGCAGAGAAAGAATCTATGTTAACAGGAAACTAAAGTTGAACAAGTTGGCAGAGAAACCCACGAGAGGGTACCCTGGGGCTGGCAAAGACAGGGAGCTGTTCCCAACACTAGGCATGGGGGAGCCTAGAAGACACTGCCTAAGCAACTGTGAAAGAAAGGGCCTCCCGACAGGAGGAGAAACCCCCTGCAGAGATACAGCCAAGCTGCAGCAGGGAGGCAGGGAGGAAGGGGGACTAGTACCCTGACTCTGCACCCCTCCTCCAGCCCCACTGGTGCCCGACACTGGCTGGAACCAGAGAGACCAGAAAGCAAAGCAGTATCACAGGGCACAGAGGAGTGTGGGTTAGGATGGAGAACGGACCTGGATGAACAAATGAAAGGCAGGTTTAGGAAGAAGTCCAAGCCAAGCATGCACTTTCACCATACGGCTATTTGTATTTTAATATTTGTGCCTTTTCCCACTATACTATAAACTCCCTGAAGGCAGGGACAGTGATTCACACAATCTTAAGAGACAGAGGAGATGGAAGAGGCCTATCAGTGTGTGTATGTACACATTCTTTCTTACCAGCGTATATGTATATGAGAAGAATAACCCAGCTGTTGGCCAGGATGGAACTCGGGTCTTCACAGTGTGCCTCGGCTGTAGAGACTACACCTCTGCCTGCCCAAGTGTCCAGAAACAAAGGCAGGTGCAGCTATCCCTTCCCACGTTAAAGAGAGGGCTGACCAACACTTGCTCCAGAATTGACAGCTCTACCATCTCTCTCAGCTGGACCACTCAGCCCTGCCCAACGTTCTCTTGTCAAGGTACGATACAGGTTGTACCCATGATCACAGGCAAGAACCTAACCACTAGATCATCCTTACCAATACTCTAAGCTCCAGTCCTGGGTCTCAAATTCGCTTTTAATAAACTGAGAACAAAATAAAACTTCACTGACATTGTATTCCAGTTTTTAAATAAGTTTACTAAAAGCCTATGAAAACCCTCTTGTCTCTAAGACCTTTAATTAAACTAGCATTTCTATGTTTATATAAATACCCGACATATCTTCCCTTATCACCCGTTGCTTTCATAAGCCTCAGTCATAAATATCCAAAGAATCTTGGCCCAGGCGTCCTCTCCTCTTCCCTGCCCTGGGGCTCTCCTCATCTTCCTCTATGGAATTCACCACCCCACATCCCCCACCTGCCAGGGCTCCATGCCCAGCTCCTCCAGGACAAAGACAGGCCTTCCTTGATTTCCTCCAAGATCAGCCCCATCCTGGGCAACACAGTAAGTGCTTCACACATTCATGAATTCACACCCTGGTTTCTCTTCAGATCACATAAATCAGCCTTTTACTATTCGTGATCAAATGTGCTATATGCAGATGCCTTTGCATTTAATAAAAATACCCATTCCTCTTTTCAGAAATACAACGAAAATATGAAAGGTTGAAGGATCACAGGAATGACATTTACACTTCATTATGATCACGCTGTCCATAAAGTTCCAAGTACCTGACCGAACAAACAGAACTGCCTGCTCGGGAAGGAACACCAAGCACAACAGCCCGGAATCAAATCTTTGCAGCAGGGGTGGGGGACAATCAGCTACGAAGTTTACCTTATTAAGAACACAAAGCAGGTGAATTTACTATTGTTATTTATCAAAGAAAATAATCATACTTAGCAAAATGCATTTGTATAGGGACTAATTTGAGGAAAAGTACACATAAACCTTATGGTACAAAATAATTTAAAAACAAAGACTAAAAATTTTTCATAGTTTTTAGGCCTTGTTAATATTACTCAATTTATTATCTTTCAAGGAAACCTTGAAATGGGTTGTCTTTCAATGCAAAGTCTTCATGCCTACCTCATCTGTCTGCCCTCCCTGTAAAATACACCTCGCATCTTGGAGCTTGATTCTCTTGTTTGAGGACATCATTCCTCCCATAGCATGGGGGGTACCACCACTCCCACCTCCTCGGGTCCCTGCTCCATCAGCTCTATGGCCACCTTGTTCCCATTAAGTTGTTCTTTCTTACTAGCCTACACACCACACACACACACACACACACACACACACCCCTTAGTCAAGCAAATACTTTAAGACAGCAGTTCCCAACCTGTGGGTCGCAAACAATGAAAATACATCCGGCATGTCAGATATTTACATTACAATTCATAACAACGGCAAAATTACAGTTATGAAATAGCAACGAAAATAATTTTATGCTTGGGGGTCACCACAACATGAGAAACTGTATTAAAGGGTTGCAGCACTAGGAAGGTCGAGAACCACTGCTTTAAGAAATAAAAACTGCCATGGCCTGCCCCTCTAAGTCCCTCCAGCTACCAGCCGTTGCTTCCTTGCTCAGGAGAGGAGACTGCTGGTGTTCTGGCCTCCTCCGTCTCTTCATAGCTGATCCCCCTCCCTCTCCTTGAGCCAAAGCCTGACACCACCCTTCGAGTACATCTGTTTCCCCAAGGCTACCACATCCTCCTGGTTGCCACGTCCTGCTGGAAACACCTCAGCCTGGGCCTCTACCACACCTGACGTGGCTGACCTCTCCCGTCCTCTGCCACCTGTGATGCGCTGACCTCTCCTTCTCACACCTGCTATGATGTAATTTGCCTTTCTGGTTCCTCTGGAGCCCTGTGACCTTTCCTGCTCACTGTCCTTTCTCAGCTCTTATTTTCCTGCGCACTCTAAATGCTGCTGTCCCGCAGGCTGTGTGTTTTGTCACTGTCTGTGTCTCTCAGCCTTTTCCTATCTCCAGTTCTCTTCCTGCCCACAATCCTCCAGGCTCTGTTCTCTCTCCGGAGCAGGAAGTCTTATCCACTGCCACAGTTCTGGCTCTCACCCCTCACTAAAGGATCGAAATCTGTTCTCCAGCTCCACACTGTATTTGGAGGCCTCTCAGTCAACAGTACAGACTCCACACAAATGCCCCAAGGATGCCCCAGCCACCAACTAGTCCTCAAGCCAAAATGTGGGGTGGGGAACCTGTGGCCTCAGGATCACTTGCGGTCTTCTGGATCCGTGAGAGCAGCCCTTGGACTGAATCCAAACTTCACATAGCAAATCTTTTCATTTAAAGGGTACAGCAAAGAAAGATGAAGATTTTCTTGCCTTCCTTGGTGCTTAAAAAAGAAGAATCTTGAGGGCAGTGCCTGTGGCTCAAAGGAGTAGGGCGCTGGCCCCATATGCTGGAGGTGGTGGGTTCGAATCAGCCCCAGCCAAAAAAAAAAAAAAAAAACTGCAAAAAAGAAGAATCTTGAAATCTGAAGGCCGCAGTTTCCCTGTGCTGGCTTCAGTTTTGAACTCCATCCCTTCCTTTCCATACTGACCTCCCAGGCCAAGTTCAAGTTCTTAGCTCTTGCCTCAACAATTGTAAAGTCTCCTACAGAGTTTCCAGCTTCCAGCCTAAACCCCTATTTACTTACTGACACAGCCCAGTAAGAGCCATTAAAAATACAAATGCCGGGCAGGGCCTGTGGCTCAAAGGGGTAGGGTGCCAGCCCCAAATGCCAGAGGTGGCGGGTTCAAGCCCGGCCTTGGCCAAAAACTGCAAAAAAAAAAAACCAAAAAAAAACAAATGCCTCAACTAGCCTAGTTAAAACCCTTAAAAAGACCTTCCATTTACTAAAAAGGATCGAAGTCTCCAGTCTTATTTCTCTTCTATTCTATGCTTGATCGTCACTCTCCAGTAGCACAGACCTGACTGCATTCTGCATTCCTTTCCCGTGCTAGTCTACACCTCTGATTTGTTATGTTCTGTGTTCCTGCTGCTTGATCTTCTAAGAATTATCCTTCTACCTTTCCATCCCTGAAAAAATATTTCACTCTTCTGGTCTCAGGAGACATTATTTTGTGTGCAAGGAAAATGAAGAAAAGATAGTATTCTCATGACTGATCAATGCTCCTCCTTCTAAGACTTTCTCTTGAAGGTTCTTTATTTAACAGTATTTTGATCTAAAGCAAAACAGCTCTCAAATGTTTTTAATCTTACTAACTTTTGCTTTAAGAACTCCAGCTACTTCAACGGTGATTCTTTCAGCAAACCTATTATAGAGGTGGGTAGCTTAGCGTCTGGGAGCACCCATGCTCCTCCGTAGAATAAGACACCTGAGCCTAGTCCCCCTACAGCCTGGGACAAAAACCACTGAGATCCAGGGAAGGTTCAGCAGTTACCAAGTTCTACATTCTGGGGCCTCCCAAGGCCCGCAAGACTATCTTGGCCTTTGCAGCAATCCTCCCCTCCTACTCTTATCCGCAATTTTTTCTCCACCAAACCGCTAACACTTCCATCTTTCAGGAATTAGTTTTACTCTGTTGATAGCATTCTGTATCTTTCCTCAATTTTAAAAACAATATTTCTCTGTCATTTTGGTTTTGATAGCATTTGTAAGCATATGTCTGGTAATGTGCTCAGTTTATCATATTTATAAAATGTCTCCCTAATTAGACATTTTGAATGATTATAACCAATCTAGTCATCAACTGCCTCTAGATTAAAGTGTGCATGGATTTTTAGAAAAGATTTTCAAGGTACAAATACTCAAAAGTGAGTTATGATACAAAAGTTGCAGGTTGTTTAGAACATAGGAACAATTTTATTCAGTCACATAACGCCTATCACGTACTAAGCACTATTTTCACAAAGAAATGCTGTAAATAAAAGACAAGGTTCCCATCTATTATAATTTCTGTACTTTATGAAAGCTTTGGTATAAATAATGCCTATGTGTGTACATTTATGACTTTATATTTTTACATTTCAAGACTTATGGATGCCTTAGCAGCTGTTAACATATCAACTACTGTTTTTAGGACTCAACACTCCTGCTTAAGGATTTAAATATTATTTAAAAATACAATGAAAGGTTTAATTAGCAAAGGGATTATTAGAAATCATTTCCATTCATGAAATGAGTGATGTCCAAGACATGTGGTTGGCTGAAGACTGCACAGGCTCTAGCATCTTTGCAAAAACAAGATAAAACATCTGCCAAAGACAAAACTAACACCTGCAGGACAGCACTCAAGATCTGGACCCCCTTGGCCCTGCTTCACTCTACTCTAAGGACTATGTCTAACTGAACCACAGCTAGCGGGTGTCCTGCTCGGACACGGTTGGGACACGGCCATCGCCCCTGAACTGGGGGGATCCCCTTGTGCAAGCGCAAGTCAGAGCGCCCAAGGACGGCAGTTCGACTTGTCCAGACCAGCAAGAGTCTGCGGCTCCGTACTGTGCCTGCTCCCTCACAGATGGCTGAAAACCTGACAGAGTTAAGAACAGAAATTGTTTCATTGTACTTAACCAGGAGGGAACAAGAGACTGGGAAGGAAGGGGCTGGACAGCACTCCCCTCTAGATTCCAGGTGCTACCAGCACTGAACAAAGAACCCAACAGCTGGAAAGCCAGATAAGGTTAAAGAAGTTTGCGACAAACCCTGTGGACGGGGTATTCTAGTAGAGGAGGTGAACAATCCGCAAGTTGTCAGGGATAATTATTAGGAAGGAAATAAGCAGATGGCCAGGGAAGACTCCCCTTGCCTCCTCAGACCCCAACCTACCCACTCATTTCTCTTTCTACTGGCTTCACCAGCTGATCTGATGTGGTTTCTTCTCTTCCCATATCCTAGTCTGGAGTTGAATTCATTGTCACATGTCAGTGTGCAGAAATCCAGGAGCTACCGATAACTTTATTTCCACTAAAACAAAAAACAGCTAATGTATTGAACGCTTGTTAAATGTCATGTGGTACTTCACAGCTATCAATGTGTTAATTCATTTCATCCTCAAAAGTCCTATCCCCATTTTACGGAAGGGGAAACAAACAAAGTAGTCAAGCCACCAGCCCAGCCAGAAGTAGCAGAGCCAGGACCAGAACGCGGGCAGTCAGCTGCTACCCTCACTTGAGCTACGCTACCACCAGAGTCAGGCTCGAAAGTCACGTTCTTCAGGGACAAATTGAAACAACTGCAATCAACCACAGAAAGGACCAAGATCCCATTTAAAGAGTGTATCCAATTTATATTTTAATGGGGAAAAGCTCAGGAAAATGTTTCTGTGGTGCTGAAATTACACGAGGTTGTTTCCATCAAGTTTTGGATCACTTCCAGAAAATCAGATTAATATGTGATGAAGAAAAAACATTCACTTTCATTTACTATGCAATAAAAGAGCAAACTCGGGCGGCGCCTGTGGCTCAGTGAGTAGGGCGCCGGTCCCATATGCCGGAGGTGGCAGGTTCAAACCCAGCCCCGGCCAAAAACCACAAAAAAAAAAAAAAAAAAAAAAGAGCAAACTCACGCATACACTTGTCAGCTCTGCCAGAGCACAAGTCTGCTGGGGGGTGGGGAGCGCCCGCCTTCTCTGAGAATTTCCCACAAAGAGAATTATTAGTGTGGAATGAGCACTCAGTTCAAAACAAACAGCATTCTTCAAATGTCAGAAGCATCCCCATGGAACAATTCAGGTCCCCAATAAGACTATCGAGCTGATGTTACAAACTGTAGCGGCGAAGAAAGTTTGTCTGTGCTGACAGTGAATGAGGCTGGGGACACAGAGGCAAGAATGTCCTCATTATCCAACAGTTTCTTGGTTTAACCTCAGAATGAAGAGAAGTGTTTCCTAAGTGTAGAATTCAGAGCCATGGGACTCTCATCACCCAGAGCTACAGACCAAGAAGAAAAAAAAAAAAAAAAAAAGGCAGCATTATTAGAAATATGCAAGGATAATAAATATTTTTACAGTTAAAGATGATGAAAGAGGCAAAGTCTTCTAAATAAATGATTCATACTATAAAACATCACATTGGTCTGGTCACCTAGGTTACATAACAAGAGTAATAAATATTTTTAGGAATAATATTTTGCCTCCTATGTCTTCATGGTATATCTTGGAACAGTTCTAAAATCATCCCAACATGAGAACCCTATAAACACACACCAGAGTGGTGCAGTTCATCTGAGGTTTCTCTATCTGAATGTCTTTATTTTCTTTAAAAATCTATGCAGGCCAGCATGGTGGCTCACACCTGAAATCTCAGCACTTTAGGATACTGAAGCAGGAAGATCACTGAGCCAGGAATTAGAGACCAGCCTGGGCAATGCAGTGGGACCCTCATTTCTACAAAAAATAGAAACAATTATCTGGGCATGGTAGGTCATGCCTGTAGTCCCAGCTGCTCAAGAGGCTGAGGCAGGAGGATCTACTGTACCCAGGAGTCTGAGGTTACAGTGCGCCATGATCCTGCCACTGTATTCCAGCCTGGGCAACCGAGGGAGACCGTGTCTCTAAAAGGAAAAAAAAGTATGTAAATTTTTACATTCTACCCTATAAAAGATCTGTTTTGATTTTTCAGCAGGAGGGTAACTTAAAACATCACTTTTTCACCAGGCAATACTGTCCCTGTCATTCCAGGAAGATGGGTTAATTTTATCCTGTGGCCTTTCACATCTCCCCAATACCAACAAGAACAGATACAGAAAACTTCAAGCTGGAGACCAAGGCTTTAAAAAAAATGTAGGAAACCACAATGTGCTGTTCAACATTCATGTGTTACACTCAGCTGGGAAGTTCCCAATGCCCGACCTTCACCCCAGAGCAACTGAATCAGAAACCTCCTGGTGGAGGAAGAGACCATGGTGTTTGGTTGTTGCTTCTTTTAGCTCCACCGGATGACTTTAAAAGGCAAAACTGGTTGACAGTCACTGCTTAGAGGACCCTAAAGCAATATGAAGGTCCCACAGTGATGTGGGAACAGCAAAGTCAGCCCCGGGACAATTATCTTGTCCTTTCCTCTTACACCAAACCTCTCAGAGACACAGACAGTGATAAGGTGATACACGTGCCCCCTCCTGTTACAGCAGTGTTAAAAAAAAAAAAAAAAAAAGCCACTTAAAACAGACGGCTTAGAGATCCAGAGTCTTAAAACAATACAAAAGTGTTGTCTGAACAAAAATCATCATACCAAGAACCAGGAAGATCTCAACATGAAAGAGAAAAGACAATTCCAACAGAGATATTAGAATTATGTGCCAAAGATATTTAAACGAAGCCATAGTAAAAATTAACAAAAATTCTTCCATGAGCAATTATTAACATGTTAAATGAACCAGGAGAAGTGCCATCACATTCCTCGGGCCTTGTGGAAGATTCACTGCTGGTCCAACCGGATCCTGCAGGTCTGGGCCAGTGCAGGCTGAGGGACCCCGGGGACCCTGATTCTACTGTGCCCTGCAGTGACAATGACCTGGGACCCACGCACTGTAGTTTGCCTTTGGCTTGGTGGATCTAAACTGATCTTCTGAATCAGACTGTTGAATGGGTCCAAGACTGTCTGGAGGGGCGCTACTTCCCTGAAGACTGAGGGATGACAACGGCTGTGTCTCCAAGGGGTTGGGTGAGGAAACCAGAACAAGATAACTGTTCCCAGAGGTTGGTTTGCATGCATCAATTGATAAGCTAGATTTCATCAAAATGAAAAACTTCTACTCTGCAAAATACCCTGGAAAGAAGATTAAAAAAGACAAGCTGTGGCTTTGCACACTACATGTCCACATGAAGGACTCAACACTTAACAGAAGAAAATGGGGCATTTAGACTATCAGCAAGAGACACCAGGAGACGCTTCACCAAAGAAACACAGGTGGCAAGTAAGAGCACAAACAGCTGTTCCCCATAATTAGCCATTAGGGAAAACGCAAATGAAATATCACTGCTCACCCAACAGGATGGCTAATAATTGTTTTTAAAACGTGGTGACAATGCCACATTCCAGTGAAGATGCAAAGAAATCGGGTCATTCATACAGCGCTAGTGGGGTGTGAGGTGGTATAAACAGCTGCTTTGGAAATCCGCTGGGCAGTTTCTTAAACATGCAACTGCCCCATGACTCAGCAATCGCTCTTTGGCATTTACTCCAGAGAAAGGAATTCCACAGAAAACCTATACATGAGTGTTCACAGCAGCTCTATTCATAAAGCCAAAAACTATAAACCACCCAGATGTCCTTCAGCAGGTGAACGGTTGAATAAACTTTGAAACATTTGGAACACGGCTCAGCAACAAGAAAGGAGCCGGCTGCGGGCACATGCAAACCCTGGATGAATCTCCAGAGAATTCCATGGAGTGCCAACCCAGAAGGTGTGATGCCACTGATGAGACATTCTTAGATTAATAAAAATAGACAAATAGAGAATCGATTCTCAGTTGCCAGAGTTCATGAAGAGGTGAAAGCAGCACAGCAGAAAGAGTGGCTCTGAAAGGGCCCGGTGAGGAGTCTTCAAGGTCATGGCAAGGCCTCTCCCGGGACAGCACCCGAGTCAGCGCCCTGTTGTGATGCTCTAAAGCAGTTCTGCAACAAGCTAAGCCAGTGGGGCAAACTGGGTAAAGGGATGCAGGATCTATTATTTCTTAGACACCGTATCCACAATAAAATTATCTACAATAAAAAGTTTAATTTTAACAAAAAGGTCATTGACCCCTGACCTCTGACTACAGCAAACAGCAAATAGCAGGTACTTAGAAGTGGCCATTACATGTGTTCATTTTTATTTACTGGCCATTTTTAGCTCTAGCATTTCATCCATGATTCATGAGTCTCAGCAATCTAATTTTATTCAGTAAAAAGAGGTACCCTGTAGCCTTGCCAAGACCAATTATTTCCACAGCAACACTTAATTCAATATTAGCTATCGACCCCACACCACAGCCCAGAGCGGACCACTTCCTCTGCCACACCTGCCTTGTTCTCTTGCACCTCTACAGAAAAAGATACTAAACTGCTCAAATGCCCTCTGCTCAGCACCAGTACCTTTCAGAGACTAATATCTTCATATGAACTGAGAGGAGAAAAAGAATATTCCACCATGTATTCAGGATGAGAAGAATCCACCTGTGACTCAGTTCGCATTTGTAAGATTCAGAATCCACAACTGCCATGTCCGAAAACAATAACTTCAACCTTCACGTTCTCCCCACGAGTAAAATCCTTGTAACTTTCCCAGGCATAAGGATTCACACACTCCCAACTGCAAGGAGAAACTTATTTCAACATGGAAAGGTGAAAATCTACCCTGAGTTGAAAGCTCTCCAGAGAGGGAAAATTCACAGTCTAGCCTCACACTCTTCTAGTAGTTCCCAACCACTGTTTGTCAGGCCGTGCTACCTTCTGGACGCCACCTTGGTAAAAATATTAGTTTCGGCCTGTGGGTGTACGAATTGGTTCTCACGGTTTGCTGAATTCCAGTCACTCCTAAGAAAGCAGGTTCCCTGGGAGAGTGCATAGTTTCCCCAGCCCTGTGGTCTGCTCTTTTATCTCAAATCTTCTCCATCCATCAGAATTCAGGAAGTCAGCAACTAATGTCTCAAAAAGTAAAAAACCCAGGACCATCAGCATATAAATTATATCTTAACAATGCAGATTAAGAGCAATAAAAAAACCCACAGGGAGTTTCCCAGATAATGTTTCAAAGATAAATCATCATAATTTGTAACACAGAGATGTCACAGCACACAAGCATTTAACGTATGCAAATTAACTAGCCCTAAAGGACGGGAAAGAGAGAGACCAGGGAACCAGAGGCCATCCCTGTTCCCACATACCTCTGAGGTGTGCACTTGGAGTCACCGAGCCTGCTCCTAGTGGTTCAAGTGCATTTTCTGAATAACATGTCCTCTAAATCGAAGCTTCCTCCTTCAGCGGGTGCTCAATTGCACGTGTAGTTAACTGTTCCAATGCAAGAGGAAACGTGGACTGTTTGAACAGGTGGTAGGGCAGCCTCAGGGCAGACCCTTTCTATAGGGGATTTTAAGTCTAATTTTAACTGGCACTAGTTTTGCAAGGGGGCCTAAATTAGGAAACTGTCCCACAGTGACCTGTTCTCCATCCGCCTCCACCTCAGTGCATACAGGAGTGCACAGATGTAGACAGGTGTACACGCATACAAACAGCTGCACTCACAGGGGTGGCAGAGCGCACTGGGCGAGCGCCACACCTGTGCTTTCTTGTCCACACACACACACACACACACACACACACAGATCCTCTTTCTCTGAGGCAGCCGAGTGCACCAGGGACACAGCACCAGCCCAGTGAGCATGCATGGAAACACAAGCGCACGTATGTCTCCCCTCAAACATTTAGAATTGTATCATACAGAATGAGAAGGTTCAAAGCATTTCCTTTTATTTATAAACTTATGAAACTGTAGCTCCCCCCCCCCAATTTTCCCCACATATACTGAACATCTAAAATTCCTTTACTACAGATAACACCTTGTATCCCACAAATAAGGCCTAAGCAGAACAGCAAAATATTTTTGGGTTGGGGACTGGTCCCAAATTATGTTGTGCGTTTCTTTTTTTGGTAGAGACAGAGTTTCACTGTACCGCCCTCGGGTAGAGTGCCGTGGCGTCACACGGCTCACAGCAACCTCCAACTCTTGGGCTTACGCAATTCTCTTGCCTCAGCCTCCCGAGCAGCTGGGACTAGCAGCTGGGACTAGAGGCGCCCGCCACAACGCCCGGCTATTTTGTTGCAGTTTGGCCGGGGCTGGGTTTGAACCCGCCACCCTCGGCATATGGGGCCAGTGCCCTACTCACTGAGCCACAGGCGCCGCCCATGTGCGTTTCTTTTCAGTGGCTGGCAGAGACCAGAGGATGAGGGAGAAATGAAGGTCTATAAACACCTTTCCTAAGAGCGGGTTCTGATGAAACAAACACAAAAGCCAAGAGCAAGCAGAGGACATCCCAGGGGCTATGCACGGGGCTGTTCGCAGGAGACTGAGGGAGAGACAGCACCCATCATCTGGGAGCTCGGTCACAATTAAAAGGATGAGGGAGACGCTGCACTGCATGAAAAGACAATCAGCTTTCACATGAAACCCCAGTCGTTTTGAAAAGCCATGGCCAAGGCGGCACCTGTGGCTCAAGGAGTAGGGCGCTGGCCCCATACACCAGAGGTGGCAGGTTCATACCTGGCCCCAGCCAAAAACTGCAAAAAAAAAACCACAGCCAGCATTCTCCAGATTTGGACTTTGATCTCAGGCTCATGCCAAGGCACAGCATATTCTCCAGCAGTCAGCAAGAGAGGTGTCCAGACAAGTGCTTAATGGAACCTGTCCAAATCTAGAATCAATCACCTTTTGCCAAAATTTGATTAGTTACTTTAATTCTGAGACACAAGAAAAGGCAATTCGAGCTTCCTTTTGTATCGTTTTTCTGTTTTCTAACCACTGACCTAGTGAAATTTAAGAAGACTATTTTAAGGTAATTGAAAGCCAGACAATTTCTCTATTTTATGATCTGAGATGGGAGCTCAATTCAGAGTCAAAATTGAATAGACTTTTCTGAGCAGATCAATCTCTGTTACCTGAAGAAGTGTTAGGTAATCAGAAGTCTCCCACCTGCCACTCTTGGAGAGCTTTGCCCTGATATCACAGAACAGCTGCTGAAGCAAGGCAATAGTTAGAGGGTCTCACGCCAAATTAGGAAACTCACGCTACCAAATCCTGAGAAAAACTGCAGTAGATTAAGGCCTGGTGGGGGGGGGGGCTCACACCTGTAATCCTAGCACTCTGGGAGGCCAAGGCAGATGGATGGCTTGACCTCAAGAGTTCAAGACCAGCCTGAGCCAGAGCAAAAAAAAAAAAAAAAATAGCCGAGCATTCTGGCAGGCATCTGTAATCCCAGGAGGCTGAGGCAAAAGGATTACTTGAGCCCAAGAATTTGAGGTTGCTGTGATTAAGAAAGTGAGATTCTGACTTAAAAAAAAGGTCCAAAACAATTCTGCAATTATGGATCAGTGAGAAACTAGATATTCCAATATAATGCTTCCTTGATTAAATTTATTCAGTAATACTCTAATTTTATTAAAATGTTTTTCATTAAAATAAAATACTACTTAGGTGTTAACTATTATTAATAACAGTCTATAAAAAGTTAAAAAAAAAAAACTATAAAGATAGACAGGAACTGACCACAGATGCTTACTTTTGTTCCTCCATAATGCCACCACTTTGACCAATAAATGAATTTGGGGAAAAATAGTTGAATACATCAATCATCGGGGAAGATTCTTTTTCAAGTTCTCAGAGAATAACTTCAAAAATAGAAAAACTGAGTTAGTTTTCAAAGTACAGTCTTTCAAACAACAGTATCTCTGGTTACATAATCTACCGTAAAGCACAGGAAAAAAAATTTTTACTGTCCAGTTAATTTGATGCTGGCATAACCTCAGTACCGAACCCAGAGAAACCACCAGTCAAACATAGCCCTCAACCGAGGGAAAGGAGGGAAGAGCACCTCTTATGCACTCAGAGGACACCCATATTTTGAAAAAGTCCCCACACCATTCTGACCGCCTCTGGTTGAAGGCCAGTATACATCAACGATCCTTCCCAGAAGTCTTACCTAAAAACTCATGGTGCCAAGTGTGTTTCGAGATTCAAAAATATTTAATTTCAGAAAGAGGCCTTCTGGGGATTGATAGTGCATTTCACATACCTCTGAGAGTCTGAAACAGCTATAATATGTCTGCTGCAAAAAATGCATGAATATTTACCTGAACGTGATAAAGACTAAATTGTTTCATATCAGGGCTGGGTCTTTTCCTCAGATATACCCATGTCAGGTCAGGTTTTAAAAATCAAATGCATTATGAAATCAATCTAGGTTCTCAGAACTTTGTGGATTTCAGAACTGTGGATAAGGCATTATGACCTGTTACAGAATGTTCTATAAATACTAGTCAATACCAATGGTAATTACTGATAACTCACTGAGTGCCCATGATGAAAGGTGACACGTTTAGCCCGTATCATCCCCTCTCTTTCTACCACCGTGAAGGTTTCACAAATGAAGTTCTCCAAGGTTAAGTGACTTTGCTCAAAGCCAGTTCCTGAAAGCGCTAGGATTTGAACCGAGATCTGTTATCCACTGTGCTGCTGTGTCAGTCAGGTTTTTGGTTCAAGCCATAGAAAGCATAGTATAGTAGCAAGCCTAAGCAGAGAAACAATTTTCTGGACACAGATTGACAGCTCACAGAATGGGAAATCTGAAAAATCAAGCTCACAAAACAAGCAAAATCTGAGAAAGACCAAGTTGCAGAGGCAACAACAAAGACCAAGTTCTGAAGTCAGGGAGCTGCCTTGACACTGCAATGGCAGGACAGACGTCACGGCTGCAGCCAGGCTCCTGACAACCAGACACGGCTGTGAATCCCTCCTGAACTCTCCCCTCTATCTTCAGACGATTCAAAGTCCCGGGCGCTCTGCTTAAGCCTCAGCCACGTGCCTATGAGAACTATATGAAGATGGCAGAATGTTCCATCAATCCCATGCCAAGAAGGTGGCTCTTCCCAAAAGGAAGGAGTGTCAGGAGACTGGGCACCCACTCTTCCTAAAACAGGGCTGACAAATATTACAAAATGTCTGCAAATCATAGTCTATAGCATGTAATAAAGCAGAGTGTCTTTCAGGAATGGAAATATTTTTTGTTTTAAGAAATGTAGAATATGGTATTTCACATAAGTTCATCATTTTTTGTCAATTTTTTTTTTAAGTAACTCAATTGGTACCTTAAAAAGGTTATCTGATATAACTTAACATCCATTCTAGATTTTTTAAATTCCTGTTATTTGAGAAAGAGTTTTCTCTTCCCTTAACCCTATAATCTTCAGCTCAATCTAACCATATTTAAAAGAGCAACACAAAAGGAATCAGTCACTGCCATTTCTACACATCATTCAGATCTAACCAGTGGTGGTTAAAAAACAAAGAATGCAGCTGCCAGAGAATGGGAGCAAACCTGCGATTTGGCAGATAATATTACTACACCTGTAATGAGGAGGGAGACTGCGCCGACCCAGAGTGGAGGTTAAAATCCACCTTTGGGAGGGGCCCAAGGTGAATCCCACATGTGTGAGTCAAACCCCTGGCTCTTCTCAGAGAGTTCTGGCCCAGCAACTCAAATGCAGCCACTCAGACTGTGGTGTTAGATGTTCCATTTTATAAAGAAGTATCCCTTCTAGGGTAATTACGACTTCTTTTGAATGTTTTGGTCTCTTGGAGGATCCAGCAAAGAAGACAGGCACCTGAAGTGGGAGGGTGGGGGAGGAACAGGACTGGTCACAGGGCAGAAGGGGAGTAGCTAAAAGACAGTGCATAGACGGCAGGTACACGTCATGCCAGCTGTCAAATTTCCTTCCTGATTTCTAACTCTTATGTTTCCTCCAACACAAAAAATAAGTCAATCTGGTTACACCCAACCCAGACTCAAACTGGAAGTAACTGAGTAAAAAAGGGAAAATGCTTTGGGTCAAAGTTGTAACAAGCCAGCAGTGATCCTTTGAGGAGCTGGAGAGGAAAATTCAAAGTAAGAGGTAACAGGTACATACCAATTAAGACAAGTCAACACCCTCCCCAGAGGATCCTCAGAAGTTATGTGTCATACGGGACATTTATTTCAATCACAGGACATACATTTAGTTTAATGCCATTTAGAGATCTAAAAAAAAAACAGATGGTTTCCAAAGGCTGAAAAACTGGGAATGTCAAGAAATATCAAAGTCGGTCCAGCGCCCATTGCTCAGTGGTTAGGGCGCAGGCCACATACACCGAGGCTAGTAGGGGGCTTCCTGCTAAATAACGACAACTGCAACAACAATAAAAATATAGGCCAGGCATGGCAGGTGTCTGTAGTCCCAGCTACTTGGGAGGCTGAGGCAAGAGAATCATTTAAGCCCAAGAATTTGAGGTTGCTGTGAGCTGTGATGCCATGGCACTCTACCCAGGGTGACATAGTGAGACTGTCATAAAAAATCAGAATAGTCAACTAAAGACTAAGTGGAGGCCAGGCACAGTGGCTCGCGCCCATAATCCCAACACTCCAGGAGGCTGAGGCAGTTGGTTGGCTTGAGTTCAGGAGTTCAAGATCAGCCTGAGCAAGAACAAGACCCCATCTCACTTAAAATACAAAAATTAGCCAGGTGTTGTGGCAGGTGCCTGTAAGGCAGCTGAGATAGGAAGATCACTTGAGCCCAGGATTTTGAAGTTGCTATGAGCTGTGACACCACAGCACTGTGACTGAATGAGACTCAGAAAAGAAAAAGGTTGGAAAAACTCTGCCCTGGAGCCTGCCAGGGTCCTCCCCCTGCAGCCTACAGCCTGAGAGTGTGACCCCAGTCCTGGTCAATGACACCTGAGAGGGGAAGCAGGGCTTCCAGGAAGAAATCTCCCCTCTGATAAAGACACATCTATATCAGTCAGGAACACATAGCCGATTTGGACAAAGTCTAAAAGTGGGCATGGGAAAGTACGAGCATAGTACAGAAAACCACAACGGAGAACGCAGAACCCCAGAGTTGTTAAGTTTGTAATTAACATCAGGCAATCATTTTAAAGAAGGCCAAGAACTCACAGAAAAGTCAATTTAGGCTTGGTACCAGTCGCCCAGTGGTTAGGGCACCAGCCACATACACCGGGGCTGGTGACTTCGAACCCAGCCGGGGCCAGCTAAACAACAATGACAACTGCAACCAAAAAATAGCCAGGCGTTGTGGCTAGGCAAGAGATTTGCTTGAGCCCAAGAGTTGGAAGTTGCTGTGAGCTGTGATGCCACAGCACTCTGCTCAGGGCGAAATAATGAGACTGTCTCAAGAAAAAAAAAAAAAAGAGAAAAGAAAAAAGAAAAGCCCACTTAGAACCCACATTGTTAAGTCTCTGAACCAACCCAACCGCCAACCAACACACTTATTTTGAAAGAAAAATAAATCCCATTATCTATTTTTTTTTTTTTTTTTTTGGCCGGGGCTTGAACCCGCCACCTCCGGCATATGGGACTGGCGCCCTACTCCTTGAGCCACAGGCGCCGCCCAAATCCCATTATCTAAAGCCAAAAACAAAACTTTAAGACTCCTTTGGCCTCTTTTAATCCACTAAAATTCCCTCCTTACAGAAATTAAGAGAATTTAAGTCAGGGAAGTGCCTCCCAAATCTGGAACATCTTGAAACCCCAGCAGACTAAAACAAACAAACCCCCAAAGGAGGAAGCAGAGACCGGCCGCCTCCAGCCTCACCAGTGTATTTTTTTACATGCATATTCTCTCTCATATCTTCAAATATAAATCAGTCAGAGATGAGGTTTCCATCTCTCACGCTCCCGCATGCTCAACTTGGTTGACTATTTCTGGAAATAATGTGGCTAACATGTGCTGAGCCCTTTGAAAATAGCACATTGCGCCTTTCTCCCTGCAAGCTTTCGTGTTTCAGAAATAAACTTTGAGCTCGTGGTTAACCAAATAACTGACTTCTTAATGTGGCTTAATTAGTGCTTTCAATTACTTTTATTTCTAGCTGCTTTAATGAAAACTCCGACCCTGGTGTTTTACATTTTTAAAAGGCATGATGGAACGAAGAGATGCAGGACATTTTCTCACCTGCTAGCGGGACCTTTGATAAGCACTGCTGTGCGCTGAGACATAACCACGGTGTTGTCACCCCGTGAGGGGCATCCCACGTTAAGTCCCAGAAATATATAGTGAGGAAATAACAGCATGTGAAGTACTAGCCTCGTAAACACAGCCCATAAACTCTAACCTTACAGCAAATTACTCCTGTCTAATCCTAAATTATTTCCAACGGGACCTCACTCCTTCAGGGATATATTTTATTACCTTAAAAATTAATAACGTTGATTTCCATAGATCTCAAAAGGCTTTCACACTTACAGTAATTATTTAAGGAAGACAGAATTCTAATTTCATCTATACTGTCCAATATTGATTAAAAAGGATGCTCAGGGAATGGAGTTTGCTGGGTAATTGAATATTCGTTTGCTTTAATCCAATAAATTGCTAGATTAACTGTCAGGCTCTGATCTATTAAAAAAATAGATTAAAATGAGCTTGAACTTCAGGACATACTATAGAAATGAAGTATTAGAATGAATCCAAAACTTTCTTTATAACTCTATTTAGGATCATAAATATCAGATACACCTCGAAAATTAGGTTACAGATTCACTTCCTTTGACTATTAAAGGAAGACAGACGTGACAATGGAAGGAGGAGCAAATGGAAGGGCTCAGTGGAAATGGAACGCGATTCTCCTGAAAGAAAGCAAAAGCAATGCAGTAAAAAAATAAAAAATAAAAAACAAGATCGCTTCTGCTACACCTCTCCACATGGAGCTCACCATGGACAAAGTTCCTACCTGCAGATCCTTGACTTAATTAGAAAGACTACAAAGAGAAAAAACATGAAAAAAGAGAACACTGTTGCTTGGATCCCTTAAGCATAGGCGTCCACCTGGAGACCCCCAAACTACCCACAAGAGGAGATGAAAACTAAAAGCCCTGAGAAGAGAATGAGCTCCCTTCCTTCCCCAACTAGCCTGGACACATTCTCCACCATTGCCGGCACAGGGGCCAGCCGGAGCAGTCTAACAGCAAGCGCCCATCCTGGAGACTCACTGCTTCAAGGTGAAGCTCCCAAACTACTGCACGACCCTGGCCCCTCCACTCAGACTGAGCCTGGGAGCTCGGCCCAAAAGGTGCCCAGACCGACTCTGACAGCGGCTGGTGCCAGCCACAGTCCCCACCTGGCGAGATCCAGCTTCCACCAGGAAGAAAGGTAGACGCTCATGAACCAGTGTCTGACAACCACCCAACCCAAGTACCCTCCTGACCACACACAAACCACCACACCAGCTCCCACCATGGTCCACAGCCTTCCCATCGCTTCCGGTTACGGCTTCTCACAGGTAAAGAACGGCTGGATCAGACTAGTTAGAGACACTCTTCCCAGGTGGCAATACCTTGACATGTGTTAAATAACTTGTAACCATTCTTAAGCTGTAACATAATATTCACATTTATCATAAGACCGCCAAAGAATAGGCTGGAAAAGTTTCTACATTTTCAAAGATACGTTATCTATAAATGAGACTGTATGAGAAACAGTTTTGTAAATTATCCATTTTATTAAAATGCTAAGGCCATCACAGGATCACATTAAAGAAAAGCTGCCTTAGGTAGGAGATTTATTCAGAATTCGTGACACATGTCCTTAATTTTCTACCTTCCCTACTTAAAAAGAAATGTGAAAGTTACCCACCTAATTGTAAGTAATAATAAAGGAATAGAAAGTAAAGCATCTCAATCTTCCATCACTGTAGAAGGACTAACTGAAATTTCAAGACACCAAACCCCAAAAGTTCCTCTCCAGGGGCAGTGGCAGAGGAGACAGAAAGTCAAGTTGTGTCAGCAGAAATTCACACATCACTAAATTAATTCAAAACCCAACGGGCAGCAAACTAACAATTTACCCTGACAGTATCTGGTTACAGTCAGTAATTATTCACACACACAGAAAATTACCTTCCTTCCCCCGATTTAAATGGCAAGCACTTTAAGGTCACGGCTGAAAAGTGCAAGGCAACGCTGATGCCAGACAGACTCAGCCTGGAGTATCACAGGTCTCAAGGACGTAGGGTGAGGCGAAGGGGAGAAGCCTAGAAACGGATGGGGGACCCAGCCACCTGGCCCAGGTCTCACGCCCCCTCAGTGCATCTGAATCCCCTGTGGGATTAACACTACCCAAACTCAGACCACACCCAGACCACCTAAATCAGAAATCCCAGTTGGTCATTTTCAAAGTTCCCCCAGGTGACTGAAATTCGCATTCAAGGCTTAGCATCACCAGCCTGAGAGGGAAAGGAAGAGAGAATGGGAAACTGAGAATTGGGAACAGCCAGCCTGTATGTGAAAAACCTCAAGTCTGCAGGCTGTCCTGACAAAAGACACTTCTCTGAGCCCCAGCTTGGCTGTGGACAGCTCTCACACATCTGGTCCAGGCTTCTCACCCATCCACCTGCTTAATTGTTATGTGGAGGGACAGCTCAAGAGCCCTTCCCTCTCCCCTCACTGTATCACCCTCATCATTTGGCATGCAGAACAACTGTATTTAATCTCCAACCTGGCAACCAGCTTTTGTAATTGTTCTCCTGAAACAGCTGGGTAGGAGACAGCCTCACCACTAACCAGGGAGTTTCCGAGCCCATTCTCTCCCCTTTCGCCCCCTGCCCTGAGTTCCCAGAGGTAAACACACACTTAAAGAGTAAATTATTGGTTTGTAATCCTCAAAAGTAATAGGTTCTTAAATTATTTTAAGAGGCTGTGAACTTATGCTAAAGCAATTTCTTATCCCTTATTTTTCTGTTAGACACAGAAAAAAAAAAAGTCTGTGGCTTGGCAGGACGTTGTGGAGACAAGAACAGAAAAAATGTTTAAAGTACAATCCTTCAAAAAAGTAAAAATGGAAAATTTTCAAACAGAGAACTATTTCATTCAAAAACTGTACTTGCTGTGTTAGGCCAGATTTGTATTGGCTTTGTTTAATACTTTAAAAAAATATGATGGATTTTATAATACTCACATTGCACTAATAAGCACTTGGTTAAATGGTTAAATAAAAATGAGGAGGCCGTTGTTTTGGCCTAAGCTTCTGCAACAAGCCCCAACAGACCAGACTAAAAATCAAATGGAGCCACACATGCTAAAATTCTGCATCATCAAACCAAAGCTGACTTATCTGGCCTTCCAAGAAATGAAGAGAGATAACAGCCGATTTCAATCTTCAAATTGGCATGATGATGACATTTCCTCCATTGTAATCCTTAACCTGAAGTAACCTGATATTAACTATCAGTTATCTTTCTATCGCTGTCTCCCTGTTCCAGCCTTACAAGGAAAGTGACTTTGAAATGACCAACCTGCTTCTTGTTCTTTGTTTCTGCTTTATTCAGCCCCCTCTGCTCAACTCATTAGAGCGTTCATTCTGTTGTAGGGAATGAAGTGTTGCCTATTCTAGAAGTGCAAATAAAGCCATTGAGATCTTTAAATTTGGTGGCTCACACCTGTAATCCCAGCACCTTGGGAGGCTGAGGCAGGAGGATCACTTGAGGCCAAGGGTTTGAGACCTGCCTGCACAACCTAGTGAGACCTAGCTCTTAAAAAAAAATAAACAAGAAAAATTAGCAGGGCTTGGTGGTACACACCTGTAGTCTCAGCTGCTCAGGAGGGTAAGGCAGGAGGATCACTAGAGCCCAGGAGTTTGAGGTTACAGTGACACCATTACATTCTAGCCTGGACCACAAAGTAAGACCCTGTCTCAGGAAAAAAACAACAAAAGCTATTAATATATATTATCTCATTTGATTATAACAATGGGAGGATTAGTAGATGTTACCCCCAAAGGGGAACCTGAAGATAACTTAGAGACTAAGGGACTAGTACAATTTCACACAGTAAGGAAACGGTAGGGTCAAGATGCCAAAGGTCTGACTCCAGACTTTGGACAGCTAAGCTCTAGTAAGTAAATTCAGCCTCTCTCAATGCTTAAATAAAGTGAGAACAAAACACCACTGTTAAAAAACCGTTTCACACTGTTATACAAAGACTGTGTCTAGTTTGCTTCAATAATCAGTTTCCTCCAGATGTCTGCTTGGTGTTTTAGAATGTTATATTGAGTTTTTAGTTTTAAACAAAACTAGGCATCTACAGGACACTAGAGGACAAATTACCCCCAAGCTCAACGGCTTCAAAGAGCACACACTCGTCTCACAGCATGTGAGAGTCAGCACTCCAGGAGCAGCTGACGTCAGCTGACTGGTCCTGGCTCATGGCCTCTCAGGAGGCTGGAGGCTGAGCATCAGCCAGGGCTGCAGTCAAGCGAAGGCATGACTGGGGCTGAAAGGCCAGCTTCCAAAATGGCCCACACTCCTGGCTGTTGACAAGGGGCCTCGGTTCCTTAGCACATCAGCCTCACAACAGGTCACCCTGCTTCAGTGATGAGACAGAGAGAGAGAAGAGGAAGCCACAGTGCCTCCTGTAACCTGGTCTCCAACGCACTGTGACCAGCCCATGTCCAGGGCAAGCAAATTAGTTTCCACCTTTTGAAGGACATATTTTTAAACCACAATGACCAGCATGGTGCAAGCAGGATGGATTTTTCATTTTATAAGAATTCCCAAGCAAACAACTCTGAGCTTTCCTTTGAAATAAAAGTATTTTATAAACATTTGATAGACTTAGTCTAAAAACAAAATTACTTTTACCAAAACGAAGCAATCATACATGTATATGCTTTAAAACTGTATATAGCATCTACTGAACTCCAAACTACCATTTGTAGTGCTGTTAAGAATACCAAGTGATAGCCGGGCATTGTGGTGGGCGCCTGTAGTCCCAGCTATTTGGGAGGCTAAGGCAAGAGAATCACTTAAGCCCAACACTTTGAGGTTGCTGTGAGCTGTGACACTACAGCACTCTACTGAGGGTGACAAAGTGAGACTCTGTTTCAAACAAAAAAAGAATACCAAATACAAGTAATGAGTTGCAGATGCAATATAAATATAAATTTAGAGAAGAGAACATCGCTATAATGAAGTAGGTTGAAAGACTAGAATAAGAATTTACAAAAAATTCAGACAACCAATAACTATTAAAAAACTCAACCTCAACAGTAGTCAAAAAATATAATCAAAACTTCACATTTGGGCCAGGTGTGGTGGCTCACACTTGTAATCCTAGCACTCTGGGAGGCCGAGGAGGGTAGATTGCCTGAGCTCACAAGTTCAAGATCAGCCTGAGCAAGAGCAGAGGCTCTCAACCTTCCTAATGCCGCAACCCTTTAATACAGTTCCTCATGTTGTGGTGACCCCCAACCATAAAATTATTTTCGTTGCTACTTCATAACTAAATTTTGCTACTGTTACGAATCATAATGTAAATATCTGATATGCAGGAGACCCCCAAAGGGGTCGCAACCCAGGTTGAGAACCGCTGAGCTAGAACAAGACTCCCCTATGTCTAAAAAAAAAAAAAAAATTCACATTTTCTTACCAAATGGACAAGGCTATTACATGCTATATAAAAACCATATTCTCATGAAAATCTATGAATATAAAATAAAATGATAGGCCGGGCGCAGTGGCTCATGCCTATAATCCTGTCATTCTGGGAGGCTGAGGGAGGTGGATTGCCTCAACTCAGGAGTTCGAGACCAGCCTGAGCAAGAGCGAGACCCCATCTCTAAAAGTAGCCAGGGGTTGTGACAAGGGGCTGTAGTCCCAGCTACGTGGGAGCCTGAGGCAGAAGAATCACGTGTGCTCAGGAGTTTGAGGTTGCAGTGAGCTATGATGATGCCACTGAACTCCAGCCCAAGCAACAAAGTAAGACCCTCTATCAAAAAACAAAAAATTCAAATTCAAGACACATTTCTCCAGGAGCCCCTCTGTCTCTCACCAGTTCAATATTAACTACCAGCCATAGTCTTCAATGAACTGGTTTCATTTCCCATATGTTCACTTATGTATTCCCCACAACAACCTGATTAGCGTCAGGAAGGAAAAGGTATCAACATTTCTTGACCACCACTGGGTGTAAGAAATTACATAAAACACAAAATATTTGGATGCAAGTACTATTCAAACTTCCAGTGACTTGACTGGCTCCCCTTTCCTTCTGCGCAACTTTTAATTCCATATGGTCTTACTCTCGGAAACAGCCTTAATGAAGAAAATAATGAAGTCCCAAAAATAGTCATTAAAAAATCAAAATGCGTATGAGCCCAGGAAAGAACAGTTTCACGCTCCTTTCCCTATCAATCATCTAGGTTGTTGAAAATAGGAAATTTGATTTATTTTCCTGGGCCCTCTCTGTCTACTCTAAGAGGAGAATTGAAAAAGCCACAGAAATCTGTTTTGAACTTCAGTAATGACAAGGTGATTGTGGCTCTAGCGTACACAAACTACAGATACCACCTCCAGGCTTAAAACCTAGCCAATCAGCACAGCCACCTTAAAACCTCCTACCCACCCATCAGACCTGTGGAGCTGGAAGGAATCATGAACATTTATCCCCATGGTCAAACACTTGAATCAAACGTTCACAACCCAAGATCTGAGGAATCCTTTCCTTATCCTTTACTCAGTTAAGACCTAGAAGTTCCTGCACAAGAGGGAACTATTTCTCAATGTTCTCTCTGTTTTTACTATTCCCCTTGCATGCACTGATACACCAGAAATACCAGCATCTGTATAGGCTTTGTTCTCCATCCAAAGGTTTTAATTAATGGGAAAGTGTAAAATCTGTCAGTAGACATTATAAACATTACAGATGTTTCTAAATAATTGTGTCCTTACCGGCTCTCACCCCTTTTCTGCCTACAGTAGGAATCAAATAATTAAACAGATGAATGGAGCTAAACTAGCGTCAATGAATCTTCCTTGGAGAAACATTAGCCAAAATGAACCAAACTCCTGACAAATGCATGCGGTCAGCCTACGCAATTTCTGCCCACCAGTTTTGGTTCCCCATGCTTAGCAAACTAGCAACTTGGCACGTCCCATAAGCCATGAATTCTGCTCAGAGATGCAGAAGTTGTTAAACATGGGGGGAAATGGTGCTTTTGTTGGCACTTTTTTACCCCAACCACAGGTAAAAAGCACCAACTTACCTTACCTGGCAGACAAAGGTAGAAACACAGGGTAAAACCGAAACAGAGATATGCCTCCCTTCCACTTCTGCTGACAGCCACAGCAGCCTTTTTTGGGAACAAGACTTTAGTCAACTCAGCGATTCCTACAGCAAGTGAAAAAGCACAGGAAAAAGTACGGGCAGTCCCTGGTCATGAACCAGATAAGTTCTTAAGTTGAATTTGTATGTAAGTATGAACAACTAATAGCCTCCATTCGTAAGTGCAAGATGTATGTAAGTTGGATGTTTGTAACTCGGAGACTGCCTATACAGGGAATGCTCAGAACTGCAGGCACTTATCATACAAAATCAACACCCCTCCCCTGGGGGTAGGGAGGGAATCCTCTCATCCTTTTCAACTTTTCTACAACATCAGATAGAAAGCATTTTAAAACAAATCAATTTACAATGAAACATTTCAAAACAACACTTTTTGGAATAAAGCAAAGCACATCTTGTGCATACCTGTTTTTAGTAGCCTCAATTTGCATACTTTAAGGAAATGTTGTTCCAGGACATAAAAATGCTGCTTTCAAAATATTTTGAAAACAATATTTAAAAACACAAAAGTTTCCTAGAGATGGCAGGGTGAGGTGGCTGACACCTGTAATCCTAGCACTCTGGGAGGCAGGTGGAGTGCCTGAGCCCAGGAGTTTGAGACCAGCCTGAGAAAGAGCAAGACCCTATCTCTACTAAAAAATAAAAGAAAACTAGCCAGGTGTGGTGGCAGGTACCTTGGAGTCCTAATTTCACCAGTGACAGAACTCAGGCACAGTTACTCTGGAGGTTGAGGCAACAGGATCTCTTAAGCCCAAGAGTTTAGGTTGCTTTGTTTGTTTATTTGTTTGTTTGTTTTTGAGACAGAGCCTCAAGCTGTCACCCTGGTTAGAGTGCCATGGCGTACAGCTCACAGCAACCTCCAACTCCTGGGCTTAAGGGATTCTCTTCCCTTGGCCTCCCACGTAGCTGGGACTACAGGCACCCGCCACAACGCCCAGCTATTTTTTGGTTGTAGATGTCATTGTTGTTTGGTAGGCCCAGGCTAGATTCGAACCTGCTAGCTCTGGTGTATGTGGCTGGCGCCTTAGCCGCTTGAGCTACAGGCACTGAACCTTGAGGTTGCTTCAAGCTATGATGCCACAGCACTCTACCCAGGACAACAGAGTGAGACTCTGTCTTTAAAAAAAAAGCTTCCTAGAGAGCAGTTAGTCATATGTTTACTCTTTTACTCTTAAACACAACTGACCTAAATATTAATATGACGTTTAAATGTTAGGTCACATTATTTTTCTCCCTCTGGCTCACCAAAAAAACATAAAAAGTCCAGCATTTTCAAGTAGGAGGAAAATTACAAGGACTTTTAATCTGAGGACATACAAGGAAACTCAAGTTTTTTCACCACCATTCACAAAGGAAATCTGCAGCCTCAGGGGATTGATCTGCTGTCAGGGGTCCAGTTTCCTCTGCGGCTGTTCTTTGGAAGTCTGTGTCAATACTGATGTTTCTGTGACTGGGTCACGACCTGCTCTCACAGGTGCGTGTGACGGCCTAAAAGCAGGCTAGGGGAAAGTTCTGGGTTTGGACAAAGATTTTAGGAAATAATTATTTATCAAAGTTGTCATAATCCTCTGAAAAAGGCAATTTAGACTCTTACAAAGACTAAATCATAAGTAACTTAATGTTTTCATCACTGAAATTAATAGAATTCCAAGTCATCTTTTTTGACATATAATTTCCTACTACAGGGAATTTTAATTAGTAAATCCTGCTGCGTTTCTAAAACTAAGCTCCATTTTTGAAACACATCTTCACCAAGTGATCAAGGTTACCTGAAGTGAACTTACCTCTTTATGCTTGGGCAGGCAAGCTGACGGGTTGGCTCTTGAGCATTCACCTACCAGAAATACAGAGGGATTTATTTTCCAGCTATGACCTCCAAAAATTTGAAAAGCTATATGTGAAAGCTGACATCAGAAAAGGGCAGAGAGAAAAAAAGAAAATAAAGAGGAAACTCATAGTTGTTTTCAAAGTAAGCTTTGTCCAACCCAATAAATCAGTTTTCTAATCAACAAATACAAATGAAAATAATAAAAAGCCTTTTAAGAAAAACTGTACTTTGTCTCATTTTAGACATATGTCTAAGGACCTTCTAAGCCATGATTTCCCCTTTCCTTTTTAGTCTCCCATGAGGCTTAGCTATGGCTACACAGTAATGGTAGCTAACATTGTTTGCTATTTACAACGTTATCATGTCCTAGGCACTATCCTAAGCCCTTGTGTGTATTATTTCCTTCAACTCACCTAACAACCTATTCCATAAATAGTATTATTAGCCTAATGTCACTGATGCCAAAACTCAGGCACAAGGTAAAAATAACATGCCAAAGGCCACCAGTGCATAAATAAGGCAGTCACAAGATAATAATTACTAACATTCTATAGAACTTTACAATTTTACAGGAGTTTTTCCTGCCATTATTTCCTCTGAGCCTCCCAACACCTGTGATATCAATGGGATGATATTCGCAGCATCTTAATTTTACAAATGAAAAAACTAAGACTCCAAAACATTAAGTGATTTTTCCAAGCTGGGAAAGGAAGGAGCAGGAAGGAAAATCCAGGTATTCTGAGTCTATATTCTCTCCTTTTCCACTACAGAGGCAGCCTTTCTTATTGTGGCCACTCAATGAAGTATTTTGGTTTTTTTGTTTTTTTTTTTGAGAAAGTGTCTCACTATGTCGCCCTCAGTACAGTGCTATAAGCTCACAGCAACCTCAAATTCTTGGGCTAAAGCGATTCTCTTGCCTCAGCCTCCTAAGTAGCTGGGACTATAGGCGCCCACCACAACACCCAGCTATTTTTAGAGACCGATTCTCACTCTTGCTCAGGCTGGTCTCAAACTTTTGATCTCAGGCAATCCACCCACTTCAGTCTCCCAGAGTGCTAGAATTACAGGTGTGAGCCACCGAGCCTGGCCCTAAAACACCTTTTTTGATTAATTGCACTATGGCATATAAGAAACAATTTCTTATAAGAATTTCTGTGCCTCTTAGAATCTCCACTCTATAACCCAATACTTGATTATAAATCATCCTGTATTATACTCTGTTGTTTTATAAACACATATTTGTCTCTACATCTCAAAATTAAACTTCTTATAGACAAGAGTCATCTATTTCATTACCCCCATCAGAAATCCTGGATAGTATTGGGTACATAATAAGCTCTGAATAAATCTTATAGAACTGAGTCCACGAATCCACACAGCAACTGATCCAGACCTCAATATCCCCTCATATGCAAATCCTATCAGATAAATAGGATTTAGCAAATAATTGCTCCAGAACACGATGTAAAAACAGTGTCTGACAGAAAAAGAAGCAGGCTTTCTGAGGAATTCTGGAAACTCTGCACTTCCTCCAAGCACCCCCGTGAATAGCAACAGAAACACAAATAATCATTATCGGGGAAAAGATCTATTAGTCTCCAGATGATTGGCCTATCTGAAATCTTTCAGGGAACTGGCAATTTCACCTTTCTGTTTTCTTCTCTGCACCTTCCCTCAGGCAATACAAAGGGTCACTAATCAGTTTTTAATTTTCTTTCCTGGAGAGGTTCCGCATGGAGCTGTATGAACTCAGGGTAAAGGCTTTACAAAATAAAAACCCAGGCAACGCTCTGCGTGATACATGCTGTAGCCTCCATCATGACACTATATAAACTTTTCTAGGCCATCTAGATAATCAAGCATTTTTCAAGATGCCTAAAAATTAAAATGCAGTAAGTGTCATTCTAAAAAGAAATTCTATACAAGTGATCTCTTAGGTAAAATTTATTTTAATATGGAAATAAAGTTCCCTGGAGTAAAGGGCTCTCTCCCTCGCATAACCTAACCAGGAGAGCTCCACAAAGCCAAATGCTGGGATGCAGAAGGGAACCAGGACAGAGCACAGACACGGGAAGACTTAATGTAAAAGAGTTGGGGAAAAAACAACTAAACAGGAAGGGGTTGGGAGCAGAGACAGGGCTGGGATTGTCATGGAATCCAAATGATTTTCAATACATTCTGACCTCTGCCTCTACCATCGGTTTTCAATCCTTTTTCCTTTCCATGCTACAAAGGCACCCAACAAAAGAACTAGGTGGAAAGCAGAGGCCGGGGGCAGGCCCGTGTGCTGGGTCTGGCAAATCAATCCCATGTCTCTGCTGGGTTTCTGTCCCTCACCTGTAGAATGTTGGGACTGGATAAGATTCTGAAAGTCCAGACCGCTCTAACTTTCCATTGTAAGTGAATCCAGGCTGTTATGTTGTACCTTATCTGTTCCGCACTCTCACCTGGCTGTCTGCTGCATCTCAGGGAGCGCCCCGGAGCTGAATTAACTGGGGACACATGACCACAAACAGCTTCCGTGCAAAGGATCAGACAGCTGAACTGGGCAAAGAACAAGTGGCTGACACGAAAAAGCATCGACAGGCAGAAATGAGTCTGCGTGAAAGACTCAGCGATTCTACAGCATTATCTGGATTCCAGACGCTGGAGATTCTTCACAAAGGGCGCTGTAGACTGCGCATCTATTGTGATTTTTCAAGTGTCTGAATAATACCGACTTATAAATTGTGCAATCCAGACAAGACGGTAAAGTTTAGGTTATGCCAGTCTTGATACCACTAAGATTTGCTACAACTTCCCTCAGTCCTAGGGGATTTTAATCCAATTCCATAAAGCCATACTATTCTCTAGGCTTTAACCTGTAGTCCTGCCAGAAACCCCAAGGTTCAGAGTTGAAAGAAAGTCCTGGGGGTGGGGAGGGTATGTAGATCAGAAGCAGTCTTCTAGCCACCTACATTATTTTCCTAGGAAAAGTATATGTCATCACACTGCCAAAGTGTTACAACAAATCTCTAACACTTGCTGAACACATTTCAAGGTAACAGATAAAAACCACATACATATTTAAATGATATTAATTTTTCTAACATCTTCACTCATCCAAACTACCAAGGAAAGTTATTCATAAAACATAACACAAAAAATACCCTTTTTCCAATCCTCCACCAAATGATTTACAGCTTATAAGAACCAAAGACAAATCCTCTGCAGAACATAACAGCAATTCTCAGAGCTTGCATGGAAAAGTTTGGGAAATCTAAATATTCGAGCACAGCTTTAAGTTACAAAAGCAACAGCAGCAGCATGGCTAGAACAATCCTTCTATCTGTCCTTTGACAAATATTGACTGAGCACCACTATCTGCCTGGCATTCTTTAAGGTTCTTAAAAATTTAACCGTGGGCAAAATAGACACGTCGCTGCTCCCAATTTACAGGAAAGTCTACAGGAAATGTTCCTCAAAATACTAAATGTTTCTAACTAGAAGTCTTTTCTCTGCTGAATTACACCTCCCTTACAAGGAACTACTAAAAATGCATGAGATGTATTTAAGATTCTCCTGCAAATCAGAGGAATAGAACTGAGAGCGCAGAAACAAATCCTCACATTTATTGTTAATTGGCTTGTTTTATAAGGGTGCCAAGACAATTCAATGCGGAAAGAATGGCCTTGTCAACAAACGGTGCAAACAAAAAAATGAAGAATGGATCGTAGACCTAAACGGAAGGCTAATGGAAGGCTATAAAATTCCTAGAAAACACAGGCACAGCATGTTCAGGCCTTGAGTCAGGCAATGGTTTCTCAGCTCAGACACCAAAAGCGCAAGAGCAAAAGAAAAAAAAAAAATCAATAAATCAGACTTCCCCAAAGTCAAAAATTTTTGTGTTTAAAAGGCACCGTCAAGAAAACATAAAGACAACCCCACAGAATGAGAGAAAATATTTGTAAATCAGATGTCTGATAAAGGACTTGAATCCAGAGTCACGTGTCAAAACTTATACCCAAAAAGACAAACCAATTTAACAACTTAGCAAAAGCAAAACAAAGAAGGAAGAGGAGGAAGATGAGGAAGATGAGGAAGATGAAGAGGATGAATACGTTGGTTCTAGCGCAGTTTTTTTTTCCTTGTCTATAAAGCATTTAACCCCCCTGTACACAACTCACTCCTTTTAAAGAAAAAAATTGAAATGTAAGATTGTGTAAGGTTTGTTTTTAAACTGTACATGTCTTTTTTTTTTTTTTGTATAGTTAACACACTACGGAATGTGTCTTTAGATAGCCCTGTCCTGGTGGTATTTTCAGTAGCCACTAACCTTGCCTGGTACAGGATGGGGGTTGTAAATTGGCAGGAAAATTTAAAGCAGGTTCTTGTTGGTGCGCAGCACAAATTAGTTATATATGGGGATGGTAGTTTTTTCATCTTCAGTTGTCTCTGATACAGCTTATACGAAATAGTTGTTGTTCTGTTAACTGAATACCACTCTGTAATTGCAAAAAAAAAAAAAGTTGCAGCTGTTTTGTTGACATTCTGAATGCTTCTAAGTAAATACAATTTTCCAAAAAAGTTATACAAATGGCCATAAGTACATGAAAAGATGTGCAACAGCAATATTAGTCATTAGGAAAAAAAATCAAATCCACAATGAGATGCGACTTCACACCCAATGGGATGATTTTTAATCAAAAAGACAGATTGATAACAAGTTGCTGGTGAAAATGGGACCCTTATCCCTTGCCCATGACAACATATAGGTTATAATATTTAATAAATGGTGCAGCAGCAACTGTGGAAAAGAGTTTGGCAATTCCTCAAACTGTTAAACCTTATGACCCTGTGATTCCATTATTAGGAATATACACAAGAGAAATGAGAACATGTCTACACAGAAACACATGCATCTTCATGGCAAAATTATTTATAACAGCCTAAAGTGTAAACAACCCAAAAGTCCATAAACTGATGAATGGATACATAAAATATGATCTATCCTACGATGGATTATTATTCAGCAATAAAAAGGCATAAAATACAGATGCCTACCACATTGTAACTGAATCTTGACATTATTCTAAGTGAAGGACGCCAGTCATAAAAGACTACGTATCTATCTGTTTATAAGAAATGTCCAGAAGATGCAAAGCTACAGACAGACACAGAAACATGAGCAGTTGCCCAATTGGGGGGGTGCTGGGAGGAGCTGGGGAGTGGCCACTAATGCGTATGAGGTTTCTCCCTGGAATGATGAAAACTGTGGTGATGACTGCAGATATGTTTACTCTAGATATATTAAAAACAACTGAACTGTCCTCTTTTTTTTATTGTTGGGGATTCATTGAGGGTACAAAGAACCAGGTTACACAGTTTGCGTGAACTACACTCTTCAATTAGGCAAACTGTATGGCGTGTAATTTATATCTTAATAAAGCTGTTTTAAAAACCAAATAAGTAAGAAACTGAGGAGTCAAATAGGTGAATATCCCTAGAAAACCTAGGAAAACAAAGGGAAGAGGAACATCTTTCCTTCCTCATATTCGTTAGCTTATGTCAATACAGAGGAATGTTTTCCTGTTCAGATTAACTGGCAAACACTCACAGACACCCACTACACGGCTTGACTTGGGAACGCACAGCAAGCACCCAGTCTCCTCCCTCAAGGCTTGGCACCCCTAGGGCCGCAGCTGCCACTCATTAGGGAGAGCTAGGCTTCCAGTACAGCACTTCCATCCGTAAGGGTGAGGAAGTGACTTGGCTAAGTGGCTTGGCCACATTCACAGCACCAACAAACAGGAGGCAGCCGGGAAGCCAGACTTATCCATGACTAAGGCCTGTGCCCTCTTCACCTCAACAAGGGCAAGAAAGTACAGAAACTACCGCACTGAAATGCAGGCTTGATTAGGGTCAAGGAGGGGCTCTCCAGCAAGGAGAAGTCCACAGGAAGGGGCAACCTGCGCAGAGCCCTGCTCAGTGAGGGCTGGCACTTCACTCAAGTAACAGGTGGTCAGTGGGGCTTCCCAGGCAGGGAAAAACCTGGGTGAAGGAGACTGTGGAAAATGCAAAGACTAGAAAGCAGCTGGGTCTGCAGACAGGCATGAGGAAGTGGTGGGGGAAAGAGGAACAGGTGGCTGCTGCCCCCAGCTAGGAATTTAAGCCCATCCACAGAAGCTGACTAGTCTTTGAAGAATTCTAAGCAGGGGCAAGAAAGACCACTCGGGATGCAGTCACAGCGGTTAATGCTGGAGGCTAGGGCAGGGATTTGAAGGCTACCACCAACTGTCCAGTTGACAATTGACAAGGGAATGAATTAGGACAGCAGCAATGAGAAAAAAGGGAAAGAAGCAAATTTGAAAGCTGTTTAGCAGGGGGGAAATCCAAGATCCGGAAGGATGTGGAAACTTGAGGATCCTGACCCATGGGGTAGAGTGGATACTACTGGTGTCCAACAGCACCCCTAACTCCCTTCCTTCCTTCCTGAGCCCCTCCTCCATGCAGTCATGGGCCTTGGGGAAACTGAGAACATTCCCACCCAGCTCCAGGGTGGATCCTTTATTCTGAAGGTGATCCCACCGCCATTATGGCTCAACAATGCTGAGAGACTCATCCTGGATAAAAGATGCCAGGGGAGCCTGTTCGCATCGACTGACTACAGTCCGTGAATTCTCTGCTCTGATCCCGCCTGACCTTCCCCCACTCCAGCTTTCTATTGTTTGAAAACTCTAAGAATAATGTCCCTGCATCAGTTTTTACTAGAGCCAATCACCTGTCATGCCTGGAACAGGGGTCATACCCCAATTGCCCTTAGCCCCAATAATCACGAAGTGCACATCTATAAGAAAAACGCGAGCCAGTGGATAAAAGCTCATGAACTCAAGGAGCACAACGGACACATCACAGGTATTGACTGGGCTCCCAAAAGCAACAGCCTCGTCCCTTGTGGGGCAGACCACAATGCCTATGTCTGGAGTCAGAAAGACGGTGTCTGGAAGCCAACCCTGGTGATCCTGAGAACTAATCGCGCAGCCACTTTTGTGAAGTGGTCCCCCTTAGAGAACAAATTTGCTATTGGAAGTGGAGCATGACTCATTTCTATTTGTTACTTCGAGTCTGAAAACGTCTGGTGGGTAAGAAACACATTAAAAAGCCGATTCGCTCTCCAGTCCTTAGCTTGGATTGGCATCCCAACAATGTTTTGGTGGCAGCAGGATCACGTGACTTCAAATGCAGAGTGTTTTCTGCCTATATTAAAGAAGTGGATGAAAAGCCAACCACCCTGGGGCAGTAAGATGCCTTTTGGTCAGCTGATGTCAGAGTTTAGGGACAGTGGCACAGGTGGCTGGGTCCAGGGGGTCAGCTTCTCCGCCAGTGGGAGCCACCTGGCCTGGGTCAGTCATGACAGCACCGTGTCTGTTGCTGATGCTTCAAAAAGTGTACAGGTCTCAACTCTGAAAACAGAGTTCCTACCACTCCTGAGTGTGTCATTTGTCTCGGAGAATAGTGTTGTGGCTGCTGGCCATGACTGCTGCCCAGTGCTCTTCAACTACGATGACCGCGGCTGCTTGACCTTTGTGTCCAAATTAGATATTCCAAAACAGAGCATCCAGCGCAACATGTCTGCCACGGAACGTTTCTGCAACGCGGACAAGAGGGCCACGACTAAGGACCGCAATGCAGCCCTGGAGATGCTGCACCCGAAGAGCATCGCTCAAGTGTCTACTTATGAGGTGGACAAGCAAGATTGTTGCAAATTTTGCACTACTGGCATTGATGTAGCCATAACAATTTGGGATTTCAAGACCTTAGAATCTTCTATCCAGGGCTTCCGGATAATGTGAAGCTGAGTGAGCCTCTGCCATTCAGCACGACGAACAGTCGCTGATCGCAGCTCTGCCATTGGATGGAGAGGAAAGCCAGCCCCAAGGAACACTGAAAACACATATCGTGCAAATATTGTGTGGTTTTGTTTGAGTATAAAATTGGTGAAAGGATTAGTTTTTTTTAAGCAGCAGTGATTTTTTTTTTTTTTTTTTGGCTATTTCATTCCATTCTTGACCAAAGCTTCTCTTTAAGTAGTTATTATGGAGAATTGTCACACTAACTTAAAGGAAAGGGTGAGGGAAATACGTAAATTTGTCCAGTAGAAAATTAAATTGGAATACTGAAAAAAAAAAAAAAAAAAAAGATGCAAAGGGAAGTGCTGGAAGGCTTCTAGAAAAAGCTTCTCTCCTAAAAAAGAGACTGCCTCACCTATTGCTATATATGAATATCTTCATCTCTGAAACTATGTGGCCATCTATCACAACCTAAAGAGGGCACTGACTCCCTTTGGGAGTCAAAGATGGGAGCAAAGAAGGTGGAGGGAAGCCGGGGCCTTGATGTCTCTGACCCATCCTGAGCCTCCTCTCTTTGCCCCCAGATTCCCCGATAGGAGCTAATAAGCCTCCTCATGTTGAAGCAGTCTGTAACTGAGGACCAAAGCATCTTCACAGACAAAGACAGAGTGTGACATCATTTACCAAACTAGCAGGTCTGCAGGGGGGCTGGGGGTAGGCTCAGGTACCTGGTGTGGAATCCAGCAGGCAGTCAGAAATACAGCCAGATAAGGAAGTCAGGACAGGGGATATAAATGCAGTTTCAGGGTCCCAGCCGTAGCAAGGAGATGCACAGCTGGACACGACACCAGCCCTCCCCTCCCGCAGATGCAGAGATTGCACATGGAACCACGGCCACTCCCCCACCCCTCGGAGGGCCTGTGTCACCTTGAGCAGGTGTGAGGAGGACTGGGTATTGCAAACTGGGGTTCGGGAATAAATGCATTAGCAAGTAATATCTCCTACACACTAACAGCTATCATTTATTGAGCATGTCTTATCTCGTGGACTTAAAATTCTTTCTTACATTCTCGAAATCATCATATGAGGCAGGTGACGCCCTTCTGCTTGCAGAGGAGGAAACTGAGGCTGGCTTAAAGAAAAACTACTTGCCGGATCACAAAGCCAGGAATTACGCAGCAGACCAGGATCTGAACAAAGGGCAGGGAGGGGAGGCCTGACGTGACCATAGCACCCCAATGAGGGGGCTGGTTCAGGGGTGGGGGCCACGCCATGTCAGGAGCAGTGAGGATGACCGAGAAAAAACAACTTTGACTAGTGACAGTTAAGGCGGCAGAGGCTCCCAGACTGCTCCTCAAACACACAGGACTGAAAGAAGGCGAAGGTGGGACCTGACCTTCAGGGCTCAAAAACTCACCTGGCCTCTGTGGGCTGACTTAGGGACCGGAGCCCCACTCACGCCCATTTGCAGGGACAGCTGTGCTCTACACTAAACACTTTCTAACCAACTTCTGACCATCATCCCCATGAAGTTGGGGCCTGGGCATTGCACTGTGCTGTCTCCAGCGCTCAGAATGTGGTTTTTCTAAACAATTCATGGCAGCATTGGGGTCCCTCTTCTGTCAGTCTCCGTCTGCCGATCCCTCCCTCGCCACCTGACCTTTCCATCATTGTCCCCACCAGCAAGGGCTCAGCACTTCTCCATTTTCCTGGCCTCAACCCATCTCTCCTGTTCCAACTTCCTCTTGGCATGTCCACATCTTCTGCCTGAAAACAAACTTCTCACACGTTTGGAAGCGCTGGCATTAGCAGAGGCTCCCGAGGAGCCCTCTCAGCCCTTGGGGAATCTCTCAGAGAAAGGGATTAACAACAGGCAGCACTAAAGAAGAACCATTTCTCCTAAAAAAGAAAACAAACAGGAAATGCGTACATGGCTCAGAGGTCGCAGGAATGCAATCCACATTTTGGGGAATGGTAGCAACTCCCCAAATGGTAGTTACAAGCTTTTGAGTCACAAAGTAAACTGACTGGTTCCTGAACTCAACACACCTCAGTTGTGCCTACATGTGATAACAGGTGCCTGTTTAATCTTACCACAGGAGACTTAGAAACGAAACTCATGGGCAGACGCAAACGGCAGTTCGTCATTACAACCCAAAGCAGGCGGACCTGGAGCTTTAGATGTGGCTAAAATGTCAGAGATAAAGCTGGGTCAAAGCAGTCAATCTCAGAGAGGCCACAGGGACACGGCCACTCTGATCTCAGACTTGTCATGTTTATAATAGGCCTGCAGACAGACACACTTTGCATCACAGTGAAAAACATTTTTCAGAAAAGCTCAATATTTACCTTACGTACACTATCTTTTCCATTAAACCTCACAACGGTATCAGATTAAGTTTGTGCAGCTTCAAGAGTAAACCCAACAACGCTGTTCTCAGACAGCTGAAAGAAGAATAGGAGATAAAGGGGGAAAGCCCGTGAGGTTTGGAGATCTATTATCCATTCAGGAAATAGCCCCCTACCAAAGACTCAAGTTAGAAGAGAAAGTTACATTTAGAAAAGAGAGAGAAAGACTTGGCAGTTACCTCTGCAATACAAAAATGGGGGACTCACGTTTTCTGAAACAGCTGCCAGTCAGCGTCACAGGCGCTCGGACCACTGTACTATCTCATTTTCTACCTATTATCAATATAAAAATCAGAGTATCTTGGCAACAGATCTTGGCAACACTCTTTCACAGTGAGATTCACTTCATTCCAGGGTCTTTTCTAGTAAAAACAAAATGGCAAAGGAACCTCATTATCTGGACGATTTTCAATATGGCCTATTCCAACTATATCATTCCATTCATTTTCTATCAAATTACAGTTAATAAGCACCTATTACAGGAGACATACAGCTCTGGCTGCTAAGGAGCATAGACGGGGGCTCACAGGATGCTGGAGGGGACAGAGGCATCCAGAGATAATGCCTGCAGCGTGACAGGTGCCATAACAGTGTGAGGTGCAGACCAGCGCTGAGCGCTGCCTGGTCAGGCTGAGCTGACCACTGCCTAGAAGATGGACTTGAGTCAAGTCCTAAAGGATGGTTCAGGGGAGGATGTGTTCAGGGAAAGATAAACACACACACCAATCCACAGGAATCCCAGGCATAAAGTCTCAATAGACTCTGGGATGTTTGGGAAACAGAGAGCAAGTTGCTGGGGCAGGCAGGGCTAGCTCAGGCGGTAAGACAAACAGTGAAATATAGACTTTATCTCTAGGCAGGAATGAGCCACAACAACAACAAGGGGAAGATGAGGATGGGAAGAAGGACAACGCTAAAATCTGCAGAAAGATAAGACCCTTCTGGAAGCTACTCTGGCAGTAAGTCCTCAATGGTGCCAAATTTTAAGCCCAGGTGTAGTGACTGCAGGTGCATGCTTTAATCATTTCAGATATCGCTCTGAATGTAAGAACATGAGGTAAGTTAGAGACACAAATATCATACTGTCTTCTCCACATATAAGGTAAAACTCACCATTCCAAAAGAGCGGGAAAAAATGGAACAAACAGAAAGCATGCGGAACTCATCCTGCTTCGAGTGTGGAAGACCAAACCCCCTAGACGGAAGAAGGAAGAAAGCTGTTGTCCGCCATGCCAGTGGTTCTTGAGCAGGCCTGATTTTGCCATCAGGAGACATCTGGCCACATTTGAGCACATTTTTGGTTGTCACAGTAGGGGAAGAGGTGCTGCTGGTGTCTGGAGGCTAGGGACCCTGCTAAGTACCCTACAATGGACAGGACAGACTCCCACAAAGAACCATCTGGCTTTACTGTCAGGGATAAGGCTGACACCAACCACATTAGAAAAGGTGAGTTTCCTACCCTGTTTTTAAGTGTCTTATTAAAAATAGCAAACCACTGTCCACATGGCTAATCACAGTGGAGTCTGGACTTCTGTCCTGACAGATTTAGCCTTATCTTCACCCATGCTCAGAAGCAACCAAAGCCCTGCATCAGGCCACCTTTGGTTCAAGCTTACCATTATAAACACAAGAACTTAGTCACTGGGCCACAAAAGCCAAGGCTCGCCCTCAACCAGGAATAGCGTCAAGCACCTAAAGAAGGTCAGCCATGAGGCTGGTGGAGGGAACAAACGATGCTTTCCCCCTGAAGGGGTTTTAAAATCACATTCAAATCATTGATAATAAAAGGTATACTGACTTTTTTTTCAAGAAAAAAATCTTATAAAATTGAAGAGGTATTTATATACCAATTGTATACTAATTCATATACTAGTTCAGCACATGGAGCCACAATGTAGAAAACACATTTGAATTTTAGAAACCTGGATGTAGAGTGGAGGAGGGTCACTTTCTATTCCAGTAACATCAAATTTACTAACTGACCAAGACCCATAGCCATTTCATAATAACAGAAATGCTGTTACGCAAAGCATGCTTACTTGCTTCAACTTACGTTTATAAGGTCCTTAACTTTGTATCTTACACAGCTTGTACCAAAAGCATAGGTATTCACACATAGACTTAATAAAATTTGCGTTGTACTTTTTTCCCACTCTCCTAAGACGTTTTCTTTACCAGTCCAATGGAATGAAAAGTACGATGTTTGGTGAGATACATATACTTTAAGCCCCCAATTTATAATTGTTTTTCTAACTTAATTATAATAGAAAGTGATCAAAGCATCAAAACTGACTCAAAATATTCTTCCCAAAGGAGCCTCAGGGTGACGAAGAGATAACATCATTTAACAGTAAACTGGGTGAAGGGAATGGTATATCACTTAAAAAACATTTTAAAAAGTCAAAATGAAGGGTGGCCCTGTGGCTCAAAGGAGTAAGGCGCCAGCCCCATATGCCAGAGGTGGTGGGTTCAAACCCAGCCCCGGCCAAAAACTGCAAAAAAGAAAAAAAAAAAAAAGTCAAAATGAAGTTTATCTTACTGTCATATTGGTTTTATTAATTTAGTTAATACATGTAGAGAAAAATAAGCACCTCAGCATACCTCACATTACCATTCCAAAGACTAAAGTCTTGCTAAAAGGAAAATGCTAATCTAATCCATACTTACAGCAGCAATTTAAGGACAAAATTGATAATCAAACCTTGCTTTTTTCCAGAGAACAAAAAAGAAAGATCTCTACCTCCCCCAGTACAGAGAACTATAGGACAAAAGTTTCCCAGAACAAACATTACTCAAAAACTGAGACCAACCACAGCAAAAATCCTTACTTGAATAAACACCAGAGATAGTAGAGGAGAACAAACAGCTAAAAGCTTCTATCAACCTGGGTTCTTAAATCTTGAATAGGGTTCAAACTGTGAAAAGCAAGGAAAAGACATCCTGTTTGTCAAGGTGAGGTTACCTCTAAAAGCAAGTTAAGACTGCAAATACCTATATAACATTAATATGGATACAAAGATATACTTTCCTGATTATTTTTAGAAAATTATTTTCCATTTAAATGATACTCAATACATAAGATGTATAAATTATTATCTTCAGGTTGAAATGCTATAAATGGTGGCACATTAATACTTTCCTAAAGTCAATAAAAAACTTGGATCTAAGTTGCAGAAAATCACTTCATGACTAACTTCGATTTATAATGTAGTTCTTAGGGTGTTTTTCAAAATGGCACACAAAATGTTTTACCAAGTTTCACTCATACTTCTACTTTAATTTACTATAATTAATCTTTTTCTGACTCACAATACATTATTTTAACAGTATTGTAAGCAAAAATTCTTAAGTAACCATATAGGGAAAATTCCTTTTAATAAGGGATAAAACATGTGAATAATTTTCACACAAAATTAGCTGGCTTCATCTCATTCAAAATAGGAAAAAGAGTCACCATAAAATAAATATGAGAAAATACTTACGAAAAAATTTAAAAATAGAGACCTTTCTAAAAGCTTAATTTCAGGGGAAGTTGAGCAAATTGATGCTGCCTGCTTCGCTTTGGCTTTATTTAGTAATAATCGAAATTATTAAATGTCCTATCCCAGAGATATTGCCATAATATTAACTCTGAAGTAATTGTTTACTTTTTCATTTACAAACTACAATAGGAGTTAATTTTATCAAATTAATGCAATATATATTAACTGTACTTAGGCATCATAATATAAGAAAATTAGGAAAAAGTCAAAGAAAATGTCAAATACATACCAAATAACACCTATATGTTCAATGTTTGAATATCATCTACATGAAAGATACTTTTTTATGTTTTGTATCTTTTAGAAATATACACGTTTAACTCGGGTATCACAAGAATGGACGAACACCTCATGTACTCAACATTAAATTGGAACTAGTTGATCAACACGTATTTGCACAGATAGAATTCAAACAGGTGATGGGGGAAGGAAGGGATAGGTAAGTTCATACCCAGCAGATACAACCCACCGTGTCTGGGTGAAAGGCATACTTACACCTTTGACCTAAAATAAAAAAAAGCAAATCACATAACCAAAGGTTACTATATACCCATGTAATGTTGGGAAATTTCAAAACAATAAAATGTTTAACTGAGCACATACCACAAGTCAACAGGAGCTTAACACACACATTTTTATGATAGCATGGTAGCTGCATATAATGTGTTAACTTCAGACAACATCTGTGTTACACACATGGCCATCAAAATAATTGTGGCATGCTTTTGTGACACCAAAAAAGGCCAAGCCTGTTGGGAAATGATTACTTCCAACAAAAGCCTGCTTAAATTATCCTTTGGTTATCTAGCCTACATCCAAAATAACAGTATTATAAGGTTGCTGCTGCCTTGGAATCACTCACCCATTTTCAACCTATTTGTAAAACAAGATAAGCACCACTGGGTTATAAAAAGTAATTATGGATCACAATTTTCAATTCATCTTTCTTTGACAAAATTCTTCCATTTGATCCCAAGTCTTGGCTTCTCTCTTGACAGAATAATGTACACGCCCCACAGCTGACAGAGACAGGCTTTCATGATTAAATAGGAAGCTCACACTCCAGATGACTTTAGACTCCAGATAATTTAGACTTTGCACTTCAAAAAGATGTCTTTGTTGTTTTAGCATCGGATCATTAGTTACTGTTCCCTAATTGTTTCTACCCTCACACTATGAAGATTCATATATGCGAGATCCGTAATTTAGGATGTGTTGTTTCTTTTGCCCATTTATTCACGAACCACGTCAAAGAATGTTACATTACCCACTACGTTCTTTTCCTGATTTCACAGGAGAGGTGAGGGAGGGTGATATTTTAGAACATAAAGTTTAAAATACAAAATGAACACCCTCCTCCAACAGTGTCTGTTTTATGGGTCTTTAAAGAAAATACCAACTGAAATTCTGATTGAGTTTCGCTAATTACTGGGGGAACAATATTCAAAACAATGTCCTAAAGGAAAGGGTTAATCTGGTAGCTTTAACTGGTCGTTTCCTGCCCCTTTCTGCAAAATAATTACACCAATGAAATCAGAATTCTGTACACCAACAAGGGCAACGTCAACGCTGAAACTTTTAGCCCAGGAACAGTTTTAGTGCGCACAAAGCTATGTAAAAACTGATTCACAAAGGCAATGCCCAGGGCCTACCCCATTAGGATTCGCTTCTGAGATGACGAGCTTAGGAGAGGGTATGGAGCAGCCTGAACGCGGGCCTTGTCAGGCGCCCAGCTCTGTTACAAAGGGGGCGGTTTCCCTTCGCTAAACTCAGCTCGTGCCTTATCTAAAACGCCTTAGAGATTTGAAACTGAAGGAGAAAGGGAAACAAAACAACAAAATGCTCCGGATTCCGATCTCCAGGTGGTTACATTGTTGCAAGAGCACAACAAGCGCGCAGGCGCGCGGGTCAGGTTGTCAACTATAAACATAAGTACGTACTTATCAAAATCAAGGAAGTGGATCCTGCAAGCTCCGCTGCCTTTTAGTCTAGGTTCTTTGGGTTAACGTACTAATTGCTTTTTTATGACAAAGTTATTACTGAGTTGCTCTGAGAGACGTTTACTTAAATGTGCGGATAAATCCAGTTCGCTTGAGGACAAGGAAAATATTTTCTGTCCAAACGAGCATTATGTTGCCAGCTGTAAACCCAGGCAACACAATCACAAAGACCCCCTGATGTGTTTCAAGGAGTGAACTAGTCCATACGACACTATCTGGAAATGAGCTCCCAACCACGCGAAGGGAGCGCCCGTCCCAGGCCGCCGGGGGCGCAGCCGGCGCGATCCATCCCGCGCCTCTCGGGGACTGGGGGGGTCCAGGGGCTCTCGGAAGAGACGGGTTTGGGGAAGAGTGTTGGTCTCTGCGGCAGGACCTGGATTGCAGCGGGGAGTTGGTGCGTCCGGTAACCTCTAAGATGTCAAACTCACTCTCCATTATGAAGCAGCTCCAAGTTAACACAGCCTAACACGTCCGCCCGGTCTCGGAGCACAAGGGACGCGGCCTCTCCTGCCCCCCGCGCAGGGACGCGGCCACCAGCCTGGACCGGTGACAGCTCTCAGCCAAAGCGGCCGACCCCCGAGCCCACCCGGCTACCGACACCCCGCCCGCGCTCCGGGCCGCACCCACCTTGATGCCCTGCTGCTGGGTGGTGAGGGTTAACTTGGATTCGTCCAGGAGCAAAACTTCGCAATAAAATTCTTCTGGAACAGCGCAGAAACAGCCCATGTCGGCTGTGGCAGTCTCCAGCCAGGCGAGAAAGCCGCGACCCGGGCGCCCAGCCGCCGCTTGCCCGCAAGCGTGACGCATTAATTTATTGTCCTGGGCAGGACGGGAGCGGCGGCTGCCCGCGGGGTCCGAGCCGAGGCCGAGGCGCCCGGCGCGGCGCGGAGCGAGCAGCGCGGACGAGCCGGGGAGAGCCCGCGCCGGGAGAGCCCGCGCCGGAGAGTCAGCGCCCGGGAGCCGCGGGGAAAACGCCGGCGGAACTGGGCGCGCAGGGCGGCGGCGCGTCCCCGCGCATCCTGCGGCTCCCGCTCCTCGGAAGGCGGGGGCGCCGCGGCCCCTCCCGTGATCCTGGGGACGACAGAAGTCGCCTGGCAATGGGGACAAGAAACAAGAAGAGGGAGGAACGAGAATTCGAGGCCCTTCCCGGACTTGGCGTCTCCTCGTAGCTCCGCTGCTCCCTCCGTCTGCTCCGCTGCAAGCGCGGCCGCGACGCGCCGGCCTCCCCTCGCCCCGCAGGTCCCAGCTCCGACCCGACCCGACCCGCGGCTCCGGTGCGGTCCGCCGAGTGCGGGGCGCTCGGCTTTTCTTTGTGTCCGGGGTATCCGCGACGCCCCAGCCAGGGGTGCGGGGACAGAAGCGAGGGTCGTCACTCAGTCCGCCGCAGCCACTCTCAACCCACGGGCACTGAGAAGCCGGAAGAGGGTTGGAAAGGACAACGGGCTCCTTACCGAGACCAGCCAGGGAAGGTCAGCTCGTCCTGGGGCACGGCTCCCTTCTGGGGACCCTCGAGCTCATCACGGGGGACCGTGTATGGCCAAGTTCAAGCTTTGCCTCCAGGAACGCCCCGAGGCGGCGGCGGGGTGCTGATTCAGCAGAACATTTGGAAAAGCCGGGGTCGGGGGTCCTGCGGGCGCAGAAGCGGGCGCCCGGGCTGGGAGCGCGGCGGGCGGCGGTGTGCCCGGGGCGCGCCAGGCCGCGCCGGCTCCGCGGAAAGTGAAAAGTTCTCTCGGCAGCGCGACGGGTGGCGTCCCGGGCGGGAGCAGCCCAGGTGCCACCGGGCGACTTCAAAATAGCCTGGAGCGAAGCCGGGGGCGGCCGGCGACAGCTGGGGCGCCCCCCGGTGGGGTACAGCCGGGCGCGGGGCGGAGCGGCCGGGTCCGCGCGAGGGAGCTGCACGCTGCGCGGTGCAGAGGGGCGGGCCGCGACGCGCCGTGGAGGTTTCCCAGGGAGACCCGAGGTCGCCGTGGGAGGCCAGGGGCAGGTCGGCTTCGACCCCCGCGTTCGGCGATCCCAGCCCCACGCCCTCCGCGAGGCCGGCCGCGTCCGGGACTGGCGGGCACAATAGCTCTGAGGCTGCAGTGACCCCTGGTGGGTCCTTGTATCCGTGCACGGGCAGCCGAGGCTGAGCTACGGACAAGGCCCGGGCCCGGGTGGGCTTCGGAGCAGGTGCAATCTGTGCTCTCTAGCTGGACACCCGCAGCGAGTTGACGCGAGCAGCAGTTACAGGAAATGCAAGGGAGGACGCGGGGCAGGGTTGATGGGAGGCCTCGCAGAAAACTCTCCTCTACTGAGTATCAGAAAGAGCAAAAGCTTTGGCATCAGGCATAGTTTTAGTTTCCCTCCTCCACCACTTGTTGGCTAGGTAGTCAAAGTTCAAAAAATTTTCTTTACACCTAGGACCTGAAAGCTTAAAACAAAGCCAAAAAAAAAATTTTCTACGCAGCACTGTAGAAATGAAATGAACAATTTGCACCTTTGAGAGTTTCCTCGCATAGTAATTCGCCACAAAGGGCCTTCTAGAAGGAGCCTCGTCCTTTCCTGCTATTGTGGCCCCATCTGAATGGGGATCGGCAGAACCCCCAAGTGCGATATAAAATGCATGTTTGGCACAGACCTTACCTATGAATAAAACCCTATTTTATCTTCTGAGCTTTCTGTGAAATCCAAGCAGGTTTCGAATTTTTAATCAAATTCTGTGTTCCACTTTGGGTTTTCTTGTCAAAAGTTTTGCCTGACTTACCAGCTGACACCTTGTTATTCTAGATCTTAGCATTCTCTACCTGTGGAGGTTTTGCTTTATCTGTAATATATAGTATTCCTGACACCAGTGATCAAATGTGAGTGAAAGGTATCATAACACACCTGCACTCAAATGTTTATTACAGCACAATTCACAACCACAAAGATGTAGAATCAATCTAAAAGCCCATAAATTCATGCGTGGGTTAATAAAATGTGACATGTATACACACACACACACCATGAAGTACTCAGCCATAAAGAAAGGCAAAATAGTGCCTTTTGTAACAATCTGGAACTGCAGACTATTCTCCTAAATGAAGTCTAAAGAATGGAAAAACAAACACCATACTATTAAGTTGGGACTAACTGGAGAACATATGTGCATCTACACAGAGGGAAATAAAGCTCAGTGGAAATTAAGGGGGGGGCATAAACCAACCTATAGGTAATATGAAAACTACTGGGTGATGAACTCAAACATTACAAGAATGATCCTTGTACCCTAAAACATTGGTACTCCCTTAATACTTTCAAATAAAATAAATAATAAAGTTGACATAACATATTTTCATTCTTTACCACAATATCTAAGCTTGCAAAACTGAAACATCCCAGTGTAACCATCTGTTTCCAAGTTTTGCTGTCACTTGTTTTGTGGCTGTTTGGTTTGGGGGAATTTTTGGTTTTTTGTCATTTTACTTCCAGTGGTAATGGAAAGGCTGGGGATGTGGGGTGAGTCAGGGGCTCTGGTCCAGGCTCCTCACAAGGAAAGGTGCAAAATCATGATGTTTTATACATACAACAGCCTTTTCTAAGTGAGGCACTGTCTTTTCCATTTATCAGGGTCTAGAGAAAAGAAAACTTACATACTATTTAACACAAAATTAGAGCTTCCTGGAGATAATAGGATTCCATAGGGTTTTCAAAAGCAACTTTATTGAGTGTAACTGACATACAATAAATTGCATATATTTAATGTATACAATTTGGTAAGTTTTGGTATGTATGTGTACCCCCATGAATCACCCATCACCCATCACCCCCTAAAGGTCCTCCTGTACCTTGTAAGCCCTCCGTCCCGCTCACTCCTCGCCACACATCATTTCCCAGTCAACCACAGATCTGCTTTCTGTCACCACCCGTTATCTACGTTTTCTGGAGTTTATATCAATGGAATCATACAGTGTACTCTTTTCTTTTTTTCTTGGTCTGGTTGGTTTCCCTCAGCACAGTTATTTTGAGATTTATCCATGTTGTTGTGAATATAAGCAGGTCATGTGTTTTTATTGCCCAACAGTATTCCATTGCATGTGTATACCATAATTTGTGTTTCCCTTCATTTGGGTGGTTTCTAGTTTTTGATACAAATAAAGCTGCTATGCAAATTGTATTAGCTCAGGCTGCCATAACAAAATACTGGATGGCTAAAACGACAGACATTTTCTCATAGTTCTGGGAGCTGGAAAGCCAACATCATGGTGGGTTTCTGTGCCTCTTCCTAGTAGAAAGGCAGCCTCGATGTTGCTGTGTGCTCACATGGCCTCTTTGTGTAAAGGAGGAGAGGGAGAGAGGGAAAAAAGACAAGGAAGAAAGGAAGGGGGCAGGGGAGACCACGCATGCATAAGCACACTCTGGGTCTATTCTTAGAAGGACGCTAATCCTATGGTATCAGGACACCCCTCTTATAATCTCTTAACCTTAATTGCCTTCTTATAGACCCTGTCTCTAGACCAGTGATTTTCAACCAGTGTGCCACTGCACACTGCTGTGCCATGGGAGGATCTTAGTTGTGCCTCAAAAATGTTTGAAGATCATTAATTAAATTATTTTTGAAAGAAGGTCAAAGCATAGTAATTATATTCTTTTTAGTACTCTTTTTTGATCAACGTAATTTAAGTGTGCCACCAAAGTTTAACTATAGGTTCAACTGTAAGTGTGCTGTGAGATAAAACTAACTATAGGTTTAACTATAAGTGTGCTGTGAGATAAAGAAGGTTGAAAAACTCTGCTCAAACTCAGTCACAGTGGAGTAAGACTTCAACATATGAATCTTGAGGAGACAAAATTCAGTCCATAAAAAGATCCAGGTCTTTATATGAATATATGCTTTTATTTCTTTTGGAAATAAAAAGGCTAGAATCTCTGGACCTGAAGATAGACAAATGGCAAACAAGCACATGGAAAAATGCTTCACCTCATTAGTCATTAGGTAAATGCAAATTAAAGCCATGGTAAGATATCACTACAGACCTACTAGAATACACATAGCTACGATACCAAGCTGTCATACCACCAGACCAATTGTCAGTGAGAGGGTGGAGCAATTAGGATTCTTATACACTGCTAGTGTGTATGAAAGATGGTTCAGCCACTTTGGATAACAGTTTTGAGGTTTCACAAAAAGTTGAATATACATCCTCCTCAAATTTTGAGGAGGAAAATTTTGTCTATCCAGAAAAACAAATTGACAAGATACCATTTAAACATATGTTTCCCCCAGGAAAATCATCACTTTCTACATGTACATAACGTAATATACTCTATTTGAAGCTTTGTGTCAAATTCTTGAACTCTTTTCAAAGACGTTTTAACAAAATATTTTCTTTGGTCAGGATGATATTTTGTCATAATGAGCCAAGGTAGATGAGTCCAATTACCAATTCAGAATATATAAGGTCAGAAAATTAAGTTCTCAAATCCATTCTAGGAAAAAAATGGTACATACCTTATTGATGAACACCACTGTGGTCACCTTCAAAGTACTCCCCCTTGGCCATCTAGTGACCATGGTGATATTCAGCAATGAGGTAGGTAGCACTTTTTCTAGGGTGAGTTTATGAACTTAATTGTCCAACCTTGTCCTTTAGAAATGTATAGGGCTTCCATCTATGAAGGGTTATAAAAATTACTCATTCTAGAAGAAGAGGTTTCACTTTACATAAAGCAGTACCCCATCCTTTGCTGAAATATTCACTTCAAAATGCCATACTCTGGGCTTGGCGCCTGTAGCTCAAGCAGCTAAAGCTCCAGCCACATACACCAGAGCTGGCAGGTTCAAATCCAGCCCGGGCCTGCCAAACAACAATGACAACTACAACCAAAAAATAGCTGGGCGTTGTGGTGGGCGCCTGTAGTCCCAGCTACTTGGGAGGCTGAGGCAAGAGAATCGCTTAAGCCCAGGAGTTGGATGTTGCTGTAAGCTGGGATGTCATGGCACTCTACCCAGGGTGACAGCTTGAGGCTCTGTCTCAAAAAATAAATAAACAAATAAAAATGCCATACTCTGAATTCTTTTTAAAATGCCATATTCTCTTTGGAAAGATGTATTCAAGCAACCTGTGTCTTCTGTCATCTCCTTATAGGTTTTCTTTTCCAAACCTCCAAAGTTAACTATAACTTCAAAAGGTAAAAATACCAGCTTGAAATTGTTGATAATAAATAAGTGAATAATTACTTACATAGCCAACAGCAATGAAGCAGACTCACCAGGACTTGGTAGAGCGCTGATTCCCCTTCCTCCGCCCACTCAGTTTCTGACTTGGTAGGTCTGGAGTAGGGTCTGAGAACTTGCATTTCTAACAAGTTCCCAGGTGATGCTTATGCTGCTTCAAAACCACTGCTATAAAGATTATTTTTTCAAAAAATAATAAATGTTGCTCTCAATTACTTATAAATAATTTTGGGGGTGAGGAGGGGGTCATTCTTCATCACTAGGCCTCCCTGTTTTCTACTTCATCCATTAAATTAATCTCTGTTAAGGAAAAGAATGTTGAAGACCCTGCCAAGTAGATCAGAAAGAGTAGTTATTAAGGAAGAGAAAATATTCCTGTTTTGGTCTCACGACTGCCTAGTTTATTTGGACATTTTACTCACTTTTAGTTCTAATATAGTATGTGTCCAGGCATATCCAGTTTTTAAGACCATCCTGCCTCTGACTCATGTTTCATCTATGTCATTAACCAGCTCTCTCTTCTGCATATTGAAGTCTTAGATCCCATTTATTAGAATGCCTCAGGGGTGTTACCCATGTTTCAAGGGAAATCCTCTCCCAAGACTTCCCTGCAATCAAAACTTGTTCTTCATCCTTGTGATCTCCAAAGAAATGTTCCTTGGGGGTTACTGAGAATTACTTTGCACAGTTGATAATCTTTGCTGGTGAATGCATTAATATGGTTTTTATTTAGCGTAAATACTTTAGAATTTTGACTTTGAAACAGCCAGTGTCCCTTTCTCTGTTCAGAGGCAAGATAGCAAAAGTGGGGGTGGGGAAATTAGTTGACAAGTCGAGTCCTTTGAAAAACTTTTTTTTTTTTTTAGTTTTTTAAATGACAGATTAATATCTTTGGCCGATTCAATTGAGAGAGATTGAAAAGATTGGCCAGATTAGGACAAAATGGGTATCTTGATACATTTTTGGTTCAACTGTAAATTGATTCCGGCTTTCTGTAATGCAGTCTGTCATGAATACAATAAATTAGAGATGCATACACTTTGATCCAGAAATTCAACATCTAGGAATTCACCCTTATCAAGTAATAGACACAGAGATACATAAAATAAAATTTACTACACTATGTTAATAACATTAAAACTTTTAAAGCAATCTTAATGCCCAATTCAAGTTATTAAATTAATTATAGTGTATGTATATAATAGAACACCCAGAAAAGATAAAACAAATGCATATGGACTTACATAGAAAGTTACCCAAGTTGGGCAGCGCCTGTGGCTCAAGGGAGTAGGGCGTCGGCCCCATATACTGGAGGTGGTGGGTTCAAACTCAGCCCCGGCCAAAAAAAAAAAAAAGAAAAAGAAAGTTACCCAAGTTAAGTAGCGAGGTAAAAAAAGAGCAGGTTATGTGATTTTGCAAATGAGTGAGTCCATTTTGGTCTGTTTTAAAAAGAAAATTTGAATGTTTTACAATGAGTATGGAATAATTAAAAATGAAAAGAGATTTTAATAATAAACAAAGAATCTGCCAAATTACTGATTAATGAAATCAGCCCTCATTTAAAATTGTGCTCCTTTTCTAGGTTCTAACCTAGTTTCAAATGTGTTGACTATTTTACCTGGTTAATGTACTCTGGTTTGCTCCCTGAATAAAGCACATCAATTTAATTTAATTAACACCAGCTTGCTGATGTGGATATTGTTCTACCTATAGAAATTTGAGAAAAAGAATGAAGATATTAGCTTTTAATTATCAAGCAAGAAGAGAGGAGAGAGGAGGAGAGAGGGGAAGAGAAGGAAAAAGGAAGGGAAGAAGAAAACAGAAGGCAAACACCCTGTGGACACCATCAAGTGAAGCAATGCACATAGTATAGAGGTTTCAGAGTGAGAAGAAAGGGACAGAAAGTGTATTTGAAAAAATAAAGGTCAAAAACTTCCCAAATTGGATGAAAGCTATGAATTTAGACATTCCGTAAGTTGAATGTACTACAAGTGTGGGAAACACAGAGTTCCACACTAAGACATGTTATAAAAAAACTGTCAAAAGAAAAAAGAAAGACTCTAGAAAGCATCAGGAAGGAAGCAACTCATCACATCACAGACAGGTGACCTTCATGATCTCCAACCAACTTCTCATCACAAACCATGGAGGGCAGAAAGCAGGAAGGTGATATGTTTTTAGATGCTGAAAGAAAAAAAAAAAAAACCTATCAAGTAGTAATTCTATATCTGGAAAAACTAGTTTTTTAAAAATAAAGGAAAAAATACAACATTATGGAAACCATGGAGGACAGAAAGCAGGGAGGTAACATATTTTAAATGCTGAAAGAAAAAAAAACTATCCATTAATAATTCTGTATCTGGACAAAGTATTTTTTTAAAATAAAGGAAAAATTAAGACATCAGCAGATAACCCAAAGATGATAAAGTTTGTTACTAATAAACCAACCCTACAAGAAATTCCAAAGCAAGTCCTTTAGTTTGAATTGAAAGGACACTGGATAGAACTTGAAGTTGAAAGAGAAACGGAATCCCAGTAAAGTAACTATATGGATAAACATAAAAGCCAATATTATCATATTTTTGCTTTATAAACTCTACTTTTTGTTCCCTATATAATTGAAAAGAAAAATTAATTAAAAAATAATAAATCTGTTATTGGGTACACAAGTTATTAAGATGCAATTTGTGACATCAACCTAAAAGAGGGGGATGGAGCTGACAGAGGAACAGAGTTTTGGGGTTTTTTTTTGTTTTTTTTTTTTTTGAGACAGAGCCTGAACTATCACCCTGGCGTCACAGCTCACGGCAACCTCCAACTCCTGGGCTTAGGCAATTCTCCTGCCTCAGTCTCCCAAATACCTGGGACTACAGGCACCCGCCACCACGCCCGGCTATTTTTTGGTTGTGGTTGTCATTGTCTGGCAGGCCCGGGCTGGATTTGAACCCGCCAGCTCTGGTGTATGTGGCTGGTGCCTTACCCACTTGAGCTACAGGCGTCGAGCTGGAATAGTTTTTGTATGCTGTTAAGTTGTTACTGGTTCATATTAGTCTGTTATAAATTTAGGATATTAATTGTAATCCCTATAGTAGCCACTGGGAAATATCTGAAATATATTACATAAACAGAAATGAGAAGGTAATCAGTATAGACCAGTACAAAAAAAATCAACTAAACACAAAATCTGGCAATAATGGCAGGGTATGAGTGACAAAATAGAATAAAATGTACAGAAAACAAATAACAATGCAACAGAAATTAAGTCCTTCACCATAGTAATTCCTTAGATGTGAATGGATTGAACTTTTCCCTCCGAAGGCAAAGAGAGATTGGCAGAATGGATAAAAAATATGACCTAACTGTATACTGTCCACAAGAAACTCACTTTCAATCCAAATAAATTAAAGTGAAATGATGGGGGGAAAATATTCCTTGCAACCAAAAGAGAGTTGGAGTGGCTATGCTAATTATTAGACAAAATAGACCATCAAAAGCTGTCAAAAGAGACATTATATATTGACAAAAGGGTCAATTAAATTGGAACCCTGAATGTAAAATTGTTCAGCTCTTGTGGAAAATAGTTGCTGGTTCCTCAAAAATTGAAATATAGCATTATCATATCAGCTCTGCTTCTCCACAAGGGCACGCTAGGGTTGCCCACACACTCAGAGGTGTGACCCAATAGAGTCATTCCTCCTGTCTTTGTTAAATTTGATCTCACCCAAAAGGCCGAGAAGTGATCCCTCCTGTCTTAATTAAAGGTAAAATAAAACAAAGATATGTCTGTCCTCCTTAGACTCCCATGGGGCCATCTGAAGCGGGACGATATCCATTCTATTTTTCCTCTTTTGGATTTTTGATTTTGTGATCTGCCTTTGGTGGAGGAACCGGAGCATGGGGGAAGATGAAGACACCTGCGGGGGAGCCGTCTGGGTATTTCAGTCTCTCCTCTTGCTGGGTTGGCAGGGCCCTGACTGATGGAACCTGCCAGCACACTTCAGCTGGCTCCCCAGCAAACATATGGTGTCCGGGTCAATGTTTACCTTCATTGAACACATGCAGTGTTTCATGTATTTATTTATTTATTCAGCAGGCAATTAGGCTTCACGGAGCAAAATCCTTTTGTTGTCTATGGGGGTTACTGGATACCAGAGCTGTGGAAAACCAGCTTTCAGACAAGACTATCCAACCCCTCTGCACAGTGTCAGCCTACAGCTGCTGCTCCTCTGTGAGAAACACACACACACATACATGTACACACATGTAAATATTGAGAGTATATAGTTATTATTATATGGATTTATATATATGATATGTATACAGTTGTCCCTTGGTATCCCTGGGGGATTGCTGATGCTCAAGTCCTGATATAAATGGTGTAGTATTTGCATATAACTTACTCACATCCTCCAGTTCCTTTAAATCATCTCTAGATGGCTCATAATACTTAATACAATGTGAATGCTATGTAAATACTTGTTATACTGTATTATTTAGGCAAAATGGTAAGAAAAAAATCTGTACATGTTCATTACAGATGCTATATATATATATACATATATATATATATATTTTTTTTTTTTTTTTTTTTTTTTGAGACAGAATCTGACTCTGTTGCCCTGGGTAAAGTGCTGTGGTGTCATAGCTCATAGCAACTTCAAACTCCTGGGTTCAAGTGATCTTCCTGCCTAAGCCTCCTGAATAACTGGGACTATAGATGCCGGCCACCACACTTGGTTAATTTTTCTATTTTTAGCAGAGATGTGTCTCATTCTTGCTCAGACTAGTCTTGAACTCAAGCCATCCACCCACCTTGGCCTCCCAGAGTGCTAAGATGGCAGGAGAGATGCACTGTGCTGGCCTCAGATGCAATTTTTTAAAATAATATTTATTGATCTTTAAATCTTTTACACAAATGTGGAACCAAAGATATGGAGGACCAACTATATTTGAGAATATGTTTTTTTGTTTGTTTGTTTGTGTCTGAGACAGAGCCTCAAGTTGTTGCCCTGGGTAGAGTGCCGTAGCATCAGAGCTCACAGCAACCTCAAACTCCTGGGCTTAAGCGACTCTCTTGCCTCAGCCTCCCAAGTAGCTGGGACCACAGGTGCCCGCCCAATGCCTGGCTATTTTTTGGTTGCAATTGTCATTGTTGTTTGGCAGGTCGGGGCTGGATTCAAACCTGCCAGCTCTGGTGTATGTGGCTGGTGCATTAGCCGCTTGAGCCACTGGCTCAGAGCCTTTTTTTTTTTTTTTGAGATAGAGTCTCATGTCACCCTGGGTACACTCTTGGGCTTAAGTGATTCTTAACCTCCAACTCTTGGGCTTAAGTGATTCTCTTACCTCAGCCTCCCAAGTAGCTGGGACTACAGGCACCCGCCACAGTGCCTGGCTATTTTTTGTTGCAGTTGTCATTGTTGTTTAGTAGGCCTGGGCCGGGTTCAAACCCTTCAGTCTCGGTGTAGGTGGCTAGCATGGTAGCCACTGTGCTATGGGTTCCGAGTCAAGAATACATTATTAAAAATATAGGTATTATTTGGGAAAAATTATATAGCATTCTTTATTAAAAAGAATGCATTATACCAATGTGATTGTTTTCTACCCCTATTGTGAACAGAAAAGATTTTTTAGGGGCATGTTTTTGTAATAAGGAATGTATTGAAATCAAAAATGAAAACCTCAGGTTTTTCTTGAGCTTTAAGTTCATTTAAAAATCTTACTGTTCTGTTCTCAATACTAACAAATTTTAAAAAGCGATTTTAAGGAATTCTTGACTAATGTATTAAGTTAATATATCAAGCATAGTTAATAAAAAATACCATTGGACATAAAACTGCATTTATACATTTTATTTCCTTTGTATTTCAGTTATCTACAGAACACACAAAACCTTATTATACAATAAATAGGCGCAACATTTATTTGTCAATTAAAAATAATCTAAAAACTCTTAATAACTGAAATTTGAGATCATTGACAAGTAAAAAACTCCTAAAATTAGTCTTGCACTTAGATGTTAAGCATCAAAGCATATTTTTTAATGCTTTTAAAACTTCCAGGCTCAGTGCCCGTAGCACAGTGGTTTCGGCGCCAGCCATATACACCAAAGCTGGAGGGTTCAAACCCAGCCTGGGCCAGCTAAATAATAATGACAACTGCAACAAAAAAATAGCCAGGCAGGATTAGAATTTTTTTTTTTTTTGAGACGAGTCTCATTATGTCACCCTTGGTAGAGTGCTATGGCATCACAGCTCACAGCAACCTCTAACTCTTAGGCTTAAACGATTCTCTCGCCTCAGCCTCCCAAGTACTAGGGACTACAGGTGCCTGCCACAACACCTGGCTATTTTTTGCTGCAGTTCTCATTCTGTTTTAGCTGGCCAGGGCCAAGTTCAAACCAACTACCCTCGGTATACGGGGCCAGCGCCCTACCCCCTGAGTCACAGGCACCGCCCTAATCCTGTTTTTAACCTTAGTAAGATATTCTTCTATTTTCTGATTTAGAGTCATACCCCTAAATTAATTATTCAACTATAAATTTATATGGAAACGCGGGCTTGTTTACTCTAACAGGGTCAATTCCCATAAATATGACAGATACTTAAAGTACCATATATGCACAGGTCCCCTAACACAAAACCACTAAGTTCCTGTGTTTGCTTCTACAATTAACTGTAAAATTCCTGAGATTAAATGGGGTTAAAAAAGCTAAGAAAACAATGCCATCCTAAACAATGTGGGGGTTACTGTCTCAGTGTGCTAACATCTCATCAAGATCACAAATATTAATCGGGACGTGGTGGTAGAGGTCAGGGATACCCAACACCATTTCCTCGCTGCTCCTGGGCTCCGGCTGTCCCCTTCCTTTCGGCACTGTGTCCACTGCACGGGGCTTAGTCCTGCTGCTGTGGGCGCCCGGCCAGCCTGCAGACTCTATGCTAAAATCTGCTCTTCCTCTCCCCCCCACCCCCCCGCCCAACCCAGGCAACAGCATTTGAGCCAGAAACCTGGGTGAAGGCTCCTCCCTCTCCTCAGATTCATAATCTATCCAAACAATCACCAGATTCTTTCTACTTCACCTACAGCCTCCAAAATCTCTCCAATCTCCTCCCCTCTCCTCCCCACAGCTGGGGTCTGAGTTCCCGCTACTAACTTCTTCTTGCCTCGGGCTACGGTTACTCAGCAACCACCTCACCTGATAAGGGGTCTCTCCCACAGGCCTCCACCTTCAGTCAGGTTGATAGTGACCCCACCTTAGTGATAACACCCATCCTCCCATACCCTCTTCACCGCCCTCTGGGAACACCTCCTGCATTCCAAGCAATAGGCTGGAGGGGAGGGAAGAGGCTTCACCTGTGTGGTGTCTCACCTGCTTTGCATCAGTGCCCCAACAATATAAATAACTGCTCATATTAAAATGAGTACATTGAGGCTCAAAGAGGTCAACTAACTTTTTCAAGACCACACAGCTAGTGTACAGATAAACCGGGATTTAAACCCCAATGCTTAGCAGTTTCCCAAACAGTTTTTTTCTCTTCCTCTTCTCTACCATTTTGCAAACTGTATTCACTGATCTCTTCCTTTGAGAAGAGTGCCCTGCTCTTGACCCTCATCTGATGCTGGAGTGTCTTCCTTCCTTTTCCGTAGCGTTTTCTACATTTCTTTATCAGATCACTTATGATACTCCGGCATCTTTACCTTTCCAGTACTGAGGCAAGTGCCTGCCACACTGATGCTTGTGGACAGGGGGACAAGGAAATCACTCCTCCTTAAAAGAATCCATCCACTTACTAACCCAGAGGCCTGGAGTAAGTTAGTTAACCTCGCTATTCTTATCTCCTGGGCTAAACAAGAATAATAATTCCTCTTGCTAGTTTATTGTGAAAATTAGAATTGAAATACACAAAGCACTGAGCATACAGCTTGACACAGAGTAAATGATAACATATTTGCTGGCATTATATTTTTACAGTAATTGACCAAGTAATTCAGAATTTGCTTCTAAATATGTAATGCAAATGAGGGTAAGAAAAGTGCAGATCCTTGCCGGCCAGACCTGGCCTTTCTGGGGTCTGTAATAAATTTGTGGTTTCAGAATTTGCTTCCTCCACTAGAAACAGCTTCCTTTCAACCCAGGCAGAGGAACCCTGAAAGTCTTCCCCTTTTCCATGATTTATTCTAAAATCAACATTTACAGAGCTCCCACTATGTGACAAATACAGAGCCCTACAGGGGACCCAGTAAAGAGGAAGACTGTCCGCTGCCCTCTGGGAGCTCGGTTGGGTTCTCCAGGGAGAAGATGTGTCAACACACACTGCACAGACCGCAGGGAGCCATCGCTGGCCCCAGGAGACCTGGGATCATGCAAAGGGGTGAGGAAGAATGACAGTAAAACCAGAGGGTATTTTGTCATCCCAGGGCAAGTTTGGCCTGTAGGAAGCCGGGAGTGGCTACGGCATGAAATACGGAGGCTGCGGTCCAAGATTGAGCCCTTTAACAAGTGACATTCCCATCTTTGAATACCACAGATTAATGTAACTAAATACAAGCCCTCAAATGCACGTGGGTTCTGCTGCTCTGTGAAATGCTTTTTGTGGAAGGCAGGAATAGGATTATTATAGAACTCATACTTCCGTTCTACTTTATTTACCCTCTCCTGGGTATTTTTATGTAAATCATTTCTTTGGATTCTCATGGTCAAACATGGTGCTTGGGATTTTTGCCCTTGTGAGCCAGGTTAATACAGTTTAGCTAAATGATTGTCTGTGCTGGATAACTTGACAGGCCTGGATAACAGCTTTCCAAAAGCTCCTCACCTCCTAGCAATTTCACTACTGCAAATATATTACATTCCTTTGGGTAGCAACTGACTCCAGGAATAGCACGAGTTAACTGGCTGTGATCTAGTTAATTATCTTCTCAATAACTTCCTGAAAGTACAGAATAAGCAAATACTTACTGAGTACCTGTTTGTGACAGACAGGAAGCTAGAGGCAGGAAGACAATACTGCACAGGACAGTCCTTGCCCTTCATGCCTGGAAGGAGGGAACTTTGCAAGCCTGCAGTACTGCTGGAGGGAGGCTGGTTTGCTGAGGACAGTGGCAGAGTTCTGAGTGATCCAGGGTAGCGTGAGGGCCTTGGGATTTAATGATCAAAAAGGTAAGGAGAAAGGGCATAAGATGAATTTTAGCTATTTCACTGTTCTATCTAGGGGAGCCTTATTTCTGGATTCCTCCCACCCTTCTTGCCTCTGCCCCCTGAGGCATTGGTGTTACACCATCTCAATCCCATGGACTCCTTTAGATGTTAATTTTCCTCCTCCCTGAGTGTCTTGGTAGCACCCCCTCCTCTCAGGCCCGCTGCCTCAACATCAGGCTCTCATGTTCTTGCATCTGGATTTTTCCACCCACCCAGGTACCTGATCTCCCTGCCTTCATCCCTGCAACTATCTACCACCCTCCCATGCAGCAGCTGGAGTGTCCTCTGTACTAAACCCTTCTCTATGCTGATCACTCCACTCCCCTAAGCACAATGCTGCCTGGGTTCCCTGTGTGCACACAAGCACCCCGGCAGGTACAGTTCCTACCCTCTGCACCTTTCCCCATAAACCTCCATGTGCCTGTGAGCTCTAGCTAAATGAACCACAAACCCAAATAGAACATGTGTACCTTTGGTTTTAGTAATTACCAACATATTTATTTTCCCAAAGTTGTGGCAACTATTTCTCCCCATACTCACTGAGGCCTTTTTAAATCTGTGCCACTGATACGTGATTTTGTTGTGACAGTGGCATCATTGCAGCTTATCACAACCTCAAAATCTTGGGCTCAAGCTATCCCCCCTGCTTCAGCTTCATAGTAGCTAGGAATACAAGAACACACTACCCCTTCCAGTTATTTTTTCTTTCTTTCTTTTTTTTTTTCTGTAGAGATAGGGGGGCTCACTCTTGCTCAGGCTGGTCTCAAACTCTTAACCTCAAGCAGTCCACCTACCTCAACCTCCCAGAGTACTAGGATTATAGGCAGGAGCCACGGCATCCAGCATTGTCGTTTAAATGAGCATTTTCCCTGCCCTCTATTAAGGCTGAGCATATTTTTATGTATTTATCAATAATTAGGATTTCTTCTCTATAAATTGCCTGTTCATACATCTTGTTCAGTTTTCTATTGAAATGTTTTTCCTTTTCTTATTAATTTGTAGAAGCTCGTTGTGATACTTTCTGATTTTCTAGCAAGCATAATAGCTAACAAATATGGAGTGCTTGTATGTACCAGGCACTATTTCCCCAGTCAATTGTAGGTCTTTTGATTTCATTCATCTTACATTTTTCTAAATATAAATTAATAAATGCTTTATGGATCTAATAGGTGAATGAGTGAATGAATGAAGTAAGTAAATGTTCTCTCTCCCCAGAGACTGGCCTTTTGGTCAGGGGCTGTTTCATCACATGATTCCTTGTATCTTTTCTTCTCTTTTCCTATCTCTTCCATCCACTTCTCTGGACCTCTTGTTTGGCCAGGATGTGGTTATGCCAATGACACTGAACATATGATTTCAGAATGGGGAAAATATCCCTGTCTCCCTGGGACTTTGGAAAAGGGCTCAGGAAACACAAACTTGGGGTGAGAGCAGAAAATATTTCTTGTTTCATCGTAGTAGAGGAGCAGTTATTAGTTACCTTAGAATGACATATCTAGCACTTAGCAACATAAAAGATGTTGGCAGTGAGGTGAATAAAATTTTAGTATTATTTCTTTAATATACTGTATCCTTCTGGGAGGACTTTAAAACCCTTTCTGTTTTATTGATGAAGCACCAACCAGTCTGCAGAGTCCCAGGGAGCTTTCTTCTCTGTTCCAACTTTGACAAAAAGGGAAAATTCACAATGGGGCAATGCAAAACATCAGAAAAATATTAAACGAGAATCAGAGAGGTTTCTCCACAAAAGCATGGACTGGATGACTTTATTTTAATTTTAGAAGAGTCTTACATTTGAATTTATACTCCGGCATGCCTTGATAATCCAAGATTAATTATTCCCTCAGGATCCCCACCCCATTCCTTCTGCTAAGGCTACAGAACAGTCTCATCTGTTCCTTGCTTCATTGCTTTCCTCATACCAAGTTTTCTCTTAATAGTCCTCTCTCTGAAATGACTCATAAATAAAGTCGGAGTATTTGGGATGCTCTCTGTGTGTTACTCACAGATAAAACACTTAAGTGTTTCATTTGGAATCAAACACAGTTTCCTGAGGAAATAACTGAAATCACAGAATTGTTCAAAAAGCTGATAAGCAAAATCAGGTCACCGGAAAAAAAGTCGTCTGTTATTCAACAAAGCATCTAAAGCAGCCTTACAAAGAAACACAAACAGAAAGGCCTAGGCCCAGAAATCACTGTAATTGGGCCCTAAATACCAAGATATGAACAATGGGAAAATAAAGGTTTTAATAAAAACAGAAAGCACGACCACGTTCATCAAACTCATCAGTAATGACTACGAAAACTGTCTCCCTAAAGACGGATTCACGACATCTGGCTTAAGACGGTTCACCTGCCACCTAGCTGGAAGCGGAGGTCCAGGAAATACGATCAAATAACTAAGTGGCCCATAACTTATTCTAGCCTGAGGATAATTATTGACACCAGACTTTGGTGAAACTTGGGCAGGATCGATTCACCCATTCATTCATTATTCAATGAATATTTATGCAGCACATACTTTATCATCAATAAGTTAAGTCCTTGTGGGGGGAAATACAGTCCCAGTTCCAAATCTAGCAAGGGCAACAAAGTCAAATGCCTACAGAAGCCAGGAAGATAACATAAAAGAGGCAGGCCAGTGGGGAGTTGGGAATTGTGGTAGCTGAAGGGTAGAGGCTGCATCTACAGCTGGCTGCCTCCGCTCAGGTCCACTGATCATCTCCACAGTGGAGCATGAGTTTAGTGTCACTACATTTACCAGTTTTCAAAAGTGAAGGTTTGAATCCCAATTTCATTGTGAAATGCCTTCTTTTTAAACATTGGCAACTGGTTGAGATATATATTATATATATACATATATGTGTGTATATATATATTTTTTTTTTTTTTTTTTGAGACAGAGTCTCAAGCTGTCGCCCTGGGTAGAGTGCCGTGGTGTCACAGCTCACAGAAACCTCAAAGTCCTGTGCTTAAGCGATTCTCTTGCCTCAGCCTCCCAAGTAGCTGGGACTACAGGTGCCCACATGTGCCCGGCTATTTTTTGTTGCAGTTGTCATTGTTGTTTAGCTGGCGTGGGCCGGATTTGAACCCGCCAGCCTTGGTGTATGGCTGGTGCCATAACCATTGTGCTACAGATGCTGAGCCTATATATTTTATTAATACTATGTCTGCAAAGCAAAACACAAATTTGACCTCAGCAGCAATTTACAATTTCCAGCACACTGTATTACGTTGTGTTTCCAAACTCAGGAGATGCATTTCATCAAGTGTTGCCTTTTCCATCCCCTCCTCTCAACTTTTGGAAATACCCATATATGAGATAACTCCTCTTTAAATATGTTTGGCAAAAAGCAAGATTTTCTGCCTCTTTTTTTAGGTGAAGTCTCACTCTGCTGCCCTAGGTAGAGTGTTGTGGCATCATAGCTCACAGCAGCAACCTTGGGCTCAACCGATGCTCTTGCCCAGACTCCCAAATAGCTGGGACTACAGGTGCCCACCGCAGCACCTGGCTGTTTTTAGTAGAGATGGGGTCTCCCTCTTGCTCAGGCTGGTCTCAAACTCCTGAACTCAAGCAATCCACCCACTTTGGCCTCCCAGAGTGCTAGGATTACAGGCGTGAGACCTGTACTAGGCCAAAACAAGCTTTTTCCAATGGTTGGACTACGATGCTGGAAATCCCTCCTCACTCCATTCCCCCCTACCATTTCGAATGTCTAAGTAGGATGTTGAGTGCAATGACTGAAAACATAGGAAACTTTCTAATCAAGTGTCCTTTCCACCCAAACTTCAAGGATCCTGCTGTGTGTGTGTTCTTTCCAGCGTTCCCTCAAGATCTAGATGGTCTCCCTTTGCTTCTGAAACTCCTGGCACTGCAAATCCCCATTACTTTTTACCCAGGGGAGATTTTTCTGGAGATTGCCACATTCTCTCCTGTCTCCAGGAAGTTTCCCACTCTTGGTCTTCAGCCCCAGCTGTGTCACTTATGCCTAACACTATGCCAGCCCATACTACAGCTGTGTGCCAATTAGGATAGGAAGCGTGACTCCTTATCAGCACACGTCGGATGATATATGACTCTCTGACTCCTTCAGGACTGGATTCCCCTGGAGTCGTGTAGTACTAAGTCTGCACCTTGATAAGGGGTAGTCCCTTGCCCATTCCTCCTAGGGAGACTTTCTCTTCAATCCATCCTCAAATACTTTTTCTTTTGGTACCTCATAAACCCACAGTGCTGTTCTCATAATTAAAAAACCATTCAATAAGGAAGAACCTGAACTATGCGCTGCCACCGGCAGCCTAGGACTAGCTCTTGTAAAGGACTGACAGGCAAGGTCAGCTTTCTGGCTACATGAAAGGGATGCTTTGAACAAACACAACAGAGAGGGATGAGTACGTGGTATGTGGCAGCATTCCAGGGATGCTCGAGTCCAGGCTTTAGAAAAGAGCCTGAAAACTGAAGGCCACCATTGCAAGTTAGTTCACACCATCCTCAGAGAGGCATTTTGGTTTGATTTTGTTTTTGCCTGTGCATTTTTTCCCACAGTGTGGATCTGAATGCTTTTAGGATTTTAACCATTCCTTTTGATTGTCATTACTCTGTGTTAATTAAGAAGTAGATTCTGCTATTAGACAAAGACTTACAGCACCTGTGCTTCTGATGAAGCTGTTTTTCCATCCTGCATTAATTTAAGTGTAAGGGTTACAGAACTGGGATGATGGTTCCTTGGGGTGGGGGGTTCAGCCCTTCCATGTTGTCATTACACTCTCTATGGCTGTCCTCATCAGAGTGATCCAGGATTGTCACTTTCATCAGGTATAGATGGCAGCTGATGAGAAGGGTGCTGAGCACATATCCCTTCTGTGTAATAGCACAACTGGGAAGTTCCACACGTCATGCCTGCAAATGTCTCAGGGACCAGGACTTTTCTCACCTGGTCGCAGGGAAGCAGTCATGGTGTGCAGTGGGATTCTGTTACAGATAGTGGCAGTGCATCAGTAGTTCTGCCGACTGTATACCTGCAGGTTCTTCTCCGCCCCTCCTTTGGCAGCACTGTTTAGTGTCTGTGTTATTTTACTCGCGGTCTGCTGAACCGCACCACCATCAGGCTTACATTCAGAAATAATTGTTAGACTACGAAGAACAACATATGTTATTTTTCTTACTACCCACCGCAGATGTCCCCGGTGCTTAGAAATGAACGTTGAGGTAGCATCTCAGAAAACAAAAGTGACAGGGACCAAACGCTGATTGGATAGAGCGGCCGTAATGCCAGAAACCAAGGAAAGCGCACCAGCCTCAGTCTGTCTGCCAGGCGCAGGTCAGCTCGTGCTCTGCAGCTTGTAACCCAGACAGAACGGAGCCACTGCTCAGTCCCCTCACTGGAAGCAGAGAGACAACCTTGCTCTGCAAAATCTGACTTTTAAAATATGCAAATTAAGGTCAAACAGCCCTACCTCTGAGACTTAACAGCTAATCTGTTCAGACAGCTGCTTCTTGGGCATTAAATTACAAGGTGACTGAGTTCATTAAGATTTTCCACACTACTAACTCCTCGAATTGTATTCCACACTTTCCTCAGATTTTCATGGGCAAAGCTAGTCAGATGAGCTATGGTTCTAGCAGAAAGAGCCAATCTGTCGTCGTTGGTTCTCCAGTAGACAAAGAGGCATTATTTTCAGGTTGATTAAAACTGGTCACTCAAGCCAAATTCCAGGGTGAGCTCATGAAGATCAGTCACTGTGGGTTTTATTGCCAAAGGCAATTGGGGAAAGAGTCTACTTTCCTCTGCCGAAAGACATATTGCCAAAAATTCAGATTAAACTTTAGAATTATGCTACCTTTATCCATCCTGTTCTGCACAAATGAAAAACCATGGAGCCAAATTCAGACCTTTAAACACCAGCCTTCCGCACGGACATTGTTTCATATTTACACATCAGGTCTGGTTCATTTTTCTACTATTCACTTTTCTCTGAAAATTAAAACTTAATTCTTTCATAAATGGCATTTATAAGTAAAATATTTTGTACCATGCTTCATTCTATTCATACAATGTATTTAATATTATCAAATGGTAATAAGCGGTAACTTCACCACTTACGTTTTCCCATACATAGTGTAAACTACTTTGTTTCCACAGAATTGTCTCACCAATGTATTACAAATTACCATGAATTCTTTTATTGTTTTTTTAAACAGAGTCTCACTTTGTTGCCCTCAGTAGAGTGTCATAGCATCATAGCTCACAGCAACCTCAAACTCTTGGACTCAAGTGATCCTTTTGCTTCAGCCTCCCAAGTAGCTGGAACTACAGGCACCTGCCACAATACCCAGCTATTTTTAGAGAAATATAGAGAAACCAGCTCAGGCTGGTTTGGAACTCTTGAGCTCAGGCAATCCACCTGCCTTGGCCTCCTGGAATGCTGGGATTACAGGCATGAGCCGCCTCTCCCAGCCTAGTGAATTCTTAAAACAATTCTGAGTTTAGTAATGTAAATACATTATGACGAAATCTCTCAAACTAAAAATAACACTGAAATGGCTACTCTACCAAGTGAGAATTCTGAATTGAGAAATAGTTTTAGAGGTAATTTACTCTTAATGTAGCTTATACACTACAGAAATAAAGAGCAAAATGAGCTAGTTTGGATAATAAACACAAGTCACTTAACACCAATAATTTGTTACTAAAACAAGAAGTGGAAGCCTCATAGAATAAATTACTACTTTAGGAGCTCTTGATCTAGAAAAAAAACCCAGCTTTGGAGTAGAATTGCCTTTTCTAACCAGTAAGGTTCTGATATTCACAGAGCAAAAACACTTTTAAGCTGTAATTAATAAAAATGAATTATACCTTAAATTATTACAAATTCAAAATGCAATAATGAGGCGTTAGAAAGTTCAATTGGTTCTTGGAACATAATTAAAAGAAATAAGCTTGAAAACACTTGAATAAAGTTCATCTACGTGCTTTATTATTTGTAAGTGAGAAGAACGGTCTTAACCTAATACCTTTTTATGGGGTGTGATTATAAAATCATTAACTATTACACTCAAAAGAATATGAAATAACATGGAAAACCGTTATGATAGACTGTTAAGTATAAAAAAGTTATTAGGCATTTCCTCCTAAAGGAATCACTGAAGTGAGAAAATAGTTTTAGTTGTCAGAAAACTACAAGGAAGACCCTGGATTGATGCCTTCTGGTCCAGTGCTCTAATTTTGATAGTGAAATGTAGCATCGTAAACATCATTTCAAATTTTCTCCAGTGTGGCACTTGCTTGAAATCCATGCATGTTAACTACTTCTCCCTCCAGCTCCTCCCCAGGATCCCAGATACGGTGAGTTAACTGAATGAACGGGACTGTGTGGGATGCTGGCAGGAAACACCTTCATTCTTTTCCCAGTTTGATCTGTAGATATCTTCTGTCAGATCTCCCTTCTCTGGCCCTGGATGATAGCTTAAGCACACACCAGGGGTTTCCAGTCCCTTTCAGATATTAAAGGTTTTCTTTTCAGACACAAAACTAACGAGTTCAGTGTGAGAAAAATGAAAGCTGAGATCCTCCTGCGGCGCAGCCACACCATCCAGACCAGCAGCTGGCCAGGGGAATGGCCTGCCCCACACCTTCCCAGCTCTCTGCCTTGGCTCCTCCGCTTCTCTCTCCCACTCACTGTGCAGCCACTGCGTCCTCCAGGGTTGGAGGGGGGGCAGGAGAGGATGGACAGGGGGAGTCAATAGGTCTGACCGGATGGGTGCCCTTGTATCCTGGTATGACAGACCCTTGCATGGCAGGTGACTGAAGCTGGCTTTCTCTTCTAGGGGTTCTTTGGGGATCTTCCCTTAGACACATCCATCACTACGGTGACGTGATGTGCTCCCCAGATCTTGCTTCCAGTGCAGGACCCTGCACAGACTCTTTGGGTGATGGTGGCCACACAGGCCATGGCCCAGGGAATCTGCCTCACCTTGAGGGAAGTACAGCTGGTATCACCTCGCTGCAACCCTCCCTTCAGCCTGCTTTCTAGGCAAGAGTCAGGTTCCAGATCCTCCAAGCTCTGGGCGTCATGTGTCAAATCTTCTGATGAAATCCTCTGTGAACTCTCTCACCAGACTCCACTCCAGTGCCATTACTTCCTAGGGGTTTACCAGGCACCCTCACTCAGCTTGAAGTGTGTGGGGAGTGGGTAGCTACTTCTCCCACTGGAAGGGTAAGGGCCAGACTTGCAAGAAATCTTCCTTTTTCAATCCTTCACTAAACCTAGAAGAGGCAGCAGAGCCTGTTTGGAGTCCTGGAGAGATGTCTTAGCATCTCTCTTTAAAATATGGGGCTATTCAGGAGTTGGAGGTTGCTGTGAGCCGTGTGACGCCACGGCACTCTACCGAGGGCCGTAAAGTGAGACTCTGTCTCTACAAAAAAAAAAAAAAAAAAAAAAAAGGGGCTATTTGCCACCTATCGTCCTCAACTTTGTGTCCTCAATTGAAATTAAGAAAAATCTTCTTTTCCTATTATGCCCGATACCCCTTATTCATAAATAAATACATTTTCCTCTACCATCTCTGCTCAATTCCAATGGATTACTCTAAAAATCAAATAGTGAGTCAGTTTCAAGTGCTTTTGGTTTTCTGCTCAATCCCTCCAAGATCCTCGAGGCTATCCAAGGTAGACTACAGGAACAGTGGGTCTATTTTCTGCAGTGACTCACCACTGTGATTCAGGCAGGACCAGGCTTGTCTGTTGAACTGGCAGGGCAGCCCTGCCAGGAGGGTGTGCTTTGTTCTGCTGGCTGAAGGAGAGGAGGGTGCCCAGCTCCTGGGTGGGAAGGAGATGCTGTGGAGAAACACATTGTGATGTCCCCTGGGGCCAGCCCTACAAACTTGGGTTGAGTCCTATGGAAGAGAGAAGCCGCAGGCAGACGGGGAGGAAGAATCTTTCACAAGGGACTCTGACATTGAGAGACATGGCTGCCTCTGTGCCCAGGTGAGGAGGAGGGGTCTTTTCCCCAGATAGGCACGGGGCACATGAGCCGTCATAGCACTAAGAACTCGGAAAAGGGCAGCACAACTGGTGAGTGCAGCCTAGGGTATCAAGAGACAGCACCTGGGGCCAGCACATCGGTAGGATTTCAGTAGGCCTCCACAACAAGGGCAATGGAGACTTCGGGGACATGTGTCTAAAGATTCTGTGATAGGGTAACTCCTTAACAAACTTTGTAGGCTTCAATTCCATGGGCTATGAACCAATGCCTTAGATCCAGTCGAGTCTTAGACCATGGACATGGAATCTGATCTTAAAAATTCTGCATTCTACCAACAGGCCCGGGTGTCAGAGCCAGTTGTACAACACTCCCTTGGCCTCTGCCTCGGGACAGTCTAAAACAACAGGCTGAGGTGGGGCCACAACCATTAATCTGCTCCTCTGCAGCCATATCCACGCTGACCTTTGCAGTGGACGGATTGTCTGGGCTGCACAGGGAGAGGCTGAGGAGGGCTCCAGGAGCCCAATGCCTCCTGGGTCCCGGGGTATCTCCAAGATACCCCAGAGATATCCAAGAGGTCTCTTGCCTCTTGGCTCTACTTTTCCTTGCAACAACATTAGATTGGGGAGAGAATTTGTTTTGTTTTGTTTTTTCCAGATATTGCAGGATCTGGATCCTCAGCTAAATTATACACTATAGCCAGAATAGGCTCTTAGCAAAGTTGTTTATTCTGTCCCCTCCATTAATGGGGCATTTATTGGGGTGTTTTTTGTTAATTGGATGTCTGATTAGTATTTATTATAGCTAGTTTACAGTTCCAGTTTATGTGCTATGTGTAAAATGCTCATCATGTTCAGGACCAAGTATTATAATAGTAATTTTCGGAGACTAGTACAAAATAAAAATACAGAACTCCTGGTCAAAAAATAAGACAAAAGTACTTTTAAAGGTACTAAAATATAGGTCTTTCTTTCTTTTGTGGTCACTCTCTCAACTTGTCCTATAATTTTAATTTCCTATTTAATGTCCTTCTAAGTAAAGAAACATTAAAATTTTAAATTATTAATCCACATTTTATCATTCATTTTTACATTGTGCAATGCCAGTTTTATATGCAAATAGATGAGCATTTAACTTATGTGTGGATTCACCAAAATTACACCATTTGTATAGTACTTGAAGCTCATATGTACAGATGTATTTTCTTCTTACCAGAACATTAGAAATACTGAACAGGCCAGATGCAGTGGCTCACGCCTGTAACCTAGCACCCAGGGAGGTTGAGGCAGGTGGATTGCTTGAGCTAGTTCAAGACCAGCTTGAGCAAAAGCAAGACCCTGTTTCTACTAAAAATAGAAAACCTGAGGCAAGAGGATCACTTGAGCCCAAGAGTTAGAGGTTACTGTGAGCTATGACGCCACAGCACACTATCCAACAGCTTGAGATTCTGTCTCAAAAAAAAAAAAAAAGAAAAGAGAAGAAGAGAAACACTGAACAAAACTAACGTTCAACTGTTTTTGCTTTGCTCCTTGATACCTATACATCTCATCAACACTCTCCACCTTTGTTTTATTGATAAGAAAAGAAGACCTGAAAGGAAAAGGAAATATAGGTTCCCTTTCCTTGTCCGTCATAATTTTTGGTGTAAATGGTTAGGTAATACAGGAAAGTAACATGAATTAAAAAGATAGGATAGGGTTTCCTGGTCATCCGTGCTTCTTAGAATAACGTTTGCCTTCTTTCTCCACTCAAAGCTAGTTTTGGTTCACACAGAAAGCATGCCCTCCTGGGTGGTCAGCATCTTCATTCACTGGGTTGCAGATGTAACATGATTACCTTGTTCTTGCTCCAAGACTGCTCAACTCCCATGTGAAATAGGTCCACCAGAAGTCTGTGCTCACAGGGCGTTGCTGACACTACAGTATACGCAAGTATACATACATATATATATATATATATATACAAGTATACATACCTGAGCTGCATGTGTCTCCTCTGCTCACAGGCACGCTCCCCTGTTCTACCCGTGTATTACAACACACAAACTTAGAGATAAAGATTATTAAGAATTCCAAGATGGCCACAAAGCATTAAACCAGCAGAGCATCGAACCAAGTGGAGGGCCCTTCCACGCCCCGAACGTGTGTGACTCTATAGACTACATACCCATGACTCCGGCTCTGCCCGTGTTATTATGCGGCAGGCACTTTTTAAGTATTGACATATCTTAGTAACTTTAACCTTCTCGGCATGGTGAATTTATGGTCTAGATGAGGTTCTGTAATAACTGGTCAGGATTTGAGTATGTTTTTGCCTAAAACTGTAATGCCAAAATCTTACTCCTTATGGTATATCTACTTAGCATTTGGGGGTTAAATAGTCATGAGGACAACAAAAACAACAAAAGGAGGCATTGTCCAAGAAATGGTATAACTTTTTTTTTTACATTTGTTTATTATTATTATTATTATTATTATTTTGTAGTTTTTGGCCAGGGCTGGGTTTGAACCCACCACCTCTGGCATATGGGGTCAGTGCCCTACTCCATTGAGCCACAGGCACAGCCCAAAATGGTATGACTTTTAAAGAGTTGCCACAGCCAAAAAAGGCACCTAAATCATCATGATATGAGGTAAGTCTGTATTGATTATGATCACACTGGCTGAAAAACTCACTAAATAAAAATCAGGCGAGCAGGTTTCACCTTTTTGTTCTATTATCTTCAGTATGCAGAATTCATCATCACAGTCAGAAGATGACTACTATAACTCTAGGCATCATATTTATACTTTAGGGAGACAGAAGGAAAGTAACCCATCCTTAGAAACTTCTTTCTACTTTTCAGTAGCCAAAAGTATGTTATCTATAGCTGTAAGAGAGTCTGGAAAGGTGTGTGTTTTAGCTTTTCCTTTTTTTTTTTTTTTTTTTTTTTGTAGAGACAGAGTCTCACTGTACCGCCCTTGGTAGAGTGCCGTGGCGTCACACAGCTCACAGCAACCTCCAGCTCTTGGGCTTACGCGATTCTCTTGCCTCAGCCTCCCGAGCAGCTGGGACTACAGGCGCCCGCCACAACGCCCGGCTATTTTTTTGTTGCAGTTTGGCCGGGGCTGGGTTTGAACCCGCCACCCTCGGCATATGGGGCTGATGCCCTGCTCACTGAGCCACAGGTACCGCCCGTGTTTTAGCTTTTCAATCTCTTTGGTAGAGAAAGGCAAGGGAAAGAAGGTTGTAAAACATTCTAGAATAGGCTATCCATAGTGTTCATCTCAGCCTGGACTCTATGACATTCACACATTTCCTTATTTTCATCTATTCATTTCATATGGAATACACATCCAAGTCCAGGATCTTTCTGTAATATCCGGTTCTCTCCAACGGTCTGACTGTGATTCCCTGTGGCCTTGCAAACTTAAGCTTAAAACTAAGGCTATCTGTTCCAAGTACAGCCAGTATACAACGGTGGGAGAAGAAATAGAACAACTGCAATAAAAGCTCCCGGTGGAAAGGTGTGGATGGGAAGCAAACAGCCCAGATTGTTATATACCCTGCTGCGCAGTCAGTGGTGTTTCTTCCCACAGACCTTGGCTCTGTGCTCCAGGGAAATCTTCCTCATTTATTTTCTTTTACCTCTTGGTTATACATTTGGGAGGAGACATTCCTTGTGAACTCTCTCTCATGGCCACATTTGAAAGGGACATTTAGGAGGAAGTTCTTTCTGGATGCTTCTCAGATTTTCAGCCATTCGTCTGTAGGTTTGAATGCAGTCTTCAAGGTCAGTTAGTGAAAGCTGTTGACCAGTCTAGAGTTTTTTTTTCACGTCATCATTTGGGTTTTGTTGTTTTTGCAATAGAACTCCCCCACTCCTAAATAACCAGGTTCCTGTACTGGTTTTCTGTCATTTGCCCCTTCAGAACTACTGTCTACCAACCTCAGTCCTGCTCTGTGCTCTGGAAGCTTGATCTGTATGCACGGTGTCATGATTATCCTGCTTTCTGACTTTCTGTTGGGTTTGGCCAGTGTGTAGAACCTGAAGATGATTACAGGGAGAAGAGATGAGATCGAGCACACTTTCCCTCAGGCATCTTTCTGCTGGGTTACCAGGGGCCTACCAGGGATAACAGCTCCTGTCAAGCAGTCTCTGAATTCTGAGAACAGCTCCCTCCCCTTCAAGCCCAGGAATGGAAATGGATCCTGGCTATCCCTCACCCTGCACTAGCTCTGGGGTTTCCTACATCCTCTCCACATCTTTGTCAATAGTCCTCTTAAGAACTCTATTCAAATTGCCCAAATTCACTGTGCTAGCTATTTCCTGCCGGATTTGAATGCTACGACATCCAGTTGTTTCTAGTCAAATATTTATATAGTGTATGTGTTCTGGAAAATTCCACAATGTCATGGAAAATGGCAAAGTGCAAATGAAAAGTTGTATGAGATGGGCGGTGCTTGTGGCTCAAGGAGTAGGGTGCCGGTCCCATAGGCCAGAGGTGGCGGGTTCAAATCCAGTCCCGGCCAAAAACCACAAAAAAAAAAAAAAAGAAAAGTTGTATGAGCTATTTGAGAGACTTAGATTTTATCTTATTCAGTAGATGGAGAATCAAACTGATTGTGGATTATAATTATTACACAGCCTGACATTTATAATTATTACATAGCCAAAGAGTAAATAAATGTGTGAAAGTAATAGAAGCATGCAGGGCGGTGCCTGTGGCTCAGTGAGTAGGTTGCCGGCTCCATATACCGAGGGTGGCGGGTTAGAACCCAACCCCAGCCAAACTGCAACAAAAAATAGCCGGGCATTGTTGTGGGTGCCTGTAGTCCCAGCTACACAGGAGGTTGAGGCAAGAGAATCGCCTAAGCCCAAGAGCTGGAGGTTGCTCTGAGCTGTGATGCCACAGCACTCTACCGAGGGTGACAAAGTGAGACTCTGTCTCTAAAAAAATAATAATAATAAAATAAAATAAAAAAATAAAAATACGTTTTAAAAAAATAGACAAAGCATGCAATATAACAAATGAGACACCATTCAAATTCATGGGTGGTTTCAAAAATTAGTGAGGGATAGTTGTATTTTTACATCCTCCATTTTACAATTGGGGAAAGTGAAATCAGAGAGGTTAAGTAACTTAGCCATGGTTGAACAAATTAATAAGTAAAAGAGCTAGGATTCGAGGTGAAGGAGTCTGGCTCTGGGCTCTTAATTCCATCCACTGATTCTCAGTATCCAAATACATTGGACTTCAGACAGATAAGTCAGGCGTAGCACAAATACTGAAACCTCAGATCTTAAAATTTTAAACTACATAGTAACCTGTTATTTCTCACAGTTAAATAAAGAGGCGATTTGGGAGGCGAAAAATAAATTTAAATCTTTTGAAAACTGCAGGATTCTATGACTCTTAGAAACTAACCACTATTTACAGGTTGAGTTAGTTTCTCCGTTGTGTTTTCATAACAGTGTGAACACACCTTGTTAAAGCTTCTATTACAGTGTTGTAATTGTTTTTATATGTCTGTCTTCTTCTGGTCTGTGAGTTCTTCAAAGAAAAAACTTACGTCATCTTCGTTAATGCTTTATAATATGGGCCATTTAATGAAAGACCAATTAATATCTGACCTCCAAATATCCATCTAATCACATCTTAATTTAGCCACCCATAAACTAGCCACAGTGTAGTTGAATTTCTACTGGCTTACAGTCATTGACCGCTACATATTTTAGGAATTACTTAGTATTTTTATTCAGCATTATTGAGACAAATACTAAGATTTAGTGTAGAAATATATGAAAAGCTAAAATCTAGGCCTGGTTTCCTGAAAGTGAGCATAGACATAAAATCCAATAAAGGGACTTTATTAATTAGGGCCTTAAAGTGTTCAGGTATAAATCCAGTCCAGTTAGCCCCTTTCCAGGCCTGATCCCAGGCTAAGGAAGCAAACTACGTCCACAGTCACTTTATCTAGTCGCTGCAGAGACACTACATAAGCACTGACCCTAGACCTGCCACTCTGCTGCTCTCAAGTTAAAAAGTCAGTTTACACAAACTTTCCTGTTGCTTTATTTTATGTGACAAGCTCCTTCTTTGCTTTTACAAGCAGGAAAAATATTACGGCAATGTTTACCGTATCTCATTTCCTCTTCCTTCAACATTCCAGCAGGGTGGGGACAATGTTGGAAGGACATTTGTCTGGGCATGGTTGTTGTGACTGCTCTGGGCTGCTATATCTGAACCTTGGGAAAAGTAGCGTGGACTTTGGGCAGGTTCTCTACATCTAGCTTAACAAATGAGCTCAAACTATGTGCTCTACCTATCTATCTGTCTATCCATCCATCCTAGATACGCAGCATTCACTCAACGATATTCCCTCGGTAAATGCTGTCTCCATGCCTACTTTGTGCCAAACAGAGACAAGATCAGAGAGCTAGTGGCTACTCTGGAGTAGTTTAGAATCTCCTGGGGAGACAAAATGATCTCACTTGGAACAGTGAATAATATAGAAGACAAATTAATCTCTATTCTCCATAATATAGATATATTAATTGTATCTACAAACTCTCTTCAGAGCAACACCTAAATTAGTGTTTCATTGAATGACTGAGTGCTGTAGACTCACCAGGTTGTCACATGGAACTGACGGGCACACATGCCTACTCTCCAGTGCAGTGCTCAGGGGTGGTCCCTGCAGCTACTAGAGAAAGTGACTGTGAACGCAGTCTGGGATCAGGCCTGGAAAGAGGCTAACTGGACTGGATTTATACCCAAACACTTTAAGGCCGTAATTAAAGTCCCTGTATTGGATTTTATTTCTCTGCTCACTTTGGGTCATCGTGCAGAGGACCTGGTCTGGTCCCTGCCCTCATGGTGTCCACACCGTCTAGTTACTAGAGGATACACACTAGTCATCCAGACACAAGTAGGGAAGAAATCAAAACTGTGCTGAGATTGTTGCAATAAGAATAAAAGCAAACAATGGGTAACGGCAGCGTGTCCCGTGTAAGCCATATGACCTGCTGCACCTACTTGAGCACTAATGCTTCCACCTTTCTTGTCTTTCTCTAACTAAATACCTCCTTGCAGACTAGATTTATATGAGCAGAAAATCCAGTAGCTCCCTCTTGAAGAAATTATACACTTTCAAGAATCCCAAAGTCTTAGCCCAAGAATCCAGCTTTCCAGTACTAGGAAAAGAGAACAGGGAAAAGGCAATGAGTCTTCTAGCAGCCCCAGGCTTGAGTGGCCTCTGATCTATCACCACCACACAACGTTGCTTTTGAAAGCCACCCTGTGAAGGAAGGTACTGCCTCCCCAGTGCTGTTGAGACATGCCTTGCTGGATCAGGGCCCTGCCCAGCCCACAATGTTGCCTCGTGATATGTTCTGAAAGTTATGGCTTTCTTTAGTTTATGCTCACATTTCCTGCCTTTGTTCCCACAATAAAGACTGCTGTGCCAGGGCCCACAAGCCCTTTGCACCTCTCTCTCAGGCTGTGCCAACAACTTCCCCAAGAACTTCCAGACCGTAAGGCTGAGGCTGGATGGTAAGCTCAGTTTGAACAGTACCAGCGTCCAAAGGGTGGAAAAATACCCACCTGGAAAAATCTAATACGTCATTGAAAATATAAATTTGTTGACAAGAAATACTGTATATCTACTTTTTTTTTTTTTTTTTGAGACAGAGTCTCAACAAGCTGTCGCCCTGGGTAGAGTACTGTGGCATCATAGCTCACAGCAACCTCCAATTCTTGGGCTGAAGCGATCCCTTTGCCTCAGTTTTTCTATTTTTAGTAGATACAGTGTTTCACTTTTGCTCAGGCAATCCACCCGCCTCGGCCTCCCAGAGTGTTAGGATTACAGGGTGTGAGCTACAGCACCCGGCCATCTACTTTTTCTTTATAAAGTTACATTTTTATTATAACAATGCTACAGTGATAACATTAGAGAATGTTATAAAAGTTTCCCATAATTTCTATTTTTTGTGTATTTTATAATATTCTTTTTTTTGAGCTAGAGTCTCAAGCTGTCACCCTGGGTAGAGTGCTATGGCATTCATAGCTCACAGTAACCTCCAACTCGGGCTCAAGTGATCCTCTTGTCTTGGTTTTTCTATTTTGTAATACTGACAGGGTCTTGCTTTTGCTCAGGCTGGTCTCGAACTCGTGTCATACAATATTCTTATGTAGATAACACAGATTGATAATTTTTTAACTTATTTCTATCTTGTAAATATGGGCCACATTCTACAGTTTTTATTATTGTTCTCTTAATAACAGCTTAATAGTCTATCCAGATAATATGCATACATTTACCAACCCTTCTCTGATGCTGTCTCTAGGTTTTGGCAATATAGATAAACCTGCAATGCCTGACCATGTGCAGGGGCTCACGCCTGGGGATCCTGCCAACACAGTGTAGCTTCCAGAGCCTAATAATACCAGAGCTAAGAAAGAATAAAAGTCTCTCAAGGTATCTTTTTAGTCTACTAAAACTCTGAATGATCTAACCCTCTACTTTTTTTTTTTTTTTTTTTTACTTTTTAACATCCAGGAAAACTGGATATTCTGCCCCAATACCATCCTGCAAAGACCAAGGTATCCGACAGGTCAGACACCGAGCAGGTTTTGCTAAGAAAGTAGCTCTAGATTGAAGGCTCTTATCCCAGTCTTGCTTTAGTCCAGGCATCCTTAATTTGCTTTAAATTTCATTTCCTTTGATTGGAGTTTTCCTGGGGGGAGGGAGAAAAAAGGAATAAATGGGGTGGGGGCATGCCGGGCTCAGGGCCCTCAGGAAAGGCAAGGTAAGGAAGTGGCAGTGGTGGTAAAGGCAGTGGTGGTAAAGAGTGAAACAACTCTCTAAATAACATCTGGTTCGGGGAGAAAATTCTCTAAATGGAACGAAGTGAAGTAGTTCCTCAAAAAGCCCCCCAAATTCAACTGGACATACATGCCAAAAACAAAGGCCGTGTTCTATTCTATTTTTAATTTTTTTTTTGCAATCTAGGGTGTGCAAACTAGAAGATAATGGAGGCGATGATCAAGATCACTTATTCAATTCCAAGCCTATGCCCTTGCTTTTGACATGCTCAAGATTAAAACCAGTTGAATCTTGTAATTGATCACTTTATTGAAATTGCTTATTATTTGTAATAGTTTTTCAGTTGATTATTTTGAATTTTTAAGAATATCTGCAAATAACATTAAACTTGCCTTCTCATTTAGAGTATTAATGCTACTTATTTTACTTTTGACTTATTTTATTGTTCAGCTTGTTTATATGGCTTAGAAATTTAATCAATGCTATGTTTCACCATTAACAAGGATATAAGGATGAGTGGAGGGAGGGTAATTAGTGAGTCCACACCTACGGTGCATCTTAGAAGGATACAGGTGAAATTTACTAAATGTAGAATATAAAAGTCTAAACACAATAATTAAGAAAATACTATGAAGGCTATGTTAACCAGTTCAATGAAAATATTTCAAACTGTATATAAAACCAGCACCTTGTACCTCATGATTGCATTATTGTACACAGCTATGATTTAATTAAAGAAAAAAGCAGGAAAAAAAAAAAAACCAGTTGAATCCCATTTTCTCCTTTGTGTTTGAAGATGTCATTCAAGCACTTAGACATAACTACTTACTGGGACCAAAGTCACACAGGAAAAATAAAAACAATGGTCACTTTTATTGAAAGTTAATCAATAACTATTTTAATGATTTGATGAAAACAAGAAATTTGATTTAATGAAGTTTGCTCTCTCTTAAGTAAAAAAACAGGATGGGACACAGTCGAGGGGTTGAACTGCTGATAGAACCTGGCAGCACCTAAATGCACCTACTGACCAACCCAGAAGACCACCTTCATCACACCAGAAGGCTAAATATAACAGCAGGTGATTTACGGTTACCAGTTACAAATATCACACGAAACAACAAATAGTAAGACTATTAATTAAATTTGACCAATAGATGTACAGTAGCTACCAGGCTTAACATTTAATATCTATCTATAAGGAGACCACTACTATTTAACATTTAAATGGAGAACTAAGTTAAATTTAATGTTTGCTTTCCAGTGTCTTGCTTGATTTATCCTAACCCATACAGGCACATCATTTATCACACATTTGACAGAATGCACGAATTTATTTTTCTGTTGGAAAAAAGATTTAAATGCACATTAGCCTAAAGCTGAAGAGGTGAATCGGGTTTCCACATGGAGATCATACCATAAGTAGCACACATCCATGGTCAATTGTATAAGATTCTACAGCACAGGAGACCGGCAGCTGGCTTGCTGGGCGCTTCATCAGAGCTTCAGGCAAATCCCTTCCACTCTGACTCTTCATAACAAAGAGAAGTCAAGCTCAGACAAAGAAGAATGCAGGTCTCAAGAACACGTGGCTGGCATCTGATCCACTAAATTATCTCCGTCGCTGTCTTTGCTCTTTTAAGTAGATGCTTTTGGGACACACAAAATGATTTGTGGGTTCTTGGAGCAACTGGAAAAATGCCCAAAAGTGCCCTGATTACCTATAGATATTTTACTTTCTTCTGAAGTGAAGGAGATTACATGCATCAAAACAACTGTCAGATAAATTGAAATAATGAGAAAAGTGGGTTCACGACCTTTCCTATCCCAAGTCTTCTCTCTGGACAGCTTCTAGAAGGATCCTACCCTTTCTCTTGCTCTGATATTCCCCAACACATGGATATCTGAGTTTTTTAAAGCTAAACTTGGCCCATTGTTTTATTTTATGTCTGTCATATTTGGTCTGATTCCCACATTTTTTTTTTTTTTTTGCTGGGGCTGGGTTTGAACCCACCACCTCTGGTATAGGGGGCCGGTGCCCTACTCTGTTGAGCCACAGGCGCCACCCAAGATTTCCCCATTCTCTCTTTTTTTTTTTTTTTGTAGAGACAGAGTCTCACTTTATAGCCCTCGGTAGAGCGCCGTGGCATCACACAGCTCACAGCAACCTCCAACTCCTGGGCTTCAACGATTCTCTTGCCTCAGCCTCCCGAGCAGCTGGGACTACAGGCGCCCGCCACAACGCCCAACTATTTTTTGGTTGCAGTTCAGCCAGGGCCGGGTTTGAACCCACCACCCTCGGAATATGGGGCCAGTGCCTTACCAACTGAGCCACAGGCACCGCCCAATTTCCCCATTCTTATTCCCTCCAATTGATTTTAGAAGCAATCCCAATATTGAAGATTCTATATTTTTGAGAAATACCCTCTTGAAGTTATCTTAGCTCCCTCCACACGGAGAAGCATAACGGTGTGAACACACCACACACTTCCACTAGCCTCATGCTGGTATCTTTCAGCGAGGTACTTCTTACGTCTTTTCACGTACGTTATCCCATCCGAGCCTCATAACTTCATGAATTAGAGAAGCCATTATCATCCCCATTTGCAGATGAGAAAAATAAGAGTCAGAGAAGAAAAATTATGTTGTAACAGTCCATTGAGGCTGCAATTATGTCTACTGCCCTGTCCCTTCAGGATCGTTCAGCATGCTTACCGTAAAGAAGAAGGATTTTTCCAGGTGGCAGTTACAATGTGGTGAACAAAAGATGGTTCACTTGCTGTTTGGAAAATGACATGTGTGGGTCCTTTCATGCTAATGAAAATTATGACATTCAGTTCCATCTTAAGTACCACTAATGGGTATTATCAGAGGAAGTAGATAAAGACACACAATTACTTTATTCCATTTGGCTTGCTAAGCTTAGCACATAGTACAGGAGGTAAGTCCATTTCACCCCCCCGTATGTTTGTGCTACCAGCCATGTCACAATGAAGGAAATTATTCTGCTGGACAATAACCACCAAGGAACTGAGAGGGCTCCTCTCTCAACAAATGATAGTCATAGCAGGCTCTATGCATCGACAGTGGTAAGAAAGTATCAGTCTACTGGGACTGCTCCTGGACATCTTAGCATCCGTGATTCTCATGACTCTTGCATGAAGAACTGTACAAAAATATAGTTTTTAGAATGTTCATCTAGGAAAGAGTCTCTTCAGAATATTTGATATTTTACTGCCTAATAAGAATTATGTAGCCCCCTAAGATATGCCTTTTTGCCTAAAACTTATATTTAACACTCATTTGCAGTAACTAGACTAGGCTTTGGGTGTGTTCATTTCTCCTTTCTATTAACAGAGCTTGTTACTTATGAATCAGTTAGGAAATGTGCCTGCACATAACAAAATATCCAGATAAAACTGGATCAAAAAATAGGAGTTTTATTTTACATAGCGAGAGGCCCCAAAGCAGGTAGTCCTAGTGTTGGTTAATACAGGAGTTTAGCAATGGTAGCTCTTCCAACCTATAGGGAACTTTTCTTTGACAAAAGCGCCAAGAACATACAGTGGGGAAAAGATAGTCGCTTCAGCAATGGTGCTGGGAAAACTGGATATCCATATGCAGAAAACTGAAACTACATCCTCATCTCTTGTTATATACAAAAATAAAATCAAAATAGCTGAGGACTTAAATCTGAGACTTGAAAGTATGAAATTACTAAAAGAGAACATTGGGGAAAAGCTTCAGGACATTGGTCTGTACATTGATTTCCTGAGCAACAAATTCCTTGTGCCGCAAGTCACAGGCAACCAACGCAATATTGGACAAAAGGGATCCCATCAAGCTGAAAACCTTCTGCACTACAAAGGAAACAATCAACAAAATGAAGAGACAACCCATCAAAAGGGAAAAAATATTTGCAAACTTCCCTTCTGACAAGGGATTAATAACTAGAGTCTATGAAGAACTCCAGCAACTCAATAGGAAAAAGTCAAATAATCTGATGTAAAAATGGGCAAAGGATCCTAATAGATATTTCTCAAAAGAAGGCATACAAATGGCCTGCAGGCCTATGAAAAAACGCTCAACATCATTAGTCATCAGAGAAATGCAAATAAAAACTACAATGAGATATCTCACCCCAGTTAAAATGACTTTTATCAAAAAGACTGGCAATAAGGAACACTGGGGGGATGTGGAGAAAGGGGAACTCTTGTACACTGTGAAGGGGCACAGTCCACTGCACCCTTGTAAGGTGGATCAGTCTCATTTGTGCTCCTTGAAGTCACGAGGCTCTGAGAAGGAACATTTCCAGTACTTGGGCTGCAGTCATGCCTTAAAGGAAAGAATGTACTGGAGACCCTCACCTCGTAGCTGGAGACAGAGCATCTGCCTGGGGCAATGGACCATTGCACTTAATCCCCTACCTCTATTTACACAAAAACTTTCAGTTAATCATATAGAGAAGTAGGCATACAGAACAGACAAACCAGCCCTTTGTGGTTCAACTCCATTGTTGTTTATCTCTAAACAGGATATTCTTGGTTTAGAAAGGTGTATATGTACTTTGCTGGATTAACTCTGATAAGGAATCTTTACCTTTTGTGTCCCTTGTTCTTGGATTATTTCTATCTGATGATTTTGGGCATATAAGAAAGTGAGCAAAGACGGTCAATTGCTGCTGTGCCTGAGCGAGCACCAGCCATCCCTTAATAAACATTAATTTTGTCTGCAGTGTCTGCCTCTGTGTCTCTGACTAGGCCAGTGGACAGCAACACACAGTTGGTGGGAATGTACATTATTGAAACCATCTGGAGAAAACAGTATGAAGGGACCTCAAAAACATTGAAAATAGAACTATTGCATGACCCAGCAATAGAAATATTGCATACCCACTGCTGGGTATATGTGGGTCACTATGAAAGTTTTGAGACAGACTGTGTTATGGTCCATTATTTCACTTTCAAGAAACACAGTCAACAGCATCCTTTCTGATTCACCTGTGCAAGTTTCAACTTGCTCAGCTTATCAGTGTGCTGGAAGGGCTTCCTTTTTTCTGTCCACACAGATTTAATATTTCTTAATTTTTGTGTATCTCAAAACTTTTGTAATGATCCATGTATGTCCAAAAGTAGGGAATTTGGCATGTTGAAAAGACAACTGCATGCCCATGTTTATTGGAGCACTATTCATAATAGCCAAGATTTGGAATAAACCTAAGTGTTCACCAGTGGATAAATGGATAAAGAAACTGTGGTATATAGACACAATGGGATACTATGTAGCCCCCCAAAAGAATGAAATCCTACCATTTACAACAACCTGAGTGGAGCTGGAGACTATTCTGTTAAGTGAAATGAGCCAAGCACAGAAAGACACATCTCACAATTGTGATCTCCAAACGCTTTTTCTTTTAATTTTTTTTTGAGACAGAGCCTCAAGCTGTCACCCTGGGTAGAGTGCCGTGGCATCACAGCTCATAGCAACCTCCAACTCCTGGGCTTAAGCTATTCTTTTGCCTCAGCCTCCCAAGTAGCTGGGACTACAGGTGCCTGCCACAACACCTGGCTGTTTTTAGAGAATGGTGTCTTGCTTTTTCTCAGGCTGATCTCAAATTCTTGAGCTCAGGCAATCCACCCACTTTGACTTCCCAGAGTGCTAGGATTACAGGCGTAAGCTACCGCTCCTGGCCACAATTTTTAAATAAATACATAGGAACAAGATTATCCCCACAACCATTACTGATATTTAATTTATTTCTTATTATTTAAAGAAAAAAATCACTGTATATATTACTGGGCTATGCTAATCCCACTTTGGAGGCCACAGTTCTACATTGGCTTTTTCTCAGTCTGGCCAGCAGAGTCCCGGCCCCAGACCCCCTTAAACACTGTCTTGGATTCCCTTGGGACTTGTGTTCCCTGTCCTATCCCATCATGGAGGGGAGAAACTAGCTCCTGTATAGAGGGAGATGGCTTCAGGGACACCCTGGGCTTCTTGCTTTCATTTAGACCCTTCTCGACTTCTCGACTACTGTGTTCTGTGGCCCCCAAACCATCCGCCCCTAGTTCTGTGCCTACCTCGCTGCAGCTTCAGCATCAGCTTACTTACTCTGTTTTTCTCTCTAGATCACGGCTCTGCAAACACTGGTGATGGCTGGAGTTTGGTTTCTAGGACCAATGGGTATGTGGAATGTGAGTGCTCTGATGGCTTCAGATAAAGAGGTGAGTCCTGGGCGGCGCCTGTGGCTCAAGGAGTAGGGCGCTGGTCCCATATGCCGGAGGTGGCGGGTTCAATCCCAGCCCCGGCCAAATACCACCAAAAAAAAAAAAAAAAAGGTAGAAAAAAAAAAAAGAGGTGAGTCCTAGACTTTTGACCTACCAGCTTTCCTGGGGGGCACCCTCTTTCCTTACTATCACAGCTTCCCCCAGGGATGGCTTTTAAGCAGTACTTATTTTTCTTAACAATTTGATTGATCCATAATTGATGTCCAGTAAATTCCATGCCTTTTAACTACAGGATTCAATACATTTGACACACGTATGCACCGTGAAACCACCACCGTGTTCATGATCGTGAACCTGTTCATCCCCTGGGGCCCCTTTCCCCACGTCCTTCCACAGGTAACCACTGATCTGCGTCCTGTCACCATAAATTAGTTAGCATCTTCTAGAATTCTATACAAATGGAAGTACACAGTATGTTCTTTTGTTGTCCAGCTTCTTTTACAGCCAGTCTTTTTAATTTTAGCCGTTCTAGCTGATTCGTGGTGTATTAGACTGTGATTTTTTTTTTTTTTTTGGCTGGGGCTGGGCTTGAACCCGCCACCTCCGGCATATGGGACCGGCGCCCTACCCGTTGAGCCACAGGCGCCGCCCTAGACTGTGATTTTAATCTGCGCATCCTCAGTGAAGCTAATGAGGCCAACCATCTTTTCACATGCTTGTTTACCATCTGTGCATCTTCTCTGGTGAAATGTGCGTTCACGTCTTTTGTCCAATTTTAAATTGAACTGTTTGTTTTCTTATTTTTGAGTTTCAAGAGCTCTCTGTGTATTCTGCATGTAAGTTCTTTGTGTACATATCATTTGTAATTTATCTTCCAGATTGCGGCTTGTCTTTTCATTCTCAGGGTCTTCTTCGACAGCATTTCTTAATTTGTGTCATGACCCATCCCTTTCAGACTTTCTAGACTGAGCTCCTGAAGGGCATGGACTATAAATTATCCCCTCCGTGTCCTCAGCCCTCCCATGACGCCTGACACAGAGAAGATGCTCTTTGAATGTTGTCTTTTATCTCCTCACGTCACTGCTCAAAAGAAGAAATTCTCACAGGGTCATATTTAAAAACCAAAAGTTCCCATATTAAGATATTTTCAGGTGCATCTTACAAGTGTACATGTGAAACTTAGTAAATGTAGAATATAAATGTCTTAACACAATAACTAAGAAAATGCCAGGAAGGCTATGTTAACCAACGGTCTCTAAAACCAGTGTATGGTGCCCATGATTGCATTAATGTACACAGCTATGATTTAATAATACAATTTTAAAAAAAGATATTTTCAGTGTGCCTTAAATAGTCTATAGCTTATTTTATTTTTGTGTTTAGATATATTCACAACCATAAAAGTTACCCTTTTAAAGTGTAAAATCTGGAGGTTGTCAGCATGTTCATAAAATTGTATCGCCACCACCACTGATTCCAGAACATTTTCATCACCATTACCCCCCTCAAAAAAACCTATATGCAGTGAAGCCATGATTCGTGCCTTTCTCCCCCAGCTGTTGGCAAATACTAACCATCTCTGTGCCTCTATGGATTAGCCTGTTCTGGACGTTTCATATGCATCTAATCATGCAGTATGTGGCCTCCTTGCGTGTCTGGTTTTGTTCTTTTAGCATAATGATTTCAAAGTCTATCCATGTGTATCATGCATTAGCATTTTATTCCTTTTTTATAGCTAAGTAATACTCCATCACATATAGATATATGGTCATGCATCACTTAACCACGGGGATAAGTTCTGAGAAGTGTATCACTGGACAATTTCATCCTTGTGGGAATGTCATAGAGTGTACTTGTACAAACCTGGATGGTACAGCCTGCTGCACACCTGGGCTATACGGTGTAGTCTACTGCCCCCGGGTACAAACCTGTACAGCCAGTGACTGTACTGAATGCTGTAGGCCACTGTAACACAATGCTAAATATTTGTGTATCCAAAGGTAGAAAAGGTACAGTAAAGATATAGTATAAAAGCAAAAAAAAGGTAGACCTGTAGAGAGCACTTACCATGAATGGAGCTTAGAGTACTAGAAATTGCTCTGGGTGAACCGATGAGTGAGTGGTAAGTGAACGTGCCACCTAGGACATATCACCACTGTGGACTTTACTAACATGGTATCTTTAAGGTGTCACCAAATTTATAAAAAAATTTTTTCTTCAATAATAAATTAATCTTAGCTTATTATAATGTTTTTACCTTATAAACTTTGTAACTCTTTTTAACTTTTTGACCCTTTGTAATAGTTTAAAACACAAACACATTGTACAGTTGTACAAAAATATTTTCTTTCTTCATATCCTTATTCTATAAGCTTTTTTTCTATTTTAAATTCTTCTTTTTTTTACATTTTAAAAATTTTTGTTAAAAAAAAGACAAAAATACATATATTAGTCTAGGCTTACACAAGGTCAGGATCATCAGCATGGCTGTTTTCTACCTCCACATCTTGTCCCATTGGAAGTCTTCAGAAACAACAACAGGCATGGCGCTGTCATTCTCCGTGATAGCAGTATGCCGTATTCTCCCGAGAACCTTCCCCATGGGGTGTCACTCTTTTCAGAAATATGTTTGTGGTGGTTTGGTTGGTTTCTTTCTTTTTTTTTCATCGTAGATTTTCTTGTAAGCAGATAATGCAGCATGAACAGTCCTCTCTATTAATGAAAACCTTTTGACTTGGGGTCCATGTTTTCAAGCTATTTAGGAATTTTGTTGAAGTCTGAAAAAGCTTCTGCTGAACCCTTCACTGTCAGTGTTCTTGAAGGTTCACCGGTCATGGGAATTTTTCAGCTAACCTTAAGGAACCCCTGTCAGATATGTGGTCCATCATTGATGGAAATCTCACTATGGCACACAGCTATACCACATTTTCTTTACTCGTCAACAACCCTAATGGACATTTGGGTTATTCGCACTCTTTGGCTAATAATGCTGCCATTAGGTATTTTTGCATTTAGATAGTTTTTCATCTCTTGGGTATATACTCAGGAATGGACTTGTTGGGTTATGTCGTCTGCTTGTCTTGGCGGCTGCCAGGCTTTCCAGTCATCATTGCAGGCATTATTCCAATCACCTAGAGAGGAAGGATAGAAATAACACAAGTTAAAATGCTACAAATCTTACGGCTTTTACTAACAGTCAGCCATTTTTCTTGAGTAAACACATTGCAGTTTGCTGAAAGCCTTTGACAAATTTCTAGAATCCCAAAAAAAGTTGACTGAAAATTTTTTTTTACCAGTTTTATAATTGCTTTTATGGAGAATTTACTCTGATGCTACTTTTGCTACTCAATGTTTGTGTCCAATTTCCATATTTTTGCATGGCGAACTCCTATTCATCCTTAAGACTCAGCTCAAAGGCCATTTCCTTGGGCAACAATGGTATACTTCCTGCAAATTAAATCCAACACAGAAGTTGATTAAGTGAATCAGATGCTATCCCAGCTGGTTTTGTTCAATGAGTGAAGGGAAAGAGCTAGATCCATGCCAAGTAATCACTCACCTTTCCCAGTCCTCCTTGCCCCCTCTCTGCAGTAGCCCTTGAAGCAGAACCTCTGAGCACCTGAGGCTCTGCAGATCACAGCACAGTTCTCTGAGCTAGATGAATGCTTGGTCAGGGTTTCAAAAAGCATATTCGAGCAGAAGGCAGTAAGTTGGGCTGGATAGCGTCTGGATCTATTGTAACCAGAAACTGCATGTTTTCCAGAATGAAGAGGACAATTACTTTGATGATTCACCAAAACCATAACGATTTTTAGAAAATTATAGAACACATATAAATTGTGTTCCCAGAAAAAGAACAGCCACTGGCTGTAAGAATACAAGAAAATCATATATGAATACAAGAAAACCATTATTAATCTATGGTGAAGATTCTTGTGGACAAATGCTTGCTGAAGGAATTTTGAAGACAGTGGCATAAGTACATTGATACCACTAATGCTTTTGATCATATCCCTAGTTTTTCAAATTTAAATAATTAGGAGCAATCAACCTGAACATTTCCTGGAATGTATGGATCCCACTTTGGAGATCACAGCATTAAATTAAAAAAAAAAAAGGAAACGTAGTCTGTAATGTTAACTCTAAGTTAATTCACAGCATTTTTGATGTACAGAGTTAAGAAAGTTGGACATTAATTGATTTTATAGAATTTATTATATATGATAACATTTGTAGGCTGGTATAACATGCTGTGGGAAGAAAAACACATTGGCAATGTAGTATCAATAAATAGTTGTTGATTATGATAATATTAGTACTTCAAACAGCTATTTTCATATGCTATTTAGAGTCTAAATAAATTTTTGAGGCCACATATGGCAGCTCACACCTGTAATCCTAGCACTCCTGGAGGCCCAGGTAGGTGACTTGCTTAAGCCAAGAGTCTGAGATAAGCCTGACCAAGAGCAAGACCCTGTCTCTACTAAAAGTTGAAAAATTAGCCAGGCATGTGGCAGGTACCTGTGGTTCCAGCTACATTGGAGGCTGAGGCAGGAGAATCCCTCAAACCTAGGAGTTTGAGGTTGCTGTGAGCTATGATAGCACAGCACTCTAAGGTGACAGAATGAGACTCCTTCCCAAAAATAAATAAATAAATTTTTGACAAAAGTACAAAAAATGTAGACTTACAGATTATTATGAGAGACATTCATTTATAACTAAAGTTCTAAAGCAAAGGAAAGAGAAGTTGAGGCTGATCAATTATCCTGAGAAGTTTACCATTGAAGAAATCCATTCTAGGGATTCAAGAGAAAATAAAATACTTCTCTCCTAATAACAGATGGTTTTGTTTAATAATTCAGACTACATCAATTTCTTAATTAACATTATTCATTAAAATCACTTAAGTAAGATTTTACATTAGAACTTCTAACAGGCATTAAAACACAAAAGATACAACATTCCAAAGCCAGACGTCATCCCCATATGAAAATTGGTTGCACGATCATTTTTTAAATAACTTTATATTTCAAAAATAGGTTAAGATTCATAAGAACTGGAAAAAATGGCACAAAATTCGCCCAGATTCACCCAATGTTGATATCTCACTTAATGAACCACTATGTACATCAAAACCAGAGCTGCATAACTCTTAAACCCCTCTTCGTCCATGCTGAGCATATAGAAGCATCTGGTTGCTGGAGATAAGGCTTCAGGGAGAACTCTGCGAGTGCTGTGGGTCCTCCTACCACCACAGACTCGATTGGATGTGAATTCCCCTGTCAAGTTGGAAGACAGCATTAAGGAGCATTTTCAGAGAGCTTACTATGCATCTCCAGAAGTTCAGGGGTGGGGACACGCTGCACTGTGTGTGACTCCCACCTGAGCAGTCAAGTGCGAGAAACAGACTAGACAGCGCCTGATTGAAGAGCCAACCTAAAGGCTGGGCTCAGCCTGCCCACCCAGAATTCATCAGGGAGAAAAGGGCATGGGTTTCACATAGAAATGTGGACTACCCCTGAGAGAGAGCCGGTATGAGGTCACCTTACATCCTAACAGGGCCACCTCGGAGGGCAAAGGCCTCAGTAGCGGGAGGCTGATGGCATACTCAGACTGGGAGGATGGTGGAGGGAATCATCAATATGCTGAATCAGAGGCCACCATTCACGTGAAGACAGCTGCAAAGAGCCCCTGAAGATAAGGAGGGACAGCCTACACCAGGCCACCCTTCTGGATGGGGCTCCAGACTCTGCAGTGGGCTGTCACGTGTGTGGGAACGCTCCTCACCCCTCACAGGCCACCTTGCGAGATGCTCTCGGGCTCCAACACCCTTTTCTGGTGCCATACCCAGACACCCCCCCGGAATAGACCTTGCTCAGCCCTACAGGATGCCTTTAGGACTGAATTGTTCAGAAAGGGAAGGGACAAAAAGTGAGGAAAAAAGACCTGCAGAGCCATCCCATGCTAGCACCAGTCACATAAAAACTCTCTTACTTACTTTCTCTTCCCACTGGTGGCAGATCTTGAGGAATAAAAAACCACAGTTATCAAGCTGGGCGAGGAAGAGCAAAGAAAGGAAAAAGGAAGCAACTGCACCCTCCTCCAATGCAGGCTCCTTGCTGGAGGAGGGAAGGTTTATATTTAAATCAGAGTTGTGCCTTATATGGGACGAGACATTTTAGTTTCTGAATTGAGACTGTGTTTGGTGACTAACAGTGACAGCTATTTCATTATTTAAGTACAATAAGGAAAGTCATAAGATGGCTCACTATTTTATCCCAGTGACAGTCAGCTATTTTATTACTTAAGGATGATAGAGAAAGTCACAGAGTTTTTTATGTTTTTAGCTAAGAACTAGAGAAAACTTTCCTCACTGACAAAATATGAAAGTAAAATGGGAGGCAAATCATACTGCTTCAGGGCTTCACTCTACGAGGAACACAGGCCTCCAGTTCATACTCTGTGTGACCACAGATCTACAGCCAGTGGGTGTTTTCTATTGTTTCCAAGAGGCTTCAAATGTCTGCAAATCTATGGAGGAAAGAAAAGCCCTTTTGACAACCCCATATGGGTTTTTGGTTTGGGTTGGGTTGTTTATTTCTTTAAAGATTGGCAGTTGTTACCATTCTTTATTTAAGGAGCAGGTTCAACAAGGAACAATCATTGTTTTTAGGTAACTGGGATAGATATAAAACTTCAAAGGCAAATTCCGCTTTCTCTTTACATGTCTCCTGAGCAGATCTTTAATTTCATTTTTGCCTTTGTAGCTCTCTCTTCTCAACTTTGTTTTAGCAAAACTGTCACCAAAATCTTGGGAGAGAAGACCTGTAATCCAGGCCCACGGCAGATTTTATCTATCTGAACACAGAGTTAAGGGTCTTCAGGTCTGCTTCCTCAGGAATCTCCCTTCATAGCTGAGCTCTCCCTGTGCCTCACCTCACCCGCAGTGCCTGGTGGGTCCACTTCCCACCAGCTCTGAGTGGGTTCCCGCTCAGCTGGACTTCGTTTCATCTACTTCTTCAGGTTTGGATTAATCTTGGGACTTTTAAATCTCTCAAATCTTATTGTAGTTGCCTTTGTATTGTTTTATTTCAAAATATTACAGGATTCACACGTTTTGGTTACAGGAAACTTTATACAAAGTGTGGATAGTGTGCCTTGTACCCATTGGGTAGGAATTTACACCTTCCCCTTGGCCCCCTCCCACCTACTTGCTTTCTGTTGAGTTTTACTAACAAATGTGCACCTGGGTGTTGATTGATTAGTTCTAGTTTAATAGCAAGTATATATAGAACCAGAAAAAACCCAAATAGCCCAAACAACCTTAAGCAAAAAGGACAAATTGGGAGGCATTGCTTTATCAGACTTCAAGCTATACTACAAGGCTGTAGTAACCAAACAGCAGGGTGCTGGCACAAGAACAGAGATATGGATCAGATATGAAACCACCCTATCAGCTCGGTGCCCATAGCACAGTGGTTACAGCACCAGCCACATACACCGAGGGTGGCAAGTTCAAACCCGACCCGGGTCAGCTAAACAATTATAACAAAAAAATAGCTGGGCGTGGCGGGTGCCAGTAGTCCCAGCTACTTGGGAGGCTGCGGCGGGAGAATCACTTAAGCCCAAGAGTTTGAGGTTGCTGTGAACTGTGACACCACAGCACTGTACCAAGGGCGACATAGTGAGACTCTGTCTCAAAAAAAAAAAAAAAAATCCTCATATTGCCATCTGGCCTTTGACAAGCAGACAATAATTGTTTTCCTGTTCTTGTTACACTTCTCTTAGAAAAATGTTCTCCAGTTCCCTCCAGGTTGTTACAAAAAGCATTAGTTCACCTTTTTTTCTAATGGCCAGGTAGTAATCCACGGCATACTTATACCACATTTTATTAATCTACTTATGTATTAGTGAGCACTCGGTTGATTCCACACTGTTGCAATTTTGAATTATGCTACAATAAACATTCAAGTCTTTTTGATAACATGCCTTTTTTTCCTTTGAGTAAGTACCCAATAGTAGAATTCCTGGGTCAAATGGTAGATCTACTGTGAGTATCTCCTTAGAACTTCCCATAGAGGTTGTACTAGTTTGAGGTCTCACCAGCAGTGTGTAAGAGTTCTCTGTTTTTTGAAGAAAGCCACTCTCACTGGAGTTAGGTGATGCCTCATTGTGGTTTTGATTTGCATTTCCCTAATGAAATGCAAACTTTTTTTATGTTTGGCCATTTGTCTATCTTCTCTTGAAAAGCTTCTGTTCATGTAGTTTGATTTTTTTCTTGCTGATTTGCTTGAGTTCTTTACAGATTCTAGCTATCAGCCCTTTATCAGATGTGTAGTATGAAATTTTTTTCTCCCATTCTGTAAGTTGTCCATTCACTCTATTGATTATTTCCTTGGCTGTGCAGAAGATTTGTTTTTGGTGTTTTGTTTTGTTTTTTTTTTTTGCAGTTTTTGGCAGGGGCCGGGTTTGAACCCGCCACCTCCAGTATATGGGGCTAGCACCCTACTCCTTTGAGCCACAGGTGCTACCCTGTGCAGAAGCTTTTTAATCTAATCAGCCGCATTTGTTAATTTTTGTTGTATGCTGTGATTCCCTTTGAGGTCTTCTTCATAAATTCTTTGCCAAGGCTGACATCTATAAGAATTTTTCCAGCATTTTCTTCTGGAATTCTTATAGTTTCCTGCCTTAAGCGTAAGTCTAATATCCATTGTGAATTAATTTTTGTGAGTGTTAAGAGTTGTGGATCTTGTTATAATCTCTCACATGGGCTATCCAGTTCTCCCAGCGCCATTTATTGAATAGGGATTCTTTTCCCCAGTGTATGTTTGGTCTGCTTTGTCAAGGTCAGATGGCAATATGAGGATGGTTTCATATCTGGTCCATATCTCTGTTCTTGTGCCAGCACCCTGCTGTTTGGTTACTACAGTATGGCTTGTAGTATAGCTTGTAGTATAACTTGAAGTCTGATAAAGCAATGCCTCCCAATTTGTCCTTTCTGCTTAAGGTTGCTTTAGCTATGTTGGGTTTTCTTCTGGTTCCACACAAAGTACATTATTTTTTCCAGATCTGTGAAAATGGTATTTTAATGAGGATTGCATTGAATCTATAGATCACTTTGGGTAGTATAAACATTTCAACAGTGTTGATGCTGCTGATCCATGAGATGATATATTTTTTTCATTTGTTTATGTCCTGTGCAATTTCTTTCCTTAGTGACTCATAGTTTTCTCTGTAGAGGTCTCAAATTTTAGACTTGGTCCCCTCCTCCACCTTCACCTCAGTCCTTCTGGGGGAAAAAAAAAATCAATCCCCTTCTTTCCTCTGTTGATGTTGTCCATCTCGCTGTCACTCATCTCTGTATTTCCTGCTTTTCCTAGCACAGTGCCTTGAACATATAGGAACTCAATAAATATCTACATGAAGAAAGGGCCTACCATGATGATTAATGAAGGCAATTAGTCAGATAATTAAAAAACATTTTTCTCTAATAGACATTTCAGCAAGGTTTTTTAAATTAATTATACAGATAATTACTTTAATATGCCACATCACTGTTGGTACATGCATAGGACCCGATATTTGTATATACATACGGCCTTCTAACAAGTAGGTAACGCCAGTTGGATAATGAATCATATTTACAGAAAAAGAATAGGAAAGGTTCAGTTAATAATTCAGAGCCTACAAAGGGCTTCAGGACTGAGCAGTAGGGCCCAGAAACCATCGGTTCTCAGTACGTTTGTAAACTGATACCCAATGAGCAACATTCTGGGATAGTCATAAAGAATAAGGTCTGGGGAGTGGCTACATGTCCTCTGAGGGCCATGAAGTCCAAGAACTGAAATGACGTTAATAGACAAGAATCAAAGCGACGACAGGGAGTGGTCTTCAAATCCTGGGGTTATGTCCAATTGGAGAACAAAACGCCAAAATAGTCATGAACGCCATAGTGTCATTAATGTGACATTTCAGTATTAACAGGTGTCACGACAAATGAAAAGCATTCATTCCTATATAAAAATGTTGAGAGGGATGGTAGGGAGATAAGAGTCTCCTCCAACTTCAAGCTTAGTATTTAAAGTGAGCCTTCGGGGAAGAATAATCCACAATAGCCGAATACAGTCTTATTTCCCATTTAAATCATTTGTAACAGCATTCAAGAAAGACCATGAGGACACTGCAGTGTGCCAGGGGAATGAATTCTGTCATGCCACTGGCTTAATAGACAGAATCACAACAAGTATTTCACCTTCACATATAATAATATCTGCCACACCACTTGCCAGTGCTCTCTATTGAAAACTTAGCTGAAAACCAAGAAATCAATGACCATTAACCAACAAAAACCATGAAAGCATCCAAAACCACACTCACAAGGCCAAGCAACAAGGATCGGAAGTCTGACTACAAGGACGCCTTTCCACACAGCACATATTGACAATACTCAACATGCAAGGCCAACATGATAGGCTCACGGGCTCAGTTAAGGTAATTTGCAAGCAGCAAATACACAGAACACCTGGCACATAGTAGGTACTCCATAAATTCTCAAGTGAACAAATGTGAGTACTGAAAACAAAACAGCTGAAATTATCAGCCAACTACCTGACAGGAAAAGAGAAGACAAGTGTCTTACGAAGTGGACACAATACTCAACAATAGCCTACAGTCTGAAGATATTTGGGGTAGGAATAAAGCTCCAGAGAGCATCACTCTGCACAGCACAACCTGGAGGGCCTGCTCTGCCCTTATTAAGAAAGCAGGTTGGAGGCTGCTTGGGGCCAGGTCACCTGGTTCATTTTCTACCAACCAGCTGTGTGAAATGGGTAAATATCCTGAGATGGTTTTGTCACCTATAAAGTCTGCCTCCTAGCCTAGTGAGAATTCAAGGAGTTAATACATGCAATACACCATACCTCGGATGGTGCCAGGTACCTAAAAAATACTCAGTAGAGGGCATCACCTTCATGAAAAAGACGACGTTACATAATAAATGTATGGAAGACCTTCTGTCTTCCAAAAATATTAAAAGAAATATTTTGGTTTTCTAGAGAGCTTTTTTTTAGCTATCTGGAAAATTCATGACAAATACTCTCTTGAAGAGTGTATCCTCAGAGCTGAGGATAGTGCTGGAACACTGGACTCAGACTGCCCAGATTGGAGTCTCAGCTCTGTCACTTGTTAGCTGTGTAGCACTAGGCAAGGGACTTAAGCATGTTTCAGTTGTCGCATCCATACAATTATAACCAAGATCACAGCAGAGTTGTGCTCGGAACTATACCATGATTTTCGTGAGCTCTGGGTACATCTGCCTTTATGGATCCCTTCCTCCATAAAATGATATTAAAAGTTATATTTTACAACAAATATAATCTAGGCTGGATTTATCATTATATATTCATTATTATAGTTAATTTTTTCTTCTGACTTTGAAAAATTAAAACATTTTCATGGACCCTGCTCATTGTGCTTACTGGATAAATGGGCCCAGATTGTGACAAGTTCTAGGTTAACTGGTGTTTGTAGAGTACTTGAAACAGTGCTGACACAATAGTAAGCACTATTCAATTGTTTGTTAAATAAATAAAACGTTAAAGTGTCAGACGAACCAGATGTCATTTCCTTCCAAACTTCCTCCCTGCTCCCCTGTCGGATAAGAAAAGTCTGCTTCAAAGTGTAGTTAAAAACTTTCTTACCACTAACCTGCACTTAGCAGTAGCAACTTTGAAACTATAAAGATTTTAGTAGAATAAATTAAGAGGACAAATAATGTTTACTTAAATTACATTTTGTTAAAAAATAAGCACAGGTTGACTCAGTGCCTGTGGTTCAAGCAGCTCAGGCGCCAGCCACATACACCTGAGTTGGTGGGTTCGAATCCAGCACAACAATGACAGCTGCAACCAAAAAATTACCGGGCGTTGTGGCAGGCACCTGTAGTCCCACGTACTTGAGCTTGGGGCTGTGTCTCAACAAAAATAAATAAAAATCAGCACAAAAGGTTGATCCTTTTGTAGTTCATAAGTGTGATGATTGGGTTTTCATGCGCATGCGTGAGATGTGCTGCCCACAAATCTAGTTACTATGTGGGCACATTACCTGTCTGACATGGGGGGAAAAAAAGCACAGGCGCTGAGCATTGTTGGCGACTCTGGCTCAACTCAGCACAACTTCAGAGGCTCTGAGCACAAGGATCCTGCCATCCCAAGTGGAGAGAATTTATTTACAGGTCTGCTGGCTTCATTATCATGAGCAACAGCCCAGGTTGACATCCCCCATAAATAAGACTAAAGATGCCAAACCTAAGAAAAAATGCAAGCTTTTCTTTCCTTCTCTGCAAATTAAAACACACAAAAGAAGGTCATCTTTTTTTCAAAAATTACATTCACATTACATGCATAATAGACAACTGATTCATTATGATAATTTATTCCATCAAATAGGTGCTAAAAGGTGCTATAAATTCCTTCCAGATAAGGAAAATATACTGTATAATCGTCTTTATTTCCCCTCTCAAGGACTAACAAGAGCTTTACTCAGAGCATTCTTTGGCCTTAGTTTTGGCCATTTGAGCAAATGGACCCTCACTCACATGTAACACTGCATATGTTAGGATGCAGAATGCCCCGGCCACACTTTCATCTGGGCTCAACTTGCTTTTCTCTCACCTCCCCTGCTTCAAAGTTGCAAATTTTTGCTCCAGCTCTGGTCTCCAAATTTGTGCCAGGCTGGCCTTACTCCTCCCTGTGTTCAGAGGCCACCGAGCTCACCTCAAGGACAGTTATTATCAATCCCTGTCATCAATGTTAGCTACAGAATTTGTGCTACCCTTGCAAAATTAAAATATGGGGTCTCTTGCTTAAAAAGCAGCAGAAGAACCTTTTTTCTTTCTTTCAGCGATCATTCTCTTGACTTGCCATGATACTTTAATTTGCCGCCTAATGTTGCATTCTCTGGGTACAAGAATACTTTAGGGTACGTGAGATGCAGCCCCACAACTCAGCATGTGGCACGTGTGTAGTACAAGCACACCAGGCACCAGCCCTTCCTGTGCCATACCCAGGCCCCAGCCAGGGGCACGGGGCGACTGCGATTGCACAGGGACTGTCCCTGGGAGGCGGGAGGTGGGATGGCTCGTGAGCAGAGACCTTACACCCCAGCCCATGTTCCCTTGGCTCACCCACTTTCACTTATAAAACACATTCAGGACAGAATCCTGAAATACTTTGAGATAGTGATCTCAGAGCACTACACTTCAAGCATGGGGGCTTTCTGGGTGCACTGGCTCCAGCTCAGGAAGCACAGTCCTGTCTGCTGCTCTTAACCTCTGCTCAGGGGCTCAAGTTCCAGTCTCCACTCGGGCACCCAGGCCAGCCCCAGCCCCTGAGAGTCTGTCTCAGACATTGTCCTCACTGACAACATAAACCGATGGCCAGAGTTCAGTCAGGTTCCGTCTCGTGCCTCTTGCTTTTTACTTGGGGTACGTGGCTTCTCCGGCTCCACACACTGATCACCAACAAGTTACTCAAGACAAGAAACCAATGAGCTGCACTTTTCTCACTCCAACTCCACTTCCCAGTGCGCCACGGTGTTTCCAAGCGTCTACGCTCCTCAGAGGAGCGCTAGGCCAGATCCCATACACACGTAAAACTAACAGGGCACTCTTCAGTGTCTTTTCCAGAGTCCCACCCCTCTAGCTGCTTCTCTTACTCACATTTCAAGTTAGAAAGGAAATCCCTGCTTAGCATTCAAAGAGGCATTCTGACCTAGCAGTGACAAAATAGACATCAGACAAAGCCCTCGTAATGCCCTTCAGAGTAAATTGATCTTATACTGAATAGCTCTGCTCTTCACGCTGCCAGGGCTAGGATGAATTTCTCTGCTACCAGAAACCTTTTGCCAGGTCTCTGGAGAAATAAAAACAAGATGTACTCAGATCAGATGCAACATATTTATTTCACATGAATTGATAGTTGCTTTGTCTTGAGCATTTAGGCTCAGAAGAGTTTGAATTTAAATGTGAAAGTAATGGTTGTGTTCAGCTCAGTTCCTAGCTCATCCTTTTATGAGTCACATTGTATGAAATGATGTCACATGGTATCATTAAAGTGCAAAAGACCTGGATGTTGCCCATCTACTCACTTCATTCTGCAGATGAGGAAACTGAGACCCAGAGGGGAGCAGTCCAGGGTCACACCCAGCATGTTCATGGAGTCAAGATCACCAGCTGCAGCGGCTTCCTGCCCGTTCTGCCCCCAATTCTATAGCACAAAGAACCACAGAATCAGAGGAAATAAAAGAAATGTGATCTGGATATTTACGATGTTTTCTTTTCTGATTAAATGCCAAACAAATTAGCCTCAAATTAAAATTTCAAACGCCTTTACATAAAAATTCAAAGGCCGACTACACATTGGGAAAACGTAGCCAAAATTTGCAACATTCAAGCATTATTGCTCTTATTAAACTAAAAGGCACTCGCATACTTGCACATACATAAACATACAAGTCAGTAATCCCCGGGATTTGACTTTATCCAGATTCTGGCTTGTTCATTCCCTTCCCGCCTCCCCTGGAATAAATGTTTGGGGCCAATGAAACCCTGGTATTACTTTTAATAATTATACACTGGAATGACTTTCACCAAGTGTAGCTTTCCCAGAAATGGTCAAAATAATATTTGATTTAATTCATGTCAACTATTGCACTAAATGCTAGGGAACGGGTAGAGCTTGGCATAGCTGACCTGAAACGTGGCCTGGGGTCTAGACCTGCTACGCTGGCCTTGCCTAGACACAGGTGCTGAGCCCTGGAGGAAGAAGAAACTTGTTTTCCAGGCCCACAACACCTACTCTGGCTGAGCGACTGTGGGGAATTATGCCAGTTGGGATGCAGCTGTCATGAAGTCTGGAGAGGTCTCTAAAGCCACTGCCCGTGCTGCTCAGCAGGAAGAAACTTCTCTGTGGGGCTTGGAAGTCTTCCAATCTCCAGCAGAGGAGTCTTTCTGGGCTAAGAAGCCTTTGACTGTAGGGATGAGATTCCCAGGAGGAGAGTAAACATAAAGAGATGATTTCCAGTAAGAAAAAAAAAGCACAAAGGACCCTTGGACAGGGCTGGAGACAGAGGGTACATCCTGGATGTCCATCCTGGATGTCCATCCTAGACGGCCTCCATCATTTGCCTGAGGACACAGTGCATGCCACCTGATCTGAAGGAGAGCCCGGTCTGTCTCTGGCACTGATGCCTTTTGGTTCAGCTTGTACAGAAGACACATTGTGGTAGATGCCCATTACCCTAACTGTGTTCCCTATCGCCTAGAAGCAGCTGGCCTAAAAACTGCTTAGATGGCTTGTTGAACACTAGGTTGCAGTGCCAGGGAACAGACAATATCCTGGAAGTATGGAATCAGTTTAGAATCAGTGCCCCATATTTGAGGCTCCCTTACCCACAGCCAGAATGCATGGGTCCAAGAACCGAGGGTGGGTGTGAGAGTGGCTCCTCTCCCTAAAGCACCTGATAAGCTTCTTGCAGAATTTTGCCTCTCGTCCCTATGATGGTGATCTATACTGGTTTGAACCTCTCGTTCTAAATGGAAGAATGCTTCCTTTCAGGAGCATGAGGATTCCATTAAATTGGAACATTAGGCTTCCACAGGGTTATTTTGGGATCCTCACATCCTGAACCCACAAGCAAAGAAGAGGATTACTCTCGTGGTCGGGATGATGGATCTTGAGTACCCAGAGTAAACTGTGTTGTTACTACAAAGTGAAAGTAGGGAGGACAACATCTCAAACTGGGGATTCTTTGGGATATATCTTAGTACTTCTATGACCAACAAAGTTAATAGAAAAGTCTGGCAACCAAAGAAAAGACACAACCTCTGAGAATTCAGACATGTCTGCATTCATTCTGACATTGATTGGAGAATAAATATTTGGGTTATCTAACTGGCTAATAATATTTGAAAGAAGCCTGACCAGCTGAGGTCTAGCTGAGAGCATAGAAAATGTGGAATAGGCCAGTTACAGTGTCTGTGTGTACCTAAAGCAGGGGTAAAACTTTGTCCATGAAGGGCCAGGTAAATATATTAGGTTTTGTGGACCACGTAATCTCTGTTGCAAATACTCACCTCCACCACGATAGCAACAAAAAAACAATAGACAATATGTCCCTTACTAGGAATGGCAGCGTTCCAACAAAACTGTGTGTGTGTGTTTGTTTTTTTGTTTATTTAGACAGATTCTCACTTTATCACCCTCGGTAGAGGTGCTGTGGCACCATAGCTCACAGGAGCCTCAAACTGGGCTCAAGCGATCCTCTTGCCTCAGCTTCCAGAGTAGCTGGGATCACAGTTTTTCTGTATTTAGTAGAGATGGGGTCTTGCTCTTGCTCAGGCTGGTCTTGAACTCCCAAACTCAGGCAATCCAACTGCCTCAGCCGCCCAGAGTGCTAGGATTGCAGGCATGAGCCACCTGCTCCTGGTGAAAACTTTGCTTTGGATTTGACACATGGGTTGGAGCTTGTCCACCCTTAATGGAAACTTAATTTCATATTTCTTCTTCTTCTTTCCCTTATTATTTTACATAAAACGTTGGAGTCTGTCAGTAATAGAATGTTCCGAGCCTTCGAATTAGCTAAGACAGCTCATAGATCACTATCTCCCAGAGAGGGGACCAACATTGTGGGCCCTCTGCGTTCCCTCCTTTTAGGGACAGGCTGAGAGCATCTTCATTTGCATTTTGTTAGGTGGAAGCTTGAAGTCGTTTTTTTTCTCCTGTAAACAAAAGTGCCTGTGGGCGGTGCCTGTGGCTCAGTAGGTAGGGCACTGGCCCCATATACTGAAGGTGGCAGGTTCAAACCCGGCCCTGGTCAAACTGCAACAAAAAAATAGCTGGGCATTATAGCGGACGCCTATAGTCCCAGCTACTGAGGAGGCTGAGGCAAGAGAATCACCAAAGCCCAAGAGCTGGAGGTTGCTGTGAGCTGTGATGCCATAGCATTCTACCAACGGTGACACAGTCGCTAAAAACAAACAAACAAACAAACAAAAGTGCCTGTGGCTACTGCATAGTCCCAGGGGTGGCCAGTTCTTAAGTTATTGTTTCTCAGCATCAAACCCACCCTTTTATACCCTGTTCTCCTTTATCAACTCTACCCTGTTAGGCTTTGTGGACGGGATCACTAGAGGAAGACCATAAGGCTGGAGGAAGAAAGCACGCCCTCCCCGACCTGCTCCTGGCCCATCAAAGCCACTGGGGCAGCAATGGTGAGGCTGATTCCAGGTTGTTCTTCTAACTCTAGCAGAACCAGCATCACAATGCCCCCTGGAGACCCCAGCACCGCCAGACAGGGCCCTCCTTGGAGGGAGGGGTCCCGGGGTCATGCCCCACCTTACCCATCCTACTCTCAGGCTCCTGAGGCAACAAGGGCTGAGCGGTGACCCTCCCGAGGTCTGAGTTTCACCTTGCAGGGCTCCTCCTCCAAGAACCTGAACTTGAACAATTTTAGACTCTTCCTTGTATTCTCCACTTCCAGGGCAGTAACTGGGACAATGATTGCTACTGTTTTAGTGTTTCCCTTTTGCCTTTCATTTCAATACTTGGTTAACAATTCTCTACATGAACTGTCTCTGTTAAAAATAACTGGTGTGATTTCTGTCTCCTGACTGACACAACCTCCAACAACCCTATGACAAAATATTCATTCTTCAGAGGGAAAATAGAGACACAGAATAGATAAATAACCAGAACAAGGCCACGCAACTCCCGAGACACCGGCAGAGGGCTTAAACTCAGGCCTTCCTGGTTGCAAAGCCCATGCTCTTTTATTTTTTTTTCCAATTTTATTTTATTTTATTTTATTTTAATTCAATCATAGCTGTGTACATCGATATAATCATGGTGCCCTTGCTCTTTAAACACTGCACAGTTCTGAAGGGCAAAGGCAGATCTATTCAATTGTGCTCTGATCTAGTCTAGCAGGGACACTGGTGTTGAAATTAAACTGGGCCGGTCAATGTAAACACCAGAGCCAGCACACCTGGAAGCCTTAGGGAAATTTATGACACTAGGCCCCAGTGAATTATCTTCCAAAGCCCTCCAGGGGCCTGTGGAGGGGATCTGAGATAGTGTGTTGTAATCGTTGAGAAAACATGGGGAGAGAAAAGGACTTTTCCCTTTAAAAAATAGATATACAGATATTTATTCTCAAGATTAATCCCCAAGAATAGTCTTTGATGTTCCTGTGTGTAGTTTTAGCAAAAACTGCCTGATCCTCAGTGGGATATGTTGGATACATTCTTTGAGGACATGAAGAAGTTCTGCTGCCACCTCCAGCCAAGGCATAGGCATGGGACCAAGCCGGGCCAATGAGATACCCCTCACTTTAAAATCTAAAAAAATTCCACTTTAAAATCTGAAAAAAGAATTTTTTTTTGCAACAGAGTGCTGGGGCATCACCATTGCTCACAGCAACCTCAAGCTCTTGGGCTCAGGTGATCCTCTTTACCTTCTGAGTCTACAGGCATGCACCACTATGCCTGGCTAGTTTTCTTTCTTTCTTTTTTTTTTTAAGTCAAGATGGGGGTGGGGGTAGGGGGGGAGGTTGTCTCACTTTTGCTCAGGCTGGTCTTGAACTCCTGAACTCAAACAATCTACCTACCTCGGCCTCCCAGAGTGTTAGGATTTCAGGCATAAGCCACCACACTTGGTTTAAAATCTGAATTTTAATCAAAGACTGAAAACAATTGTAGCTGAAAATGCTGTTTATTCATTTCTGCTATTTAGATCCTCAAAGCCGCCTCTGTTCAGTTCTCTCCCAGCCAATTCTTCCACTCTGCCTTCAGTCTTCTGAGTTAACCCATTTCCCACAAATGGATTCATTTTTTGATTAAGTGAGCCAGGGATTTTGTTGATTGGTTTGCTTGCTTACAGCTGAGAAATCCTCACAACAAGCTGTATGGTGAATGAAAATTCACAGGCACTCTACAAGCTTCAAAGGACTCCTGTGTGGGAAGGACAACAGCCTTTTTCTATGATGTCTTCAGTTGCACGTTCTCACCCAAAAGCTGCAGGGAGCAGACTGTAACTTCTGTACTTTCAGGGACTGAGTTCATTTTGTCAACCACTAGATCCAAAGTGCCCCCGGCACAGCGCCTGGCATCAGATACATGCCAAATAAATATCAGTTGTATGAAATAATGAAAATGATGAAGAACTTTCAACAATTTAATAATGGAATTGCTATACCATGAAGTCATGAGCTCCTTGTAACTACCAACTAACTAAAAATAAAGAGGGCTTAAACTCAGGCCTTCCCGGTTGCAGGTTAAATAAATTAAAATAATACCTGTCTTTCAGAATAACCAAAAAAAAAAAAAATTCCTTCATTGAGGGGATGGTTTCCAAAAAGCATTCTAATTTGGCTTTGTAATTCCATAATGGGTTCTTATTTACACTTAGAAAATGTATTTTGAAGTAAAAACAGAACACGATCTGCATTTAGATAACAGAGAACACAGATGAGGCAGTCAGGACAAAAAATGTATGACATTTTTCCAAAGGTAGGACACATATGGCCACAAAAAAGCCAGCAACTGCTGTTGCAAAAGATGTAAACCATCGCTGGACTTTTCGCAATGACCTATGCAATCTTTTAGTCCCAAGGAAAGTGAAATAATAAGAAAATGCATAGTTTGGTTGCCATGGTTATTTGCATCCACCACCTTCCCTCACCACCCATTTCCCACCATTTCTAATAACCCAGTTTCCCAGAGCGATATCTTAGCAGTCAATGGCCCAGACTCTTTATCAACTGGTTTCCCCTGGCAGTGCCCTCATCCAGCTGTTTGCCACAGGTCCCTTTGTCTTGCCAGTCTTCAGCGTGGCTCAGGAATGCAAAATGCCCACCTAGAACTGCCCCAATTTTTCAGTACAGTTCAGTCCTGTGCTTGGCTGCACCCACTTGGGGTGTTCCTGACCCTGGGGGATAAATCCCTACGAGACCAGGGCACAAAGCATTTGAAATGGTGGGTTGCAGTTTTCTTTAGCACTGATTTTAACTGATTTTATAAGCAGCACACCTTGCCTGGGGAGGGAAAATGAAATTTAAGGAAACAATCTGGAGAATGAGCTATCTGAGGAAACCGAGCATAAAGCTCTCTTGGTTGCTTCAGATTTCTTCAGTAACAAAGACAGTATCTCAACTTCTGGCAGAAGCCCGTGAGAATGGGCAGAATCCACTGGGAGCCTCTTAAGAGACACTTTGTGAGGAGTTTGGCTCCTTGGGTAATCTGTGATCTGTATTACAGCAGGTGATGGAAGTTCGGCTTTCTTTAGACTCACACATTTTTTTTAAGGTATTGCTGTTGTCGCACACCCATGCAACTAACACTAGGTGGCAGCCTTGCCTTTTGTGTCACCAGTCAAAGCCATTTTATAAAACCGGAACATTTGAGGTAATAAATTGAACCATCACATTTCAGCCTTCCTTTCCCTCAGTTTTATTTTAATGATAGCATCCAGATAAACAGTCAAAGGCCATTCTTAAAGGCAGACCCAGATTAGGGGACTATTAAATGTGCAGAGACTTGACCTTTTCACAGCATTCACCCAAACATCAATGGCCTTGGAATGATTAGAATTCCCTCCCCTTCCTGGGTGCAGGCATTCATTGATTGAACCCTGTTCCAGGAATGGGAGAATCCGTGATGAACAAGAGAGCGAGAGGGAGGAGGCGGCTTTGTCCCTGGACCACACGAAACGAAGACCAAGGCACAGGGCTGCACACAAAGGCGTGTGTGAGCACAGACGCGCTCAGAATGAAGGTGCATTTTTATGACTTGTTTCTGCCCTTTTTGAAATTGTTTTGGATCAGTGTCATCAACTAAAACGCTGACCCATTCGAGTAACGTAAGTAGTAGAGAATGGATATCTTGTGGGTTCTATCTCCATTAAAAGGGGAGCGGCCACCACCCAGGTCTAGCTAACTCTTTTCAAGAATGGGGAGCCCATGGGGAGCCAGTCAGACCTTCTGATTTGTCTTAGAGAAATTGGAAACTTGGATTTTTATGTGCAATCCCTTCGTTAGAACCACTGACACTCCAGAAAGGAGGCCTGGGAGTTTTGTCCTGCCTCACAGGCCATGAGTCGACTGCTCTCCACTGCCCTCAGTTTGGTGAGAAAGGGCCAGATGCAGACCACGGGATCTGTACCAGGAGAAGCATGCAGTTAGAGGTGTCACTCACTCTGAGTATGTGTGAGCAGGGCCTCTTTGCACAAGAGATGCTCATTTTGTGGGGAAAGTTAGCGTTGAAAGCCTTGGCTGTGAAAACTGATTATTTTAATTAAGTCCCATGAGACTTGATGTGGAACACTTTTTGGAGGTTGAAAATAGCCTTTCTCTGGGTTCCCACATGTGCACTGGGACCCAGGGAAGGTGTTTACATTCTGACAGCAGCTCTCACGTTGTCTTGCCTGGAGAGATGGATCAGCGGCCTAACTCGTCCTTTGTGGCGATGGGGGAGCACCTGAGGGACAGAGAGGGAGAGAGGCTTTTATACTTACTACAGTTCCCTACTGCTTCCCTTGTGCTTCAAGAAAATTACATTCCCCATGCGGTAGCGGTGTATCATTAAGGGATGGTAATCACCATGGTAACCAGGGATAATCTGCCATAAGCAAATGGAAAAAAAAAGAAAAGCATCGGGTCAGAGCTTGCTACAGTTGCTCAAAATGCCCCTGATTTTAAGTAATGTGGAAAAGGAATAGATTGTGTAGACTGGCAGCTGGACCTAAGTTTAGAATCATTAAATTCTAAAAACGAAAGGAACTTCATAGAATGACTGAGTTCTGCAACTAAATGGCTGCAGGGTCAGCAGATCAGATAAATAATCAGGCTGGTGACACCATGGGGGTGGGGGGCCTGGGAAAGTGGAGCCTGGCCACTGCAGCTGTGGCTGACTGTAGCCATGGGAGAGGCTGGCCCTCCGATGTTAGATATCGTGATTTTCCTAAAAAGCTGAGAATGCGTGCACCCTGATTTTGACTGCTAATTAAGACTGATTTAAAGCAGGTCAAATAAAACACATCTGTGAACCTTAGTTTACAACATGTGATTTGATACATGCACTCTTTTTACTTTTTATTTTTCTTTCCTTTTTTTTTTTTCTTTTTGAGACAGAGTCTCTCTCTGTGACCTTGGTAGAGTACAGCAGTGCCACATAGCTCACAGCAACCTCAAACTCTTGGACTCAAGCGATCCTCTTATCTCAGCCTCCCAAGCAGCTGGGACTACAGGTGCCCACCACAGTGCTCAGCTAGTTTTCTATTTTTAGTAGAGACAGGATCTTGCTCTTGCTCAGGCTGGTCTCCACATCCTAAACTCAAGAGATCCTCTCACCTTGGCCTCTCAGAGTGTGAGGATTACAGGTGGAAATGTGCCTGGCCCCACTCTTTTTCTTATACCCAGACGATATTGAGGTCCAGAAAAGTTTTTACTTGTGTAGGTCACACATTTAGGTAGTGAGAACATCAGGCCTCCCCGGTCTGGACTCCTAGTACCATGCTCTTTCCCTTCTAAACGTGGTGGAGACAGGCCAGCTTAGCTCCCAGGGGCTCCTTCCACTTTAATTGATATATAAACTCTGCTGACTGTTAGGCCTCTCTATAGGCTAAAAAGTTAGAAAAACAGTTCTCAGACAGTAAAGAGATGCATCTACATGTTTATTTCCTTAGAAATCTCACAGAAAGGCGAGCTGTGTGCGGTCAGTGGCCACATCATAGCTGCTCTCGGCCTGATCTCAGATGCCTTCATGTTCTCCTCACCTGTGAAGCCAGGCTGTGGCCCCCGTTGAGACCTGAGCAGCACATCATGCTGTCTTCTGTTGCTCTGCAGGATGTGTGTTTTGTGCCATTTGGCCATTGTGGCAGGAGGCTGGCTTTGCCTGGGTTCCATGGACAGCCCCTTATGCCCAATGGTGCTGATATGGCAAAATAGGGCAGTAGGCTACCATTAGCCTTCTGGTGCCAGAGGAAAGAGTTCCAAACACTGTAGATGGAAAAGAACTAAATGTTCATGGGGCAAAGGCCCACCAGGAGGGTTGGTGTGGGCCGCAAAGCGAAGAACAGCCTCCAGCGCCCCCTCTGTGGCCCCTTGCCCTTCCGCAGTACCTAGCCCCCGAGAGTGCCTGTATTAGATGCCCAGTGGAATCTCTTTACGGGGCTAAGAGGCTGCTAGGATCCTGCTTCAGGTGGAGCCCCCTTGGCTGGAAGGAGAGGAGACCAAGAAACAGGTCCTCCAGGAACCTGCATGTCTCTAGCAGACCCAGGGGACTGGCTTTCAGAGGGGCCCCCACCTGGTGGGTTTGTGGGATCCCAGAGGGAATCTCAGGTGGCAGTCACTTGTTCCCACCTCATTGTAAGCTTTGCATACAGATGCACCAGTGCCTTTATAAAGAGCTTGGGAGACTCTATGTTTCCAGTTTTGTTCTCCTTTTTTGTGAAACCGCATCTGCCCCTCTTCTGGAGTAGATTCTATTTCTTGCAATAACAAGAAACAAATCATTCAGGAAATACTCTAACAAGGAGCGTATAGGATGTAAATGAAAAGGCAAAATTCTGATGGATGTGAAGAAGACAAACAAAAGGAACTATTGCGTCTCACACCTCAATTTTATAAAACATAAATTTCCTAAATGTATATATTTAATTTTATCCCAATAAAACTAACAACACAATTTTTGTTTTGCGTCAGGAAAGAGAAGAGGCCTAGTAAGAAGCCCTAGAAAAAGCTGATTCTTAAGTTCATACAAAAAATATATTCAGAAGTGGCCAGGAAATTTTTCAAACAAAGAAGGAAACCAGCTTTACCAGATATTTTAAATACTATATATGTTCAAATATTAAAAAACTTTGCTACTGACCATGAATGAACAGAGCAGAACAGAATAAAGAATCTAGAAATAGAGCCAGAAAAAGATCAGATGAATACAGTGATTTAGAGATAATTCTAAGTGGGGAAAATGCTAAGGCAATTGGTAAGCCAACTAGAAAAAGAATTTTTTTTTATTCTTATCTCTTTCCTTACACCAGAATAAATTCCAGATGGTCAAAATTTTGAATGTAAAAGAATAAAACTCTAAGTGTAGTGGAAGGAAAGATAAGTGCCTTAATAATCTTATTATAGGGAAAAGGTCTACACTTGGCTGTGAAAGCAAAAACCTAAAAAAGCCCCCTAATATTAATATATTTAATATATGTACATATATTAATCTTTATGTTCCTTTATTAGAGCAAGATTCTTGACTGGTACATAGTGATACATTTACTAAACAGATCTGTGCCGAAATTACATAGTGTTACAAGTAGGCGTTTGTCACACTTTGTCTATTGAAGAAATAGTTTCATTTATAAAGTTTTATATATCAAAAAACTTTGAATTTGACCAGGATGTCAAATTCACCTCTGAAAAAGTGGCATTTAGTTTCTGATACTGTATTTTACAGAAATGAAAAGCATACACATTATGGAGGTTCTCTGCCCAATGGCATTGAGCAGGCACAGTCCATCATGCCACCCAGATTCACGGTCACATTTGAGAGCTTCATTATAGAGAGCTGGGACTTAAAGTGACTCCGAACACCAGCACATCTTTCTTACTCTAAGAGGCTCTCTTCCCAGCCACGTTTTATAGTGCCAATGAACGTAGGCCTGCAACTGCTCCATGCACATAAGTTGGCCTTAGAGCATGGGGGCTGTTAGATGGTGGTGGCAGGCATTGTTAATTTATATCCAGCTAAAAGGCCCATTTTAAAAACTACCAATTGGAGATTAAAAAGCAAGAGTATGACATATTCAGAACTGAGTTCTAAGTATCCCAAACATGTGAATATTTTCAGAAAATGATGGCCAAATTGTGCCGGTTTTGTTGCCACAAAGACATTTAACACATTGATTCAAATCCCTTTACTCAATCCACACAGCCCTGAGGTCATTCTGCAAAGTGTGTATCAAAAAATATGACATTAGGATAACAGTTTGATGATGACATCATAGAAGTCAAACTCAGAAGGTCAGAGAAAGTCTATATATTCTGAGAGAAAAGAATCAAATCCTTCGTGCACGCGTTTAGTTTTATTGTAACAAAGCAACTTGTATAGACTTTTAATGTTTAAAACAGGGCAGTATTTTTCCAGTGAAACAAAATTTAAAAATAAACAGAAATAAATAAATAAATAAAATAAATAGGAACAAAATTACAATAGAGAATGCTACAGATTCTACTGATTCTCCCATCGAGTGGCAGGGCTCAAGACATCAAATTTTGAGGAGTCTGAGGTTACAGTGAACTATGATTGCACTCCAGCCTTGATGACAGAGTGAGGCCCAGTCTCTAAAAAAAAAAAAAATTAAATTAAATTAATGAGCACACGTGACATATATACAAATAGAACACTAAATACAAAAAGAATCTATAAAATTCTTTTTCAGCACCAATAGAGATGATTAAGTGGTTTTACTTCTTTGCAAAATATAGGGAATTATACCACTAGGTTTCCTTTATTTTCTTGGAATAAAGCCTTTTAAGCTCTAAAGCAGAGTGTCCATTAATGTAGTCACGGGGTACAATGTGCTGGTTTTATATACAATTTGAAATATTTTCATAAGCAGGTGTCCAACCCGCAGCCCATAGGCCAATGCAGTCCAGGATGGCTATGAACGCGGCCCAACAGAGAATCATGAACTCACTTAAAACATTTTTTGTTTGTGATTTGTTGGTGTAACTTGGTTGCGCAGTCCTCCAGCATGAACTTTGCAGATGACCACGAGGTGTCGTAAAGTCACGTAAACGCACCTGCGCTCTATTTGTGCGCATGTGCGGCTTCCGCTGCACTGACGTGCGGCCTGCAGGGTGTTGTCTTCCAAGTGGGGACAGTCGAATTGACACCTGTGAACGTTACACGTGCTCTGGTGACCTGGCGAGGCAGGAATTACCGTTAATATTTCAACCTACCATTGCAGCGCTTGGCGTTCACTGTTATCTAGCAGTCAGGTGAGCATTCTTATTCGATTATTCAGGCATTCTCACGCCTCTGCGGTGCCTCACGCATCTCCCCTCACGCTTTACCATCGGCCTCTGCCTCACCCAGCATCAGCAGCTGAGATGTGGAAGGGACCAGGCCTTGCTTTCTGTTTTCCTGTCAATTAATTTTCATAATAGAAGTAAATATAGTCCTTTATCTTTTTTTTTTTGAGACAGAATCTTACCTTGTTACTCTCGGTAGAGTGCCGTGGTGTCATAGTTTAAGCCACCCTGCTTCAGCCTCCCGAGGAGATGGGACTACAGGTGCCCACCATAAGGCCCGGCTAATTTTAAAGACTCAGGATGGTCTCGAACTCTTGAGCTCAGGCAGTCCACCTGCCTTGGCCTCCCAGAATGCTGGGATTACAGGCATGAGCCACCTTGTCCAGCTATTATTATTTTTTTAATCCCAGCATGGCTTCTAAAACATCTCAAAAGGGGTGGCGCCTGTGGCTCAAAGGAGTAGGGCACCAGCCCCATATGCCAGAGGTGGTGGGTTCAAACCCAGGCCCAGCCAAAAAAAAAATGCAAAAAATAAAATAAAACATCTCAAAAGAAAACAGAACTTTAAAAAATGAAAATCAAAGATGACAAAAGATTGTTCAATGAAAAGTAGACAGATGACTACATTTTTGTCAAGGTAGACAGTAAGGTGCTTTGCTTAATTTGTAGGGAATCTACAAATTTTCAAAGACTATGATTTGGAAAGGCATTATATGTAAAACCATGCTGCCAGCTTCAATGTATGTGAAGGATTATATCATAAGGACAAAATAATGGAACTGAAAAAAGTCTTTTCAACAAAAATATTTTTTAAAAGCTAACTCAGACAGATTGCCTTGTAAAAGCTATTTAGGTGGTAGCATATTTACTAGCCAAAGATTCAAAACCATTTACTAATGGTGATTTTATTAAGCAGTATGAAAAGTATGGCAGATATAATTTTTCCCTCCCAAAAGGGGGGATATTTCTAAAATCAGTTTGTCTCACCAGACTAGCTAGGCGAACTGAAGAAATTAGAAAATCTATGGAAAGAAGTTTGGAGAGTAAAGCTACTATTTAAAATTTTATGCTTTGACAGTGGATGACAGCTCTGATCCTACAAATATGGTTCCAGTTACCATTTTTATTTAGGTGTCATTGATGAATATAATGTCACTGAAAAATGGCTTTTTTAGTGCCATTAAAAGACACAAATTAAGACATTTATATAAAGCAGTAAAAAATATGGTAAAGCAATTTTCTTTGTCCGCTGTCAATATATCTGCCATAGACACTGCTGGTGCTCCAGCAATGGTAGGTAAAAGATAGAGACTTATACAATTAATAGAAGATGATGCAATTGCCACCCAAGACTCAGGTTTGATGAAGTATCATTGCATACTACATCAAAAAAATTTACACACAAGCTTTAAAAATAGATAATGTCACACAAATCATTATAAAGACTGGATTTCCTAAGGTTGAAGGAATTGAATTACTAAGCAATTCCAGGAATTTATTAAAAATATTGGTGCTGACTATAGTGACATCATTTACTTTTTTGGAGGTAAGATGGCTAAGTCAAGGCCAAATGTTGGAAAGATTTTATGATTTGCTACATGTTATCAAGTCGTTTGTGGTACCAAAAACCAAGTTTGTGCCAGAATGTGATGACGAAAACTGGCTTACAGATTTAGCATTTTTAGTGAATTTAAATGAGTTAAACAAGCGTCTTCAAAGTGAAAACCAACTTATCAATACAGTGTTTCAAACCATTCCAAATGAATTCAAGCATTCCAAATGAAACAAATTATGGCAAGCTCAAATTAAGGCAAACAATTTTAAGCATTTCTATACATTGGCTAAACACAGTCCTGCAAATAGTAAAAAATATGCAGCCTTGCTTTTTGATTTGATACAAGAATTTGAAAATAGATTTCAAGATTTCTGGGGAAATAATATTTTGGTGAATTTGCACTCCATTTTCTGTTGCCATAAATACATTACCTGCCAATTTTCTTTTTTCTTTTTTTTTATTTTTGAGACAGAGCCTCAAGCTGTCGCCCTGGGTAGAGTGCCATGGCATCACAGCTCACAGCAACCTCCAACTCCTGGGCTCAACCAAGTCTCTTGCCTCCACCTCCCAAGTAGCTGGGAGTATAGGCGCCCGCCACAATGCCCAGCTATTTTTTGGTTGCAGTCGTCATTGTTGTTTGGTGGGCCCAGGCTGGATTCGAACCCGCCAACTCGAATGTGGCTGGTGCCTTAGCCGCTTGAGCCACAGGCACTGAGCCTACCTGCCAATTTTCAAATGGAATGCACTATGCCACAATCTGACATCTAACTTAAAGAAAAAATTGATTGTGTCTCTTTAATGGACTTTTATAGGTCCTGCCTTCCCAGAGACAAATCACACTTTTTGGCAGCACCTACATCTTTGAGCAACTATTTTCAAGATTGAAGCACATTAAGGGTAAAATTAGAACCAAAATATTTGATGTGTACCACGAGAACTCACTGAGAATTGCAACTACTTCCATCAAACCAGATATTGATGCATTAATTTCTTAAATATAATGTCAAATATCCCACTAGTTTTATGTTGCCCACTTTTCTTTTACTTTTATACAAAAAAATATTTTTTAAAGATGTTTTATTACTTAGATATGTATATTTTCTATATTAGCAATCACAGTTTGGGACCTGCTTGACAATTTTAAAAGACTCTGGATGGGCTGCTGCAAAGTTAAGATTATTATGTGAGGACTTTTTTTGCTTATCTGTGGTGGCAGATATCACAAAAATTATGCATAGAACTCTTTTTTGCTCATCAGCTTTCATTAGTGTTTGTGTATTTAGTTATGTGGCCCAAGACAACTCTTCTGTGGTCCAGAGAAGACAAAGGGTTGAACACCTCTGTTCTAACGGATGCTATTTAAGAACATTTCATCTAGGAAATTTTTATTAATACTGGTCCATAGTTCTCTTTTGTGATACACGTATCTTTACAGGTTTTGCCATCAATGATATTCTATATTTACAGAATAATTTGGAGGCTTTGCTTCTCTCTTCTACACTCTTGAATAGTTTAAACAGCAGTGGTTAACTGGTCTTTATAGGTTTGATTGACTTAAACTATTAAGTCTAAAACTATTAAACTAAAATTTCTAGGCCTGGTAGTTTTTTGAGAGCTAGCTATTTATCAACTTTATAAATTCATATTAATAGTTGATCTATTGAAGTTTCTCTGTCTCTTCTGAGATCATTTTGGTCATTTATATTTGCCTAGAAGTCAGCAATTTCATATAGGGTTTCAATTAATTTTTCATAAAGAAGAATGAAATATTTAATTTCCTCCACACTGTTTCTGATTTTGTGTATTTGTGTTTTGTTCTCTTTATAGTGATTTGAATAGCTAGTGGTTTATATATATACCTTTTTTTATGAGAAAAAGCTCAAAAATTTTATTACTTGTCTACCATGTTTTTGTTTTCCAGCGTGTATCATTCTATTTTTAAAGTAACTTTTCCCTGTTAACACTGGTTGAGGAATGACAAAAGCAAGCTTCCACCAAATTTACAAGTTCTTACTCCACAGTGACTTTCGTTCTCTATTTAATCCTCCTGGCCCAGTCTAATCCAGAATCTTATTTTATTTGTATGAATTAGCCACCATCTGCAAAAAACAATTTGAAAATTCTGTAAACAAACAAACCTGTCCATTAACATGCTATGGCCTGAAATTCTGCTTTAGGAAAGTAAAAGTATTTTAGCAAAAATAAACCTCTTGAAAACATTTGAGGGTTAAGATCAACTCAGCTAGCCAGGGAGTTAAGTGGACTCAGTGATGGTTTTGCTAATATTTGCCTGGAAGAAGCCTGGAAGTTTGGAAATTCAGGATAATGTTCACGCTACCACACTGACCAGGCAGGAGATTGTTAGATGAGACTGGAGTGTTGACACAGCGGGTAATTTTAGATTACATGGGTCCCTTGCTGTAATCTGGCACTCTCAACTTTGGGAGGTTAGAAAAACCTCACCTTGGGGAGGTTAGAAAAACTGATGCCAACACCATACCACAGTCCAATTAATCAGAATCTCTAGTTGTGGGACCCAGGCACCAGGATATTTTTATAGCTCTCCAGGTGATTTCAGTGTTCAGCAAGGGGAGCATAATTACTTTAATCTGCTTTGTTAACAGCAGGTACGCCCAGGCTGGCTTTGCCCTCCTCAGCGCCACCTGCCATGCTACACACCCCACCCCCAACCCAGGTAACTCAGTCTTTTGCTGACAAAGATCAAGTAAAAATACACTTCTTATGTGACCTAGTACATTCATACATAAAAAAATCTGTATTTATAAGTTGAACAAAAGTCAAAGAAAAAAACACATTTTGTGCAAAGCACTCTGGTTTTTTTTTGTTTTTTTTTTTTTAATTCTAGTGATAATAATTTGGACGCAAAACACTGCATTGATTTCCTGACCACCAACTGGTTGCCACCAACAGTTGGAGAAACACTGCTCTAGACCACCTTTTAGGCTACATTCTCCTCCATTCTTAGCCCTTTATCCTGCTGCTCCTTGTCACTTCCCACTGAAATCTTTGATGTCTAATTTGTAGTAATAACAGCAGCCGGTAGTTATACAGATAACTTGCTGTGCACCAGGTACTCAGTTAACCTGCCATAGGGGAAAATAAGTAATACTTTTCCTTGTGCATTGCTAAGGTCATGGCTGTACCAGCTCCTGACCTGAAAGAACTCTTGAATGATGTTCTTTGTGGACACTGAAGAGCAGTGTCCCTGTAACAGCACTCCACCCCACTCGTAAATGTCCTCTCCTTCCATTTTGAAATCTAATCCTGATCTTTTGTTTTCCTGGAGATGCAGGCTTCATCCCAGATCACAAAGCTGTTAGACTTTGTTGCTTGTTTCTGTTTGCATCCCTCAAACATACTGTGCCCTGGAAGAGAACACCCAGTGACTTGCCATTAAGTCACAAACTCCCCTCTAGGCAAGGATGTTAGAGCCCTCCTCTTAAAATTCCACCAGGTACAGTTTTACTTCTTTTGTCTAAAATTTGATTCTCATTTGAACCTTGAAAGTTGACGTCAGCCATGTACACATATTTCAGGATAAAGAATGCAAGAGAGAAGTTTGGTTCAGAAGTTAAACAGTTTCAGTAAGGTGGGTGAGAGAAAACTGAGTACAAATCAAGGACATTCCATGCTTACAGACTGGCTTACCAAGGCATGTTCTGCTTTCAGATGCTTTCCTGTTTAAGTCCGTTCTGCGCTGTCCCAGGCTTACTCATGCACAGGTGGGTGCTGCAGGAGGAGCCGTCCGACTCCACAAGACCATTAGGCATCCTGGCCATGTGCTTTGCAGTCTGTCCATCCAGCTCCTAGGTAAATGTCCTTAATTCTCTTTTGTGCTGTCTCAGTGACAGCAAGGGGAGGTATGCAGAAGCTATCTCTGTTTTATTTAACAACAGGCATTTATTTCACGCCTACTATGATTAGATCCTGGTGCTAGAGCAGAGAGAATAAATTATGAACTAGACTTTAGGACCCAGTCCAGGAGGGCTCAGCTCACTTTGAAGTCTTAATAATTTTTTTGTTTTTTTGAGACAGGGTCTCTCTCTTGCTTAAGCTGGTCTCGAATGTGTGAGCTCAGGGCAGTCCACCCAGTTTGACCTCCCAGAGTGCTAGGATTACAGATGTGAGCCACCACGCTGGCCACAAAATTTTGCAAATCAGTCTAGGGGTCTTCAAACTTTTTAAACAGGGGGCCAGTTCACTGTCCCTCAGACTGTTGGAGGGCTGGACCGTAGTTTAAAAAAAAACTATGAACAAATTCCTATGCACACTGCACATATCTTATTTTGAAGTAAAAAAACAAAACGGGAGCAAATACAATCACACCGTCTCATGTGGCCCACGGGCTGCAGTTCGAGGACCCCTGCAAGTAGACTAATATCAAAATCATAGGAAAAGATTTTTATCTGTAGAGATATTTTATTATTTCTACTGGTAATTTGCATGATATGAAATGCGTAAATAATCATTTTAAACTGGCTATAGAGTCTTATTTCTCCCCCATGTCTTGAGACTGAGAAGATTTCTTCTTTAACATGAGATGTCAAAATCAATTAAATGTGAAATAGTGGTCAAAGAAATTTATTGACAAAAAAATCTATTGAACGTGACTTTTTAAATCCTTTTATATACTTGAAAAATGTTGAACAAAAATCACTTCACTGTTTCTGAATAAAAAACTTCTTTCCAAAGTGTGGAGAAAAAAAAAAATCCTCCAAGAAATGTGAGACTCCGTGAGAACCTTGGCACATTGAAATTCACTGAGAGGTACTCCAAGCTCTGGTTTCTTTTGTTCTTTGGAGTTGTTTTTAACTACTAGCTCTTCCTTTTCTTTTTCCTATGAAATCAGAGAGCAAAAAGAATGTCAAGGCAGGATTTTGTTGTCTGCCTCTCTCCTAGCTGGGTTACTGCTCTAAGAATCAAATCCTCACTTGGCTGAAGACACACAGAACTGGGCTGGACAAGAACTGGCCTTCTAACACCCATCCTTAAAGAGTTGCTCCCAGCTGACTAGGAATTGCTCTTGGTCTTGGCAATTTTCAGTCTTTTTTTGGAATCGACTAAACTCAGGGACAGGTGAGGAGTGCTGAACCCTTGTGAAAAGTAGGATAGGCAGATTGTTCATTGTAGCTCAATTCATAATTGCCAAGTCATGGAAGAAGCCCAAGTGCCCATCGACCCAGGAATGGATTAATAAATTGTGGTATATGTATACCATGGAATACTATGCAGCAGTAAAAAAAAAAAGGAGACTTTACCTCCTTTATGTTTACATGGATGGAGCTGGAAAATATTCTTAGTAAAGTATCTCAGGAATGGAAAAAATAGTATCTAATGTACTCAGCACTACTGTGAAACCAATTTATAGTAACTCACACTTGCATATGAAAAATGAAACACAACTTTAGTCTATGATGAAAGAGGAAAGAGGAGGGTGAGGGATGGGGAGGGGGTGGGAGGGATAGTAGGGGGACCACACCTATGGAGCACATTGCAAGTACAAGTTGGATCTATCATGTGTGGAACACAAATGTCCTAATGCTATAAATGGGTAAATGAGATGAAAGCTATGCTGATTAGTATGATGTAAGCACTCCAATCGGTACAGATAATCAACACACTGAAATGGGCATAAATGTATTTATGATCTATGTACAAAAGGCTTAATAAAAAAAAAAAAGAATGAAAGAAAAGTAGGAGACACAGTGGTCAGAGTTTGTGTTTCTGTTTCCCAAACGAGGCTGGTGAACACCCTGAGGGAGGACTGTGTCTTTTTTCCTTGATTCCCAGTAACCCCTGCCGTGTCTAATGATCACTAGAAGCTCAGTAAATGTTGGATGACTGCTTGATTAGTGCACCATGTGGTTATTGTGCTGCTCAAGGCAGAGATTTCCTTTTTGTTTTTTATGTCTAAAAGGCATCAGCTCCCCTTCTATCAATACCAATTAAGAGTAACTTTACGAATACATCCTTTATAACTAAAGTATTTTGTAAATGGTATGACACTGCAGAAAAAGATTTTAAGTATTGAGGATTTTTTGAACATTGACAAATTAAATCAAAAATTATTAATCTAAATCTACCTGTCAATGGGAAAAAAGCAACCAAGGGTTTGAATGAAAGGGTATTTGTCTCCAGGCCCTCTCTGTTTGGCTCTTGCTGAACTCCAGCCCTATCAACCTCCTGGCCAACGGTCCCCAGAGCTGAGTAGTCCTCCCCTTTTCACATGATCTAGAGGGTGAAACCCACAGTCTCTTTCCCTTTCTGTGATACTCCAGGGACATTTCTGAATCACAAATAAGTCTTCTACTTCTGAACAGACGGGATGGTATAAGCAGTGACCACTGCCTGGAGGCTACAACTAGCCCTCCTCCAACAAGCGCCTGCTTGGGCTTCTGCTCTAATGTAGCAGTAACTATGCCGATGACTGACCCCATCCCACCACTGCCAGCCCCTAATAGCAGCTGTCTTCTCTTCCATTTGTTCTTGCTGGCAGGACCCCACTTTCACTGGATAGGGTACACTCTACCATGTGCTCAGAGAAGGTGACCTGGGGGATGGCTGCTGGTTAGTCTGTAATCAAAAGTGTTGGCAAACTTTTTCTGTAATGTATTATAATATTATTCTGTAAATATTTTCAGCTTTGTGGTCCGGACAGTCTCTGTCACAACTACTCAACTTTATACTGTTGTGATATACAATAAGCAATAGACAGTGGTAGATGATTGAATGGTTATGTTCCAACAAAAACTTTTATCTACAAAAGCAGGCAGCAGGCCAGATTTGGCTCAGAGGCTATTGTTCGCCTAATCTTGGTCAAAG